>NC_138993.1:26614492-29014492 GCF_964341445.2 Mesoplodon mirus
TAGCCAATGTCACTGTGAACAAAATCGTTGTAATCTAAGAATCAAAAAATTTGATGAATCCATTGATACATTTTGGGGTAGAAGTAACAGAAAACCTAACTTGGGCTCTATAAGCAGCAAATAGAATGTGTTGATTCTTTTATCAGAAAAGTTCAAAAGTATTCAAGTACCAGGGGAGGTTTGTCCAAATTGTGCAGACACTAAATCCTGCTTTCTCTTTTTCCACTTCTTTGCTCTTCTTCTATGGTGGTGGTACAGTTCTTGGCAGACTGTTCCCTCGTGTTTGACAGATGGCTGCCAGAACATTTGGAGCTTTCTCATTTGCATCTAGAAATTTAATTAGTTTTCTATTGCTGTGTAACAACTTACCACAGACTTAATGGATTGAATAATGCAAATGTACAATCTCACAGTTTCTGTAGGTCAGTTGTCCAGCCTTGTGTGGCTGGGTTCTCTGTTCTGAGCTTTATAAGGGTAAAATTGAGATGTTAGCTGAATGAGCTCTCACTTGGAAACCCTAGGGGAAAATTGTCATCCAAACTTCTTCTTGTTGTTGGAAGAATTCAGTTCAATGTAGTCATAAGACTTGAGGTTGCCATTTCCTTGCTAGATGTCGGCTAGTCTCATTCTCTTAGTCTACCCACATTCTTTACCATATCACCCCTCCTTCTTCAGGCCAGCAACAATGATGCAAATTTTTCTCATCTTTTCTGATTTCCTTTCCTGCTCCCAGCCTGAGAAAACTTTTCGCTTTTTAAAGGTTTATTGATTAAGTTAAGTCCACCTAGATAATCTCCCTAAAATTCATCTGATTAGTCACCTTAATTACATTGCTTCATATTGCAGTGTAATTAACATAATCATGGTGATAACACTAGAGGATAAAGACTGTGGGGTCTATCTTATAATCCTGCCTAGTACATAGAGTTTACTACTCTTGTAACTCATTGTGTTTGATACTGATTGCCAGAGAAATGTTGCCAGTCACTGTTGCCAGAGAAATGGGATGTACTGATTGGCTTTGACCAGTTATAAATCATTGGCTTTAGTCAGTTACAGTACAGTGAGTCTCTTAAGTTGAGGAAGGAGGGAATAGACTCGAGAAGGCAATCAATAAATACTCACTGCATTTGATTTCTTCCTGGTATTGCCACTTAAAGCCATGTGAGTTTTGACAGAAAATTCTCTAATTGTTTCCAGATCTGTGAAATAGTAATAATAATCCAAATGTAGCAGGCACAGTTGGTGCTCCAATAAACTCCCATCATATGTCTTTCATCATCCTTATGTGTACATTCGCCAAGTTACACATGCTTTGCTTCTAAAAGCTATACTTATTACTCTCATCATAAAACTGAACTTGGGCTACTACTTTTCTCCAAAGGTCAGAGAACTGCACATCACCAATGTTCTTAGTGTCGAGAGATAATCTTTCCTCACTTCCTATATCCTTACTGATAATGGGCTAAAATTCAGATACTTTAAAATAAAAATCATTTCAGTTTGCAAATATTCTTTTCAAACATAATTCCCAAACAGACAGGATTCCCAAACAGTTTGCAATTCATTTATCTTGGAGGATGTACCAGGAAAATAGATTGTTTTCTATTAGAAATCCCATGTAGACTTTATTGAACCAGAGATGACACACACATTTTTTTCTTTAAGATTATAGTCGTTTATTGATAGTACTAACTTGAAATTTTCATAGTCAAGTAACATTTATGACTCTTTGTTCTAGAACCTTTGCCATCAATTACCCAATTATCAATTTTCTGGTGTAGAGCAAGGACTAATTTCTAAGGAAAAAATTGAAAAACTTCACCAAGTGTACTTCTCTAAAATGGGTGGCACTCAATAACAAATCTTCATTAGATTTCTTATTTCATATTTACTCTTCTCAGTTGGTTGGCAAAGCCTATGAATGTGCTTTGATCAGAAGAACAGAAGTTCTCTTCTCTAGATTCTTGCCAAATAATATAATCTTGAAATTCCCACTGTCAGATTGTTATTAAATGCCCATTATGAGAGTTAACATTTATGGAGAATTTCCTGAAGGTCATGCAACATATGCTTTTCTGGCTATCCTGAATGTTACCTTTGGATCAGGTCCAACCATCAAAGGTCTATTATACGGTGTTGGACAGTATTATTTTGACCCCTCTTAAGTTTACTTTTACTGAATTATGCTTTAGTGCTAAGTCATTGACCTACATGAAAGGATTTTATTTGAAAGAGCTATGGAAAATGTACTATTATTGAAAGTGTAAGGAAGCATAGGAATCATTGAACTCTTTATCACACAGAGTCCTTTTTATGAGAAACCAAAGGAAGAAATTTCCCTCAGGTTTACCAATCATGAACAGCTCTGCTTTTACTGAAAAACTGATTTGATTTCATATTATGGCCCCTGTGAATCTGATATCAGATCATGCTTTGATCACTAGGAACTATATTTGTGGAACCTCAGTCCCCATGCTTTTATAATACAGTATGGAATGCTTTCTCAGTGTGCTTATTCAACCCAAGATGTGATTATTTTCCCCTGTGATGACTCCTTAAACTATATATGTTATCAATTGTATTAAAACATTTTTGTAAGATGCTTCAAATCCTTTGTGAAGTAAGAAATGGGATTTCAAGAACAAGTCAAATACTTCTGTTTTATTCATTTTCTCTTGGTTTTCTATTTCTTTTTAAAATTTGATAATTATCTCTTTTGCATATATTTCCTACTTAAAATCTGTCATTCATCTATTCATTAATCAGAATATTTTATAGGGCTCTTATGTCCAAGCTTAGTGCAGAGAAAAATAGATGAAAGATATAATTCCTGCCTTAAAAAAACCTTAAATTTTAGTGGTAGAAAAAATAAACTGAAGATGATAATGTGAGAGGCTGTGGGAACAGAAAGGAGGGTTACCTAACTCAGACCCGAGTTTTGTCAGACAAGATGTCACAAAATATGTTTGAGTTGGATTTTGAAGGATTTCTTTTAGCCAGACCCAAAGGTGGTAGGGGATGGTGTGTGGGGAAGAGTTCCTGTCACAGGAAGTTCACAATGGAAATTCACCAAGGCAAGAGAGAATAAATGTGGTGATTTCAGAATGACTTGAGATCAAGCTCTAACAGAGCACTGTCAGTAAATGTGGCTAGATCACGAGCTGCTCCTGATGTCAAACTAATGATTCATAATTTTTTTCTGAAGCAACAGGGAGCCATGATAGGTTCCCATGGAACATACTGAAGTCAAACAAACAAAGAAATTTCTTGTATCTCCCCCAACAGCTGGCATTGCATCTTTTAAACGTTAGGTATTCAATGGATATTGTTTAATAAATTGGGTACCCCAAGAAATATAACTGCATATTTCATTCATAATCTTCTCAACATTGTTTTCTTCATAGGCTTTTCCATTCATGAACTTTGTTAGACAAGGAAGTCTGTTCTGTTTCCCCATTGTGTCATTTTCCCCTTTCTGCTCATTTCTACAGGTATCTTATGGTGAAGGTGAGCACTAGAGTCAGGAAGCCAGAATTTGAATCCTGATTCTGCCACTGATGGGTGCACAGCCTGGAACAAGGGACATAACCTCTCAGGATCTTCTTCACAAGGCAGTTAGGGGATTTAATGAGTAAATGTGCACTGAAGTATGTAAACAGTGCTTGGCTTTTAGTGACCTTATAGGTTAAGTCTACTTCCTATCACTCTTTTTTCACATGCTTTCTGTCCTGCATTCATGTGTTTGCTTTGGAAAAGTGAAGTGCCATCTCCTTTACATAAAGTCTATAGTAGAGAAACTGTTTCATCCCACAAGCTTCTGAAGAATATATGTAATTATTGACATTGTTAGCACACATGGGCTTTAATTCACTGACTTGAAGACAGCCCTTATCTCAATATCTCTACTTTTTACTCTAATTCTGAAAATTTTACATTATTGTTCTTCATTCTCATTCTGAGAATCTGAATCCTAGCATTATTTCTTCTAGGGTGCATTGTAAGTATCCTCACAAAGTAAGTTCAGGTGAAAGCAGTAGCTAACCCTAAATAAGAAAATAACTCATGAAACTAATTTTTTTTTTTTTTTTTTTTTTTTGCAGTACGCAGGTCTTTCACTGTTGTGGCCTCTCCCGTTGCAGAGCACAGGCTCTGGATGCACAGACTCAGCGGCCATGGCTCACGGGCCCAGACACTCCGCAGCATGTGGGATCTTCCTGGACCAGGGCATGAACCCGTGTCCCCTGCATCAGCAGGCAGAGTCTCAACCATTGCAACCCAAGGGAAGCCCTGAAACTAATCATTTTTCTTTGAATTACACATCCATTCTCTTCCTGTCATAGGATATATATATCTATATATCCTATAGGATATATAGATTATATATATATATATATATATATATATATATATATATATAATGCAAAATTATAGTATATATTTATACTAAATATGGATATAATATATAATATATATTATAATATAAATTATATATAATTATATATATAATATATATAAATACATATCTCTTTTAAACTCTATTTTCTCTAGTTTGAAAAACCTAGGGAGTACCAAGGATGGACAGTATTTTAAAATTTTATTGTAAATTAATTTATACCCTGCTGTTTCCCAGAAAGAATTTCAGGTCATTTACAATTAAAAAAAAAACATAGTTACAATAAAACTAAAACCCATTAAATTCAATATAAAACAACAAGAGTCCAGTAATAAAAGAGAAAGAGGACTACAGGAATCTATAGGAAAACACTCTTTAAACATTTTCTTGGAACAAAGAATCCAGAGGGTTCAGGGAAATGTAGTCTCCTCTGGAAAGCCTACTTTTATCATCACTAACGGCTTGTTTTAAATCACCCTTGCCTGGGAAGTTTGGGAAAAACACTTTTTCAAGATTTTGCTAAATTATTATTACCTCATTGCCTCAGTTCTATCCTACTCCAACTATCAGAGGCTAGTCTTTGTTTTCTCCCCAAGTGGCCCAGATTTCATTTCTCCCCTAAGGGGGCTCCACCATGCTTATTTCATGAGACATTGGCCTGTCATTCAATACTCACTCTCGTTTTCCCGGATACAAAGTGGTGTTTCATCTCAAGAACAGCATCTACTTTCCTTGACAAAATATGTTTGTTACAACTGTCCCTCTACCAGCATTTTTATATTTGTAGAAGGGAAGTAGAATATGCAGGCAAAACTGAGATGGGAAATGTATTTGCTAGCAACTCGCTTTCATTATGTAATCTTTCATTTTTTTTTTTATTTAGCTTTTCTTTTTTTTTATTACTTTCTGCTTTATAACAAAGTGAATCAGTCATACATATACATCTGTTCCCACATCCCTTCCCTCATGCATCTCCCTCCCTCCCACCCTCTCCATCCCACCCCTCCAGGCGGTCACAAAGCACTGAGCTGATCTCCCTGTGCTCTGCGGCTACTACCCACTATCAATCTACCTTAGTTTGGTAGTGTATATATGTCCATGCCTCTCTTTAGCTTTGTCACAGCTTACCCTTCCCCCTCCCCATATCCTCAAGTCCATTCTCAAGTAGGTCTGTGTCTTTATTCCCGTTTTACCCCTAGGTTCTTCATGACATTTTTTTTTTAATTCCGTATATATGTGTTAGCATACGGTATTTGCCTTTCTCTTTCTGACATACTTCACTCTGTATGACAGACTCTAAGTCTATCCATCTCATTACAAATAGCTCAGTTTCGTTTCTTTTTATGGCTGAGTAATATTCCATTGTATATATGTGCCACATCTTCTTTATCCATTCATCCGATGATGGACATTTAGGTTGTTTCCAGCTCCGGGCTATTGCGAATAGGGCTGCAATGAACATTTTGGTACATGTCTCTTTTTGAATTATGGTTTTCTCAGGGTATATGCCTAGTAGTGGGATTGCTGGGTCATATGGTAGTTCTGTTTTTAGTTTTTTAAGGAACCTCCATACTGTTCTCCATAGTGGCTGTACCAATTCACATTCCCACCAGCAGTGCAAGAGTGTTCCCTTTTCTCCACACCCTCTCCGGCATTTATTGTTTCTAGATTTCTTGATGATGGCCATTCTGACTGGTGTGAGATGATATCTCATTGTAGTTTTGATTTGCATTTCTCTAATGATTAATGATGTTGAGCATCCTTTCATGTGTTTGTTGGCAGTCTGTATATCTTCTTTGGAGAAATGCTTATTTAAGTCTTCTGCCCATTTTTGGATTGGGTTGTTTGTTTTTTTGCTATTGAGCTGCATGAGCTGTTTATAAATTTTGGAGATTAATCCTTTGTCAGTTGCTTCATTTGCAAATATTTTCTCCCATTCTGAGGGTTGTCTTTTGGTCTTCTTTATGGTTTCCTTTGCTGTGCAAAAGCTTTTAAGTTTCATTAGGTCCCATTTGTTTATCTTTGTTTTTATTTCCATTTCTCTAGGAGGTTGGTCCAAAAGGATCTTGCTGTGATTTATGTAATAGAGTGTTCTGCCTATGTTTTCCTCTAAGAGTTTGATAGTTTCTGGCCTTACATTTAGGTCTTTAATCCATTTTGCGTTTATTTTTGTGTATGGTGTTAGGGAATGATCTAATCTCACACTTTTACATGTCCCTGTCCAGTTTTCCCAGCACCACTTATTGAAGAGGCTGTCCTTTTGCCACTGTACATTCCTGCCTCCTTTATCAAAGATAAGTTGGCCATATGAGCGTGGGTTTATCTCTGGGCTTTCTATCCTGATCCACTGATCTATCTTTCTGTTTTTATGCCAGTACCATACTGTCTTGATTACTGTAGCTTTGTAGTATAGTCTGAAGTCAGGGAGCCTGATTCCTCCAGCCTCGTTTTTCGTTCTCAAGATTGCTTTGGCTATTTGGGGTCTTTTGTTTTTCCAAACAAATTTTGACATTTTTTGTTCTAGTTCTGTGAAAAATGCCAGTGGTAGTTTGATAGGGATTGCATTGAATCTGTAGATTGCTTTGGGTAGTAGAGTCATTTTCACAATATTGATTCTTCCAATCCAGGAGCATGGTATATCTCTCCATCTATTTGTATCATCTTTAATTTCTTTCATCAGTGTCTTATAATTTTCTGCATACAGGTCTTTTGTCTCCTTAGGTAGGTTTATTCCTAGATATTTTATTCTTTTTGTTGCAATGGTAAATGGGAGTGTTTTCTTGATTTCATTTTCAGATTTTTCATCATTAGTGTACAGGAATGCCAGAGATTTCTGTACATTAATTTTGTATCCTGCTACTTTACCAAATTCATTGATTAGCTCTAGTAGTTTTTCGGTAGCATCTTTAGGATTCTCTATGTATACTATCATGTCATCTGCACACAGTGACAGCTTTACTTCTTCTTTTGCAATTTGGATTCCTTTAATTTCCTTTTCTTCTCTGATTGCTGTGGCTAAAACTTCAAAAACTAAGTTGAATAAGAGTGGTGAGAGTGGGCAGCCTTGTCTTGTTCCTGATCTTAGTGGAAATGGTTTCAGTTTTTCACCATTGAGGACAATGTTGGCTGTGGGTTTGTCATATATGGCCTTTATTACGTTGAGGAAAATTCCCTCTATGCCTACTTTCTGCAGGGTTTTTATCATAAATGGGTGTTGAATTTTGTTGAAAGCTTTCTCTGCATCTACTGAGATGATCATATGGTTTTTCTCCTTCAACTTGTTAATATGGTGTATCACATTGATTGATTTGCGTATATGGAAGAATCCTGGCATTCCTGGAATAAACCCCACTTGATCATGGTGTATGATCCTTTTAATGTGCTGTTGGATTCTATTTGCTAGTATTTTGTTGAGGATTTTTGCATCTATGTTCATCAGTGATATTGGCCTGTAGTTTTCTTTCTGTGTGACATCCTTGTCTGGTTTTGGTATCAAGGTGATGGTGGCCTCATAGAATGAGTTTGGGAGTGTTCCTTGCTCTGATATTGTTTGGAAGAGTTTGAGAAGGATGGGTGTTAGCTCTTCTCTAAATGTTTGATAGAATTCGCCTGTGAAGCCATCTGGTCCTGGGCTTTTGTTTGATGGAAGATTTTTAATCACAGTTGCAATTTCAGTGCTTGTGATTGGTCTATTCATATTTTCTATTTCTTCCTGAGTCAGTCTTGGCAGGTTGTGCAGTTCTAAAAATTTGTCCATTTCCTCCAGGTTGTCCATTTTATTGGCATAGAGTTGCTTATAGTAATCTCTCATGATCTTTTGTATTTCTGCAGTGTCAGTTGTTACTTCTCCTTTTTCATTTCTAATTCTATTGAGTTGAGTCTTCTCCCTTCTTTTCTTGATGAGTCTGGCTAATGGTTTGTCTATTTTTTTTTTATCTTCCTGAAGAACCAGCTTTTAGTTTTATTGATCTTTGTTATCGTTTCCTTCATTTCTTTTTCATTTATTTCTGATCTGATCTTTATGATTTCTTTCCTTCTGCTAACTTTGGGTTTTTTTGTTCTTCTTTCTCTAATTGCTTTAGGTGCAGGGTCAGGTTGTTTACTCGAAATGTTTCCTGTTTCTTAAGGTGGGATTGTATTGCTGTAAACTTCCCCCTTAGAACTGCTTTTGCTGCGTCCCATAGGTTTTGGGTCGTCGTGTATCCATTGTCATTTGTTTCTAGGTATTTTTTAATTTCCTTTTTGATTTCTTCAGTGATCACTTCGTTATTGAGTAGTGTATTGTTTAGCCTCCATGTGTTTGTATTTTTTACAGATCTTTTCCTGTAATTGATGTCTAGTCTCATAGCATTGTGGTCGGAAAAGATACTTGATACAATTTCAATTTTCTTAAATTTACCAAGGCTTGATTTGTGACCCATGATATGATCTATCCTGGAGAATGTTCCATGAGCACTTGAGAAAACTGTGTATTCTGTTGCTTTTGGATGGAATGTCCTATAAATATCAACTAAGTCCATCTTGTTTAATGTATCATTTACAGCTTGTGTTTCCTTATTTATTTTCATTTTGGATGATCTGTCCATTGGTGAAAGTGGGGTGTTAAAGTCCCCTACTATGATTGTGTTACTGTCGATTTCCCCTTTTATGGCTGTTAGTATTTGCCTTATGTATTGAGGTGCTCCTATGTTGGGTGCATAAATATTTACAATTGTTATATCTTCTTCTTGGATCGATCCCTTTATCGTTATGTAGTGTCCTTCTTTGTCTCTTCTAATAATCTTTATTTTAAAGTCTATTTTGTCTGATATAAGAATTGCTACTGCAGCTTTCTTTTGATTTCCATTTACATGGAATATCTTTTTCCATCCCCTTACTTTCAATCTGTATGTGTCTCTAGGTCTGGAGTGGGTCTCTTGTAGACAGCATATATATGGGTCTTGTTTTTGTATCCATTCAGCCACTCTGTGTCTTTTGGTGGGAGCATTTAGTCCATTTACATTTAAGATAATTATTGATATGTATGTTCCTATTCCCATTTCCTTAATTGCTTTGGGTTCGTTATTGTAGCTATATTCCTTCTGTTGTGTTTCTTGCCTAGAGAAGTTCCTTTAGCATTTGTTGTAAAGCTGGTTTGGTGGTGCTGAACTCTCTCAGCTTTTGCTTGTCTGTAAACGTTTTAATTTCTCCATCAAATCTGAATGAGATCCTTTCTGGGTAGAGTAATCTTGGTTGCAGGTTTCTCTCCTTCATCACTTTAATTATGTCCTGCCACTCCCTTCTGGCTTGTAGAGTTTCTGCTGAGAGATCAGCTGTTAACCTGATAGGGATTCCCTTGTGTGTTATTTGTTGTTTTTCCGTTGCTGCTTTTAATATGATTTCTTTGTGTTTAATTTTTGACAGTTTGATTAATATGTGTCTTGGTGTATTTCTCCTTGGATTTATTCTGTATGGGACTCTCTGTGCCTCCTGGACTGGATTAACTATTTCCTTTCCCATATTGGGGAAGTTTTCAACTATAATCTGTTCAAATATTTTCTCAGTCTCTTTCTTTTTCTCTTCTTCTTCTGGAACCCCTATAATTCGAATGTTGGTGCGTTTAATGTTGTCCCAGAGGTCTCTGAGACTGTCCTCTGTTCTTTTCATTCTTTTTTCTTTATTTTGCTCTTCATCAGTTATTTCCACTACTTTATCTTCCACCTCACTTATCCGTTCTTCTGCCTCAGTTATTCTGCTATTGATCCCATCTAGAGTATTTTTCATTTCATTTATTGTGTTTTTAATTGATGCTTGATTCATCTTTAGTTCTTCTAGGTCCTTGTTAACTGTTTCTTGCATTTTGTCTATTCTATTTCCAAGATTATGGATCTTGGAAATAGAATCTTGGATCAGCTTTACTATCATTATTCTGAATTCTTTTTCAGGTAGACTGCCTATTACCTCTTCATTTGTTAGGTCTGGTAGGTTTTTATGTTGCTCCTTTACCTGCTGTGTGTTTTTCTGTCTTCTCATTTTGCTTATGTTACTGTGTTTGAGGTCTCCTTTTTGCAGGTTGCAGATTCGTAGTTCCCGTTGTTTTTGGTGTCTGTCCCCAGTGGCTAAGGTTGTTTCAGTAGGTTGTGTAGGCTTCCTGGTGGGGGGGACTAATGGCTGTGTTCTGGTGGTTGAGGCTCGATCTTGTCTTTCTGGTGGACAGGTCCACGTCTGGTGGTGTGTTTTGGGGTGCCTATGGCCTTATTATGTTTTTAGGTAGCCTCTCTGCTAATGGGTGGTGTTGTGTTCCTGCCTTGCTATTTGCTTGGCCTAGGGTGACCAGCACTGTAGCTTGCTGGTCGTTGACTGAAGCTGGGTGCTGGTGTTGAGATGGAGATCTCTGGGAGATTTTCACTGCTTGATATTATGTGGAGCTGGGAGGTCTCTTGTGGACCCGTTTCCTGAAGTTGGCTCTCCCACTTCAGAGGCACAGCACTGACTCCTGGCTGCAGCACCAAGATCCTTTCATACACCTGGCTCAGAATAACAGGGAGAAAAAGTGGAAAGAAAGAATTAGTAGAAGAAAGAAAGAGAGAGAGAAAGAAAGGAAGAAGGGAAGAAAGGAAGGAAGGACGGATGAAAGAAAGAACGGAGGGAGGGAGGGAGGAAGGATGGAAAGAAAGAAGGAAAGAAAGGAGGGAGGGAGGGAGGAATGAAAGCAAAAGGAAGAGTGAATGGAAGAAGGGAGGGAGGGAGGGAGGAAGGAAAGAAAGAAAGAAAGACAGGAGGGAGGGAGGAAAGAAAAAGAAAGTGGAAAGAAGAAGGGTGGGAGGGAGGGAGGGAGGAAAGAAAAAAAAGAAGGAAAGGAGGAGCGGAGGGAGGGAGGGAGGAAGGGAAGGTAGGAAAAAAAGAAAGAGCAGGTAAAGTAAAATAGAATAAAGTATGAAATATAGTAGCGTTATTAAAATTAAAAAGTAATTATTGAAAAAAAAAAAGGACCGATAGAACCCTGGGACATATGGTGGAAGCAAAGCTATACAGAGAGAATCTTACACAGAAGATTACACATACACATTCACAAAAAGAGAGCAGGGGGAAAAAATCAAAAATCTTGCTCTCCAAGTCCACCTCCTCAATTTGGGATAATTCGTTGTAAAAAGAGGAAAAGGGCAAGAAGTCTGAAATCTTGCTCTCTAAGTCCACCTCCTTAATTTGGGATAATTCGTTGTAAAAAGAGGAAAAGGGGGGAAAGTCTTAAATCTTGTCCTCAAAGTCCACTTCCTCAATTTGGGATGATTCGCTGTCCATTCATGCACTCCACAGACGCAGGGCACATCAAATGGACCGTGGAGCATTAATCCGCTGCCTCCGAGGCTGCACAGAGAGATTTCCCTGTCTCTGCTCTCACAGCTCCCGGGTCCCAGCCTTGGACCTGGCCCCGCCTCTGCGCGTAGGTCGCCGGAGGGCGTCTGTTCTTCGCTCAGACAGGACGGGTTTAAAGGAGCCGCTGATTCGGGGGCTCTGGCTCACTCAGGCAGAGGGGAGGGAGGGGCACGCAGTGTGGGGCGGGCCTGAGCGGCAGAGGCCGGCGTGACGTTGCAGCAGCCCGTGGCGCTCCATGCGCTTTCCCGGGAAAGCTGTCCCCGTGTCTCGGGACCCTGGCAGTGGCGGGGTGCACAGGCCCCCCGGAAGGCGGGGCGGACTGTGACCCGCGCTCGCACACAGGCCCCGCGGTGGCGGCGACGGCGGTGGCGGCGGCGGCAGCAGCGGCGGCAGCAGCCCCAGCGTCCCACGCCCGTCTCTGAGGTCCGCGCCTTACCCGCAGCTCGCGCCTGTCTCCGGCGCTTCCCCAAGCAGCCCTCTTAATGCCCTCTCCTCGCGCACCAGGAAACAAAAGGGAAAAAAGTCTCTTGCCTCTTCCGCAGCTCCAGACCCTTTCCCCGAACTCCCTCCGGGCTAGCCGTGGTGCACTAACCCCTTCAGGCTCTCTTCCTGCCACCAGCCCCAGTCCTCTCCCTGCTCTCCAACTTAAAGCCGATACCCGAGCCTCAGCTCCCAGCCCCGCCCTCCCCGGCGGCCGAGCAGACAAGCCTCTTGGGCTGCTGTGTGCCTGAGGGCACCGGTTCTCTGTGCCAGAATCTCTCCGCTTTGCCCTCCGCACCCCTGTTGCTGTGCTCTCCTCCACTACTCCGAAGCTTTCCCTCTCCGCCACCTGCAGTCTCCGCCCGCGAACGGGCTTGAGGTGTGTGGAAACCTTCCCTCCTTCACGGCTCCCTCCCACTGGTGCAGGTCCTGTCCCTATCTTTTTGTCTCTGTTTATTCTTTTTTTCTTTTGCCCTACCCAGGTATGTGGGGAGTTTCTTGCCTTTTGGGGGGTCTGAGGTCTTCTGTCAGCGTTCAGTAGGTGTCCTGTAGGAGTTGTTCCACGTGTAGATGAATTTCTGATGTATCTGTGGGGAGGAAGGTGACCTCCGCATCTTACTCTTCCGCCATCTTCCTCCGGGCCTGTAATCTTTCTCTTAGTACTTATCTGATATGTTCATACAAGGCTTATCAGTTTCCTGTTCAGCCTGTGATCCTGGACTTTCAAGATTTTGTTTGTTTGTTTGTTTCTTCTGGGTCTCAAGTTAGGGCTGGAAGTTTGAACAGAAGGACAAAGGGGAAACATACATAACTCATTTTATGTATATATTCGTTTTGTACCCGGGGGCTCAGAAGTGCCATAGCAGTTATCTAGTCTAACAGAATAATAGATATGCAGAAACTTTGCATGGATTCCTATGCCGATCCCAGTGCCAAGACTGGACTTTCACTTTCTTTTGTGCAATATATCACTCATAATGATTTTGTCCCACTTAGTACTTTTCACACTGTTCATTGCCCCCTGATATTTCAACACAAACAAATGATCTTCTGAAAATACTTCTCTCAGTTTGAAGGACAATTAATGAAAAACATTCCAGAAAGGTTATAATGCCTATTTTCTGGCCAGAGCCCTTTGATTCACCCAAAGGGAAGCTAAGTATTATTTTGACATTCATTATTGGATGAACACTGACTATGTGTTTCTGAAGATCAGATTGGCAAATTGCTTCCACAGCCGGATCCACACAGCATGGCATGTGCTTCTGAAAGGGACTCATCTGGTCTAAGTTCTCCTGTCCTAATAGCATGCAGAGTTCAGCTGGAATTTAAGGCTTGAGTAGCATTTCTTTCCAAAGGCCATTAACAGTCCACAACACCCCAAAGTTATTATGAGCTGTAATATTCCATCCATCCTGGACTATTGACTAATCATATGTCTAATTGCATGGTAACACAATAGATGACAACAGTTTTTATTTCTGTTGCTAATTCAGAGATTTTTTTTTGTAAGGTGAAGAACATCAAATCACCAGGTCATAATAAAGTAAGATAAAAATGTTTCAAGAGAAAGATAAAGAAGAAAAACATTCAAATTAAAACATTCACTGTCCTCAGTTTCTTTTCAGATGCTAACCCTTGTTTTCCCTCCTTGTCCTTTTCCATTTTTTCTTAACTTTTGTGACACTTTTCCTACATGTTTACCCTAACAGCCTTCTGTTTGCAGACCCCTAGCAACTTCTGCTCTCCCCAGTGCTGCCTTTGGAATATTTAGGATAAATCCTCCTAGCTGTCAGCAATTTTCCATTCCTCATCTTATCACATGTTCATTTTGCAAAGCCCTTTTACCCCATGGCAAATAAGCCAAGAGGGCGCTTAGAGCAGGTGTGAAAATGTAAGCTTTTTTCCTTTCTGTCGCCTGCTTCTATCATTTCCCTTCTTTTTTCTTAAGCTGATGTACAGCTCCATCATGCTGTTTTTATAGCTGCTGTTCAAACTTTAATGAGGACAATCAATGCTTGCTCTGCCTTTTTAAAAAGTAGATTAGAACTCAGAAATTACAATGTCCAACAACTCCAATTTAGTAAACACAATTATATTAAAACTGTGAATTAAAAACTGTATCTTACAAATTTAATACCTTAATTTACAGACAACCAAGGACTGGATGTCTCTGTTTGACCGTTATGCATTAGAAATTGCTGTTCAACCATGGTGACTGTGCTTTGTTTGGCAAATAGCATTCAAAACTATTTATTCATTTTCCGGGCTGAGGAGACCAGTTTTAGTTTACCTCCTTAGGGATGATCAGTATCAGGGCAGCTCGCTTTACATCTGTCATTATAAACTTACTGAAGCCAGCTTACCCATGTTTGAAGCATCAGGTACAACCATAGAGATCTATGGGCACGAGTGCTTTTTTCCCTCACTGCATCTTTCCAACAAAAATCATATAATAAAAATAAGTTTAGTACACTGACATTTGAGAATCCTCAAATACCCACCTTAACTACTGAATTAATTATAGTTGCTATTTGCGTCTATAGTTTTATTCCATAGCTTGACAACAAAACAAACTCAAGTATGGAGATTAAAATTAATTAGAAATCATATCAGCAGATATAGCTTTTTTGTGGGCTTTAATATAGCCAAATTGTCCAGGGATGGCCTCAGTGAGCCCTTAAGGATTGATTCAGTTGAGGGTGTTGCAGGAGAATGGAGGAGCAAGAATTGTCATGTCCCAGGTCTCAGGTGAATTCTGGGGGCCAGTGGCCAAGTGAGGGTCCTTGGGGGAACGGGCAGGGATTTCCAGGAAATGGGCCTTTTTGGCCTTTTATTGTTGCCCTGGGGACTGTCATGGTGTTGGTTTGTGTGTCATTTAGCATATGCTAATGTATTACAATGAGTGTATAATGAGGCTCAAGGTCGACTGGAAGTCAAATCTTCCGCCATCTTGGGCCTAGTCAGTTCTAACCAGTTTTTGTCATATCCTCAATGTCTATGTCATTCTTTTAATGGTTGTGCCCTGCCCCCTTCCTTCCTGTCTCATTGGTGGAGGTGGCTTCTGCACCTTCAGTATATGAACACTTTCTTATAATGAGCCCTCACTTAGATATGGCAAAGCCCTTTTTTCCTTTCTGTAAATTGAGGATGGAAGGACCTGAGTCAATGAACATACATTGTCTCCAATGGAAGTGGTGGCAGGAGAGAGCCAAGGTCGTCTCACCCACTGTGAGGATTAAATACAAAACCAGGACCAAAACACCACCACTCAGAAAAATGCCTTTGCATCCCGCACAATGCTGGCACAGTGTGGAAGATTTTCCTGAAGCACAAGTGAGCAGGTGTTATACATATCAAGTACAAATGCCACAAGCTAATCCCTCAATGAAGGCTTGGGAGTTATACACAGGTCTTCTCTATGTGTGCATTCTTCTTGCCATTCTAACTCCTGCTGGCTCTTGTGTGCCTCCCCAGTTTTCACAATTTTTCACTCTGTTTAAACAGGGACTCCCCCTTCTCTGGCCACCCTCATTGTGATGGTAAGAAGAGAAGGCAGCCAAGACTTGGGAGAATAGGAAGAGACTATGGGGCATCCCATAAACAGCTCCACCTCATGAAGCAAACTCACAGTCCTCTCTCTCCCATTAGGAAGAAGGTTCTCAGAGTTTACTGGCTTCACTTCTCTACACACAGAACCTAATTTCTACCTTTGATTTTATTTCCATTTAAAAGGCCTTTCTTCCTTTTCCGGTCCCTTTGACTCTTTCACATATTATAATGTCCAGTCCCATTAAATATGGCCTGCTCACAACGAAATTCAAGAAGCCCTAATCACATTGCCCCTCACATCTCCTTCCTACACCGTCTTTCTCCCTTCCCTTATGGGAACATCAGTCCCACAAGGTTCTGTTGGGCACCCGCATTGCCTTACCTGCCTCAAGTTGTAGGGGCAAAGCCTCTCAGTGGGTCTCATCTTTTACTTCCTTCCATTCCCCAGTTCCCAAGCCAGTGATAAAACTCTGGTTTCATTCCACTTTCATTACCAGCTTAATATCTCAAAAGTAAGAATAGAAAATACAGTTCAACTTTCCTGCCCATAGTTTTGTATTGGTAACTGCTGCCCTAAATTACAGGGATGATCAGGTTAAAAAGAAAACTTAGATAGCACCCCCCAATCAGAAGATACTCATCTCACGCCCACTCTTTGAATCTTGACCAACTTTTTCCACCTCCTGTAACTTCTCTCTTCTTAAGCCAGATTCTGCACTGCCATTGTCTATATATGTATATTTCATCTGTGTCTCGGCATTCCTGTCTTTTTGCATTCCTCCCCAAATTTTAAGAGTCCTATTATAGCACTGGTTTAAATCTTGCTTCCTTTGTGAGATATCACATAACAAACTTTTCCTCTGCCTCCTTGTTCTATGGCCTGTTCAGAATGTCCTTATCACTTTCTCTGCTTTCTCCTCCTTTTTAACCGTTACCATTGATCTATGTGTTACCATGTTACAGAGTCTTGGAATTTTCTCTACTCCAATCTACCTCCAACCTTTCCTTGACTGGTTTCAGAAAACTGAAACTCAGAGAAGTTGTGATATGCATTTTTGATAGCTATTGACAGGACAGGACTAGAACTCAGCTGTCATGCTAAACTGTGAAAGCAGGTCAATTTACAACTATCAACCGCAACTGATTGCTTCATTAAATTATCAATTCCTCAAATAATTGGGACACTTTCAGCTTTATTTTCTGTGAAGATTTGTCAGTATAGCCTCTTGAATATCAATTTCTCATGTATTCATATTTTAGAAGTAAGCTTTTCTATCATTTTATATGAAAATAGATCTGTTTTTCTTTATGGGTATTATTCGTCTCTACTTTTTGTACTTGTATACTAATTTCTGGCTCACCATATTCTTTTGTCCCTCCCTTTTTTCTGACTCCAGATTTTTTGCCTGTCTTCTAGTCCCTGGTCTCTATGTTTTGTCCCTTGGTCTGTCCCTGTTCCTCCATTGTCTCTGATCTTTCATCAACCAATAGCCTGACCGGCCTCAACTCTGGTCTCTGATGGTAAAATGGATGTGTCTATTATCTTAGATCCATGTTATAAGTTTTTGCCAGATAGTGTTGCGTTTATCTTTCAGTTAATTGGCTATTGCTTTTCCAATAAATTGACCTGAAGCAGTGAGTTGAAAACTTTCTGAAGACTAGTGTAACTTCTTGTTCATCTTTGAAAGTCTCAAAACACCTAAAAGAAAAATGTGTTAATAGTGTGTCCAGTAAATGCTTGCTGGAAAAGGAAAGAACTACTAAGCTAAACTCCATAATCATGAGTCTCTGACTTAAAGGAAGACTAAAACAAACTATTGCTTCTTAATAAAAATAACTTAGAATGTTTCTTTTCTAGCATAATACAAAAAATATAGAAATGTGATATGAATCTATTTTTATTTATTTATTGATGGATCTTTGCCAAACCAAACCTTAAATTTGCAAATTTATCTTGAACAATTTGAGGATCAGGAACTTAAGTGCTTTAATGTTTTGAAAAACTCATGTTCCCTTTCTCACTTGAAAAATGGAAGAAATTATTACAATTTAATAAATAATTACTGTTCTAAGAGCAGAATTTACTTGACCACAGTGCATCCACGACTTGCTGTTGATGGTTAGCCATGCTTCTAAATCTATGTGCTACTAAATTCAAATGTGCAGTGGGAGAATAGGTAACACCATAAAACTTCAAAGCTTCAACACCTGCTGCCTCTTTGGAGCAAACAACAACATCCATGGAAGTTCCTGCTTCTCTGGACAAAACCTTAGTCACATTTTCTATTTATCTCCAATATTGCTACCAGACAAAATTTTGAAACTTTCTAAATTTAAATGTATAGAAAATCAGTAACCAAATTAATTAGTGGAGTTAGTGTATGTGTGGAATAAATGCCTAAAATAAGTGCTCAGAGAAAACTTCTTCTTTCATTTGAAGGGAAATACATTTTTATGTCCAGGGTTAATTAACCTCATGTCCAAAGTTAATGTTCAAATGAGCAGTAGAGAAGGGACACTGATTGTTATAAACTCTATCAATTTTATTTCCTGGCCAACTCTGGCTTTGGTCTTTCATGGACATAGGAAAATAAATTTGATTTATATTTGAATCCTGGATTTGCAGCTTGCTGTCTAAGGTAGTGTTTCTCACACTCACGGTGAACAGTGGAGAGGTTATAAAAACTGCAGACTGAATGCTTAATCTGAAGCTAATGGGGATAGAACTATGGCACTTGTATTTTTAATACCTCTGCAAATGATTATACTACACTAAGAAGTTTGAGAACTATTGACGTGTGTGATTTGGGGCAAGTTTCCAAACGCTTTTGAACCTTAGTTTTTTTGTGTGATATTGCAGAAAATAATACAGATCAAGTTGTTGGGAAGGTCGCATAGAATAGAATATGTAAGTGGCTAGTAAATGCTGACATGTGCTCTCTTTGGCTACCCTGTAACTTGAACCTGACCTTCTAAGGTACTGCGTACAACTAAGCTGCACCAATGGTCATGCTCCACTGCCTCATGCTTTCTTCTTATTATATTTTTGGGAAACTGTTGTCTATTCTCATTTTGACTTTGTCATATTCCTATGACAAATGGAATAAACTATGCCATATTAAAAGAAAATAGCTCCCTTTAATGGATGAAATCTTGCTGTATCTCTAAAGCTGTTGAATTGAAAGACCTTTTCATTAATGGAAATGTTCCTAGGAAAACATCAGCAAAAATCCCAACTAATAGCAAAACCAGGAAAGAAAATTTTAATCAAGGGATAGGAATTATGCAAGCCTTTAGAAACAGTTTCTTAATTGATTTCTGCTCCAGTGTTGTTAGTTTGTAGATCTCATTTCTGTTAAAGGCTCCTCAGTAAGAAAGTCTTGGTAAATGCATTTTGATCTGTACCTAAAGTGGGTCAAGGTTTCCAAACCATTTCTCCTTAACAATGGCATTACTTATTTCTCTTTACCATAGTATAACTTAAATAACCATAAAATAAATGAAGTAACAAAGGAATCATGGTCATTACATCATTTCTTAATAAGACATGGAAAGACATTATGTTCATTGCATCTGAAGGAAGAAGTTCTAATTTTTGTTTCTAAATAGCTTTGTCAAGAAAATATTTTTAAAAAGATTATATGCTCTAATGTAATAACTAACTTTGAAATTATGAGAAAGGTATGAATACTTAATAACTGCACTTGACAGGCCATTCAAAGTAGACCTCAGTTGTGTAAAACTCTGCATTTGTGCTCAAAGATCTTGAATGTCTAGTTTAAGTAGTGATCTTATAAAATAGATTTGCAGAGTTAAATTTGGGATGTCTTCCTGTGTCAATGATGGAGAAATCATTACTGATGTATGACTTAAACACCTGGAGACCAAACCTCCATATATCCCTAAATTATTATGTATTTTTTTATTGAGATATAGTTAATTTACAATGTTGTGTTAGTTTCAAGTGCACAGGAAAGTGATTCAGTTATACATATATATGTTCTTTTTCAGATTATTTTTCATTATAGGTTATTATAAGATATTGAGTATAGTTCCCTGTGCTACACAGTAGGTCCTTTTTGTCTACCAATTTTATATATAGTACTGTGTATATGTTAATCCCAAACTCCTAATTTATTTCCCCTCCCACCTAAAATATTATGTTTTTAATTCAGAAGTAAGGTGTTGGGAAAATGTTTGTTTACTGAATAGGTATAAATATTGAAAGTTGGAGAACTACTGCTTTGGACATAACATGTTTGAGGGGAACTTGCCTATCTAGACATCAAGCAATCTGGTAATTTTTTCTTGGATGTCTCTGTGTCCAGAGCTGTATCTGAACTGAGTTAGTAATGGTTGCGCTGTGTTGCGTTTTTGAATGCAAAAGCAGATTCTGTTTTGCTTAATAGGGAGAAATGAAGTGCACACGCCTCCAAATGTGGCTTAGGTAGCACACTTGCCAGAAAAGTTAGGAAGAACACTGTTCTTGTATTGTTCTAGGTTACAGTTACCTTTGAAGGATTCAGTATTACTCATCACTCAGCTTCAATCCCAGCACTATGGTAACGAGGAGAGAACCTCAATGCTTCTGCGAGGGCAAATAGCTGGGGTTGATGACTATCTATCCTGTGCGTAGCTGGCAATAGAAATTGGTTGTTCCCAATCTACCTGAACACACCCTCACAATTCACAATTTAACCTTTGACAGAGCAGCTTGTGCAAGCTCGTTTTCAAGGGTTGTGGGATTTCTCTACAGGTCAGATTCTAAGCACACAACATTTTTTCCTATACTTTTGGAATGTCTTTAATAATTTTTAAATTCAAAACTAAACATTTAGGGCTTCCCTGGTGGCACAGTGGTTGAGAGTCCGCCTGCCAATGCAGGGGACACAGGTTCGTGCCCCAGTCCGGGAAGATCCCACATGCCACGGAGCGGCTAGGACTGTGAGCCATGGACACTGAGCCTGCGTGTCCAGAGCCTGTGCTCCGCAATGGGAGAGGCCAGAACAGTGAGAGGCCCACGTACCAAAAAAATAAATAAATAAAAATAAAAATCTAAACATTTAATCCAGGCAGCTACCTAATCTAGCCAGAAATTAATATTATATTGCTAATAAAAAGGAAGAAAATAAAATCAATATGTGTATTTCCCTGCAAAAGAGAAGTGCATATAGTAATTGTGGCCATGATACATGAACGTGACCAATTTATTAAACAAAACAAAACAAAACAAAACAAAATAATGGTTATAAAAACCATCCCCTAGGAGCCCTCTCAAATTTTCCCTGACTTCCCTGACTTTTGCATTCCCACCTCTTGCTCCTCCTCGGGTGTTCCCCTGACCTCCCAACCCTGTATGTCTCCACACAGTTTCTCTGCCTGAGGCCAATGGGACTCATATCTTTGGCCCTTTGAAACACTAACAAAGTTAAATAAAACATCACCCTATGGGGTTTAGGATCTATCTTTCCAAGCAGTTGCAGAAGAGCCAAATATTGCAAGCAGAAATTTCAGGAGTGTTAAACCCCCTGGCAGCTAACTTTGACTGATGGGAAACATGAGATAGGAGTGGGCAGAATTGATCAATTTGTTCTCCTTTCTACCTCTAATAGGCTAATCCTAGGTAGGGTTTCCCCATTTGCCCTTTCAAGAGATATTCTATGTGCCTGAGCAAAATCAGCTGTGAAGCAACTTTCTGGGTCTCTTAGCAGTTCATTTTGAAGCAGTGGCTAGCATTGTAACGTATCACCTTATATTACTTCTCATAATATTCTCATTGTTTGATTCTTTTCCTCATTCTTATTGAAGCTTTAGATCTTCCAAATAAAGTATTGTCTCTTAATCCTTCCCTAAGTCTGTATTCCCTAAGTCCCTAAGGCTTAGACACAGATCATACCTAAGTCAGTTGAATGCAACTGAAGTTGAAGAGAAGCAATCTCCTTTTTAAGACCTAAACAATTACTTTTCATTATAGACTCTATTTATTCAAAAGATATTTATAGAGCACCTACAATATATGGGCACAGCTGTAGGTTTGGGGGGAACCTCTGTGTTTATGGAGGATACATTCAATGTGGGAAGATTGGCAATAAATGAAATAAGGACATTTTATCATAGATGGTCATAAGTGGTATGGTGAAAATAAATTAATCAAGGAGGTGGAAAGAAAGTGAATCAGTGGATGGTATACAATTTAAAACAAGGCAGTTGAGGAAGACCACATTGAGAATATCCCATTTATGGAAAGATGTGATAAAGGTGAAGGAGGAATACAAGCATGTTTGAGGAAGAGCATCTTAGGAAATGGGAATAGGAAATGTAAAAAGTACTAACATTGAATGGTGTTTTGTGTGTTCAAGAAATGGCAAGGAGGCAAATGTGGCTGGAACGCTATGAAAGATGGGAATATAGTAGTAAAAGAGGTCACTGAGGTGATGTGAGTGGCTAAATCCTCCTAAGTTTTGTGGTTATATATAACATACCATGTTAGCACACTTTTGAAAGTGAAAGGAGGTAAACTTAATTATACCTGGGTACTTTCCTAGCAAACTGGAATGAATGTTTACCCTATATGCAGGCTAATGTAACAATTTTAGACGTTTGCTAAATAGATAGAAAGGTACCTGATGATTCTGAGCAAAAGAGTGCCATGATCTGACTTATCATTTGATAATATGACACTTACCTTCAGGATTGAGAACAAGGTAAAATTGAAAAAAGGATCAATTAGGAGTCTGTGTCAATCATATACATGTCTGGAGGCTTGGAATGAAGACATACATTTGACAGTTGTATTAATCCATGTAGACTAGGCTATATGCTATGATAATAAAGAAACACCAAATTCTCAGTGGTTTAGAGCAGAGAGGTCAGCAAACAATAGTCCATAGGACAAATCCAGCTCATCATCCATTTCAGTAAATGAGGCGTTTGTTGGAACACAGCCACACTTTCCTTCTGTTATATCATGTCTATAGCTGCTCTCTCACTAAAATGGTAGAACTGGGTAGTTGCAACAGAGATGGCATGGTCCACAAGCCTGAGATATTTATCATCTGTCATTTCACTGATGAAGCTTATTGACCCTATGTTTAAAGCAAAAATGCTTTACTTCTTGCTCATATAAGGTCTGCTATGTGTCCAAACACTTTCCCAGAGCAGTTCGGTTCTAAGCACTTGACTCAGACATCTAAGTTGATTTCATCTCAGAATTCCACTATTTGGATGTGAGGGCTTCATCATCACCATGTATCACCATCACCATGTGGCAGGGTCTCACATTATCTCTTAAACACTGCCTAGAAGAGATAGACATCACCCACTGGTGATGGCCAATCCAATGGGCCCCCTACTGGGTAATGTGAGAGACAACATGGATATTTGGTCAGCAGTAAATATTCTAGTCTATCGGTTACCAGCATATAAATGACATTTAAAGCCATGAGACTGGATTAATTCACTAAGGAAAAGAATTTTGAAAGAGGAAAGAACATGTTCAAGTATGGTCTTGGGCTATTCCTCCACAACCTGAAGAATTCAGAAAGATTAGGATCAGTATCCATGGAGGATCCCCATGGGTACCAAAATCTGAGAATGCTCTAGTCCCTTTTTTAATTTAGTTTTTATTTTAGATTAGAGTGGTTGATTTACAATGTTGTGTTAGTTTTAGGTGTACAACAAAGTGACTTAGTTATACATATACATATATCCATTCTTTTGCAGATTATTTTCCCATATAGGTTAATACAGAAATTTTTTTTTTTTTTTGGCTGTATCGGACCTTTATTGCTGCATGGGCTTTCTCTAGTTGTGGACAGTGGGGGCTACTCTTTTTTGTGGTGCACAACCTTCTCACTGCAGTGGCTTCTCTTGTTGCAGAGCATGGGCTCTAGGTGTGTGGGCTTCAGTAGTTGCTGCATGCGGGCTCAGTAGTTGCGGCATGTGGGCTCAATAGTTGTGGCACACAGGCTTAGTTGCTCCGCGGCATGTGGAATCTTCCCGGACTAGGGATCAAACCCGTGTCCCCTGCATTGGCAGGTGGATTCTTAACCATTGAGCCACCAAGGAAGTCCTGATACAGAATACTGAGTAGAGTTCCCTGTGCTATACAGTAGGTCCTTGCTGATTACCTATTTTATATATAGTAGTGTGTAAATGTTAATCCCAAACTCCTAATTTATCCCATTCTCCCAACCTTTCCCCTTTGGTAACCATAAGCTTGTTTTCAAAGTCTGTTGAATCTGTTTCCGTGTTTTGTCTAGTCCCTTTTATAAAATGGTGTAGATTTGCATATGTCCTCTGAACATCCTCTTGTATATTTTAAATCATCTCTAGATTACTTATAATACCTAGTACTAAGTAAATGCTATGTAAATCATTGTAAATACAATGCAAATGCCATGTAAATAGTTTTAAATACAATGTAAATGATGTGTAAATAGTTGCCAGAGTGCAGCAAATTCAACTTTTGCTTTTTGAAACTTTCTGGAGTTTTTTCCCAAATATTTTCATTATGAGGTTAGTTGAATCTGTGGTTGTAAGACTTTCAGATATGGAGGGCTGGCTGTATATGCCAAGTGCTACTACTGATGTGTATGCTGCATGCTGAGGATGGAAGAGGAAGACAGAGACTGTACACTGGATCTAGGAAGATCATCGATAACCTTAATAGCCATTTTGGTTAATTGTGATTTGAAAGCCTGATTGGAGTGAATTTAAAAAAGAGTGGGAAGCAAGGCATGAGAGGCAGAAAAAATAGGCCAGCATTTCAAGGAATTTTGCTATAAAGAAAATGAGGAAAATGGGGTAGCAGATAGAAGGGTAATAGAGTCAAGAAAGTGTTTTTTTTCCTTCTTTTAAATAAGATGGAAAATTTCATATTCATATTTTACTGGAAGTATTTCAGTGGAGAGAGAAAAATTTTGATGCAAGTGTGAGAGACTACAGAAGAGAAGACATTGGTGGAGCAAGTGGAGAAATCTAGCGGACAAGTGGAAAGGGCTGCCTTCAATGGGAACTTGAATAGTCTGAAAGGAAATTAATTAACATTATTAATGTCTAATCTCTTTGCTACCAAAAAATCCTCACTTCTCAGCTCAACATTCAGAGATCAATAATCTCATTTTTTTGTTTTGAGCAAAGTTAATTCCAACATGTTCCCTTGTTCTGAAACATTTTGGTGAAAAGCACTTCCAATTAGGTCAACAGCTTTCTGACTTTTAAACACAAATGTTTTAATCCTGGTAACACTTTATAATTAGTAAAACACTGACTGGATTTCTTTTAATTACTATAATCCTAATACTATCCCTGTGGTGCTTGGATGGCCAGACGTTCAGCTTATATTTTACAATAATTGTGTAACTGAACCTCTAAAGAAGCTTTAAGTTATTTTCTCATGGAAATTAACTCTTTTCATGGTGAGTTATCAAATTTCAAGTGGAAACTACATATTCCCTCTTAGAATGCTATTTAATTTTTCCAATAACAATGGTCAGCTCTTGTATTTTTTCAAACCATAACTTTTCTTTTTACTTTAAATATGAAAAAGCACCTTTTAATAATAAAGAAAAAAGGTAAAATTTAAAGCCAATGATAGTACAGGCTTGTGATTGTACTTAAGTCTACTGTATGGTTTTGTGTGTGGATGTGTGTCTTTTAATCATGAATAAAACAAAGGGTAAAATTTAACAATCCCTTTCAGTTAGCATGTTAATTTCTCATTTTAACAAGACCTTTTTTTGAGATACAATAGTTGACATGAATCCCATAAGTTTCATTACCTTTTTTCTTGCCCTTTTTTTTTTGAAAAACAGCTTGCACATCTCCAGCATTGCATAAAATACCCATTTGTAATTATGCTTAACCTTTCCAAAGCCTCTGAGTATAGTCTGCTCATTAATCTTTAACCTGACAAGCCTTGGGGGTTGTGAAATTTGTACCTCTATGTATTAGAGACACAGAGACCATAGACCAGGGGCACAAAGGGGGTAATTAAGAGGAGGTAAAAAAAAAAGAAATAGAACAAAACTAGAGGGATATGATTACATTACTGTAGGTGTCAGAGAACAGCAGGGACAATAGAATGCAAATCATTATAGACAGAGTTCAGGAAATAAATGAAGCTATACATTTTTAGAACAAAACCGATTGAATCATACCCTGTCCTACTCAAGTGAAAAATAACTTGTGCTAAATTGATCTAAAATAATGATTTTTAAATATAATCATACAAAATATGGATTGGCTATGCCTTTACAGAACATTCCACATATGCATTTCCCAATGTTGTACTAAAGTATAACAAAGGATATATTTTAAGTAAAACTAACATCATTGCCTGAAAAGTTACTCTTTGATGATGAAGGAAGTATTATATTTTTATCTATACAGATGTTCATTATTTTTGTATTGGGTGTTGATGAAGACAACAAAAGGTGTAGATTTCTTCATATCAGAATTCTCTATGTATCACATTTTGCCCAGGCATTTTTATGTCAACTGTTGAAGATTTGTTGAAACAAATGATGCACATAAGTTGATGCAATTATTGATACATATTAAAAAACTACATCTAATAATAATACTATGCCTAATAATAAGATAAGAATTAAAAAAAAAATTGTGGTGATTCTATTTGTTTTGTTTTAAACCAATATTATTCTTCAGAAAAGGGAGAGTCACTTTGTGACTGAATCTTTGTGAATACATCTAATGAGGAAGAAAAAGGGGAAATATCTTTATGCCTTTATGTTAAACATGAGATAGTATAAACCAGTTTAGTGATCACCTCCTACTTGGATTTAGTGGTATCTAGAATAACAGCTAAGTTACTATAGTAAAGAGAACGTAAAATATAATGAGTAAAATACACTAGATATTGATTTATCTCTAATATCACAGCCTAATATTACAGAGGATAAGCGAGCAGGGACGGCAGTGCAGCTCTGTCAACTTCCACAACCTGCTCCAGTATTTATATTTCTCACCCAGTGGTAAGGAAGGATACAGAGAGTCCTGGGCAGACAAATAAATAAAATGAATAAATAAATAAATAAATAAATAAAATGAATAAAACGGTAACGATCCCTGCCCTCTAATCTCATATTCTTGACATGAAAGATAGAGGTGAGTACTAAATTGAACAAATAGGCAGTCTATAGGTTAGAAAGACTTGTAGCACCAGTGTTTAAATCATGCCATTGTCATGCCAGAGGAAAAGAAAGACCACAAAATTCTGGCCAGGCAGTTAACTTCTTTGGCCAGGAAGGGCAACACCTTGCTTCCATTCACAGATTACTGGCAAAAATTCATCATGTGGTTCCATCCCAACATGAGGATCAACCGGAAAGTACAGTCCTGCTAATTGTTTTGTATAGGGGAGAACAGGAACTATTTGGTACATGGTGCTAATGATTGCCACAGCAGGTATATTGGATTCTGGAGTTCAAGGGTTATTAGCTGTGGGGAATTGGAAGACCTAGGTCTCATTAAGATGGTGACATTTTGGAGAAATTAAAGGAAATAATGGACTTATTCATGCAGACGTTTGGAAGAAGAGTCCTCAAGGCAGAGGCAGTAGCCTTTGCAAAGTCCTAGGGCCAGGCTGTACCTGTCTTATTTGAGGACATTTAGGAGGCCAATGTGGCTGGAGCAAATTGACTGAGAAGATTGGTGGAGATGAGAACAATGATATATTGGGCACTATAATGCCATTATGATGACTGCCTTTACTACAATTAAAATGGAGTGTTATCGTGGGATTTTGAAGACGACTTATATTTAGAGAAATATGTTTTCTGTTATATTGAAAATGAAATTACAGTTGACCCTTGAACAGAAGGAGATTGAACTGTGGAGGCCCATCTGTAGAAGGGTGTTTTTTCATTAGTTAATATTCCAGTACTACATGATCTGGGTTGAATCCACAGAGGCAGAACCTCAGATAAGGAGGACCCACTATAAGTTATATACAAATTTTGGACTGTGCAGAGGGCTGGTCCCCTAATCTCAGCATTGGTCAAGGGTCAGCTGTATAGGAGGGCAGAGGTAAAAGCAGAGAACCAGTTTGGGGACTATTTCAGTCACTGATGTGTTGAAGAGTCTGTTTTCTTTCTAAACATTTTTCCATTTCTTCAGGATACTCAGCTAGACTATATTTCTAAGTGCCCCTTGCAGTTAATGTGGCTATTGCTTGGGAGTAAAATTAATATTTACCCATATTAAGTCTGGTCCATAAAAAATGTTTGTGTGAGTCACCACTTTCTTCCAGATGAGTGGAAAGGAGGCCACGAGTAGAACTACTTGTAACAAGAAGTCTGTATATCTTAGTGATGTCATGGACCTGGGTTTCCCTCCCCCAAACTTGCCCCACCACCTAATATAATTCGTGTAAGATATACATTTCTACTGAATTTAGCAACTGAGATTTGGGGCTCCTTTGTTATGGTAATTAGCATTATCCTAATACAGAAATGGGTACATTGAAGTGGAGTTCTGCTTAATATATGTCATTAGTTTAGCAATTAGGAGACAGGTGGCCTGGCAAAGAAACTTATGGTTCATGATACATAGTTTTCAAATATTTGGTAAAACTCTCCTATGAGAAATGTGGAAAGTAAACCACATACCTTCAAGTATATAGCTCTAGAAAGCAAGTGGATAAAGCCAAAGTTTTAGGATATGTTGGCTATTATTGGTCGCCTTATGCCAATGTGTTTTAAGAGATAAGCTTAGGCAAGAACTGGGTAGTTTCAGGCAGAGATTATGGGGAACAGGAGTTCAGATATCAAGGGCCTGAGACGTTTGGCAAAGCTGTTTTTTCTGGACTTAAAAGAGTGAGAGATAAGATTAAAAATGGCGTTGAGAGATAAACACCTACTAAGATTTCTCAATTGAACAAAGATTCAACATTGCAGCAAAGATTAGATTAATATTCTTTTATAATTATTTTCATTTCTGTGGCATTGGTTGTGAGGTTTCCTCTTTTATTTCTGAGTGTATTTATTTGTCTTCTCTCTCTTTCTCTATTTTTGGTTACTTTACCCTAAAGTTTTGTCAATTGTGTTGACCTTTTCAAAAAACCACCTCAGTTTCATTGATTTTTCTCTACTGTTTTCTTATATTTTATTTCACTTATCTTTCCTTTAATATTTATTATTTCTTCCTATTGATAGATTTGAGTATAGTTTTTTCTTGTTATTCTAATTCGTTGAGGTGAAGAGTTAGGTTGTTGATTTGAGAATTTTTTTTCTTTTTAAATGTACACATTTGCTGCTATAAACTATCATCTTAACCGTGCACATGCTGAATCTCGTAAGTTTTGGTATGTAATGTTTTCATTTTCATTTGTTCCAAGGTATTGCCTAATTTCCCTTTTGATGTCTTCTTTGACTCATTGGTTATTTAACAGTATGCTGTTTATACACATTTGTGGATTTTTCCATTTTCTTTGTGCTGTTGATACAGTGTCACTCCATTCTGATTGGAAGAGATTCTTTGCATGACTTCAATCTTTTTGAATTTGTTAAGACTTGTATTATGGACTAACATATGTCCTATCCTGAAAAATGTTTATGTGCATGTGTTATTATTTTTTTAATATTGATGAATGGTTTTATAATTTTTCTTTTATTCCAGAGAGGCATTAATAGTAATTAAAATGACAACTATATATATTTTTTCTTACAAATTTTTTTGAATTTTTGAATTTTATTTTATTTATTGTTTTATACAGCAGGTTCTTATTAGTCATCCATTTTATACACATCAGTGTATACATGTCGACCCCAATCTCCCAATTCATCACACCACCACCCTCACCCCCCACCCCTTTTCCCCCTTGGTGTCCATACATTTGTTGTCTACATCTGTGTCTCAACTTCTGCTTTGCAAACCAGTTCATCTGTACCATTTTTCTAGGTTCCACATACATGCATTAATATACGATATTTGTTTTTCTCTTTCTGACTTACTTCACTCTGTATGACAGTCTCTAGATCCATCCTCGTCTCTACAAATGGTCCAATTTCGTTCCTTTTTATGGCTGAGTAATATTCCATTGTATATACATACCACATCTTCTTTATCCATTCATCTGTTGATGGGCATTTAGGTTGCTTCCATGACATGGCTATTGTAAATAGTGCTGCAATGAATATTGGGGTGCATGTGTCTTTTTGAATTATGGTTTTCTCTGGGTATATGCCCACTAGTGGGATTGCTGGATCATATGGTAATTTTATTTTTAGTTTTTAAAGGAAACTCCATACCATTCTCCATAGTGGCTGTATCAATGTACATTCCCACCAACAATGCAAGAGGGTTCCCTTTTCTCCACACCCTCTCCAGCATTTGTTGCTTGTAGATTTTCTGATGATGCCCATTCTAACTGGTGTGAGGTGATACCTCATTGAACTTTTGATTTACATTTCTCTAATAATTAGTGATGTTGAGCAGCTTTTCATGTGCTTCTTGGCCATCTGTATGTCCTGTTTGGAGAAATGTCTATTTAGGTCTTCTGCCCATTTTCGGATTGGGTTGTCTGTTTTTTTAATATTGAGTTGTATGAGCTGTTTATATATTTTGGAGATTAATCTTTTGTCTGTTGATTCATTGGCAAATATTTTCTCCCATTTTGATGGTTGTCTTTTCGTCCTGTTTACGGTTTCCTTTGCTATACAAAAGCTTTTAAGTTTCATTAGGTCCCATTTGTTTATTTTTGTTTTTATTTCCATTACTCTGGAGGTGGATCAAAAGAAGATCTTGCTGTGATTTATGTCAAAGAGTGTTCTTCCTATGTTTTCCTCTAAGGGCTTTCTAGTGTTCGGTCTTACATTTAGGTCTGTAATACATTTTTAGTTTATTTTTGTGTATGGTGTTAGGGAGTGTTCGAATTTCATTCTTTTCCATGTAGCTCTCCAGTTTTCCCAGCACCACTTATTGAAAAGACTGTCTTTTCTCCACTGTATATCCTTGCCTCCTTTGTCATATACTAGTTGACCATAGGCGTGTGGGTTTATCTCTTGGCTTTCTACCTTTTTCCATTGATCTATATTTCTGTTTTTGTGCCAGTACCATGTTGTCTTGAAGATTGTAGCTTTGTAGTATAGTCTGAAGTCAGGGAGTTGGATAACTCCAGCTCCATATTTTTCCCTCAAGACTGATTTGGCTATTTGGGGTCTTTTGTGTCTCCATACAAATTTTAAGATTTTTTGTTCTAGTTCCATAAAAACTGCCACTGGTAATTTGATAGGGATTGCATTGAATCTGTAGATTTCTTTGGGTAATATAGTCATTTTCACAATATTGATTCTTCCATTCCAAGAATATGGTATATCTCTCCATCTGTTGGTATCATCTTTAATTTGTTTCATCAGTGTCTTATAGTTTTCTGCATACAGGTCCTTTTTTCTCCCTAGGTAGGTTTAGTCCTAGGAATTTTATTCTTTTTGTTGCAATGGTAAATGGGAGTGTCTCCTTAATTTCTCTTTCAGATTTTTCATCATTAGTGTATAGGAATGCAAGAGATTTTTGTGCATTAATTTTGTATCCTGCAACTTTACCAAATTCATTGATTAGCTCTAGTAGTTTTCTGGTGGCATCTTTAGGATTCTCTATGTATAGTATCATGTCATCTGCAAACAGTGAAGCTTTACTTCTTCTTTTCAAAGTTGTATTCCTTTTATTTCTTTTTCTTCTCTGATTGCCATGTCTTGGATGTCCAAAATGACGTTGAATAATAGTGGACATCCTTGTCTTCTTCCTGATCTTAGAGGAAATGCTTTCCATTTTTCACCATTGAGAATGATGTTTGCTGTGGGTTTGTCATATATGACCTTTATTATGTTGAGGTTGTTTCCCTCTGTGCCCACTTTCTAGGAGAGTTTTTATCATTAAAAGGTGTTGAATTTTGTCAAAAGCTTTTTCTGAATCTATTGAGATAATCCTATGGTTTTTATTCTTCAATTTGTTAATATGATATATCAGATTGATTGATTTGCATATATTGAAGAATCCTTGCATTCCTGGGATAAATCCCACTTCATCATGGTGTATGCTCCTTTTAATGTGTTGTTGGATTCTGTTTGCTAGTATTTTGTTGAGGATTTTTGCATCTATATTCATCAGTGATATTGGTCTGTCATTTTCTTTCTTTGTAGTATCTTTGTCTGCTTTTGGTATCAGGGTGATGGTGGCCTCATAGAATGGTTTGGGAGTGTTCCTTCCTCTGCAATTTTTTGGAAGAGTTTGAGAAGAATGTGTGTTAGCTCTCCTCTAAATGTTTGATAGAATTCACCTGTGAAGCCATTTGGTCCTGGACTTCTGTTTGTTGAAAGATTTAAAATCACAGTTTCAATTTCATTACTTGTGATTTGTCTGTTCATATTTTCTATTTCTTTTGAGTTCAGTCTTGGAAAGTTATACTTCTCTAAGAATTTTTCCATTTCTTCCAGGTTGTCCATTTTATTGGCATAGAGCTGCTTGTAGTAATATCTTAGGATACTTTGTATTTCTGCGGTGTCTGTTGTAACTTCTCCTTTTTCATTTCTAATTTTATTGATTTGAGTCCGCTCTCTCTTTTTCTTGATGAGTCTGGCTAATGGTTTGTCAATTTTGTTTCTCTTCTCAAAGGACCAGCTTTCAGTTTATTGATCTTTGCTATTGTTTTCTTTGTTTCTATTTCATTTATTTCTGCTCTGATCTTTATGATTTATTTCTTTCTACTAATTTTGGCATTGTTTGTTCTTCTTTCTCTAGTTCCCTTAGGTGTAACATTAGATTGTTTATTTGAAATATTTCTTGTTTCTTGATATAGGCTTGTATTGCTATAAACTTCCTTCTTAGAACTGCTTTTGCTGCATCTTATAGGTTTTGGATCATCGCATTTTCATTGTAATTTGTCTCTAGGTATATTTTGATTACCTGTTTGATTTCCTCAGTGCTCTCTTGGTTATTTAATAATGTATTGTTTAGTCTCCATGTGTTCGTATTTTTTACAGATTTTTTCCTGTAATTGATATCTAGTCTCATAGCATTGTGTCAGAAAATATAATTGATACAATTTCAATTTTCTTAAATTTACCAAGGCTTGATTTGTGACCCAAGATATGATCTATCCTGGAAAATGTTCCATGAGCATTTGAGAAGAAACTGTAATCTGCACTTTTTGGATGGAATTTCCTGTAAATATCAACTAAATCTATGTGGTCTATTGTGTCATTTAAAGCTTGTATTTCCTTCTTAATTTTCTGTTTGGATTATCTGTCCATTGGTGTAAGTGAGGTGTTAAAGTCCCCCAGTATTACTGTGTTACTCTTAATTTCCTCTTTTATATCTGCTAGCAGTTGCCTTATGTACTGAGGGGCTCCTATGTTGGGTGCACATATATTCATAATTGCTTCATCTTCTTCTTGGATTGATCCCTTGATCATTATGTAGTGTCCTTAATTGTCTCTTGTAACATTCTTTATTTTAAAGTTTATTTTATCTGTTATGAGTATTAATTTCTTTTGATTTCCAGCTTTCTTTTGATTTCCATGTGCATGGAATATCTTTTTCCATCCCTTCACTTTCAGTCTGTATGTGTCCCTAGGTCTGAAGTGGGTCTCGTGTATATAGAGTATGTATGGGTCTTGTTTTTGTATCCATTCAACAAGCCTGTGTCTTTTGGTTGGAGCATTTAATACATTCACGTTTAAGGTAAATATCAATATGTATTTTCGGGGGACCCTGGGAAGATGGCGGAAGAGTAAGATGCGGAGATCACCTTCCTCCCCACAGATACATCAGAAATTCATCTACACGTGGAACAACTCCTACAGAACACCTACTGAATGCTAACAGAAGACCTCAGACCCCCCAAAAGGCAAGAAACTCCCCACATACCTGGATAGGGCAAAAGAAAAAAGAATAAACAGAGACAATAGGATAGGGACAGGACCTGCACCAGTGGGAGGGAGCCGTGAAGGAGGAAAGGTTTCCACACACTACAAGCCCCTTCACGGGCAGAGACTGCAGGTGGCGGATGGGGAAAGCTTCAGAGTAGCAGAGGAGAGCACAGCAACAGGGGTGTGGAGGGCAAAGCGGAGAGATTCTGGCACAGAGGATCAGTGCCCTCAGGCACACACCAGCCCAAGAGGCTTGTGTGCTCGGCTGCCGGGGCGGGCGGGGCTGGGAGCTGAGGCTCGGGTATCAGCTTTCAGTTGGAGCGCAGGGAGAGGACTGGGGCTGGCGGCAGGAAGAGAGCCTGAAGGGGTTAGTGCACCACGGCTAGCCCGGAGGGAGTCCAGGGAAAGGGTCTGGAGCTGCCGAAGAGGCAAGAGGCTTTTTCTTCCCTTTTGTTTCCTGGTGCACGAGGAGAGGGCATTAAGAGGGCTGCTTTGAGAAGCCCTGGAGACAGGCGCGAGCCGTGGCTAAAGGCGCGGACCCCGGAGACGGGCGTGGGACGCTGGGGCTGCTGCTGCTGCTGCCGCCGCGGGGCCTGTGTGCGAGCGCGGGTCACTGTCCGCCCCATCTTCCGGGGGGCCTGTGCACCCCGCCACTGCCGGGGTCCCGGGACCTGGGCACAGCTTTCCCGGGAAAGCACACGGAGCGCCTCGGGCTGCTGCAACGTCACGCTGGCCTCTGCCTTCGCAGGCCCGCCGCACTCTGCGTGCCCCTCCCTCCCCTCTGCCTGAGTGAGCCAGGGCCCCTGCATCAGCGGCTCCTTTAAACCCGTCCTGTCTGAGCGAAGAATGGACGCCCTCCGGTGACCTACACGCAGAGGCGGGGCCAGGTCCAAGGCTGAGACCCGGGAGCTGTGAGAGAGAGAAGAGACAGGGAAATCTCTCTGTGCAGCCTCCGAGGCAGCGGATTAAAGCTCCACAGTCCACTTGATGTGCCCTGCGTCTGTGGAGTGCATGAATAGACAGCGAATCATCCCAAATTGAGGAAGTGGACTTTGAGGACAAGAGTTAAGACTTTCCCCCCTTTTCCTCTTTTTACAACGAATTATCCCAAATTAAGGAGGTGGACTTAACAAGATTTCAGACTTCTCGCCCTTTTCCTCTTTTTACAACGAAGTAACCCAAATTGAGGAGGTATACTTGGAGAGCAAGATTTTTGATTTTTCCCCCTGCTCACTTTTTGTGAATGTGTATGTGTAATCTTCTGTGTAAGATTCTCTCTGTATAGCTTTGCTTCCACCATATGTCCCAGGGTTCTATCAGTCCTTTTTTTTTCAATAATTACTTTTAAATTTTAATAACACTACTATATTTCATACTTTATTCTATTTTACTTTACCTGCTCTTTCTTTTTTTCCTACCTTCCCTTCCTCCCTCCCTCCCTCCGCCCCTCCTTTCCTTCTTTCTCTCTTTCTTTCCTTTCTCCCTCCCTCCCACCCCTCTTCCTTGCACTTTCTTTTTCTTTCCTTACTCCCTCCCTCCCGTCTTTCTTTCTTTCTTTCCTTCCTACCTCCCTCCCTTTTTCCATTCACTCTTCCTTTTTCTTTCATTCCTCACTCTCTCCCTCCCTCCTTTCTTTCTTTCTTTCTTTCTTTCCATCCTTCCTCCCTCTCTCCCTCCTTTCTTCCTTCCTTCCTTTCTTTCCTTCTTCCTTTCTTTCTCTCTCTCTTTCTTTCTTCTACTAATTTTTTCTTTCTACTTTTTCTCCCTTTTATTCTGAGCCGGGTAGATGAAAGGCTCTTGGTGCTGCAGCCAGGAGTCAGTGCTGTGCCTCTGAAGTGGGAGAGCCAACTTCAGGAAACGGGTCCACAAGAGACCTCCCCGCTCCACATAATATCAAGCAGCAAAAATCTCCCAGAGATCTCCATCTCAACACCAGCACCCAGCTTCAGTCAACGACCAGCAAACTACAGTGCTGGTCACCCTATGCCAAGCAACTAGCAAGGCAGGAACACAACACCACCCATTAACAGAGAGGCTGCCTAAAAACATAATAAGGCCATAGGCACCCCAAAACACACCACCAGACGTGGACCTGTCCACCAGAAAGACAAGATCGAGCCTCAACAACCAGAACACAGGCACTAGTCCTCCCCACTAGGAAGCCTACACAACCTACTGAAACAACCTTGGCCACTGGGGACAGACACCAAAAACAACGGGAACTACGAATCTGCAACCTGCAAAAAGGAGACCTCAAACACAGTAACATAAGCAAAATGAGAAGACAGAAAAACACACAGCAGGTGAAGGAGCAACATAAAAACCTACCAGACCTAACAAATGAAGAGGTAATAGGCAGTCTACCTGAAAAAGAATTCAGAATAATGATAGTAAAGCTGATCCAAGATTCTATTTCCAAGATCCAAAATCTTGGAAATAGAATAGACAAAATTCAAGAAAAAGTTAACAAGGACCTAGAAGAACTAAAGATGAATCAAGCATCGATTAAAAACACTATAAATGAAATGAAAAATACTCTAGATGGGATCAATAGCAGAATAACTGAGGCAGAAGAACGGATAAGTGAGGTGGAAGATAAAATAGTGGAAATAACTGATGCAGAGCAAAATAAAGAAAAAAGAAGGAAAAGAACAGAAGACAGTCTCAGAGACCTCTGGGACAACATTAAACGCACCAACATCCGAATTATAGGGGTTCCAGAAGAAGAAGAGAAAAAGAAAGAGACTGAGAAAATATTTGAAGAGATTATAGTTGAAAACTTCCCTAATATGGGAAAGGAAATAGTTAATCCAGTCCAGGAGGCACAGAGAGTCCCATACAGAATAAATCCAAGGAGAAATATGCCAAGACACATATTAATCAAACTGTCAAAAATTAAACACAAAGAAATCATATTAAAAGCAGCAAGGCAAAAACAACAAATAACACACAAGGGAATCCCCATCAGGTTAACAGCTGATCTCTCAGCAGAAACTCTACAAGCCAGAAGGGAGTGGCAGGACATAATTAAAGTGATGAAGGAGAGAAACCTGCATCCAAGATTACTCTACCCAGCAAGGATCTCATTCAGATTTGATGGAGAAATTAAAACGTTTACAGACAAGCAAAAGCTGAGAGAGTTCAGCACCACCAAACCAGCTTTACAACAAATGCTAAAGGAACTTCTCTAGGCAAGAAACACAACAGAAGGAATATAGCTACAATAACGAACCCAAAGCAATTAAGGAAATGGGAATAGGAACATACATATCAATAATTATCTTAAATGTAAATGGACTAAAGGCTCCCACCAAAAGACACAGAGTGGCTGAATGGATACAAAAACAAGACCCATATATATGCTGCCTACAGGAAACCCACTTCAGACCAAGAGACATACAGATTGAAAGTAAGAGTATGGAAAAAGATATTCCATGCAAATGGAAATCAAAAGAAAGCTGCAGTAGCAATTCTTATATCAGACAAAATAGACTTTAAAATAAAGACTATTAGAAGAGACAAAGAAGGACACTACATAACGATAAAGGGATCGATCCAAGAAGAAGATATAACAATTGTAAATATTCATGCACCCAACATAGGAGCACCTCAATACATAAGGCAAATACTAACAGCCATAAAACGGGAAATCGACAGTAACACAATCATAGTAGGGGATTTTAACACCCCACTTTCACCAATGGACAGATCATCCAAAATGAAAATAAATAAGGAAACACAAGCTTTAAATGATACATTAAACAAGATGGACTTAATTGATATTTATAGGACATTCCATCCAAAAACAACAGAATACACATTTTTCTCAAGTGCTCATGGAACATTCTCCAGGATAGATCGTATCCTGGGTCACAAATAAAGCCTTGGTAAATTTAAGAAAATTGAAAGTGTATCAAGCATCTTTTCTGACCACAATGCTATGAGACTAGACATCAATTACAGGAAAAGATCTGTAAAAAATACAAACACATGGAGGCTAAACAATACACTACTCAATAACGAAGTGATCACTGAAGAAATCAAAGAGGAAATTAAAAAATACCTAGAAACAAATGACAATGGAGACACGACGACCCAAAACCTATGGGACGCAGCAAAAGCAGTTCTAAGGGGGAAGTTTATAGCAATACAATCCCACCTTAAGAAACAGGAAACATCTCGAGTAAACATCCTGCCCCTGCCCCTAAAGCAATTAGAGAAAGAAGAACAAAAAACCTCCAAAGCTAGCAGAAGGAAAGAAATCATAAAGATCAGATCAGAAATAAATGAAAAAGAAGTGAAGGAAACGATAGCAAAGATCAATAAAACTAAAAGCTGGTTCTTTGGGAAGATAAACAAAATAGACAAACCATTATCCAGACTCATCAAGAAAAAAAGGGAGAAGACTCAAATCAATAGGATTAGAAATGAAAAAGGAGAAGTAACAACTGACACTGCAGAAATACAAAGGACCATGAGAGATTACTACAAGCAACTCTATGCCAATAAAATGGACAACCTGGAAGAAATGGACACATTCTTAGAAATGCACAACCTGCCAAGACCGAATCAGGAAGAAATAGAAAATATGAATAGACCAATCACAAGCACTGAAATTGAAACTGTGATAAAAAATCTTCCAAAAAACAAAAGCCCAGGACCAGATGGCTTCACAGGCGAATTCTATCAAACATTTAGAGAAGAGCTAATACCCATCCTTCTCAAACTCTTCCAAACATTATCAGAGCAAGGAACACTCCCAAACTCATTCTATGAGGCCACCATCACCTTGATACCAAAACCAGGCAAGGATGTCACAAAGAAATAAAACTACAGGCCAATATCACTGATGAACATAGATGCAAAAATCGTCAACAAAATACTAGCAAACAGAATCCAACAGCACATTAAAAGGATCATACACCATGATCAAGTGGGGTTTATTCCAGGAATGCAAGGATTCTTCAATATACACAAATCAATCAATGTGATACACCATATTAACAAGTTGAAGGAGAAAAACCTTATGATCATCTCAATAGATGCAGAGAAAGCTTTCGACAAAATTCAACACCCATTTATGATAAAAACCCTGCAGAAAGTAGGCATAGACGGAACTTTCCTCAACATAATAAAGGCCATATATGACAAACCCACAGCCAACATTGTCCTCAATGGTGAAAACCTGAAACCATTTCCACTAAGATCAGGAACAAGACAAGGCTGCCCACTCTCACCACTCTTATTCAACTTAGTTTTGGAAGTTTTAGCCACAGCAATCAGAGAAGAAAAGGAAATTAAAGGAATCCAAATTGGAAAAGAAGAAGTAAAGCTGTCACTGTTTGCAGATGACATGATACTATACATAGAGAATCCTAAAGATGCTACCAGAAAACTACTAGAGCTAATCAATGAATTTGGTAAAGTAGCAGGATACAAAATTAATGTACAGAAATCTCTGGCATTTCCGTACACTAATGATGAAAAATCTGAAAATGAAATCAAGAAAACACTCCCATTTACCATTGCAACAAAAAGAATAAAATATCTAGGAATAAATCTACCTAAGGAGACAAAAGACCTGTATGCAGAAAATTATAAGACACTGATGAAAGAAATTAAAGATGATACAAATAGATGGAGAGACATACCATGCTCCTGGATTAGAAGAATCAATATTGTGAAAATGACTCTACTACCCAAAGCAATCTATAGATTCAATGCAATCCCTATCCAACTACCACTGGCATTTTTCACAGAACTAGAACAAAAAATTTCAAAATTTGTTTGGAGAAACAAAAGACCCCGAATAGCCAAAGCAATCTTGAGAACGAAAAACGGAGCTGGAGGAATCAGGCTTCCTGAGTTCAGACTATACTACAAAGCTACAGTAATCAAGACACTGTGGTACTGGCATAAAAACAGAAAGATAGATCAGTGGAACAGGATAGAAAGCCCAGAGATAAACCCACGCACATATGGTCAACTTATCTTTGATAAAGGAGGCAGGAATGTACAATGGAGAAAGGACAGCCTCTTCAATAAGTGGTGCTGGGAAAACTGGACAGGGACATGTAAAAGTGTGAGATTAGATCATTCCCTAACACCATACACAAAAATAAGCTCAAAATGGATTAAAGACCTAAATGTAAGGCCAGAAACTATCAGACTCTTAGAGGAAAACATAGGCAGAACACTCTATGACATAAGTCACAGCAAGATCCTTTTGGACCCACCTCCTAGAGAAATGGAAATAAAGACAAAAATAAACACATGGGACCTAATGAAACTTCAAAGCTTTTGCACAGCAAAGGAAACCATAAAGAAGACCAAAAGACAACCCTCAGAATGGGAGAAAATATTTGCAAATGAAGCAATGGACAAAGGATTAATCTCCAATATTTATAAACTGCTCATGCAGCTCAATAGCAAAAAAACAAAGAACCCAATCAAAAATGGGCAGAAGACTTAAATAGGCATTCCTCCAAAGAAGATATACAGACTGCCAACAAACACATGAAAGAATGCTCAACATCATTAATCATTAGAGAAATGCAAATCAAAACTACAATGAGATATCATCTCACACCAGTCAGAATGGCCATCATCAAGAAATCTAGAAACAATAAATGCCGGAGAGGGTGTGGAGAAAAGGGAACACTCTTGCACTGCTGGTGGGAATGTGAATTGGTACAGCCACTATGGAGAACAGTATGGAGGTTCCTTAAAAAACTAAAAACAGAACTACCATATGATCCAGCAATCCCACTACTAGGCATATACCCTGAGAAAACCATAATTCAAAAAGAGACATGTACCAAAATGTTCATTGCAGCTCTATTCACAATAGCCCGAAGCTGGAAACAACCTAAGTGTCCATCATCGGATGAATGGATAAAGAAGATGTGGCACATATATACAATGGAATATTACTCAGCCATAAAAAGAAACGAAACTGAGCTATTTGTAATGAGGTGGATAGACCTAGAGTCTGTCATGCAGAGTGAAGTAAGTCAGAAAGAGAAAGACAAATACCATATACTAATACATATATATGGAATTAAAAAAAATGTCATGAAGAACCTAGGGGTAAAACGGGAATAAAGACACAGACCTACTTGAAAATGGACTTGAGGATATGGGGAGGGGGAAGGGTAAGCTGTGACAAAGCTAAAGAGAGGCATGGACATATACACACTACCAAACGTAAGGTAGATAGATAGTGGGAAGCAGCCGCAGAGCACAGGGAGATCAGCTCGGTGCTTTGTGACCGCCTGGAGGGGTGGGATGGGGAGGGTGGGAGGGAGGGAGATGCATGAGGGAAGGGATGTGGGAACAGATGTATATGTATGACTGATTCACTTTGTTATAAAACAGAAACTAATAAAAAATAATAATAATAAATAAAATAAAATAAAAAATTAAAAAAAATATGTATTTTCCTGTTACCATTTTCTTAATTGTTATAGGCTTGTTTTTGTAGGTCCTTTTCTTCTCTTGTGTTTCCCACTTAAAGAAGTTCTTTTAGCATTTGTTGTAGAGCTGGTTTGGTGGTGCTGAATTCTCTTAGCTTTTGCTTGTCTGTAAAGCTTTTGATTTCTCCATTGAATCTGAATTAGATCCTTGCTGGGTAGCTGAATTAGATCCTTGCTGGGTAGAGTAATCTTTGTTGTAAGTTCTTCTCTTTAATCACTTTAAGTATGTCATGCCACTCCTTTCTGCCCTGTAGAGTTTCTGCTAAGAAATCAGCTGTTAACCTTATGGAACTTCCCTTGTGTGTTATTTGCTGTTTTTCCCTTGCTGCTTTCAACAACTTTTCTTTTTCTTTAATTTTTGCCAATTTGATTACTATGTGTCTCGGCATGTTTCTCCTTGGGTTTATCCTGTATGGGACTCCCTGCCCTTCCTGGACTTGGGTGGCTATTTCTTTTCCCAAGTTAGGGAAGTTTTCAACTATAATCTCATCAAATATTTTCTCAGGTCCTTTCTCTCTCTCTTCTTCTTCTTCTGAGACCCCTATAATGCAACTGTTGTTGCATTTTATGTTTTCCCAGAGATCTCTTAGGCTGTATTCACTTCTTTTCATTCTTTTTTCTTTATTCTGTTCCACAGCCGTGAATTCCACCATTCTATCTTCCAGGTCACTTATCCATTCTTCTGCCTCAGTTATTCTGCTATTGATTCCTTCTAGTGTATTTTTTATTTCAGTTTTTGTATTGTTCAACTCTGTTTGTTTGTTTGTTCTTTAATTCTTCTTGATCTTTGTTAAACATTTCTTGCATCTTCTCAATCTTTGCCTCCAGTCTTTTTCCAAGGTCCTGGATCATCTTCTCTATTATTATTCTGAATTATTTTTCTGGAAGGTTACCTACCTCCACTTCATTTAGTTGTTTTTCTGGGGGTTTATCTGTTCCTTCATATGGTACATAGACCTCTGCCTTTTCATTTTGTCTATCTTTCTGTGAATATGGTTTTTGTTCCACAGGCTGCAGGATTGTAGTTCTTCTTGCTTCTGCTGTCTGCCCTCTGGTGGATGAGGCTATATAAGAGGCTTGTGCAGGTTTCCTGATGGGAGGGACTGGTGGTGGGTAGAGCTGGCTGTTTTTCTGGTGGGCAGTGTTTAGTAAAACATTAATCCGCTTGTCTGCTGATGGCTGGGCCTGGGTTCCCTCCCTGTTGGTTGTTTGGCCTCAGATGACCCAACACTGGAGCCTTCTGGGGCTCTTTGGTGGGGCTAATGGCGGCCTCTGGGAGAGCTCACGCCAAGGTGTACTTCCCAGAACTTTTGCTGCCAGTGTCCTTGTCCTTATGGTGAGACAGAGCCACCCTCCACCTCTGCAGGTGACACTCCAACACTAGCAGGTAGTTCTGGTTCAGTCTCTATGGGGTTACTTCTCCTTCCCCTGTGTCCCGATGTGCACACTACTTTGTGTGTGCCCTCCACGAGTGGAGTCTCTGTTTCCCTCAGTCTTGTCAAAGTCCTGCAATCAAATCATGTTAGCCTTCAAAGTCTGATTCTCTAGGAATTCCTCCTCCCATTGCCAGACCCCCAGGTTGGGAAGCCTGACGTTTGGCTTAGAACCCTCACTCCAGTGTGTGGACTTCTGTGGTATAAGTGTTCTCCAGTTTGTGAATCACTCACCCAGCAGTTATGGGTTTTGATTTTATTTTGATTGTTCCCCTCTACCATCTCCTTGTGGCTTCTCCTTTTTCTTTGGATATGGGGTATCTTTTTTGGTGAGTTCCAGTGTCTTCCTGTCGATGATTCTTCAGCAGTTAGCTGTGATTCCATTGTTCTCGCAAGAGGGAGTGAGAGCACGTCCTTCTACTCCTCCATCTTGAACCAATCTGACAACTTAGGGCAGAAGTTCTATGCCTGAGAGGGACAGCAGGAAGGAAACAACATCCTCTGCTGCTGCAGCATGGTTCAATTCCACGTGTTTGGTTATTAATAGAAATCCTGATTACCATGCCCAGAGACCAGCTGTTATGCAAAATACACTTGTAAGCTTTCATTTTTTTATCATGGCTTCTTAGAGCCCTCTTAGATGATGTCGTACAAAAGTTGTGGACATCCTATATCCTAGCTCTTAAAGATAAAATTCCAATGTCAGTTAAGCTGGACATATGAAAGCACTAACACTATTCTTGCTTATTATAATAACCTGCCTTAGATGGACATTGGGCACAACAATTTTTAGCTCACTTTGCATTATATTTAGCCTAGCATTTTGTGCAGTTAGGCATATGAAGAATGGCTAGGATGATAGTAATGGTGATGGTGATGGAGATGATCTCTCGTGATTATATATTGTCACTGACCTTGAAACTCTCTTTAAATGTTCTTTGTGAATAACCATTAACTCTATATGACTCAGAGAAATTTGTCCCTTTTACTCTTTTGGATATATCATTCCTGCTAAGTCACATATTTTCATTGTTCTTTGTTTATGTTTTTTAAATCATCTTTTATTCCATTGCTTTGTTTCATCAGACAATTCATCAGTATGTCCTCCTTCATTTATGAAAATTGTTGAATTTTTATCCCACTGAGTCCTTAGTATCAACTTCTATATTCAGACCTTGTATTTTTTTTCTCATAAAATTTTCATAGTCAGTGTGGATCATTTAACAGAAAGTTCCCAGATGCTCTCCTCTAAAATCTTAAAACTTCTAAAAATTTATTTTTAAGTAAAATATATCAGCAAACACAACTGAAGATAAAACAGAAACATTAGTTGGACATTAGTCAGAGGAGATTTTGGTATGTGAAAGGATGCTAGTTGACTAAACCTATCTCCTTTTATTTTCGACTGTGACAGTGCAACTGAAAATTATACTTTTTCTTCATAGTATTTAGTTGGCCAAAAAGTTCGTTTGTTTTTTTTTCCATAGCATCTTACTTATCATAAAAGTAATTAGATAATTATATTTTTATTTGTTTACAAACTTTATTCTGGAGTAGATTATATGATTTATGAGGACAGAGACTTGTCTTCTTCATTTTTTATCTCTGGCACTTAGTCACAGTGACTGACACATACTAGGTTCTCCATAAATATATACTGAATAAATGAATGAATCATTAAATGAATCAATATAGGGCACAAATTCCATGATTCACATTTAGAATATAATTCTAACTTCTTAGTACATTCCAGTGGTTCTCATTGAAGGTGTTTTTGCTCCGCATGAGACATTGTTATGTACAGAGTTTTTTTTAAATTAACCTTTATTGGAGTATAGTTGATTTACAATACTGTGTTAGTTTCTGCTGTACAGTAAAGTGAATCAGTTATACATATACATATGTCCACTCTTTTTTAGATTTTATTCCCATATAGGTCATCACAGAGTATTGAGTAGAGTTCCCTGTGCTATACAGTAGGTTCTTATTAGTTACTATTTTATATAGAGTAGGGTTTATATGTCAATCCCAATCTCCTAATTTATCCCTCCCTGCCCTTATCCCCTTGGTAGCCATAATTGTCACAACTGGGGGCATGTGCTACTTGGGTCTAGTGGTCAGGAATGTTGCTAAAGATCGTACAATACCCAGGTCAGCCACCCACAACAGAGACTTCTTACCTGTTAAAAGTGCCAAGGTTGAGAACCTGTAATGGCCTAATTGGTTAGGCTACTGTATCCCTCCAACCATATCTCTGGACTGTTTCCTTTTCATTTACTATACTCAGGCTATCCTGAACTTCTGCTAGATGCTCTCCTACATCAAAATTTGGGCCTTTCCATATTGTGTTCTTCTGCTTGGAAAATGTATTTCTCTTCATCATTTGTATGACTAATTACTCGATTTTTAGGATACAGCTTAACTCTTCACCAGTCATGATCTATTTTCTGTCCTAAAGCCTGTGTTTCTTTCCTATGCAACAGTACTAAAATCTGTAATTGAAAATATGCATATATGTATCTGTGTCACTTTCTATGATACTCAATATTCATGAGGATAGGGACCCTGTTTAGCAATAGTAGCACATAGCAAGTGCTCAAAAATTTGTTATGTAACTAAAAAAAGAGCAGTGTTCCAAGAGGGGCTTGGCGGGGGGATAGGGAAGATTTGGGAGTTTAGGGTTAGCAGATGAAAGCTATTATAAATAGGATGGATAAACAACAAGGTCCTAATGTATAGCACAGGGAATTAAATTCAATATCCTGTGATAAAGCATAATGGAAATATATATATATATTGCTATACAGCAGAAATTAACACAACATTGTAAATCAACTACACTTCAATATTTTTTTTGTTTTAAGTTAGACTAAGATCCAAAAAAAGAACAGTGTTGTTGGAATATAGTAAGTTGTTTGTAGGAGACTTACACAAGGTGAATATAGTTAGGCTAGGCCCTGTAGGTCATAGAACATCATTATCATTTGGAATTTATCCTAAGTGCAGTAGGAAGCCATTAAATTGTTTTCAAAAGGAGGTAACCAATATTTTTTTTTGTTTGTTTTTTTAAGATCACTGGCTGCTCTGGAGAGATTGAATTTGAATAAGAGAACACAGGAGCAGGGTAACCAATAAGAAGATACTAGAGTGGTTTATATGCTACTGGTGGCTTGGATTCTTAGTACTAAAGGCAGAATAAAAAGTGACAGAAGTGAATAAATATTATATATGTTTAAATGTAAAAACAAAGACATACCTATATATTAAATGTGGAAAATGAAATAAATGGAATCATTGAGGATAATTTCTTAATTTTTAACTTGGGCAACTGGTGGAATTTGATTTAAAAGAAAGGAAAATGTTTTAAGAGATAATAAATAGTATCATTTGAGCTACATCATGTTGATGATGCTTTTAAAACAATGAAGTTTATTGGATGTCCATTGTTCAGAAGAGTAATATCATGTTGTTATATGAATTTGGAGTTTATCAGCATAGAGAAGCTATTACACACTTAGGCCTACATTAAATATTTTTACAGAGTGAGTGAACCTACAGAAATACTATATACCAGGATCAAAACTTGTAACATACTAACATGTAGAAGTGAAGTGAGATAAGAGATGCAAGCATAAGAGACTAAAAATTGTATTCAATGAGGAGAACAGGAATTCATGGAAATCCACAAAATGAAGTGTTTCCTGCAAGAGAAAGTAGCTGCCTGGGGCTTCCCTGGTGGCACAGTGGTTGGGAGTTCACCTGCCGATGTGGGGGATGCGTGTTTGTGCCCCGGTCTGGGAGGATCCCACGTGCCGTGGAGTGGCTGGACCCGTGGGCCATGGCCACTGGGCCTGCACGTCTGGGGGAGGCCAAAGCGGTGAGAGGCCCGCATATTGCAAAAAAATAAAAAAAATAAAAGAAAGAAAGAAAGAAAGAAAGAAAGAAAGTAGCTGCCTGGAGTGAACACATAAAGGATGAGACAGGTGAGCATAAAGCAGAGTCTTTTGGGTTTGATAACTCTGGTGAAATTCAGTATTTATGGAATTGTGCTGAAGGAGTGAAAGCCAGATCGAAGTGGTTTAGTATTTGAATGATAAGTAGTTGAGTTTCAATAGACTTTCTGGAGAGCCCTTTTGACAATTTTTATTTTGAATGGGATTAACAATGTGGGACAGTAGCTCTAGGAGGCATGTGAGGTCCGGGGAGGGTTTTATGGATGATTCAAGAGTATGTTGGAATGCTGATGGTATTATGTGATCAAGAGATCAAGGGAAAGAAATTAAGGTGCAAAAAGAGAAAGGGAATATAACAGAATATTCTGGTTATAAATCACTTATCTCTAAGCTTCAAACCCATTCTTCTTTGTTCTGCTCTGTCATGCTTGACCGTTCATGCTGCAAAAATATTTCTCATTTACCTGCTGGTTTTCTGTTAGAGTCTACTAAGTGGAGATACTAGAAGGAGCCAGGAGGTAGGACAAATGGAAGAAGGGACTTCCTTTGGGTTTGTTTGTTGCTCCTGTCAATGTCCTCCCAGCTACACTTGGTTACAGATTCTAGCTTCTGGCTACACCTTCACAACCAGCCTCAGTGAAGCCCTCAGAGCTGGGGGTTCACATGGAGCCCAGAGCTGGGAGAATCCTTTCCTTGGAGAGCCAGTTTCCAGCTCCATAGAACTTTCTTTCTAGGTTCTGATACCCCCAACCTTTTTCCTTTATTCTTTAGCTCTAGAGAATTTTGTGATTCGATATACAGAGAGCAAACATATGGTTTATATTAAAATCACATTAGGTTTGGAAAGTATTGGTTTCTACTTCTTTTTCAACATGACAGAGTATAACCTCTGCATACTTATATTATCAAACTCTTCAATGCTGCTCTTTTCACAATCTGATTTGTTACTTTGAAATTCATATGGAATTCCAGCAACAAATCTTTTCTTTATTCCCCACTCCAGGTGCTTTTGTGTTTCAACGTGACATTTTCCTATCCAAATAGATGAGCTGTTTATAAAGGAAAAATTACCTGTGTCTGATATTTCTGGTTAAGTTTATAAACATTCCATTGCCACATACCTTTTGTATCTTTAAAATCCATCCTTCTCATTAATTTCTTTTTTTTAAATGTATTTATTTAATTTATTTATTTTTTGCTGTGTTGGGTCTTCCTTGCTGTGTGTGGGCTTCCTCTAGTGGTGGCGAGTGGGGGCTACTCTTCTCTGTGGAGCACGGGATCTAGGCATATGGGTTTCAGTAGTTGCGGCTCACGGGCTTAGTTGCTCCCTGGCATGTGGGATATTCTCAGACCAGGGATCGAACCCGTGTCCCTTGTATTGGCGGGCAGATTCTTAACCACTGTGCCACCAGAGAAGTCCCTTCGTGTTCATTTCTGAGTAGAAAGGGAAATCATTATGGTGGCCTTTCATCTTATTAGCAGATGTGTACTTGGCTTCTCTAGGAAATGTATTTATAACCTTCTAAAAGCCACAGCACTACAATTTTTGAAGTGAGACTATCCATAAAAACATTTCCTTAAACAGAATTTGCAAAAGTGTCATAAATATTTATACTTATCAGTAAGCATTCTGAGTACATATGTGTAAACAACTTTAAACACACACACACCCATACATATACAGATCACTGATCAGCTAGCTTATACAATTTAAATCCAATATCTAGCTATTTCAACAAATTGCCCAGAAAAGAGTGGCTATAAATCATTCATTTTTATTTTTGTTGTTGTTATCCTAAGACTTAATAGAAATGGCAAGATTTCAAGCCCTACACTCTCTCCCTCCTTTCACTTGTCCCTTTGTTAATTAATGGGTAAAGTTACCAAGTCTACAGGGCTTGTAGCTAATCAGGGAGTTTCATTTATTGGTTTAGGTAAAAGCTTTCAGAATGTTAATGCATCACCCGAAGTGAGCCTGGGAGCATACATTTGACAAGAAATACTTCCAAAGAGAATAGTCTGGAAAGAACATTTAACTCAAGCTTGGAATTTACCTCTCCTGGGAGCTCATAGTCTCTCTTGTCTCTCCCTATTAAATTATTCATTCATTTTTTTATACTTAAAATGAATAAAATGAATAATTTTAAGTAGTTTCAATCTTTGAACATTTTATTTACATTTGGATGCTTAGATAGACACATACTTTTCCTCTCCTTTAATCCTTCCCCTCTTTCCCCCAAACCAAGCATCAGTCTTTTGATACACTCTGTTCTCACTTTTGATACTTTCATTTGGCCAACTATTATATTCTGGACAGGAGCTTCCAGTGCCCTTTTCACTGTAAGACCTTTACCATGGCAGATGTCTCCCTAACCTGAATATTTGCTCATCATCTCTCCAAATGTTCCAACAATTCTGGGCAAACTATAATATTTTTTCTCTACAGTGATACTAACATTTCTCTTTTGGCCTTTTTGTTAAAGATTATTGTAGTGCCCCCCTAGAGAGGCACCAAAGATACAGCGGATTATAAATTCAGTCTGTGGCAAACTTTATTTCAAGTTTGTTTTGTCACCTCTTCTTTCCTCAAAGAGGGAACAATGTTTAATATTAACCCAGAAATGTTACCACTCACTCAGTTTTTTCAAAATCTACAAGTTTTTGAGTTTTCCAATTTTATATAAGTTATGCCACAGGCCGAAAAGTACCGGGGAAAAGCATCGCGGGGCCTGGTATGTGGAGCTCATTGGCCACTGACACCTGTTTTTGCAACTCTTTTTGTCAAAGCCTGAGTTTTGCAGTTGATACCATGTCCTACCTGTTGGCAGTCGCCCCCACCTAGGTGCCTTCCCACTGAGTTTACTGTTCGGACTTGCTGGAAAAACCCGATGGAATTTAAGCCCTTGCAGATAGCCGAAAAAACGTAGAGTGGGATAAACCCACTGATTCCTTTGGTTTCTGAGCTTTTAAAACAGGTCTGATTTGGAGAGCTCCCTAAGTGGAAAGTTTTAAGAAAGTCTCTGCTTCACAGTTGTTAATTATTTTGCAATCCAAGTACATCACTGTACTTTCATCCTAAAGACACACAGGCAACCTGTTGCTTGCAGATTTCTGAAACAGTCAGTGTCAGTGTTTTAGTTTCAAGCATGCACTTCATATTTTGGAATAAAGATAGAGTGATTTGGTGCCTGCACAGATACAAGCTGTGTATCCCTTGGGGAGCATGCCCCAGAGAGCAACAATTTAAATAAAGTAACAAGTATGGCATTTTGAAATTGATGGAAGTATTTCTAGAATTGTTTCCTGGGGAGATGGAAAGTGGTCTAAAAGAGAAAGTCGAGTTTTGATTCATGGTAACTTACTGTGGTTTCTAAAGGCCATCTGGTTGCAGGAGATATAACACTTGTTTAAGAGCATTTTTCCTCCATTTGTTCACTGGTAGAGAGACGATCATAACACACATAACACACGTTACTTGGCTGCAGAAATCCAAATTGGAAGAATATTTACTGTTATTAATGCCTGTGAGGCCCACTGAGGAGATTATAGACAAATACTGTTGTGAATACAATTATGTCATCTACTGCCCTAGCCATAGGTGACCAGGTCTTGGTGGGCACCTGACCCAAGATCTTCCAATCCAGATGCTCACCACTTTGTCTGCTAAATATAAGACCAAGTAAACTGTGCTTTGCATTTGTGCAAATTAAAATTCCATATCTACTTTAGGCAGCCTTCAGAGCAACATGGCAGCTTTGACACTCTCTGAAATATTGATAGCTGCTGAATAGTTCTGTTTCCTTGTTTTTTCCATATCACAGTTCAATTTCAAGCCCTAGATTTGCTAATTTGTTGATTTTTCTAAGAGCCCTTCCTCCACTAAGCATCTCGATAGGCTGGGGCTTGTTGCTAATCAAAGCTCTGACTGCCTGTTTTTTTTCTCATTTATACTAGGTCTGAGCTGTCCTATACAGTAACCATTATTCACATGTGGCTCTTTAAGTTAATTTAACTTAAATAATACTAAAAATGTAGGTTGTATGACATAGAAACAGTCAAAATTGTCAAAACATAGAAACAAAGAGTAGAATGGTGGTTGTCAGGGGCTGGGGGAAGGGAGACAGAGACTGCTCTTTAATGGATACAAAGTTTCACTTACATAAGATGATTAAATTCTGGAGTTCTGCTGTACACTTTTGTGCTTATAGTTAGCAATATTGTACAATTAAAAATCTGTAAAGAGGGTAGATCTCATGTTCTTACAACAATAATAATAATAATAATTCAATTCCTCAGCCACAGGTAGTTATGGCTACCATATTTGAATAGTACATATATAGAGTATTTCCACCATTATAGAAACTTCTATCAGACAATGTTACCTATCTGGGTTCTTGGACTCTTTAGTCAATAAAAATTGTTAGGAGGCCAGATGAAGAATTCAGGAAAGGCTTTACGGGGACTCATGTTGCAGCACAAGGGAGCAAAAACAAGTAATAAGTTCCCTTGCTAGTTCCTTAAATGGCGTGCAAATAGAGGCAGATGTGTGTGTTGGACTTAGGTGGTCTACCCACCCCCTTAGTGGTGCTGTGTGCAGGCATCATGTGCAGTATCCTGATTTTGCCCCTCACACCTCAGAAGTAGCAGCTGGCTTTTGTCCTGTTTGCATCTTGTTCATAATTTGCCCCAACTATGTATGTACACAGTTATTTTTAATCCCTTGAGGTTTTTTGTATTCTTTTTCCCAGGAGACATTTGTCGAGATGTAAGCACTGCAACAAAAGGTCCCAGGTCCCAGGTTCCCGCCTTTCTCAACAGCACTAGCTAATCTTCATTCATTGGTCTGGAAGTTTTTTTACATCCTTAGACAGAACACATTCTTTGCATCAGATAAGGCATGTGGGAGGGAAATAATACACCACATAATTTAAACAAGTTTATCAATAAAGGGCATACATTCACTTATGAAACTGGAAGGCTGCAGCGTTGGTCTGAGTCAACTGCAAAACTGATTGTCAAAAACTTGTTTTTCTGTTTGCCTTCCACTTCTGATTTGTGTCAGTTTTCGTCTCAGGCTGCCTTCTCAACATGTTTACAAGGGGTTTGCTCGTGATTCCCAGGACTACATAGTTTTACAAATCTAATAGACTTACCTATTATCAGAAGATAAAAGAAGTGTTTTTATCTCTAGATGTAAACACAAACCTTTCCTGAAATTTATCAGCCTAAATTTCATCATTTTCTAACCTCCAAACAAATATGTGGCCTAAGAATAGGATTACATGGCATAGTCCAGGCATCAAAGCAAGGACTGTGAGACAATATGAATGATGATCAGGAAAGTTGAAGAGAGGGAGTGGTTGATGGGAAGGTGCCCCAGAATGTCTATTAATGTTCTGTATTAGTGTTTCTCCACAGAAGGTGATGTTACTCTGCAGGGAACACATAGCAATGTCTGAAGACATCCTTAATTGTCACAACTGGACTCATTCTAAAAGGATTCTTCCGTGCACAGGACAGTCAATGAAGATTTATCTGGGCCAGTGTCAACAGTGCTGTGGTTAAGAAATCCTTTTCTATGAGATTCTCTTTTATGGAATGCAATTTAAATTTTAATAGTAACTTTAATGATTTGCATACTGAAAAATATAGAGCTAGACCTGGCTTCAGACATGATCTGATCCAGAGATTTGCAGTCTTACATATTTCACCTGCACTTTCTTGCAGTTCTCTTTACTCTTCCGTCATCTAGGTTCTCAAATTATCTTCCTCATTGCAGCACCAGTGTTGTCTATATTCCGACACTGTTACATCCATGCAATCAGCCATCTAGTGAAAAGAAAATAATTTTTCCAGTAGCTTTCACAAAAGAGAGAGGAAGCTTCTTTCTCAGAACCTACCTGCATTAGATTCTTTCTTCCAATTAGCCAGAATTTTATCACATGTCCATCCCTGAACCAGTCTATGACTAAGAATTTGGTCACTTTTTACTTAACTGTTACATAACAAGAATAGGAGGTGGGTCATTTTAGAAGGAAAAACCTGGACACTGGCTAGGAGATGGGGAGACTGATTCCATATTATGTAGACAACTAACAAATATTGATGGCTATGTTGGTGGATTGCATCACTATTAACTCTAGCCAACACCCAGCAGACTAGAATCGTTGTGTGACTCCAACAGAACTTAGAAGTATAACTGCAGAAATGGGATGGGAGATCAAGTAAATTCATGAAAAACTTGCAACGTATGCTTGATCAGATAAGTGCTTTCTCACTAGCTCCTTGTAATCGGATCCTTTTGAATCACCTACTTCCATATGTTTACATAATATTCCACATCAGCAAGAAGGGGTAATATTGATAGGACATTTTTACGTCCTCATGTGAAATTTTCAATTTCATTTGCATCCCCACCTTTCACTAGTTGTATATCTTGGAGAAGTCACTGACTCTGAGTAGCACAGTTTCCTCTTTTGAAGAAGGGAGCTAACAATGGTACCTACTTCCTGGAGTTGCTCTGAGAATTAAATTTTTTTAAGTGAATAACAATTTTAAGGAGTAATTGTATTTTTGTAAATGCACAGTTAACATTAGCTATGATTGTTTTTCTCAATGGTATTGTTTTTCTCAATGGCATTGAGATATCTAAAGCCATAAATATCATTCTTACTGGGCAGTACTTCCATGATGCTTCTTTCTAAATTATAAATGTTGAATTCTGTAATGTCTTATTTTACCCTATTTCTTGATATTGTACTACTTTCTCAAAATTGTCTTCTTCATTTCTGTTATGTAATAAAGGCTCTTTTCTGGACTCTTTGGTTTGTTTTTTAGATAGATAGATAGATATGATTAGTTAGCATGTTTTCCATTATTTCCCAAAGTCATAATCTTCAATCGAAAAGAGAGGAAAACATTAATCATTCTTTCAGCAACACTTACAGATAGAAATGCATAACAGATAAGTGCTGTTGTTATTTTTAATCTTCCTTCTTTTACACATGAATAAGCAGAAAAAGAGTACTGAATGTGACTTGAGATGTAAGAGACAATTTGCAGTTTAACATCTCGAGGACCAAAAAAATTTACTTCTGCATTGGAATGTAGTCTCCGTACCCCTTAAAAAGAGAGAAAGAAACTAACATTTCTTGGGTACCTACCTAGTATATTTCAGGTAGGTACTAAGTGATTAATCAATGAGATATTTCTTTGTTTGGAGATAATAAAATTGAATCTCTGGAAAGTTTAGTAACTTGATTGAGAAAGTGGAGAATCAGGGATCTGAACAAGGATCTGATTGACTTTAAGTTCTGTTTTTATCTACTTCATCCTGGCTGCCTCAGAGACATATTCACATGCACTACAATTTTATTCTCAAAAAGAAATCCTTGGGTTTTGTTCCTATGTTCATCTTCCTTTTTTTTTTTTTACATGGAATGCAGAATGCTTCTTCCTTAGTTAGTAGGTATATACCTTCCCTCGGAAGATCTAATTATCTCTTAGAAGGCATGGATGATGTTGAATTTCTTCTGCTTTTGTTTGCTTTCTGTGTATGTTCTCTTATTTGCCAACCCTCTTGATACCAGTTCTGAATCCTCTATGCCTCTCAAAATATCTTATCATAGTTCATTAAAATATATTTTCCCTTCTGCCTAGAAATCCTTTAACCTCTAACTCATTAATTTGGCCAATATATATGTGGAATTATGTGATGGTTGCTGTACTGGTAACTAAAGAATTCCTCAGGCTTCTTAAGGAGGGATTGCCTGCTAGGTTACAGTTAGACATTTTGCTTTTGTTTGATTGATTAAATTTTTTTTCTTTTCATGATTTCAAGATATTTTCTTCCTTGATTTCCAATATAAACCATAGTATATTTTTTATGTTCCTGATACTTTATAATATTCTACATATAACAGTGGATTTTCTCAAAAAAATGGAGCCATTTATTCTGCCATAAGAAAGTTTATTACCATTGGTTCTCTACTCTTAACAAACAAATTTATAACATTATAGTATGTGAACGTAGTATTTTACATGATTTTCAAAGATATATAATAGAGAAGCTTTGTGTGATTTCAAGACACTTTCATTTGCCTGGGGAAATATCATTACTAACTTTACCTGAATATGACTTTTAAAATGAAAATAAAATAAAATATAGAATGTCAATGACAAGGATGGTGCTGAAGGGGGAAAAATAGTGGGCAACCGTTAAGTAGATGAAGTTTACATATTTAGTAGTAAACAAAAATAGGTTTATAGTTGGTCAGCAGAAGAAACATTTTGCAGTCTCTAAAAAACTTATTTTGGTTATTATATTGATTGCATAACTAACCACTCTACAACTTAGAGCCTTGGGACATCAACCATTTTATTATATCTCCAGATTTTGTGGGTCAAGAATTCTGTTAGGAGTCAGCTGACGGATGTTTCTACTCCACATGGCACCAACCAGGGTAACTTGGTTGTATTTATCTGGTGTATGGACTGGCTGGGAGGGTCCAAGTTGGCTTCTCTCACACATCTGACACCTTTGCAGGGAGAGGTTGAAGTCTGGGCTCAGATGGGGCAGTCAGTGTCTGGTCTCACAAATGGTCTTTTCTAGAACTGTGGTCTCAGGGTAACTTCTCACTTGGAAGCTCAAAACTCCCAAAGAGTGTGTTTCAAAAGACTTGGATGAAGCTGAAAGATTTCTTTTGACTCAGCTCCATATGTTCCGGAACATGACTTCTGCAGTGTTTTATTAGTCAAGAAAGTCACAAATTTCAGCTCAGATTCAGGAGGAGAGGGATTAGACACTACCTCTCAATTGGAAGAGTATCATAGTATTTTCAACCAGCTTTAATATATCACATTCATCTTTTGCTGAATGCCATGTACCCTAAATTATATAATGGGTTAATTTTCAGCCACAGTTTCCAGCCTTGAAGGCATAGTAGTTGCTGAGACAGAAACAACACATAATAAAGCTAAGGATAAAAAGATAAATATATAAAAATCACCTACATGCTTACAGTTAACATCACTAAAAATTGCCTGCATTTTAGCCCCAATCCAATTTCTAATATTCACATAGATTAAATCAACTAGAACTATGTTACCCCGAAACAGATAGTATGGGTATACTGGAGTTTGCACCACAGAAGAGAAAGTTGCTTATAGCTTATATTTTCCCATACTTTGATTTTCTCAGCTCTGCTAGTGATCTAACTTGAATATCCTATGTTTCTGTGCCAAGTTATAAATCAGTGGACAGAAGAGTCATTTTTAAAAAATATGGCTCCTTTTTAGAGAAAAGCAAAGGGGTATATAAAGAAGAGTTCTTACCAGTTGATAAATTTTGACCTCAAGGCAAATTTCCTCAGGATGCCCAAATTGAATTCTTTTTATTCCCGTCTCTTAAATGAAGTTACTGAAGGGAGGACATATCAGGTTTTTCCTCCAGTTTCCATGGTTCCTGTTCATAAATTTTTCACGTTTCTACTATTGGCTAAAATGACACCTACTGTAAAAATTAAACCCAGCTGACAGGAACTGAGATGAGTCCTCCTTGCTCTTTTCTAGTAGAGCATTTGTTGGATCTTTCCATAGGGATAAAAAGCATCTGAAAATGAAATAAGATGGCCCAACCTGTCTTGATAATAACTATGGAATGGTTATGATCACATTTAAATTCACATAAACATGAATATATTAAGCTAGCAGACAAGAATTTTACAACTGGAGAAAAGTGAAATAAAGCTGGAATACATTTAATTATCTGAATTCCTGTTGATATCTATCATTACAAGGTACCAACAGCAGTACAATTTTGTCCTAAGCCTCTAAACACTCAACCAAAGAGCGAGATTACATATATTCCTACAACCCCCAGTGGAGGTATTGAGATTACACATGCTTTCACTAATTTAAAGAGGGACTTTCACACTGGGATACATTAAAAAGAGAACATTTATATAAAAAGCAATTTGCTTTGCCTGTAATTGAATTCCTCTTGCTGTTATTGCTAATTATTGACAATATTTGTGATTGACTAAGAAGCTCTTGCATTCAGTGTCAAAATTATTTTTCTGCTGGGTCTTAGAAGACAGTGGCTGTCTCTTCGATATCACAGACTGTTACCATGGAAATAATTATGATTTGAGAAATGTATTAGCAACATACAAAAAACTGCTTTGTACAGAGAATTCCCTTTCTTCACTGCTGTGGGCATTGTACAGTCTTGCATAGTAAGTAGATGATAATGACTTCTCACATTTATATAATGTACCTTTGTTTTACAAAGTACTACACAATAGACAGAGTGTGGTATATGCAACTATCAAGAAAGGAGTAGAAAAGCAAATTGAAGGCAATGAAATGGAATTATTCTATATATTAGGAGAAATTTACAATTAAATTAGATATACATTTTGCTTTTAAACTTCTTAACATTGAGAAGATATCTGTAAATAGTAGTAATCTCAGTAAGAAAAAAAATCTAATGTTTTGTTTTAAAGCACACATCTTATTTCTAAACCTATTATCAGTTTTTGCCATTTATTATTTTTTGATGTGAATAGATAGACTATCAGTCCATTTTTCTGGTTGAACAAAGATCTTCTCTGCCCAGACCATTAGAATAGTCTTCCCTATTTTCCGTATGCTTCAGTCTAATTTAGTACCCATTCTTGAGAGACACCTGAGAGAATTTACCCTATAGAGAATTTGGCCTAAGATGGTCTTATTAGAAGACTAATGCATACGGAACTTATTTGGAAAAAGAGGGGATGGAGAAAATGAATGGATAGCCTTAAAGCAAGTGAGAGAGGCAGAGATTACATAGCCACAAGAACTTTTGGATTCTGACTTTCTGATTTCTTGTTTCAACTCCTAGAAGGTAGGGCTTTTCTGCCCTTTGGTCCACTCCTTCCTTTTCAGTTGAGTTCTATGAGTGAATTTTTGTAAACTGGCAAGTACAGAAGCTCAAACTGAAATAGCTATCAGTAATGGGATAGCAAGCAGCCTATAGACAAAGAAAATGCCAAAATTGATACAAAATAATGGTGGGGCCGATGAGAATTCCTCTACCTGGCATCTGAGTCTGAGAATCTGTGGTGTGCATATGTAAGACAGCTCATTATAGTCTGTATCTCATATAACTCATCCTGCATACCTGATGGGGGACTCTACTTCCATGTTGCCAGGTTGGGAGTAAAGGCAGACAAGGACAAATTCATACATAGACTGCTCAGGGATGCCCTTTTATACTCATGTTCAGTTTCTGTGCCTAATGCAAACTTGCTGACATACCAGGTGTCTTTAATTAGTTTTTTTTTTTTTGACCAAACTAGATATTCTGATAGAATGTCAGTGTTTGGAAGAAAAGGAAGATTTAAAGAATTACATGGCACTCTCTAATGTACTTCCCATCCCAATTAATAATCATTATCATCATCATCAGATGAATGGAAAAAGAAGATGTGGCACATATATACAATAGAATATTACTCAGCCATAAAAAGAAATGAAATTGAGTTATTTGTAGTGAGGTGGATGGACCTAGAGTCTGTCATACAGAGTGAAGTAAGTCAGAAAGAGAAAGACAAATACCGTATGCTAACACATATATATGGAATTTAAGAAAAAAAAATGTCATGAAGAACCTAGGTGTAAAACAGGAATAAAGACACAGACCTACTAGAAAATGGACTTGAGGATATGGGGAGGGGGAAGGGTACGCTGTGACAAAGCGAGAGAGTGGCATGGACGTATATACACTACCAAACGTAAAATAGATAGCTAGTGGGAAGCAGCCCCATGGCACAGGGAGATCAGCTCGGTGCTTTGTGACCACCTAGAGGGGTGGGATAGGGAGGGTGGGAGGGAGACGCAAGAGGGAAGAGATATGGGAACATATGTATATGTATAACTGATACACTTTGTTATAAAGCAGAAACTATAACACAATATTGTAAAGCAATTATACTCCAATAAAGATATAAATAAATAAATTATAATAGTCATTAAGTGAAGAAATAACATGATCTCTTCTCACATGAGGTAGGACGAAGATTGCTATTTAGTTTAGGTTCATCTTCCTAAGTAAAGTTTGAGAGAGAAGATACTTTCCTTCAGGTCTGTAATATTACATAATTGATGAGATCATTTACTCTGTAACCCTCTGCAGTAGCATCCTGCATTTGTTCAAGCCCTCAAAGAGTCTTAGGCTGAGATAGTTTTACAAGTAAGTTTAAACAAATTTTCCCCCAAAATAGTTAATCTTTATTTTATATAAATTGTTCTCAATAATAGGAAAACAGTTAAAGCAATACAACAAATTTTATTAGTCTAGTATAAACTTTATTTGTAACTATACAAAAACAATATCAGAAAATAAAATATAGGTATACATCACTTAGTTGAAAAAATATAGTATTAGCTAATTAAATTCACTTAGCTTATTAAATAATATATTCTTATCAAATAGGGATTATCGTGCATGCAAGATTGGTTTAATATTAGAAAAGCTACCATTGTAATTCACTACACTAAAGGCATAAGGGAGAAATATCACATGATTATCTCAATTACAAAATATACTTTATTATTTAGAAATAAAGGGGAAGTTATTTAATTTATTAAGGGCTACATACACAAAACCTACAGAAAAAAATAATTCACTGAGAGACTTAAACAGTAAATTTTAAATTGGAAATAAGATTATAATATCTGCCATCATTACTTCTGGGTAAAATGGGACTGGAAGTATGGTAAATACTACAATGCCAGAAAATTACAAATTATAATGCTTGGAGGAGATGAATCTGTTGTTCTTCAGTTGACGTAATCATCTACATAGAAAATTCAAGACACAACAAACTATTAGAACTAATATTATATTCAGTAGGCTTATTGAATACAAAAATTAATAGCTCTCACCCAGAAAATATAATGGTACTAATAGTACCAAAATAAAATAAAGTACCATTCATGATAGCAAACACAACAAAAACATTTTCTAAGAATTAAACAAGAATGCACAAAACTGATCATAGACAAAATTAAATCTATTGCTGATCTTCAAAGAAAAAATGAAGAGATACACAATGAACATAGATGGAAGTATTCCAACTGGAATTTTAGAGGTACCCAACAAAATCATTCTGAAGTTTGGGGCTTAATAAAGGCACATAATGAGCTGTGGCATGTTTTCAAAAGAACAGAGAGTAGGACTTCTCATACCAGATTAAGACACAGTAAAAAGTAATTGTAATAAATATTAGTATTGTGTTTTTATAGTAACAGATGAACCAACAGATATTACAGAATATAGAGCTCAAAAATAGGGCTGCATACATACAAAAAGTGGAAATATGGTGACATAAAAGTATAGCAAAGTAATAGTAGTATTCAGTCTATTATTTAATAGACAATATCTGGAAAACTGTAATATTACATGGAGAATAAAAAAAGCTTAACCCCTATTTTACCATATACAAAAGTGGACATCAAAAGGATTAAAGTAAAACAATAAAGCTAATTGAAGAAGGTGGCAAAGATTCCCTTTGTGAGCTAGGGTTGAAAGACTCTTTAACAAGACACAGAAAGCACAAGCCAAGTTTAAAAATGATGTATTTTACTACATCTGAATTTAAAAATATTTGCTTCATTAAATTTACAGTTGAATGATATGCTGTAATAAAATATTTGTTGTGTCTAAAACAGGTTGATATCTAGACTATATAGAGAACTCTGGCAAGTCAAAAATACAAGGAGAATACCAGTAAAGCATGGAAAAGGATATGAATAAAGCTATGAATCTGCAGAAGGTGGGGTTCAAAAGCTCGTGACTCTATAAAGATGTGTTCACACTTACTAATGATGAAAGAAATGCAAAGAAATGCAAATGAAACAATCTCTTATATCCTTCAGAGTCACAAAAATTAGAAAGAAGTGTCTTAACATTTATTTTCAAGGGTGTAGAAAGAAACTCAATAGCTCTCTTTGTGACTGCAAATATTATCTACATGCTCTTAGGTGATATAACCGTATTCACTGGAATGAAGAATGTCTATTCCTTATGACCTAGGAGTCCTCCTTGTTGTGTGCTATATATGCCTATGTATATATGCACATATAAGTTTTATAATTTTTATATATTTATAATTATCCCATGTGTCTAAAAGATAGGTATGAGTATTTTCATCTTTGTATTGTTTCTGACGTCTAGGAGTTAAGAATCAGAGATATCTACAACTAAGGTATACACCCATAAAATGTAGAATAATATGTAGTAGCTAAAAGCAAAGTTTTAACTTACAAAAATTTGAATAGAGCTTAGAAATATAGTTAAAATGAAAACACTATAAGAGAATGACAAATATAAGAAAGAAATTAATCAGAGAATATAAGAGAATACCATGTCATACAAAGATGCATACATGTTTAAAGTAATAGCTCAAATACATTAGGTTCGTTCTAATCAAGGAAGAGAAAATGGGTTGAAACTGGAAAATAACATAAAACAAACAAAAAGACATGGCACCAACAGGTGCAAGCATGTGCTGTGAGAGTATGGTTACCTGTATGTACAAGGTTATAAAATTAAAGAAAATAAGCAAAATAACAATCATTGCACATGTTGATAATTATGAGTTCACAAAAGATTTTCGTCATTTAAAGGTTAAATTTCCTAAAAATTATCATGTTTCATGTTATTCTGAGCATTTGCAAAAGTGATCTTAACTAATTCCCAGAATTCTTTCAGGCAAAAGAAAAGATTTTTTAATTATTTCACTCTATGTGCCTTATCTGTGTTATCTCTTCTCATGATAATCTGTGTGTTTCAAATAATATTAAGAGAGATATTTAGTAGGCATGGACCCAGGTTAGATTGAGTTGGTGTTTTGACTCTTATTATTATTTCTATTATGTGGTAAGTGTTGCCTATGGTTTAAGAACAGGCAATTTTAAAGAGAGGTATAATCAGAGATTTCTGTGGTGAAAAAGTTATCAGGTTAGTTTCCAGAGAGGAGAAAATGACATCTGTGTTTTATAAGGGTTATAGGAAGCAATTGGCTTTAATAGTATAAGCTACACATTAAGAGAAAAGAGACAATTAAGTGTTGGGTATTATATTTATGCAAAGCAATTTCTAAGGTGGTTCTTAAACTATTTTGTGTCAGCTATTGCATATTTCAGATTTGCCTTTATTTAATTTCCTTCACTTTTAGTGGCTGAATATAACATTAATGAAAAAGAGAGAAAATGAGACTGAAACTTACAAACTTATAAATAAAACCTTAATATTTATTCTCTTTGAAGCTGCACTCATCAGAAGAGATGCACCACAACTCATTATGGAAACCCTAACCAGGAGTCTCCACATTTTCTGGAATGGGCAATGTTCATGTATTTATCTTTCCTTTACTTTTTTCCTTATTATTAAAATAGGCTATGGCCTAAATATATTTCAGAACATTTAGAATATGAAAAACAGTAAAACTACCCATATTCCTATCACCCAGATAAAACTCTGGAGATGTAGAAACTTGTGTGAAGCTAAGAGCAAAATGACATTTTGTAATCTGCTTTTCTGACATTTTTAAACACTCTCTTACATCTCAGTAGTATGCTAAAAATAATATCCTTTAAGATGGAAATGTCTTAAGTGGTTTAACAAGGTCCTATAGATTTATTAATATTGTATGGAGGATTTTGCTATTGTCAATTACATGGTGATAAACATTCAAGGACATGATTTGTTTTGCAAATTAGCCCTTATTTGCCACTTCATTTTATGTATGAATTTTGGTAAGAGCATATTGTGGAATTTTGATGTTTTTCCCCATTCGGAAAGTCTGTTTTTATAATAGATTTTAGAATTGATTTAGGGTTACTAGGGCAATGGATATGCTTGTTCTCTAAGCTGACTCTATGCTTTCTCTCATTTCCTATTATTTTCCTTCTTTTAACCTATTGATTTGGAAGGTAAATATCTACTTTTTCTATTAGTGCTTGCCTTCAAATGTTTAGAAAAACACATCATTTTTTTCTAAATATAAACAACAGCATATATTTATTCTTCTGTTAAAGATTTTAAATGTTTAATTTCTTCCCCCTTCCCTCCTCAATTTTTAGTTTTTACTGATCTAATTTACATTTAGACACAGACTGTTCTTATGAAATTTTATTACTGTTATATATTACATATCCTAAGTCATTTTCCTTTTTAATTTGCATTAGTTTATAACTATAATAGCAATACTTTTAAAAACACAACTCTATTATTTACAGGGTTTCCCTGTTGCCCATCATCTTATATCTGTACTTTCCTATTGTTATCATCTTTGTTTTAGTTAATTGTTCAGTCTCTAAGTGCATTTTAAACATGCAAATGGGTGCTGTTTTTTTTTCTTTTTTTTTCCTTTTTACTACCTCTTTATATCTATAGCTATTTTTTTAGAAATTTTAAATTGAAGTATATTTGATTTACAATGTTGTGTTACTTTTAGGTGTATAGCAAAGTGATTCTGTTACACACACACACACACACACACACACACATATATATATATATATATATATATATATATATATATATATATATATATATATATTCTTTTTCAGGTTCTTTTCCATTATAGGTTTTTACAAGATATTGAATATAGTTCCCTGTGCTATACAATAGGTCCTTGTTGTTTATCTATTTTATGTGTAGTAGTATGTATGTGTTAATCCCAAACTCCTAATTTATCCCTTCCCCCTCTATGGCTGTCTTGATAGCTATCTTGATCTAGTTTTCACAAAGAAAGACAGCTAGAGAATTCTTGATAAAAATTTTATTCTTCTCCTTTCCTGAAATTATTGTGGGCTTTTCTATAGTATCTTCAAACACCTCGAAACATTTAAAGTAGACATATCATTTTTAAAATGTTTGATGTATCTGTAAATTTCTTTTCTTGGATTTTTGTATTTTTTAAAATTATCGTTGAAATTCTAAATGTTCATCTTGATAAATATTTGTCTCTTTATTAATTTCCCCTGATACTTAGAAAACCCATTCACTTTGTCTATAGATTCGGTTATTTCTTCAACTCTGTAAATTTGTGTGTGTGTCTGTGTGTCTGTGTGTCTGTGTGTCTGTGTGTCTGTGTCTGTGTTTAAAGTTTCTTTAATTATATTTTCCTTTGTTTTTGGCTTTTAAACTCTCTTGACTTCCAATTATTAGTATTTTTACAATCCTGGGTCTATCATATCTGGCTGTCTTCTTCATAATTTCATGTTTCTTCTCAGAGTTCTGGATGAATTCCTTGAGTATGTTATTCAGTTCATTATTTCAATTATGCAGTGTTCCATATGTTTCTCATTGTGTGTAACATAGTCTGACTCACAACCCTGACTTTCAACTTTAAATATTCTTTCCTGATTTCAGATCGGTATTTCACTGTCACTGTGCAAAATTTTTGTAAACCCAGAACCGGTATCTTCTGGAACAGCATGCAGTGCATCTGTTTCAGAGAGTGATGTTTCCTTTGATCCTTCTGATTCTTCAGAGGGACCCCTCTGCTTTGTATCTTTTCACAGGTCTGCTGAGTTACATGGCTTGCTCATTTCAGAGTGTTGCACTCACCTATGCTGGAAAGGCTTCAAGACTCTGAGGTTTTCTTCTACTTGTAGCCCCTGTTCAAAATGAATTTTGACAATACAGACTTTTTGTTACCCATCTTATTTGAAGAATGCCCTCCCGAACTAGCATTCTGTCACTGTAAGAAGCAGCGCTGACATGTGACTTTCTGTTGATTTTATGCAAACTGCATAACAGGAGTCTTAACATCATTCTGGACCACTTGTGGTCCTGGTCTGTTCTCTTCCTTTCAAGTTAAGAAGTGGCTGTGAGGCTTTATCAGGAGTCCTTCTGCTCACTTTCTAAGTTGTATAATGAAACACGTTGGCTCTTTTATCCTTATTTCAATTCAATCTGTACCTAATCTGGCAGAAGTAGCTTAAGGTGTATGAAATGTGAATGAGAGCTATCCTTCAAACTTTTCAGCACTGATGCACGTTCTATCCTGTTTTTGTATTTTATTGGTCTTTGAGATGCAATCAGGAAATCTGAAATCAGGAAAGAATATTTAAAGTTGAAAGTCAGGGTTGTGAGTCAGACTATGTTACAGATATGTATAGTGGGTAAGAAAACATTGCTTGCCTGTGGTCACATGGCCCTATTTATGCTTCAGTCTGCCATTGATTTTTAATCTGACAAATAAGAGCAAAACTTTTATTGGATATCAAGCAGATTGGATGAAAAATAAAATTAAGAAATTGCAAAATTTCTAGCCTGCTAACGTACACGGATGTATTGATACTTAATAAATCCAGCTTTCTTTCTTGGGTGCTGAAGAACTGGTATATTTCATTAGGAGGAAATTGTCCTGGTTGGCCTTATTTAGTGACTGCCAAAAGTTTTAGTCAATTTAGAAAGAATCTCTCTTCTGTATTGACACCAAGATAAAGCCTTTGAAAATCAAGTCAAACTAAGATCTGAGGAATATCCCCAGAACTGTGCATTTCAACTTTCTCCTTTCCCCTGAGATGTGTTTGGTGGGCCTCTGCATCACAGCCCTTTAAAGACAAGCCCTTATACCATCAGTGACTAACGATCAGTCCTTGCACTGGGAGCTGAAGAAAGTACCCCAGATTCAGGCTTGCTTTTCCTAATTAAAAGTGGTTAATAACTCTTTTATTGAAACTAGATTAAATTCTTATTTGGGAAACTTAATTTAAAGTATGACCTGTCAGCTCCGTGGCACTTCTATCCCATCTCATCTCCAGCAAACTGAAGGAGAGTGAATCGTGTTTTAATATTCTCCAAAAGGACAGAGTGAGCAGGAGAATTATAAAGTCTAGAATAAAGCAAAGTGGTCACTTTCATTGGATTTGCAGAGAAATCATAAATAATGAAGCCAAACAATGTGGTTTTTTGAATTTGTTTAGATATGTTATTCTAAAAAATGCTGCTATGATATCTCCAGACAGATCATTTTTATAATCCTAAAACTGCTGAATGGGCACCTCCTCTTGCACCCATCTGGTTGGAATCCTTCTCTCCGGCCTCATTAAAGGGTATCTCAATGCACATGATCTCTGGCCCTGACTTCAATTCCTATCGTTCCAGAATAACTTTCAACTCTGCTTGTAAGGGGCTCATTCTGACTGGAGCAGTGCATGGCTAGGTTCATAACACTCTCTGAGATTTTGAGTCCCCTTTGTGAGAGCAGAATTTAGGGGATAGTTCTGGGAGGGAAGGCAGGCAGTGTTGCTAGGAGTCAATAGCCCTTCTGGCCAGGAAGTGGGGAGACAGCCTGGGGATACCTGTGACCTTGAATCTTTGAGAACAACTGTAATAAATAATGCTCTTAACTTTGTCTACACAAAACTCCTGTGAAGAAGGTTAAGAGATCATACCTCTTCTTATAGAATTAAAAACAATAATGTGAAGAGATGAAAAAGTCATTGCTTGGCCCAAGTCATTGCTTGGCATCATGGATCAATGAGAAATGAGAACAGTCCCAAAATTGTTCCTTTTTATTCTTTTCTTTTTCTTCTTAATACTCTTTTCTATCAACTAGATGCAAATAATGGCTATTTTAAAATAGAAAGTTATACCTTTTCAGATCCTTCACAGAATTTTTAATGAACTGGTCTTACATTCTTATGAAAATCTATTCTTAAAATGTGAGTACAAATTTTCCATTAAATATGCATAGAAGATGACACTATAATTCTACCTTTACATATTTTCCCTTTATACAATTGTTCTGTATTTCTAGTATCATGTCTCTAACTTCAAATACACTTTCCTGGAATTCCCAATTCTTTTTATTTGGAAGTTTAAGTACCCTGTGTATGTGTTTTACCATTAGAAGGCTACTACTATTGTTTTTTGATTGATAAGCTACTTTTCTTTCCTTATTTTAGCTTTAATTTTCTTTCTGTAATTGTCCTGAATGTGTTCTTAATTTAGTTTGTTTATTTCGGTTGCCTTGTTTTCATGTAATTTATCTATCTATGGAGATGATTAGCTAGACAATTATGTTATTCAATCTACTTGATCATTTCTTTTTTTTTTTTTTTGTGGTATGCGGGCCTCTCACTGTTGTGGCCTCCCCGTTGCGGAGCACAGGCTCTGGATGCGCAGGCTCAGCGGCCATGGCTCACGGGCCCAACCACTCTGCGGCACGTGGGATCTTCCTGGACCGGGGCATGAACCCATGTCCCCTGCATTGGCAAGTGGACTCTCAACAACCGCGCCACCAGGGAAGCCCTCATTTCTTGTTTTTATATTGAATAAAAATTTTATGTCTTGTCTATGTTTAATGATTTTTTAAAAATCAACTTTTTTTCAGGCTCATATGTCATATATCCCCTAACTAGCATTTATTAAATGTCCACACTGGTACATGGAAGTTGTCATTTTCTAATGATGAAACTGTTTCTTGACTCATGTGTTTCTTTGTCATCACATTGCTCTCATTAAAATGAAGCAGGTTAGGATGATAAAGAATAAGGTAAATCCTGACTATGACATGTAAAGATATTTCTAACATTTACATACTATGTATTCTCTGGTACAGGTCTGTTTGACCTAAACATGCCCATTAGGGATTTGTTTAAACATTTTCTCAAGTGTCTGAGATATTTGTTGCTCATGATAATGTTTATTCATTCTTTGATAACCATTATTCATTTGTATATTATTCTAGAATTCTTCTTTATTTCCTAATTCATAACCATGAAGTAATAATTTCTGACTTCATAACTTCTCATAATTATGATAATGCTAATTTATGCCATTTGCATTTCCCTCCTAGATGCCCAAATTTCTTCGGAGGCATTTTGCTCATTGAATGCTTGAAAATGCATGTTGTCCCTTCAGTGTGTGTGTATATTCCCTTGGTTTAGGGTTCCACTCAAGATTTGGTTGACTGTCAGGCCAGTAACACTTTGGAGGAAGACATTTTGAGAAAGCAATTTGAGTTCTTTGTCCTCACTACTGTAAAAAAGTCTTACAATTTCTCCAATTTCTCTCTAATTTTTTTTTTGTAATATTATTTTGTTCAATGTCCTTTAAAAAAATTTCGTATGAAATCATGAATGCATAGTGTAAATTCAGTGTTTTCACTAAAGTCTCAGTCATAAAACTGCTGGTTTTGTAAGGAGTAATGCATGTTTTCAAAAGTTACCAAGTGATATTACTTGGTTACACCATGTTTTACTTCACACTTAGAGGTGCCCTATTTATTAGAATGACGGATGATATTTTTCCCACGTAATAATTTATTTATGGGATTATGCATAAAATTAGCAAAGTAGAAGAATATTTAGAATTTGCATATAAATATTTAATTGATAGATGAAATAAATCTCTCTCTCATTATTATTAACATTTCTCGTTATAACATCCCCACTAATAAAGCATTTTCTATTAAACAGCCATTTTTGAGATCTTGCATATGGAATATGAATGTCCACTTTCATTAGGAAACTTAGTTACTAAGGCCACAGTGAAATATCAATAATTATAAGAAAACCCAGATTTTTAATAAATTAATTTTAAAAACTCTTGCTCTGTGCTTCTTCCACATAATGTGTTTTTATTCAGCTAGTCGTCTCACATACAGTTATGGCAGTGTTGCTAGAATGTTTTCCAAGAATCGCTACTTATTATGTATTAAAAAGAATTATTTTCTTCTGGTAGGCTAGTCAGATCCCAAGACTCATCTGACCCAAAATAAGGAGGTTGAGTAACCCATTGCCATAAATAATGCTTTGCCCAGTTTTAGCTGATGAATTATGAAATGAAACAACATTCACACAAAACATGAGGAAAAACTGACAACTGATAAATCTTTCAGCTTTACTACACTGTATTTCTTTCTTGAGATGAGTCTACTCAACCTCTCACATACTCCATCAATAGAACCTGTACCTTGACCTGCTTTTTCAGTGGACAGTGATGGATTTGCACTGCTCCATCAAAACTGTTTCAACCAGGTCCCATTGTAACTGACAGCAAATATTTCACAGCTACTGATTTGGGTTAGGGGTGAAGTCTGTGGGCTTGGATCACAGTCAAAGTAAGTGGTCCACTCAAGACGCTAAAGCACGGCCTCATCATCACTCTAATCAACTGAGTTGCCAAGTCATTGAAGCACTGATGTCTCCAGAAATCCTGTTATGGTTCTTTGATTTACTTTTTATGATGTTTGAGATTTTTGATTAACCCTAGCAGACTCCTTTCTTGCTGTGACCTCATTTTTTCCCCTCAGGGCTGTCTTTTTCTTTATGTTGCACCTGTGAAGCAGACGAACTTTTTCAATTTTTTACAGATGGATTCAAATGGCTTCTGTAGAGCTGTGCTCAATAAAAATGCAAATCTGGTGCTAGTCTCAGGGACATAGTCTATCTCTGAGTTAGGATCTTGATTGATGTGACTTGGGTTTGGGATTTATGTGACTGCCAGAGGTGCATATTTTTGGCTAAGTAAATAAGCTCTACATCAGGACAATGGGATAGGACTGTGGCTTTTTCTGGAAATCACTTTGTGGGAACAAAGTGAGCTGGATGTCTGTGAGGCACACAAGGAAAATATGTAAGTTCATTAGCATTTGCAAATTCCAAGTAGAGAGATAAGTCACAGTTCAATAGAGCCTTTTAATCAGAATCCTATTACCTGCAAGGAATGATTATGTATGCACTTGCATTTTCAAAGGACAAAAACAAGCAAATAAAAAAGTAAAACCACTAGTGGGCTAGCCAGGGCATTTTCTTCTAATGGTTACAGAAGAAGCACAAGGCAACACCTGCCATTCCAACACAGTTCACGTCCTTGCTTGAGGCTCCTTTGCTACCACCTGCTGGCCAAAACCAACTACATGACAAAAACCAAAGTCAAAGGTTGTCATTATAATCTTTGCTTTCATATTACTATTCTGCTATTTTAGACCTTTATGTTCCAGTAGTTTTCTCTAATACAATATTATGGAACAAATCCAGAATGGCTATGATTTAGGATAATTTCAAGAAGAATCAATTGATACTGTAAGTTTGTGTCTGTTTTTGGTTTTGGTGATTTTTGTTGTTTTCTTACATTTTATCTAAAAATGTGTAAGAATTGTTCTAGACCTTAGGGATGTATAAAATTTCCTATCCTCAGTAGCTCATATTTTAGTGGAGAGATACAAAATTAAGCAAATACTGTAGATTCATGTTTTAAGTGCTTTGACAGAAAGCTGTACAGAAAGTGAGGGGAAGAAGTCCCTGCTTACTTCACAGAAGAGACAAGGATTACTCTGAGTCTAAAAAAAGATGAGAAACAAATTTCTGCAGGACAAAGCTAGATGTAGCCATACATCTCTTAACAAGGAAGAAATAGCATAGACAAATACATAGCAGGATGAAAGAATATGAGAACATTGGGTTCAGAGAGTAGAAAGTAGTAGAATACTCAAGACACTTATATACACATTTTAATGGTACATCAGGAAACTGGGGATCAGCAGAGATGAGAAAGCTCTTGGCATGCCATGCCATGGAGTGTTTATTTTAGTCCAAAGAGTAAAGATCATTATTTTATTTTATTTTTTTTCTTTTTGCGGTATGCGGGCCTCTCACTGTTGTGGCCTCTCCCGTTGCGGAGCACAGGCTCCGGATGCGCAGGCCCAGCGGCCGTGGCTCACGGGCCCAGCTGCTCTGCGGCATATGGGATCCTCCCAGACCGGGGCACGAACCCGGATCCCCTGCATCGGCAGGCGGACTCTCAACCACTGCGCCACCAGGGAGGCCCAAAGAGTAAAGATCATTAAAGCAAGAAGCACATAATCAGATTTACATTATAGAAAGATTATTTTGGAATGAGTGTGGAGATTAAAGCCACACCGGAAAGAGAAATCTCATCTAGAAGGATGGTTCAATAATCCAAGTAAGACAAGACAGAGACAGGAAGACATGGGTATAATATATTTATGAAAGGAAATACTGTGTCTATCACTGCTGAGTTCCATATAATAAATGCAGTGCCTGGCCCATGGTAATTGCCCCATAGGATTTTGTTGAATGTATCTTGTATATTTTGAGGTAGCAATATAATTTTATTTTTCCCCATATAATGGGGAATGTGTGAATATAATTTGTTCCAGTATCATCTATGGAATTGTCTCAAGTGATCTGCAAAGTCACCCGCATCATGTATATTTTCCTTCATGTATAGGTTAGTCTAACCTTAATTCTGTTTCACTGGCCTCATACTAATCTCCATGCTTCTCTTTTTTGGTTTTTTTTTTGTGTTTTTTTTTTGAAAAAAATATATTTCCCATTTTCCTGTCTCTCTCTGCTGATCTCTGGATCATTTCTAAAGATCTAGATTTTTTTTTTAACCTTTTCTAGTCTCAGGGTTCTGTCGTTGTTGCTGTAGTTGTTGTTTTGGTCTCCATCTTCAATATTTTACAGAAACAGCCTACCCCAATTAACTAATTCTTTCATTACCCATATCTAATCTGCTGTTTATCCTGTCCATTGAATATTTTAATGTTAATATTTTTATATTTAGAGTTCTGTTTTATTCTCTTTCAATTCTGTGTACTCATTTCTGGACTTCTGTTAGTGTTTGATCACTTTAAGAATTCATATTTTAATTTTCATGCTTTTAGATATAATCATTTTATGTTCTTTTCTGAAAATGGCAATATCTGAATTTCTTGAGAACCTTAATCAGCTTTCGTCTCTTGATGTTCACTCATGGTGATTTGTATCCTTGTGTATTTGTTGATTCTTTTGTTTGAGCTCATAGTTGGTACATCTTTCCCATTGGAAATCTGAGGACCTAGATGCTGCTTTTGTTGTAAGTGACGAACACACTGCACATGAGACCACCTTTAGTTCTCTTCCAAAATTAAAATTTGCTGCTATACCGAAGTTGAACACTGAATCGTGGTAGTGATTATAATAAGCATTTGTCGTCAGAACAGTCCAAGGTCTAGTTTCAACTCATATTTTTTGTTTCCATTTTTAATTCTTCCCTGAAACTGCTTTCAATACAAATGACTTCCTGACTGTCACTATATTTGTGTTTCTTTGACTTAACCTTTGAGCAGAATGTGTTAGTTCTGTATCCCCTCCCTCTACCTTCTTTCTCAAAATATTCTCTCCCTGTGGCTTCTATGACATTGCCTTTTTTCCCCTCATGCTTTTCTAGCCACTTCTCAGGGTCTTTTGGACTATTTTCCTCCTGATTCCTGACCTTTAAATATTGTTGTATGGAGATTCTCCCCCTCTATATTTCTCCTTCTTATACATAATATCGAAGCAAAACTCATCCAAAACTATGAAATTGATGCCAGTGATTTTTATCTTTATTTGTGGTTTAGTTCTCTTTATTGAGGTTTTTATCATTTATCTATTGTTACATTACAAATTACCCTCAAACTTGGCAGCATAAAACAAGAAGAATTTTTATTCTCACACAGTATCTGAGGATCAGGAATTTGGGAGCAGCTTAACTGGATGTTATGGTTCCAAGTGTTGCAAAATATTACAAGAAATCTGTTGATGGGGATTTCAGTTATCTGAGGACTTGATGGGGGCTGAGGATCTGACTCCACAATGGTTCACATGGCTGCTATCAGAGGCTTCATGTCCTTGTCATGTGGACCTGTCCTCAGTGTTGCCTGACCTTCCTTAAAACACGGCTGCTGATTTCTTCTGGTGTGAGTTACCCAGGACAGAGCAAGGAGGAGGCCATGATACATTTTATGATCCAGGTTCTGAAGCGACATATAATCATTTCTGCCATATTCTGTTGGTCACACAAACCAATGCTGATAAAATGTGGGAGGAGATTGCAAAAGGGTATGAATATCAGGAGGCAGAAATCACTGGGGTCAATCCTGGGGACTGGCTACCTCAAGTTCCAAAATTTCATGCATATGCTTAAATTATCTAATAGGAACCTTAAACACAGTAAGTATAAACAACCCCATTATATTCTCACTCAAACTCTTTACACTGTATCAAAACTACCATCATTACTCCTCATCTGATAGACCCAATACGAATGAATGACAACACCATCCAACCAACTACTTAAGCCAAAAACCTGGAATTACCTTTAATATGTTCTTCCCTTCACTCTATTGATGTATCATCTAAATATTTTAAAAATCCACTTAAATCATTTATATCATTTTATTTCCCTGGTTCAGTTCACCATCATCTCTCACCTCTAACACTGATCTCTCTCTCTTTTTCTAATTCTTGCTCTTTCTCTCTCTCTCATTCTCTTTCATTCTATCCCCATCTTATAATCCAACAGAGTGTTTATTATAAAGAAGAAATTGAACCTTGCCATTTCACTGCCTAAAGCTAGGATCAAATTAATAAATCTGTCACAAATGAAAAACACATTATTCTGGATAATGAAAGGGGAATAAAATTGGCAAAGGTTGACAAAGCCTCCTACACTGTTGGTGGGAAATGAAGAGTTGAGTTAGTTTTGCTTCAGTTGGATTCTGAATATAACCTCCCGATAACCTTTTATAGTTGCACCATCATTCTCCAACAGTGAATAATGGCATTTCAATTGGTATAAATCAGCTACTTAAGAATGGTGCATAAAGAAAAACACAACAAATATCCATGGAGAGAGTGCCCTTCCTTTTGCAGTATAAATCATTCAAGAGGGCAATAGTTGCCAGAAAAATGACATGATTTGCTTTTCAATCATGAATAGATCAAAATGCTCTTCAACTGAGAATAGATGAAAGTGCAATAAAAATAAGATTACTACATATTTATTACATTTTCATAAGGGACATCATTATTAGGCCAAAAGAGTGTCCATGTCCCTATTCTTTTCTACCTGCTGTTTCTACCTGCATTTCCTTCAGTATTACAGATATTCAAAAAGGAGAAAAATAGAAATATTCATAGCAAAAGATCTTGTGCATATGGTATAGGTCAGAGCACTATGGTATTTGTACAAGCTTCCTCAATATTTAACATTAATGACATTGCCAGTATGATATAATGAGCCAGGAGAATAGAGTAATTATGTAGCCTTGGTACTAGATATAAACAACTCTCTTATATGAGTCAAAGAATTAACCAACAAAGAATTAACCTTAAGGTCTGGAGAGACCTTAAGTTTCCCTAGTCTTACTGCCTCATTTCATAGGTGAGGAAATTGAAACTCAAGGAAAAATTTACATTGTAAATTTTAGACAGGAAATAATTGCAAACAAGTAGGCTAACTTCAGAAGTGTACTTAATATAAAAGAACCAATGGCCTAAGAGAAATCTATTATAGTATTATATAATATAGAGAAATTAAAATTTGTAGTCATATTTTATAAAGGTGTCCAAAAATCATAATATTTATAAACAACACTCAAATCAAAATAGTAGTAGGTATAGGAAGCCCTAGGGTGTGTGTAGAAAGGGCCAATACTTAGTAAAATGATTTACAATTATGATTACTGAAAATATTTCTGATGGGGTAACAAATCAATAAAAAGTAAATATGAGTTTATTTCAGCAAACTATAAAATAAATGCAATAATTTATCTTAGGAAATAAGGACCACATACACTGGTGATCAACTAAGCTGAAAAGTTGAAAATGGATAATGTTACCTAGATAAGAAAACACAGCTAAATGGTAAGACATTACAATATAAGAATCAATCAGGAAACTGTAAATTTACCAGAGAAAATAATTCTGTGATGTGGAATTTATGATAATATTTCAAGTTATTTCACAAATAATAATCCTAGATACTCTATTTGGGAAAATATAGAAAATGAGATGAAAGACAATACACACTTTTTAAAATATTACTAAATAAAAGCTACATTATATGATTTTTACGTACAGTATTTATCATGCTCTTTGCGTGGTACTTAAATATTAAATATCATAAAACATACTCTCATTCAGCTAAGACTTCAGTCATTCATGAGAAATGCTCCCTAAGCCTTATTTCCAGCCTCCACTTCCAAAACCGAACTCATCTACATGATCTTTAAGCCAACTCCTCCTCTAAACCTGTGTAATGTTATTGAAGATTTAGCCTTTTATTCATGCTTAGTCAATTGGAGCCAACTTTTCTTTTCCTTTAACTATATCATGTGAGTTTTGGAGATCCTATCCCTCATCTTTTCTCTCATATGTACCTTTTCTTTTGATTTTTACACTATTTCAGGTCCTAATTACATATCTCTTATCATCTCAATTCTTCCTTATACTTCCTACTCTCAGGTTCATAGACCCAGAAAGTCAGAAAGTTCTAGTGGCTATATAGTTTTGTGCAAAACAAAAAAGTCAACACATTTGTATCCAATAGTTACTGGGTGCCATAGCTAGAAATGTAATGATGAGCCGTAAGAATTGCTTTATCTTTATTCCAGTGCATCACCTAAATGTAACTCAATCACCCTCCTTTCACTGCCTCTTTTAGTGCATTTTGCACTTCTGCTGACATTGTCATTTGCTTCATACTCTAATTCTCTTCTTACATGTCGAATTCATTTCTTGAGAAATTAAATAATCTGGTCAATATTTTTTGCTACCTGCTCAGTTCTTTGCACCTGTCTCCCTCTTAGGCCATGGCCCATCAAACAGAAGAGCTGCCCTTTGGCATATGGTCACTGGTTTAATCCCCTGTGAGAAAAGAAGGGAATTGCAAGGTTCACAGAATTGTCCTCTGTGCTTCATAAATGGTCCCAGGCTACTCCCTTATCAGTCTTAGTTTTCTTCAGTGCTTAGTAGGGAAAATGTTTTCATAACAGGAAAGTGGTAGTTCCATTTACAAAATGTAGGGAAGAAGCAAACGGCAACATGTTGATTTTGAAGTGCTTTAGGCAGGGATATTTGAGTTGAATAACCTATAAAGTAGTTGGAAACATGGGTCTGGATTTTAGGAGAGGGGTCCGGACATTCAAGCTGGAGAAACACATTTGAAAGTCATCATGGTGTTAATGACTTTGGGCATTGTTTGTAAAGGAGATTAATCCATATTAATTAGTCCATATGAATGTCTTAAATATTAGGTCAAGAATGTAAAAGGATGTAACCCTGGGAACATCAGAAAAATAACAGCCCAGTAAGGAGGCTGGAAAGAATCAGTCAGAGAATTATGAGGAAAGCAAAACTTATTTTTACTATATGCATTCACAGTATGATCGAGTCTTCTGTAAGAGTTTTCAGACTATGTTTTTCTATCTTCTTTTTCTCTTTATATTTCCTATATATATATATATATATATATTCCAATACTTTACTCAACTAGATTTCCAACTCTTACCCAATTATTTCTCATGCTTCCTGCAATGTGTACTATCCTTGTGCCCATAATTCTCTTCTCTCCGGCTCTACCTATTGAAATTTTTTCTTGCAATACACGTCCCTGATTTGCTATCTGAACCTATTTGTTGAGCTTACTTTACTTTCTTTTCCCTATGATTTATATACTTTTCTTATTCGTTTTACAGTTTTTTAGTTTTCTTGAGAACACAGACAGTGTTTTTTTGGTTGTATATCTTCTGTTGCTGGTACCTAGTAGGTGTTCAAAAGGACTTTTATTGGGATGACAAAAATCACATTCATTCTGCCTAAATCACTGTTCACTCTGCCACCTTTCCTCTTTAATCCTACTCCCCTATCTCTTAGTGGGAGAGCATCTTTGAAATATGAACATGTATGCGTTTCCCAGAAAAAACTAGAGAAAGAAAAAAGGCGAGTCTTCTTAGGTTGTTGTTTGGTCGTAATCTGAGAAGTGATTACTATGTTTTCTTATATAAAGTTGCAGAAACGTTTGTTAATAAAAATCAATACTTTCCATGCTCCTTCTCAGTCTACTGTTACATGTTATCAAAGCAGGTTGAACATCAGGGTTTTTTTTTTTCTTTTCTTTTCTTTTCTTTTTTCAGGCACAGAGTGCATGCTAAAATTAATGAAAAAAATGAAAACTTTTTGGACTGGCCCACACTTCTAGTAATTGTATGATCAAGAGTTGAAATTATGGTAACTTAAAATGGTCTTTATCAGACTTTCAAAAGTTTTATTTAGAGAAGTATCTATGATAGAGGCTTCAATGCATCCTTAGGATCTTATTGCTTTCTCTTTCTCTTCTTTTTGTTTTCTAGAGATAACAGTCCCTATTCCTAACAACAATAACTTGCAGGACAGGATGGTAATTAATTTTTTTTTTTTTTTTTTTTTTTTTTTTTTTTTTTTTTTTTTGGCGGTACGCGGGCTTCTCACTGCTGTGGCCTCTCCCGTTGTGGAGCACAGGCTCCGGATGCGCAGGCTCAGCGGCCATGGCGCACGGACCCAGCCGCTCCGCGGTATGTGGGATCTTCCCAGACCAGAGAACGAACCCGTGTCCCCTGCATCGGCAGGCGGACTCTCACCCACTGCGCCACCAGGGAAGCCCCGATGGTAATTAATTTTGATTTGTATGTAACTATGTGTGTGTGTGTATGAAACAGAAAGTACAGAATAGCAAACCATATAAAAGTCCCTACACAACAGGCTCTCAGCCGTTAACCATTTTACTAATACCTGCCAGTGCTGCATCATCTAAATTTGTTTTGTTTGCAATAGCATATATCTAATCTTTAACACATTCTTCCACTTGTCTCTTTCTATTGTTTGCATTCTAATCAATTAAGGTTTTCTACAGAACTGTCTCCTAATTTTCCTCTATCCATCTTCACTCTATAAAGAATGATCTATATAACTAGGTGAAAACCCATGTTTATATACGAATAGCCTTGTTTTATACTTGTACTTGAAACATGTCCTTCATTTTTCTTTAAGTTTCCTTATCTCGGACTGAATTTCCCTCACATCCAGTACTTAGTGGTGCTTCCTATCATTCCAAGCAAGCCAAAACACAAATTTCAGAGTATTCACAATCATAAATAAAATATCTTTAGTGCTCATCAGGCCATTTTGTGATACTATTTCATCCATATATCCTTAATGACTCCAGGTGATAACCAATGTTATTGCGAGACACCAAGCACCTAAATAACCCTTTCAGTGTCATAAACGATTTCTGTGAATGTGATTCCTGCCCAAATAACTGCAAGCCACCTGGATACCTCAGCTCCATGGCTCAGATCCCCTATCACTCCTTTATTACATATATTTTCCCATGTATGTTGGTATAATCTCTATATGCCAGCAGCTTGGAAATTTGAGTTGTCAGTCTCTCCATGGGTTGGTTAGAGTTGTTACTGGCAGTCGTGTTTGAGTGTCTTAAAGTTCCCTGCGACAGATCTTGATGTATTTTAATTATAGCCTGCATGTATGAAGAAGGGCCATTTCATTTTTATGAGAAGCAATATATTGTCTGTATAAAACTGACCTTGTGCTAGAAAAGAAAGAATAAAAAAAAACTTAGAGAACACAAGGCAATTTTTAGGAGCATAAACCTATTTTTCATGGAAGAGACTCATTAGTGAAATGTCCTCTAAATATTCCTGTTACTCAGTTAAGGATGACATTTATTTTTTTCAGTCCCAGCTTCGATTTGCATCCTTAAGTAATAAAAATGTTTGAAGGGCCATATGATTATCTTTCTGCCCCGTCAGAGGAACATCACAGACAGAGGTGACCCTGGGCCAGACAGAGAACTGGGGCTTCCTTTTCACTTTTCCTGTAATCAAATCCCCTGGATAATATTTCTGATGCCAATAAGATAACCTTTCTGCCTTCCTAAGACCTTCTAGAGCATTAAAGGCTGTTCCCAAGGGAATTTGGATAAAAGGGGAAGAAAATCTTCTCTTTGTTTTCTTCTCCTTTGCTATTTTTGAGATTATCTCGCTCATGTTTTGTTTCAAATTTTTCGTTTTCCCTTCTGTCATCTCTTTGATACAGCACTACAGTCACATGGGAATCGGTTCAATGGACTAAATGACTTTAAAATTCCGGATGGTAAATTGTGCCATTTGATAACTTCAACTCTTAAGAAAAAAAAAAAAAAACTCTTTAAAATAAGGAGAAAATAGTTCTAATCTCATCCTCATACAGAGTTGATGCTGCCGGTTTGTTTAAAGAATTGAATGCCTAGAAAAGAGCACATTTCATAAATGCCCAGTTGTCAAAGAACTCCAGGAAGAGACATTAGTTTTTGGAGAGTAGGAGAAAATTGCAGAATGTTCCTTTCTTCTTTCACAAGCATTCCTGTTTTAGCAGTGATGTCATGGGGTATTCCAAGTGCTAGATTAATATAAGCACTCTTTGAAGGTTTTAAAGAAAGTTTTCCAAACTAGTGCAGAATTTTAGAAATAACATGAATGCAATTGCGTATTAGATGACTGATTTGATAAAATGCTGGTGTTTCTAAAATGATGCAACGCAACTACATAGCGAAATTCAGTATCTCTTTTGTTCCCTACTCGCATCATTGAAAATATTTGTAATTTTTGAATGTTAAGATTATCAGAGGGGGGAAAGATGATTTATTTTCCTTATGCTCCAAATAAAGACTTTCATTTTCTGAAATCAGAAATTTAGAAAGATCATCACCAAGGATCACTGAACGCTGTAGTCACCAAGTATGAGATTTTTAAATTTATTATTATTACTATTCAAAGTGGTAACTTTTTTTGAGGAGTAATTTTATACTTGCTGTTTGTACAAAAATATTTCAGAAATATATTAATAAATAAGTAAAATGTATCTGCATTCCTAGGACCTAGAAATAACCGTTTTATCATTTGTTTGCATATTCTTATAAATGCCATATATACATAGATAATAGATGAGATGAATAGATAGATGATAGATAGATAGAAAGAAAGAAAATATATACATTTGCACACATACAGATTATTTTCAACGAAATTGTGCTCGTAGTATGTATACTCTTTTTAGCTGATGTTTTTTAATATTATGTCATTCTGAATCACTCTTTGCAGATCTCCTCATCAGTAAATATAGTTCCTATACTGCTTGGCCTCCAGCTTCTTCCTCTGGGACTCCATGCCTGGTCGAGCATCTGTGAAAGTCTCTTCCCTGACCAGCTGCTGCGAGACTAACCAGACCTCAACACAAACAAGAAATAGCTTTAGAGCAGTGCTTCCCTAATCATCAGACACACAATTCTGCCCCTTAGGGCAACATCCCAAGTTCAAGGGACTCACAGGCTTGCCTGTGGTGGCTGTGGTCATCTTGGATGGGGACAGAGATGGGAGGAAGCGTCCAGCGCTTTCCTCACCCAGAGCTCTGAGTCTAGCCTCTGCAGGCAGTCGTTGTGTCAGGAAAGCACCAAAAATGGTGCTTCAGGAATGGTTCTACCTGCAAGAGTAGGGCTGCGTGGCCATGAATGGAGCGATTACTGGTTCCCTGTGAACACTTAAAATCTGAAGAGCTTCTGAATCACCTGGAATCCTTCCAGTTAAAGAGTTTGGGCGGGGGGGAGTACCAGAGGTTTCAGCAATTATGTTATCAACGTGGCATAACCTAATAGGAATTTGTGCCAGAGAGTTGGATGCGGTTATCATTACTTTGAACATATTCATTGATTTTTCTTCCTCCATTTAGCCGAGACTGGGAGAAAGAACTGACACACCGTCAGGAACTGTTAGGAAGAATCATGACCATGTTGGCAGATGATTGAGGTCATTCATCCACTCATTCATCTACTCACTCAAGCAAATATGTAGTGAACCATGTACCAGGCTCTTTACTAGACACAAGGAATCAAAGGTGCATTTTATTGCCTGCTGAATCCCCTTGAAGCTTGGAACAGCAGTTGTACTTTTTAATATATTGAAGTCAGTTGCTAGTGACGCCAAGAGTGTTAAATATAGAAGAAAGTTTAGGATATATCTAGAAATAGCATTGCTGTGGTCTGCAAAACCTACTGACATGAAATCCTCATTTAAGTACATGCATATTGGGAATCTGGGGCATACACAAATAAAACATTCACCTGATACATTTCAAAAACTGCCTTCTGAACTATTTAATTAACAACCTATGAAAAATATACTCTTGAGACCTAAGTGGATAATAGATGTCACCTTTGTTCTATAAAAATGCTTTGTTACCTGTAAAAGTTAATTTTAAAATGAACAGTCAGCATTTGCAACAAGCTGTCTCTCTGAAAGTTCCACCTATCCTGGTTTGACACAAATAATGAAGAAGGGCAACATTTACCCTCATTGCTACAGCGGACAATTTTATTTATCATTGGCTCTTAAGGTGTAGTGTTGTCTCCAGAGAGTAAAGATTGACAGGGCAGATGGCCTTTATCGTTCCTAAAGGTCTCTTTAGTAAATGACACACTAATTCATTACTACTTTCATCTATCTACCCTTCCCATGCAATTAAAATTTGGTGACACATTTTTATGGTCACTAAACGGGCATAAATTAGCATTAATTAGGGGTATTGTAAGGTAATTCCCTAATCGAGAAATTACATGCAGATGGGAGGAGCACAAGGGTTACTAATAAAGTGCTCAAAATCACCTCTAACAGTTTCACAGCAAAGAGGTTATGCTCCTCTTTCCATAGACTAGGCTTTGCAGGAAAAAAATAAATGAATAAAAAGATGAATTTTTATATTGATGTTATGTTTTCAGACACTCATAGTCTGTCTCCTCACATTCTCCGCCTCCAGCAAACATACTATCCAAGCCTGAGACACATAGATCTTTGGTAAGGAACACAGGCTCTTTGGATTAATTAATTCATTAGTTAATCAATAGGAGACATGCATCCTAGGCTTACATTCTGGGTGCCAATATCTAAAGATGTTTATGCAGAGCATAATGGCTTCAATAAGCCATTAGGTGAAAACCACAATGAAGCATTAAAAATGCTTTGCAATTAGATCAGAGGCTAGCTGTCATCCTTAGGAAATTCCGTCCTCCCAATATCCATGGTATCCATTTAAACTGCCGCTATCAGATGGACAAGAATTATTTCTACCTTTTAGCATTCTTGTGGTTTTATGAAACGGAAATGGCTGACCTCCCAAATACTCATTCAATGCACCGCTATTAGCAAAAGGAAATTAATATTAAATCCAAGATTTATGTTCCCACACACACACAGAGGGGTGGGATGGAAAAGCTTTTTAGAGAGAGAAAGTGAGAAAGTAGGGGGCAAAGCCTAGTAGGGTATGTTATCCCGATGTATCCCAGAACTCACACACTTACCATGTGACTCAGTTTCTAAATCGATAAAATGGAAGTATCACTGAACTATGCCATGGAAGACTGTAATATCATTTTTTTAACAAAGTGCTACTTTCACATGTTCAACAAATATTTATTGAGCACCTATAGGGTGCCAAATGCTGTTCTTGACACCCTAGTTAGAGTAGATGGAGCAAAGAAGAGGATGTCGTTCTAATAAACTCACCTTGACATTTGTTCCCAGTACACCTGGAAAATCCCAGCCTTTTCTGACCCATCTTCTACTCTTGTCTGCATGCCTGCTCTTGCCCTTTTAGCAGAAAGATTAATGGTCAGCTGCATTTATATACTGTTTTCTCAGACCCTTCCCTTTTGAAGCTATGCAAATTGTATATGTATAGGGTACTCTGGAAGTTCAGAAAAGGGAGTGGTGATGAAGAGGAATCAGCGTGGTGCCTAAATCTCCTTTACAAAAATTTACTCTGGTCTCATCTCTTCTGCATGGTCATTCTTTTTACCTCAGCAAGTAGGCAAGAGATTAAATACTTTTTCTTGGCTGCTACCTTCTTGACTTTGAATAATAAGCAAATCTATCATTTGAAGCAGTGAATTGGGGATATTATACATGTGTCCATTCCTCAGACACCCCTAATCTTGTGTCATAAAACGTTTTGCATTAGTGAGTAGTCTTATGTAAATTCCAAATGCTGATTTCAAGGTTTGTCCCTCAAACAGAAGTTCTTATACATAAAAGGAGTCTCTGTGCCTTAAAATCTTTCATTCTGTCCATTTTTCAAATCAGCTGGCTTAGTGGAGCTCTTGTAACTCTTTGATAAGATTTTCATCACTTGTAACCTTTATACCTTTTAGAATTTCATGCATGATGCTGAGTCCTTTCCCTGTCAATAAGAAATAGCAGAACTGGTTTCTGCTGCCGAATACTTCATATTAAAATTCACAATATTTAATGTTTCTTAGGGAAGAAATTGGTGCAGCATCTGTATGGCACATCTGCTGGGTATGGCTGTCAGTTATTATAATAGGGTTTCTAACAAATGACAGGTCAAAGCCTTGACTTTCAAAGCCCTTATGCAGAGTGTCAATCATTTACTCCCTGCTTGTTCAAATGATCGTTCTTCCAAGAGCACATTTAAGGTGTGTGAGCCCTGACTTTTCACCAAAATTCTTTCTGTCCTCATTTTATCTTGTAGAAAATCTCCACTGTAATCGGAATGTGAAAGGACAAAAATGACCAATTTTGAGTAATAATGAAGCATTTTTAACGATAGCATTCGGTGTTCTTGGTTATAAATTCTAAGCGTGGCTGCTTGTCATCTGCTCTGTCCGTTACTGCCACCCCCCACGTATACTTCCCTTTAAATAGTCTGTAAACTTCAGATAATTGTTTACATTGAGAGTCCCTATCAAATTGAGAGAGTTTCACCTTTAAAGTTAAAAATGTAAGCACATAGATAAAGAATGGAAATAAATAGAAGTTATGTGTGTCTTACTTAGCAACCTTAAAAAAAATATTTGGTTCACTAAGATTCTGAAACAAATCAGACAATCAATAGCCATAATTATTTACAGTCAATATTACATATCATGTTAGTTATGGTTACTGGAGTCTGAATACAAATCTGGACCTTGAGAAAGCAGTTGTTAATTTTTGAAAACTATTTCTATGAATGAATCAGGTGCTTATGTAAATAAGGACCCATACTATATAGTTTTTAAAAACACATACTTTTACTCTTACTCTCTTTCCATTAATTGCCTAGCATTGAGCAAATATTTTACATTTCAAATAATGAATAATTTTATATATTAATTTTGTGCATCCATTAAAAAGTAAATAAATTTGAAATCAGGAATATAATGTCTTCCTTTCTTCTTTCCTCCACAAACATTGATTCAGTGCCTACTATGTGCTCAGTACTAGAAATGCATAGACTCTTGCCTTGCACCTTAGCAGAGACAGAGATTTAAAACAGAAATGATGTGATGTTAAACACTGAACACTGTTGTTAATAGCTTTTCTTGTATCTTGCTTTCCTGGAGGTGATTTGAAGGTGGTTTGGACAGTTCAGACATAAAAATTAAATGTTCTATCCAGTAACACATTCCTTGCAAATGTACCACTTCAAATTATTGTCCCCAAGAGATGCACATCTTGGATCCAGGAACTCTTTATAAATATATAATCTATTTCATTTAGTTGGCTCACTAAGCAGTAAACTCTCTGGCCTCATTGTCTTTTATATTTCCTGGCTCTCAGTAAACACTGGATAATAAGCAAGAAGAACAAGCTGAAACAACGTATTGATGAGGTTCAGGCCATGCTACACCAAAATATGGCACCTTGGCATTCTGAATATCTTAAGCTAAAGGAGTTTCAGAAAAAGGCAGAAGTAGTAAGGTCACTCTGACCTCCTCACCACTGCCCTCACTTTAGTCCTTCTTCCCTAAAAGCAGGTGATGTATCCCCTGTGAAAGTCTCCCATGGTATCCTGCTTGTACCAGGAAAGTAGAAGCCATCCTTATCACCAGAGACAGGGAATTTAGGGCCCAGGAGCTGTATAAACAAACATAGTTAAATTAACCCGTATCCTCCCAGTTACTTTTGCACCACTTACTACCTCTATCCCAAACTCCTTTTTCTTGTCAATTCTTTACATATTTATTATTTATTTGTCTAAAAGGCATACAAGCTTCCTGTTCTGGTTACTTCTTCAGGTATTCATTCTCTTGTGAAGGCTACAAGGTACTTGTAAATACTCAATAAATGTGTAGGCTTGTCTCCTGTGAATCTGTCTCTGTCAGGTTAGATTTCAGACCCAGCCAGGAACAGTAAGAGGGTCAAGGAAAATTTTTCCCCTCCTATGCTGTTCTATAATTGCTAAATTTAACCTTTACAAATTTGATTTCTACTTCTGAATTTTCTGAATCTAAGATTCAAATCAGGAGTCCCAGACTCCCACAAAGAAACTTCTTTTCTTGCAAAAGTATTCACAGAAAACCTAAAGAGAAGCCTTCGGCCAAACTTTGTGGACTCTAGAGATTTAAAGACAACCTGGAGAACACTTTTTTGCCTTCTTATATAAACCAACCTATAAACCTCACGAGGTTTGGCTTTCACTAATGTTTACTCTTTTTCCTTGGTGCCAGGCAGCAAGTACTGCCTCAGGAAGAACTAAGTATGCTTTCAGCATGTATTAAGAAATAACTATCTATTTACAGATATTTCTGAGAGAGTGGGTAAGCAGAGAAGGGAATAGAAAGAATTGAGTATCTCTTGCCAGAATCTGACAGCTTGAACTTTGTGAAAGATTAAAGGTAAAATTATACACACACACACACACACATATATATATAGTCACAGATACCTTGGTTTATGGTGTGAAAAAAAAACCCTTTTCATCCTCAAAAATCTGCCCTAGAAATGAATAAAAATTCCCTTAATTTAACTGAGAGAAGTTAATTACACAAATCAACAAGAGATTGACCCTGCCGTGAATTTTTAATAATATACTAATTGCCTGATAAGGACATCAAATTAGGCTTTAGTGGTAAATTTTTGGCTGAGTGTGGTGGGAGTTATAAAATCAACTCTGTTTTACAATACTGCTCCTGGAGCTGATATTTAGTTTGTCAGATGAAAATACTGGTCTATCTTTTGGCATGTGTTCTCTTGATTAAGTATTGACTTTTAAAATTACAAAAAGTCCTTCTCAGCTCTTTTCTAATGATCTCTAAAATGAATCCCAGTTGTCTCATCTGTTGGTTTACAAAACTGTAGAACAGTGACAATTGGTTAACCATGAAAGCCAAGTGTGGATGGCTTTTTCCCTTAAGCATAAGTAAGTAAAAAAAAAAAAAAAAAAAAAGAAGTTCTTATACAGTCCAATTGGCACACAGGAAAAGGGGTCATTTGCCTGGTGGGTTTTTGTTACGGAAGAGCTACTTGGAACTTTGCATAAGTTTTGCAGGGTACAAAGCCCTTCTCAGTCATATTTCTGTAAAATATATTTTCTCCTTATTCTTCCCTTACTTCAAGAATCTTAGAAAACATACCAAAATAATTTCAGATAGAACACCTTGAGTTCTTTAATGACAAAAGATTTTTTTCCTCTTCCTGTAAAATCAAGACAAGAAGTGGAAGGAAAATCTTAAAACTAGATTTATAACAGGCAAAATTTCCAGGAGACTTAATATGAAAATACATTGAAGAGGAAATTTTTATTTTGCTAAATTACTCTCACTTCATCATGACTATTTTCTTAAAAATGGATATTACATCTTTGAAAAACAGCTAAGCAGTGGAAGTAACTGATATTGCAAAGTAATTGGTTACTATTCCACAAAGAGTTATGGAGGTCTATTTAGTGGAAAGGCAGGATATTCAGCAGTAAGGATAAGAGTGAACTTAAAGAGGGGAAAGGAATCAAATATGTTTGTTGACATCATGGAGATTACAGATTGACAGAAAGCCAAATACTTGTACATAATCATTTAAACAGTGAAAAACAGGCAAAGTACTAGGAGCGGAAATATAGGTCCTCTGGAGCTATATTGTGGGGGCTTACCTAAACCTGGTGACTTAACTTTTCTGAGCAAATTATATAAAGTTTCAGACCTGAAGGATCTGTCATTTTTGCTAGATAGAGAATAAGAGGAAACACTCCAGCTTGAGGGAACATAATATGTTAAACTCTGATGTTGAAGCCAGCAGGACATGCTGATGAAACAGACAAGTCCTATGTGTCTGGAATGTGTAGTACAAAAATGAAGAGCAAGATAAGAGGTTAAGAGAGACCAGAGAAGCGAGATCACACATGATCTGGTAGTGACAAAGTTTACATTTAAGCATGGTTTGGTATCAATTTTAAAAAAATAGTATTATCCAGTTCAGAAAATATTCTTAAGCATTCATATTGGAAAATAATTTTTGAATAATGCAATTTTTACATAAATTATTCTTACTCTCCAGACCTTATATGTTCTTCAAAATATTTATTCAAGTCAGAAAGGTTAGAGTCTCCTTAAGCTTCAAAGCCCATCATTTGCATATTCCTTTCTTGACTTACAATATTATGAGAAGACATTTTCTTTTCACAAAGGATACCTTATTCAGTTCATCCAACTAATGCCTTGGGAGATTTGTAAAACCTAGTACTCTGGAAACCATGGAGTTGGGGAACAGAGGGTACTCCCTTTGAGGTTCAGTTACCTTGTTTGTAAGAAATGCAAAATATCTTCCTTTCAGAGTCACTATGAGTCTTGCTAGTAGGTTAGATAATGACCAATACTTACTATATGGAAAATACTGTTCCAAATGCTGCTCATGTAAAATTAAGTTATTTTGTCCCTATTACGACACTATGAGCTAGGAGTTATTAATCTCATATTACTGATAAGTAAAATGAAACAGAGGCTTCATAAATTGTTCCAGATTAAATGGCTAGTGAATAGTAGAACTGGGACGTGAACCACCTCACTTTACTGTCTCTGGCACATAGTAGAATAATAATGATATACTGTTTCTCATCAAAGGTATCTAATATCTATAAATTTAATTTGTTTATTTTATTAATGCTGATCAGTTTTAAATAAACAACCTATTTATTGGCTGATCAAATATTTTGACACATCATTTATCCCTTGTGGCAAGTTAGCAAAGAACATTAACTACCAAATCCTTGGGTGGTTCAGTGAGGTGAGAGTCTTAGGCTGTTGTTTTTAATGTTCCAAGGGGATCGGATGAGTCTGACAATAAAAGTTTGAGAATCAGGTCCCAAACTTCCCAGAGGAAGCAAAACGGTGAATGTTGGAAATCAGGTATGAAAACATGAAAAATATCTCAGAGTTCTATTAACAGAGGCTGCAAACAATAATTTTTATTAAACAGAGAAGACAAAGGAATGAAAACCCTGCAATCTTGGGGTTGCCCTGAGGATCAGGTGAGTTAATTAATTAACATTTGGAAAGTGCTTAGAACAGTTCCAGCAATAGAGCCAGCGCTCAATAATATTACCTATTATTATTTCCTTTTTTGGAATTGAATTTCATCCATCTCTTTTTGTAAACAGGACCTTTCATTACTGTGGGAACTAAAGCAAATTGTTTTCTTTTGCCTATTCCAATAACCTATGCTCTTGAAAAATCAAGCAACTGTAAATGAAATTGTGTTGTAAGAAAATGGGGGTCTAAGATGCCTAGTCAAAGACTTGCCATAGAAAATGGACAATTATTGCAGGAGAGAGGCATTCCCTGACCTGGTAGAAGATTTGCAATCTAAAAAATATCATCCTCAGAATATCTACAAACAATAAATGCTGGAGAGGGTATGGAGAAAAGGGAACCCTCTTACATTGTTGGTGGAAATGTATATTGATACAGCCACTATGGAGAACAGTAGGGAGGTTCCTTAAAAAACTAAAAATAGAAATACCATATGACCGAGCAATCCCACTACTGGGCATATACCCTGAAAAAACAATAATTCAAAAAGAGTCATGTACCACAATGTTCATTGTAACACTATTTACAATAGCCAGAGCATGGAAACAACCTAAGTGTCCAACAACAGATGAATGGATAAAGAAGATGTGGCACACATATACAATGGGATATTACTCAGTCATAAAAGGAAACAAAATTGAGTTATTTGTAGTGAGGTAGATGGACCTAGAGTCTGTCATACAGAGTGAAGTAAATCAGAAACAGAAAACCAAATACCATATGCTAACACATATATATATGGAATCTAAAAAAAAAAATTGGTTCTGATGAACCTAGGGGCAGGACAGGAATAAAGATGCAGACATAGAGAATGGACTTGAGTACATGGGGCGGGGGAAGGTTAAGCTGGGAAGAAGTGAGAGAGTAGCACTGACATATATACACTACCAAATGTAAAATTGATAGCTAGTGGGAAGCAGAGGCATAGCACAGGGAGATCAACTCGGTGCTTTGTGACCACCTAGAGGGGTGGGATAAGAAGGGTGGGAGGGAGATGCAAGAGGGAGGGGATATGGTGATATATGTATACATATAGCTGATTCACTTTGTTAAAAAGCAGAAACTAACACAACATTGTAAAGCAATTATACTCCAATAAAGATGTTAAAAAATCCAACTATAAAAAAATAATAAATAAATAAATAAATAAAATCAACCTCGAGATTTCCATTTTAAAAGGATTTAAAAAAGGCTTAAATCAAGAAAGACAAGGAAAAAGGGGAGATGACAGCAACAAAACTTAGAAAACTAGAAACAAACTCAGTGTGGGTAAGTAGAAACGTGGGCTAGGAGGCACGGGAGACTGAGAAGAAAGCTGGTCCCCTCAACAGAATGCCAGAAAGCAAAAGAATCAGGAGTACCAATTCTTTTAAAAAGGGAGGGTACAGGGGGTTAAAAACAGGGTTATTTGAAAATCAATCTCTGAAGTACTTGGTTTTTTTAAATATGTTTAGACATGATTTATACCTATGTCCGAGAATTTGGGGAAGGATATCGAATTATAATTACATCCAATGATGAGAAAATACCTTCAGGCCAAACAAAAAAAAATGTAAAAGAAAGGCAGTAGAGAATACAAATACTGATATTATAAACACAGATAAACTATATTGAAGGGTAAGGTATAGAAATTTTATGTGTGATGAGGCAGGAGAGAAAGAGGGTTAAGTCCTCAATTTCCATAGTAGGAAATTGATAATATCAATAGATTATCAATAGATAATATCTAAAATGGAAAATAAAAGTCCAATAAACATGTTATTTAGAAACATAGAAGTAGGTACCAGAAGAAACAGTTAAAGGAGAAGAAAGTAATTACCTCTGGGCAATGCAGATCAGCTTGGGGACAGGAAGAGAGGAAACAGCCACATTTTATTTTAAGCTTTGGAGAACTATGTGACTGATCTAAAACCCTATGTGTGTATGTTTTTCATAGATACAAAAATTACATTAAAAGGAAGAAATGATACCCGTGTAGAGTAGAAGCGAAAATTCTCACTACAAAGCAAAGTTGAAAGAGGTGTTACTATGTACCCAAATTAAGGTAAATTAAATAAAGCTAGTTAATGGTGGGGTGCATTGGGGAACGCAGGCATTTGTCAGGGGTAAGGTAGGAGAAAAAGTGAGAAGAGGGATTAAGCTCAGGCATTTAACACACATCTGCTTCCTTAATGCTTTGTGCTTAAAGTAGTTTTAACATACTCTCAGCTTTTGACAACCAGCTTGCTGATATTGGGGAATGCAATAAAGTAGTCTAGTTCAATGAGTCTGGACATATATCACGTTAAATCCCTTGGCATGTTGAGTTGGTCACAACCTGTGCAGTTGCTGTTTCCTGTAAAAGTATGGCAGTGATATATGGAGATATATTTTCAAACTTGCCCAAGAGTAAAATTTTTATTGTTTTAGAAGACAGATAGCTTATCATATAAGCAGACTGTTGGAAGGGACATTAGGGGGTTATCTGCTTCCATCCTTTGTTTGATTCTTAAATTTTCTGCATAATGTCCATATTTAGTGAAGAATGCTTCCACATATCTTAAAGAATTTCTTCCCAATGACTGTATCTTAGTTCAAGACTATTCAGGGTTGAAAAGAGTGTGAACTGAGTGATCAGTTACTAGAAGGCTGTGTTATGGTCCTGGTACGGTCCTTTTAGAGTAGATTGATTATTAGATGATCAGTGTGAATGGAAAGATGAACTATGAGTATGAAAGCACACCTGCACATCTTTGACTATAGTGGGACACTTCTACTCTACAACTGCAGATATTTTGATATTATTAGGTTGTCTTCCTTGACTGTATATAATGTGGGCCCAAGGAGTCTCCATGGATGTCTTCAGACAGATCCAGGCTCGCATTTCAGCAAATGGGAAGAAATAAGGATCTTGGCCAAGTTGTTAGTGGCCTCTCAAATAGTTGTCCAAACCTATTCAAATAGATGTAGAGGAGTCCATTCTTTAACTGCTACAAAAGAAGCAGATAATAAACAGGTCGAATGACATAGAGTCGTGTTGGAAATGGCCTAGAACTATCTGAAAATGCTTCTACCATGGCTTGTCCTGATCTGAGAGTTAAAGGAAGACTCCCTAGAGAAAGACCACCTGAGGGATTGGCCATGTTCCCTCACAGAGATCACAATAGTACTGGTAGAGGTGGATCTTCAAGCACACAGAGGTTGTATATATATATATATATATATATATATATATATATATATATATACATATATATATATATATATATATATATATATATATATATATATATATATATATATATATATATATATATACCACATCTTCTTTATCCATTCATCTGTTGACGGACATTTAGGTTGCTTGCTTCCATGTCCTGGCTATTGTAAATCGTGCTGCAATGAACATTGGGGTGCATGTATTTTTCGAATTATGAGTTTTCTGGATAAATGCCCAGGAGTGGGATTGCAGGATTTTATGGTAGCTAACTATATTTTTAGTTTAAGAAACCTCCATACTGTTCCCAATAGTGGCTGTACTGATGCATAAAGAAGATTTCATACACACACACACACACACACACACACAATGGAATATTACTCAAACATAAAAAGGAAAGAAATAATGACATTTGCATCAACAGAGATAGCCCTAGATATTATCATAAGTGACATAAACCAGACAAAGACAAATATCACATGATATCACTTATATGTGGAATCTAAAACAATGACTAAAATGATCTTATATACAAAACAGAAATAGACCCACAAACATAGAAAACAATTTATGGTTACCAAAGGGGAAACGGGGGAGTAAATTAGGAGGTTGGGATTAACATATACACACCACTATATATGAAATAGATAACCAACAAAGACCTACTGTAAAGCACAGGGAACTATACTCAATATTTTGTAATAACCTATAAGTGAAAATAATCTGAAAAAGAATGTACATATAAAACTGAATCATGTTGCTATACATCCAAAACTCAAACAGCATTGTAAATCAACTATACTATACTTCAAAAAATAAAAATAAAAAAAAAACATACAGTAGTTGTTTTTAATGAATACATTCTTCTAGTTACTACTCAGGTCATACCATCCTCATCTCTCATGAAGACATCTATAGTCTCTTATCCAGCCTCTTTGACCATATTTTCCCTTGTTTTTCCTTCTTTTCAATTAAACATCCATAGATCTTTCTAAAGTGTAAACTGATAGCTGGCATGAGAAAGGACCTTTTGCTTAAAACCATTCCATTGTTAAATAGATTCCAAATTAGGTAGAATGACATCCACCTGACATTCACCATATCTGACTTTTGCCAGATTTTTATAAGGCTGTGTTTTTAAACTTTGCTTTAATCATATTAAAATCCTTTATCTTGTAAACTTGAATTTCTTCTTCAGTTTGGATAACTTTTTTTCCTTGTTTTCTATTGGACAGTTGATTAATTCTTCCTTTCCATTTCCTTTTATTTTCCCTTTAGGAACACACACATTTTATAGTTTGGAAAATCATTTTAAGTTCATCAGAACTGTCACTTTTTTCCTCAAGGTTCTCATTTCTTTTTTCTTTCAGCTGTGTTCTGGATGAGCTTTTCAATTGTGTACCACCCATCCCTGAAGTAGTGCTTTTGAATCTGTGGTCTCTCAGCTGACACAAATGTAGATTATTTCAGTGTTGGTTTTATTCCCTTCTTCTCTCTTTTAATACTGTTCTCTCTTTTATTTTGCCTTTGTGATAGGGAATTCACTCAATATGTCTCCCTGTTCTAATTCTAGAGGCCATACCTTATTGTGTATGTCTGAGGACAATAAATAGACATCCTAAAATATCCTACTGTTTTATACAGAACACTATCTCTCCCCAAAAGATATATATCTATATCTATATCTATATCTATGTATATCTATGTGTATATATATATGTATATATGTATATATATATATACATATATATATATATATATATATATTCCTCTACTAAGGTTAATTGTCATTTCTTTTACAGGATAGTTTGTAAAGATCAGGGTACTTTCTAATTATTCAAAATTAAGTCATGTGTTTTGGTTGATATTTGCAAATATACGTAGTTTTAGTCCCATTTGTAGTTTCCTCCCCCAACTATGCACCTACATCCTGACAGATTACCTTTCCCAGAATAGATACACTTGGTTCATAGACAAAAGTCCTTGAACTTCTCAGTTATTTTGCTCTGTTCTCCTGGGCAGAGGCTCTTTGGATGTCAACATTCTTTATTTTTGTGACAGTAGCACAAGCCAGAATCTAATTCTTCTTTGTCCATAGTAAAGAACATGAAAGACTACAGCTCTCAGCATTCATTATTTAGAGTATTCTTAGTGTTTCTAAGTCTTTCCTAAATGACTTTTTTCTACATAACGCTATTTTCAAACCAGGGCTAAATAACCTTCTACTAATACAGTCTTAACTCCCATTATGGAATTTTTATTTTGATAGTTTTCATATATCATCTATCTGGACTTAGTTTTGCTAGAATATGCTTTTATAAGTAGAGAAAATACAGTGTTTTTCTCACATATCATAAATATGTAATACTCTGATCTTCTCAGTTGTGTTCATGGCACCACGTGTTGACAGCAGTGTCATTGTTACATCTTGTGTGCTCCACTGATTTTGGAAATCAAGGATGGAATTCTTGTACACTGCTGGTGGGATGTAAAATGGTACAACCACTATGGAAAACAATATGGAGGTTCCTCAAAAAATCAAGTACAAACCAACTGTATGATCCAGCAATTCTACTTCTGGGAATATATCCAAAGGAATTGAAATTGGGATCTTGAAGAAATAACTGTATTCTCAAGTTCATTGCAGCACTATAATAGATATCCTATAATAGATAAGATATGGAAACAACCTAAATGTCCATCAATGGCTAAATGGATAAAGAAATATGGTATAGACATGCAGTGGAATATTACTGCTTAAAAAATGAAAGCAATCCTGCCACATGTGACCACATGAATAAGCTTGAAAGGCAGGATGCTAAGTGAAATAAGCTGATCACAGAAAGACAAATACTGCATGATTCCAGTAATATGGGGTATCTAAAATAATCAAACTCATAGAAGTAGAGAGGAGAATGATATTTGCCAGGGGGAAATGGGAATTTGTTCAGTGGTCTAAATTGTCAGTTATGTAAGATGAATAAGAGATCAGCTGTACAACACCATACCTATAATTAACAATACTGTACTGTGCACTTACAATTTTTTTAATAGGATAAACCTCATATTAAGTGTTCTTACCACATAAAAAGGGGGCACATGAGTAAACTTTTGGAGGTGATGGTTATGTTTGATACTTTAATTGAGGTAATATGTTCATAGTTGTATGCATATGGCCAAACTTACCAAATTATATACATTAAATGTGTACTCTTATATATCAATTACACCTCAGTAAAGCTGTTGAAAAATAGAAATGACATTAGAATATAAAATATAATAGAGAAATATGAAATGCATAAAATAACACAAACACCATTATTTTTGAAGTATAATTTTAAACCCTGAAGTGTTTTGCTAGAGACATAGAATAGTCTGCATCAGTTCATAAAAGAGTTTAATCAGGTTAGACATGTGATTCTCATGCTTAAATATATAGAGAGGAAATAATTAGGATGTCTGAGATTTCTTTCAAAATAGTTAGAAGTATGGGGAATATCTTGGCATACAGCTGAGGGATCTGAGCTTGAGAGAGGCTGTGATGGTAGCCTGGGAAATGTTTGGTCCTATTTATAGTTCAAGCTGGGTGAGGGTTCATTATATCATCAGGTGTACTTTTCTATATGATTAAAATATTCCACCTTAAAAATCTTAAAATACAAATTTAAAAGTACAACCCTCAAATTACTGAGAAAATGGAATTATATTTTTAAATAAAAGCAAACAAATTAAGTTTCTCTTTCAGTTAAGGATGGTTCTATTGCTTTAAAACCCACCAGACATCACAGATATTATTTTACCCTTTTTCAAATACTCGATGATATCCAGGTTCAAAGCTCCCAAGATTGTTGAATCCCAAGACACAAACCTGCTGAAGTTTTGTAATATCAGAGTAAATATAGAAAGATTTACTGGAAAGGCAAGGGTGGAGTGGGTGGGATTTTATAGGGATAATTGTGGTGATATGCCGTGATCACACTGGCTGGCTTAGAAGATAATCAGCTAATGTGTCTTGAAAATTTATTCTGTGTAGGTATGGTTAGAACACTTCACATTTATTGGTCCATTTTATCTTCCCAAGATTCCAATGAGGCATGTACTGTTATCATTGCTATTTTATATATGAGGACACAGAGACACAGCATGGTCCAAAGGCTGGCAAATTCTGGAGTAAAGCAAGAAATCTGGATTCAGTATTTTGTTCTTAAGTATGATTTAGTCCTACATCTCCTGGATCACAGCACTGGGGAACTGTAGTCTTGATCTGTTGTTCAGTGCACCTTCTGATATACTGTCTTGATCTCTGAGTTAGAGGTGATCATGTTGATATATCTAGGATGTTACATCCACTCCCGTTTATTTTTGTGTCTTAGTAGACAATGTGTGTGTTTTACAAAAATTTTTCTCTAAACATATTTTTTCAAAACTATAGTTTATAAAAATTAGTTAAAAATCTCTCTAGACGTTGTTGTATAGACTCATATCTGCTTGTCAATTGCGCTTTGTGTCTTCTTTCTTTATGATACATACAAAGTTGTAGTTTATGGATATTCCTAGACTAACACTGTTTCACCTAACATGTGTGTGCGTGCACACACACACGGAGACCTCTTTGACTCATTCCCATTTCTTCTTTTCCATCTCTCTCCATAGAAAGTCTGGCCTTGCAGGATAGAGCTCTGAGTTCTGTGCTTAAGAATTCATGGGCAAGGGGAAGGGGAGGACAGTAAGAGATACGTCCGGCGAAGGTTTTCATAGGAAAATAATTATCCATGGGCTTCAGATTTTTGCAAGTGTTGTGAGTGAGGTGCTGACTGTTTTTCTGTTGTTGTTGTTGTTTTGTGTTTTTTTTTGTGTGTGTGTTTGCTCTAGATTGTTTGAAATAACATTTAGATAGTGGATAACCTTGGTAGACAGAGATAGTGTTCCCTCTGGAGCGAAAGAAGGGGTGTTTAATGTCAGTAAGGTAAAGATAATATCTTTCTCCAGAGCAAAGGACAGGTGTGCAGTATAAAATAGTTTAGTTCCTTAAGGTTAGTATTGCTAACCTATCATACAATCCACTGGTTTGTTATCTAGTATTCTTTGCATCACTTCTTTGAAATTGGGACTCAGGAAACTGGCAGGATAACATGGACATTCTGGCTATTACTATTGCTGTGGGTAATAAAATTTTCTTTATCTCTGACCCTGAAATCTGATATCTTCTGCAGCACCCATGAAACTGTAGAGGCTAACTTTTTAGCTTGAAAATAGGGGAAAATCTCATGTGCTTTACAGTTGTTAACAGTTGAATAAAGTTCTTTCAGTTGAGGAGATGAATTTCTGAAAGTATATGGCATAGTTGTGGTCTGAAAAGGCAAAAAGAAAGAGACATGAGAAATATTGAAGCCTGTATTTACTTGGTAGTCTTCAAGAAATACATATAAAGGGTTTTAGTTATTTTGAGGCTATGTTTGGAGACATGAAATATATGTGTATGTCTATATGTATGTGTTTTCTTTCAACTACATCATTCTAGGAAGGGGTTGTTTTATAGCTTTATAAGCATTACATGGATATCTTCATTGGTATTTTACTGAGAGCCTGGAAGAAATTAAGGCCTTGTTAGTTGGCTACCTTATTAAACTAAAAATTTCCTGGTTGCATTTAACATTCAATCATTGTTTAGGGGCTCAGATTTTTTCTTCTTCTACTTTATCGCTATCAGCACTGTACTTCCTCAAAAAAAATAATAACAATAAGTACTAAGTCTTTCTCTCTCCAAAACTTACACACACCTACATGCATAGAAATCACCTCTTTCCCAAATCCATCAAAAGAAAAATAGTCACTTAAAAATTATTTATTGAAAGACCACTGATATACAAATTAAATCAGTTATTTGGAGATATGTAACAGGTTATTGCCTCTTAGGGGTTTACAATTTCAAAGAGTTGTGATAGATTATTAACATTAAAAGAATATATAAACATATATCAAAATAGAGAGTTGAGAAACAGGACCACAGGATTATGCATCCAAACTAAGAAAGCGTAAGATACACCAGGCTAGAGAATGCCATTGCCTACGAATTTATCAAGAACCACGCCTGACACATTTAATGACTGATTTTTGTGTTTTCATAATTTGAGGATGAAATAGATAATGTTTTACAAAAAATGAACAAAATCAGATTTTTCAAAACCATTTTTTTGTGCACAGTTGAGTGAATTTTTAAGGACTTTTTACCTAAAATATGTTTCCTTTGCCTAGAACAATTTCTTCCACCTTGTCAACTGCTTTCTAACTCTTCTCTCCCTTTCAGGATCCTGGAATCAATGTCACTTCCCCCAGGATAGCTTAGCTTTCTTTGAGGGCTTCCAGAGTCCACTGTGCCTGCTCCCATCATAGCATTTATCACAAGATATGACAATTGTTCCATTTTTTGCTTATTTTTTCCTATCTGACTGCAGGAAATGTGACTGTAGAAAAGGCAGAGATGGTGTCTTGTACACTAGTTATGCAATATGTGTTTTTAAATTAATTACTCTGTAATTATTTTTAAAAAACCTAAATTCTATGTGCTACTATGGATTGAATCCTTCCTTGGACAGTAAAAGGGCATTAGTGGAAAAATAATGCCCGAATAAAATCCATAGTTTAGTTAATAGTAATGCGCTAAAGTTATTTTCTTAATTTTGACAAATACAACAATTATATAAGATGTTAACATTAGGAAAACCTGCCTGAGAAGTATATGGGAATTCTGTACTAAAATTATTCCAAAATAAAAAAGTTTATTTAAAAATTACCAATGGGAAATTATTATTATTAATATTATTACTACATTATTACTACATTGTCAGATGACATCTACAAGTTTCCATTATCTGAATGGTCCTGGGCCTCACTTTCTTTAGGTAATAATGAAATATCTCACTGACTTCCTACCACATTTATTTTACTAAATACAACTCTTCTTGCACTAAATCTATATGGCTGTGTTTAGAAATATTCAGGGGTGATGCCCAAGTGATCAGACACAATCTTGCTTTATGTTGTTCCATTCTGGTAGCTTCATAAGCTGCTGCCCTCAAACTTTTGGAAGGAGTCTCCTTGCCTCTACCACAGCCACTGATGCAGCTTCTGTGAGAAGGTCAATTAGACTCTGAACAGAATTAAGAGAATGTTCCTCTCACTCCCTCGCTCTGTTCTTTGTCACCCTACCATCAAAATAGTCTTATCAGCTTTGTTCTTTGCCCTTTCTTCTCCATAGGGTGTCAGATATAGTCCTGTAGTCTAACTAGTAAACTGAGCCCATTCTGCTCACCTGATTCAATTTGGGATACTCTTGACCTAGCTTCATTCAAAAGATAATAGGCTTTTCCCCTTTGACATGTCTGGAAATGGGTATGGGATCTGCTTTATACACTCAGCTGGGCCACTCTTCTATGGGTTAACTTATGGATCCAAGGTTAATAAGGAAGTCATAGGGGATGCTAAACTTAGGCTTGGCTCTGACCTCACCTTCAGACTTGACTCAGGTTACTTGCTCACCCTGACTGAGAAAACTAATGACCAGTGGCAACCATGTAATACAGTGTCTATCTGCTTGTCTGTATTGTCAGAGGTGAAAAGAACTCCTGGTCCATTTTAGGAACTCTATTCAGAAAGAAATTCTGTCTAGAAGATGTTGTTTACAGTCAGTCTACACATTTTAAGGAACTCCTGAAAACCAGTGTCTTCTATCCCTGAAAATAAAGATCAATAGATGTAATTTTGGATGTATAGTTGGAAAGCTTGAAATAGCTCTGAGGTGAGCATGGGTCATTTTCTACTTTCATGCATTTAACTGCTCTTTTCATGAGCCTGTCAGAGTTTCTGGAAAGCTGAGAGCCTTTTCAAGTTCCTTGCCTTATGGACTCATATGTATTCGCAGAAGAGGATGGTGCCTGGTAGAATTTTGGTTAATTTCCAGAGTGTTGGTAAATTTAATATCTCAGTGGATGCATCCAATGGACATAAGAAATAATTTTTCTTCTTAAACAAACCTCTTTATACATGTCTCAACATTTTGAAACTTAATATGTCCCCTGGATTCATCTTACGATTCTCATTCTTGGGTAATAATTACATTAATTTCTCTTATCAAAAGAATTTCCATTGGGAATAATGCCAGGGAATTTAATGAATATAATTTTTTCTTAAAGCCTTTTCAAATTGCCCTCCTTTCCCTAATATTTCACCTCATGTTCCAAGAAATTAAAAGGTTGTTTATTCCATTTTCATATCATATTTTTAAGTGTAAAATGTCTCATGGCAAATATAAATGAGATACAAGGCCTGAAAACTTTAGGGTAAGCACAAGGAGAAGGATTCCTTGGCTTACCAAGGAAGGAATGAGAACATTTAAATTAGACCATGAATAAGAAATGAAAAAACTATATTATATCTCCTGTGAAATGACTATAGTTTGTCAGTGCCTAGCATATTTTGTACTCAATAAATATTAAGTAATAGCATTTTACTAAAATGATAATTTAATGAATCAATACTTTTGTGGAACAGAAAAAAAAAAAAAAGAAAGTTGCCTCCAGCTATTCTGTGCAATCTTGAATAAAAGGTCTAGGTTCATTTATAGAGTTAGGTATTTAAGACTACAAAGGGAAGTAAGGAAAAAATAAATAGATTTTCCTCCAAATTAAATGTAAAAATGTAATAGAAACTAAATTAAATTAGATCTCTATGTGTGCTAAGAAAAATCTATTTATTATTCTTTCAAAATTATTCTCTCACCCTGAAATTTTACCAACACCCACAGGTTTATTGTTAATTTAATTTCACATCATTCAGCATCCTTATTCATTAAAAACTCCCCTAAAATTTTGAGTTGTTTAACTAGCCAAAGGCACTCTAGTTGTATTTCCCAAATCTGACTGCATATCAGAATGATCTTTGTTTTGTTTTTAATACAGATTTCCAGGGCTTTCACCAAATTTCTAAACTAGAATATCTGAAATTGGGACACAGGAATCTGTATTTTTTTCCCCACAAAGTACACAGGAATTTCAGATTTACCACAGTCAGCTGAAAACCATTATTCTTTGTTATTGAAAAAAAAAAGTCTTTAATGAATGGAGTCTCATAGTTGCTAACAATTTAAAGTTCAACAAGAAAAAAACCTAACTCAATATATCTCTAATGTAATTCAGCTTTTCATTTCAAAGAGGCTAGACATCTTTCTACTCATCCATCCTTAGAACCTGCAATAAGCCTTTGTTTTCCTCTTCACATGCAGGCAGCCCCTTGTTCCTATTGATTCTATTGCCCTAATGTCTCCCAAATTGATCCTTTCCTCTACTACTGCCCTTACTCAGGTAATCATTATGGTCCTGCTTTAAATCCTTAGTTGATTTCCTAATGCAGATGGAAAATCTATACTCCTTAGCTGGTAAAAGAATCCCTTAGTAGTTTGGGTCCAGTGCTTCTCATTCTCTATATCTTCTAGCGTTCATGCCACCCAATGTGCTACACTGAGCATCTTCTTTTCTTGTTTTTTTTTTTGTTTGTTTGTTTGTTTGTTTGTTTTGGTCTGCTTGTCTAGCCTCTACATGGAGATATTCCTAGAGAAGACACATTCTTGAGGATTGTGGGGAAAGGTGTAATTTTGGAATTAAGGTAGATTATCAAGTAAGAGGAGGATTTTTATCCCAGGCAAATGAGATAGAGTAAAGCAAGTCTATGTAAAGAGTCTGCACCCTTCATCACTTCCATATCACCACTCATCCTGTGTTGATTGTGGTCCAGGACAACACTATTTTCTATTATGAATTCTACCTAATAACACTGAGTATGTAATCTCAGGGGGAGATTCCAACAGTAAAACAGGTTAAATCTGGCAAGTTCATTTCCAGAAATCTGCCAGGTGCATCTATGACCTTGTGATTGGATACTGAGACTTCTAGATGAAAATTTAGGTTATATTTCTGAGAAGTGCAGTAGTCTCCTCAGACATAGCATAGCACTCTTAGTTTATGTCCTAATTCTGACCCCTGATATCTCTTGATATTACTGAGCAAGTATAGTTCTATTTCTTCCTTGTGTCAGCAAATTTCCACATAGCATAATTTAAAATAATATATGGAACAAGTACTCACCATAAAATAACTTCTGCACAGAAATCCATAGAGCAAGTGAACTTATAAAAAGAAAAAAGAGGGCTTCCCTGGTGGCGCAGTGGTTGAGAGTCCACCTGCCGATGCAGAGGACACGGGTTCGTGCCCCGGTTGAGGAAGATCTCACATGCCACAGAGTGGCTGGACCCGTGAGCTGTGGCCACTGAGCCTGCGTATCCGGAGCCTGTGCTCTGCAACGGGAGAGGCCACAGCAGTGAGAGGCCACGTACCACGAAAGAAAAATATGTTGTCATCTTAAAAACATTCATTTTAGATGAGAGATCCAGAAATATAGCCAATCTGTGACTGGTAATGTGTTTTCTTATTATTTTTCAAATATTTTCTTCTGCTTAGGGCAATTATTTTTCTCTCAGCCCTTCCGTCTGAGTCTGTAGTCAATGGGGCTGCTCCTTCTCTCTTCTGGCAATTTTGTTTCTGATTACCAAATCTGATGCTCTGAGATACTAGCACTAATATCTCTCATTTAATTATGGTATTTCTCTCTTTTAGGCCTTAGTAGGCTTTGTCCTTTCTCTGGCCACATGCCTTTATTAAAACAATGTCAAACAAAAGAATAAATACTTAACTACCTCTCACCTATGTCTCTAGCTTAATTTTTCTGTCTTTCATTGTATCCTCCATCCACCTCGGTTGACCAATCCTCTCTGTTTGCCCAGCAGTGTGGGGTTTCCCAGGGCAGTCCCTAGCAAACTAGGAATATTGGTGACCCTACTTCCAACCTTCTTTCCCTCTCAGTGAGATTGCTGATACTTGGTCAATGCTTGAACAGTGATGTTGATTTTCCTCATCTAGCTTACTCCTTCCTTCCCACTCTTCTTTCAAAACTCAGCCAGGCAGAACTTTCAGTATTTGTTTCTGAGCTCCCCAATCACTCGATGTAAAAGTGTCCTTTCCTTGTACTCCCAAGGCATGAATTGTAAACATTTACCTTCTACTTCTCAACGGTGAGGTCCATATTGTATCCCCTAAATTTAATGCAGGAATTCAATAAATATAGTTTGTATGAAGAAAGGAGAGCATTTGCATCCTTGGAGGAAAGTAGTAAAATTGGCCTCCACACTTTCCAGCATTCATCTAATATTAGCTACCATGTAATGAATACGCAATGTGTCCCAGCCACTTTTCAACATGACCTTGTTCATTATCCCTACATCTTATAAAGGTATCATTATCCCAGAGGCAAGTAGAGCTGCTTATCCAAGGTCAGAGTGTTCATAAACATTAGTACACAGAGAAAAGACTTGCCTTTTACTACAAACCTTTGTGGATCAATAAGTTTAGGAATCAAAATTGTCCAGCTTTCAGAAAGCCTATACAGTATATATGCTTTATACTATGGGACACCTTAGTATAATCTTGATACACATTGTAGTTAAACACTAATAGATGAATAGTCACAGTGAATAGCATACATAAAGGCTATAAGTATCCATTTAGATTAGGTTTTGTCACCAAATGTATTTTGGAAAAAGGATTTTTTTCTTTTTCAGATTTTTGGGAAGATTTTAGTTAAAAAAGCATGAATCTGTGGTATATCTAGAATTTGCAGTCATGACTATCTGGTGTCAGAACCCAAGACCTCTATGGTATAGTTCCTGTCAGATTACTCTGCCTACTGTGATGTTCAATAGAGCTTTCACTTCCCAGCAGCTTGGCTCTCAGTGTGTTTCCTGAAATGGACCTACTTTCTTTGACATTATAATATATTGCAAATGGATTGTAGTAAAAAATATTTTTAAATGGTCAATACAGCTTTCCTATAAATACTAAATGAAATGAAATGTAGTATTCCTGATATTGCCTAGATGTACCCAAGAGTTTTGGGAATTTTAATATCTTCATCAATAATTATTTAAATTGACAACAGCTATATATTCAGTACTGTGCCAAGTGATAGAACTTGTATTCTATCTCTCATGGTTTCTTTGTTTTGTTTTGTGATTTCATATTATTTCTACGTATTGCATCTCTTAACATGAATTTCATCTCAAGAACTTTTTGAGGGTTTCATTGCATCCTTTGGGAAAACTTGGAGCTTGCTGGAGTCACAGTGAGTAAGCTTCATAAACGCAAGAGTTGGTCATACCACAGTTTAGTACATGTGGATGGTTTGTCCTTTGAAAGCCCTAAATTCATATTTTGTTTAAATTGTTCTCATATTCTGCTTTCCTTCAACAGCTGCAGAAATTGTCATTTTATCAATCATATTCATTGAGATTTCCTACCCTTAAAATAGTCTCCAGTTGATCTCAAATTGCTTTACTTTCAATCCTGACTTTTTGGACCATTTCAGGGAAAAGTTAATTCATTTTGATTAAGTAGTCATTAAAATAAAATGAGAAAACAATCCTTGAGAGAACTAAGCTGGATCACCTTTTGAAGGCTGGTTATGTCCCTTGTTTATTCATCTTTGACCTTACAGCTCAGTCCTTAGTGAGCCTCCTCTTTTGTTTTTGGTAGAAATTATATTCTGGAGAGAGGATGTAGGAATTGGAATTTAAATATTGTTTACCAATTCTAATATTGTGTAATAGATGTTTATGTGACCTTTAGTTTGTTTATTTGCATATTAAACATGTTGGCTAAAAGTAAGATATATTAGATTTTAGCTACATGATATTTTCCATCTCTTTCAGCTACAACAACATAAAAATGGCCCTTGACTTTGTTATTTATTCTGGTTATATTTTTCTCTGTTTTTATAATTCTATATATGAGATATAAACTCACTTTTCACATTTAGATGAAATATAAAAAACTCAGTCAGCCATCCAATTGGTTTAAATTGTCCAGCTATTTGGCCTCTTGCAAACAAGCAGCCTGATTAAATTTCTCTTTTTTCACTTCGGTGTTTGTCATTGTTTTGACAAAGTGTAGTAGAAAGAACGTTGTTTGTAAGGTCAGGAGATTTAATAATCCTCTGTTACCTCATTTGTAAACTGCAAACGGCATGACTATAGGTCCATGAAATGGCATCTGGAGGATGCCAGAGGATTATGGAAAGTGGATTTGGTTAATGGAAATAAGAGCCAGTCATATTCCAGGTATGTTCTTAAAGAGGTCCTTTAACTGTGCCTCAACTGTTGCATCTATAAAATAGAGGTAATAATGTCTAATTTAAAGATTCTTGGGATGGTTTACACTGACAATATATGTAAAAGTACTCAATATGAGATTGTAATAAATTCCAGTAGAGGCTTGTTGAACACGGACCTGAGTCTCAGTTTCATCAGCTATAAAATGGGGATAATAATTACTCTCTGGAGCTTCCATCTGCCTCTGCTTAGCACATGTCTGTTTGCTTTCTTTCCTTTTTCCATCACAGAGTTTATATGAAGATGAAATAGCAAAAATATTTAATAAAGTTATAAAAATCTATCTAAATGGAACATGTTAAGATGTAGCTTATGTATTTTACTGTTTAAAGTCTTATTTTCCTATTTCTTTTCTTTGCTCACACTCTCTCTTTGTTTTACGAATTTGAAACAGTTTTATGAGTAGGCAGTAGGCTGTTAGGTTGCATCATTTGAAGTATGCTAAATATGACTTTTTAAGCAAACACATTTTCCATGACATTTACCCAGGTCTCAAATAGCAAATTTAGGGACTCTTTATTTAGTTATTATACAGCTTCCAATTATTATTAAGATCTAAATCATATTAGAGTGGTAATGGTTTAGAGTTTTATGGGTGAATACCTGAAAGTGTATTAGTTTAGAGTCACTTGAGCATATTGATCTAGGTACTATTTAGGAGGCAAAGGAAAGGGCACTTATTGGACAAGTGGGAGGTCTCCAAGGATAAACTTAACTATCTTGAACTATGGAAGAATAAATAATTTTCTTAGAGTATCCTTTCATTGGGTCTTCACTTGAAAACTTGCTTGGTCATCATTTAGTAGCTTTTTAGGGGAAATTTATTTTTTAATCAATTTCCAGATGGTGGTTTTGCCAGGAAAGAATTATAGTCAGGATTTTCTATCTGTGCTAAAATATATCCAAATTTACGTTTTAAAAAATCAGCCCAATGTACGTTTTTCTACCCCACTCTATTTAGATGAATGACATTTGTTGAACCTAGAAGTGCCATCCACTTAATAACAAATGAGTTTATCTGGGGATGATATAGCTCTAACTCTGTCCTAATGCATGGGTCCTAGATGGAGGCTGTGAGATTTTTATTTGTTATATGATTAATTAAATAAATTAAATGCAACTTTAATGATTATTCTGTGATTTGTGATCCTAATGTTTTTCAAAATTGCCTAAGAATTTTTGGATTGTTAGCCTGGAATCTGTGTCAAGCGACATGTATTATATTGCATTGTGCACCAGTTTAGGAAATATATGACTCAATTTCTGATATTTGTACTAACACTTTCCTTTGTTTTCCCCTTACACAATCATTTTCTCTCCTTAAGTCTCAGTTTGCACTACAATTTAACTAAATTACTTTGCAGGAATTTGCTATGCAAAGATATTTTGAAAAAACATAAATCACTACACAAAACATATTATTACATTTATTAGTGTTTATATGTTTATAATAAGTTTGTAAATGTTTTATCTTGCGTTAGCTTTCTATTTGAAATGCTTGGTTTAGCAACATGGATGGACATCGAGATTATCATACTAAGTGAAGTAAGCCAGACACAGAAAGACAAACATCATATGATATCGCTTATATATAGAATCTAAAAAAAATGACACAGATGAACTTATTTACAAAACAGAAACAGACCCACAGACATAGAAAACAAACTTATGGTTATCAAAGGGGAAGGGGGGAGGAATAAATTAGGAGTTTGGAGTTAAAATATACACACTATTATATATAAAATAGATAACCAACAAGGACCTACCATTTAGCACAGGGAACTATACTCAATATCTTGTAATAACCTATAATGGCAGAGAATGTAAAAATATATATATATATATATATATATATATATATATATATATATATATATATATATAAACTGAATCACTTTGCTGACCACCTGAAACTAACACAACATTGTAAATCAATTATATTTCAATAAAAATTGAAAAAAATAATAAAAGTAAAAAGACTTTTAAAAAGCTTGGTTTATTGAAACTGCTCTTTTACCCACCAGCTTGTTCCTCCCTCTCTCCACCTCCAAAATCATTGGTTGAAGTGCCTCTTAACATAATTCTCAGAGACTCCTATGTAACTCACCCTCATTCTGATCCTAATGAAGAGGATCTGTGAAGGTTCTTATTTCAATCTGTTAGCTTGGGAATAAAGGATGGGAAGTTTGTTCAGGCCTAGTTTTTCTGTGTACAGTACCTAGTAATTATATCAAGCATTGCATAACCCTGAGACGGATGAGCGCACCGGCTGGGGACTGACACCTTCCACCGTTATCCAGGAAAGACTGTGACCAGGATTGTCCCATCTTTATAGATGATATTATAGGCCTGAAGAGTAACATTTGAGCTGCTGGAAAGTCTAAGGTGATTCTCATGGACTCAGATATCATGTCATCACCTGCACCTGTGTACCCTCTGCTGTGGCTCCTAGGATCCTGCAGCCCATCCCTTCCCCTGCCTCACATAAGGTTACTGATCTGATCACAATCTTTCTTCTGCATTGAACAGATAACCAAGTCTTGTTGAATTTCCCCAAATGGTGTCTGTGTCAGGTTTTTTCAACAATCCGAGGCTAATACTGTCATTTGTCAATTTGATGGTTGAGATTTTATTCCGTTAAAACAATGAACTAAACACTAAGATACAAATATTTTTATTTTGAATGAAAATACATTATACTTTTCTTCTGATTTTTATTCAGGACCCCTTGCAATGTACAACTAACTCACCTGGAAGAAAGATTGGGACTTTTGTAGACTATAGATCCCACTAAAAGAAGCCCTTTATTTATATATTTTTTAAATTAACTAAAATTTAGCTTTTTCAATAATTTTATTTTTGCATAAAAAGTAAATTCCTATCTGTCTCCTTGAAAATTTTGCCAAACACAAATTATTTCCTGTAAACACAGGTTGTCTTTCCATGTTAAACTGATAATACAACCAGGATAATGGGCTTGTCCTGATACCACCATTCTCTAATTACTTAATTAATTATTGATCACTCAGCATCTTAGCACATTTGTCATATTTGTGAAATCCCTTATACTATATTTATACTATCAGGAGGCAGAATCCATCTTCTTTTATGAAATTCAAAAATGTCAGATACTCACTTTCCCAGGGTCCCTTTCAACTAAAATAGGAAACGGTGATCTGCTCTCCATCCATTAGATACTTCCACTCCAGATTTTGAATGGGTCACCTGTGCCACAAAGAAGCAAGCAATGAAAAATTGAGTGAGGTCCCAACAACGATATGTAATATCCAGTCAGTAGCAACACTATTTCTAGTGGTAGCTCCTGTGACTAGTGCTGACAGAATTGGCAGGAAAAACCATGGCCTCTGCCCACTGGCTCTGGTAGAGTTTTCTTCCTAGGACCACTTTTGTTTGGAGTTAGTGAACTGTTCTTAATTGAGTATTTGCCAAGACTTTTTATAGCTTGAATAAACTACACAGCGCTAAAAAAAATATAGTTTTAAATTACCTAAACTTGAATTTTTCCTTGAAAATTTTTTCAATCTTAAAGATGTATGATTTCTTACAATGTCCTCCTAAAATCTACTGTCTCTAAATGTTTTCATATGTCTTATTGATTTTGGTTAAAATCTTTCTCAATTGTCCTTACTACCTTAAGGTCTCGTTATCACCCTCAGCTTGGCTGCTACTTCATTTGAGGGAGGAAATATTTGTAAATATTTCTATATTTTAACTGTTCTTTTCTTTATGGTGGTAGAACATGTGAGCTATCAAAATCCCATTTATAGCTTTTGTGAACACAGCTACATTTCTGAGACTTCTTTGCAGTTATGTGTAAGAATTTACTAAATTCTACCTAATTAAATATATGTAAGTATTCAAAGTTATGTGAATGGAAATGCTGAAAAACTCTCAAGTGGACTCCCTGTTTGTCTTTTCTGTTGACCTTCCAAGGTGACCTTGGAAGCCTTGTATTAAAGGTGGTAGAATGGCCATCAGCCTAGTGACCTAAGTAACCACTGACCAAGAAGGGCTCAAAAGTTCTCTTCAACTTGGCTAAACTTTAGACAGGTTTCTTCCAGATTCTAGGCTCCCTTTTCTTAGAGCAATTGCTTTAGAGAACTTATAATTGTAAATTATTTCTCTGTTCCTTTGATATGTAAGTCTCTTTAAAAACTTCTTGCCAGTTTCACAGCCCAGGAATGTCTTTCTCAAGGACCTAGGGGCCATCTTTCTGAACTTCAGTCATAGAGGAAGATAAAGCTACTATCTTCCAGTTTCTGTGGGAGGATGGGCGGCTAACTTGACAAGATGTCTTCTGCTAAGTTGTAAAACTAGCTCCTGTGATGGACATAAGAAAAAGTTTACTTTTCCTTTGGGTAATGACAACTAGCAAATGCAGATGGCCTGTGATCTCTCCTTCACCCAATTCCTAAAGCATGTTTCGTTTCAACTGAGTTGAGTTCAGAATGCATTCTGGTCTCTTTCCCCTACTGCAAGAAAGATGTCTGATTGCCCTCAATCAACACCAACTAAGTGAGAAGGAAATAAACTTCTAATACATTAAGACACTGAAATTTTGGAGTCTACTGACAGTTAGAAGCTAACAAAACCTAACTATGTAATGATATTAATAACTTGAAATAAGATAAAGTTGTAATAAAAAATGTAAAAATATTAGCATGCATTGCATTAGCTTAGTGGTCAATTTTATGCAGTGAGTAGTAAAAAAACATATATAGCAGGGTGGAAATCTGGTGACCCATATTATGCTGTGGCAAAATATTTGCTAAAATTATCCTGTGACAATTTGGAAGATGGTCAATATTCTTCAAGACTATAGCTCTATGAAAGGAGGTTGGAAAAATCCCCAGGAGATTGTTGTTCATTGACAGCTTAACATTTGGCAGGGTATTGCAATCATGAGTTGATTGTCACACGTAGATTCAAAAGAAAGTGACATTCTTGAGACTAAGAGCCTCAAATCATTGGAAAAGCCATTCACTAATAGACCTCAAATGTCAAGAAATAAAAGTGAAAAAATGCTAGACAAAGGCCTCTGAAGAACTCTCACATTATAAAAAGAGAGACCCAGCCCTGTAACAAGCATAAGAATAGGTAATAAGAGAATTCCTTTCATACCCACACAGACAACTTCAAGGTAGCCCTGATTGAATGAACAGAAAGAATGAGAGAGAAAAAACAAGGACCATGGAGTAGAATCAATCTGAATTTAATCAAGGAATCTTTCCCATTTCCAGGGAAGGGGTTCATCACAGAACCTATGCAGTAGCAATTGCTAAGTTTTTGCTGATTGTCTTTTTATTTCCTTTTTAAAATTTCAATTAATTAATTAATTATTTTATAAGATGTTTCAGGTTTATAGCATTATAATTCAACTTCTATATGCACTACAGAGTGATTACCATCACAAGACTAGTTACCATCAATCACCATACATTTGGCTGCCTTCCACCATTTCATCCATGTCCCCCCCCAACCCTCTAGCCCTCTGGAAACCACTAATCTGGTCTCTGTATATACAAGTTTGTTTTTGTTTTATTTTGTTTGTTGTTGTTTTTTTAGATCTCACATCCATGTATGTGTGAAACCATATGGTATTTATCTTTCTCTAACTGACTTATTTCACTTAGAATAATACCCCCAAGTTTCATCAGTGTTGTAGCAAATGGAAAAATTTCATTCACTTTTATGGCTGAGGAGTATTCTGTTGGAAATACGTAACACTTCTTTATCTATTCATTTACTGTTAGACATTTAAATTGTTTCCATATTGTAAGTAATGCTGAAATGAACATAGAGGTGTGTATATTTTTTTCTAATTAGTGTTTTTGAGTTCTTCATAGATATCCAGAAGTGGAATAGCTGACTCATATGGGAGTTCTCTTCTTAACTTTTCAAGGAATCTCTATACTGTTTTCCATAATGACTGCAACAAATTTTTGGTTCCACCAACATTGTACATGGATTACCTTTCCTCCACATCCTCTCCAACATTTGTTATTCCTTGTCTTTTGATAATATCCATTCTAACAGATGTGTGGTGATATCTCACAGAGATTTTGATTTGTATTTCTTTGATAATTAGTAACATTGAATATCTTTTCATGTGCCTGTTGGCCGTCTGTATGTCTTTTTTGGAAAAATGTTCAGATCTTCTGTCCACTTTTTAATAAGGTTGTTTTGGCTTTTTGTCATTGAGTTATATCTGTGTTTTGTTTCTGTTTTTGTTTTTTTTTGTATATTTTAGATACAAATCCCTTGTTGTATATGTTGTTTGCAAATATTTTCTCTCATTTAGTATGCTACCTTTCCGTTTTGATGATTGTTTTCTTCACTGTGCAGAAACTTTTCAGTTTGATGTAGTTACATTTGTTTACTTTTGCTCTTGTATCCTTGTCTTCGGAGTCAGATCTGCAAAAGCATTGCTAAAACCTATCAGTATCAATGAGGTCACCACGGATGTTTTCTTCTAGGAATTTTATGGGTTCACATCTTACATTCAAGTATTTAATCCATTTTGAGTTAATTTTTATGTATCATGTTAGTGGTCAAGTCTCATTCCTTTACATGTGGCTGTCCAGTTGTCCAAAGACCATTTTTTTTTTGAAGAGATTGTCCTTTCTCCATTGTATGCTCTTTGCTCCTTTGTCACAGATTAATTGTCCATATATCTGTGTGTTTATTTGTGGACTCTCAATTCCGTTCCATTGATCTGTGTGTCTGATTTTTTGTGCTAATACCAAACTCTTTTGATCACTATAACTTTGTAGTATATTTGAAATCAGAGACTGAAATGCCTTCAGCTTTGTTCTTTTTTCTCAAGATTGTTTTGGCTATTCAGGGTCATTTGTGGCTCCACACAAATTTTAGCAATATTCGTCCTAGTTCTGTGAAATATGCCATTGGCATTTTGATAAGTATTTCATTGAATGTGTAGATTACTTTGGGTAGTATGGGCATTTTAATTCTTCCAATCCATAAGCAATTTGGGGTATCTTCTCTAATTTCTTTCATCAACATCTTATGGTTTTCTGTGTACATGTTTTTCATCTCTTTGGTTAAATATATTTCTAGGTATTTCACACTTTTTATGCAATTGTAAGTGGGATTGTTTTCTTAATTTCTCTTTCTGATACTTTGTTATTAGTGCAGAGAAATGTCACAGATTTCTGTATATTGATTTTGTGACTTGTAACTTTACTGAATTCATTTATTAATTCTAAGAGTATTTTGGTGGAGTCTTTATAGTTTTCTCTATATGGTATCATATCATCTGCAAATAGTGACAGTTTTACTTCTTCCTTTCCAACTTGGATGACTTTTATTTCTTTTTCTTGCCTAACAGCTGTGGTTAAATTTCCAAAACTATGTTGAATAAAAGTGGTGAGAATGGGCATCCCTGTCTTGTTCCTGATCATAGAGGAAGAGTTTTTGGTTTTTCAACATTGAGTATGATGTTACCTGTGGGTTTGTCATATACGGCCTTTATTATATTGAGGGATGTTCCTCTATACCCAGTTTTTTGAGAATTTGTATCATAAATGGATGTTAACTTTTATTGAGTGATTTTTCTGCATCTGTTAAGATAACAATATGATCTTTATCCTTCATTTTGTGAATAGGATGCATCATGTTGATTGATTTCCAAATGTTGAACCATCCTTGCATCCCTGGAGTAAATCTCACTTGGTGGTGGTGTATGACCCTCTTAATGTGTTATTGCATTCAGTTTGCTCATATTTTGTTGAGAAATTTTACATCTATGTTCATCAAGGATATTGACCTGTAATTATCTTTTTTATTGTGTTATCCTTATCTGGTTTTGTATCAGGGTAATGCTGGCTATCAGATGTAATTGGAATACTTCCCTCCTCTTCAGTTGTTTGGAAGAGTTGAGAATAACATGTATTAAATATTCTTTGAATGTTTTGTAGAATTGGCCAGTAAAGCTATCTGGCCCTGAGCTTTTTGTTGTTGGTATTGGGAGCTTTTTGATTACTGTTTCAATCTTCTTATTAATAATGTCTCCATTCAGATTTTCTGTTTCTTCATGATTCAGTCTTGAAAGAGTGTATGTTTCTAGGAATTTACCTATTTATTCTAGTCTGTACATTTTGTTGGCATATGATGGTTTGCAGTAGTCTCTTATGAACTTTTGTATTTCTGTGGTAACAGTTGTAACTTCTCTTCTTCCTTTTCTAATTTACTTATTTGAGCCCTTTCTCCTTTTTTCTTGTTTAGCTTAACTAATTGCTTGTTGATTTTATCTTTTTTGGAAAAAAAGCTCATAGTTTCATTGATCTTTTCTATTGTTTAAAATTCTTTATTTCTGAACTGATTTTAGTTCTTTCCTTCTACTAATTTTGGGCATTGTTTACTCCTCTTTTTCTAGTTTCTATAGTTGTAAAATTAGGTTGTTCGTTTGGTATTTTTCTTGTGTCTTAAGGTAGGCCTTTATTCTTATGAACATTTCTCTCAGAACTACTTTTGCTGCACCCCATAGATCTTAGTATGTTGTATTCCCTTTCTTATATTTATTTATTTATTTATTTATTTATTTATTTATTTATTTATTTATATTTCTCTTTTGATTTATTTGATGACCCATTTTTTACTCAGTAGCATATTTTTAAATCTCCATGTTTTTATGTTTCTTCACATTTTTTCTTGTGATTGATTTCTGGTTTCATACCATTTTAGTTGGAGAAGATGCTTGATATGATTTCAATCTTCTAGAGTTTGAGACTGTTTTGTGACCTAACATGCAGTGTATCCTGGAGAATGTTCCATGTGCACTTGAGGAGAATTTGTGTTCTACTGCTTTGGGGTAGAATGTTCTAGAATATAATATATCTATTAAGTCTATCTGATCTAATGAGTCATTTAAATGCACTGTTTTCTTATTGATTTTCTGTTTGGATGATCTATCCATTGATGTCACTGTGGAATTAAAGTTCCCTATATTATTGTATTGCTTTCAATTTCTTCCTTTAAGTTTATTAATATTTGCTTTAAACATCTTGGTGTCACTATGTGGGTACATATACATTTATAAATTGTATATCTTTTTCCTGGATTGATCCCTTTATCATTAGTTTATGCCCTTCCTTATCTTTTATTATAGTCTTTTTTTAAGTCTATTTTGTCTGATACAAGTATAACTACTTCAGTTTTATTTCTGTTTCCATTTACGTAGAATATCTTTTTCCATCCTGTTACCTTCAGTCTGTGTGTGTTCTTCCTTACTTCTGAAGTTAGCCTAAAGTAGGCAGCATTTAGAAGGATAGCTGGATTTTTATTGTTTTTAATTCATTCAGCCACCCTATGTCTTTTGATTGGAGAACTTAGTTAATTTACATCTAAAGTAATTATTAATAAGTATGTACTTACTGCCATTTTGTTTATTGTTTTTTGGCTGTTTTGGGTGTCTCTCTGTTCCTTTCATCTTCTCTTTCTCTTTCCTTGAATTTTAGTGGTTTTATCTAGTGTTATGTTTAGATTCCTTTCTCATTTTCTTTCATGTATTTACTCTAAGTTTTCCCCTTGTGGTTGCCAGGGATGTATACATCCTGTGTACATCGCAGTCTGTTTTAAGTTGGTAGCAACTTAAATTTGAACACATTTCAAAGCTTTTCCTTTTTACTCCTTCTCCCATGTTTTATACATTTGATAACACATTTTACATTATTTTATGTATGCCTTAGCTAATTATCATAATTTTAATTTTACTACTTTTGTCTTTAACCTTCATACTTGTTATAAAATTGATTGCTACCTTACCTTTATTATATATTTACTTTTTCCAGTGAGGTTTATCCTTTTGTAAATATTATTTTTATTAATTAGTGACATTTGTTTTCTGAAGAAATCCCTTTAACATTTTTCATAGGGTTGGTTTTGTGGAAGTGAACTTTCTTAGATTTGCAGGTCTGAGGAACTCTTCATCTCTCCCTCAGTTGCGAATGATAACCTAGCTGGGTAGAGTGTTCTTGGTTGAAAGTTTTCCTTTCAGCTCTTTGAATATGTCATGCAACTCTCTGTTTGCCTGTAAAGTTTCTGCTGAATAATCTGCTGATAGGTTGATTGGGTTTCCCCTGTACATAACAAGTTGTTTTTCTCTTGCTGCTTTTAGGATTCTTTCTTGTCTTTTACCATTTTAATTATACTGTATTTTGGAATGTGTCTCTTTGGGCTTATCTTATTTGAAACTCTCTGGTCTTTCTGGACCTGGATGTCTGTTTCCTTCACCAGATTAGGGAAATTTTAAGCCACTATTTCCTCAAATAACTTTTCTGGCCCTTTCTCTCTGGAAAATTAGAACTATTTCAGATGATTTTACTGATTGTAGACTCAGCAGTCTATAAGAAAATATAAATGTTCAAAAATAAACAAACACATTAAAAGGAAGAACTCTAACCTACTAATTCTCTTGTGTCTATTATACATTTAGTAAACTTCAACTTGCAACAATGCAGTTTTTAAAATAAATGAAAGGGATTGGAAAGCTAAAGGAATTTACTCAAGATTTTTCTTTTCTTTACTATAGAGTAACTTAACAGAATAAGAAAATGTAAGTATACACACACACACACACACACACACACATGATTTTCAAAGGTATAAAAAAGTACTAACAGTTTCCTAAAACTCTTAGAACATTATTCAATTATTTTAATTATTGGTATCAAGTTTTTAAATTACTAAGAAACCAGAAAATATCAGTGTACTAGGAACTCATAAAGATTTATAAAATTAAATGGAATCCAAAGGTTACTAACCCTTAACTCATATAACATTGACAGATTCATTTGATATCTCACCATGACACAGAAGACAGGGGATATAAGGAATGCTACTTAGAAAAACAGTATTATATTTATTTATTTTTTCTAATGAATGCATTTAATGCATAAAATAAGAGAAAATAAAAATAAAGAGTGACTTGATTCATAATGTAGTCTTTAGAGTTAGTTGTTTAGTAGTTAGTTCTATGTCACCACTCTGAAATTTTACTGCTTGGGCAAGTCATTTGAATTTGCAAACCTTTACATCCTCACCAACAAAATGGTAATAATGGTACCTTACATAGCTTGTATTTTATTGTTTCCTTACATCATTTAAGTTCCTTTCTCATGTGTACTAGTTATACAGTGTGGACTGGATTGACCCTCTCCTGGTCCTAAGGGTGGGACTGATTGATCTAAGACTATGTAAGTTACCACTACTCCCTTGCCATGGTGACTGTTTCATGCAATCTAAACCAATAAGAATATGGCATCTCTTGGCCACAGTTGTGTGTGTGTGTGTGTGTATTTTGGGAAGGTAAAAACAGTATGAAACCTAGTATTGTACAATGGTGTGCAGATAACCATTGCCTCTTTTCCCCTGTGGCCAAGGATGTTTGCACTCTAACATCTGCTTGAAGCCATCTTCCAAAGTTAGTGCAAAGTTTAAATCCACACAAAAGCAGAGTCTAGAGAACCTTATAAAAACAAGGCCAGAGTTCTTATTGACTAATCAACCTCTGAACTTTTCTGTCTCATGGCAGCAGCCTCAGCAGCCAGTATTCAAGAGAGGCAAACAGTGGCTTTGAAGTGTATATTGAATTTTAATGTGCCTCAATTTTTTTTTTTTAGTTTGGATATCATTACTTTATTATTAAAGAAACACGGAAATTATTTACATGATGAAAGATTTCAGAACTTCAGTGGCAGCTTCACGTGATGCTATTGGGGGAACGGGCAGCTTCACATGATGCCATTTCAATAGTGACTTAGTTTAGTCAATGTATTTTCCAAGAATGTCACCATCTCTAAATAAGAAATAATTTCTTATTTAACAGATCACCTGAATAGTATTTTTCTAATTTACACATCAAACACCATTGAATCGTAAATGAAACTAAATCTAATTTTAGTTCATCTACTTTTGGCAGTTATGCATATCTCAGGAAACCTCCTGACTAAACATGGAAAGCTTGAAAATAGCTAGTTATGAACTTACTTCTGAAATCACTCCAAAACAACTCAAATTGGGTAAGCAAAGCATAGAATGAAATTAAATGCATTCCATATAATGGTGAAATACAAGATGAAGAGCAGAGGAATGGTGGGAAAACAAAAACTTGTCTTTAATGAAATGGAGACTTGGAAGTTAAAATATAGAGATTTCTAAAAAGATAAATCCAGAGGGTGAAATTTCAATAAGGTATAATTACAACCTTTGCTGAACTACACATGAGGAGAACGCTTAAGTGTACATGGCCTTGGGGCTCACAGATACCTATCACACACAAAGTATATCTGTATCACACATATTGTTTCCCTGGCATCACTTAAATATCCACAGTAGAAAAATACATATACTCTATTGGCTGTGCTTTTGTTACCTTTTCATCTTTGATGAATTGACCTAAGTCTGTTGACCACCCCAGGCTACTGTATAAAGATAGCATTGCTTAGAGATAATAAATCACACTATTAGGAACATTTCAGGTAGAGGAAACCAAGCAAAATACATGGAAATAGAAATATTACTTTGCATATTAAGTTGAAACATCAATAATCTAAATAAATACAGTTCGATTCAATCATAAAAAGTAGAGTTAGTACGAATGAATGATATTACAGATGGTAAAAGTGGTATAAGAAACTTCTTGAAATAAATGGGAAAAAGTGGAATTTCTTTCAATTTCAATTTTATTTTATTTTTGTTGTTCAGAATAATATTAAAAATATCATGGGTTGTGGGTTCAGACAGTTCCAAAATCACTTCTAAATTTGCCACTTTCTGCTTCTGTGATAAAACCTCTCCTAGCTTAGTGTATTCAAGGTACAATAGAGATCTCTCTTTTAGGCTGGCTGTGAGGTTTAAGCAAGAAAATGTAAGTGAAATGGTTTGAAAATAAAAAGTCGCTTAGTGTCTGTATAAGATCTTCATTCATTGAAAAAGAAAAGTTATTATAGTTATGTTGACTAGAAAAGGGCTGGCTCCAGCAATGAACAATCTAAACAAAGCAATAGTTCAACACAGCAGTTTATCTCTTAATCATATAATGTCTAGGGTGGGTGTCCAGGATCCATGCTCACAGCAGCTTTCCTGCATTCAACCCTTGGTTTATAAGGAAATTCAGTTATCCACAACAAAAAAAGTATGAAGGAGCTCCTTCCTTGGAAGGATATTTTGTGGGTTAGGCTTCTCTCATTCCACTGTAAACTGAAATACCTTCCACCTTTACTTGCAAGGGACCTGGGAGGCTAACAGTGTGGCCAAAGAAACAAGGGACATTATGTTGTTGGATAGCTAGTGGTCTTTACTTCAGGCAGTCCCTAATGTCACTAAATATCTATAGGTACCCTTCCTTCTATAAAGAACACATCTAGTCCCTTCCCAAAGAAGACAAGTCAAAGTCCCTTCCAGTAGCTACATTCATATGAAATTCTAGAGTCTCTGGGTGATTCACAATCTTTTCCATCAGGCCTGGCAGTGATTCCTTATGCCTCAAGAATTTGTAAAACAAAATACATGTTCTTTGCTTTCCCCTGAATCTAAAATCCATATTACAGACGATGAAACAAGGATAAGATAAGAGTAGTAAATATTCTCATTCTGCAAATGGAAAATCAGAAAAAAAAACTTGGAGGGATCAAGATGGCAGTGTAGGAAGTTCTTAAACTCATCTCCTCCCGTGGACACAACAAATCTACAACTACATATGGAATAATTCCCTCTGAAAGGGACCTGAAAACCGGATGAACAGTCTCCAAAGCAAAGCGTGAAAGGACAGCATCAAGATAAATAGAAGAAACAGTGATATGGTCATGCCAAGGGAAAAAAACAAAAACAAAAACACCCCAGCTGTGGCAATCCACAATCAGGAAGGATCCCAAAGGTGAAATTATTTTCCCCAAAGAGTGAATGAATTTAACTCCATGTCAGGCACCTTAACCCTTAGATCCTGCACAGGAGGATCCCTGTGCACTCAAAACATATTTCCACCAGGAAATATGCACTATCACCTTCAGAGTAAGATGAGAATAATTAAAGTGTGAGTAAGAGCATTTTTATAACTGATGGAACGTGATAACTTTTAAATTTGATGACCTCTTTAGCTATGACATGATGGATCTAGCTTTAATGTTAACTTGTTTTAAATACTCTGTTAAAAGGATCCTTTTACACACAGATGAGAGAAGATGGACTGTTATTATACACACTTAAAAAATGTTTCATTTTGGTTTTGGATGTGTTTGGTAGGCACTTTTAACAGTGTAAATATTGTTTCTAATCATAGATTTGCTCATTAATTTTAGTATATTTTGATGACATTCCTGAATCTTTTATTACTGTGGTCTTTGGTAAATGTTGATTCTCTATTTCCATCATTTCATGTAATTTTATTAATTAGAATTTCACTGTTGGAAGAGCTTTCTCTTCTCCATTAACTAAGTTATGTATTCATATCATAAATATTTAGTTTTTCTGAAATACAATTCACATACCATAAATTTATACTTTCAAAATGTACGATTCAGTGGTTTTTAGTATATTCAGGAGGTCATCAATCACTGCTATCTAATTCCTTAAAATGTGATCACATCAAAAAGAAGCTCCCTGTCTATTAGCAAAAATTTCCTATTCTCTCCTACCTCATGCTCCTGGAAACCATTTATTTTCTGTCTCTATGGATTTACTTATTCTAAACTTCATCACTGTACTCCAAATCTCTCTATGCCAACACACACACAAGTGTGCAAATATACATGCACACCATTTTTCTTTAGAAATATTTTTTTTCCATTCCTTTTTTGCTAATTATATTGTTCCCATCTGGATGATCTTCAAAAAAATTTTTTCTTAAAACCATCTTTCTCCTTGAAGCTTTTTCTCTGACCATCTGGAAGATGGCTGTAGTTTCCAATAGTAAATATTCTTACCTTATGAATATCAGCAAGTATATGGTAATGGATGAGAAGGTCTTTGATAGCAATAAGGTATATCTGTATCTATTTACATCTCTATATGGTTCTTACATAAAATTGTCTCCATGGTGCTTTGATTTGTCGGATAGGTAATATAAAAAATAGATTGGGGCTTCCCTGGTGGCGCAGTGGTTGAGGGTCCGCCTGCCGATGTAGGGGACGTGGGTTCGTGCCCCAGTCTGGGAGGATCCCATGTGCCGCAGAGCGGCTGAGCCTGTGGGCCATGGCCATTGAGCCTGCGCGTCCGGATCCTGTGCTCCGAAACGGGAGAGGACACAACAGTGAAAGGCCCACGTACCGCAAAAAAAAAAAAAAAAAAAAAAAAAGTAGATTGGTGTGGGATATTCACAAAAGGAAAACAATATAACAAATTCTGCATTTTAATTATAGGAGTGACTTTTTTTCCCCATTCGTAAATTTTTGGATCCTTTTAAAATGCAGCTATTATTATTTGCAAATGAGATAGTTGCAGCCACTTACATTTGAAATCCAGTTATCTTACTAAAATATGTGCTAAAATAATGTAAATTATATTTCCAAAATTTGAAAGTTTAATTCCATGAATAAGAGTATTAGTTTTTAAAAAGAAAGAGTAGAGATAGCTATATTAACAACTTAAAAAATGTTGCTATATATTTTGAAAACTGGGCTAATGCAGAAATTCCCACTTGTAAGCTCTTATATCTCATAAACTCTTATATCTCATAAGCTCTTTAATTATTGGTTACCTTAAAAATAATTTATAATTTCTTACTAGTGACAAAATTTTATCTTTTCCAATTAAAGCATTTTCAGCTATAAAAAAAATTCACATCTAGTGTTTTGAAATATTGAGCCATATGTTTGAAAATATTTTATTCTTAGAATATTTACCCAATTATAAAAAGCATCCAGATAGAATGAACAAATACAGAAAACCTTGTTCATGAAAAAATGACATATATTCACACATATAAAATGTATGACTATGGACAAGCTTCACAGATTTTATTATGTGTGATTCAATCAGGAAAGCCAAAATCAGCTGATTGGGAGCAAATTTCTCCCTTGACCAACACACTGTTACAAGGAAATATATGGTTTTAAGCAAACAATTGTAATTTAGAAGACGTAGACAGCCATGCCCGTAAAGTGGCAGAGTTTAGTCCTCATTCAGAGAGCCCAGAACAACCCTCTGCCACTGAAAAGAAAGAGAAAGGGTGAGTGGTCAGGCAGCGGGCCTTGGAAGCACAGACATGAAACTTGCAATGAGCAGTGGAAATGGCTGGTTCAGTGAGACACTCTGGTTACTAAGCTGACCATCTCTGTTATATGTGGTTTTAATTTCTAACCCGAACAAATGGAAAACTAGAACAAATTCAAATACCTCTTGGAAGCTGAGTGTCTTCTGTAATCACATGACTTTGAATTTCATATTCAAGCAAGAGTTTTGTTTTACATTTAGTCAATAAGTAGTAGTAGACTTTTGTTCTTCATTTTTACTCCTTGTTTAACTCTCTCTGCAAGAAGCTTTACATTCTTTCTGGTTTGAAAGATTTTTGACTCCACAGAGGTGTTTCTTGTCTTGAATAAAACATAGCACCATCCATCTGTGCATAGTTGCCCCAGGCAGCTTCAGGGAAATAGCTATGAAATACTTTTCTAAATGTAGTAAATACAAAGGAATACTTTATTTTACAATTTATTAAAGGGAATTGAAGTGATACGTCTTTGCTTTTATTTTGTTTGTAAGTCTAAAGTAAGTCTTAAGAGTTATTATGAATAATAAAAAAAAATGTCAATATTATTTTGAGCCAGTTGTAATTGGTTACCTTTCTTCAACCTCTAGGTAAAGCCATCAGAACAGTTTGCTGCACATAAAAGTTAAAGAATATGATGCTAGATAGGTGCACTTTTTCTTTGACTTCCACCTGCTGCGCCAGAAACATGAGTTTGTAAGGTGCTTGAGAAAACGGGTTTGTTCCCTGTTAAAAAAAAAATGAAATTACTTAGATTAAGTTTAGACCCTCGAAACAACGTTGAAGAAAGAGAAGAATCAAATAACCTACAAGATTTCAGCAGCACATATTATGCTTTTCCAGTGATGGATCCAAAACAATGAAATATCAATGCTAGATTTTGTTTTCAATCTGTAATACAAATATTTGCCACACTGCTCTTATTTAATAATTGTATTTATTTCTGAAAAAGTGGCTATAAGTACATGCTAATTATTTGAACAATTGTCTTTGAGGTCACTCTTACGAACCCTAGAACTGTGAAGAAAATGTACAGCATTTTATTTGAAGCAAACGCATATACATTGTGTAGATTTTCAGATGTTATGTTTTTATATAGTAAGTAAGAGGGAGAAAGAATAGACTACTAACAATTCTGAAATTGTGGTCTGAATTTGGTGGTTTAAAAAGGATGATGGTTTTAGCCTTCCTCATATCATCCTAGAAGAAGTTTCTTTTGGCTTCGGCTTGTACAACAAGGACAAGGTACCAGAGTCAATTTCCAAAGAGGCCAATATTGGAGAGGTGTTGATAATGATAGCACTTTCAAATCTTTTCAGTTTCTGTGCCATTTTTATAACCATGAGAAACCACATGCAACTGACAAGTTATAGTTCTCTATGTACCTCCTGACTGTGTTTTATCTCACTGAGAGATGATTGTTTTATATGCATATGAAAGTTTATTCTTATTTTAGGAAAGGATTTTTACCCATACTAGGATAGGCAAGGAAAATGCAGCCACAAAAGAAAAGAAATGAAGCATATTCTACATCTGAACATAAACACTGATGTAAAAATGATGTATTCACATTTCCGATGACAGATTCAAACATTAATAGGTTGGAACAAGTGTTAGCTGATCGTGTAGTACTTCTCTTTGGTGTCTTGATGAAGGTTGACATTTTTGACATGAAGGGTTAATTAGTTGCCACTCAGAATGAGGTCACAAATGGCTAATTGCACCTTCAGCTAGGTAATTACTGTCATGTATCAAATACTCATTCCATGTAATTATACAGGAATCAGGTGCTCTGACTGCTCACCTAGGGATATGTTTGCCTTCCAAGTCCTCTCTGTGGGAATTCCAAAGTTTTACATAGAAGGTGAATTCACTTGCAATTTGACCTAATGACTAATTTCATATGCAGAAGATTCCATGCCACCTTTGAAAATCATGGTCCTAAGGATGTCACCCAGTCATGCTTTAATGTTTCTGGCTTCTCTGATTCTGTAATTTTGCTGCTGTCAGTTCTGATATTCCTGCTCGCAAGTTAGATATTCATTAAATTCATCTGGGCTATTCCAAACCTTCATCTTCTTTCCCCAAAATAACTGCCGAAGCTTAGCTTATCATCATTTACACAAAATGGCTGGATGCCTCTTAAATAAAGAATCAGAGGCAGGGCACAGGTATGTGAAATGAAGATTTCTCCTGCCGTGCTTCTGTGTATGCCGTGGGTCTGGTCACTGCCTTGGTCTTGCATCATTGCTCAGATAAAAATGAAGTAGCTCAGGCATTTTATGAGAAGGAGGTCGTAATACATCTAAATGTATGTCTCTCTTCATATTACTGGAATACACTTCTTGGGTAGACTGGAGAACACATTTTCCTGGTTCTCAAAGGACAGGGTATAGGTGATTAACCTATCTGTTTCTATCCGCTCTAATCTGATGCAGCAGTCAACATTAATAGTTAGAAACATTAGGTTCTTCACTAATAGGCATTCCTCCCTCATTAACCAGGCAGTTTAAATATTCCACAGGGCAAATGAAAGTTGAAATTTATAGGTGGGCCAATCACCACCCTTTCTCTGGCTTGAAGAGGGAAAAAAATGTCTTGATTTGATTTAGTTAAAGAGAATGTGTGTGTGTGCAGGGGTGGTTGTATATGAAATTTCAGTGTGTCATATAAAGGTTTCATTAGCACTTCGTAATTTAAGTAATTGAATTTGTGACATTGTGGGTGTGTACATTCACACCTTCTACATGGGAAAGTTAAGCTCGCTTACACTTGCTACATGCACATGATCTTTAAGAATGAAATATTTCCTCTGGGTCTAATAATGCATTTCTATAATAGCCCTTATGCTTGCAGAACTCCCATGGAAGGTATTGACATTCTCATAAATGTGTTTCAAGACTACGTCTATTGGGGACATAAAATAGAATTATTTCATTTCCTCTCTCTATAATGGACACACAAACAATGACTAATGACTAATGACTGTATGGTGCTTTAGAATTTATAAAGAAAATTCAAACTTAATCCTCACTATAAACCTGTGAGGAAGAACTTTTAACATATGTCATATTTTACAGATGGGATACAGTACATAGGTGCCACATTCCTTACTTCCAAATTCATACTTTTTTTCACTATGAGAAACTAATCATATTTAGTTATAATAGGTAGAGGATGTCTTGAAATTCCTGATCTAATAAAACTGTTGGTTTCTATTGCATTTATTATCCTAAAAGTAATATAATCATATTCTCTGTTGTTTTTAATTTTGTATCAGCGAAAATCATCCTGGGTATTAAGTAGTCAACTATAAATGGAGATAATTTTCAGATTATGTACTTTTTCTAACCAAACACATAAGAAATGTATGTTTACTCTCCAAGTAGTAAACTCTTGGACTTAAGCTGACATACACATAGGGAAAGTTATCACTGAACTGAGGGTCTTGAGGGCAAAACCCCTGTAACTGACATCCAACTCTAATGAAATCCCTTATCAACTTCTCATCACAGCCAACAGCACCAATGGATATTCCTACTGGGAATATGGGAATGTGGGAATGGAAAATCGGAAGTTATTTTTAAGGATTTTTGAAGCTCACACTTTAGTAGGAGAAACTGACATTAAACAACAAGTTATTCTGTTAATTATTTAACTATAATTGCAATAAGCATTTCAGAGGAGAGATAAGTGGTAATAAAAGAGCACACAGCAGAGATGGGGATTGGCCTAGGAAAAGTTCACTAAGGAAAAGCCATTTCATCTGAAACCTGAAGGATGACTAGCAGAAGGTGAGGGTAAACATTCCATAGTAAGGAACAGAAGATACGAAAAACTTGCAGTAGGATGAAACATAGAAGAGACTTTAAAAGGCTAATATCATAAGAGTATAAGAGAATCTGGGCAGGCGAGGACACAGATGAAGCCTGTATATTAGCAGGAACCAGATCCTATATATTTTAAAAATGACTTACCAATTTCTATGAATAAAGCTTGACCTATTTGATGAGGATTATATTGAATCTATACCTCATTGTCAGAAGTATTGCCATCTTAACAATAAAGTTTTCCCACTGATGAGAATGGGATGTTGCCCTATTTGTTTAAATACCCTATTTTCTCTTGATAATATTTTGTATTCTTCAGTGTATAGGTCTTTTCTTGTTTTTTAAAATTTCATTTTCAGATTGTTATACCTGTTTTTAAAACTTTTTTAAGTTTATTGAGGTATAATTGACAAATAAAATTGTAACATAAAGTGTACAATGGGAAGATTTGATACTTGCATACCTTTTACAAGGATTCTCCTCAAGTTAATTAACATATCCTATGCGTTTGAGGTTTTGTTTTGTTTTTGTTTGTTTTTTAGATTCCACATATAAATGAGAGTGTACAGTATTTATCTTTCTCTGTCTGATATTTCACTTAGAGTAATGCCTTCAAGGTCCATCCATGTTTTCACAAATGCAGAATTTCCTCATGTTTCATGACTGAATGAAATTACATTGTATTTACATGCCACAACTTCTTTATTCATTCATTCAACAGCAGACACTTAGACCGTTTCCATGTCTTGGCTATTGTAAATAATGCTGCTGTGAACATGGAAGTGTGGGTACCTTTTCAGGTTAATGTTTTCATTTCCTTTGAAATATATTCCCATAAGTATAATTATTGAGTCATATGGTAGCTCAATTTTTAATTTTTTTGAGGATGCTGCATTCTGTTTTCCATAGAAGCTGTACAAATTTACAATCCCACCAAAAGTTCACAAATCCCACCTTTTCTCTATATGCTCCATAGCATTTGTTATCTCTTGTCTTTTTCATGATGGCCATTCTAACAGGTGTGAGGTAATATCTCATTGTGGTTTTAATTTGCATTTCTCTAATGACAAGTGAGTGATGTAGAGCATTTTATCATGTTCTTGTTGGCCTCTCATATTTGTTCTTTTTTTTAACATCTTTATTGGAGTATAATTCTTTTACAATGGTGTGCTAATTTCTGCTGTATAACAAAGTGAATCAACTATATGTATACATATATCTCCATATCCCATCCCTCTTGTGTCTCCCCTCCACCCTCCTTATCCCACTCCTCTAGGTGGTCACAAAACACCAAGTGATTTCCCTGTGCTATGTGGCTGCTTCCCACTATCTATCTATTTTACATTTGGTAGTATATATAAGTCCATGTCAATCTCCCACATCGTCCCAGCTTACTCTTCCCCCACCCCATGTCCTCAAGTCCATTCTCTACGTCTGTGTCTTTATTCCCGTCCTGCCCCTAGGTTCTTCAGAACCATTTATTTATTTTTTTAGATTCCATATATATGTGTTAACATACGGTATTTGTTTTTCTCTTTCTGACTTATTTCACTCTGTATGACAGACTCTAGGTCCATCCACCTCACTACAAATAACTCAATATTGTTTCTTTTTATGACTGAGTAATATTCCATGGTATATATGTGCCACATATTCTTTATCCATTCAACTGTTGATGGATACTAAGGTTGCTTCCATGTTCTGGCTATTGTAAATAGAGCAGCAATGAACTTTGTGGTACATAACTCTTTTTGAATTATGGCTTTCTCAGGGTATATGCCCAGTAGTGGGATTGCTGGGTCATGTGGTAGTTCTATTTTTTAGTTTTTTAAGGAAGATCCATACTGTTCTCCATAGTGGCTGTATCAATTTACATTCCCACCAACAGTGCAAGAGGTTTCCCTTTTCTCCACACCGTCTCCATCATTTATTGTTTGTAGAGTTTTTGATGATGGCCATTCTGACTGGTGTGAGGTGATACCTCATTGTAGTTTTGATTTGAATTTCTCTAATAATTAGTGATGTTGAGCATTCTGTCATGTGTTTGTTGGAAATCTGTATGTCTTCTTTGGAGAAATGTCTACTTAGGTCTTTTGACAATTTTTTTATTAGCTTGTTTGTTTTTTGATATTGAGCTTCATGAGCTGCTTGTAAATTTTGGAGATTAATCCTTTGTTAATTGCTTCATTTGCAAATAAATATTTCTCCCATTCTGAGGTTTGTCTTTTCATCTTGTTTTTGGTTTTCTTTGTTGTGCAAAAGACTTAAAGTTTCATTAGGTCCCATTTGTTTATTTTTGTTTTTATTTACATTTCTCTAGGAGGTGGGTCAAAAATGATCTTGCTGTGATTTATGTCATAGAGCGTTCTGCCTATGTTTTCCTCTAAGAGTTTTATAGTGTCTGGCCTTACATTTAGGTCTTTAATCCATTTTGAGTTTATTTTTGTGTATGGTGTTAGGGAGTGTTCTAAATTTATTCTTTTCCATGTAGCTCTCAAGTTTTACCAGCACCATGTATTGAAGAAGCTGTTTTTCCCCATTGTATATTCTTGTCTCCTTTATCAAAAATAAGGTGATCATACGTGCGTGGGTTTATCTCTGGGCTTTCTATCCTGTTCCATTGATCTATATTTTTGTTTTTGTGCCAGTACCACACTGTCTTGATTACTGTAGCTTTGTAATATAGTCTGAAGTCAGGGAGCCTGATTCCTCCAGCTCCATTTTTCGTTCTCAAGATTGTTTTGGCTATTCGGGGTCTTTTGTGTTTCCATACAAATTGTGAAATTTTTGTTCTAGTTCTGTGAAAAATGCAATTGGTAGTTTGATAGGGATTGCATTGAATCTGTAGATTGCTTTGGGTAATGTAGTCATTTTCAAAATGTTGATTCTTCCAATCCAAGAACATGGTATATCTCTCCAACTGTTTGTATCATATTTAATTTCTTTCATCAGTGCCTTATAGTATTCTGCATATGGGTCTTTTGTATCCTTAGATAGATTTATTCCTAGATATTTTAATTCTTTTTGTTTCAATCATAACTGGGAGTGTTTCCTTAATTTCTCTTTCAGATTTTTCATCATTAGTGTATAGGAATGCAAGATACTTCTGTGCATTAATTTTGTATCCTGCTACTTTACCAAATTCATTGATTAGCTCTTGTAGTTTTTTTGGTAGAGTCTTTACGATTCTCTATGCATGGTATCATGTCATCTGAAAACAGTGACAACTTTACTTCTTTTCCAGTTTGGATTCCTTTAATTTCTTTTTCTTCTCTGATTGTTTTGGCTAAAACTTCCAAAAGTATGTTGAATAATAGTGGTGAGAGTGGGCAACCTTGTCTTTTTCCTGATCTTAGTGGAAACAGTTTTGGGGCATTGTGTTTTCATTGTCTTTGGTTCTAGGTATTTTTTTATTTCCTCTTTGATTTCTTCAGTGATCTCTTGGTTATTAAGTAGCGTATTGTTTAGCCTCCATGTGTTTGTATTTTTTACAGTTATTTTTCCTATAATTGATATTTAGTCTCATAGCATTGTGGTCAGAAAAGATATTTGATATGATTTCAATTTTCTTAAACTTACCAAGGCTTGATTTGTGACCCAAGATATAATCTATCCTGGAGAATGTTTCATGAGCACTTGAGAGGAAAGTGTATTCTGTTGTTTTTGGATGGAATGTCCTATAAATATCAATTAAGTCCATCTTGTTTAATGTATCATGTAAAGCTTGTGTTTCCTTATTTATTTTCATTTTGAATGATCTGTTCATTGGTGAAAGTATGGTGTTAAAGTCCCCTACTATGATTGTGTTACTGTCGATTTCCCCTTTTATGGCTGTTAGCATTTGCCTTATGTATTGAGGTGCTCCTTTGTTGGGTGCATAAATATTTACAATTGTTACATCTTCTTCTTGGATTGATCCCTTGATCATTATGTAGTGTCCTTCTTTGTCTGTTGTAATAGTCTTTATTTTAAAGTCTATTTTATTATATATGAGAATTGCTACTTCAGCTTTCTTTTGATTTCCATTTGCATGGAATATGTTTTTCCATTCCCTCATTTATCAGTTTGTATGTGTCCCTAGGTCTGAATGGGGTCTCTTGTAGACAGCACATATATGGGTCTTTTTCTGTATCCATTCAGCCAGTCTGTGTCTTTTGGTTGGAGCATTTAATCCATTTACATTTAAGGTAATTATCGATATGTATGGTCCTATTACCAATTTCTTAACTGTTTTGGGTTTGTTATTGTAGGTCTTTTCCTTCTCTGTCTTTCCTGCCTGGAGAAGTTCCTTTAGCATTTGTTGTAAAGCTGGCTTGGTGGTGCTGAATTCTCTTAGCTTTTGCTTGTCTGTAAAGGTTTTAATTACTTTGTTGAATCTGAATGAGATCCTTGCTGTGTAGAGTAATCTTGGTTGTAGATTTTTCCCTTTCATCACTTTAAATATGTCCTGCCACTCCCTTCTGTCTTTCAGAGTTTCTGCTGAAAGTTCAGCTGTTAACCTTATAGGGATTCCCTTGTATGTTCTTTGTTGTTTTTCCCTTGCTGGTTTTAATATTTTTCTTTGTATTTAATTTTTGACAGTTTTATTAATATGTGTCTTGGCATGCTTCTTCTTGGATTTTTCCTGTATGGGACTCTCTGTGCTTCCTGGAATTGACTAACTCTTTTCTTTCCCATATTAAGGAAGTTTTCAACAATAATCTCTTCAAATATTTTCTCAGTCTCTTTCTTTTTCTCTTCTTCTTCTGGGACCCCAATAATTCTACTGTTGGCGTGTTTAATGTCCCAGAGTTCCCTGAGACTGTCCTCAATTCTTTTCATTCTTTTTTCTTTATTCTGCTTTGTGATAGTTATTTCCACTATTTTATCTTTCAGGTCACTTATCCGTCCTGCCTAGGTTATTCTGCCCTTGATTCCTTCTAGAGAATTTTTAATTTCATTTATTGTGTTATTCATCATTGTTTGTTTGCTCTTTAGCTCTTCTAGGTCCTTGTTAAACGTTTCTTGTATTTTCTCCATTCTATTTCCAAGATTTTGGATAATCTTTACTATCACTATTCTGAATTCTTTTTCAGATAGACTGCCTATTTCTTCTTCATTTGTTTGGTCTGGTGGGTTTTTACTTTGCTCCTTCATGTGCTGTGTGTTTTTCTGTCTTCTCATTTTTCTTATCTTACTGTGTTTGTGGTCTCCTTTTCACAGTCTGCAGGTTCGTAGAACAAACGTTACAAGCAAAGCTATACAGACAAAATCACACAAAGAAGTATACACATACACACTCACAAAAAGAGAAAAAGGAAAAAAATATATATATATATATAACATTGCTCCCAAAGTCCACTGCCTCAATTTTGGGATGATTTGCTGTCTATTCAGGTACTCCAGAGATGCTGGGTACGTCAAGTTGATTGTGGGGATTTAATATGCTGCTCCTGAGGCTGCTGGGAGAAATTTCCCTTTCTCTTCTCTGTTTGCACAGCTCCTGGGGTTCAGCTTTGGATTTGGCCCTGCCTCTGCCAGTAGGTCGCCTGAGGGCATCTGTTCTTCACTCAGACAGGACGAGGTTAAAGTCGCAGCTGATTAGGGTCCCCTGGCTCACTCAGGCCAGGGCGAGGGAGGGCTATGGATGCAGGGTGAGCCTGCGGTGGCAGAGGCTAGAATGATGTTGCAATAACCTAAGGTGCACTGTGTGTTTTCCTCAGGAAGTTGTCCCTGGATCACGGGACCCTGGCTGTGGTGGGCTGCACAGGCTCCCAGGAGAGGAGGTGTGGATAGTGACCTGTGCTTGCACACAGGCTTCTTGGTGACTGCAGCAGCAGCCTTAGTGTCTCATGCCCGTCTCTGGTGCCCGCGCTGATAGCCACAGCTCGTGCGCATCTCTGGAGCTCGTTTAGGTGGTGCTCTGAATCCCCTCTCTTCATGCAACCCAAAACAATGACTCTTGCCTCATAGGCAGCTCCAGACTTTTCCCGGACTCCCTCCTGGCTAGCTGTGGTGCACTAGCTCCCTTCAGGCTGTGTGAACACAGCCAACCCCAGTCCTCTACCTGGGATCCGACCTCCGAAGCCCGAGCCTCAGCTCCCATCTCCCACCTGCCCCAGTGAGTGAGCAGACAAGCCTCTCAGGCTGGTGAGTGCTGTTTGACACTAATCCTCTGTGCCGGAATCTCTCTGCTTTGCCCTCTGCACCCCTGTTACTATGCTCTCCTCTGTGGCTCTGAAGCTTCCTCCCCAACATTCCCCCCACCCCGTATCCAGCAGTTAAGGCCCTTCCTAGTGTGTGGAAACTTTTCCTCCTTCACAGCTCCCTCCCAGTGGTGCAGGTCCCATCCTTATCCATTTGTCTCTGTTGTTTTTCTTTTCTTTTTTTTTTTTTTTTTTTTTTGCCCTACTCGGGTACATGGGGAGTTTATTGTCTTTTGGGAAGTCTGAGGTCTTCTGCCAGTGTGCAGTAGGTATTCTGTAGGAGCTGTTCCATATGTAGATGTATTTCTGGTGTATCTGTGGGGAGGAAGGTGATCTCCACGTCTTACTCTCCCGCCATCTTGAAGGTCTCCTCTCTCATACTTCTTTGGGGTAATGTTTATTCTGGTAACTTCCCCGTTTTTAATTGGGTTATTTGGTTTGTTGTCATTGAGTTGTATGAATTTTTTAATATATTTTGTATATTAACCCCTTATCAGGTATATATGACTAATTTTTAAGAATTTTTATCATGAATGGATGCTGAATTTTATCAAATGTTTTTCTATGTCTATTGAGATGATCATACAATTTTTTCTTTCAATTCCATTAAATATATGTGTGATATATCCATCTTTGAGAATGGGATATTAAAGTCCCCAAGTATTATTGTATTCTGGTTTATCTCTCCTTTAAACTCTGTTAGTTTTGCTTTATATATTCAAATGCCACAATATTGGGTGAAGAAATATTTACAATAGTTTTATTTTTTTATCTTCTTCATGTCTTGACCCCTTTATCATTATATAATAACTTTCTTTTCTGTTTTTACTACTTTTAGTTTAAAACTCTTGTCTATAGTGTAGTATATATCTACCCAAGCTTTTTTTATTACAATTTACTTGATATGTCTTTTTCCATCCCCTCATTCTCAGTCTGTATGTGTATTTATGCCTAAAGAGAGTATCTTAGAGACAGATATGATTGGATTTTTTAAATCCATTCAGCCATTCTATGTCTTTTAATTGGATAATTTAAATTATTTACATTTAAAGTAAGTATTAAGTAAAAACTTTCTATTCCCATTTTGTTCGTTGTTTTATGGTTGTTTTGTAGATCCATTGTTCCACGTTTCTTATCCTGCTTTTTTTGTTGTTCTGATGTAATTGAGTATCAGTATGCTTTGATTTCTTTATCATGTTCTTTTGTATAATTACTACATAATTTTCCCTTGTGGTTACCATGAGTCTTACATAAATATCTTAAACCTATAATACCTTATTTTAAACTGATAGCAACTTAAATTTAATAGAAATTTGTAAACATTACACTTTATTTGTCCTCCCCCTCAAAATTTAGATTATTGCTGTTATAGTTTACATGTTTTTAATATTGTGTTATTAAAAACAGTTTGTTGTAGTTATGTTTATTAAGTTAGTTTAAAAAAAGAAAAAAACTTTCAAATAGAGATGTAAAGTGAATTATGCACCACTATCACCATATTTCAGAATCTAACTATGACTATATATTTACCACTGCTAGTGAGATTTACACTACTTTTTTATGTTTTTGTGACATTAATTACTGTTCTTTTACTTCCTCTCAAAGAACTCCCTTTAGCATTTGTGTAAGGTGGGTCTGATGGTAATGAACTCCCTCTGCTTTCATTTGTCTGAAAAAGTCTTTATTCCTCTTGCATTTCTAAAGCACAGCTTTGCCAGGTATAGAATTCTTGGTTGATATTTTTCTTTCCTCAGTATTTTGAGTATGTCATCCCATTCTCTCCTGGCCTGAAAAGTTTCTGTTGAGAAATCTGTCAAAAATCTTATGAAGATTCCCTTATATGTAATTCCTCTCTTTTCTCTTGCTGCTCTTAAAAATCTTTCTTTGTCTTTGACTTTTCACAATTTAATTATAGTGTCTTGATTCAGCTCTATTCAGGTCCAGTCTATTTGGAGTCCTTTACATCTCCTGGGTCTGGATGTCCATTTTTTCTACACAGATTCAGGAAGTTTTCAGCCATTGTTGCTTTAAATATACTTTCTTTCCCTTTCTATCTCTCGTCTCCTTCTGAAATTCCCATAATGAGAATTTGTTCCTTTACATTGTGTCTCATAATTCCTGTGGACTTTCTTCCCTCATTTTCATTGTTTTTTTCTTTATTCCTCTGACTGGGTAATTTCCATTGTCTTTTCCTTCAGGTCTCTAATTCTTTATTTTGCATGATTGAGTCTACTTTTGAAACTCTATTGAATACTTCAGTTCAGTTGTTTTATTTTTCAACTCAAGGTTTCTGTTTTGTTTTTTTTTTTTTCTTTTTAGTGGTTACTATTTCCATGATGGACTTCTTAGTTTGCTCATGTATTCTTTTCTTAATTTCATTTAATTGTCTGTGTGTCTTTTGTGCCCCCTTAGTTCACTAAACCTCCTTAAGTGGAATATTCTTAATTCTTTGACACTCCATAAATCTCCATTTCCCTAGGGTCAGTTATTGAAGCTTTAGTAGTTTTCTTTGGTTGTGTCGTATTTTATAGTCCTTGATTCCTTATTTTGATATTTGTGCATGTGAGTAATCAAGATCCTCTTCCAAAGATTAGAGGTTTGCCTTTCAGAGACAGTTCTTCACCAATCAACTCTGTTTTGGGTTACTGGGTGTTCTACTGGTAATGTCATTGGGCAGTTAATGCTTGCTATTATGGTCTGTTTTGAGGGGAGACAACTGTTCAAACTCTGAGGATGGGGGATGGGGGTGTGCCCCTGACTGAGAACAGTTGGATAGGACTTCTGTCTTGATTCTCAACCCAAGAGAGTCTGTAGAAAGGATTTCATGGTTGCCTGGAATCTCTGGTCAAGCTTACTGGATGGTTGGGAATGGTTACTGTATTCAGTAGTAGATGGGCTATGAATTAGCTTCCCTACTCTAGCAGGACAGCCAAATAGGGCCCAGGGCTTGTACAACTGTGCATTTTTTGGGAACCTGAATCAGGCCAGAGTGTACACTGAGTTCCCTGATTGGGTGAAGCCACTGTTTTTGCTCTGCCTTTGGGAAAGCCATATGATATGCTCTCTGTTCTAGTGCCACTACACATAATGCTGTTGAGTGGGTTATGCAGTTTTCTGTGTTCTCTGGTTATGTTCCCTGGTTGGACAAGCTGAAGGTTGTATTCAGTGATGAACAGGACTGTGAATTAGATTCCCTGTCTGGGCACAACAGTGAAGGTCTAAATCTAGTAAAGTTCTTTGTTGTCTTAACTCAAGCTGACTTACCCCCAAAATTTCCTGACTGAACTTGGCCACTGACTTTATTCTGCAAACTATTGCCTCTGACTGCCTGCCTCTTGGCTTGTGTGTCACTGGGTCACATTGCTTCCAGGAATTGTTGCCAGTCCTCCTTGTCAGATGGTGCCAGAAATCTCTCCACAGGGGGTGGGGCAGTAATTCAACTCCTTGACTGGGAGTGGGCAAACCAGGCTCTAGGGTGAGTACAAATCCTTGTTTGCGGATCTGAATCAGGCTGATGTGCACCTTGCTGAGTTCCTTGATCAGATCATGCCCCCAGCTTGGTTCTGCAGATGAGCAATGCTTCTGGCATGGCATCCTATTTGGGCACTGCAGGTCTGAGCTTTGTCTGCCATAGTCCATGTGGTGGTTGTTGCAAGACCCTCCGAGCATCTTCATCACAGTCAGATTCCCAGTGGTTGAGCCCTGCAGATTCTCCTGCAATGTTTGTGGTATAAGATCAGAGTACAGGCTCCTGCAAAGTAACCACAATGAAGGGATGGGGGATGCCTGTATCCCCTGGGCTCTCTTTTCCTACCGGAGGAACTGGAGGCTCAGGGAGATCATTCCATGTGGTTCCACACTGACCTGGGGAAGGGCAATATTGTCAATATTAAGCTGATTCTCTTACCCTTCTAATAAGTCTGTCTTGGTCTCTCTGCCCAGGGAGTCCTTCAGTTTCACTCTTAGGTTCAAGGATTCTCTCAGTGATGTCTTGCTCTTAAATTTTTGTTAGTTTGTTTTGTTTTGTTTTGTTTTTTCTTTTGATCGGGAGTGAAGTCAGGAACAATCTATGTCACCATGTTGGTGATGCCACTCCTGTTTGTTATAATATTGTGGACATTGTGAGCACAAGCATTGTTGGCTTTCAGAGCTAGGTGTTTGGGGAGACTGTCCATCTAGGGGAAGGGGTCTTAAAAGCTGGGGTGCTGGAACTGAGGTCCAGTCCCTCTGCTCTTCAAGGAGAAGCTGGATTGGGGGTTTTCTCCTGATTGAACAGCACTGTGTGGGGATTGGAGTTTATGGTGAGAGTATGTTTCAGTCTTTCCTACATGTTTCAATGTGGGTATTTTTCTCATTCCTCTGACGTTTAGGAATCATTAAGGTAGTTTCTGTCTCTCTCTCTTTCTATCTTTCAGAGGAAATTCCTCCATGTGTAGCTATATATTTGGAGAATCCATGGGAGGGGGGAGCTCAGGATCTTTCTCTCTCTCATCTTGGTTGGCTCCAAAATGTCAGGGGTCTGCAGGAGTTATATAATACCATACGAACTTTGTATTTCAAGAATAAATCTTACTTAGTGATGGTGTATAATCCTTTCTAGATGATATTGTATTTAATTTAGTAATATTTTATTAAGGATCTATGTTCATGAGGGATATTTGTTTGTAGATTTCTTTTTTAGTGATATCTTTGGCTTTGCTGTCAGAGTGTTTTGTTTTTTTATTGCTACCATAACAAATTACTGCAAATTTAGTGGCTTAATGAAATACACATTTACTATCTGATTTTTATGTGTTAGGAGGCCAAATAGCTAAATCCTTTATTCAGATCTCACAAGCTGAAATCAAGGTGTTTGTTGGTACTAAGGTTCCATCCAAGTCTTGGGTCCTTTGCAAGCTCTAAGATTTTTGGCAGAATTCACTTCCTTGCTGTTGTAGTACTGAGCTCCCTATTTCCTTGTTGACTGTTAACTGATGGTCAATCTCAACATCTAGGGGGCTGCCCTTTTCCATCGGCAGTTTACAACATAGCTGTTTGATTTCTTCTTCAAGGTCAACAGGAGACTTCTCTCTGAATTCTGCTACCAGTTGGAGAAAACTCTACTTTTAAAGAGTTCATGTGAATAGATCTTGCCCACATGGATTTTTTTTTTTTTTCTGTACCTGGGCCTCTCACTGTTGTGGCCTTTCCCATTGTGGAGCACAGGCTCCAGACACGCAGGCTCAGTGGCCATGACTCACAGGCCCAGCCGCTCCATGGCATGTGGGATCTTCCCAGACCAGGGCACAAACCCATGTCCCCTGCATCGGCAGGCGGACTCTCAATGACTGTGCCACCAGGGAAGCCCCCCACATGGATTTTATGACTATTTGAAGGTCAACTGACTTGGGACATAAATTACATTTTCACAATTACTTCATAGTAGTACCTGAGTTATAATTTGAATAACCAGAGTAGAGTATTTAGGGGGAAGGACCATCTTTAGAATCTTGCCCTCAACACAGCATGTCTTAGTATATTTGGACTACTGTAACATAATACCATAAACTAGGTGGCTTATAAACAACAGACATGTATTTCTCACATTTCTGGATGCTGGGAAGACCCATGGTCTAGGTACCAGTATATTTGGTATCTGGTGAGGACCCACTTCCTGGTTCATAGACAGCTGTCTTCTCAGTGTACCCTCACATGGCAGAAGGAGCAGAAAAGTTCTCTGGGGTCTCCTTTATTAGGGTACTAATTCCATTCATGAGGACTTCACTCTCATGACCTAATTACCTTCCAAATGTCCCACCTCCAAATACTATCACTTTGGGGATTACGTTTCATCATATAGATATTAGGGGAACACAAATATTCAGTCTATATCACATGGTAATATTGGTCTCATAGAATGAGTTAAGAAGTGCTCTTCTTCCTATATTTTTCTGAAAAAGTTCTGTAAGATTGGTATTACATATTCTTGAAATATTAGATAGAATTCACCCATGATGTCATATGGCCTCGGCTTTTCTTTCCAGCAAGTTTTACAATCACCAATGCTATATTTTACTCATAAATCTCTTAAAATTTTCTATTTCTTCTTGAGTTAGTTTTGGAACTTTGTGTCTTTGTAGGAAATTTTCTATTTCATCTAAGTTTTCTAATTTGATGGCATAATACTGTCCATAATATTTCCTTAAATATCTCAGTTTTTTTAAGGTTGATAGTGATGTCCTCTCTTTCATTACTGGTTTCAGAAATTTTGTCTATTTTTTAGTTTTTTACATTGGTCAAGCAAATTTTAAAATCAATTTATAGATTTTCTCAAAAAATCATTTGATTAAATTGATTTTTTCCTTTATTTTTTGTATTTTCAATTTCCTTGATTTCCATGATTTTAACATTTATCCCCTTTTGCTCACTTGGGATTAATTTGGCCTTATCTTTCCAGTTTCTTAAGACAAAAGTTTAGTTATTGATTTGAGAATTTTCTTCTTTTCTATATTGGTGTTTAATACCTAAATTTCCAATTTAAGCCATATTTTACTCAATAGCTTCATTCCATTATATATGTTGTATGTTCATTTAATTTTTAAAATAATTTTAGAGGCTAACCATTGGAATAATCCATATGTAATAACGTAATGTAATGTAAATAATGTGTATTCTATAGTCAGTGGGTGGAATGTTCTATATATGCTAATTATATCAAGTTGGTTGATATTGTTGATAAGATCTATATCATTGCTGATTTATTGGTTTGCTGTTCTTTCAATTATGTATAGGGTAGTATTGAAATCTCCAAATGTAATTGGTCATTCCTTATTTCATTTTTCAGTTCTGTCATTTTTTGCTTCATGTATCTTGATACATTTTTGTTAGGTGTGTATATATTTATAATAGTTATATTTTCCATTTTTTTCTCTGTGTTTTTCAATTGGATAATTTCCACTGATAAATCTTCATTTACTGATTAGGGAGAAGTCCCTATTCAATTTTCTGTTAAGCTCATCTATTATATTTTCCATTTTTGTTATTTTAGTTTTCAACTCTAGAAATTCCACTTGCTTTCTTTTTTTTCTTGTTTCTGTTTCTTTATTGAAATTCCATATTTGTGGAATTTTCAGTGAACCCTTTGATAATGTAGGGAAAGCAAAAACAAAAGAAATACAAAACCTCTCTTTAGAGGAGCATATTTGTTCCCTAACAATAGAGTCACGTTACTTTGTAGACCTTGTTAGGCTAAGCTGGGGACATATTTATCTGGACATGGAAAAGTTCTCACTTCCATGTACACACTTCCCTTCCAAAAATATTACTTATAATAATAATTGCAAAATTATTACCATATTTTGGGATTTACTGTTTGTCTGCAGCCCTGATACTGTTGTCAGTAAACAGAGAGCCTCAAAAATTTTAGAAGATAAAGCCATAGATTGTTTTTCTCTGGAATACAAATCTTTAAAGATATTTCTATACTGCAAAATCAATGAGTGATGTAAGCTGTAAGCACTTTGACTCGTTGACACCCTAAATTTTAACTCTGGTCTATGTTTTCATTTCCATATTTAGGAGGCCATTCCACAGGTGTTTATTCTTAATTAACTTAATTAAAATTGAAATTCATATTTAAAAACTGGCTCACAATAAGATTTTACACCCTAAAATATCCATTTCATGGCAGCAGTGACATAAACTTTTATGCAAATAAACAAACAGGAGAACAAAATATGCCCTTATGCTTCCCACTCTGACATTTGTTCAGATAATTCAAATTTTGCTCTTTGAGCATATTGAGCAATTATTTTCTTAAGTAGCAAACTGTATTACAAAGCTCCTGGGCCCACAAAATTGGTATTTTGAATTAGAAAACCAATGTTTTAACATAGCTGCCACTGATACAGCTTATGTATTCTTTATTGCACTATCATCTTTGGAATTAAAAGAGAAAGCATAACAATACAATGAAAGGGGAAAATGTCATTCATTTTCATGAAACTTTTGACATAATATTCAGCAAAACCCGTGTATAGTCACCCCTTACTTCTGAATATCATTTAGAGGTGACTTGCACAACCTAACAACACTGTCATAAAGGGAAAGAGAAGGGTGTGTAACCAAAATAACCTTTGTAGTTAAAACAAAATAAGAGCTTCTCCAACCTAAAACTACTTCTTCTATTTTAGACTACTCATAATAAAAATCTTCACCAAAATTTCTAGCTCAGAGAAGAGTACAAAGAATAAATTAATTAAGAAGAGTTGGAGTTTCTATAATTAACAATATTCAGTGTCTAATAATACCAGTGTCTATAATTACATAATGTTTTATGGTTTTAATGAAGCTTTCATGGACTTTATTTGCTTCTCACAACCATTTTGTAAAAGACAGTATGGGATTTTTTACTGATGTGAAAACTTGCCTAAACCTCTTATTTCAATAAACCACACAGAGTTATATACATATTAACTGAAACTTGAACCCAGTTCTTTTTTGTTTTTAATCAAGTGTATATTTACTTAACAGGGCCAACAAAGCAAGAAGTTATGCTGTGTAGCCCATGTAGCCCAACGTAAAGAGAGGAGAATGAAAAAACTTAAGAGCCAATAAATTAAAAAAAAAAATCAACAAAACAACCATCACACACACACAGACACAGACAGACACAAAGACACACATATCCCTATCTAGAGATAGAGTGGGAATAAACAGACCCACATACCTCCAAAACATCAACTTGCAGCAATATAAAAAATATAAACAGCAATTTGACTAATGGCTATTGAGTCTTTAAAGAGAGATTAAATTACTTAGATTTCTTAATTTAAGAAAATAGTAAAGAGCATATTTTAGAAAGAGTTCCATATAAATATTTACTAAAGATAAAATTTGGATCCTTTGAATGAAATGTTCTTCCCTTTCCAAATGTGGTTTTACCCAGGTCATCAGTGACCTATTTTGTTAATTCCAGTTGAAAATGTTTTTTAGCTTTAGCTTTACCCTAATTCTCTCTTTCAGTTGCATCATATTCAGCTGACTATTTCTCCTTGAAATACTCTTACCTTTATAGTAAAATTCTCCCTGATATCATTCTGTCTTGCTGCACACTCTTTCAACTCCCCCTCCGCCTGATGGGAGACCCTCCACTTTGACCACTAAATATTGAAGAAAAGAGGATTTCTGTCCTAAGCTATTCTTTATCTGTAGTCTCCCAAAGCAATTTTGCTTATCATCAAGCTTTAGGTGATGATGATTCACAAATTTCTGTCTCCAGGGCAGATGTGTTTTTGCCTAATTCAAATCTAATTTCAATTAGAATTGAATCCAAACTCTACCTTTAAAGTTTCCATGCTTTAGACTTTGCCAAACTTTCCAACTTATTTCATACCAATCTCTTCTTTCACTCCAGTTATTCTTTCTCTTCTTAGAATAGAATCAAATTATCTCTCCCATGTCAGAACAGTTGTACTGACTTTGTCTTCTGCTACCAACACGTTTCCTTGGATCTTTTTATGGCTGGCCTTATATCCTAGTTTAAACGGTTTCCTTAAATAGTAGATTTCCCTGACAACCCCTGTGGTTTGCCGCTGGTGATCTCCATCACAAGACACTATTTATTTCTACATAGTACACACATGCACACAAAGTCACACACACAGAAAATCTAGAACTATGGATTGTTCTATTAGATACAAATGTTAAGCTCCATGTACAGGAATATTAACTCTCTCATTTTCCATTTTATCACCAGTGCCTATCTTACAGTAGCTATTAAATATATATTTGATAACTGAATGAATGAATAAAAAATTTCATGATTGGATAAGCAAAGAATGCTTAATGGAAAGACAGAAAACTGAGCAGAAAATTGAGTGTATTTCATAGAGAATGCATCAGTCTGTTTTGCAGCATAATGGATTTTATGCTAATTGGGGAAATACATGAAAATTATTGAAGAAAAGTTTGAAATCAAACCAGGAACTCAATAATAAAAATAAGAGATGTATATTTGGCACTTTTATTTACATAAAAGTGACAGTTGGTTGAAATGCTAAAAGTAATTGAAACTGACAAAGGAGAGAAACAGAAGAATGAGCCCCATGCTTAGTGAAAACTCACTTAGAAGGAATAGGAGTTTGAAGAGGAGTGAGGAAAGTAGGAGAGGAAGAAGAGAGTACTAGTACTAGTACTTTTATGGAATAGGTATGCTAGTTTCACGAAATAATTTCCTGCTTTGCCAACATTAAATTCACCAACAGTCACTGAGTGTTAATACCACTTTTGTCAGTACTAGTTAGTACATTTTTAAATGCTAATTTTGTAGCCCCTATCTTCTTTTTCTTATTCTTCATCTCTTTTACTCCCTGTACCTTATTATAAATGGCTTTTAATTCACTGATCTCTTTTGTGTTTCTGATCTAGTCTATACTTACTAGGTTATCATATGTAAAACACTTAAAACAATGGTGGATGATAGTAAGCACAGCATAAACGTTTCTTTTACTATTGTATCATTTTTCATATAAATTCTCATTTGAGTAACTTTTTAAAATTTAAGATCTAAAACTTTATACTTATGAGCTTTCTACTTGATTCTTTTTTTTTCCTTGTTGGGTCTTTTTACTTAAGTTTTTTTTTTCATATATGATGTTTCTTAACTTTCTGTCTTTATGTTATCTTCTACTTGTTTATTTAAACATACTATATGTATATATATATATATATATATATATATATATTCTTTTACTTATTTCAACATTATAAGTGTCTTATTCCAACATTTTAAGCATACTTATTCTTTTTTTTAAATTTTTTTTTTAGATGTTGGGGGTAGGAGTTTTATTAATTTATTTTTGCTGTGTTGGGTCTTCGTTTCTGTGCGAGGGCTTTCTCTAGTTGTGGCAAGCGGGGGCCACTCTTCATCATGGTGCCCGGGCCTCTCACTATCACAGCCTCTCTTTTTGCGGAGCACAGGCTCCAGACGCACAGGCTCAGTAGTTGTGGCTCACGGCCTGTTGCTCCGCGGCATGTGGGATTCTCCCAGACCAGGGCTCGAACCCGTGTCTCCTGCATTAGCAGGCAGATTCTCAACCACTGTGACACCAGGGAAGCCCCAAGCATACTTATTCTAAGGCACTGCTTTATTTTATTAGATCGTAGGGAGAGAGCTAACAGTAGCCTTGGTATCAGTTCTCCTCTTCTCCTTTTATTGATAAAGTCATTATCTTAAGGAGGAACATTACTGTCCACCTAGAGACAAGATGTCTCAACATATGACATATGACAATATGTCCTTTCAGTTAGAGATAGGTATGTAACTGAGTTTCGGTCAACAGAATGAAGTTAAAAGTGAAATAGATTTCTAGATCTTGTCCTTAAAACAGTACAGTCTGGAATCTAAATGTGGTGAAATGACCCAGTTTTGACCTATCAGATAAGTGCAGACACCCTAGCGAAAGGGGGAAAACAAATGAAAGGAAGTTGGGTCTCTGAATGACCGTGAGGGAGAGACACCAGCAGCTGGAACACTCATGTGTTATATGAAACAGAGATATACTTTTATACTATTTCAGTTACTGTCTTTTGGATCTTTTTTGTTATAGTAACTTCTTTACCATAATAAAATGGGATTTTTTTTAACCTGAAAGAAGAATCCCCAAGAAGTATCTAAAATATTGATATATGACCCTGATATAGAGGACAAACACTGGATAGTAAAAAAAGTCATACAGCAGGTTGGAAAGCTGGTAATTCTTGTTATGCTATGGAAATAATTAATTATGACGTTGCCTCCAATAATTTGGAAGTCAGGCCACATGCCAGAGTGAAAGCGTGTATTAGATCTAGAGGGAAGTGATTAGAAAGAGCCAGAATTTTCAGTTGGTTGCACCTTACTATTATTACCAAATATTATATAACAAAGATAAGCTCAGTCAAAATTTGGAGGGGTTATAAGCAGAAATTGCAATATTTAGAACCTAAATCTTTGAGCTGTTTCAGAACTGGAAGATTCGATTGCTCATGTTCTTCTAAGTATTATGTTCAGTGCCTTTAACATAAGCCTTCTATTAAAACTTATCTGCTAAATAAAGGGATCTACCCTTGTTCAAATATCAGATTCAGGGTATCGCTTTCCAAATAAACTTATTATTTTACAGAGCAGAAAGACAGCCATCACTGCAAAAGAGGGATAAGAGTATAGGGTGATAAGCCAAGCAGAGGCAACAGTAAAATGTAACCATCTTAGGGAATGGTACTGTTAATGAGTTTAACAAGCCTCGATGGCCAAACCTATGCTTATTTTACTCCCAAAGCCAACTTCAGTCCCTCAAGTATTCTGTAGTAGGAAAGAGCCTCTCAAAACCACAGAGCCCCAACTGACAGTGAGCCAGTGTCAGCCACTGAGTAACAGGATGAAGAGAACCTGGGATTCTCAAGGAGTATGTGGCTTAATGGTCTTTCTAGCATGGATCACTCACTTTGGGATTTAAAGTACTGAATTTTTTGATGCTCTTTATGATAGAAATGTAGGCTTTAACTTCACAACGATACTACATTTCAAACTCTATAACATTAAATCTGTGCACTGTCTTAGCATTTTACTTTCTGAAGTGATTTATCATTTGTCTCTTAGCTTCCTCTTTGTGGGAGTTAACCACAGGGAATCTTAGGCGAGACTTCACTTAAAGAGCCTTAATTGTGGATGGTTTCACTGTTAGTCAGTGATTATACACCGGCTTTGAAAAAAATTTGTATTGAAGTATACTTAATTTACAGTGTTGTATTAGTTTCAAGTGCATAGCAAAGTGATTCAGTTATACATACATATATATGTGTGTGTGTGTGTGTGTGTGTGTGTGTTCTTTTTCAGATTCTTTTCCCTTATAGTTTATTACAAGATATTGAATACAGTTCCCTGCACTCTATAGTAGGTCCTAGCTGTTTATATATTTTATATACAGTAGTGGATTATACACCAGTTTTTATATTTGTTTCTCAGTTCATGAGTTTTGCAACATGTAACACATTTTCAGATTCCGTGCTAAGCTGTGCAGTCTTAGGCTCGAAAAGTTCTCTATTTTAATCTATGTATCAACTTTAGACTGTCAGGAATAAACTTTTCAATTCCTGCCTATGGTTAATACAGTCCTTTCCTGACTCCTTTGTAGAGTAGGGAGCCACTTTCAAATATCCACTATTCTTGTAACTGCAACGTGATACAGGTAATAAAATCCTAGAACTAGCATATGTAAGCTGCTGTGTCAGTCCTGTGAGATGTGTGGCTATCACTCCTGCTTTCTAGTTTGTCTACATGTTTATTCTTTATTTCTAGGATGTGAACAGTTCCTTTTTATAGGTTTAGGGTGGGAAGAGGATTTTTCAATCTACTTGCCCAACTTCTTGTCTAGGAGCTGAGATAGAAATATGAAATAAAAGTGAATGAGGAGAACAAATAATAGTTACAGATGTTCCAAATCTTTTAAAGAAGTCCAAAGAAGTAAAGAGAAAGTAAGGATAAAATGTTATATTAGACAAAATAAGTATAAATAATTTTAAGAATATAAAAGACATGAGATCAATGGCAGGATCAATAAGAGAAAACCCACACCTTAACCACAGCTTGATGAAACCTTAATTCATCAAAGATAAAGGTGAAATGCTAAAATGTTTCAGAAGGGGAGGTAAATTACCATAAATGAAAGGGAAACAAAATGATATTAACAATAATAGATGCAATAAGACACATAAAATAATATCTCCAAAGTGTTAAGAAGAAAATGTTTTAACCTGAATTTCATTAGCCACAGCCACTGTTCAAAAGTGAAGGTGAAATAAATACAACTTCAGGCATACAAAAATTCCTAAAATTGAGTAACCACAGACTTTAGCCTAAACAAATAGTAAAGAATGTGCTTCTTCAAGAAAAATTTTTTTAAAACCTGGAAAAATTAGTTAATGCAAGTATTACTAAGTCACACTGGTAAATTTTATTTATTAAGAATACGAGCACACACACATACACTCATGTAATAATTTTATGATATTATTAACAAGTTGGAAATAATAGATGGAGGGAAAGGATAGTTTTGAAGTAAATAAAAGCCTGTTAAGATTCCTGCATTGTTTGGGAAAGTGGAGAGACTGATTAATTCATAATTAATTATTAGTATGAGAAAAATAAAATTAATTCCCTATCCCAGGCCATGAAAATTTTCCATATAAAAATGAAAAATAAAAATTATGAAAGGCATGTGGCTATATATCCTGGACTCACCTGATCCATCTCTGCCATAGATTCCATTTAGCTACTTGTCGTACTGATACCTGGCTTTACCTTTCAAACAGAACTTTGTTTAGTATTTTAATATTGTGGATTAAAAAGGTGCTGCCATGTGCTAACAAGATTGTAGGTGTTCTTGCTTTAGAAACCTAGACAGGAATCCTTGGGACTGTAGTGACAAGGCCTTGAGCTAAAGCCTGAGTTATCAGATCTAATGCTAGTTGCATTATGTTATAAGACATGTAAGGATGACTAGCTCTGAGTTTTCAAGGACCTCTAATATCCTATGATAATTGTTATTGAAAACCAAAACCCTCTTCTTTCTTTTTAAAAGCTATCACTGAACAAGAATAGAGCATTTGACTTTAAGACCTTAAGGTGTAATGCCAAAAGCCTACTATTTGTCTCTCTGTGAACATACTAGGCAGGAAAGCAGATATCCTTTTATTGAATGCTGTGTTTTTATCTGAAATAGAACTTTTCCAATGCCTATCATTTAATGCACTTTGGTTTGTACTAATTCAATGTAATGAAACCCCTCTGAGACTGTGACTGTGTCTATAAGAGCGTGGAAAAATCAAATTAGACCATAAAATTTGGCCCATTCAATTTACATTAAAAGAGAAAAATGTGCTAAGAAAGACTTTCTGTTGCATGTTTTATAGTGCTGAGGCTTTGACATTTCTGGAGGAAGTAATTGGTAAATCTCTCAGAGATAGTTACTTGAATATGATTAATTTAGTTTTTAAATCAATTCTGATAAAATACAATCAAAGTAAATAAAATAGAGGAAAAATAAGCTGATACTTTGGTCTTAAAACCTATTCAGTGATGGAGAAAACTAATCACCTTTCAGGTTATGAAGAGATAGTGTATTTGACATTGGTTGACCTTGAGGAATCATATAAACTTGTCTTCTGAGAGGTTGAAAATTATGATTTATTTTCACCACATGGCAACATCAATATATATATATATTTCATGTTTGAGCATACATTTTATATCACATTTTCCCTTAATGAACATCTTTCTTGAAAAACTTTAAACCCTTTACATAGTGTCTGCCTATTATATATTAAGAAATTTGGGAAGCCAAGACATAGTGAGGGTGTTAATTCCCCTGAGGGTATCAAAAAAAGCCTTATGAGGCTGTTGTTCAGGGTTCATGGCTAATGGTGAATCTATCAGTCAATAATGGAGTTGAGAATAAGATATGTTTCTCCCCAAAGGAAAAGCTTTAACTACTAAACCAAAGAGTGTCTTTAAGTGCTCTGTGGTTAATCATTATCCTCTACTTGCCAGTACTTTGAAACATCATCCTCCAGGAAGAATACTCATGTAATCAGGATGCATATGTGAGAAGCCACTGAAATGTGTCCATTTCTTTCATTTCCAGCCAATTCCAAGTTTTTACTTATTATTTCAAAAAGATGTGTAACTTGTTAGGGAGTCAAAAAAGTTATATCCTGGGGATAAAATATAAAATATAAAATATATAAAATATAAAATATAAAATCTTTTCTTCACACATGATGAAATTTCCACCAATAGGGTCAGCAAAAAGTCACAATAAAGGAAAGATGAGTATTTTGAAATTTATCAGACCACTTCAGCCGAAGTATAGATTTAAGATAATGAATACTTCCAGGCATGTACTATATTAGGTCAGATTATTATGGCAATCAAATTCTTGGATTTTACAGGAAAGAGAATTTCTACACTGTTTCATGTCTACTGTGCTTCCAGATCTGATCTGTAAAACTCTTCCAAAATTATTGTTTAGAAAATTTGTGTAGCTGATTGAAACAAAAAACAACATTTTAACATCTGGATGCTTAATTCACTTTTATTCTCAGTCTTTCAGCTGAGTTACCAAATTTTTAGTTCTATGCGTTGTCTTATTGTAAGATGATATATTTATTTATTCTTCAAATAATTTGATGTGGCATACAGATATATACGTTATAGTATGACACAAAAATAAAGTAGGATAAATGAAAATAAGGGTTAGCTAAACCAGGATAAGTTAAGACAGAAAGGTTCATAGCGAAATGTTTTATTCACTTGCTAGAGGTCAATATCAAATTTGGTTCTCTGACAGCCAAGGAAAGATGAAAACTTGGACAGCCACAGGATTCAATGTCACTGAAACTAAAATATACCAGTGACTCATGAGAGGTTAAGTTTTTTTTTTTTTTGGGGGGGGTGGGGAAACTGAGAATTAACAAAATGAAACCTGGGAATTTTCATAAAGATAATGTGGGGCAAAAGCCTCAAAATATGCTCAGCAAAATCTATAAAGAAAATCATACAAGTAGAGATCTATAGCGTGTGTCAATTTTTCTAGGTCTTATTGCACTGGCAATGTTGACTTGGCCCATGATAGCACAGTTAAATAGTCATGCTGCTTAATATTTGTGAAGATACTATTCATTGAAATTATCATTTCAACTGAATTATTTTGCAGAAAACAAATTGCCTTTCATACACACATGCATGCACACACACACACAAACACACTTATCCATGTAAATTCTTATATTAAAACCAGAGTGCTTCAAATCAAAAGATGGTTAACAATGTACTAATCCTCATAACATAGTCTTTTCCAAGGATGTGAGGGGATATGGGATTTAGATATACAGATAATAACATATAGATACTAAATATGGAATTTGACATCAGATCCCAGAACTACACTAAATACTTTTTAACTAAAATATATAACTACTGGGGAAGTTAGACTTAAATATTCCATTCCTCCATATTTATTAAAATACAAGGTCATTAACTATATGAGCATAAATGTTATACCTCTTTATTGTTATTAATTATTTTAAGAATTCAGGTAATTTCTATGACTCCTATAACATATACTTATTCAAAGAAATCCAAGTTTATATAAATTGGAAATGTTTTGGAACTTGATAAAAATTAAATGACCTCTTGTGTAATTTACATGTAATTACAAAATTGACAATTAGAGAAATGCATAAAATGTATGTGTTTCAGTTAGAATAATGAGCCCTACCCCCCACCAAAGATGCCCATGTCCTAATCCCTGTAATCTGTGAATTTGTTACGTTACAGGGCAAAGGGTAATTAAGGTGGCAGATGGAATGAAGGTTGTGAATCTCTGACTTTGATCAGGGAGAATATGCTGAACTATCCAGGTGAGCCCAATAGTAATCACAAGAGTCCTTAAAAGTGGAGGAGGAGGGCAAGAGCAGTGAGAGTGAGGCTATATGAGAAAGTCTTAACCTACCATTGCCAATTTTAAAGATGAAGAAAGGGAACCGTGAGCCAATGAATGTGGGCAGCCTCTAGAAACTGGGGAGACAAGGAAATGTACTGTCCCACAGAGCCTCCAGAAAGGAATGCAGCCCTCTGATGTCTTGATTTAGCCCTGTGAGATCCTTGTTGGATTTCTAGCCTACAGAAATATGACAGTAAATTTTTGTTTTTTAAGCCACTAAATTTGTGGTAATTTGTTACATCACCATTAAAAAACTAACACAATATACTTCATAAAATATAGCATTATGCCTGTGTCTGCAGTTTCTATATTTGTCTATATCATGAAGGTCTCTATACTTGATAATATACATTCCCTGCATAGATGGTATAGCAGATAGATAAGCCCCATAGAGAGTTTCCTTTCAAACCTGAATTAACATATAAATTTCCTTATTTTGATAGTTTAAAAACTTGCTCTTTTAATTGATCTCCAAATATTCTTCTGTCAAAATTAAATAATAATGTTCACTGGTCATTTTATCACTAGATTTAAATTCCATTTGAGTTTTTGGATACTAGACTAGGTTTTCCAGAAAAACCTAAGAATCTGTTAGTTCCAAAGAGCTACAATTTTAATATGTGAAATGTTTAAAAAGAAAATTATGTTTTAGTGTTATTATTGATTCAATGGTAATTGATATCTTAACAACAGAGGATCATATTTTTCAGACATGAAATAAAACAAAATGAATAATATTTTAAGGTCTTAATTCACTACAGAAATATATCTCATTGAAACATTGTGAATATTTGGTTTTAACTTTACTGTTAACTGGCACTTGGGTATTAATGCTTGCCCCTACTGAGATTTTTAACTGAAATTATAGTTTAAATTTTTTTGATGATTTCAGTGTGTACCCATAAATGATCTGAGTGATTTGGCCTAAATAATGTGTCATCATTATGTGGTAAAACCATAGAAAATCTAAAGAGACTTTTTCTTATCTGCTTGTGCCATTATTAATCTTGATATTTGGATCATAAAGAAAATTATAATTAAATGAAAAATGTATCACCCTATTGTATGATGACTGCAGTAAGAAAACAATCAAGGGAAAACAAATCTGACAAAAACAGAACATCAACAGTAAGGGGACAAAAAGGGGGGATAATTATCCATTCACAGATAGATAAATAAAATAAGGAAAACAAATAAGCACATGGAAAAAAAGTCCAGCAAACAAGTTAACAAAGAATAAGTCCCAGAGATGTGCTCTGCTTCCATAGAGACAAATTATCACAACTTTCCTCTTAGATCTAAATGAAGGCATGATTTAATCTGTGAAGTTGTTTTTCTCTCAGACAACGTTTGGAGAGACTTTCCCCTCCTTTTTAAAATCTATCCTGTGGAACAAAAGAGCTGAGTTACTTAGTATTTTTCAACAGTAAACTTAAAAAAAATTACTCTTCATTTAAATGAATATGGATATGATTTTAGATTCAGTTTTTGGAGAGAGCAAAGAAGAATTCACCCTGTTTAAAGTTGATCAGAATTGATAAATATAATCATTCTAATCAGGTGAAAATGAATTTCAAATACAAAATTCCAAACAAATTTCTTAAATGCCAATAATACTACCTTGTAAATAACAATTTATTTATAAAACCAAGGATTTGCATTCTGTTAAGGGGTTAATTATGTCCCTTTAACCTATTCACAATGATGAAAATAGCTATTTCACAGTCAAGCAAACATCTTTCTGTCCTAGAAGAAAGGAGTTATCAAGGCTTGTCAACTCTGCTTTTGTACACAAGTCATCCCTCTTCCTATCACTGTCACTGCTTTCACTCATCCTCAGCTCTTCTTGCCTGAATTATTCTAATAATATCCCAAATGGTCTTTTGTCTCTAGTTTACTCCTGTGCAATCTGATTTCTGCACTGATTTCAGAATATTCTTTCAAAAAGACAAATCTGAGTGTTTATTTTCCCTGCTTCAAGTCCAACAATAACTCCCATCACCTTCAGCTTCTACTGTAAACATGGTGGCTTAGCCATAGAAAAACCTACATCAAGTACCACCTTCCTATATTTCCCTTTACTTTATATACCAGCCTTCCTCCAATCACACTTGTATTTCTACAGTGCCATAGTGTTTAGTGCATTCATTTACTCAGCACTTATGAACATTTTCTCTCTCTAGTGAATCTATAGCTTTGATATGCTCTCCATTCTGCAGCCTATGTTGTCCCTTTTGTCTGACTGATAAGGTCTCTCTCATTCTTTAAATCTGAGTTGAAGCACCATCTGCCTACTGAATAGTGTTCCATAACCACTCTGGCCTCAAGACAGAGGGTTCATATTAATCCAGGATGCACTTAGATTTCAAGGTACAGCTAAAAGAGTTGCTCATTGGTTGCCATGCTTCACAACTGTGATATCACACAGCATGCTACTCACATTTTATGGGACCTACTGAGCCTACCCGCTCTCACCTTTTCTGAAAGCTCCCTGTCAAGTTGAGCTACTGCAGCAGGCATGTGCTAAATAAAGGGTCTTGTGCCAAACTCCCTACAGGTTTTTTTTTTTTTAATTGGAGTATAGCTGCTTTACACTGCTGTGTTAGTGTCTGCTGCACAGCAAAGTGAATCAGCCATACGTATACATATATCCCCTCTTTTTTTGGATTTCCTTACCATTTAGGTCACCATAGAGCACCGAGTTGAGTTACTTGTGCTATACAGTAGGTTCTCATTAGTTATCTATTTTACACGTAGCAGTATATATATGTCAATCCCAATCTCTCAATTCATCCCACCATGCCCTTTCCACTTTGGTATCCATACGTTTGTTCTCTATGTTTGTGTCTCTATTTCTCCTTTGCAAATAAGATCATCTACACCATTTTACTAGATTCCACATTTATGCATTAATATACCTTTTTTTTTTCTCTTTCTGGCTTACTTCACTCTATATGACAGTCTCTAGGTCCATCCACATCTGTGTAAATGACACAGTTTCGTTCCTTTTTCTGGCAAATTCCTTACAGTTAATTGGACTAGAGGTGGACTCCTAAGCCATGGTGGGCCAATGGGTCAATGAAATTCCTCCATCCTCCAAATTGGGATTGTGACTTACTTTTTGTGGCTTTATTTTCTTCATCAATAAAATGGGAGCACTCATAATGGCTTATCAGATTGATTGTGAGGATTAGGTAACAAATGGAAAATAACTAGCACAGAGTAGGTACTTACTAAATGGTTCTTGACTTATCTATCTCACATACTCTTTCATCAGATGAGAAAATTATGTCTAAAGATTTTACAAAGTGTTAATAAAGTGCTATTATTTTCTGATATAATGTATTATTTCTGATGTAACACCTTACTTTCAAAACTAGCATGTGTGAATTCCTGTCACTGAAGTGTGAATAGATTTGGGCCATAGGCAAAGGGTAGCCATCAGACAAGGCTGGTACATATTCTTGTGATGTAGATTGCTAAATTTCCATACATGTTCAAGTTAAATTACATATATATTATATATATATATATATTATATATATATATAATATATATATAATATATATATATAATATATATATATATATTATATATATATATATATTATATATATATAGTGTGATTTTTGCTTTTTGGATAACAAAGAATGAATTTTCTCCACAATCACAGATGCCCTAGGGAATGAATTTATTCTCTCCTTTTCTAAACAGAACCTCGGTGAAAAGAGTTTAAAATAATTATCTAAAATGTTATGAAGTGAACAAATAATACACTAGTTGAAAAATTGCCTCAATTCCTCAATTCTTTGAGCCATAGATTAGAAAAAAACAAAGGAAAGACTTCTGAAACCTTACCTTAAGGAAAAGGAAGTCAATTTTCTATACCATACTTATCTTGTTCACTTCCCTGTAATTTATATTCCAGGAACCTGCAAGGATTTATTTGTTCTCATCCTCAAGGGCATAGAGTTAGCAAGTCTCCAAGATGCAGAAGTGAGTCAGACTAGGACAAAGAAAATAAATCACAGTTCAAGGTCTAGGAAGACCCTGGCTCTGTTTCTTCAGAAAAGGAGGAAGTTTCATAAAACATCAGTCTGAAAAATATAGGTAAATATCAGGAGTTTGATATGAAATGTTGGTGCAAATTTAATACTTGAATTATATATAGTTTCCAGAGGCCTCAGTGACGTTCTTACTAGAAGTTGGCTACTATTTTGTAAGGTAATGATGTAGAAATCCTATGAGACGTTATGCTATTTACTAAGACATTTAGAAGGAAACAGAGAAGAGGCAAGAGCTGTGTCAGAAAAAAAGATGGTGTTTGAGAAAAAGTATAAAAGTAGCTTTTTAATTGTATTTATTTTTAAATAAGCAGGACTGTCACATTGTTCAAAAATTGAAAGATATTCAGTGAAGCCTTCTTGCCATACATGTTCCCCAAGCACTCATGCCCTCTCCATGGAAACCAGTAATATTAGCAATTTCTTATATATTCCTCTGGAGATATTTTATGCTTATCTAAGCAAATATGCTTCTATTATTTTATCCCTCCTATTTTACCCAAAAGGTACCATTTCATGACACTGTTCTGCTCCTTACTTCACTTAGCAAGAATCACTCTGTAATATGACATAAAGAGTTTTATCCCTTTTTAAAAGCTACAGTAAAATCCAGGCCACGAATGCACGTATTTTTATTAACCCAGTAAATGGAATACTTCTGATTTTACTCTCTAACTTTCCAACTTACATCTCCTCGAAAGAGAAGGAGTAAGAATTTGCTGATTTGTTCATCAGCCTAAAAATCCTGTTCTTTACTCAGCGTGTTTTGGGATCATCCATTCTCCAAGATTTAGGTTTGGGGAGGAGGGAGGATGCTGAGTTTCCTCCTCTAAATATGTTATATCAATAATGGTGTTGTTACCATTCACTGATATTCTTATTAATCCTTGTGCTCACTCACAAAGTAATTAAGCTCATTGAAGTGGTTTGCTGAAGCTCCCCCAAACTCAAATGAAATCTCTGGTGAATTATTACATTTTTTTTGCTTTCTACAGAAACTACAGTAATGCAGTTTCAACAGGCTGTACTGCTTTTGTGAGTAACTGATTCCATTTTGAGATGCAGAAAGTTATTGAAACATTTTCATGATGGTATTTATATTTTAACACTTTATCTCAAATTAGATAACCTAGTTTTAATTTGTAAGACAAACACCTATTTCTCTTATTTTCTGAATCAAATTTCTAGGTCACAACTATCAAAATAATCAAACATTATATCAGTTACCTATATCAATGGAAACCTTCAGGAAAACCTCTTGGAATAAGGTTTTGGGAGATATAATTTCTCCTTAGATATTTATGAGAGTCACCTTAAACAAGTCTCCCATTTATCAGTAAAGGGTGATATTTTATAAAGCAAATAAAAACATCTAAATTATGAGTACAGAACTTCAATAATATAGCTAACAATTATTGAGTGTTTGCTATATGTCACAGGATGCATTATCTTTCTTTTTAACTTTTAGAAGATCTCTAAGAGGTAGTATTATCATTTCCATTTTACAGATGAATTTTCTGAGAATCACACAATCAGTAAATATCAATAGCAGAGTCCAGACTTGGAAGGTTTGGAAATAGCAAGATCTTTGCTTTTGACCCTCACGCTATTGTTTTCTTTTATTTATATAAATGTTTCCCTTACTCATATTTGAATTTGGCTGATCAAACTTATTCTTAATACAAGGTAGAATGAATTATACTGTTGCTTTTATGTTATCTCAAACACTGACATTTCCTCTTATGTGTTATAGGAGTTAATTTAAACAAATATTTGCAGAGTGTAAGGCAATTTGCTGGATGTTCAGGAGATAAGATGAAGATCATTGTCATAGCCAATAATTTTAATAAATCATTATTGACATACTATCTTTTCAAGTGTGCCCTCCAATAATCAATCCAAGCCATTGTTTATTGCTTACACCTTCTTTTCAGACTGCACAAATTAATAATCATGGGATTTGGGGGAATTTCTTATGTATAGATTATATATATATATATTCAATAATATATATATATATATATGAAAAATAGTATAAAATTACAGAGTAATATCTAACTGGGAATGATTTTTAAAAATATGTCATATTAGGAAGAAAGATGCAGTGGGAAACAAAAAGTCCTAAAGAAAGCATCAGTTTGGGAAATAATGAGCCTGGATTCAGTCCCACTTCTTGCCTCCACAGTGCCTTCAGTTGAATTAGAAACACTCTCTTATTCCCATCTTCCTCACCACCTCCTGCTACATTTGACATTAGAAGTCCTGCAAGTACATGATAAGTGGATCCTGCTTTTGTGAGCCTTTCTCCAGAAGATGCAGGACTGAGCCTTGGTGCACAGTTTGGTAAATGTATAGGCTCCCCTGCATATGGCACAATCTGTGTAACTGAATGTGCTGACCTTATCTGAATCAAGTTCTGACTCTGCTCCTTACAAACAATGATCTAGGGTGAGGCAATAAATATCTCTAGTCCTCACTTCACTCATCTGTAAAATAAGTAGTTAGATTCTGATTCCCAAGGATCTTTCTAGCTCTAACTTCTGTGTGTCACAAAGCATCTCAAAGCACAGATGAATTAGATGAGCATTGACAATAGGGCTGCAATCAGCCTGAACACTGTCTGCCAAAGAGCATAAAAGAAAAAAATCATATACATGTTAGGGAGATATAAACTAAATGTAAACAGTGATTTTTCTTGTGTGGTAAATTTACAGAAGACTTCAGATTATTTGTGTATACACAGAGTATGTACATAATAAAGTTAAGTGTATTTTATTAGTTTTTCTTAATATTCTGTGTCAATCATTTATTACATTTAATAATCAGAAAAGGGCTTCCCTGGTGGCGCAGTGGTTGAGAGTCCGCCTGCCAATGCAGGGGACACGGGTTCATGCCCTGGTCAGGGAAGATCCCACATGCCGCGGAGTGGCTGGGGCCGTGAGCCATGGCCACTGAGCCTGCACATCCGGAGCCTGTGCTCTGCAACGGGAGAGGCCACAACAGTGAGAAGCCCGCATACCGCAAAAAAAAAAAAAAAAAAAAAAAAAAAAATCAGAAAAAAAGCAATAAATATCATGAAAGAGCTAAGAAAACACTGGAAAAGAATTAACCACAGGCGATAATGAGCTTAGTCTTTAAAGAAAACCATAATTCGAAAAGATACATGCACACAAATGTTCATTGCAGCACTATTTACAATAGCCAAGACATGGAAGCAAACTAAATGTCTATTTACAGAAGAATGAATAAAGAAGATATGCAAAAGAATGAAATAATGCCATTTGAAGCAGCATGAATGGACATAGAGATTATCAGACTAAGTGAAGTAAGTCAGACAGAGAAAGACAAATACATGATATCACTTATATGTGGACTCTAAAAAGATGATACAAATTAACTTATTTACCCAAACAGAAACACACTCACAGACATCAAAAACAAACTTATGGTTACCAAAGGAGAAGGGTAGTGGAGAGGGATAAATTAGGAGTTTGGGATTAACGTAGACACACTACTATATGTAAAATAGATAATCAACAAGGACCTACTGTATAGCACAGAGAACTCTACTCAATATTTTGTAATAACCTATATGGGAAAAGAATCTGAAAAAGAATATATATATATATATGTATATATGTAATTGAACCCCTTTGCAGTACACCTGAAACTAACACAACATTATGAATCAAATATACCCCAATATAAAATAAAAATTAAGAAATAAAAAAGTAAAATATAAAAAAATTAACTTTCCATTAAAAAAAAGAAAAGAATTGGATTTGGGAGTAAAATAAATGAAAAAAGGTATTTCAGGAAGTGAAAACCTGGTCCAAGACAAAATGTGAATTAGGTGTTATTTAAGACAAGTTGAGAAGTTCAACATACAGCACACTGTAGAGTAAGTGGTGTCCTGTTTGGGAGGGATCCGCTGCTGAGACTGGGTGAGGGGCTTGGAGTGCATGTTTGGAGGGCAGTCATGTTAGGGATGGAGCATGTAAAAGATTTCTCAGATGGAGTTACTGATTATATAATTCCTTCTTCTGGCTCATGCCCTACTCCTTAGGTATTAGTATTATCATCCCCAGAACTGTGAGGTATTTGAGAAGACAGTAAAGAGGATGGAGAACAAAAAAGTAAGCAATTTCTTAGACCAATTGACTCTGAGTATCAATGAATTTGATTGTCATCTTTCTAAGGTATTTTGAAAGAGAAACATAGGAGGAGGCAGCCCTCAAGGGATGGGTTCACGTGTTGTGGAATTTCAGCCTCCCCTGGGGGTTATGATAAGACATCTAATGTATTTAAGAGAAATATCTCAGGCAATGCCTCCAGTGGTACCATCCAGTTGATTGCCTACTATGCCCACACTAGAAACTGACTCAGTAATCTGTATGTATCATTGCAAACGTTTTATGTATCCACAAGGTGGGTATTCAAGAATTTAATCTTATTAATTGGTACAAGTTAACTTTGTTAGAAATCTAGTGATGATACTGTTATTTTAATCCTCAGTCTCTCTATAGGAATTCTGGGCAGCTGTCAACAGGGAGTATTACAAGGCTTTAGGAGACACTGAGTCCTGTCATTTCTGTTTTGAAAACTTTCACATTCATTGGGGTGGCCTCCTGGTCTCCAATAATTTAAATCCTGCACATTCCATTTATGTGACAAACTCCTACTGTTTTAGAAGTATCTGGAGCACAGTTGTGACAGGTGGCCATGTAATTCAAACAAGCTGTGGTGGTTTTCAGGTCAAACTATGCAGACTTAACTTTTTTAGAGTTTCCTTTGACACAGATGTTGTTTTGTATTTTATTACCTAAGTTTTACCTTGGAAACAATTTTTGTTTATTTTCTACAACTATACCTTGAGGCAATAGCAAGAGGGAAGGTTAAGTCTTTATTTTCACTGTCAAAACTGATAGCCTATAAAATATCCAGTTTTTTTTCCTCTTGAAGTGACATTCAAAAAAAGCCATATCTTCTGAACCATGGAGTTGGGAACATGATAGTGAAGACAGGATGACTAGTACTTTCTTAGTGTGGATTCTGAAGTATGAGTATGCATTGGCATGTGGAACAGACTTAGAATTTAAACCAGTGTAGACTAGAATGCCTTTTACTTGCTTAGCAATAATTTCATTTGAAAAATTCTTTTTGAGAACATTTAAATTAAAAAAAAAAACATAGGTTGTGACAATGCTTGTTAATCAGTGGATTGGTGGATGGAAATATTATTTTATTCCTGTCTAGGTAGTTTATTTGCTGAAAGGGCAAATGCCAATTTTCCCTAAAAGTGAACTCTAAATAGTAGTGGTAGACTTAATTTTGAGGGCACTTAAGAATTAGGGTAAACAATTTCAAGTATACAATACCAAAAAATGGTAACTAAGTGATGTGATGGATATGTTAATTAGCTTGATTGTAGTAATCATTTCACAATATAGAAGTATATCAAAACGTCACCACGTTGTGTATTTTAAATACATATAATTTTTGTTAATCGTACATCAATAAGGCTGGAATAAAAGAAAATAAAACAAAATCAAATAAAGTAAAATAAATTAAAATAAAACAAAATTGAATTCAATTAAATTTAAAAATAACATAACATGGGCTTCCCTGGTGGCGCAGTGGTTGGGAGTCCGCCTGCCGATGCCGGGGACACGGGTTCGTGCCCCGGTCTAGGAAGATCCCACATGCTGCGGAGCGGCTGGGCCCGTGAGCCATGGCCGCTGAGCCTGCGCATCCGGAGCCTGTGCTCCACAATGGGAGAGGCCACAACAGTGAGAGGCTCGCGTACCAAAAAATAATAATAATAATAATAATAACACAACATAAAATAACAGACTTAGGGTAAACAGCTCATTTGGTTTGCCTAGGACTTTCCCCATTTTAGCACTGGAAGTACCATGTCCAGGAACTGGAGAGGTTGATCACCTACTCCTCTTTTCCTTTCTCTGCTCTGCTTTTACCTTTCTTTATAAAGTTCTCAACACTCTAACCAAAGCAAACTTCATTTTAATCAGTAAGTGGGTATTTGATCGAAGTGGATTTGTTTTTGAGCATCTACATTGAGCACGGGTTGAGGGTAGATGGTGATACCCATTTGCCAAGACCCTTTGAAGTATCAGTTCAAAGAGATGTTGGCTTTTTTCAAGTAGAATGTAGAAGCTATTTTTCATCCTGAGAAACTCAAACTTAAATCTGCAGATGAGTGAGAGTATAAACTAATGAGTCTGGGCTAACATAACTGCCACATTGCTAGACAGCACTCTTGAAGGGTACTTAATGGGAAACTACTGTGAGTCCTTGCTGAACCAACTTATCAGGACTTTTCAAAATGAAAGTGCCTAAAGACAACCTTTTGGAACGTGTTACAGCAAAGTCTTATTACCAGCATTTCTGTGTGCTCTTTTTTAATGCTGAGTTTGAAGAAGGGTACTCTGAAGACAGTGAGGAAATCATTGCAAACTTCCTAAATCCTACCTCCAGGTTGAAGTTGACAGGAAAATCTGTGGAAGAGTTCTCATTTTATCTAGGAAGCTGCAGCAATTGAGGAGAAAATCATAGTTTTCAGGATAAATTTACAGCACAGAGGCAGTCAGAGGTAGAGAACTTGGTAGGGGTCCAGGAAGTTCAGTTATTCTGAATATCTAGGGTGCTAGAAAACTCTTGAGTGAGACAACCACTGATGTTGTTCCTTGGGTGACTTATGCTGACAAAATTTGCTTTTTTTTTCCCAATGTCGAATCAGAAAAAGGATATTTATGGCAGCTTGGAAAAAAAATCAAAATAGTTTAAGAGTCAACAAACTTGAAAGCTTTCATTTCAGACTTTTCAGACTTGGCTGTTACAGTGCATAAAAAAGCATAGTGTCTTTGAAGATGAATATGCCATATTAATGCTATAGGGAGATGCTTTTGCATATGTAAAGCAAACATCTCCATGAAAACAAATCTAGGAGACTAAAGTAAACTTCTCTTCAATATTGTTTAAAGTAAAAAAAAAATAAATCAACAAGAGCAAATGATGCATTTATTCAGGGCTGCTTTCCTTTGCTACAGAAGGCTTTTGATTCAAATTGTGCTCTCAAATGAGCAAAGCAAGGTAGCCTAGATTTCATTTATAGAAAACTGTCAGGATGAGTCTATATTTACCGTGGAATATACTCCAGAAAGTTTTCTTCCCCTACTTAGTCCTCAATTTCAGTTTGTTTTCAGATAATATGGTGCTAATTTTTAGAAGCAGATTGCAGAAAAATGAATGTTAATTAAATGTCTCATATTAGTTAATCAATGTTTTACTGAAAAAAAGCAACCTCTAAAAGAATCAACAAGACTGAATTTTTATTGTATTAGAATTGTTTGAAGAAAAAAAAAAAACAGGGAGAAGTTGTCTAATTTTATTTAGGTATTTTTTTCCTTGTAATTATGACCCTGGTATTTCTTGTATTCCTGAAATAAATTCATTTAATTTTGTAAGAAATATAATCTCTTATAGTTTGAAGTTGTGAGGGGGGAATACCGAGGACTACATCAAAAGTCCTCTCCATAACATTGTCTCTTAGCAATGGTTCAAGATGTAGAGAACTTATAAGGACAAGATTAATGATTTACAGCCATAAGCATGGATGATATCCAGAGGAACATGAAGAATTCAAATTTGAGAGGAGAATAAAATGCAGTAGTCAGATGACTTTAAACATACATAAAAATGTACATACATAAGAATGTGTGGCCACTCTGTACTCTCTCATCTTAATAGTCTCAGGGCCAATGATTATTTTTTTAAACTATGAGACCAAGTATTTGACAATTCACTATGCAGGGATATTATACAAGGCAGCACAAAAGACTAGCTCACTTATAATATGTTTTAAAACACCTTATGGAAACAAATTGAGGTGACAACAAATTTGATCCTATTGACAACAAAAGGATACAGATATTGAGAAACTCAGAGATAGTGGCATGTAGAAAATAAGTAAGCCCCAAATTTTCCCAAAAACCACAGTATTAAGTGTATAATTGTTAGAATTTACATATATATATATATATATATATATATATATGTTAAATATTTTTTCTACAGATTTGGCCATACCCACTTTTAATATGTCATTTTCTAAAGGATTTGTTATTTGTGTTGATTTTTTTCTCTGAATAAATGCATTTATTTTAATTTTGCAGAAAAAAATCAAAGAAATGAACTTTTTGAGAAAAAACATATATGACAAATGATTTAGGATACATAAAATCTAAAGTAACCTCTTTACCTAAAGACATTAAGAAGCATGTCAAAATTATTCAGAGTTGTACTTGGTGCAGAAAATCCCATATATGTATTCATTCAAACCTTTCAGCATCAAACATTTTTTGTCACTCAGAATATACTGACATTTAAAAAAATTGCCTTTGCCAAATTGCCCTAACTTTCAACAAAAGCTAACAAACATGAGATCAGAAATGCCAGGAATTGCTAGGGACAAGTATCACATGAATGAAGACGCAAAACTATCAGAGTGAAATATTAGTCAATCAGATCTAAGCATGTATGAAAATCCTAAGTGAACCATGGAAAGGAGAGTTGATATTTGGGTGTGATTATCATCTGTAGCCTCTCTTCACAAAATCCCCACTGTGAAACAGAGAAGGAATAATGACTATGTAATATTTTATCCTTAACCAAATCTTGGGTTCCAACCTTAATTCAAACCATGGGTCATGAAAACATCTCTGGAAACTTCTTTTCTTAAGCCAATCTGGTTTAGTTATCTTTAAACCAAACTTGATAAAAGATAATGCTCTATTTCACATTCCATCTACTCTCCCCACCATCATAGAAAGGTCCCCACCTGAGACACAATGTCAACATCACAATCAAGGAAAGGTTTATTCATAGCAGGTATGCCATTTTCTATTCCCACCAACAGTGCACAGTCTTCCAATTTCTTCACATGTTTTAATAAAACACTTGTTATTTTTTTCTTTTTTGATAATGACCTTCCTAACAAGTTTGATGTGATTTGCAGTTCCCTGATGATTAGTGATGCTGAGTATTTCTTCATATGCCTGTTGACCTTTTGTATAACTTCTTTGGAGAAATGTCTATTTAAGTCCTTTGTTCATTTTTTATTCAGGTTAGTTGATTTTATGCTATTGAGTTATAGCAGTTCCTTATATATTTTGGAAATTAACCTCCTATCAGATATATGATTTGCAAGTATTTTCTCCCATCCCATAGGTTGCCTTTATACTTGTTGACTCTTTTCTTTGCTGTAAAGAAATGTCTTAGTTTGATGTTGCTCTACTTGTCTATCTTTGCTCTTGTTACCTGTGCTTTTGGTGTCATAATAAACAAATCATTGCCAAAACCAATGTTATGAAGTTTTTTCCCTATACTTTTGTATTAGAAACAGAACAAATAAGATGAATGGATGGATAGATAAATAGATAAAACAGGAGATTTATCATAGGAATTGGCTCGTGGATTATAAACATTGGGAAATCCCGAAATCTGCCATCTGCAAACTGCAGAACCAGGGAAGCCAGTTTGACTTCAAAAACCTGGTAACCAGGAGTGCCAATGTCCAAAGGTAGGAAAAGATGGATGTCTCAGCTTAAGTAGAGAGAGTGAATTTGCTCTTCCTCTGCTTTTTTTTTTTTTTCTATTCAGACCCTCAATAGATTGAGTGATGCCCACTTGCATTGGTGAGCGTGATCTTCTTTCCTCAGTCTACTGATTCAAATGTTAATCTATTCCAGGCACACCCTCAAAGACATTCCCAGAAATAATGTTTTACCAGTTATCTGAACATCCCTTAGCTAGTCAAGTTGGTACATAAAATTAACAATCACAGGTTTCTTCTAGAAATGTTATAGTTTTAAGTCTTATGTTTAAGTCTTCAATCCATTGAGTCAATTTTTTGTGTATGATTTAAGATAAGGATGGAATTTTATTCTTTTGGATGTGGATATCCAGTTTTCCCAACATTATTTTTTACAGAGACTATCCTTTCCCATCTATAGTCAACACCCTCGTGAAAGATCACTTGACTATATATGCATGAGTTTATTTCTGGGTTCTCTATTTTCTTACATTGGTCTATTTTTCTGTCTTTATGCTGGTACCATACTATTTTGATTACTATAGCTTTGTGATATATTTTGAAGTCAGGGATACAGAATGGAGCTTCCTCGAAAAAATTAAAAATAAAACTAACTATGATCCAGCAATTTCACTTCTGAGTATTTATCCAAAATAATTGAAAACAGTATCTTAAGGAGGTCTTTGCATGTCCATGTTTATTGCAGCACTATTCACAATAATTAAGAGGTAGAAATAATCTAAATGTTCATCAGGGTATGAATAAAAATAAAATGTAGTATATATGATGAAATATTCAGCCTCAAAAAGGAATGAGGTTCTGACACATGCTGCAATATGAATGAAATGTAAACTCATTGTGCTAAGTAAAATAAGCTAGTCACAGAAGGACAAAATACTGCATGATTCCACTTATATGAGATATCTAAAATAGTCAAACTCATGGAAGCAGAAAGTAGGATGGTGCCTGTTGTTCAAAGGGTATAGAGTTTCAGCTATGCAAGATGAAAAGTCTAGATATCTTCTGTATAACAACGTGCATATAACTAACAATACTGCACCATATACTTAAACATTTATTAAGGGGGTAGATTATATATTATGTATTTTTTACCACAATAAAAAAGGTTTATCTGATACAATCATGCATTTCAGTAACAAGGTGAGCCAGAGAGCAAGAGTGAGCAATATCTCATCATGCTGATTAAAGCAAAGAGAAACAATTGAACATTTGGGATTGAATAATAGAGCTGTTTGATTAAATATCAATATCTGAAAATCTTTGTGTTCTTATATCATACCAATAACTAGTTAGAAAATATGATGAAAAATGTAAAAGGATCTTCCTCATAATACCACTAAAAATATAAAACAGCCTAGATAAATGTATCAAAATATGCATAATAACTATATAAAAAACAAACAAAGTATAAAACTTCCCTGGAGAAAGAAAAGACAAATTGAATAAATGGAGGTTGATATACATATTTCTGAGAAAATATGTATTAATGACTTTTCAATATTGAAAAGATGTCCACCTTTATTGCATATCATTGCATTTATTGTAATATAAGCTAAAGTGCTTTAACAAACATCAAAATATAGTGACTTGAGTAGGAAAGGAATTTATTTCTTCTTAATCTAACAGTCCAGAAGTGAAAGGCCTGAGGGTGTCAGGATTGGTCTGTCATCCTTAGTATCCTTAGCTTCCAAATTTACTCTAGTTTTTTCCTATTTTTTTCTAGTTTTTTTTCCTATTTTTTCCTATTTCCCACTAGGCTAGAAGGAGGAAATAGAGATGCTAGGGCATCTATCTTTAAGGAGAGTTTGCTCACATCTCGTTTGCAACAGTCTAGTCATGTTGCCATGTCTGGCTGCCATGTAGACTAGGAAGTGAAGTCTGTAGCTATTCCAAAGCAGGGTGGAATCTCTACGTGCCTAGCAACAAATCAACTTGAAACTTAGTGACTCAAAACAACAACAATCATATTATTATTTCTCAAACTTTTGGTGGCTCAGGAACTTTGGAAGAGTTCAACTGGGCAGTTTTGGCTCAATATCTCTCCTGCAGTTATAATGTGAAGGTATCAAGAGTAAGAGTAGAGTTGTGGAGTGATGGAGTTGCTGGTGGCTGGTTGAACATTTTCCTCTCTTGTTAACTGAGAACTTTTCCATGTGGTCTTGATGTACTAGCTGGGACTTTCTCCCAGGATGGCAGCCTCTGGGCAGTTGGACTGCTTACATGCCAAGTCAGTGGTCCTTAGGAAGAATACTCCCAGTGAAGGAGGGAGAAAATTAATTGCCTTAAGAGGACTTAAGAAATCACCTAGTGTCATCTTTATTGTACTCTACTGATGAACACAGAAAAAGGCCACCAGATTCAAGAGGAGAAGACATAGAACCCACTTTTCAGTGGAAGAGTGTCAAAATTTGGAGCCAAATTTTAAAATGGTTATGCTTATTAAAAGAAAGAATAGGAGAATAGAAGCTGAGAAATGCTTTTTAGTCCCTGTCTGGGCTCCTCTGTCCCACAAACACTAAACACACATACACATGCATGCTCTCAAGTTCCCGCCCACTTGCTGCATCTAGCTCAAATTTAATTAATACAAATCTGTTATTTGTATTAATTCCAAGAATGAGTTCTAAGTGTTGGAGAACTAATAATGTCAAAGATAAGAACACCAATATTCACAGAAGATTAGGAAGAAGAACACTTAAGTGCATAAACTATTATTTGGAAAAAAGGAGGTTTGGAAACATTCAGTTGTTTGTTACCGATATCAAACCCTGCTTGAAAGAAGACTCCTTGCTTCAGAGAGAGCAATTTCCTTGGTATATTTTCTCTTGTCAACCCTGATTCTTCTCTATAGAAGGGACTTCCTTTTTCACAGTCCTTCTCATCCCCTATGTGATCCTTTGCAAGTTCTCCCTCACCTATTATGCCTTGTAGCCACTGTTTCAGTGGGTGTTGCAGATATGGAGGATGGATGACCTCAGGGTTGCTTTGGAGCCAGAACAATCATAGGCTTCTGTGCTCAGGTTTGTAATTTATTTGACAATTCAATTTCCTCCAAAATTTAATAGTCTCTGGTCTACTTGCTTCCAGTCAGTTTTATGTGAAATAACCATTCACATAGATCTCCTCTGTTTACAGTTCCTAAACTTGTAGAATTTCTTCTTATATTAGATGGCTTCTGAACTTATCAGTCATCTCTCTGTCTTACAATGGGAGTTCCCTTGAGGGATTTGTAACCATGAGTTCATGTGGGACAGCAACACCCTTAATCTGACTTTTGCTTTCAGTCTGCTTTTGGGCAATAAATTTACTTCTTGTTGCTTCCACATAGAAGCAGTTGGAACTTCAAATTCATTAAGGCCTCAAACTTCTGGACATTCATTCCGTTTAAATTTCAGGCCACTGGCTGTCAGAACTCCTGTTAACCAAAGCTTGTTTTTTTGTTTTTTGTTTTTTTTGGTTCTATCTTTGCTTGCAAACTGGCCAATTGTTGGCTAAATGTCTCTTTCACTCCCTATTGCTAAAAGCAACAAGGAATAGCCATTGCAAACATTCTACATTTTTCCAACCAGCTCTCATGAGTCTGACATCCAGGTTATCACAGAAAGTGTTCTGCTGAGTGCTTTAAAGTTGGTGACTAGATTGCAGGACTATAATTATACCTGTGTTCTTTCTAGTTATTAAACTATCGCTAAGGCAATCCTTCATATTCTAGGTTTTTGTCAGTATTCCAGCATCACAGAAGACAATTCTATTTGTTAGGTTTCGGGCTAAAGTGCTATAAAAAGTATCCTGTCATACGCAGTCTTAAATAAAAAAGAAGTTTGTTTTTTCTCTCACCGATCAATTCCAAATTGAATGTTGTCGGGATCAATTCCAAGTTGAATGTTGTAGGGCAACAGTTTTTAAGGAAATGACTCAGAGGCTGTACTTGTCACTTGGACTCACGCACCCAGCCACTAGTTTAATTACATAGCCATGGTAAGTTGTAATGGTAGGCAACCTATATCCAGCTAACATTTTGGGTTTCTAGTGCAAAAGAAAGAAAAGGAGAATGGATAATAAGAGCTGGTTAAAAGTTTCAGTGACATTCAGGTAAAAAACTAATGAAAACTTTTTTTAAAATTTTTGTAACAACTTAACCAAATCATTTTAAAATTGACCTGAAACAACAAACATGTTAAAATAGTTATAGAATTCTTTAAAACAAAGAGTAGTAGAGTTGGGATAATATTGGGAAAATATAATTTTCCCTAAAAAAAGACTTAAATGTATGAAATAAAAGAATATGTTGCTAGAATAGGAATAGATAAATAGCCCCACAAATATAACTCAGAGATTTATATTGCCCAATTTATAAAACTATAGCATATGATAAAGATGATATTTCATATAAGTCATTGGAAGAGTCATTATTAAATTATATTTATTAAAAATCAGGCACACAAAATAAAACTATAAAATTGCTAGAAAAATATAGATTTGAATACTTGTATAATAATGGAACAGGGAGAGATTTTCTGAGTGATAACAAACCATAAAGAGTAACAGAGTCCATAAAGAATAATTTGATATAAATGATTGACAAACATTGCAAGTAAAAAAATGACTATAAGCCTTACTAAAATGCAAATGGAAATCTGGAAAATCCAGATAATTTATATAACGCATAAAGAATTTATATCTTTAAAGAGTGCACTGTTACTGCAAATGAATGAGGAAAATAACAACATTCTAATGGAATAATGGGAAAGGACATAAATCACAGAAGAATAGTTAGAATGTTCTAGAAACTTGTGGGAAAACATTAAACCTTTGTAGTTATCAAGAAACAATTAAAGCAGTGAGAAAAATTTTCAATTATCAGGAAGTAACTAATTAAAAGATTTAATGTTGACACTTTCATAGCGAAATGGAAACATTCGTGCAATGCTGAAGGAGGCTTCATTTTATAATTTTTTAGAAGAATATAATAATATATATCAAAATCATTAAAATATTCCTAACTTCCTAATGATCTGTTATAACCCTTGGGGGAGTTATAAAAATGAGCAGAAATGTGAAGTTTATAAAACTATACCAATAAAAATGTTCATCAATATGCTTTTAACAAGAACAAAACACTGCAACTTTGTAACAGTCCTTCAAACAGGGCATATATAATATGTGCATACTGTGAAATCCTGAGCAACATTAAAATTTGTGCAATACATATATATTTATTTACACAGGATGATATCAATGTTTTTAAGTAAAAAAATTACAACATCATTTATAGGGTATGTATGTACATATATGCATATGCAAACATATGTATTTTTATATTTTTTCTTTAAGATGATAAATATTTGAGTAACTTAATGAATTAGGGAAAATAATTAGATTAATTGAATTAACTAGCTGAACCAGGTATAAAAGTGTACTCTTGTGAATAAATTATCTGCTGAGTACAATTAGCTATGGAATTAGAAATGTTTAAAAGGGGATAATTTTGCTGCAGCTGAGTGTTTGAGATTATACTTAATTATATGATATTGGTTAAATTTTAATATGAATAAAAATTTAATCAAGAAACATGAAAATGCCCACTACTCATTTATACACATTGATAATATATTTTTATATGCTTTCAACATTCACTCTGAAAGAAAACAATTCTTAAAAATTCAGAAATCATGCATATATGCATACATGTACATATGTTAAATTGAAACAAATATTGAGTGACTTTATTTTAAAATATAAATCAAGGCTACCTCTGTTACCACTCTGTAGTTTGGCTAAAATTAACACATGCCTTTATATTCTACAATACCTATCTTCAATTTGAAATGTACAAGTCATCTAGTTAAGTGAAAGCTTGATAACCTAATATAACAAGCTTGAACATCAGAAATCAGCTAAAATATTTTATGTGACAATTGGCTCACAAATGTCTGCCTGGGCAGATGGTATTGGTTTCAAAAGAAAGACGTAGTTTGCCTGGAGAATTTCAGAAAAATCTGGGTATCATTTTCAGACTCTGGTAAAGGAGAAAGGTGTCATTTCCTTGACAGCCCCAGTGATTTCCCTGTTACTGTTTGCATGGCAGATGCCACGAACAGATTGATGTGTAAAGAAAGACAAGGTACAGGAAAATCATACATTAAGACTCATTAGCTGGAGATAGACATTCTCTGCTGGGAACCACTTGGAAGCATTTTTTGATGTACAGAGAATGTTTAACATTCTTAATATATGTGCTTTTTAATGTGGTGGGACTATATTTACACATGTGGTGCTTGATTGAATGGGGAAAAAGAAAAAAACACTGTAGTTTACTGACAAATAGATGTCTATGAATATGTAGCAGAAATGAGTCAGTCTTAAATACGGCTTGCAGCGTAGAATGCACTTTATTATTTCATTTATCCTCTCAGCCTGGGTCTGTAGAAATGAAGCCTAATAATGGAACTATCTATTACTGTCCAAAACAAATAAACCAAAACAAAACTAAAACATCACTACACATAGAACATTATGAAGAAAAAAATTGAAAGCCATGTTTTTGTGTTTTGTGCTATCATCAACTTTTATTTTTATCATTTTCTCAAGAATGTGAAATCTTGGAAGGTCTGAACCATGTGTGAAAATAAAATACTTCATTTTGCCGAGGTGGTGGTGTCATTGACACAGGATATTTTAAAGAGTATTTTCTTTGGGGGGAAAGGACTAGAGAAATGACTGTTAGCTATTAACCCAAAGAATGGTTTGACACATTGACAAACATAGATTTCTGATATGTATACTGTGCTTGAATGAGTGTTTTCATTCACAACATGGACCAAGATACTCAACACTAGTAGTGAGGTACTGATGTCCATCACTATTTAGAAACCTAGTGCCCTACTTACAGTCAGTTTATCCGTACACAGTGAAGGCAATCCCAGGTACAAGGCCAGCCTGCCTCTGCATGCCACAGAGGAAGACATGATAGAAATGCAGGCTGCATTTACTACACACTCAACACCAAGGTTAATTTTCCTAATGGCAAGTAAATGTGCCCCATTATTCACACTCAAAACGTGAAACTCCTATGAGAAGTTTCTACAAATTATTTATAGAAATAGATCAACTGTAATCTTGGATTGACTCAGGTAAAAGTTAATGTACAATAACAGAGCATAAAATGATCTTCATCTTCTATTTCTTCTTCACTTTGCTTCCATTCTTAATATTCTTCTTAATAGAGACAATGGAAGCTAACTTCTGCTTCTTTCTGCTTCTTCTCTGTCATTTTGAACATCACAACACTCTCTCCAACAATGAATGCATCACTTCTTAGTGAGCATCTCAAGATGCTGCCTCTAACTCTGTGCCTTCATGAATTATTCCCCACCACTGAGCGTTGCTTCTCTCAGTTCTCCTTGGTAGAGGTTTATAATGCTGAATTCCATGTGCCATGTTCTATGAACCATGTTACAGTTCTCATACCTGCCTGTGTTATGTCTTGACCAAAACTTCCCACTTACAGAACTGCTTCCATTTCTGAGGTCAATTTCATCCAACTATGACACCCTCAAAACACATTATTCTCCTAATTTACTAATATTCGATTTCCTTGTTCATTATGGAATTTGGCACTTGGCTAAACTTCTGTGGATGTCCACATGTTTGACCCAGGAATCTGGAACTGTTTGATCTTCTCAACACCAACAACACTTGCCATCTGTTCCTACACCCCAACCCAGACACTGTTACCCCTTATAACTGCTCTAACTTGAGTTTAGGCATGAAAATGTCTAACCATAGCCTCCCACCCTCTTTCTTTCTCATTATCTTACTTTCAGCATATATTCATTGATATCATTCTGATATCTTGACCCTTGGCCTCACATTTATATCGCCACTGATCACTTCATTTCTGACTTCATTTCCTTCTTGAACTTTCATCTAAGGTCCCACTCCTTGATCTTGCTTTTCTTAGACAGCTTCCCTGAAAACTCTCACCATTTACTATCTCTATTCATACATCTGGACAGCTGAGATTTGCTCCATGACATCACAGAACCATAAAGTTTGGTGCTACTAAAAAATCATTTCAGTTCTCTTTGGGTCTATAATACTATTGAGCTATCATAACCCAACCTACTCTATTTATCCCAGTATGAAACTTTAGCATTCATGAAAATTCCCTATAGGGTTTGTTAAAATAGAATTGCTGGGTCTCATTCTAGAGTTTCTGATTTAGTAGGTCTAAAATGGGAATGTGTGATTTGATTTTTTAACAAGTACCCAGGAGTGGGGACCACACTTTGAGATCCACTGGTTTAGAAACAGAATTCTCTTAAAACATTTCAGGATACAGGTGCTCAAAGATATCATAGGAGTATCTCTCTTTTCTCTCTATTCCATCCTTTGTGTTGACTTAATTTTTCAGGCAATGTCTTGTTCCATGACAGAAAAAAATGGTAACAACAGCTCCAGGATTAACTATCTTTTTAAACTCATACACCTTCAGGAAAAAAAAAGATTACCTTTGCCCATAACTCTTATAAAACACCCGTGAAATAAACTAAAAGGAGTCAGGCTTACTCTACCTAAATGAGTTGAGTGGTATTACTGGGGACCAGCAAAGAGGAAGACCCACAAAGAGATGTTGTGTGTTAGATCGATGTCCTCTGCGGTGTGCTTCACATCTCTTTGCTATTCTTATAAAACACGTCCACACATAGGGCTTCCCTGGTGGTGCAGTGGTTGAGAGTCCGCCTGCCTATGCAGGGGACATGGGTTCGTGCCCCAGTCCGGGAGGATCCCACATGCCGTGGAGCGGCTGGGCCCGTGAGCCATGGCCGCTTAGCCTGCGCGTCCAGAGCCTGTGTTATGCAACAGGAGAGGCCACAACAGTGAGAGGCCCTCATACCGCAAAACAAACAAACAAAGAAAAATAAATAAACATGTCCACACTGCTGCCCCCCTCCTCTTAGTAAATGATCTTACTGACAATTCAATAACAACAACAACAACAGAGCTGAGGTTATAAAGCAAGCCATCCCTCACCTCTTGTTTCAAACGTGTAATTAAAATATATATTTATATATTATAAATTATATATATATATATATATTTATAACATCTATGGCCTTCAGAGTATGTGTGGCAGGAAGAAAAAAAAGAGAGAAAGCAAGAGTCTTGGAAAGGAAAATAGTAGAGAAGTAGTTTAGGCTGGATAGCAAAACAAAAAACAAACAAACAAAGACCACCAACAAAAACAACCCATGAAAACCAGAAAAACCTCAAGTTGTTTTCTCTGGAGTCAGGAGATTATTGGATCACATGATATATCCTCACCTCATTTATTTCAATTTGTGAGAAAAGTGTTTCCTTTTCATAACACTAATACCATGAAAAGAGCTCTAGTTTCCAGAGGGAATTTCATTAATCAATTTTCCCTTCACATTTCCCTATATGTAGCCCTCATTCTAACAACTTTTAATAAGTCTATAAATTTAGTGAGATCTATCCAATATAGCATATGTGATTGTACATTTATGGGTTCAATCAAAAATTATTTTACACCGTACCTGCTTTTTAAAAAATGAAACACCACGTTGTTAGTTACACAGAAATAAATATTCATTTATTTCATCGTTTTAAAGGCTGAATGCAATTTCTTTCTATAAATTACAACATAAATTATTCAAACATTTCCTTGTTGTTGTGTGTTCCTCCCAGTATTTTGTTACCATAAACAATGCCACAAATGATATCCTTATTTATTTATATTTTTATATTTATCTATTCTACAGTATAAAATCCCAGATGTGGAATTGCTGGGTCAAAGGATATGCATTTTTCAGGCTTCTGATTTATGTTTTCTCCAGAACAACCACACCATTCCCCTGAAGTTTGAGTGGTGCTGGTCTCACCCACCTGCCCACACTGAGTATTACCATTGTTTTAATGTTGGTTAATCGGCTAGGTGTAAATTATCCTTTGGTGTCAATTTACTTTGCATATGCTTGAACACTTACACAGCTGAAACATTTTTCAAATATCTACTTATTTGCCATGTTTGTTTCTGCTTTGTGCTTTTGTTCATTTGAAGTATTCCTAATAACAAAAAATGTTAACATTTACTGAGGCTCATAATGTATCAGGTTTATCTTAGTATTTTACAAGCATTATTTCATTTTTTTTTGTTTTTTTGGAGTATAATTGCTTTACAATGTTGTGTTAGTTTCTGTATATGTATACATATATCCCCATATCCCCTCCCTCTTTGTCTCTCTCCCACCCTCCCTGTCCCACTCCTCTAGGTGGTCACAAAGCACCGAGCTGATCTCCCTGTGCTATACGGCTGCTTCCCACTAGCTATTTTACATTTGGTAGTGTATATATGTCAAGCATTATTTCATTTAATCATCACAATAACCTGATGAATATGTACTATGTTTATTTTCATTTTACAAATGGAGATTCAAGAGAAGACTGGTTAAATAATTTTTCAAACATTATACTGTAAGTAGCAAATACAGCCAGTACTCAAGCATAGATCTGCCTGAGACCAAAATCATGTGTCCCTTTTTATTCTATTGACTTTTAAATTCCATTCCTTCCAGCCTACTACTACTGCTTCTTCTTGGACTGTCTTTATGTCTCACATGGAATCTTTTGGCCAACTTCTTTGATTCTAGTCTTAACGGACTTAATTTTATCATATACTATACATATGCATAGATTTTTCTATAATATTAATCTGATTCCAATTTTCCTTGGGCTAACATCCCTTAAATGTCACCACGTTTCCATACGGCAAAGCCCAAACTACTTATCAAGGTCACAAATTCTTCCATGGCCTGACTCCCATTAGCTACATCCCTAGCCTTGTCAACTGCACAAAATACTTCCAAATCTTACTCATTTTATTCCCCAACATAACAAAGCGTATTTACATTCAATGTTTTATGGCCCTTAGTGTAAGTATTCACACTCACTTTTGTATTAAATACTCACCCCCTGCCCTACCCCACCAACCAACCCAACAAGTACATACATACCCCTCATTCTACACATATATCTTTCATCAAGCATTTCAGTAACCTGCCTCTTTAAAGCTTTTCTTGTACTATCTACTTTTTTTTCTTTTTTTTTTAACATCTTTATTGGAGTATAATTGCTTTACAGTGGTGTGTTAGTTTCTGCTTTATAACAAAGTGAATCAGCTATACATATACTTATAGCCCAGTATCTCCTCCGTCTTGTGTCTCCCTCCCATCCTCCCTATCCCACCCCTCTAGGTGGTCACAAAGCACTGAGCTGGTCTCCCTGTGCTCTGCGGCTGCTTCCACTAGCTATTTATTTTACATTTGATACTATCTACTTTTTTTGCCCCTCAAGTCCACTGCTTCTTCCTATTCAACCTCTTTACCATTTCCTACCTAGAACCCTTTGTTTTATTTAATAATTTATGTCAATCTCACTATGCTTGATTTTAATTTTGAATAACAGAGACCTTGTGTGACTCATTCTGTATCCTGCATTTCTAGAAAAGGTCTGGTATATATAAGTACTTTCGATGAATAAATAAAAAAAATAAATTTATATTATGAGTTCACCTGCTAACTTTCTACTAAAGGTCATGAGATAAAACTAATTAATCATTTTAAATAAGCCATTGAACTTATATTTTTATGTGTTATATGTTTGTACTTCATAGATCATTCTATCTTTTAAAAGTATTTTACAATTAGCAACAATATATTTCTTTTGTAGATAACTTAGTACTCCAAAATAAAACACCTTAAAACAAACTCCCCCAAATTAAACAATAAAAATGACACCAACAATCATGAAAATAAATTTGACCAATTGTCTATTAAAGTTGCTTTTTCCTTGTATTAATTTCAATACATACTTATAAATAAGCTAACATTTTAAAGTGTGTATCATTTAAACATCATTTCCCATCTAATGCATAACAGTAAATATGCATGGTATTTGTCATTAATTCTATGTAAAGTTTTTAAGTGTGAAAGTCAATTTTAAATATATTGGTTGCAGAAATAATTGTTTCACCTATTTACTTTTGTTATTTAGAATTTTCAAAGCACTAAAAAAGATGCACTGAAACAAATATGTAGATATTACATTATTGAGCAATCCATGTATAATTTAGATAACTGCTTTTAGAAGTTATCCTGTTTGATGAAAGTCTCTAAAAGGGAGATTAAACATTGTGTATTCTTAGAAGATTTTCTCTTGAAAAATTTGTGACAGGTTGTGATAATTTGCATAAAACTATCAATATTAGGCGAATTTACCAGTGCCACTGTGAAGGATCTATGAGCTGCTTATGAAAATGGCCCCATTTCTACTTCAGATTCTCAGATAAATTGAATTACAGTCAATTTGTACATAAAAAGATATCTCGCGCAAGTCTAAATATAAATGAAAGCCACAGAAAGGCGTGAAAACAGACACTTTTCCATGTTACATGGTATCAAACTAATCCGTCAAATCAGGAAATAAATGAGGAAGGGAGAAGGATGAAGGAATGGGGTTCAGACTGGTGTTTGCATAGTGTAGACAGCATCAGTTAGTTCATGAAGCAATTTTGAATTATGAAGTGACATAGAAATAAGTAATGAATTTAACAAAAAAATTGATTTAACATCTGCAGGTTCATAATTCCTTAAACAAAACAGTTGGGGCAAAAAGTATATGGAAATTTAGAATCTTTCAGATTTTATCAAGGTAACATGGAAAATATACTTTATGATATATAACATCTCAGTGGGAACTGGGACAGAATCACATAATTAAACACATTATTGTTTATTCATATAGTATTTGAATTTTTTCAAATATCATAGAAGGAAGAATGTAATTAGTCACCTATCAGTGTTGGTTCAGTTTTGCCAGCAAATGAGTCCTGGTGAAGTTAGGTTGTGCTGTCAAATGAGAACTTTTTTAAAGTAATAATTAAAAACACCCTACAGCTTTGTTTTTTCTAGATTTCAGATCTTAGGGGTGTAGTTAAAGGGTGGTGGCCCATACTGTATGCTTGTTTGAACAATATCAGGAATGTACTCAAATTCTTGTTGAGAAGAAAAGATTCATATATGTGAAAAAATTAGAGACTGCTTTTGTCACTAGAGCCTATAACCCAGGCCCTCAATTCTGTAGTTTAGTTAGTATGACAGTGAAAGTAAACTATTAAATCAATGTACATGGAAAGCTCAGTTAAAAGAAAAATATGTGTATAGGCTTGAATAAGGGGTCTTGGCAAGCAAAATTCAGAAAGACCAAAGAAAATGTTCTTGCTGCAGTTGCACAGATGATTATGGTTTGAAAACTCAACAAGAGATTCTGATAGCTCCCTTCTCCATCTACCTTCAACTGCAGTCTTATGATTAGACTGACCAGTGGAAATATAATGACAATAGTATGCTATAGGTGTCATATCAGCCATACATCTCAGCTTTTGTGGAACTTGGGGCAGGATCACCTATCTATGCCTGAGGACTGGAGAAGGCCTTACTGAGGAAGTTATGGTTGAGTTGAGTTTTGGTGGATGAGTTGAGTTTTGGTGGATGCGTTGTCCTCCATTCAGACCACTAAGGACTGCCAGTGTGTTTACATGTATGGGGTAGGGGACCACGACAGTAGACAGGCAACCATTATTCATACTGGACATTGGTGACCCAATAGCTGAATCTATGCACAAATGGGACTGGACAGACCAGTGTGCAAACCACGTCAGCCCTGGTCACAGCTATTGATACTTCACGGGGTATAGCCACTTTGTTAATTGTCTGGATTCTGTTCCAGCACTTTCTAAGTAGGATCACCCTGTCCTTGTATTGCACACTTCTTCCATTTGTATTCACCTGCATGTTTAGGCCCTGATGGATAGAGATAGATGTGCAATATGACTTAGAATTTGTGCAAATGGTTTGAAAAAATCATTAGTGTTTCATCTAATAAATTAACAGTCATGTAAGAAATATAGAAAAGTATTGTGATCACAATGGTATTTTTCCCCCCATGAAAAAAATACAACTCAGTAAATAGATACTGTGAGCTGTGGGTGGATATCTCAGCTGTAGATGCTGCAAGGAGTTCTTGTCAGTGAAAAAGAGGAATGCAATGTAGGCAACAGTTGTAGTTACAATAGTTGCCAATCCAATACACATACAATAATAATGGAGGAGGTCATTTCTAAAGGCTGGCAGACAGTAGACCAGCTGAGCCAAGGCAGTGAAAGAAAAAATATACTTTTCCAAAATCAAAAAGAAATTGGGAAGCAGCCAACCTATGGGTTAAGAATAAAAGGATCAGTTTGGAAGCTAAATGGGAAGCAGAGTAGTACTGGTCTGATGGTCTAAACTATTTAAAAAAAAAAACACAAAAAAACTAAGGTAAAGAGAGAGAGAGATAGCCCCCCCAAAAAAATGAGGAAGTAAAAGAAAAAGAGAGATTCTAAGACCTTAAACAAGATTACAGCTCCTAAGGGTAAAGGGATTTTTCCACTAAAGATGACCTTTAGAATGTTTCCATATCAGTACAGTTTAAAGGAAAACATCTAACATCTACCAGAAGCAGTTTGATTTTATTTCTTAAATCAGCTGTTGAAAATTTCTCCAGACACCTGTCCTAAGGGTCTAGGGCTCTTTTCTGTAGAGGGAATCACCCTGAATCATTTGACAAACAAAGCACTGCAGACTCTGGTCTTGTGGTTAGATTTTGTGAGCCTCCATTTCATATTTGAGAATAAAATAATGAAAAATTTAGTACATTCTACCAAATACATACATGCATACATATATATTTCAGAGGTTTAGTTAGACAATTGATACCTCTAGAAGTTGTAGTCTTATTTGCTTTAACATTTTTGGTTGGTTGCTTACATTGCCGTAGCTTAAGAAATTACTGAGTAAAGTACTAGTAATTATTTTGTATCGTTGGTCAACCAGGTAAAGTTTATAGTTTTGGGGTATATTTGGTTTAGTGATGGTATAAAAATAGGAATTAGGTTTAAAGCTTTTACATTTCACCTGACATAAATTTAGTATTTTGATATTTAATGTCTAGATTCATATTCAATTCAGTCTGTTTCTTAAAAAATCAGATGTATAGAAAAATAACACCCAATACGTTTCCAGTTGATATTTACTGGTAAATTTATATATTTTTCTAAATAACCCCTGTTATGTTCTTCTTAAATGTATTTCACTAAAAGTTTTCACTGACATGTATTCATTGAAAAGTTCTACAGTTCCTATAAATTAAAAACACCCTTTAATTAACTGATTAAACTTAGGTGACTAGGTAGCACTCTGACCTCAATTTTTTTCTGTATTTAAAATGTGTTGAGTGTCCCAGGTAAGTAAAGGGGGACAGAATAAAATCAGATCACAGAAGATGTGTCACCAAATCTGACAGATATGAACACATAAGACTGGAGTTTAGCAAAACTTCTATCACGGAAGTGTGGTTATTTTCCCTAAAATAGTGGATAAGGAAAGAAAAAGAAAACTCTTACTGGTCAAATTGGATCCTAACTCTCTGTCCCACTCTCCAGATGCTGTCCTGGGGAAAAGAGATAAATAGGAAAAGTCCTCGCAGTCTTCACTAATATACTCCCCTCCTCAATACACACACACAATCAATTAGAAGAGAAGTGTACTGGAGAAATAAATGGAAAATCACTTAAAAATAGAATAACCTACCAATCACTAAGGATGTCAGTATCTTGATATCTCAGTGCTTCAGTAGTAGATGCAGGACAAAGTGCTGGAGCCTGCCATTTCTAGGGCTCCAAGCTGGAAATGGTCTAGATTCAGGGGTACTGTCCTTAGAAATAGGATACACTTCTATATTTTGTTAACACCCTTTTAGAACATTCCCCAAATGATATGAGTCAATATTCTCAAAGTAGAAGTCTACACATAGCCTTAGTTCACCATTTTCTATGCCATCCCTTCCCATGCCCTCAGATTATAGACAAGCAAGAAGCTTGAACGGATTTCAAGTTACAGATTAGAAAGGAAGAAAGAAAAAAAATTCTCATAAAGTGGGACAAGTCAAGGAGAAATCAATTGAATTTTACTAAGCCAAATAAAAGATATTATCTTATAAAAGGTATAAGAAGAGAAAAAGAGGAAAAGAGAAAGATATTATTAAAAAAGACTACAGAATACAGTTTAGAAGATAACATAATTCCAGAAACAGAAGAAAGCATAACAGAACCATAAAGTTAAAATAAGTTTATAGATAAAATAAAACAATAACGTGAGACTATATATATGAGGTATATATATGTATATATATACAGTATACATATGCTTATATATGTATACACACATACATGTATTCATATATAATATATATATATATATTTACATATAGTATATGTGCACACACATACGATCATACAATAAAATCAGCAGTAAAATTTGTCATTTCCTTTTCTTTTACAGCAAGGAATTAATTGATTTTTTAATATTAAAATTCAGCATATAAAATAATCACATGTTCTTAAGATTTTTGATATTTATCCTCTTGTATATTCTCTTTTAACCTTAAGAGGAATCACTCTACTCCAGAGACAAAACTGTTGATTTTCTTTTAAAATAAAGTAAAATTTTTCCTCCTCTGGTGTTCATGACAGGAAACATGGCTACTACCAGCTCCTGAATATGGCATTTTACAGCTTTATCCATCAGCTATACACTGGCAGTCTTTATCACCTGCACAAAAATCTCCAGGGAAAAGGTTGTATCAGTGGGTTATTTCTGTCTCATTGAACGTACATGCACAGATTTTTTTCTCATTGAGCATATATGCTCAGCAATTGGTCCCACTGCAGCCACGTGGATGGGGAAAGTTAGAGAGGTCAGCCTGGTGAACCAGGATACAGATTGCTAAACTCCTCTGGTCTCTAATACTACCTGAGTTTTACACCAGCTTCGGCAAAGAATCAGGATAATTGTTAAATCCATCAAGCCCTTTAATTCCAGTTATACTTACACACAACCGAAAATACACACCCAACCTATCTCTTCTTTTCCTTCTTGCCCAGCCTTCTCCTCCCTGCCCTCTATTTCTTCCTCACACTGCCACTCCCTCACTCTCTACCATTTTTTAATCTGTTCTTTAGAATCTATCTTTCTTTATAACCCTGCGCCTTAAATCCTAAGTCTCTGCCCATGATTTTATCTGAACATAGTTGACATAATTTAACTTTGGCTCCCTGAATCAGCATACTAATCTCCCCACAGCTCTCCTAAAAGGAACAGAGGATTCTCTCATCCTCCTACACTACTAGGAACACAGGAGTCTGAGATGACATTGGCATCCTCCCAATTCCTTATTTCCAGTTTCAGATGGTTATTCTACTTCCCTAACATATAAACACTTCTCCCCTGAGGTTCATGACATCAGACCTCAGTATCTTGTCAGTTCTTCTGCAGAGTTTCCATTCCTTCTTTGCAATGGATATTGACATCTAACTCACATGATTCTCTACTCCAAGAACTTCAATCATCAGAATAAATGTAAATGATCCAGTTCTCTACACTGTACACTTCTTTACCAGGAATCAATCAATTTAACCCTCTCATCCTCATATCTTTGAGGATGAAAAGCCCTGGGCTTTTTCAGCAGCCCAAACTATTATACCTCTGTGAATTTAAACTCTAACATATAATCACCGAGCATGCTTCATTTATCTTCATCTCTTTCAATTCATATTCTAAGTAGATCTCTGATTTTACTGAAGTCTTAAGGTTTCTCAACCCAACTCACTTTTGTCCCTAACAACATCCTAACTAGTACTAATACAGAAATCATGCTGCAACTCTTCTATTGTCACATGTTCCACTGTTTTGTACCCTTTTCTCTACTATACTTATTGTAACCTATTCCCTTGGATCAACATAGACATTCAGCACTTCTTATCTTACACCTGAGTTACCTAAGTACTGTTAGAGAGGATCACATGGTAAGTGGATTAAAATCACTTCAAACTTAAAATCTTTACTCTTGGTTTTTTAGTACTTTTCACTAGCAATTTTACGTATTTATGGTCTTCTTTCTTCCCAAAATTTTGCAGCAAGCTCTTTCAAATATTCACCACTCTTCCCAACTCTATTTCTGGGACTACCTACTGAGCTATGAAAGGCAGATGGTTTTCCTTTACCTAGGACAGAAATAAATTAAGTCATTATCATAATATTGACATCAGTTTCAAGAATTTCTGAGGATCCAAACACAAAACTTTCATAGCATGGTTGACCCTGAGTCATCCCATATATCTTGAAAATTTTGATTGTAATAAATTACCAATTTTAAAGTTTATAATGGCATATTTAATTTAAAAATATGAGAGAAGATGAAATAAATCCAGAGGTAGATTTTCAAGAATTATACAATGTAAAAATTACAATAATAATCACTATTTGTGGATTCCTTATTGCAAATTTACCTACTTGCTAAAATTTATTTGTAACTCTCAAATCAATATTCACAGTGCTTTTGCAGTCCTTTGAGGACATGCACGGTGGGGCAAAATTTTGAGTCCCCAGGCATACGTGCCGTTAGCTGAGGAGGAACAAGATGACACTGACTTCTCATTATAGCTCTAAGACTGTAACCAAGTGTCCATTCTGTGGTCTTTTTAGTGCCATACTTTCTTTGCCTTTCGTTGGTGATTTCACTGTGTACGATGGCCCCAATCATTGTGCTGATGTGTCGTCTAGGGTTCCTAAGCACAAGAAGGCTGTGATGTGTTTTGCAGAGAAAATACATGTGTTAGATAAGGTATGTTCATGCATGAGTTATCATACTGTTGCTCCTGAGTTCAATGTTAATGAATCATCCCAAAGAAACACAAATATTGCATGATATCACTTCTATATGGACTCTAAAATACAATACAAATGAACTTATTTACAAAACAGAAACACACTCACAGACATAGAAAACAAACTTATGATTACCAAAGGGGAAGTGGGGGGAGGGATACATTGGAAGGAGGGGATTAACAGATGTACACTACTATATACAAAATTGATAAACAAGAAGGATTTACTGTATAACACAGGGAACTATATACAATATCTTATAATATACTATAATGGAATAGAATAAAAAATATTTATACATATATATGTATAAGTAAATCACTTTGCTGTACACCTGAAACTAACACACTATTGTAAATCAACTATACTTCAATTTAAAAAACTTAATGATTCCCGAATATATTAAATAAAATGTATTTAAACAGAAACACACATAAAACAAGATAATGCATTGATTGGTGATTAAAATGTGAACAGATGATTACAGGAAACTAATTTCATATTTCCCCTAGGAACAATGGTTCAGTATTTACTAATTCAGTGTTCACAGTAACTTTTTAAAGCATAATCACTGGAATAATGAGAATCTGCCATCTATAGATAGTGATATTACAGAAATGGGAGGGGTTGCTATAAATTACCTGCTCCTGTATTCTTGGTGATGACACAAATGGAATTACTGCCTATTTGCAAACAATACCTGCATGAACTGCAAATAACTAGTAAGTCACTCAAAATAGCAGATGAATGAATTTGTTAAGAAAGATACATAATAATTTTATTGGGCCATCAATTAAGGTTTCTGATGGTTTTCTTTTCAGTTTTCTGTAAATGAATCAACTGGCTTAGCAGGGCAAGACAGAGGTCAGTCTTGCTTCTAGTAGGTCAAGGATGCCTTATGACTACCACAACTCAGCAGTGGTCTCTGAATAAAAGTCATAGAACTGGCTAAACCACCAAATAAAATAAACTAAAAAATATTCTCAGAGAACCCTTGGGGAAAGTGAGAAGTAGGGAAATCAAATTTAAAATGATCATGCTAAAATTTCATATTATCTCCCTTAATCTTATAGCTTCCTTTTGGTATCGGTATTATCATCTTTATTTAAAGATGAAGCAATAGAAAAGTTGAGTAAAATATCTAAGTTCACTCAGCAAATAGGTAAGAGAGCACAAATTAGCAACAGTTGTTGTCTGACTCCAGAGATCATGTGTTTTTTAATTAAAATTCCAAGATTTTAATTCTATTTGCCTCTTTGTGCTCTTCTTTTATTCATCTGCAAGGCTTTCATCCTTCTTTTAGAAATGTATTTCAAAACCTTTTAAAATTTTTGAATATTCTTCTAAAATATATGAAGAGTTAATATAAAATTACATAATTATTTTCTTATGAGACTTCCATCAGAAGATGTCCCCCTTTTAAATTTTTGTTGCCGTACAAAAGTACTTTTTCAAGTTACTTGATTGTACTTTGGCTTATATTTTCCCTCAGAAAAAAAATATAATGGATGGTTAGGCATTAAAGTACAGAAAATTACTATTAATCAATGTTACACTTCATTTGTAGTTTTGTCAATCCTGTATCATGAAGCATCATCCAGTATGTTTCTGTAGGAAAATGTATTTTGGTTCCAGGCAAGAACCGTTTACCTGAACTCATTGCATTCTCTGGAATTCCTCCCTCCAACTTGCTGGTTGTGGAAAAAAGAGAATCCTCTACTTACAAGTCCTTGTCAGTAAATTCTGAGAGCTGTCAGAGATTCCTTCAAGGGCAAGACTTAGGGAAGAAAGCGGAGGTTAAAAGGGGTTGAATTGGAAGAGCTCTGTGATTTCTCATTTCTTACAGCAGACCAGGCTGGCATTTGCTCTAGTCCTGGCCAACAGCTCACTGCCTGATAAACCATGTGGTATGACACATAGATGAGCCCTTAATTACTGGAAAAGCATCTAGACAGTTAGCTGGGAAATGTACACTATCTATCTGCCTCTTATTTGCCTCTAGCATCAATGCCATAATTGTTAAAAAAAATCAGGTTATACCATGGGAATGTGTCCAGAAAGTCAATTTCTTCCTTATAGTGAATTTCATAGAAAAGGGATTGAGAATCCTGATATCAAATAAAAACCTATTTTGTTAACATTATTCCTGTCTTAAAAATTAAAATATAATGTGCATATTTATTTCTGACCCTTACACATTGAATTATTTCAAACTTGTTTAGTGCTTTTTAGCATATGTATATATGAAGAGATAGTGCATTTGTAAATTATACTTGTGAATATATGCAAATTATAGCAATATAGGTGAAGAGTCAATATGTCTGTGTATATATACACACCAAAGAAGAAAAGTTTATACATAAAAGTTGTTGCCATATGTAGGGCAGGTGTAGTATTTTCTCAGTCTGACCAAACTTAAAATGTTTCTCAAGAGAAACGTCCTAGCATTTGAATAGATTAAAAGCAATAGAAATTGGTCCCTCCATCCAAGATTTAGCTTGAAATATTGATTAGTGTACCTGCTGTATGATATTTCCATTGAGAGAGGTATAGAATTTTTGTCTAGAAGATAACAAATGCCAAATTCTAAAGAAACTAGAAAGTTCTTCCCTCTCTTTGTTTTGGCTTTCCTTTTTAAAAAGTTAAGGTTGTCCATTATTTAGAGGGGATAGTTCTCAGGGCTTAGTCTTACAAAGAGCAGTTCAAGAACATCTGTACTCTATGTGTGGTGGCTTTCAGACAAGGGTACTTTTTTATCTCATACATCATTTACAATTTTCTAATATTCCATGCAGGATTGTGCTTTTTTTTTTTTTACCTCTTTGTGTGCGTGTGTGTGTAACGAAGAGAAAATAGTAAAAGAAGCACAACTGAGAAGTTACTCTCCAGGCTTTGATCCAGGAGTGTACAGGTAACTGTTGTACTCTGTAAAACTCCCACCAGGTGGAACAATCAATGCAGAATGAGGCAAAGACAAAATGGAAGTATTTAATGAGAACACACTCATTCCAGAAACATTTACATGTGTATTACTACTGCAATTCTTTTTTATTATTTTTGGTGTTGATAAATACTAAAGGTATTTAGTTTTAGATAGCTAAAAACTTTACATATTTATTGCTGTTTCAGTAACTCTACATCACCTTGCAATATCCAGATGAAGAATTTTTTTCACAAAAGTATGTGGATATATAGATTTTGTGGATAGATACTATTCACAAGGAATCCACTTCCCAGTGAGGAAATAAAAAAAAAAAACACATGAGATAGGATTAAGGTAGAGGTGCATACTAAATGCATTATAGGACAGTGAAGTAAATTTTGAAAATCATGCCTTAGAGAGAGACAGAAGCTTTCATTAATTTTTCTGGAATAAAAATGGAATTTCTTATATATTCTCTTTTATAAGTATTAGCCCCAAATTTATTAATATAATAAATAGAAAGAAAAATTTACTGGGGAAATGATCCTTTCTGTGGCAAGTAATGAAGACTTCCAGTGCAGGATCACACAGTTCTTACACGAGATCAGCCATTCTCCTACCATGGCAGTACTATCTGGGTTCTGGTTCTGGATGGCTGAGAGTGCATACCATTTTGCTTCCTCTTTCTCCCCAAAGCTCACTGAAGGAATGATAAACATGTATAGAAGAGGTGATTCACAATGGCACTGAGGACAGCAGCAGATCAGGAGTGTTTCAGAAATTACGAGGAATATGGGGAAAAAAAAACAATTGGTTCATGTTGCTGCATTATCTAGAGGGCAATATTGTTACTTAACTAGGAGATGTCCTTTTCCAGCAGAGCTGTGAGGAGACAACACGCTTGAAATGGGCAGACCTTTTCTCTCCATAACCACAGGGCTAGGCCACCTAACATCCATCTCCCTATCACGTCCCCTTCCAACACACACACACACACACACACACACACATTGTCAGAGAGAAAGAGAAAGCGAGAAAGGGAGAAAAAGAGAGAGAGGGAAAGAAACAGCAGCCATGGTCTTTGCTCCTAGTTAAAAGGAAATAATAAAAAAAATAATAAAACCTTCCTCTATAAAGAAACTGACTAATCGGCCAGGGAAGACCAAGGTTTTGAGTGTAAGTGTTGGTACCTCCCAAAAGTCCTTACTTTGGCATTTGAATGGGTGTGAAAACCACCTGCATCTCTACACCCAATATGTGCAGCTCCCCATTCCACCCCCCAAATGCCTGGTGGTCACTAGTCCCCACTGCTCCACACAGTCCTATCAGTCCCTCTCTTCCTGGGACAGGCAGTCATGAGAAAAGACCTACCCCAGACAGAAAAGCTTGTGCCAGCGACTTTTATTAACATCATGGCTCTCCATTTATAAAAAAATAAATAGCAATTAAGGACCACCAGACATTTATGTAAACTACTATCACACATCAAAAAGCCAAAAACAACAGAACAAAGGATCTCAAAAATATCCAGCATGTTTTTTGGTAAAAGAGGAAACATTTTCCATAAACATACTTAGAGAAACTATGGGTACACACAGTAACATAGATGGAACTTAGGTGTATTTTGACAAGTGAAGAGGCCAAAGTCAAAGAATGAAGTATTATATGATTCCATTTATATTACAATCTGGAAGAGGCAAAACTATAGGGATGGAGAAGACATCCGTGGTTGCCAGGGGTTGGGGATGGGAGGATAGCAGAAGAGGATTTTGGAGGGGTGAGGAAACTGTTCTGTGTCATGATTGCAGTCATGATTATAAAGCTCTGTCATATTTCAGAACACACGGAACTGTATAAATTGCAGAGAGAATTTGCTATATGAAAATATAAAAAAATTTAAATTTTCGATTAGCATTCTCACAAAGACTAGACAAGATAGCCTGTTCCTAAAAATTAAAAGAAGCTACTAGGTTAAAGAAGCATTCTGAAGACAAGAACAAAATACAAGCAACTTAAAATGTTACTGCTGATTAAAATAAAAATAGAAGAATCCCTCCTTCCCTCCTCTATCTTTGTGTGTGTGTGTGTGTCTGTGTGTCTGTGCGTGTGTATCTGTGTTTGGTTTAAAGGGGGAGTTTCGAAGAAGAAGTATGTAAGTATGTTAGATAAATTAGTATAGTGGTTGTGGAAAGGTTTAAAATACACAAAGGAAAATAGAGACAAAGATGAAAATTTGGACAATTTGAAAGCAAAATTAAGAGATACAAATAAACTTATCTAGCGTATACAAGAGCCACATAAAATATATTTTCAAATAGAAAGAACAGGAAAAAATGAAAAACAAAGGTAATAATCCATTAATAAAAGGAAAACGAAATCATAGTTTTCAAATTGATGTTTTGATTAAGTGCTGAGCAAGGGAAAATAAATTGCCTGTGTGTAAACATACAACCTGTGAGAATGTTAACACAAAAGATAATAATGCTTTCAGAGTGGAAATTGATTTCAGAAGAAAAACCTCGCTAAGAAATGGCTTGAATACGTGTTCAATCGGTTTTGAATTTCATCAGATGAATCAGCTTCTTTTTGGTGTGGGCACCCTGGCTGACATAAAGGATCACCTATGGTCTCACTCTCCAGGGCTGATCATCTTTCTAAAAACTCAAAAGTTATCCAGGTACAGGAATATAATTTTATTGACAGCTTTCTGACGTAAATTTATCATTCAAAAATATTTTTTTCATCCAAATTCCATGCTAAAGTTTTAAATCTGTGCCACATAAAACCTTTCCCAATATGGTATCTTAATGACTAACAATTTGGAAGGTTTAGTCTGTCATTGAGATCAAATATTTTTGTATGTGTGCCTTTGTCATTATTTGACCTTGTCATATAAGCAACACTCTGTTTTAGTGTAATTCTTTGAAAAACACCATAATCAATGGAAATGATGATAATTAGATCAAAGGGGTATTTTTTGTTTTTGTTTTTTCTGACAAAGAGATTGTAGGCAAAGTCTCTAGTAGAAGCTATCATTATTTGCAGGTGCATTGGACTCTCCACTTGTAACTGGGTTATAATTCTAGAGATTGCCTCGAGTAATAATGCCTTTTTTTTTCAGGAGCTTTTAATATGAAAGCAAAATATGGAATATGGAACAATATGTAGCCAGTTCAACTTATACCTAGTATATTTCAAATTGTACTGATATATGCCTGAAACCACAAATTACATGAAGAATATTAAAATAAAATCATGAAAATAAAAGTGACTTTTGTTATCAAGTTTACAACCAAATAGTAATGAATTCTCATTAAAAAAATGTAACTCTTATTTATCAACCAGTTTCTGGCACCAGTTAACTGGTTTTTCCACAATCTCTAGCACAGTGATATCCTTAAAGTCCTTAGAAGTCCTTGCATCATTCTGAAGCAAAAAAGAGCTGTTAAATGCTCAGTACACTTAAAATTAAGGCATCTTAGTACCATAACTGGATATTCTTTCACCTATAGGTTGTTAGTAACTGGTAGCTTATAAGCCAAAAACAGGATTGTGATTATGTTGTGTTGTGGTATGTAGTGTTCAAAAAACTGAGTTGTCAACATTTAAAAATAGTATATTTTTGATAAACAACAAAGTCCTACTGTATAGCACAGGGAACTATATTCAGTACCTTGTAATAAAGTATAATGAAAAATAATATGAAATAAGATATGTATATGTATAATTGAATCACTTTGCTGTACACCAGAAACTAACACAACATTGTAAATCAACTATATTTCAACTAAAAAAAAAGAAAATACTTAGTTTATAATATTGAGAGAAAAAACAAAAATTTCAAAATTAATATAAATCAAACAACATTACCTCCATTGTCACTTCCCAATCCCTTAAAAGTGTTTTCTGGCATGGATTTCCATAAGATTTACAAATGAGTCATCGCTCTTGTCATAACACATTTAACAGTTCTCTGTTTATAAAACAATGCTACAATAGAATTCATGTTTTAGTAGCAAAAAAAATAAAGACTAGACTATTTTACCCAAAATCAGAATTTGCTGCACATTTTTCGAAAAGAAAATGAAAATCTATGATACTGGGCCTGCCTTTCTACAATCACTTGCAGCTAAATAGAAGTGGATTTTGTTAAGAAACATGTAACCTAACTAGCTCTCCACAGGCCGCCCCACTGCCATTGTGTTCCATCGGACTCTCTTCTCTCAATTATGTTGTGTTTGGTCCCATAGTACTTGAGTAAATGACCCCTCATGTTCTTTCAATCAGTAGGTGAAGAAACAAAGGCAGCAAGGGAAAGTAATCTAACTAACCTGACTTTATGCTCTGGAATATGGACAAACTTCTATATAAAGGTTTTCCTTTCATGATTTCATTTTATCTCTTTCTTTAATTTTTTTTTAAATTGAGAATCGTTGCATTTTGTATACACTCAATAACAAGCTATATCATTAACTTTCTGAAAGTCATTATGAGCAAAACTTATAATAATGCATCACAAAGACAGAGATATAAAAATAAGACTTGGCAAAAAATGTATAGGTGATATAGTTAAGTACTTCATCTCTTGAAAAGTTCAAACAAGTATAGTAATTTGCTTTATCAGGGTTTCTACAAGATCTTCACTGTATTTTAAGAAGATGTTCAATCTTCAGCAAAATCCTTTGCCTTCAGTAATTATAAGAAGGTGAGAGGAAAACATTTTTGTGAAGCTGGCTCTTTATAGCATATGATTCTGCCAGATCAAACTTAAAATTTATGAGAACTAAGTAAGTTTGTTTTTCATGTAGAACATTTTTTCACAAAAATAAAATAAAATAATTAATATTTTCTTATGTAATCAAGTGATATTTTGAAAATAGTTCTTGCCAAGGTAAATAAAAATATTAAGGTGTAAGTTTCTGTGTATACAAAAAGAATAGTTAGGAATTAAAAATTTTAAATATGGAGAAAATTTGAGAAAAACAACACAAGTGCATACCAGAGCCAAATTGTTTTATTTATTTATTTATTTAATTTATTTTTGTTTAGATTTTTGCCACATCTGTGTGGCATGTGGGATCTTAGTCCCCCAACCAGGGATCAAACCTGCGCCTCCTGCGTTGGAAGGTAACCTTCACCTACTGCACTGGAAGGCAGAGTCGTAACCATTGGACCACCAGGGAAGTCCCCCAAATTGTTTTAAATGTGATAAGTGGAAATGCAAAATGGTGAAGCTGCTATGGAAAACAGTATGGAGATTCCTCAAAAAATTAAAAATAGAACTACCATATTATCAAGCAATCCCACTTCTGCATATTTATCCAAAAGATTTGAAATCAGGATTTCAAAGAGATTATTAGCACTCTCACATTCATTACAGTATAGTCAAGATGTGAAATGACCTAAATGTCTTTTGACAGATGAAAAGATAAGCAAATATGTGGTATATACACAGGAATAATATTCAGCCTTAAAAAAGAAGGAAATTCTGCAATACGCAACGATATGGATGAATCTTGAAGACATTATGCTAAATGAAATAAGCCAGTCACAGAAAGATAAATACTGCATAATTCCACTTACATGCGGTATGTAAAATGGTCTAATTCATAGAAACAGGAGAGTAGATTGATGATTTCCAGGGCCTAGTGAAAGGGAGAAGAGAGGAGTTAATTATCAATGGGTATAAAGTTTAATTTAAGCAAGATGAGTAAGTTCTAAATATCTGCTTTACAACGTTGTACTTATAGTCAACAAGAATGTTTCATACACTGAAACATTTAAGAAGGTAAGTCTCATGTTCAATGGTCTTACCACAATAAAATAAAACAATTTAAACGGTGATAGAAATCGTTTGAAAACAAATACAGTTCCTATTTCACTCTAAAATCACATATGACAGCTTTCTGCATATAAATACAATGTTTCCTTACTGTCAATTTACAGTCAATATCATTATTGCTTTCATTGGTACATGTTATTAGCATTATAGTTATTTACTTTCATTGTCTGCAAAGAATGTACTCATATTGCAGAATCAGCAGAGAAGTCAAATCCCTGCCTTATGCATTTGAATGTTTAACTTGACAAAGAAAGACAAACTTTAAGAGAACAAAGAAATTTTTTTCTAGGAAGTGAGGTTGCTAGCTATGCAGTAAAGATAGCCATTCGTAAAATGTCTGAAGAAGTTCTTCCAGACAAATTCAAGCTGAAGTTTTATTATTGTGTTATGAGAATTATATTTCAAATCAAGTGTTTTTTCAGTCACTTCATGTCTTGAAAAATATGAAATAATTTGCAATTGTCACAGTTATTCATATCACAAATTTTTTACAAGCAGTAATTTTTTTTAGGTTAGCAAGACACTAGAATTACAATAAACTTATATGTGGGAAAACATAGCAGTTTAATAAGCCTATGCTGGGAAAATTGCACCTTAAAATATTCATGCACACTTTTAACCTTTCAGTATATATGAACTCTGAAGTTAGTTGAATACTTCGGGGATTTTAACTCATGCTATATTGTGATAAAAATTTTTTTCTTAAATCTAAGAGATTCTAGTCAAGTAAAAAGATACCGAATTGTAGAATTAAAGGACCTTTGTGACTTTCATCAACTCCAAGTTTCTTTACTTCTCCAAGTTTCTTCATTTATAAACTAGGGATAATAATGCTTATATGAATATTGAGCTTATGGTAGAATATAATGTGGATATGAAAACAAGTTTAAATGCAACAGTTTGCTCATGAGTTGCCTATTGTAATTCCTCTGTAGAGACATGTACTAAGAATCAATGTGGAAAAGTTCTAAAACTACATCAAATATGTTGTTGACATACAGACAGACTGTCACTTATATCTACTGCCAGGCACTTTATTAGATTCTAAGGATATAAATATGAAAATTATACAATCATTTGCCTTCAAGGAGCTCACAGTCAGGTAGGGAGGACAAACCATATACAACTTCCTACAATGGATTAAGAACTATATTAACATTAGCAAAAAGTGCTATGAGAGCATATAAATGGAGGGTTACTTCTGATTACAATATCAGACACAAGGTGACTGAGATGGTGTCCTTGAAGCTATGCTTCATAGGATAAATTGAATTTTTCTAGTGGAGAATGAGGACATTTGATGCATAAGAAGTATCTTGAGTAAAGGTATAAAGACAATTTAAGACAGATGGTGTGTTTGGGATGAGAATGGATATGTGAATGATGGGATTTGATATTGGATGTGCAAAGGCATATGAACTCCAATCTCTGCAACAATCATGAAGAAAGCTGATTTTGTCTCATACCATGTAATTTGTTAATGTGATTGCTATAGTTCTTTAATATGTCAAAGTAAAAAAAAATACTATTTTTTAATGACTCATAAATTCACTACCCAGATAACATTTTTGAAACTAAAAATATAATAGTACTGCAATGAATATTATTTTATCTTTATTGGGGAACTTTGTGTTTTTACTACACAGAAAACAAGGAAGAATATACTTTTGAAACAAAGTATTACACTTTACACAGAACATTTTTTAAGAAAAGAAAGCACACAAGTAAGTGTGTGCCATAGAAACAAACAAAGAAAAAACTCTGATAGAATTGATTTGTAGAGAGAGACACTCAAGACAAGGCAATTAATTCAGGAGAGATGAATTACAGCCACAGCTGTGTGAATGAATAGTTGGGAGTATATTTGATTAATGTTTAAATAGAGAATACATTGGCTAGAGTAAATAGGTGAATGGGAGTAACTAGCAAATGTAGAAAGAAATAATAAATTTTCTTAGCTTAAGTAGAGTGATCAAACATTATAGGATAGAATTTGGAGAAAAGAAAAGGCTTGGGAGTAACATAATAACTTATTTTTGGACACATTCAATTCAAGTGCCACATGAAATTTCAGATTGAGTTGTTTAGCAAGTAAATAGAAATTATATCATTCATATTATTTTGAAATGTTTTCTGTTTATAGAAGTAAGAATATCTAAAAGCTATTGGATCAGCCATCTCTTTGTAACAACCTACTCCAAAACTTAATGTCTTATTACACTAAGTATTTATTATTACTCAGTACTTTTTGAGTCAACTAGGTAGTTTTACTGATCTTAACTAGGCTCAGTTGATATTAGCTGAGTTTACTCATGTATTTTTGGAAATCACAGTTTTCTAGGATGATCTCCTTCACATGCCTGGCATTTAGCTGGCTGTCCACAGAGGTGACTAGGGTGATTTAGCTCATCAGACTAGCCTGCATTTGTTCTCATGGTAGCTGAGCAGAATTCCAGGAAAGTAAATACAGGTATGAAAGTTCTCTTGAAACTTAACCTTAGATCTGGCAAACTACTTCTGCCATATTCTATTAGATAAAAAAGGTCACAAATCCAACCCAAATTCAAGAAATGAGAAAATGGGTTCTACCTCTTGATGGGAAAATCTTCAAAGGCACGTTGCAAAGTGTGTGGTATAGAGAAGGATGGAGAATTAGGGCCATGTTTTTAAATCAATGAACCCATTATCAAATGTGTATTTAAGTATATAGTTACTTAGTGTTAAAAAACAATCTAGTAGGGCTTCCCTGGTGGCGCAGTGGTTGAGAGTCCGCCTGCCAATGCAGGGGACACGGGTTCGTGCCCCGGTCAGGGAAGATCCCACATGCCGGGGAGCGGCTAGGCCCGTAAGCCATGGCCTCTGAGCCTGCGCATCCGGAGCCTGTGCTCCGCAATGGGAGAGGCCACAACAGTGAGAGGCCCATGTACTACAAAAACAAAACAAACAAAAACAAACAAACAAACAAAAAAACCAATCTAGTAGATAATCTTCCATCTAAGAAAAAAATCCCTAACAAATGAATCGTATATGTTAACCTCTCAGAGCACAGAAAGCTTGCTTAAAAGCCACATATAATTATTTTATCAGAGCCATGTGATAAAGCAATTATGTAATTATACATTAATTACTCAACAGAGAAAATGATTTGCGTTCGTGTTTAAAATTCAGAATTGTTCACCTGTTCTTTTTAACTAATCTTTTAACTAAAAGAGAGCCAAAGTTCAATAGTACTTCGAATGGTGTCACTGTTTATCCTTAATTTTAACTAGTGTAAAATGACAAGAGATTTATCCAGTGCCATTGGTGAATACAGAAGGTAAATAATTAAGAATGAGCCAAAGAAATTTCTTAAATGTGGGAAGCACCATACTTCCAACAATCAGATATGTTTAGAGAGGGCGCAGACAGCATACTAAGCAAACACAAGATTAAACAAAAAACCACATGAACAAATTACCAACAATGAGTAAATCCAGAAACAAACACTCCATACAATTCCAAGTGTGAGGAACATGACTATACATGCAATAGACCTAATGGGCTACTTTTGCGTGAAAGTGGACTGATAATTAGAGTGAAAGGGGCAGAGAGACAGAGGCAGACACTGGGAATCTTTCAGGTAAACTGGAACATACAGTTAGCTCAATAATGAACTTCTCTGTAAACAAGTGTCAGTTTCTTAATCAGAAACTAAGAAGTATACTTGTGAATTTACTGATCCAGAGCCAATTGTTTCACCTTTTTGTTCTTCATTTAAATCTAAGTGTTAATCTGATGGTTTTCTGTGTATTGTCTGACATATTTTCTTTCTTTTACACTACAAAGGTCATACCCCCCACTCCCCAACCCATCCTACCTTATAGTGTCCAATATTTAAAACGACTGAAAGAAAATTCTCTTTTCTGAAACATAGTGGACGAACTACTTTTGGGGGTAATCTTAAAGAGTTTAGATGAAAGACGCTCAGGAGAAGAGAAGGGAAAATTGTGAAGTGACAACTCAAAAAATAAAGGACAAAGTAGAAGTTAGAAAGAGGGCTTAGGAACAGAGCAAAAGGAACAGTAAAGAATACTGCCCTTTACATTGCTTTTGATGATTTGATGTCTGTGGACAAACTACTGCACTCTGGACAGGCAAGCCCTGCTGAAGAGCATTTAGGGACTTCAGGCACCCTGTCTCAAGAAGGAAGAACCTGCAGGAACTGAATAGAATGCTTGAGCAAAGTTCTTTTTGCTGGGACACAAAAACTGTGAGGATGGTGATGGTCATTGGTGAGGGCCAGGACAGAGATGGAGGACCTGGGTCTTTCACATAGTAAAGTAGAGGGTTGCAATCTGTTGAAATACTGGCCAATCATAAGGGATGCTACTAGGTCTCCAGACCTGATTTGGCTCTTCCTTGGCCTTGAAGTTTCAGAGAGGTGAGCTCTTTAGTTTCGCAGAGTTGATTGGACTCAAGATGCTGACTAATGATTAGAAAGAGGAATGATTATTTATTGCAAAATAATCAGGAACAGCATAACAGATTGGATCTTAGCAAACTCAGAACTACAAAGTGAATTAGCTATGAGATTTGAATGTACAATTCTTGCAGTTCTAAAAGCTGAGTTATTCCTCTCCCTAATGACGAACCTGTAAAGAGATCTGTACAAAGAATTTGTAGAAACCTTAGAAGATGCTCTCTGTCTAGAGTAATGTTTGAGGAAAATATGTGATTCTTGCTTTGCTTTTAAGATGGACAATACTCCTTATGTGCCCCTTGTGATTGATATAGTTTTTCTTTAAATTGTTAATATGTTCATACAGAAAACAAGTTTGCTAACCTCAGGCCCAGTCTTTCCATGACTGAGTATTTGTCCACTCCACACGCTATATGTTGATTGCATGGTTTGATTTTCAGAATGTAATCTTACTTGCCTGTTGCTAATTTCTTGGGGTGGGGTAGTGGGAACACTTCACTGTCAACCTCATACTTAGCCTATACCCACAAGCAATTGTGAGCTATATTCTCACAGAAGTAGCTTAAGTGGAAATAAGAGCTAGCTCTACCATCATCTTCCCTTGTCCATTCTCTATTACTACATGAGGGGAAAACTGGGGAATGGGGCAAAAATACATTAAAAGGAGCCCAAGTAAACCTACCTACGTCTAAGGAACTACTTTGAGAAATGATGAGAAAAGGAGCTGAAGATGGTGAGGTCCTTTTATGAATTAAATTTAAAAATACCCTGTGATATGTAAGCTGATGTGGCAGGGGTTTTCCCTCTACTTTGTTTATTATCCCCAGTGCCTGAATATTTGCTAGAAAGTGCTCAATAAATGTTTACGGAAATGATTATTAATCAATTAATAGAATACTGTCTTAGATTCTGAGCATCACATTTCAGTTGGAATAAAAGTAACTTGGAACATATCAGAAGATTAGTGCTCAAGAGATGTAGAAGACTGGAAGATCTGTTTAAAGAAGGCATGGGTATTTAGCTGAGAGAAAGAGAATACTAGGCACAGGGTAAAATAAACACTGTCTTAAAATATTCAAAAAAACAATCAATAAGTGAGATATAGGCAGACTCATTCTGTTACCCTGAGGATGATAAGTAACAGTTACAGATTTCAGATTTTCATAAGCAAGAACTAATTTGCACCCATGTATCAGTTTTTATTGATGGGTAGTATTTTACCACAATCACATGAATTTGTGGCTTTCTTTTAGGCCTGTCTTCAAAATTCTACATGTAAGGTTTGATTTATTTAGCCATTAAATTCTTTTTCATTATTAAGGGTTGAGCATATTTCCCTGTTGTAGTTCATGATTACATGCCTGTTTCTAGGGTGAGAAATTGGATTCCTTTTGTTTCAATATTAAAAACCATTAAGAAAATGTGTGTAGGAAGATTAAGTATAAGTATATTAATAATAGTTAATACCTTTACACTACGTTCATCAGAGAAGTTCAATTATATCTCTAGAGTTTTCCATGAGATCCAAGTATTCTTTTTCTTAGCTTAAAAATATTATTTGATTAGACATTATCTGGGATGTGAAAACATTACACTAATCAATAATAGAATTGGGTTCAAATTTAATAGCAAATAAATTCAGATAACAGTGGAATTTGGGAGATAGCACTAAAAGTTATGAGCATCTAGTGAGGCTACATGTCCTGTGTACATGAACTTGGAAGGGTGTGGTTGATTTAAAGGAGCTGAACAGGCAAAAATACAGAGTTCTCCAACAGTCATAGATGTAAGTGGTACATTGCTCAAAAGTAATCAGTGGTTCATTAAAATATTATTCCTGATTTTCCTGTTGTATCTAAAACATTTAAAAAAATTTATATACACATTCACTTTTGAAGAATATACCTATTATGTAAGATGAGATGCAATTAATTTAGAAATAGACAGTTTTTATTTTAGAAAACACACACACACACAGCTGTCTCAGAACCTATATTTAAAGGTTAGATACTCAAATCCTGATCCTTTATATACTCAAATTTTTGTCCTTTAGATATCATATTTTCCATTAAATTTCAATAAAGAATTGCTTATACTTGCCTTTCACTTCTTCACTTCCTGTTCCCACTTCACCCACCTCAATCTGCCTTCCTTTCCCATCATTTAAATAAAAAGGTTTCTCTTAGATTACTGATAGATATATCTGTGCCCATAAGTCCAAATGCTTACTTTTCATCACTCATCTTACCTGACTTCTGTTGACCATTACTTTCTTGATGAAACCCTCTTTCACTTCAATAGCTTTATTTACTGATTTTTGCAGTTTCACACCCTCTCCCTGGACGTTAAATATTGGTTTTTCACATCTTAGACTTTGGTCCACTAGAATCTTCCTGGAAAATCTCATACCAGACAATATTTGTCCAAATCCATGCTTTTAGTTATCATGACAAATATATCTCTTACACCACAGTGTATGTCCACTTGCCTACATAATGTTTTTCTTTGGCTATCTTAAAGGCATTTCAAACTCAACGTGTCTAAAATTTTATCTGTGATCTTTCCTTTCATTCTTTTCTGTTCTAGCATTCTCTACGTTGGCAAGTGTACCATTAATCATTCAGTCACACACAAACACACATGCAAACCAGAAATCTACATGTCATCTTTGACATCTTCTTTCTCCCCATCACGAAGTTCTGTCATTTTTCCCATTAAACCTATTTTGAATGTTCTATTCTCTCCATCTCCTTCACCACCACCTTAGTCCAGGATACCATCATATCTTTCCTGAACTATGACTGTAGCCTCTGTATTTGCATTCATATTAGTCCCCATATTCTCTGTTACAGCCTCAGTTAAAAACAACAACAACAGCAATCCAGTTGTGCTGTTTTTTTCTGTCTTATTTAAAGCATTCCAATCATGTCCCAATGCTCTTGGGATAAATGCAAGACCCTGCAATGTTGCCTGTAGAAAGAACCCTGCCTATTTCTTCAGTCTCACTACACACTCCTCTTTCCCTTGTCATCACTTGAGACACACTGGTCTCCATTCATTTCTGCATTCAAATGTTTCTTCCCACCACAGGGCTTTGGATAGCGTAATCCTCTCCTCTTGAAACCTTCTACCTTTGTCCATCCACCCTTCTAGCAGCTCATGCTCACTACTCCATAGGTTGCTTCCTCAGAAAAACTCTCCCCGAATTGACTGCTCTGACAATGAGTTTCCTCCAGATGTAAGCTCATTTAGTCCCATACACCTCTCCTTAGAAGTATTCCTTAGTACCATTTATCACAGTTATAATTTCACATTTATATGAGAGTCTCTGATTTACCTGTCTCTGCCAAATCCATAATAAGCTTCATGAGGATAAGGACATTCTCTCCTTTGGTTTAACATTTTATTCCTAGCACCTATGTGGTGTTGAATGAATGGTTTATGTTACCTAGAGAAGTCATTCACTGGCTGTCACATGAGTATGGATTTTATAATTTTTTTTTGTCTTGGTACCAAAAGTGAAGCTTTGAGGAAACGGACTAGAGAAAAAGCTGGGGGATCCTGAACATGGGCAAGTGTCCTTAGAGCACTTTGGCAGCTGCTGTGAAAATGGTAGTGGTTATAGCATGTGTTTGCAGGGAAGTAAGTAATAACTCAATTTAATGTAATATACATTTTTAAAAAGATAACAGGGCTTTATCTATATAAGCTCTGTACTGAACAGTAGAAATATAATAAAAATGTAAAAAACAAATAAAACCTCTGTCTTATAAATCTGAGAAACTTATTAAAACATATTGGAAATAAGACAGAAATAAGCTAATAAACATTATTTTTATTTGATTTTCATAGAGCGTTTACTATGCATATGCATTCTAATAAATCTTCAAAATATCTCAATGCTCATAAATCTGATAGAAGAAAGATATTCATATATTGATCTTAGAACAAAGAAAATGGAGGCTTCAAAATGTTATGAATTATTTCCTAGTCCACACAGCTAGAAAGTGACACTGTTCAGAATATATTTCAAGTCCTTAAAATCAAAGAATTCATGCTTAAAACCAGTTTTTGTCAAATTTCAGTAATATGTGGACTCATTAAAAAATCAAAATATTTCTGAAATTTTGTATAGAATTAAATTAGCATCATGACAAAATTCCTTAAGCATATAAATATGAAATTCTTTTACTTGTAGATTTCTAGAACTGCAAAAATAAAACAATATTTGGTTTTACAAATTTTGCAAATCAAATAAAACAAAAATTCAAATTCATTATTATTGTGACACATTTTTGTTTATAAAATAAAATTAATAAAATGTGAATTCTGTATTAATGGCTATATTCCAGGCTCTGTATTAATCTTCATATGTTAAATTTTGCTTCAATGACAACAAACCCCAAATCTCAGTGGCTTAACAAATAAAGTTCTATTATATGCTATATGTCAGGTGACTCACTAAGGTAGATATCACCATTTAAATTTAGGATTTCCATGCTTGGTACCAAGGTAGAGAAATAATTGGAGTGATATACAGAATGATTTTTACTGCCTAAGATTGAATATTGATTACAACTAGTCATGTGGCTCCCTGTAACTGTAAGAGGGCTGGGAATTGTGGGTTATTATGTATCCAAGAACAACATTACAATATTGCTGAACACAAATAATGACTATCACAATTCCAAAACTGAACTCTTGTGCTCCAAAAATGATTTCAAGTTATGAGTTATGTTGACCTAAAACACAAAGACTGCCAAATCTTTCACCAGCAAGATGGGTTTATTTGGGATCAGCAGAGAATTACAATCTGTAGTCTGTAACCATGATGAGCCACGAGCAAATGTCCAAGTATCAAGGGAAAGAAATAGCTTTTATAGAGGGAAAAAGGAAGTTGGAGGAGCTCATGGCTTTCATTTGTTGAGTTCTTGCCATGTATAAGAGGAGTCTTCTTCCTGTTGGGCTCTTCTATCCTCAAAGGTCAAGAGAGGTCACCCTTGTAGTCTCCCAAGTCTATTTAATTGAGGTTTCTGTTTATTACATTTTTACAGTTACCATGCACAAAAAAAACAAGTTTAGTAACATTACTGGTAAATTATTAAACATAAATGCAAGAGTAGACATAGATGATTGTTATCATTTTTACATTAGAACTATAAACAGTAAGATGGGCTTCTCAATATATTGAAAGTTAAATAATAAATACCATTTGTATAGGTGCTCTCTTGGCCCCAACAGAGTTGTAAATACAAACATAAGTGTAAGCCATGAACCCTTAGATAATTGGTTAGAAGGTGGTCAATGAGATGATTCAGAATGAGAATTTTTTTATTGTCATCAAAATAAGAATTCAAAATAAAATTTTATCAACAAGTCATGGCCACTTGTGAGAATATATTGCCAACCCCACAGTTTGAGAAACACTGTATACAGCTATTGTGTCTGTAGAGCTATGTGGCAATATGAGTGAAAAAATCAGTAAAGTGTTCAAGAACAAGATCATTGTGGACTGGAGTGGACTGAAAGTATTCATAGGCAAGAAGGATTTGAGCTCAGCCTTGAAAAAATGATAGAAATTAAGCATAAAAGAGAAGAGAATTGGATTTTCAGCAGGTTTAACATCATAAATAGGAGAAGGGGAGGAGCAAGGTTTGTTCATGCGTTGAGAAGGTGACCTTATCTGGGATAAAATGTTTGTTTTGAAGAGTATTTTGAATTTTCTTTTATGTATAATGAGAAGCTAAATCAAAATTCTGAGTGAAAAGCTATGCCTCATTGAAAATGGTGTTTTTGAACAAATAATGTAATTTTTCAGTGATTGGTGGTTAAGACACTGTGAAGCATGATTACCATGTATTATGTACACATTATGTGCAGGGTAATATATCAGGCACTTTAAAGAAAATATCTAATTTCATGATAACATGAACACTGAAAGTTAGACAATCCTATCCTTGCTTTAGAGATGCCAGAAAAGAATTCCAAGAGTGTTGGGTTACTTTATTTACAATAATAGTATGCACCCTGAAACAGGGATTTTAATCCACTCTGACACTAAAATTCAAGTTCTTTCTACTGCATCATACTAAGTGAAGAGGGCCACATATTTCTGGCCCTCTGTTGAGCAAATTGTATTTATTAATAAATTAGTAGTCATCCTTACTGAGGTAGATAATTTTTTGTTTCTTTCAAAGGACTAGATATATAACATTTGCATGTGATCAACATTGTTACCAATAAAGTATGACTTTTGTGACTATCAACAGGAAAGTAATCTAGATAAGTTTGAAATATTTCTATTATCATGAGACATGAACATCTATTAAGTTTGAGATTTTATGGGGTCACATGCCATTTTTATCAGATTTGGGAAATTTATGATAGGAATAAAAAGAAAATATGTTGATTTCATAAGGCATTTGTTTTTGTTTTTTTTTCTTTTTTTTTATTAGTTTCTGCTTTATAACAAAGTGAATCAGTCATACATATACATCTGTTCCCACATCCCTTCCCTCATGCATCTCCCTCCCTCCCACCCTCCCCATCCCGCCCCTCCAGGCAGTCACAAAGCACCGAGCTGATCTCCCTGTACTCTGCGGCCACTTCCCACTATCTATCTACCTTACGTTTGGTAGTGTATATATGTCCATGCCTCTCTTTCGCTTTGTCACAGCTTACCCTTCCCCCTCCCCATATCCTCAAGTAGGTCTGTGTCTTTATTCCCGTTCTACTCCTAGGTTCTTCATGACTTTTTTTTTTTTAATTCCGTATATATGTGTTAGCATACAGTATTTGTCTTTCTCTTTCTGACTTACTTCACTCTGTATGACAGACTCTATGTCTATCCACCTCATTACAAATAGCTCAGTTTCGTTTCTTTTTATGGCTGAGTAATATTCCATTGTATATATGTGCCACATCTTCTTTATCCATTCATCCGATGATGGACACTTAGGTTGTTCCCAGCTCCGGGCTATTGTGAATAGAGCTGCAATGAACATTTTGGTACATGTCTCTTTTTGAATTATGGTTTTCTCAGGGTATATGCCTAGTAGTGGGATTGCTGGGTCATATGGTAGTTCTATTTTTAGTTTTTTAAGGAACATCCATACTGTTCTCCATAGTGGCTGTACCAATTCACATTCCCACCAGCAGTGCAAGAGTGTTCCCTTTTCTCCACACCCTCTCCAGCATTTATTGTTTCTAGATTTCTTAATGATGGCCATTCTGACTGGTGTGAGATGATATCTCATTGTAGTTTTGATTTGCATTTCTCTAATGATTAATGATGTTGAGCATTCTTTCATGTGTTTGTTGGCAGTCTGTATATCTTCTTTGGAGAAATGCCTATTTAAGTCTTCTGCCCATTTTTGGATTGGGTTGTTTGTTTTTTTGCTATTGAGCTGCATGAGCTGTTTATAAATTTTGGAGATTAATCCTTTGTCAGTTGCTTCATTTGCAAATATTTTCTCCCATTCTGAGGGTTGTCTTTTGGTCTTGTTTATGGTTTCCTTTGCTGTGCAAAAGCTTTGAAGTTTCATTAGGTTCCATGTGTTTATCTTTGTTTTTATTTCCATTCCTCTAGGAGGTGGGTCCAAAAGGATCATGCTGTGATTTATGTAATAGAGTGTTCTACCTATGTTTTCCTCTAAGAGTTTGATAGTTTCTGGCCTTACATTTAGGTCTTTAATCCATTTTGAGCTTATTTTTGTGTATGGTGTTAGGGAATGATCTAATCTCAAACTTTTACATGTCCCTGTCCAGTTTTCCCAGCACCACTTATTGAAGAGGCTGTCCTTTCTCCACTGTACATTCCTGCCTCCTTTATCAAAGATAAGTTGGTCATATGTGCGTGGGTTTATCTCTGGGCTTTCTATCCTGTTCCATTGATCTAGCTTTCTGTTTTTATGCCAGTACCACACTGTCTTAATTACTGTAGCTTTGTAGTATAGTCTGAAGTCAGGGAGCCTGATTCCTCCAGCTCCGTTTTTCGTTCTCAAGATTGCTTTGGCTATTCGGGGTCTTTTGTTTTTCCAAACAAGTTTTGAAATTTTTTGTTCTAGTTCTGTGAAAAATGCCAGTGGTAGTTGGATAGGGATTGCATTGAATCTGTAGATTGCTTTGGGTAGTAGAGTCATTTTGACAATATTGATTCTTCCAATCCAGGAGCATGGTATATCTCTCCATCTATTTGTATCATCTTTAATTTCTTTCATCAGTGTCTTATAATTTTCTGCATACAGGTCTTTTGTCTCCTTAGGTAGGTTTATTCCTAGATATTTTATTCTTTTTGTTGCAATGGTAAATGGGAGTGTTTTCTTGATTTCATTTTCAGATTTTTCATCATTAGTATATAGGAATGCCAGAGATTTCTGTGCATTAATTTTGTATCCTGCTACTTTACCAAATTCATTGATTAGCTCTAGTAGTTTTTCGGTAGCATCTTTAGGATTCTCTATGTATAGTATCATGTCATCTACAAACAGTGACAGCTTTACTTCTTCTTTTCCAATTTGGATTCCTTTAATTTCCTTTTCTTCTCTGATTGCTGTGGCTAAAACTCCCAAAACTATGTTGAATAAGAGTGGTGAGAGTGGGCAGCCTTGTCTTGTTCCTGATCTTAGTGATCACTGAAGAAATCAAAGAGGAAATTAAAAAATACCTAGAAACAAATGACAATGGAGACACGACGACCCAAAACCTATGGGATGCAGCAAAAGCAGTTCTAAGGGGGAAGTTTATAGCAATACAATCCCACCTTAAGAAACAGGAAACATTTCGAGTAAACAACCTGACCCTGCACCTAAAGCAATTAGAGAAAGAAGAACAAAAAAAACCCCAAAGTTAGCAGAAGGAAAGAAATCATAAAGATCAGATCAGAAATAAATGAAAAAGAAATGAAGGAAACAATAGCAAAGATCAACCAAACTAAAACCTGGTTCTTTGAGAAGATAAACAAAATTGACAAACCATTAGCCAGACTCATCAAGAAAAGAAGGGAGAAGACTCAAATCAATAGAATTAGAAATGAAAAAGGAGAAGTAACAACTGACACTGCAGAAATACAAAAGATCATGAGAGATTACTATAAGCAACTCTATGCCAATAAAATGGACAACCTGGAGGAAATGGACAAATTTTTAGAAATGCACAACCTGCCAAGACTGACTCAGGAAGAAATAGAAAATATGAAGAGACCAATCACAAGCACTGAAATTGCAACTGTGATTAAAAATCTTCCAACAAACAAAAGCCCAGGACGAGATGGCTTCACAGGCGAATTCTATCAAACATTTAGAGAAGAGCTAACTTCCAGCCTTCTCAAACTCTTCCAAACAATATCAGAGGAAGGAACACTCCCAAACTCATTCTATGAGGCCACCATCACCTTGTCACCAAAACCAGGCAAGGATGTCACAAAGAAAGAAAACTACAGGCCAATATCACTGATGAACATAGATGCAAAAATCCTCAACAAAATACTAGCAAACAGAATCCAACAGCACATTAAAAGGATCATACACCATGATCAAGTGCGGTTTATTCCAGGAATGCAAGGATTGTTCAATATACGCAAATCAATCAGTGTGATACACCATATTAACAAGTTGACGGAGAAAAACCATATGATCATCTCAATAGATGCAGAGAAAGCTTTCGACAAAATTCAACACCTATTTATGATAAAAACCCTGCAGAAAGTAGGCATAGAGTGAACTTTCCTCAACATAATAAAGGCCATATATGACAAACCCACAGCCATCATTGTCCTTAATGGTGAAAAACTGAAACCATTTCCACTAAGATAGGCATTTGTTATCATAATTTTTGCATTTTCTTAGAATTAAATGGCTGTAGTCTCAATGAGATAAAGGGCAGTGTATAAACACTTGTGTAACTGGGTTACCAAACCAAAGATTTAGGGTAATTAAAATACTCAGTTTTCCCTTGTCCTTTTTTTATTAGGTTCTCTGAGATACTGTAGCAGCTATGGAATACTTCCAAAGGCCTGAAAAAGACCTCAGACTTTGGTGGTAGATAACAGGAACAATCAACAAGGGAATACCAGTTATCATCAAGGAGACCTCAGCAAGAGACTGGGGAAAAATGGAAATCATCCTTAGGGAAGTGGAATCAACATCCAAGTTCAATAGACTAAGTCATCACAGAACCTTGATTGAAATGTGGAAGTATTGGCAAGTAAAGGGAAAAAGAAAAAAAAACCAAAACAAACAAACCAAAGGAAAAAAAAAAAACCTAGAACTTCAGAGTGGGACACTGGAGTTAGAACCAGAGAAGGGAACATTGCTAGGGTTGTTTCTCCATGTCATTGGTGGGGAATGTATTGGTATGTTATGGGAGGTTATGGATGGAATGTGTAGCTTGGTCATTTTCTCCCTTTAAATTAGATGTCAGAATATCAGGATGTTCTCCTATACGAATCTGGGTGAATCTCATGTTACTGGTTCTTATTAGGTACTTAGTAATTACACATTCAACAGATAAAGGATAAAAAAGAAAGAATGAATAAACGAATAGCTAGTGAATTCCATTGTTCAAAAAGGGCTGCAGCATCATAGTTTCCTGTCCTTCCTTGAATTTACTGAGAGCTTACTTAGTGGAGGAAACATACATCCAGAGAGATACCATTGTATGTTCATACAGTGCCTGGCCCTCTGTATAGAGTGGCATCAAAATGTGGATCATTCAAATATTTTGTTGATTATTCACTAAATGCAGACAATTAGAACTTGAAGCCTGCTCATCCTTCTCACTGTTTTAAAAATAAATCTTTGAATAGCCAATGTAACCCACAAAGGTCTTGTAATAGAGAAGAACAAATCTGACTCCATATTGGATCTGTTTCTTTCACTTTAACCTTTGTATTCTATTGCTTTTGCTACAAATTATTTACTAAAGGGATGTTGCCTGTAGCTTAGAGTATATATAATGGCCCATTTCCCAGGACCCTGTCTTCCATGCCTGAATGTTAAGCTAAAACACCTTTGTTTAAGCTCAGAGGAAACATCCTGACCAGGCTCACTGGTGAATGGCTACAGGAAAGAAGAAATTAACAAATTTGGCCTGAACCAGGAAATGTTGGCAACAACTTATCACCTTTTTAACTTTACCTCCTTACTTCCCCTTCTTTATTCCATAAAAGAAACTAGCATCTAAACCTGGGTAAGATGGTTCTTTGGGACACTAGTCCACCACCTTCTTGGTCTGCTGGCCTTCTGAATAAAATCACTATTCCTTGCCCCAACAACTCATCTCTCCATATATTGGCCTGTCGTGCAGCCAGCTGTATGAGCTTGGACTCAGTAACTGTCTGGGCCTTGTCTAATTCTCTAGCATCAATGATGGGGCTCTTAACCAGTGTTTCTGCAGCCTGGCTCTTTCTAAGGCACCTGATAGAGAATTATCTGAGAGGCAGCATGGCATAGCAGTTAAAAGCAGGAAACCTGATGTCAGAGTGCTGCAGTGAGAACTCTCTTTCTACATATACTGACTATATAAGTTTCTTATCCTCATTGTGCCTCATTTTGCTCATCTTTAAAATGGAGCTAATAATAGTACCTTCCTCAATGTATCATTATGAAAATTAAACAAATTAACTGGAAAGTGGTCAGAACTGTATCTGGTCTTTTCCCAAGCTTACTAATATGAAACTAATTGAAACTCCAAACATTTCCATTAAATATAGTAAAATAAAACACAAATAAATAGGGCACTTAGTCCAGCTTGAAAGTTTTGGACAGACTACCAATAAGTACTGACAACAGAAAGTCATGGAGTTACAGAGATAGTGACAGAAAAATGGAATGCAGGGTGAAAAAAAGATTATCCTGTTTTATTGGGTTGACATATGGGATAGACTTGAGAATGTTTATAGACGAATGGAAAGACACAGGAGCAAGAGTAAACAGGAAGAAAAGGGAAGTAAACTCCAGAGAAGGTAGTAGAGGATGAGATCAATGCCACAAGTGGAATAATTGGCTTTAGACAGAAGCAGGGACAGATAATAGCTATGAGTTGTTTTGCACCCCATTATCTTTAACTCACATTTCTGTTTGGAAACCATGAGCTGGGTGTCACAAAAGCCTTTCTTATTGAAAGACACCCTGTATCACTGATTTTCACAAATTTTCTCTACATTGTATGCTGTTAACTTGATGTTTAATCCATACACCTGCTGCTTTGTGTGCTTAGAATGCCTCTTCCCTTAAATTTCATTTCTCCCATACAGATTTCTCAATCAAGTGACTGTTTAGCCACTGAAACAATTTCTAACTTCAAGAAACTTCTTTGGCATTTCCAGAAACATAGAAAACAAAATTAAGTGGGCATTTGCTTACATTCTTGTTTTCCCCTCAGTGAAAAGTCATCGCTTGGTCTCCATTGCTTGCCAATAATTGCTTCATGGAGCGAAAATACAAACAGGGCAGTGACTACGTCCATTTAATCTACTTCTCAGAACATAGAACATTTTCATGAAACATTTTACAAGAACTTATGTTCCATTTGATAATGATGATGACCCATGATTTTTATATAGGAAAGCTCTTAAAATTGCCTAATAATAGCAGGGCACAGAAAAATGGACTATTTTGTCAGGCCATCTAGAAACTTCAATCTAAGAGAGGTTAGTTTGTGAAAAATCTTCTAGGATATTTGAATCTTAAATTTAAATGCCCAGCCTTCTATTTGAAATCATTCTGGATTCTTCTGTAATCTGGCTCTAGAACCAGCAACTAAACCTCTAGCAAACATAGTTTAATCTCTTCATATATTTAAAATAACCAAAATATATGGCCTCGCTCTCGGCATGCTCATGTTTTTATGATAACTCAAACTTCACCTGAGTAAAAGAAAACTTCCAACGCATGTTTGGGGTTTCCCCACACACACACAAATGTGTGAATCTCTTTCTGTTATTTCCAGTAAGATGGGAAAATGAGTTTGAAAAAAACAACTTCGGGTATATTATCAATGAGAAATTTAGGAATTTAGCTATGACATTATGACATTCCCATTAAGCTTACAAAAAATAATAAGTAAAGTCATGCTCTGACTTTGTGACTCTCACTGTTAGTAATCATCAAAACACTGTGAAAAATGATTTCAAGATCAAAGCAAAACATAGCAACTTCAAAGACAGAGAGAGAGCTCAGGGCTGAAAAAGCATGGTCCTCATAATATCACCCCCCATTAGATGGTTGTAAGAACTCAGGTAAACAAGACTTGGATCTGAAATGGACCTAAGAACATCTACAGCAATCTGCCAAGTTTCTATTCCTCATATTTTTTCAGTTACTTTCAAGATCACTTTCTGTTCCATTCCACAGATGAAATCTAAGTGTGCTTCGTGAGATCTATAAGCTATCTTTAATCTCCTGAACAGAATAATTTGACCACATAATTTAACATTTAAATTTGCACATTTTGAGAGGAATAATGGCTTTATTAATAATTAGAACTCAAAAATAGTGTTAATTTGGTATGTTCTAGGCAAGTGGGAATACCTTACTATGGCATCTTTCCAAAAAATAACTTTGTTTAAGATGAAATGTTGTTCCCTTGGCCCTATATTAAGAGTTATTTCTTTTGAAATCTTACCCAATTCTCAGCCAGGTCACTTTGTGTGTCCCCAATTAACCAATCCTAATAATCACAAATATAAGTGGTTTGTTGCCTTTAAGTTATGAAGACACTCCATACCAACCTCAACACAGATGACACTCAACCACAACATAAATGATATCCAAATGTTAACACTACTACTGTATCAAAAATTATTTTAAAAAATCAGTGTGTCATATTTTGAAAATTATTCTATTTTTTGGCAACTTGCCTATGTATATCATCTTATTTACCAAACCCTTAAGACTAATATCATCAACTACAAAAAGTGCCCAATGAAGAACAATAAATAACTGTAACAATAGCTATAATTTTAACTACTTTAACATAAAGTTATTTCAACATCATAGAAATTTTGAAAAATAGAATTGCCTCCCATCTTACCATTTTACACACAGCTGTTGTATATCTTTGTTTTCTTTTTCTGTCTTTATATTTCTTTACGATTGTGTATGAATATCCATTTTTCAAACTAACATTCTAACCATTTTTCTACAGCAGAATATATATATATATATAATTGCATTCAGAATCTATATCAAAATTTTACCCAGTTTGGATTTATTTCTGTATTGCCATCCAACCCATGTAATTGTAGTTTGAGAGTGTAAATTAAATTGGGACTGTTCCCTACTTTAATTCACCTTTGAAATAAAGATGGATATTTGGAGTGACTCTCATTCTTCACTATGTTAACACTGAAATAAATATTTAAACACATATAGCTTTTTTCAACTCTTGAAATTTTAAAATATATACCCAAATGCATGATCACTGGGCCAAATGGTAAAAATGAAAAAAGAAGAAAAAGGAGTATATGGGTTCAGAGTGTTCAAGAAAAGTTAATTGTATCCTAAGTGACTTATTACAAATGCACCATATTTATATACATATATTTAACATAATTCATGTGATTCAAAAATATGCAGTTTATTTGTGATGTTTGAATAATGAAAGATCATCTAACCTAGTTCCTTAGTATTTGAGTTCAGCTCTCTTATACTATGAACACGATAAGTACCTGACTTAAGTATCCTATAACTTTAAGATCTGGTTTGGTTCACTACAAATGAATGGATACACAGAAACATTATAGGTAAAATGGATAAGTCAGTAAATGAAAAGTGACAGTATTAGTTAAAAATAAGATATGTAGTACCAAGTTCAGCATTAAGAAAGACAAACTATTCATTCCAAATAAAATATATCATTTTAAAGTCAGTGAGACAGTAAACTAGCTCCTTCTCTGTATGCAAAGATTTTTCTGTTTTAATATTTGCATGTAAAAATGTTGCCAGTATTGTATTGAAAATGGTGGTTTAATATTTTGTCCTTGATCCAGATCCTGATCTGGCCTGATCCAGAAGTAACTGTATTTAAACCTCTTCTTAAACCCCAGTGTTTGTCATCTTATTACCTATATAGAGGTGCAGAGAACTATAAAAAGGAAGCAGGGACTATCATTCTTAGGCAGTTGACAACAGGAGGATTTTTGCCTATAAATCTTTCCACAAAATCTTGAAATAATACTTTTGAACAAAAAACAAAGAGAATGTAAACCAGGCTTGTTTGTTTCTAAAATGTTTTGTGGCTACCTTGTGTTATGTGTGTACCTCATGTGTTTTTTACAAAACCAGAAACATTTTGTTACTACTATTTCTATTCACACCAGAAGGTGGACATATATCGAGGAATTTATACACCAAAAGGAATCAGAGATGTGGAAAAAAGAAGACATATATTTGAGTTTAACTAAGAGAAAACTTGAACAGCAACTTTCGGGCTATCTTCATCAGAAAATATTGAAAGCATTTAGAAGTAAATAATAATTCCTAGATAAGAAGGATGAAAGAAATCAGTTGATTGCATTTATGTAGGAATGTTAGCAAGAAAACCAAGTATGTGCTCAAGGTATATGGTCATCAAAATCTGATCTCAATGAACATTTCCCGTCTCATCTTCGATTCAAATCCTATAACCTCTGCTGCAGTGAACTGGCCATTTTCTCCAGGAAAATACTCTTACTTCTACATCTTACCTTTGAATGTCTCCCTGTTCCAATTTTTTCCTGTTTATGGAAATTCTCATAACTCAAGAAGGAAGCTCCCTCCAACATAATTAAGTAGTCTGTATATACTTAATCCCCACAAAACTTTCTGAACAGCTTCATCTCTTCCACAAGCTAGTGTTCTGCAATTCAAGTCTTCCTGCAGTAGCACAGATCAACACTCTTTCTATGGAGGAGGGGGAAGTCTTTTTGAAGAAATCATATTAGCTAATGTTTCTAATAACGTTAAATTACATTAAATAACTAACATTTTAAGAAAAATGTGATAAGCTAGATAAGATAAATGTATTTAACTATAAGTTTAGGTCCTAACATTTTTCAGTGAAGAGAATGAATTCAATTTAATTCACCAAATATATTTTAAGTAACTATTAAATTCACAGTTTTATGCTAGACCTACTATTACAAAGATTAATACATGTATTCTAAAATATCCCACTTTAATGCAAGACATTTTATGTTAAATGCAATAATATGTCCTGTATTTAAACTATATGTTTTAAATATGGTAACTCCAGATGAAAGAGCAATTCTTTGAAGGGATTAAGCAGTTTTTATAGAGGAGATACTACTACTTTGAACCTGACACTAATAAGTGAATAAGTTTGTGATGTGTGAAGTAAGGGAGAAAAAAGAGTTCGAATAACTGGATGGACCAATAGTATCTAGGATGGAGATCCTTCTGCTGCAAGATTGCCCCTAAGACAACCACATTTTAGACACAATTTTGTATATTTATTTACAGTATTTGTGCTTTTATCATACTAAAATATAAAAATCATAAAAAATGTTATATTTAACTATCTAATTTTAAAATAATTATTGTGTTCTCAATTATATATATTTTTTGCATGTTCGGACCATCGGTTTCCCATATGAATAGAATTCCAATTTTAGAACAGTAGTCAAAAGAAGTGAATTGAAGTTTTAAAATGTATCTCCCAGGAAAACATTTAATATGTAAAAAATGTGTGAATTTAGTATTTATACTATATTTAGTCCAGTCTAACAAACAATTAATAACAAAACCTGTAATTTTCAGTCATAATTTTTCTACCATATCAACTTTTTCTTCCATGTAGCTTTCAATGCAAATATGATGTTATTGCATTTAGCTGGATTTCATCCATTTTAATGAATTTTGTTTTTATGTTTGTTTATTTAAAATATCTTAAATTTTCTCTTGAGATTTCTTCTTTGACCCATATATTATTTAGAAGTATGTTGTTTAATTTTCACATATTTGGGGACTTTTCACTTATCTTTCTGTTATGGATTTCTAGTAAAATTTTAGTATAGTCTGAAGGCAGATATTGTATGGTTTCCATTCTTTTAAATTTAAAGTGTGTTTTATGGCTCAGAATATTGTCTGTCTTGGTGAATGTTGCATGCAGGGTTGAGAAAAATATGTATCCTTCTGCTGCTGTTGGATGAAGCAGTCTCTAGATGTCAATTATATCCAGTTGACTAATGGTTTTGTTGAATTCAGTTATTTCCTTACTAAATCTGTTTATTGCTAAGAGAGGGGTCTTGAAGTCTCCAGCTTGGCTAATGAATTTATCTATTTCTCTTTGCAATTCTATTAGTTTTTACCTCACATAGTTTGACATTTGTTGTTAGATGCATATATGTTAAGGGTTATTTCTTCTTGGAAAATTGGCCTCTTTATTTTTAGGCAATGACCTTCTTTATTGCTAGTAACTTTCCTTGCTTTGGCATTGGCTCTGTTTGTTATTACTGTAGCTAATCCTGCTTTCTTTAGATTAGCATGGTATATTTTCCTCTATCCATTTACTTTTAATCTATATGTGATTTTATATTTAAAGTGTGTTTCTTTTTTAAAAATTATTTAATTTATTTTTTTTACACAGCAGGTTCTTATTAGTCATCCATTTTATACACATCAGTGTATACATGTCAATCCCAATCGCCCAATTCATCACACCCCCACCCCCATACCCCCGTCACTTTCCCCCCTTGGTTTCCATATGTTTGTTCTCTACATCTGTGTCTCAAGTTCTGCCCTGCAAACCGGGTCATCTGTACCATTTTTCTAGGTTCCACATATATGTGATAATATATGATATTTGTTTTTCTCTTTCTGACTTACTTCACTCTGTATGACAGTCTCTAGATCCATCCACGTCTCAACAAATAACGCAATTTCATTCCTTTTTATGGCTGAGTAATATTCCATTGTATATATGTACCACTTCTTCTTTATCCATTTGTCTGCTGATGGGCATTTAGGTTGCTTCCATGACCTGGCAATAGTATATAGTGCTGCAATGAACATTGGGGTGCATGTGTCTTTTTGAATTATGGTTTTCTCTGGGTATATGCCCAGCAGTGGGATTGCTGGATCATATGGCAATTTTATTTTTAGTTTTCTAAGGAACCTCCATACTGTTCTCCATAATGGTTGTATCAATTTACATTCCCACCAACAGTGCAAGAGGGTTCCCTTTTCTCCACACCCTCTCCAGCATTTGTTGTTTGTAGATTTTCTGATGATGCCCATTATAACTAGTGTGAGGCAATAACTCATTGTAGTTTTAATTTGCATTTCTCTAATAATTAGCTATGTTGAGCAGCTTTTCATGTGCTTCTTGGTATTCTGTATGTCTTCTTTGGAGAAATGTCTATTTAGGTCTTCTGCCCATTTTTGGATTGGGTTGATTTATTTTTTAATATTGAGCTGCATGAGTTGTTTATATATTTTGGAGATTAATCCTTTGTCTGTTGATTCATTGGCAAATACTTTCTCCCATTCTGAGGGTTGTCTTTTCATCTTGTTTATGGTTTCCTTTGCTGTGCAAAAGCTTTGAAGTTACATTAGGTCCCATTTGGTTATTTTTGTTTTTATTTCCATTACTCTAGGAGGTGGTTCAAAAACGTTCTTGCTGTGATTTATGTCAGAGTGTTCTTCCTATGTTTTGCTCTAAGAGTTTTATAATGTCTGGTCTTACATTTACATCTCTAATCCATTTTGAGTTTATTTTTGTGTATGGTGTTATGGAGTGTTCTAATTTCATTCTTTTACATGTAGCTGTCCAGTTATCCCAGTACCACTTATTGAAGAGACTGTCTTTTCTCCATTGTATATCCTTGCCTCCTTTGTCATAGATTAGTTGACCATAGGTGCATGGGTTTATCTCTGGCCTTTCTATCTTGTTCCATTGATCTATGTTTCCATTTTTGTGCCAGTATCGTATTGTTTTGATTACTGTAGCTTTGTAGTATAGTCTGAAGTCAGAGAGTCTGATTCCTCCAGCTCCATTTTTTTCCCCTCAAGACTGCTTTGGCTATTCAGGGTCTTTTTTGTGTCCATACAAATTTTAAGATTTTTTGTCCTAATTCTGTAAAAATTGCCATTGGTAATTTGATAGGGATTGCATTGACTCTGTAGATTGCTTTGGGTAGTATAGTCATTTTCACAATATTGATTCTTCCAATCCAAGAACATGGTATATCTCTCCATCTGTCGGTATCATCCTTAATTTCTTTCATCAGTGTCGTATAGTTTTTTGCATACAGGTCTTTTTTCTCCCTAGGTAAGTTTATTCCTAGGAATTTTATTATTTTTGGTGCAGTGGTAAATGGGATTGTTTCCTTAATTTCTCTTTCAGATTTCTGTAGACATCATATAGCTGGGTCTTGTTTTTTATCTGCTATAACACTCTCTGTCTTTCAAGTGGTGTATTTAGACCATTGATGTTCAACATGATTATTGATATAGTTGGATTAATATTTACTATGTTCCTTACAGTTTTCTATTTGTTGCTTTTGTTCCTTGTTCTTATTTTTGTTTTCCACTTTTTTCTGCCTTATGTGTTTTTTTCCTATCTCTTGTGGTTTTATACGATTCCATTTTCTCTCCTTTCTTGACAAACATTTTTTTAAAAATTCTTTTAGTGGTGGCCCTAAAGTTTGCAGTATACATTTACAGCTAATTCAAGTCCACTTTCAAATAACACTATACCACTTCACAGATAATAAGTAATAAATAAATAAATAATAAATAATCTTAATTCCTCTTTTGCATCCCTGTATCATTGCTTTCATTCATTTCTCTTACATAGAAACATGCATAAGCATATATATATATATATATATATATATATACACACACTAAATATATAAATGTATGGTTTGTACATAGCATACATAATTTACTACATTGTTGGTATTATTATTTTGAATATGAACAAACTATTGTGTTAGATTAATTATGAATAAGAAAAATAAAAGTTTTTATTTTACCTTTTCTTATTCCTTCAATGCTCTCCCTTAATTTATATAGATCAGTGTTTCTGACCAATATTATTTTCCTTCTCTCTAAATACTTTTTTCTTATCATTTCTTGCAAGGTAACTCTACTGGCAACAAATTCCCTAAATTTTTGTTTGTTAGAGAAGGTCTTTATTTCTCCTTCACTTTTGAAGGATAATTTTTCAGGGTACAGATTTCCAGGTTAGTGGCTTTTTGCTCTGAACACTTTAAATATTCACTTCACTCTTTTCTTTCTTGCATGATTTCTGAGAAGAAGTTGGATGTAATTCTTATCTGTGTTCCAATATAGGTAAGGTGTTTTCACCCCCACCTCACTTCTTTCAGATTTTTTTCCAGAATTTTTTCTCTGTCTTTCATTTTCTGTAGCTTGAAAATAATATACCTAGGTTTGTATTGGCATTTATTCTGCTTGTTGTTCTTTAAGCTTCCTGGATGTGTGGTTTGGAGTCTGACATTAATTCAGGGAAATTCTTAGTCTTTATTGATTCAAATATTTCTTCTGCTCCTTTCTCTACCCTCTTATACTCCTATTATATGTATGTTACACCTTTGTAGTTGCCCCACGGTCCTTGAATATTCTGTTCTGTTTTTTCAGTCTTTGTTCTCTTTGCTTTTCAGTTTTCAAGAATTCTATTGATATATCCTCTAAGTCACAGACTCTTTCCTCACCTATGTCCAGTCTACTAATAAGCCCATAAAAGGCATTCTTTTTTTCTGTTACAATGCTTTTTGTTTGTTTGTTTAGTGTGTTTTGGTATTTCTTTAATTTTCTCTTGATAGTCGGGCATGATGTACAAATAAAACAAGGAAGTGCTGTAAATAGGCCTTAGTAATGTGGTGGTGAAGTGTGGGACAGGGGAAGTGTGCTATAGTCCTATGATTATGTCTCAATTTTAACTGAGCCTATGCCTCTGAACTATGAACTTCACAAGAGTTTCTCCATTATCCTCCCTTAGGCAGAAGAGGATGGGTAGAGTGGCCTGGAGTTGGGTATTTCCCTTCTCCCACATGGTAGGCTGGAGATGGCTGGAGTTGGGTGCTGAAGTTGGATGTTGCCCTTTTCTGGATCAGGTAGGCTCTGTTAACACCCCAGCTGGTTACATCTGCTTAATTTGTTTCCCTTGAGGCCGGACCTTGTTAAGAAGAAATGCATACTTTGGTGTAATTCAAAATGTTCCCAGTTCCCCACCCTCTGCCTGAAGCCCTGGGATTCCAACAGTATTTTAAATGTTAAACTCTGAGTTGTCCATACTAAGTCTCCAGCAAGTCCTTAGTTATAGTCAGGCTTTCCTACCCTGACACTGGTTCTCAGGGTGACCTCTGTTTGTGAGTATCTGGTATGGTAAGCCATGACTCCCTGAATTCCCTTGTCTGTCTCTGCAATACTGGGGGCAGTGGTTTGTCCTGTGTCCACTCTTCTCTTAGGGACCTAAGAGGACTTGATTTATCAAGTCTGTTCAGCTTTTACTTGTTAGGACAGTGTGACAGCTTCCAAGCTTTTTACATAAGGAGGCAGAAACCAGAAGTCCCCCTACCTTACCTTTTAAGACATTTTTAGTTGTGTTTTCTATTCCCTGTGACTGAAAATATCTGAAATGATATATATGTCCAAATAAATTATAAAAAAATAATGCAAAGTATGTATCACTGTCACTAATATGTTAACAAGCATATTAAGAGCCACTTAGAAGCTCTGATATAAAATTACATGACTTTGTTTATGCCAATAGTCTATATATTTCTATAAATATGTAATCTATTTCTTCAATAATATATATTAATGTTCAGAGGAGCATATTTTTGAAACACTATAATACTTCTCTCTATTAGCTAAAACCATAGATTCCATGCAATGAAAACTATACTGTTTAAGACAAAATTACTATATTTGCTTATTTTTACCTTTGATAAACTTCATTAGAATTGGTCAAAGTTACAATTTAAGGAAGAAATGTTTTTGTTTTCCTCATTTATTCTGTTTTTTAATTAGTTTAATGTAATGAATGTAGTCTTTTGTATTAGTGGGCTTATTAGCAGCATTTTTACCAATGAAATCACTGAGAAATGCAGGTAGTAAACTTCAACTCAATGGTAAAACCTTTAAAATAGCAGTTTCACTTTTAAGGGAAGTCATATCATCCAATCGAATTAAATATGTTAAAGATTTTACTTCTATTTCTAAGACCTGGAAAGAATAGAACTTGTACTAATGATGTGAAATTATGTGTAAATGGTTTTAGCACCAGAGATAGAAAAAGGTTCAGAGTAATTATGTTTTAACATTTGATCACTAAATAAGAAGTCAATAAGTCAATTTATAATTTACATAGATTAGAGAATTTCAGATATCTAAATGTAGTGTAACTGAAAATAAATCAAGAGATAAAGAAGAGCTGCAAAAAAATGGTTAGACTGAATTTAAAGTTTGGCAAGGAATTGGATTTATATCCTCAAAGAAATACCCTTCTTTAAATGTAAAATATAGTTTAGAAAAGGCCCATTTCCCAATGGCATCATCTTAATTCAAGAGATAGTATTCATGCCCTCAAAGCTACAGCTTTCAGAGCTGCAATAGCAAGAATTACCTTAAATGAATAGGGTTTTTTTTCCAGTTACTACAGCTGAATGCATCTGAAATAGGGAATTCATGCATTTCACTTCACTATGGAAATCGTCATATAAATGGGATAGTCAGTGGAAATTTCAGCTTATATATAGCAAGAAATTATGTCATTTACAATGATGGTACAATTTGCATCATGTATACTTTTTTTTCTATCTATCTTGATTTAAATTTACAAAAAAAAAGGTTTTAGTGGTTATAATATTTTAACTCTCTTTTAAAATAAAAGTCTGTTGGAACACCATTTAAAATATGTAGCTAAAGGAGTTTGAAGTGGTTTAATGTAGCAGTAAGCCAACATATCAAAATACAGTATGTTGAAGAGGTAGTCCAGCATTTATCTGCTAAAGTCAGAGCATGTGAGTCCCGAGCAAAAATCATTCTATGCCAAATCCCACACCATGAAAATATAATAATAATAGCAAAGAGTATTGTTCATATCAGTTTTAAGTGCCACTGCTTGGAAGATAATCACCAAACAATATATAAAAGATAAAAAAATAAACACAGCTTTTTAATGCACTTAGACATTAAAGGAAATACACCATTTTCAAGGAACTTTAACTTACTACCAGTTTAATCTTAACATCAGTTTAATTACAACTAATATCACTTCTATTTCTTGAAGTCTCTAAAGCAGTCTCTTTTTATCATTTGTGTGACTGTCTTTTTTGTCAACTGAATTGTAAGCTCCTGAGAAAGAATGTCCACGGCTCACATTTCCTTTGCTTCATCCTCAGAGTCCAGCCCACATGTAGTGGGCCCTGCTTGCTCAAAGCACCTTACAGGTGACTCATTTGGTGTCTTTATTGGCCTCAGAACCTTTGTTCTAACTGGGAGGTTCATTAGGGAAGACACTGGTGCAGGTTGTTGTATAATATCCACTCCTAGTCCAGGCTCTGGTACCCAAAAGTCTTTTCATATATAAATATAAATGAATTAATCTTGTTCCTGCATTCTCTCACTGCTCTTCAGAGTTAAAAGTATCTGGAAAAGGAAAACTTTTTATTCCATAGGACAGCTTACTTATTGTTTAGCTGTCAAAATACTATTTATACGTAGCCCAAATCTTTCATCTTGTGCCTTGTACATACAGGCATACCCCTATTTATTGTGCTTGCCATTATTGCACTTCACAGATAAAATTGCATTTTTTACTGATTGAAGGTTTGTGGCAATCTTGCATCGAGCAAGTCTATTTGCACCATTTTTTCCAACAGCATTTGCTCACTTTGTGTCTCTGTGTCATGTTTTGGTAATGTTTACAATATTTCAAACTTTTTCATAATTATGGTGATCTGTGATCAGTGACCTTTGATGATACTACTGCAAAAAGATTATGACTTGCTGAAAGCTCAGATGAAGGTTCGCATTTTTTAGCAATAGTCTTTTTAATTAATGTATGCACATTGTTTCTATAGACATAATGCTATTGCATACTTCATAGACTACAGTATATGTAAACATAACTTTTATGTGCACGGAGAAACCAAAAAACTCTGTGACTTGCTTTATTGTGATATTCCCTAGAACCAAACCCACAATATCTCCAAGGTATGCCTGTACTTGTTCTTGCTTTGTACACTCAGCTTATAAGAATAATTCTTATCTCTCTTATTATTTTGGCCATATTTTACCTCCCAAAGAACTCCTAGCTATTACCCAGGAATTGGGGCTTACCCCAAAATATTTTTCATGTTTTAGAAAATGTATTTATCACAGTTGTCCTTTTTGCTATAATTATAACATTTCAAAAATGCACATGATATGTTATTAACTTTGTTTAACTACATATATAATTTAATATTTCCTCATGATAAACAAATCTACATTCACATTTTCCAACTAAATATTTTAATTGACTCTCAAAATTAATATATGAGAAACTTGAGGACATACAATTCAGATTCTCCAATAAATTAGTAGAAGTTGAGGAAATGATACAGCTCGAATTAGAAAAAATTATTATGTAATTTCTTCTCTTGTTAATAACATGAACCAAACAGTACAAAAGAACTATTGTTTTCAAATACCATAACACACATAGATTTTTTTATATAAAGCATGAATAATATGCTTAATGTGGTCTAGTTCATATGTATAGAATTCTTCAATTTCAACATATTTTGGAGAATAGTGAACCTCATTTTGTTTTACAATGTATATACTAGATGAGTTGCGATTCCAGATGGCTGGAGGGAAATAGAACCAAAACCCCAACACACAGTATTGCAGGGTTTTATGCTGTCCTCAGCCATTGCATGATTATTTGGGAGTTCTCAGCCCCCCTGAGAATACTGGAGATTCAGAAGATGGAAACAATCTAGTCCAGAAGTCACTTCAAGTCACGAACTTCCTTTTTGTGATTTCCTTCCAGCTTAACTTCCCTTTACATGCAAAGAATTATATAACAATTTGCCACAGAACTCTGCAAGCATTTATCCAAGAGAAAGGATTTGTCTAAGAAGTGGCATCAATTTTGGCCACAGGAGAGCCAGGCATACATACAATCAAGTGAAGTACTTATGACTTATGACTTCCATGTGGTCAATTCTCTATGGTCCTTTACTGAGGTGAATTGCCTGTTTGACTTAAGATTAAGTTTTTGGCAAAACTAACATTTTAAAGCTTAACCTCAAAGAAAGCTACTGTTTATAATATACTGTTAGCAACATCATAATTCTAAGAAAATCTACTTGTGAGAATTAAAATTTTACAAAATCAAAAGACACCTTTACTGTGTCTTAATGCTGGGAGACTTTTCTTCTAACTCGAGTTTCATAATACTGAGAAACATATAATAATAGTATTTATGTAGCATGTTCTATTACAAAAGCTTTTGAATTTTTATTTAATACTGAAATGGTCCCCACTGAGATGTTAGCATTCCCCTTTGCAGTTGCACTGATATCACAAAGACATACACACACACTCATTGAATCTCAACTCAGCTGGACTTCTAGTTTTGGCTTAGTGAATACAAATGAGTATATAAAAATGTGTTTGTGGGGCTTCCCTGGTGGCACAGTGGTTGAGAGTCCACCTGCCGAGGAAGGTGACACAGGTTCGTGCCCCGGTCCGGGAAGATCCCACATGCCATGGAGCGGTTAAGCCCGTGAGCCATGGCCACTGAGCCTGCGCATCCGGAGCCTGTGCCCCACAATGGGAGAGGCCACACAGTGAGAGGCCCGCGTACCACAAAAAATAAATAAATAAATAAATGTGTTTGCAATTAATAAAATTTGACTTTATTTTCTGGCAATAAATGCATGTCATGAGATAAATTTTGATCTAGCTATAGGCATTTGTTATTGCATGTTTCTGTACGATTCAATGAACCCACCACTTCACTGGGAATCCTACTGAGAAGAAAGTAGAAAACCAACTCCATTGCCCCTAGACTTCTCTAAATCTATGAGACTCATTAGTACTTGTGCATAATGCCCTGACATATCTAGTGATAACCTTCTAATGGATGGAGGTCATGTCCAAGGTAGTTTCACTGTAGCTTTGGGCACCATCTAATATTGCCAAGCATGCATTGATAATACTTTGGGAGGAAATCTCTTAATACTTCATTATTGTGCAATGTCTTTAATCATTCACATCAAAGAGATATGCTATGGCTATAAAGCCTAGTTTTTGTATGGTTTTCAATTTATCAGTGACTGCTGCTGAGCTCTGGAAAGAGAACTTCTTGTCAAATTCAAAAGTCTAACCATACCTAAGAAACAGAACGATGGGACAAATAAAAATAAGGAGGTTATGAACTATTCAGGGGAGTACAGAACTTTTAAGTTCAGTGCAGTGGTACAGTTCATTGTGAAATGTAAAGTCCATTACTATGAAATGCCTTAGGATCACCAAAGAAAAGAGGATCAAAAGCACGACAAGTAAATTCCTTCTCCATCACTATGCCCCTCCTTCCCAAACTTAATGATTCTGCTCTAATTTGTTTTATATATTTTCTTTGGCACAAATGTAAGTTGCTTTTCTGGAAAATACTGTTCTGCTGCTAATAACATATGAAAGCTACTATTAACGTTGCTTTCTCATTTAATTATTCAGCAAAGAGACCACCCAAGTTTATCCACATGTACCAAAGATATCAGAAATGGGAAACAACTAGAGTCTGTTTAGTTTGATTGTAGTGTTTTTGTCCTACCACATTGTCTTTAACTAGTCAGAGAACACTCCTGGGGTGAGAACGAGGCCAATATACACAGTATTCATTAGTTTGGCCTCTCTAAACTGTTGACCTACCACCAACACAAATGTTATTTTATGGTGTGATTCAATTTAACTTGGAAACACCTTATTAAATCTATTTCACTATAGATACCCTGCAAAACTTATTTGTCTACAGACTGTTTATAAAGGACATAGCATGTAAACTCTGAGTCCCTGGTTCCTGGGAACTTTGGAAGTAGAACTCAGCAAGAGGCAGCATAATGGAGAGATAGTATGCATGAAGACTGACCTTGGAGTGTGATTCCCAGATTTATTACATCATATCTTGATCTGTGACCTTAGGCAAGTTAGTTAACCTCTTTTGGCTTTATTTTGTTTGTCCTTAAAGTGGGTATGAGAAATAGATGAGTTAATGTTTGCCTAGTACTTAGAATAATGCCTGACACATAATAAATATGACTCAAGCCTTTGTAAAATAAGATTACCACCTTAATGAGTCAACACTGTCCTTAAAAAGGGAAGTACAAGAAACAACACACACAAAAACATGACTAGGTAGCAATCTTGTTTGGTGTTTCGGAGCATACACAATAAAGTTCTTAATGGATCTATCTGAGCTTTTGTGCATAACAGTGAATCACTCTGATTCTACAGTCAATAATGTTCAAAAGTGTACCTTTTTTCTCAACTAAGCATCGTGCTACAGTTAGCCTGTCTTTGACACTTCCTGCACTGAGCTCCTGTGAAGTAATCTATTTGGGGCCTTCCCAGAAGATTCATTAAGTTGTACTAAGTGTATCTGCTTGCTTCATGGGCCAGGGGAGGAATAACAAACACAAAACACCTGTGCTCTCAAGTTAGCCAATTTTATTTCTTTAGACAATTCAAGGTTTCGTTTATTATTTATAAAATTCCGAATGTGTTGGGACCTAATTATTTCTGAAAGTATTGCACCCCCCCCACTCCATGGCATGTCAGCTGCAGCTGGCTCTCATCTTATCTATTATTAGATCTAATTTGAAGCAGGATTTTTTCTGTGGAGAGCCCCTGCATCCTGAATACTTTCTCCTCAGTCATCTATCAAAGTGCAAACATGAGAGTATTTAGGTCATGATTTATAGCACCCTCAATCTTCTCAAAGTTTGATTAATTTTAGTCATCTTTTTTCTAGGACAGAAAACAATAGTGTATTTAATAACACTTAATATCATTAAATTGCAAAAAGGTTGACTTAATACATGCACACTAGTCATTTATTTTGGAGCAAGTAATACAATCGTAAAACATTGATAACCAAAGTGGTGTTTATAAGCCAAAAATGAGTATGTCTACTCATATATATTTTGAGCCAGTTGTAATGTATCATCAAGATATTCCCAGCATCTATTATCTAAAGCATTAAAAAATATATATTTCCAAAGGACAATCCAACAACAGAAACATTCATAAGCTCTTTAGAAATGCAGGTACCTGGCCCAAAGCAAAACAATGGACTCAGAATCTCTAGAGATGAGGCTTAGAAATTAGGATTTTAACAAATACAGTAGGTAATTCCAATAGTTGAGAATCTCTGATTCTCTAGTATGAAAGTAATCATTTTTCCACATTCTTTAGTTCTTCAGCTATTTTAGGCAGCTGCCGGCCAGGCAGGGTGTGACTGGCCAATAGGAGAGAACTACCGCAATCAACATGTGTGTATTAACTTATCATCCCCTTCGACCTGCCAGTCACACTTTTGTCCTCTTTGCTAGATCTGAGAATACCCTAGGGAGCAAAGGCACAGATTTTGCTTAGGGTTTGACTTGAAACACCTACACAGATGCCAGAGGAACCAAGAGAGCAGGGACTCTTTCTTGGCAGTTAACACAGCATACCCCAGAGAGAACTGCTGGTCCAGTCTCAGTCTTAGAACTAAGAAGAACATCTCTTCATTTTCATTGTACTCTCTTATTTTACTTGGATAAATGAAGCTACCTCGGCACACCTACCTTGGTCTTTGTAAACTCTGGTGACCTGAACTACTGTCCTTCTGCCAATTCCACTGTCATCTGATGCCAATTCCACTGTCAACTGATGAGAAGCAGTGCTGTATCGCTGATTACCCTCCCTCTGTGTTCTCTGCTGGTTTCACTTTCTTTTCCCATCTTCTCCGTGCAGCTATTTCTTTTTCTTTTTCTTTTTTTTTTAAATAAATTTATTTATTTTATTTATTTATTTTTGACTGCGTTAGGTCTTTGTTGCTGCATGAAGGGTTTCTCTAGTAACAGTAAGTGAGGCTACTCTTCATTGCGGTGTGTGGGCTTCCTTCTCATTTCGGTGGCTTCTTTTGTTGTGGAGCATGGGCTCTAGGTGCGTGGGCTTCAGTCGTTGTGGCACGCAGTCTCAGTAGTTATGGCTCACGGGCTCTAGAGCACAGACTCAGTAGCTGTGGTGCACGGGCTTAGTTGCTCCACGGCATGTGGGATCTTCCCAGACCAGGGTTCGAACCCGTGTCCCCTGCATTGGCAGGCAGATTCTTAACCACTGCGCCACCAGGGAAGCCTGCAGCTATTTCTTAAAGTGTTGTTCTCAATCCCTTTCTCCCTCTAAGGCCCTGTCAAGGAGAATTCATCTCTTTCTATAGCTTCAACCCAACAGCTCCATGTTAGTGATGCTCAAATGTTAATCTTGAGTTCTAATCACTTTAGAAAACTGAGAGTCACTTTTTACTGCTATCAACATGTTCACTTCCATGTGTGATTACATATTTTAATCAACTTCTGCAAATGTACTGTGGAACACATTTCCTTACCCTCCAAAAAAATAAAAAAGAAAAGAAAAGAAATAAGAAATCTGGTCCCAAATTTGGCCTCTTCCATCAATGGTATATGCATCCTCCAAGTTCCACAGTTTAGAAGCGTTTATCAACTTTGACTTCTTTAGTCTAAGTTAATCACTGGGTTGATTTACTACTATTTAGAACAATTCTTTATTGAAATCCTAGGAATCCCAGGACCTTTTGGACAGAGAAAGTACTTAACTCTAAAGGAGATAATTCATTATGGTGATTATAAGGAATACTGATACAAGAGAGACTTTGGTTTGAATTCTGCAGCACTTTATGCTGCAAGAACATAGGCATATTGCTTAACCTTTCTAAACCTATGTCTTTCTTGCCAATATGAGTTTATTTATTTTTTCAACAAATATTGTTGGGAACCTTGTAAGTTTCATTGCTGTACTAGAATCTTGTATGCTATGTTGGACAACATCTCTTCACTCCTGGGGAATATAAAGGAGTGCTTCATTGTGATGAAAGATAAGGTAATATATTTTAAACACTTGGCACAAAGAAAATGTTCTGAAAATATTCATTACTTTTCTCCCCTAGAGTCTATTTTCTGGCCCTTAGCTAACATATCATGTTTCTTTGGACACCTTTGTTTGTTTGTTTGCTCTTTTTTTTTTTTTCTTTTCTTATTAAAACTGTCATACATAACTCATTCTGCCTCCTTGGCTTCCCCAGCAAAATGAACTGCAAAGTGGGTGACTTTTCCCTATGTTCTCTGATTCTTGCTTTTCTCTGAGAAGATATGATCTCTTTCATTTTATTTTATTTTATTTTTTCCTGGAGAGACATTAACAAACCTTATTTAGTGACGTGGTTTGGTCAAACTTACAAGACAGTATTTTTGTGATCATTTTTTGTTTGTTTGTTTCAATATGCATGATGAGAGAATCAGGTAAAAAAAATGTCTCCTAGTTTTCCTTCTTGGCTGACTGGTTGGGAATAGGGGTGTCACCAACTGAGTTTGATATAGGAGAAAGAGAAAATAATTGTCCACTTATTTGGAAATGGTACCTTTGAGGTTCTTGTGAAACTTTTAAATGAAGAGTTGAATAGAAATTTAGATAAACAAGTATGAAGCTTGAGAGAGAGGTCTGAGCTGGAAATAAAGTTTTGGGATGTATCAACTTGAAGTTGGTATTCAAAACTATGGTCATAGATTAATGTGTTTTAAAATATTAAACAGTATGCATTTATTTACTAGGCTTTGTGCTTAAAACTAGGAATAAAAATTTAAATAAAACTTATATTGCCCTGGCCCAAAGGGAGCTTATACTCTATCAAAGGACCAAAAAATCATGTAAATAAATATAAATTGGGAAATGTGATAAATAGTGTGTTGTGATAAGAAGAAATGCTTGATTCCCTTTAACTTGGATAAGCTGACAGAAATCCAGTATATTTGAGTATGGGTGGGCAGGGCCAGGTCACGTACAGCCTTGTGGACCACAGGAGAAATTTGGATTTCAGGCAAAAAGCAATGAGAATCATTGAAGTGTTTTTAGTTTTTAAGTCTTAAATGACATAGTGACTTATTAAAGACTGACATTTGCTCGTGTTATTATAGGGAAAATGTGTAGGCAAGGAGAAAGAAAATTGCCCTAACCTCATTTCTGAGCTCCAGAACCACATTTCCTGTAGGTGACTTATGGTAAACTCAGTAACCATGGGATAAGTGTATTATGTGGAAGAAATTGAGCTCAGATAATTTAAATTATTTAAGAGGCAAGTTATTGAGCTGACACAAAAATCCAGGACTTCCAAATTTTATTTCAGTGATTTGAATGAAATATGGTTTGCCTTCTATTCTGTGAAAAATGTCCTTATTCCTGCACATTTCAATATTTTCTGTTTATATTTCCACACCAACAAAACCTTCCCCTACCAGAGTAGGTCTGCTGGAATTTTCCAACACAATGATCAACTGCCAAAAGACATTCCTTCTGAACTCAGGTCCTGTATAGCAGACTGTTGCCAAAGATAAATCTTGAACTTCAGCAGCAAGTCAAACCTTTCAGCAAGAATATTTCAGAATATGATTTTCAAAATTCACAATCATGAGTACTAATGATCCAAAGACTGGGAGTGTAATTAATTACATGTACATTGATGGATATTGACATTAGCTGATGCACATCAGTTCAGGGTGCAATAAACTGAGGTACAAAATCCTCAGCAATTTAAGTCAAAGGCCTTCATAGTCACAGAAATAATAACAATAATACTTCTTCAAAGAACTGTACACATGCAATATAATAATTGTAGCAGACATAAACAGAATATTTAGCATGTTCTATCATTTTAAGTATTTTATATGGATCTCTCTCAAATAGGTACTATTATCATCTCCATTTTATAAATTAAAAAAAAAGACTGACACACAGTGTGATCAAGTAATTTTCTAAAGGTTCACATAGCTTGACATTAGCACATCTATGATTTGAACTACAGCTGCCTGGGTTCTCTGTCTTTCTGTATGTAAAACAATACTGTTGAAATGTGATACTATACATGGTGTTGGCCTTACCTATGTTTTAATTATTGTAAATTATTAAAATTCAGAACCACTAGACAGATTTAAGTAGCTAGAGCTTACATTTTTAGTTTAACTGTCAGAACAAATTGTTTTATATTTATGTGTACAAAGATTTATAAGGTGTAAGGGGTGATTGTAAACTGAGGACATAAAACCCTATTTTTTAACTTCAAATACAGTTATGACTGTTGTTCTAAGTACTAAATAATCCCTTATCTTATAAAATGATTCTCGGTGTTCCAGGACACAAAATTATTATGTCCATGTCGTCTACAATTTTAGATTGATCTCCTGTTATTACATTGTTGGCTTAGTTTATAATCAGTTTCATAAGTTAGTAAGTATGACAGCTGCTTGATTTGGTCTAGGGGAAAAAAAAGAACATTCTGATAAAACTCTACTAGTAAGAAAAAAATCAAATAAATAGTATAATAAACTTTTCACATCAAAAGGATATAAGGATCCTAAAGTACTGTAATGATTCAAATAGACACATTACCCATGCATTAGAAATATTTTGTTTGTAACTTCATTAAAATATGTAAAGCAGATGTATCAAAAATCTGTAGTAAGACCCCAAAGGGAAAATATTCCATTTGCTGTCTTGTTACTAAATCTGTGTGAATTTCTTAAAATGTGAGAAAATATACTTTAAATATTGGTTTGTACACATATTTTAAACATGTTTTATTATATTAATAAATATTTTTGAAGGTGGAAGTTTTTTTTATAGTATCTGAAAGGAGAATAGGAGTTTTTTATGATGTATTATTTTATTTTACTATATTTAATTTTATCAATTCCATTTTATTAGGGAACATAATTGCTAACATTTAATGAATGTTTCCTTTTGGCTATTGCTTTACATGTACTAACTCATTTAATGTTCACAATAAGTTTATGAAATAGGTCTTACAGCTAAGTCATTATATAATGAGGAAATTAAGAAACAGAAAGACAAGCCAAATCTCCCAAATTTATACATTTAGCAAGTGGATAAGTTGAAATGTGAATCTAGGCTATTTGTTTCCTGAGAGATATTTTAATGACTACATTAAACGGAAAAAAAATATATTATACATACATCCATACTCAGGAGCTAATGGAAACTTGCTTTGGAGAGGTATTTAAGTTATACAAGGAGAATCCTTTTTTAAACAATAAGCACATATGTGTATGTAACAATGTTTTTATTATATTCTAGAATATGTACCCTAGTTACAGTATTTTATCTTTCCACTTTGAAGGAATTCTAATATATTCTACTCACTGAAAAATTCTGCAGGGTATATATGTTTTTCAGTTCTTATCTGTCCAGAGGCTGAGTTTATTAATAAAGGTTAACACACACCAATCTGTCAAAGTTAACTCTAGGGTGTAGACTTATTGAATGACAAAAGTGAGGGAGACACTTTCATGGTAATGTTTTTACCTTGTACCATTTATTCTCTCACAATACCATTTTGACTTCTGTAATTAAAACAGAAGAAAGGTAAAAAAAAAAAATCCAAGCAGAGCTTATAGAGTACCACAGATGGCAGTTTTAGTTTATGGATAAGAACATGGATGCTGAGAAGGTTGGTAATATAATCAGGATCATCTAACTCCAAAATCTACTCTTTCCATTAACTTGAACTATTAAATGAAGAAAAGCAAGCAAGCAATATGAACTTAGAAATTCAGCCTTTGACTCTGCTAGCTGCATAACTTGTGACAGAACTACGATTCCACCAGAAGTCTTGGCATAAGCTTTAAAAAGGCAAGAACTCGGTGATATTTACCTCTATCCTAACACAATGTCTGGCCCATGGTTAGAACTCGGCAGTTATTGAATTTGAATGAAATAAAGAGAATATTTTTAATTATCTCCAAGGAAACAGTTCTTTCCCATGGACATATACTGAGAGATCTGTTGTTTCCATCTCACATTCTTAGATCAAGAATCAGACACTACTTTAAAAAAGGAGTACGGCAATCAGTAGCTTGGTTGTTCACAACTCAGTTAATTTTCATAAACAGACAACCACATTTGAAATTGGCAGGAATGAGCAGTGCCCTCCTATTCCCCTGTGGCACCTGGGATTCTTTTTATGAATTTCCAAAGCAGTCAGACATCTCAGAGTATTATTTTCATCTGCTTATTTTTCTCTTCCCATCTCTCCATTTATTTCCATTGCTCATCCAAAAGTTACTATGCAAATAAAACTTTAATAAAAGAATGGGGATTATCATGAGGCATAAAATATTCTAGTTTCCTTTCCCCATACTTGTAATCTGAGTATTGATAGTAATTGCAAGTGTTTGGCCTTAAGGCAAAGTAATTCTTTCAATGTGATTTAACATCAGAACAGTGTTTAATTTTAAGTAATTGCATATGGAAGGAAAGAAAATATAATTTAAGTAAACAGGAAAACCCACAATCCGTTAATAATGATCTTTAAGAAATACTTTCAGCAGTCATGACAATTCGTACCCTAAAAGTAAATTTAAAATGTAGCAGTTTCAAACCTTGTGTAAAAAATTTAAATTATACTATTTTTAAAGCTGCCTAAGCATCCTAATTTTCCTTTATCTTCCACTTTCAATATCCATTATCTTTGTATACCTGCAGTTTATGCTTAAAGAATCAAGCCATAGCCATAAAAATAGAATTGCATTTTTAGTAACTATTGCCATTATACTAAAAATACATTTGGATCTATAAGATTTCACAATTTCAGTACTCTTTCCCAATATCAAATGTCTTGAATTTACTACAATTGAACAAGAGAATAGTTTTGAATTGCTTTTCTAATTAAAGTGCAGAAAGTTAATAGGTCTGTACATCTCTGCAAAATGAGTAAATGTGTACCCTTGTCTTGACATTTCCTTCAGCATTGATTTGAAAACACTAAATATATTATATTTTGTAGAACCAGAGCACAAAAATACACCTAGTAATAGTTTTCCATTGATATTCCCTTGGTGAATTTGCATTTGTAGGATAAGAATTGACATTTATAATGCAGAGCTGGTCAAATTATAGAATTTGTAAACTGAAGCTCTTTATTTTTATTGCTATAACCTTTCAAAGTGATTGGATGGTTTTGTACAGCCTATTTATTTATCTCATTTTAAAATTGATTAAAGAAATAACTTTGCCTATGGAACAGAAAAGGAGTTATTTCTTGAACAATTCCATTTAAAATACAATTGTTAGAAAGTTATTTTGACACTTTAGGACTAGGGCTCCACTAAGAAATCAACTTGATATTAAATATTTTAACAGAAGATAGTCTAAATGCAATGGGTCAGGTCTGGTCAGTAGGAGGCCCCCCAGATTTGTGGTGAACTTGGGAACTTTTGACTTCACATAGGTGTTGAAAACATGAATAATGCTCTTACTATTGATTATATGCCAGGAGGAAAAAAGTCAGGGCAGTACATCTGTGGGAATGAGATGAAGCAGTGGCATAGGTCAAACTGTGAATAAATGAAATATCAGTTCAGCAGTAATACAGTCTCCCTTCCCAAGGTTCGTTGTACAGACCAACACGGAGGAATACTGAAACCAGGGAAATTCACAAAGCATCCATCTCTCAGCACTTTCTATAAACTATAACTGATATATAGATAAAACCAGGCTAAAAGGAACATGAAAGGCATTCACCCTTAACAGAAAGAGAAGTTTAAAATGCCAAGATAGAATGGGATACAAAAGTTGGTAAAGGATAATTCCATAAACTTTGTTTTGATGTTCTGTTTGCTGATGGTTTGTGGTGATTGGGGTTCTCTCTTTTTCTTTTCCTTTCTATGAGAGTCAGATAGGGTGGGCCCCAAAAGATGGAACTAGAAAAAATTACTCCATTAAATAAATGAACACAAAATATACAGAATATATGATTCTGGAGTGAGAATTTTTGGACTTCTATCCTAGGAGGTTTCATTAGCTCCATTGGCTAAAACATCTACACAGAGTTGGTGACTCTCAATCTTTATCTTCAGGTTTGATACTTATTTTGAAATTAGACAAAACACTCTCAATATAATTTGGAGAAAATGCATTACTTTCCATCTTCTCTTTCTCTTGTCCTTCTATCTCTGATATTGGTGACACCATCTGTTTGTCTAAGTCAGGACCATCAGTTGCTGTCCTTCAGTTTGTATTAATACTATTAACTCCCCATTATCCTCTACAACTACTGGAACAAAGGCCTATTCATGATACACCTATAACTTCTTCTTTCCTTCTTGATTGCTATCGCTGCACAGGATGCCCTCATTGTCTCTATCACAGGGCATTGTGGTCATCTCCAAACCCATGTAGGAAATAAGTGTCAATGAAAAGGAAATGAGATTATGTCTCTAGTAAAGATAATTCATTAGAAAAATATTATCCTGCAATTGCACTCTTGGGCACATACCCGAAGAAAACTCTAATTCGAAAAGATACATGCACCCCAATGTGCATAGAAGCACTATTTACAATAGCTAAGACATGGAAGCAACCTAAATGTCCACTGACAGATGAATAGATAAAGAAGATGTGGTATATGTATACAGTGGCATACAACTCAGCCATAAAAAGAATGAAATAATGCCTTTTGCAGCAACATGTAGGGACCTAGAGATTATCATACTAAGTGAAGTAAGTCCGATAGAGAAAGACAAGTATCATGTGATATCACTTATATGTGGAATCTTAAACAATGATACAAATGAATTTGTTTGTAAAACAGAAATAGACTCACAGACATAGAAAACAAACTTATGGTTACCAAAGGGAAAGGGGGAGAAAGATAATTTGGGAATTTGGCATTAACAAATACACAGTACTATATATAAAATACATAAACAATAAGGACCTACTGTTTAGCACAGGGAACTATATTCCATATCTTGTAATAACCTATAATTGAAAAGAAGCTGAAAATAATATACATATATATATATATATATGAGTAAGTGGATCACTTTGCTGTACACCTGAAACACTGTAAACCAACTATGCATCAATAACAAAGATAATTCTTTAGAAAAATACTTTGTTCAGGGTGGAGAGGAGACTTGAGGGAAAGAGATGAAACAATAACTAGTTTCACCTGTTAGGTAATTCCCTTCACAACTTTAAATTCCTTTAGTTCAATCAGTGAAAGTGTTTTGTTGTTGCTGTTGTTGTTTATTTGCTTAATTTGATAAGTTACTAAGAATGATTTTATGTCTTATGACTTCAGCCTAAGGATATTTAAGATAGAAGATAATTCAGAATCCGATTATTCTTTATGCCATGGTCTCATAGAGGACATATAGGTATCTTTCTTTTTTTGTGAATAAAAAGTAGCTTTTTATTTATTTTATTTTTTAAATTTTACATATTTATTGGGGTATAATTGCTTAACAATGGTGTGTTCGTTTCTGCTTTATAACAAAGTGAATCAGTTATACATATACATATGTTCCCATATCTCTTCCCTCTTGCATCTCCCTCCCTCCCACACTCCTTATCCCACCCCTCTAGGTGGTAACAAAGCACTGAGCTGATCTCCCTGTGCCATGTGTCTGATTCCCACTAGATATCTATTTTACGTTTGGTAGTGGATATATGTCCATGCCACTCTCCCACTTTGTCACAGCTTACCCCTTCCCCTCTCCATATCCTCAAGTCCATTCTCTAGTAGGTCTGTGTCTTTATTCCTGTCTTACCCCTAGGTTCTTCATGACATTTTTTTTTCTTAAATTCCATATATATGTGTTAGCATACAGTATTTGTCTTTCTCTTTCTGACTTACTTCACTCTGTATGACAGACGCTAGTTCCATCCACCTCATTACAAATGGCAAAATTTCGTTTCTTCTTATGGCTGAGTAATATTCCATTGTATATATGTGCCACATCTTCTTTATCCATTCATCTGATGATGGACACTTAGGTTGTTTCCATCTCCTGCCTATTGTAAATAGAGCTGCAATGAACATTTTGATACATGACTCTTTTTGAATTATGGTTTTCTCAGGGTATATGCCCAGTAGTGGGATTGCTGTGTCATATGGTAGTTCTATTTGTATTTTTTTAAGGAACCTCCATACTGTTCTCCATAGTGGCTGTACCAATTCTCATTCCCCCCAGCAGTGCAAGAGTATTCCCTTTTCTCCACACCCTCTCCAGCATTTATTGTTTCTAGATTTTTTGAGGATGGCTTTCTGACTGGTGTGAGAGGATACCTCATTGTAGTTTTGATTTGCATTTCTCTAATGATTAATGATGTTGAGCATTCTTTCATGTGTTTGTTGGCAGTCTGCATATCTTCTTTGGAGAAATGTCTATTTAGGGCTTCTTCCCATTTTTGGATTGGGTTGTTTGATTTTTTATTTTTTTGTTATTCAGCTGCATGAGATGCTTGCAAATTTTGGAGTTTAATATTTGTCAGTTGCTTCATTTGCAAATATTTTCTCCCATTCTGAGAGTTGTCTTTTGGTCTTGTTTATGGATTCCTTTGCTGTGCAAAGGCTTTGAAGTTTCATTAGGTCCCATTTGTTTATTTTTGTTATTATTTCCTTTCCTCTAAGAGGTGGGTCAAAAAAGGATCTTGCTGTGATTTATGTCATAGAGTGTTCTGCCTATGTTTTCCTCTAAGAGTCTGATAGTGTCTGGCCTTACATTTAGGTCTTAAATCCATTTAGAGCTTATTTTTGTGTATGGTGTTAGCGACTGATCTAATCTCATACTTTTACATGTCCCTGTCCAGTTTTCCCAGCACCACTTATTGAAGAGGCTGTCCTTTCTCCACTGTACATTCCTGCCTCCTTTATCAAAGATAAGTTGGCCATATGTGCGTGCGTTTATCTCTGGGCTTTCTATCCTGATCCACTGATCTATCTTTCTGTTTTTGTGCCAGTACCATACTGTCTTGATTACTGTAGCTTTGTAGTATAGTCCGAAGTAAGGGAGCCTGGTTCCTCCAGCTCCATTTTTCGTTCTCAAGATTGCTTTGGTTATTCGGTGTCTTCTGTGATTCCATCCAAATTGTGAAATTTTTTGTTCTATTTCTCTGAAAAATGCCAGTGGTAGTTTGATAGGGATTGCATTGAATCTGTAGATTGCTTTGGGTAGTAGAGTCATTTTCACAATGTTGATTCTTCCAATCCAAGAACATGGTATATCTCTCCATCTATTTGTATCATTTTCAATTACTTTCATCAGTGTCTTATAATTTTCTGCATACAGGGCTTTTGTCTCCTTAGGTAGGTTTATTCCTAGATTTTTTATTCTTTTTGTTGCAGTGGTAAATGAGAGGGTTTTCTTGATTTCACTTTCAGATTTTTCATCATTAATGTATAGGAATGCCAGAGATTTCTGTGCATTAATTTTGTATCCTGCTGCTTTACCAAATTCATTGATTAGTTCTAGTTGTTTTCTGGTAGCATCTTTAGGATTCTCTATGTATAGTATCATGTCATCTGCAAACAGTGACAGCTTTACTTCTTCTTTTTCAATTTGGATTCCTTTTATTTCCTTTCTTCTCTGATTGCTGTGGCTAAAACTTCCAAAACTAGGTTGAATAAGAGTGATGACAGTGGACAACCTTTCTTGTTCCTGAGCTTAGTGGAAATGCTTTCTGTTTTTCACCATTGAGGACAATGTTGGCTGTGATTTTGTCATATATGGCCTTTATTATGTTGAGGAAAGTTCCCTCTATGACTACTTTCTGTAGGGTTTTTACCATAAATCAGTGTTGAATTTTGTCACAAGCTTTCTCTGCATCTATGGAGATGACCATAAGGTTTTTCTCCTTCAATTTGTTAATATGGTGTATCACATTGAATGATTTGCATATATTGAAGAATCCTTGCATTCCTGGAATAAACCCCACTTGATCATGGTGTATGATCCTTTTAATGTGCTGTTGTATCCTGTTTGCTACTATTTTGTTGAAGAATTTTGCATCTATATTCATCAGTGATATTGGCCTGTAGTTTTCTTTCATTGTGGCATCCTTTTCTGGTTTTGTGTCATGGTGAAGGTGGCCTCATAGAATGAGTTTGGGAGTGTTCCTCCCTCTGCTATATTTTGGAAGAGTTTGAGAAGGATAGGTGTTAGGCATTGCTATAAACTTCCCCCTTAGAACTGCTTTTGCTGCGTCCCATAGGTTTTGGGTCATCGTGTCTCCATTGTCATTTGTTTCTAGGTATTTTTTTATTTCCTCTTTGATTTCTTCAGTGATCACTTCGTTATTGAGTAGTGTATTGTTTAGCCTCCATGTGTTTGTATTTTTTACAGATCTTTTCCTGTAATTGATGTCTAGTCTCATAGCATTGTGGTCGGAAAAGATACTTGATACAATTTCAATTTTCTTAAATTTACCAAGGCTTGATTTGTCACCCAAGATATGATCTATCCTGGAGAATGTTCCATGAGCACTTGAGAAAACTGTGTGTTCTGTTGTTTTTGGATGGAATGTCCTATAAATATCAACTAAGTTCATCTTGTTTAATGTATCATTTAAAGCTTGTTTTTCCTTATTTATTTTCATTTTGGATGATCTGTCCATTGGTGAAAGTGGGGTGTTGAAATCCCCTACTATGAATGTGTTACTGTCGATTTCCCCTTTTATGGCTGTTAGTATTTGCCTTATGTATTGAGGTGCTCTTATGTCATGTTGCACACATATTTACAATTTTTATATCTTCTTCTTGATTCGATCCCTTGATCATTATATAGTGTCTCTTCTAATAGTCCTTATTTTAAAGTCTATTTTGTCTGATATGAGCTACTCCAGCTTTCTTCTTGTTTCCATTTGCATAGAATATCTTTTTCCATCCCCTTAACTTCAGTCTGTATGTGTTTCTAGGTCTGAAGTGGGTCTCTTGTAGACAGCATATATAAGGGTCTTGGTTTTGTATCCATTCTGACAGTCTGTGTCTTTTGGTGGGAGCATTTAATTCATTTACATTTAAGGTAATTATCGATATGTATGTTCCTATTCCCATTTTCTTAATTGTTTTTGGTTCATTATTGTAGGTCTTTTCCTTCTCTTGTGTTTCTTGCCTAGAGAAGATCCTTTAGCATTTGATGTAAAGCTGGTTTGGTGGTGCTGAACTCTCTCATCTTTTGCTTGTCTGTAAAGGTTTTAATTTCTCCATCAAAACTGAATGAGATACTTGCTGGGTAAAGTAATCTTGATTGTAGGTTTTTCTCCTCATCACTTCAAATATGTCTTGCCAGTCCCTTCTGGCTTGCAGAGTTTCTGCTGAAAGGTCTGCTGTTAAACTTATGGGGATTCCCTTGTGTGTTATTTGTTTTTCCCTTGTTGCTTTTAATATATTTTCTTTGTATTTAATTTTTGACAGTTTGATTAATATGTGTCTTGGCATGTTTCTCCTTGGATTTATCCTGAATGGGACTCTGTGCTTCTTGGACCTGAGTGACTATTTCCTTTCCCATATTAGGGAAGTTTTCAACTACAATCTCTTCAAATATGTTCTCAGACCCTTTCTTTTTCTCTTCGCCTTCTGGAACCCTTATAATTTGAATGTTGGTGCATTTAATGTTGTCCCAGAGGTCTCTGAGGCTGTCCTAAGTTATTTTCATTCTTTATTCTTTATTTTGCTCTGCAGTAGTTATTTCCACTATTTTATCTTCCCAGTCACTTACCCGTTCATCTGCCCCAGTTATTCTGTTATTGATCCCTTCTGGAGTATTTTTAATTTCATTTATTGTGTTTTTCATTGTTGCTTGTTTCATCTTTAGTTCTTCTAGGTCCTTGTTAAATGTTTCTTGTATTTTCTCTATTCTATTTCCAAGATTTTGGATCATCTTTACTATCATTATTCTGAACACTTTCAGGTAGACTGCCTATTTCCTCTTCATTTGTTAGGTCTGGTGTGTTTTTATCTTGCTCCTTCATCTGTTGTGTGTTTTACTGTCTTCTCATCTTGCTTATCTTACTGTGTTTGGGGTCTCCTTTTTGCAGGCTGCAGGTTTGTAGTTCCCATTGTTTTTGGTGTCTGTCCCCAGTGGCTAAGGTTGTTTCAGTGGGTTGTGTAGGCTTCCTGGTGGAGGGGACTAGTGCCTGTGTCCTGGTGGATGAGTCTGGATCTTGTCTTTCTGATGGGCAGGTCCACATCTGGTGGTGTGTTTTGGGGTGTCTGTGGCCTTATTATGATTTTAGGCAGCCTCTCTGCCAATGGGTGAGGTTGTTTTCCTGTCTTGATTGTTGTTTAGCATAGGGTGTCCAGCAATGTAGCTTGCTGGTCATTGAGTGAAGCTGGGTGTTGGTGTTGAGGTGGAGATCTCTGGGAGATTTTCACCATTTGCTAGTACTTGGAACTGGGAGGTCTCTTGTGGACCAGTGTCCTGAAGTTGTCTCTCCTACCTCAGAGACCCAGCCCTGATGCCTGGCTGTACCACCAAGAGCCTGTCATCCACACGGCTCAGAATAAAAGTGAGAAAAATTAGAAAGAAAGAAAGAAAGAAAGAAAGAAAGAAAGAAAGAAGATACAATAAAATAAAATAAAATAAAATAAAATAAAGTTTTTAAAATAAAAATAATTATTAAGAAAAAAAAATTTAAGTAAAATAAAGCAAACAAAAAAACGGATGGATAGAACTCTAGGACAAATGGTGAAAACAAAGCTATACAGGCAAATTCTCACACAGAAGCATACACATACACACTCACAAAAATAGGAAAAGGGGAAAAAAGAATAAATCTTGCTCTCAAAGTCCACCTCCTCAATTTGGGATGATTCGTTGTCTATTTAGGTATTCCATAGATGCAGGGTACATCAAGTTGATTGTGGAGATTTATTCCGCTGCTCCTGAGGCTGCTGGGATAGATTTCCCTTTCTTTTCTTTGTTCACACAGCTCCAGGGGTTCAGCTTTGGGTTTGGCCCTGCCTCTGCTTGTCCGTCTCTGGAGGGCATCTGTTCTTCACTCAGACAGGACGGGGTTAAAGGAGCCGCTGTTTCAGGGGATCTGGCTCACTCAGGCCAGGGGTAGGGTGGGGTATGGAGTGCGGGGCGACCCTGCAGCAGCAGAGGCCGGTGTTATGTTGCACGAGCCTGAGGTGCCCTGTGTGTTCTCCCGGGGAATTTGTCCCTGGAACCCGGGACCCTGGCAGTGGCGGGCTGCACAGGCTCCCCGGAAGGGAGGTGTGGAGAGTGACCTGTGCTCGCACACAGGCTTCTTGGTGGCCACAGCAGCAGCCTTAGCATCTCATGCCCGTCTCTGATGTCTGCGCTGATAGCCGCAGCTCGCACCCATCTCTGGAGCTCCTTTAAGCAGCACTCAATACCCTCTCCTTGCCCTCCAGGAAACAATGAGGGAAGAAAGTCTCTTGCCTCTTCTGCAGGTCCAGACTTTTTCCCGGACTCTCTCGAGGTTAGCCGTGGTGTACTAACCCTTTCATGCTGTGTTCACACCGCCAGTCCTCTCCCTGCGCTCTGACCGAAGCCCGAGCCTCAGCTCCCAGCCCCGCCCACCCCAGCAGGTGAGCAGACAAGCCTCTTGGGCTTGTGAGTGCTGGTCAGCACTGATCCTCTGTGCGGGAATCTCTCCACTTTGCCCTCCACACACCTGTGCCTGTGCTCTCCTTGCGGCTCCGAAGCTCCCCGCCTCCACCATCTGCAGTCTCCACCTGCAAAGGGGCTTCTTGTGTGTGGAATGCTTTCCTCCTTCATGGCTCCCTCCCAGTGGTGCAGGTCCCGTCCCTATTCTTTTGTCTCTGTTTATTGTTTTTTCTTTTTCCCTACCCAGGTATGTGGGGAGTTTCTTGCCTTTTGGGAGTTCCGAGGTCTTCTGCCAGCGTTCAGTAGGTGTTCTGTAGGAGTTGTTCCACATGTAGATGTATTTCTGATGTATCTGTGTGGAGGAAGGTGATCTCCGTGTCTTACTCTTCCACCATCTTCCCCCGGCCCCCAGGTATCTTTCTTGACCTGAGTAGACAGAGTGCTGATAAAGATGTCCCCAGCCTGTAATAATATAATCATGATGATTATAAGAGTTAAGTACTTGGAGTGATTTCTGAGTATCAGGTATTCTGTTAAGATGCTTACTGTAGACTATCATAATCAATCCTCATGGTAATCTTATGGGGAAGGTACTATTATTATCTTCATTTTTATAGATGAAGAAATTGATTTTCAGAGGGGAGAATTAGATTACCTAAGGTCTACCACTGGTAAATTTTAAGTCCAGATTTGAATGCAGGCTGATTCCAAAGATAACTTCTGTAGTAATCACCAGCTCTGGAACCATCTTCCTGAGTTCTAATCCCTCAGAATCTATCTCCCTTATAAGGTTGGAATGAAGCTTAAAAGAATTAATAGATATTTAGCATCAATCAGAAGGCCTAGTACATAGTGAATGCTCTATAACTGTTAACATTTTTCATTTAACTGTCTACCCCCCATCCATACCATATTTATAAGTGAGACATTGGGTAGATTTGGATACATGTAGCTTTTAGAACCTCTGTCTACTATTTGCTTGGGGAATAGGCAGAGCAAAGGGAGTAAAGGAATAGGTTTCATCATACTCCTTAGATAAATTGGTGCACAAATCACAAGATTTTAAAAGTTTTTCTGATTTAAAGACTCCCCTTGAATGGTATAAAGGCTCCTCAAGGCAGGAATTAAAGTCCAAGTCTAGAAAAACTGCTGGTGGGAATCTGACGCTAATAATTGTTACCATTGTTTCTGGCTGATCACACTTGGTTCTTCTCCAAGTCCACCCAGGTAGAATAGAAGCTTTGAACTCTTAAGACCAATGTTTTTTGCATATAATCATGTTTTAAAGCAAAATGAAAATGATATCCAAAAGCCACAGCAAAGAAAAATTGACAAATTCATTACTCAGAGTTTTCTCACTTATAATAGATAATATGCTCACTGAAGCACAACCTTCATATTGTTTCTGGTTTGGGCATATGAATATCTTCACTCTCTGTGTCCAAATTCAAATTTTATTAGTTTTTAAAAAGAGGAAATATTACACACAACATACACTATTATTTCAGATGCCAATAAAGGTGGATCTTAGTTAAACAAATGACTTAACTAGTTAAAGATAGTAGAAACTGATCCTAATTAATGAATTTTCTTATTATTCTTTCCCATGGTCTTTAGCTGTGACAGTTAGAGAGGAATCTATAAAACGGTGAATGGTTACCAAATTATCTCTGCTCACTTGATTTTTTAAGTGTTTATTATGTAAACTTTGGTCTCCAAATACATTGAATTTATAGTTTTGGATTATTTTAAATGGGTGCTTCAAATGTTGACAGTGAAAAGAATTTCATCCTGGGAGCCAGGAGACCTGAATTTTCTTCCTTTCTTAACTTGTCATGAATGTCACTTTGTCCCTCTAGACCTCAATTTCCTCATCAGGAAATGGAAACTCTGCCTGGGTAGCTCTTCCTCTGGTTTATTAATTCTTCAAGTTTTAGCTTAAGTATCACTTTCCTAGTTTAAATCCTATTGTTAAATTTCTAATTTCATCTGTAATTTCCTTTCAGGTATTTAACATCACTTCAATTCAATTATGTAATTATTTATCTTCTATCTACTCTGCTAATGGACCGTAAGCTCCATATGAAGGTAAGAACTACTATGTTTCTCTTCTATACCATTGTAAGACATAATAGGCTCTGAATTATAAGGCATATAAGACACAATGGAGTTTAGGAACTAGGTAAACTGGGGACTGTCTGCCCCACATAAAGTTATTAAAATTTAGAAAACACTATTATTGCCAAACAAAACCCTTATGGGGCTATGATTTTGTGACTTCTAGCTTCTAATAGTAAGTCATTCAAACACCCAAGTGACATTAAAACACACAAACAAAAAACAAAACAAAACAAAACACAGGAGAGTTTATGAAATGTGTTCCATTAGACAAAGTAATATATTTTTTTCTCTAATATATTTTTGTATTACCTTCTGTTGCATACTGAAAATGTTGCTCATTTTTCAGTAACCTCAATTGCTCCTTCATGGAACTGTGTTTTCTTATTGAAATATAGTTGACTTACAATATTATATTAGTTTTAGATGTACAACATGGTGATTCAATATTTTTATAGATTACACACCATACAGTTATTATAAAATATTAATTCTACTCCTGTGCTCCACATTATATTCTTGTGATTTATTTCTTGATGAACTCAACCTTATACTACTATCTCAAAATATTCTTGGGCTTCCCTGGTGATGCAGTGGTTGAGAGTCCGCCTGCTGATGCAGGGGACACGGGTTCATGCCCCAGTCTGAGAAGATCCCACATGCCACAGAGCAACGAGGCCCGTGAGCCATGGCCGCTGAGTCTGGAGCCTATGCTCGACAATGGGAGAGGCCACAACAGTGAGAGGCCCGTGTACCACAAAAAAAAAAAAAAAAAGAGAGAAAAATTATTGTATCCCCATCAGTAACTGTACATATAGCTCTCTAAGTTACATAAAGTTAATAGGTTAAAAAAACACATTGAGAAAATAATTATTAAAAGTTATCACCTCCTTACAAAATAACCCATTTTACATTGACCATGAGATCTCCTTTAATAATGAGCTCTTCTTATATATTTCAATATGCATTTATATTTACAACTTGTTTTGCATGGGACTTTTAAGATGTCTATTACCTTTCAAAGTGATATGCAACTGTATGGATAAAAATTCTGCTTCTCAAAGAGATGAAATTGTGCTTTTTATTTACTTCACTTTCGTAATACAGACACATGTACTCTGTGGACAATCAATAAATAATATTGACCAAAATTGCAATAGTTTTAACCTCACTTTCAAATGCCCTTTAATAAGAAAATTTAAATAACATGAAATGTAAATTAAAGCTATGAACAGAAAACTAAAGCTGGAAAATATTTATCGAAAGAAAAAAAAAGCTAGGCAAAAAGAAGTTAAGTTATTCAATACCCTTGACTGTGAAAACCCTTCATTTCTCATTACAAAACTGTAGACAGCATACAAAAGTGTAAAAGTTTGACCTTTACATATTCTTTAAGCTAAAGATATTCTTTAACTACCATATTAGATTCCTTACAAAAAACATTAATTTGTACCATGTATAATTAAAATAATTATGAAAATAGAAATGCATTGACTTAGAATAATGTGTTTTTCCCCCCACAGTGTTGGTCCAATGATGGAGAACAAAACACATCATTAATACCTATTACCATGTGTATTAGAAAAATTATTCATCCAGTACTAATCTTGTCACTGGAAAAAAAAAGAATATAGTATACCTCAATCTTATGTTGAATTTAGGAATTTTTTTCATGATCTATGTCACCACAAACATAATTATCAATAATGAAAAGTCTGCCACTTGCAAAAATGATGTAAAGAAATTCTGCAATCATCATCCAAAATTTAAAAAACAATGCTTTTTGTGAGACAGAATATCCCTAAAGATTAGAATTAAACATAAAATAAAGTAAATAAGACACAGTTTCAAAATGCATATTAAACTTTTTGAGGCAAAAATAACTTTGTAAGCAATTTCTTAGATGATTTCTAAGGCTAGAGGATAACTCTCAGACATAATAGAAATTTCAAGATAACCTAAATATATAAGAAATAGTTAAGCTTTTCTAAATATAGAACTAATTTTATCTAAAGGAAGATTTAAATTTTATCAAAATGTACATTTATTATGCAAATATAACCATGAAGAAAATAATACCTCAAATGAAGAATTATTTGTCTCTGTCTTACATATTCAACAGCACTGACAATTGTTTACATTATAAGCTTTATGATTTCTTGAGGAATAGATTTCTAGCTAAGATTTTACAAGGATGCTGATCTTAATCTACTGAATAATTATACAAAACAAAACTCTTTTGAAAAAGAACTTCTTGATTTTTAAAAAAATTCTGAACCTAATACTGCTTTACAAAAATGAAGTCTGATAAAAAATTTACATACAGCAAACTATTCCATAAAGTATTAAAGAAACACTTTTTTTCTAGGTTATATCCATATCTTTAAATCAACTATTCAGTGATTTTTCCATATGAGATATGAATTTAAAGAGTTTCTAGGTCACCATCCCATAACTAGATTGTGACAATGAAGAAGACAAAGATGAAAACAAAGATGAAGGTGAAGGTGAAGAAGAAGGAGGAAGATGAGAAGGAGGAAAAGGAGGAGGAGGAGCAGGGAAAGGAGAAGAAGGTGATGATAATGATGAGATACCAAAGAAGATGAAAAAAAATAGTAGAGAAGAAAGAGTGGAAGAAAAAGAGGGGTAAGGAAGAAAGTGGACACTAACTAAAAGGAGGTAACTTTTATTATTCTGAAGTGAAACATTATTAGGAAAGATAAGTTTCTCCTATCTTTTCATTTATTTACTGTCATATCTTAGTCATGTATCCACTCTATCCTTTTCTTTGCTGGACAATGAGAATAATATTGTCAGTTATCTCACAGATATGTTTCTGTTCATCTGTATCTATCTATCTATCTATCTATCTATCTATCTATCTATCTATCATCTATCCATCCATCTTTCTTTCAATCATCTAGCTCTATGATCTATCTATGTACGTTACTTTCTAGTGTTTCTCAGAGGAGAAATTATCTAAAAGCAATCCATGTGTCATTCTTGAAAAATATCTAACAATAAATCTTATTTACAACTTTGTTAGCATCACCCTGGCAAGTGAAACTGTAATTAGAACAGCAGGAAAAGTTCCTCTGTGGGGTCATAACTCCTCATTTTGCATATCTTTCTGCCCTAAGCTGCCCTCAATGAACTCCATATGTAAGATCTTCCAAGCAATGCTATAGGTTGTTTTTCTCCCCATTGAAAACCATGCTTTCATTTCAGTTGACTGTAATTAAATAATCCCAAAATATTCAATTAAGGAGCAAATAGCTATCTATATTAATATTTCTCTTCTAGGTAATTTTGCATTTTAAAAGGTAATTTGTTTTAACCACAGTAAGTTTTTAAGAAAATCTAAAATATAGACATAGTAAACAGTTTATACTTACAGAGTGGAGTTCTTCTGGAAATTTACAAATCATATAACATACCCGAGCTAATCTCGGGTATGTTAAGTTCAGACATATTGGGACAAATATTACTTTCACATTAAAAGCTGGATTAAATTACTTTTGTCTCCTATTTCTTTGCTTATTCTCACCATTAGAGCTAGAAAATTTACTCACCTGTCTTCAAATCTTTTCTCATATCCAGTTTTGTTTGTTTGTTTGTTTATTTTTCAGTTCCAAGTGATGTCTGCCTTTTCTCAGAATAGACCTTGTCTGTTTGTTCACTGTTGTATCTAATACAATAGCTGAAAGGTAACAGGCACTCAATAAATGTCGGTTGGAAGAGTAAACAGTATATGATTAGACCTCAGTGATGAAGGAAAACTAGAGGCAACTCAGTTTTGTTCAAAATATCCTTCTTTTGGTCAATGAAATTATGTTTTGATTTGGGCAAAAGAAATATGCAAATTGAGGGGTTGCATAGTCAATGAGATAAACTTAAAGTCAATTGGTATTCACATCCTATGAGGATAACAGAAGAAACAGGCATCTAAAAATGAATAAATTATTGGTATAAACAGAAAAGTCAAAAATACAGATGATTTTCAACCTTTTAGTGACTAAATTAATATTTGCAACTTTAATGAAAACAAAAATTAGTCTTTGGAAACTCTACAGATAAGTACTAAAATGACTTGTTAATAGTTTATCATTTTATTTCAGACATGGCATGTACAAGTCTTCAACATCCCCTGATAGAATACCTTTATTCTTCCTTGTGACTCGATTTTCTTTGTCAGGCATTTTTCCCCCCTTATATCATTGCAGAGTCACCTATTTCCATACACAAAGTAACTAGCCAATATATGCTACTACATTTCCAATCTCACAGAATCCTAAGCCCTATTGTTGCAATTCCTTTCTCTGCCTCAGACATTGTGAAAGACATTGTTGTAAAGTATTGTTGAGTTAACAGGTTTGGAGTTACTGATGACACTGTAGAAAAAGACTTCCCCAAAGGTTAAAACCTACATTTTATCAAAGAAAACAGCAATGAAAGATTTGAACTATTGTGTCTTGAATTATGGCTGGCTGAGATACTCTACTGAATCACTTAATCCTTTTAATACCTGCTTATTTTAGCTTTTATATAAGCATCTGCTCATACAAAGCCTGCATCAAACTCCAAATCCAAGGACTATTAGAACTGCCTGTAAGACCAATGGACTGTGCTGTGAGCTGTGAAAATATTCAGAAAATGAGGGAATCAGTATCACTGGAGGCGAGGAGGTGGGAGCACTTAGGTACCTGGACTCTTAGTCTTCTTGCTTCTCACTTATTGGATTTCTTCTAATGACACATGTTTCTAACAACTAAGAACAATATGGTGTCAGGAAATCAGATATGTTGATGTAATTATTTCTGTTAAGCTGCTAAGCCTATTGATTGAGACTATCATAGGAAAATTCTATAGTGGCTGTTGTGCCACATGACTTTGAAATCAATTACAGTCGAGTTCATGTCTCATGTGACAAATCTAATAGAAAAAGATTGATCTGTTTAGAGCAAGGTAAGTACTTACTATTTAGATTTGATTTTGTTATGCTTCTGAGTAGAATAAATGAGGAAGAATAGAGGCGAGTCATTCAGACATTGCTTTGCCTCTCAAGCCTTAGCCAGCAATGTAAAATTCCCACTCCCTCTCACCCCCATTCCCATCACAGGAAGGATAAATGAGAAACTGAGAGAAGAAACTGAGAAAGGATTGAGTCAGTGAAACAAAAGGCTTTTTTCTACTGAATAAAAGGAGAAAAAATAATCTAAAGGACAATGCAAAAATAGCCACCAAAGCAAGTTCAACTGTTTTATTCATTAAAAAAAAAACACGTGGCTCAAATTTTGAACATTTGATTCAATGCACATACACACACAATGCACACACACATTTGATTCAATGTACACACTCACAAAATCAAATTTTGAATATTTGATTCAATACACATACACACGCAAACACAACAAAGAAAAATCTCTTCACCAAAGTGTCATCACCAATGTGTCTTGCTAGAACCAAAAGGATTATTAAGTGGACCTTATGAGGTTAAGAAAAGGTGATTAAATACCCAGTACTTCATGCTTCTCTGTGTATAGATTTTCTTAAATTCAAATCTAAGAATATGAAAACAAACATTAGCAGGTAAAGTCCGCAGCTCTTTTATAGGTAAACAAATTCTGTTTTAGAAGTAAAGAACTAGATCTCAGTGTAAAATTGTATCTCTGAGGTTGTATAATTTATACTGCTGCCCTCAAAAGTGGTAGTACTTGATCAGTGAATGTTATCTAAAATTTATTAATAACACCATATCATTTATGGAACTGAGAACTAAATATTTTACTTTCCTTTCTTGCTGTTTTTAATGATTGGCTATTACTAGCCTTTCCTCGTCACGTTCCTATTAGTGCTTCCCATGATACTCCACTGCTTAAATCTTCAGAACATTTAAAAAGAATATAACGATACTTCTATCCTTTTTGGTTATCCCTTTATTGCACTCTAACAAGTTTCATGTAAGCTGGAATCTCCATGCTATATTACTTTACCTAGAGGACAGTATGTCTCTTTGCTAAATTTTTCAAACATTTATTTGTAGAAAATCATATTCAGAAATTATTCTGTAAGCAAGATAAAAATGTGCAATAAAAATATTACTCAGCCATAAAAAGAGAATGAAATAATGTCACTTTCAGCAACATGGATGGACCTAGAGATTATCATAATAAGTGAAGTAAGCCAGACAAAGACAAAAATCATATGATATCATTTATATGTGGAAGCTAAAAAAATGATACAAATGAATTTATACACAAAACAGAAATAGACCCACAGACATAGAAAATATACTTATGGTTACCAAAGGGGAAGGAGGGGGAGGAATAAGTTAGGAGGTTTGAATTAACAGATACACACTACGATACATAAAATAGGGAACCAACAAGGACCTACTGTATAGCACAGGGAACTATACTAAATATTTTGTAATAACCTATAAGGGAAAATAATCTGAGAAATAATTTATATATAACTGAATCATTTTGCTGTACACCTGAAAGTAACACAACATTGTAAATCAATGATACTTCAATAAAAAATAAAATAATATAAAACAAAAAGAATGTTCAGAAGACATGTAAGGAGCTTGCTCTCCACCACATTTTCTTCTAATTCACAGAGTAGTAAAACACTTAATTAAAAGAAGTCAAATAAAAATATCAAGTATAAATGCTTGTGGGCACCCCATTACTAACTTCTTCATGAATAAGCCAAGGAGACATTCCCTACCAATATTTAAGAAAGGGCATCAAGCCACAACATGTAAGATGAAAATCTTACCACTTAGAAAGGATTGTATACAGGATAATGTAAATACAATTTGGATATTCGTTAGGAAGCCATGAGCCATAAAAAGTCAAATAGCCACAAATGATTCATCCTAAAATAAAAGTAGACATTGTTCTACAAGAAAAAAATATGGAACCATTAGGTGAAAAGTTGAATAGTGGTAACCAGTTAACCTAAGATTAATACAGGTTTACCTGCAAATGAAATGTGACAATGCCTGAGCTTTTCCTCTGGTGTTCCAGAATAGATAAAAATGAAATAATCTTCCTTTAACTTAAGTGCTGCATACTCACAGTAGGCTGGATAATAGAAGTGCTATTGACACTTCTTATTCTCATTGAAAGTAATGTCAAACTGGATGATCATTTAAGCATGGAAGTGATAGATAAAGAAATTTTTTTTAGTGCAAAGGGTTTTTTTGTTTTTGTTCTTGTTTTTTCTAAATTTAAAATTCTTTTTTGGAAACTTACTTTAAATAAGAAAGCACTCTATGTTCTGATGGCAGCACACCAAATAAATGCAATTGAAAAAAGTTTGTGAGAGATCTCTCTGAATGATGCAGTAATAAGTACTGTTTTCATATTTCAAAGAATGTGGACTGGCAGTGTTCTGCATGCCTTTATTTTGTCTCTCCAGCCTCACAGAGAGGACAAAGACACATCACTCTCTCCTCCCTTCTCCTTGTTTGCATTTCTCAATTACCCCCTCTAAATCTGCAATTTGTAAGTATTGATTGAACTAATCCATTAAAACTGAATATCTTTAAGGGGTGAAACATTTTTAACATGAAATATACTATATTAATTGAAAGATTTATCCTGTCTACAGTGAAAGAAACTTAGTAATTAAAGAGTTTGTGTGTGTGTGTGAGAAAGAGAGACAGAGAGAGACAGAGAGGCACAGACAGACATAGAGAGACAGAGAAAATGTGTCTTTGCATATTCTTGGAAAATTTCTGCAAAGGTTTGTATTAGTGTGAGAGCATTCACCACACTTGCAGCTTTCTGAGATATTGGCCCAGACTGAAGTATAGATGATTAAAGTCAGCTCAGGTTTCTAGTAAAAGCAGATATTATTATAATGCTAGGACAGACTTTTCTCTCTTTGTATCTCTAGAGCTTTTGTGATCAAACAGAAGATTTACTTTTTTCCTATATTTGAATTTTAAAGGGCTCTAAAAATCCTGATTCTCTTATATCTGAATGTCACAAATCCTTTTAAAAATTGTTCAAGTGGACTCTGTAATATATAGAGGGGACAAGTCCAGGGATAAGCATCTGGAAGGATTCTTTGTTGCTAGGAAGAGGGGCTTTCTCTATCTTGTTATGGTGGCTCATCCCTGGAGGATCTTAAAGCAGAAGAGGTAATATCCATCTTGAGTACTTGCAATGTAGTTTCTTTCAAGTACAAGAAGCTCCCATCATTCAAACTTTAGACCCAAAGGGCTATTAACACAGCACTACTTGATAATAATGATGATGATATCCTATACAGCACAGTGTTTACAGTTTTCAGAATGCTTTCAGAAAAAAAATAATATTCAACTCTGATCTCAGCAAAATCCCTTTGTTCACTACTTTTATCAACAGCACCCACCTACTCACACCAATTAGTACCCCTATGTCCTTGGCAGTGTTCCCCTCGTCCTAATTCCCCACAGTTTTCAAAACTCCTCTGGAATCTTTTACTTTCTTTCCATGTCCACTTGCATGGACTTTGTTCAGCGCTGATCTCTCTCACAGAGAATTTTATTTAACTGTGACTTCTCTTTCAGATCTCAGATCATTACCTCTGTGTGTGTTCACTGTGGCCACCAGAGTTAACATTCTGAAATGCAGTTCTAATCACAACAGTGTCCTAGTTGTCATGGGTCGAGGACTCCTGACAGCTTGCAGGGAAGTCCATGCTCTTTACTGATAAAATCCACACCTCTTGCAATCTGCTCTCAGCTTCTCTGGTTTTCTTTTCCTTTTCTTTATTCCTTCATCTGTACCCTCAAGTCACACAGAGGCATTGTTTACCCTTCTCCACCACACTAACCCATAGAACGTTTCTGAAACTTTGCCCATGCTCTTCCTTTTGTCTGGAACAACCCTCTTTGTTCTTGTGCTGAGAAAAATGGCCTTTGGTCCAGGATGATTTGGAGAGGACTAGAGAGGATGTCAGGGTTCAGTCATAAAGGACTCTTAAACCAGGTTAAGGAAACTGAGCTTTGTGTTAAGGAAATTGGGAAACAGGAAGGATTTTTGAGAGGTAAATGATGTGCTTGCATTTTAGATGAGGATCTCCCTGTACAGAAAATGACTTGGAGAGGAGCAAGGGATGGAAACCAGTTAAGGATGTTTTGGATAAGGAGAGGAGGTGAGCTGATGGCTACAGTGGGGCAGCAGGAATGGAGAGATACATGAATTGAAGAGTCTTAAGGAAGTACATGTGGCAAAATTTGGAAATTAACTAGATCTGAGGAGTCAGAAGAGTGCAATCTATTTAGATATAGACTTTCTATTCTAAATTTATGGTGAGTTTCTTGATGTCTGTTTTTGAATCTGGAGAGTATGATTTTTAGAAGTAACTTTTAAGGTGAAGAAGTTGCTATTTTTATTCAAATGTAAGGGAGGAACTTAAGGTCAGAGTTACTGCTTGACTTATTCAAGATCACATAGTTAATAAGTCAGAGCTGGGGCCATGCCATCCCAAGTAGTCTGACAGCTTTTTTAAGTTATTTTCAGCAAGGAAAACGGGAACTTTTTAAAGCTGTAAATGAGCTTTCTACAGCTAGAATTTTATTTTTACAAAAAGGAGGTGACATGGGATCACATGTAAAAATGAATGAAGCTGTTTGGGCCTGTCTGGGGCCTTCACAGTTGTCACCAGGCTCTTGATGACCATGGGCACAGCTTACCTGGCAACAGTACAGCCTGGTGAGGCTGGCGCTCTCCTCCCTCTGTAGCCTCAATCTTCCCATCCAGGAGTCACAGGTGGTGGCCCTCACTAAGTCAGCCTCACTGGGCTGCGGCGAGGCTGAGGACTGTTGTCCTTTCTCATGGCCAAAGTCATGGGCTAGTTCAATGCTCTGGGGACTTGCAGGGCTGGGGGATCTGGAGATTTGAGATTCTGTGGAAAGAAGCAGGTGGGACAGTGTCTCCTCCTGAGACCATAGAGAGGTAATTCAAACAAAAATTTAAAAATGCAGACAAGACAGAGAAGTCTCCAGAGAAAAGCCCTGGAAAAGCAGCAGAGAACCAGAGTTCTACCCTCATGGAGTTGACTTGTACCAACCAAGAACATGATGAAATAATAATAATTCAGAGCATGAAAATAATATTAAAGGCCAGATAGCTTGAGGAAGAGGGAGTCTGGCTGTGTCTCCTTTCTCCTTTGGCAACCTTAGGCCTGTTTTGTCAGAAACCAAGTTCAGATGATTGAGCCATGTTGGAGTCATCAGCTGGGCAGCCAGTGGGGCCGTAGCTTCTCCTTCCATGTGGCTCATGAGGACAGGGATTTACTGCTGGCCTAGAGGCTGGGGATGACTCCTTTTCAAAATCAGGCATTCCTTCAGGAAAAGGAAACCTTTGTCCAGGGAATGATTGTTGGCTTTGCAATGGGGAGACTTCATAGTGTCTTGAAAACTTAACTTCTGAGGAGGTTGTGGAACTGGAAAATAAATCTGTATGGAGCAACATGAAGCAAAGTGCCTGACAGCTATTTCATAGAGCCAATACCCTTGGAAGGGGGATATATATTCATATATATTCGTATATGTATATATATGTATATATATATATATGTATATACATATATTCCAAATAGATATCCCACAGGAAATAATCCCTTTGGAGAAAGAGACATAAGTATGGGCTCCTGAGAGTAATATAGTCGAGAAAGGCACTAAATGTCTTTCTCAATCATGTTGTATATATAAATCATATCAATACTAAATTGCCACTGTAGTTAATAAAGCAGACCACTAAGTGTTATTCACACAGAACGTATTTCCCCACTCAGATCAAGGGGGTGAGAGTTGGGATGTGCCTCTAGGCTCATGAAAGTGTTTCAAGTATTTTGATCTTTACCAAAAAAGGAAAAGTTGCCATTTAAAAAAAATAAAATAAAAATAGAGGAAAAGAAAAAGGAAGGAAGGAAGGAAGGGAATGAGATAAGCATGGGGAAGAGGCTACTGAATAACAAGATGCCATAATGTATATATATGTTTAATTCATTTTTAAATAAACTTTTCTCCCTCCAAAAATAATATATACAAATCACTTGACTTCACTGATTCTGTCTTTTTCATACAACTTTGGAATGTTTATTAGCCATTTATAAATAAGTATCCTCCAGCTTTCTTTCCCATCCCATATCACGTTTTACTAAGAAATTTTATATTTATCCTCAATCCTCAAATTTCCTCAAGTTTAAAGCCACTTTCCTAATCTTGCTCTTTATTTATTTATTTTTTTTTGGGGTCACACCAGGTGACTGGTGAGAACCAGTTCCCCGACCAGGGATTGAACCTAGCCCCTGGCAGTGAGAGCTTGGAGTCCTAACCACTGGACCGCCAGGGAATTCCCACTCTTGCTCTTTTTTAATATCATGATGATGACATTTCTAGGATTGTCTTCTAACTGATAAAAGGATACTAAAAAAAACCAAAAATGCTTTTGTCTAAATGCCTCTTATTTTTCAATATGTCAGTGGTAATACATAATTAAATATCCACTGACACTTACTTAGTATAATTGGAAGTGAACATAACCTGGGTTTGTACTTAAAATGGAGCTCCTGACATGTACCTCCTTCCTTAGATAGATGAGCCTTGAATCATGCATTACCTCAAAGAAATGTGGTTTGTGTCAGACAGTGAGCACAGCATTACTGAAGCAGTGGGACAGTCCTAATCAAGATGGGCAGGGAGATGACATACAGACAAGTGATGAGAGGTAAGCTATTGATATCAGATTAACTCAACAGAAGAGAGGCAGCTTGACTTGGCGGTGGGATGGAACAGAGGCAGGGAGTTGGGGAAGAGGCACCACAGAGATATGGGCAAGAAGGGAGTAGATGACAGTTCCAACAGTGTTCAGGTTTAGAATCAATGCTGCTGGATTATTTAATAGACTAAGCCCAAGTTGGGGTAGGGGAAAATGCATATATTCAGAATTTTATTGGATTTCCTTATACTTCCTTTGCTGTTGAGTATTGTTTTTATGTAAATTACACATGCAGAGGGCAGTATGATCATGACTGAGCATATTTGGAGCTGAAGACAGAGGTTAGACTGTCCAGTTATGGAGATGTGAGGGCTAGGGGGAAGATAGAGCCTTACAAGACCTCAAGAAGACTATGCACATCAGTGTCAAGAACTGTGAAGGATCTGAGAATTGACTGTACACTACTTGCAATCTAACTATTTAGCCTGCCACAGTTTCGTGGCTGCTGGCAACACAAGGAGACTGCTGGGTCAGAGACAAAGGCTTTCATTACTCACAGTAATAGCAATAGTGGACTTACACCAATTCACTGAGCCTTAGTTCCCATGGAACAACATGAAGAGGGCCAGGTGATAGTTGTTCACACAGTAGGTTGAACCATAGGAGTGAAACTATGAGTTTAGGAAACACAGAAACTATTAATGTGTAGTAAGCCTGACCATCCTTCTGGAGGAAGATAACATTCCTGTCTTCCGAGGCTGCTCACTATACAATCATAATTGCACCGACAGCCTGCAACAAAGGCTGTCAGTGTCTTTGCTCACAAGATGTGAAGAAACACCAGAGACCCATGGAGAACTGATTCCCAGCCATCAACAAATTCAAGCCTTTATTTTACTGTTTAGGATACTGAGGTTCCAAAAGGTTAAGTGATACCTCAAAGAAACACAATCATTATAAGATTTTAGGTTAGACCTAGATGCCCAGATCTTAAATCAGGTTAATAGCAAACCTCACTCTGTAACATACAAATTTCCCCAAATTTCTCCCACAGAGTTCTTATGCTGTGTGCATGATATACATTTTTTTAACTTAATTGAAAAGTAGTGATGATTGATACTCACTGGTCTCTTCTGGTTCCACACTTACAGTATCAGTAATGTCATTGTCCAGAGTATTTTGTGAGAGATTATTCGGATTGGGCCACTTCTTCTCAGGTAGATTCAGAGATGTATATAAATTTTTCTCCACAGGAGAAGCACATGGTTATTTATACTGTGACCATAATTTGTGTAGTAATGTTAGAAGCATGACTTGGTGACACTATACTACCCAAGAGGATTCCTTAGAAAAGAACTTCTGACATCAATGACAGTGAACCTGTCAGGTGGTAGAAGGTGAACAGCCCTCTGGATTATACAAAGAACTCAGTGATGTTTGGAAATTAACACCTCAAAGTCAAACACTTTACCTGTAAGAGAGGGATACATCAAAGTGTTACCGTGAGAATTAAATAGAATGTACGTGGCCATCCTTTATTTACAAAAAGTCACCAGAGATTGTGCTCTACTTAAAATTGTAGGCAGTTGTATACTTCGTAAAAGCTGTCAATGACAATCATGAAAACTGTAAGCTGATGAATGTGACAACACTGACACTTTGATTTTCATAAGATAAAACTTCTAAGTGTGTGACTTTCAAAGAAAAGTTTTAAATCCACAGAAACAATACAAAAAAACTAAAACCAAGATCATAGAAAGATGATTTTTTAAAAGTTGTCTTTTTCATGCTCAAGCTCATTTTTATGGAAAACATGTGATTTCCTGAAATAAATAAGCTTTTATTTTTGTAGAATATTGGGCTTATTTTATTCACTTGTCACTAATTTTCAATTTTTTCAAAATGTTGAATTTATAATGACTAAAGGTGTTTTGTTTCTTTAATTAAAATTGATATATTCTATTTCCACCATTTGTGTATTTTCCAATTCTGTTACTGTTCATTTAATCACTGTACAAATTGAGTGTGTTTAAAATATCATGATATTTTTATGAACCATGTTAAATGTCTTCAGAATTCATGACTTCTAGTTAATTGATAAATCACCATAAAATTGGAAATATTATTAGAATTTAGAATCAGATTGTGTCTATGGCATTTTAAGAACGTATTACCATACTTCCTAAAGCCCAGATTTCTCCTAACTATTATTTTTACTAAGGATCTTTCATTCTTCCAATAACAATGTTTGGGCCTCATCTATTACTTGTTATCCCCCTCTCTTCCCCCTCATATAACCAGGGGTCATGTCCTTTCCATTATTCTGAATTCAGCCAAAATCATTTACCAATGTGAAAACTGAAGCCCCAGAATGTTATGATTCATTAATTACACAAAAAGATAAATTACACAAAAAGATACACAAAAAGATAAATATCATATGATATCACTTATACATGGAATGTAAAAACACGATACAAATGAACTTATTTACAAAGCAGAAGAGACTCACAGACATAAAAAACAAACTTATGGTTACCAAAGAGGAAAGGTGGGGGGGGATAAAGTGGGAATTTGGGATTAGCAGCTACACAGTACTATATATAAAATAGATAAACAATAAGGACCTACTGTATAGCACAGGAAACTGTATTCAATTTTTATCTTGTAATAACCTGTAATGTAAAAATAATTATTATTTTTACATTACAGGTTATTATAGGTTATATATATATATATATATATATATACATTACATATACATATATATATACATATACATATATATGTACATTACATATACATATGTGTATATATACATATATACATGTACATATATATACATTACAGGAGATATATATATATATATATATATATATATATATATATTCTGAATCACTTTGCTGTACACTTGAACCACTGTAAATCAACTATACTTCAATTTAAAAAAAAGTTACCATATTTGAGACTCCTTCTTACTTCCTACCTCTAATCCAGACTGCCATCTTCTTTTTTCTGTCTACTCTGGTCCCTTCCTAAAGCACATATATGGTCATAGCCAAACATCATGAAAGGATTCCTGCTATTTACTAAATAAGTCCACATGTCTTGGCATAGAATTCAAGAACTTCTATGCCCAAGTCTTAATATACCTTTGCAAAATTCTTCCATCTTTTCCATAATATATCTCCATGCTTTCGTGCAACCTGACAAGTTGACATTACCTGTACTTTCCCATGTCTTCAATGCTATTCCCTTTACATGAAATGTTCCCACTTCATACCAAGCTGTCAAAATTCTACCAAAACTATAGAATCAGCTTGAAGTCTTATTCAAATCTTGAATTTATGTTCTCACATTTCCTTGAAAATCTTCATAACATTTTTGTATCTCTCTTACTGTAATAAGTAACTTCCACATTTAAAATTGAATCTCCATGTGCTCGTGTTACATTCAGTGATACAAAAAAAGCAAAATTTGTATCCTAATTATTTTAATTTTCCACTGGTTCATAGTATGTATGCTAGGTATCAGAAGTTTCTTCATCAACTTCTCAGCATCATTTCTTTCCCTGAAATTAGCCCTCACAATATTTATGTTAGATTGCCCCTTGTCCTCACCTTTCTTTGTGTATGTTGCACATTGAAACAGGAATGAGTGCAGCTCAGAAATCATTTCATAAGAAATGCTGTTTATGTACCCTAAGTATATGAAGAATACATCCTTACAAAGAAAGTATAAGTAATAAAAAATAACAATCAATGTGGGACACATGTCACATGAGACCAGGGCACCAAACTTAAAAAAATTTACATAGAGTTAAAACTAAATAAATCATGCACTGTAAATGAGAAATAAGTCTTGAGCAATATTGGTAACAGAAGTTACTATGTGGGCCACCAATAAGGAAATTCAGAAAACCTCAGCCTAAAGAGGGCACCATAGCTAGAAAACATAGGTAAGTGTTGGATGACAGAAAAATCATGGTCTGAGTCTTGAAGGAGGTTAACAGAAATCCCTGAACACCTCAGCCTCAACCTGTGTACTCAGAATTCATTACCTATGTGAGAAGAATCAGTTAAGATCACTTCTGAACATCTGAAATAGTAAAGTATAAGTATGTGCATTGATTACAAATAATTTACAGCTATCACCTAGAGTAGATTTGATGATAATTTCCAATCTCTGCTTGCCAGTATATTGGAAAAAAGGGCAACCATGAATAACAGGGTAATCTCTGATCTGGTTCTCACCAAGGTTTTCTTCTGCCCTTGGATGTGCGTGATGTATTCACCCTATTCTGTGGCTCACATCAGTCTACAATTCACACTAATTTATACCAAATATGTTGTGAGAGCAGCAAATTCACACATTGTAATCCAATGTACATTGCATTATATCCAGCGTAAGTGAGATTTGAATGACACTTTCCATTAATCTATGTTCTGTAAGAGTTGCTTTGCTTTTCACTTCTGTTTGCTTGTGCAAAAATCCATGAAAACACAGGAAACCATTCTTCTAATGCAAAAAATTGTGTGTGTGCTTGTGTGTTTGTAGGACTCACATGTTTGGAGGAGTTTTATCTAGCACTCAAGATTTTCTTGGGAAAAGAGCTTTTGTTCTGGATGCTACTTGGGGAAGTATTCCTCACTTAACTAAAATCCTTTATCCCATGATTACATCTGTGACTCCAGAGCAAATGTAACCCCCTTGGATGCAGCTATGGATTAAATTGCTTGTTTGCTACCTCTTGGTCTTTTGGGTTTTTGTTCCAACATCATAGTTTGGGAGCATGTATAACCAACTGTTGTATGTTTTCCTACAGCTCCCTCAAGCCTCCCTATCTACACAAGAATGATCCTTTCCTTTGTGACTACGAAACTCAACTTTCTCACAAATTGAGGCAGTACAATTGGGCAGCAAAGATTTTAAAAATTCTTGGAATAATGTTTTCCATCACTTTGAAAAATGTCATTGATGTTCAGAATACAGGAAGGATTAATGAAGTATGAAGACACAGTCAGAGTGGGAAACTGAGTCAGGCCTTCACATCTTTCACTTTATTATTTCCTACAGTCTTTTGCACCCTCCTGCTCTGAATTGCCCCTGTCTTTCAGATCAGTTTGTCACTGACACATCTTTTTGATAAGTCATTGCAGCAGTATGTTGCCCTTTTCTGTATTTGTTTGACCTACCATGTTTCCTATATTAAGCTCCTAAAAATAAGCTATATCACAAGAATTAAGAAAATGAAGGATTTATCCCAATCCTAGTTAATTTTTGATATTATTAAACCATGTACTTCCTTAAGTATGTTTGCAAGAGTCATAAACAGAAACTCTCTATTAAATGTTTCCACATTTCAAATGATTCTTGGCATTTATGTCATTCATGTTGTTTTTCTCAAGGTTTATACCATTTAATCAGTCACAGAAGAAGTAGTGGGTGGTTAATAAGTTATTTACAGGAAAAGTGAAACAAATAAGAATTAATGAAAGTCACTTAACTGACATCACTAAAGAAAACCTGACAAAAACTTAACTACTCAAGTAGTTTTAATAGTTGTCAACTTCATAATACAATGTTACAGTTTATTATTCAACAAATATAATTTATTTTGTACTCTACAATGTTTTAAAACTTTCTAGTGGAAACTTTCACCAAGGAATTTGAGGCTATATTTCATCTTCCACGACTTGTTTTTTCAAATGTATTTTGTGCAATAAATCTGCCATATTCAGTAGCAGTTGGCTAGGATGACCATATAATTTATCATCCAAACCAGGACACTGTTGAGAGTGTGAAGGGATGCCGTTAATAATATTCTGGGTTAACTAGTGTGAAACCAAACTACCCTGGGACACCATAACTTATGGAGATCCTAAAGCTGCTCAGGTATGGAAAGTTCACATTTCTTTGACCTTTGACCTCTTATGAAAGAAAGACCAATAAAAAAGGAGAATGAGAATTGGGTCTGGAGACTAAATAATTTGGTTAAAATCTTGACTTTTCCAAGTAGTAGCAGGATGACACTGCTCAAGTTATCTCTGTTTCCTTTCCCACTGTGAACTATAAGATCTGGTACATTTTGCATTGTTTTGGAATCATTTAATACCCAAGATTGTAATCTCCTAGAGCAGTACTGTCCAATATATTAGCCACCAGCTACATGTGGCTTTCTTTTACATGTGACTTTTTAAACGTAAATTTGAAATAATTAATATTAAGTAAAACAATTTCTCAGTCTCACTAGCCACATTTAAGAGTTGAATAGCCACATGTAGCTAATGGCATCTGTATCCATGCAGATTAGAAGATTTATGTCATTGCAAAAAGCTCCATTGCCAACACTGTGAAGATCAAGATCATCATTATTTCTTGCCCAGACTCTGTCAAATCCACCTGAATAATCAGTGCACATTCACTTTGGCATCCTTGCATCCATTCTCCATTCAGCAGCCAAAAGATTCTCTCAAAAGACTAAACTTGTCAGTTTGCTCATCTATTAAAATCATTTAATGGTGTCCTTAGTCTCCCCCACTCCTTGTGTGGCCTGCCTCCTCTACTCCTATCATGGCTTATTGCACCAGACCTTCTGCTGTCTGCTTCCAGCCTCAATGACCTTATTATTCCATTTGCATTTTCCTGGCTTCCTCCCTCTACGGGTCCCTTGCCTGTTTTGTTTTCATTGCCTTGAATGTCCTTCTCTCTGATTCTCACCACAGATATCCTCCTGCAGATCAGCTCAGGTGTCACTTCTTGGAGGAATCTCCCCAAACCTCTCTGATAGATTAAATCTCACTTGATAAATCTTAAACATCAAATAGTAATCATCCAGGAGTGAATTTTTTGTTGTTTTTAAATTTTTTTCCTATTGAAGTATAGTTGATTTACAATGTCGTGTTAGTTTCAGGTGTACAGAACGATGATTCAGTTATCTATCTATCATCTATCTATCTGTCTACCTACCTATCATGTTTCAGATTCTTTTCCCTTATAGGTTATTACAAAATATTGCGTATAGTTCCCTGTGCCATAGAGTAGGTCCTTGTTGGTTATCTGTTTTATATATAGTAGTGTGTATATGTTAATCTCAAGCTCTAATTTATCCCCCCCCTTTCCTCATTGGTAACCATAAATTTGTTTTCTAGGTCTGTGAGTCTCTTTCTGCTTTGTAAATAAGTTCATTTGTATCTTATTTATTTTATTTCTTTTACATTCCACAAATAAGCAATATCATATGATATTTGTCTTTCTCTGTCTGGTTTACTTCACTTAGTATGATTGTATCTAGGCCCATGAATGTTGCTGCAAGTGGCACTATTTCATTCTTTTTTATGGCTGAGTAATATTCCATTGTGCACATATATATACCACATCTTCTTTATCCATTCATCTGTTGATTGACATTTAGGTTGCTTCCATTCTTGGCTATTGTAAACAGTGCTGCAGTGAACATCCTGCAATCCCACTCCTGGGCATATATCTGGAGAAAAACTATAATTCAAAAAGATACACATACCCCAATGTTCATTACAGCAGTGAATGTTTATTCATCTTTATATTTGAATTTCCTCTACAGTGGTTGCCATGCAGTGGGCATTAGTGGAACAAATGAATGATCTGAGGCCTCCAGTAGGCTCTACCTGTGTTACTAGAAAAAGCTATAACACTTGATATAGAAAGGCAAAATTGATCAGAACACTGAGACTGATCTCTAAAGGTCAACAATTTTTCTCCACTGCCTCATGTTGGTTCTGTTTTGTTTGAACCAGAATCCATTAATAGGAGAATTATTTCTGTAAATATGAACTGGAAATCTGAATTCCTATTTCAAGAATTTTAATAGTTAATATAACAACCAATGATTAATTCACACTACTTGCTGTAAGAAGGTTGTTGTGAAATGTCTATCTTCTAAGAGTTTTAACACAGCTTTGGTCCCAGGAGACCAAGTCTTTTTTGGGTTATTTGATCTTCTACCAAAAGAGAATTTCTCTGTTTCCCTCTTAGGGCTTCTGTCAAGCCAGCAATTTAATATGTTTGACATTCTTGACTTAACAGTTAATGCTTAAAATAAATTATAAATTAAATTTAAATAATTAATGATGTTAAGCTTCATAATTATATATTTTATTTACAGGTGACTCCTAAAATATTTTAATAGGATTTTGATAATTAGCTTAATGACTCATCATTGTGTTTTATGTCAAGTAGTACTGGCCTTTAAATTCTAATCATTGAAGAGTAAAAAGCAAATAAGAAATGAAAAAAAAATATGTTAAATATTTTGTTAAAACTATTTATCCATACACTCTTTGGAATAAAGACATATTAAACTGCAAAATTAAGGTTAGTGTAACTAAAACAAGAGACAACTACTTAGATGTAATTGAACTATTAAGGGTTTCCATTGACATTATATTTGCCATCTTAAATGTTAATTAACATTTTTATTAATAAAATCTTTCACTCTGAAATAAATACACAGAATCTCTAAATACATGTGCATGGTAATGGGTTTTCTTTTTTATAAATATGTTGCCTTCTGCCTTTCATTTTCTCTATTGCTGTCCTGCTGTTTTCTTATTAATACACCTAGGTTTGAACACATAACAAAGGGAAAGCTCTCCTTTGTTTTTCTCTTTAGTGTCATTGGCAGCTATTGTCACCTTAAGAGTTCTTTGGGGCCTTCCAAGATGCGTAATAAAGGAAATGATGATGACTTCCATTTATTGAGAACTTACAAAGCACTTTTGCATACACTTCACAAAAACATTATGAGGCATATATCATTATCTCTCTTTCAGAAGAGGCTACTGATCCTTAAAGCAATTAAGTAGCCTTGAATTAAGTCGCATTTATGGCTAGGGACAAAGGCAAGATTGGGACCTATGTAATCCTGATTCTAGTTTCACCCTCTCAGATATTAAGCTATACTGTCCAACAAGCTATATTACCTAGTCTCACCATATTCTGGTGAGGACAATTCAACTTCTACCTTGTACCTCTATGCTTAAGATATTTTATCATACAACTGTTATTAAAATTTAGTAGGGTTAGACTCCTGAGCCTGGCTAAGTAATGTGTCATCAAAGAAAACTTGGAGAATGTTCTCTGCTTTACCTCTATGCTATGGCAATGAAGTTCACTTCAGCATAGATGGTGGTTAAAGCACAGTGGGGTCCAATGCCCTGGGGTTGAATGTTAGGTCTACTTCTCACCTTCAAAACCCTGTGGAGAATGTTCAGTCTCAATTTTTCATTTATAAAATAGGGATAATGATTATACTTTCCTTATAGGATTATAGTGATGATTAAATGTACAGTTTTCGAAGAGTGCCTGGTACATAATTATCTCAATAGTTGCTGCCTACCATTATTACTACTATTAATAGTTTCATAAAAATTCTAGTAGATATTCCTCTGAAAGAAAACAAGAACTAGATTTATATCCAAAATAAAGTGAATAGTTTAGAAATAAGAATGATAATGTAAACTTTTTCTTGGACCCATACTAAGCGACAGGCAATATGTTGGCATTTAAATATGAGGAAAACAAGACTTAGAATAAGTAATTTTTAGTAACTGGATATGAAGCCAATCTGTTTCCTGGACGCCTAAGGGCTTGATGACAATGAACTCCAGGGAGAGATGAGAACCATCAGTAGTTTAAATACTCAGTTTCCCAATTCCTCCCCGACTGCACTGTTTGAGTCAGTTGTTTCAGGGTAAGGCCTGGCTATCTGTATTTTAGCAAACTTCCTACATGATTTTAATTCTATCCAAACTTGGGAACCCCAGACCCTATGAAATACTTCAAAGGAGGTCAATTAACAGGAGGAAGAAGGTTTCGGGAAGAGTGAGACAAGCACAGCCCCGGCCTTAAAGACCTCCAGGAGAGAGACAAACTGGGCAAATCAGGAAGGAGAGGTTTAGAAGTCATGTGAGCCATCTTTAGGGCTATAAAAATGCCCCATATTCCACGCGCAAGAGTGTAACTGGTAAGGCTTTGCTAGGTCTTCAGAGCAGAAATATATTGGAAAATATACATAAGGACGTCCTGATTTAAGTAATTTGCTTGGCAAACCACATTAAACAAGTTTAAGCTTATGTACAGTGATTCTCAAAGCAAGAGACAGATCAATTTTATACTCACCAAGAGCATTCAGAGAAAAGCTGAATTAGGACATCCATGGCAAATTAAGCACAAACAAATACCTACCCGCCCCAATAAAACAGGATTGTGAAAGCTTCTCCCATTTTCCTCTGATGGCAAGCCTCTCAAAATATTCTCTTTTTATTATTAGATTGATAGAACTCTGGAGTTAATAGAATCTCAGAAATAATCATAAGTAACAGTATTTTCTAGAGTATGGTGGCCCTACAACATTAAATATTTTTGCTCCTATCCCTCCACTTATGCATTTGCTTAAAACCAAGGAGTTCTTCCTGAGGCTAACATTCTACATATCTCTCTTCTCTGTCTGAATTTTTCTTCAGGAAAAGAAGGTACAGAGCAATTGTGTTTTGGTAAAACTTTCTTATTTACATCCCACAAAGCCAGTCATCTTTTTGTTTAGATTCATCCTTGAGTATTTGTCTTTCCACAAGTGCCCAAGCATACACATCTTACCTCTTAACTTGTGATCCCAAATCAGCAATGGTGTTCTTTGTATTTTCAAAAGCCCCTCACATCTGTACTTGATTTGTGCTTTGGGGAGAGCTCCTTTGTTTTGGACAGAATGCTGCTTCATTTTTTCTGCTCAACATTTTTTAATGTCTGTGTCTGACCAGCTGGCATAAAAATGTCTGTCTTTGTTGAATGCGTTAAACATTATGATACTTTGTCCTTTGACCCACTTTGTCCTTTAAACCATCTCACACATCCAGTCTGATGCCTACGGGCTCTCAAGATTCATAATGACATCATGTGCTTGGGCACTGTACTTATTTACAGCATGCTTTACGTACGTCCAGATAAAATAGTCAAATGCTTCACTCCAGAACCACTTCTCATAATTTAGCTTCACCTTTACACTCCCTTGTCTATACTCAGTAGAGGTCTATTTTTTTCCCATTTGGCTTCTCTCCTCCCTGTGGGTCTCAGCAAACTATGTAGCCTGGCCCAGCTGCCACCATTTGAGTTGTAAAAATTCACACATCTGTTAGTGTCTCTCTGTTGGCCTTTTGCAAAGAAGTACTTTGTGGAAATGGATTTTCTAATAGATACATGCCAAGATTTTTCAGAAACAGTTAAGAAATGTATTCTAATTCGGCAAGTCATATGTTGCTCTATTTTTACAGTTTACTTAAAAATGAAATAAATGAATCATTTTAATGTATAAATCATATTATAAAAGTTAGTACTTCAGAAGAATCTTTACATTATTTCAATTGATTATGATTTAATCAATTTAGAGGTAAGCAGAGATTCTTACATCCATTATGTGAAAGAGCACACAGAGGCATCATTTCTTTTTTATTAAGGAAGCAGTTAAGTGGTTTGCCTATAATCACATATTTAGCAAGTTATGGGGCAAAGACGAGTAGCCAGGTATTCTGACTCCTGACAAAAAAATCAGTCACATAGCAAGGGTAAAATGTGCTCAGGTGCTATACAATTTGCTGACACTTTTCCACATCCTTTTAAAACTACATGGGAATTGGAAAAGACAAGCATCTTTGAGGAACCCACTACACCTACACCTAAATGTCACTATGCCCTTGCACTTGTCCCTAAAGTAGGCCTTGACAACATAAAAGGTACCAATTTATCTGGGCCTTGACACAAATAAGAGTTGACTAGTTATTAACAGAAAGAAGGAAAGAATGTTCCAGGCAGAAGTAACAAGTACCAAAGTGCCACTAGAAGAGGCATTATAAAACAACATGCTTATATTTCCAAATCCATAAACAGAGTAGCATTATGCCTTAAGGTGGAAACTCAATGGCTAACTTCTGAAAATTCACATGGCATAATATTTTAGCCACAAAGGCATTGAATCTGTGACTCCTTTTATGAATTATTGGGAATGTGAACAGCTGGAGCATGGATAACACCCTCAAGTGTTGCTTTTAGTCTGTTGTCTGGGAATTATCAAAATAAGTCATTAATTTTAGAATAAACTAAAGCTCCCAATTTTAAGGGGCTTTATAAAAAATGAAGTTTGCACAAAAAATGTCACTGGATCCTTACCACAATCCTATGAGTGATATTACTCTTCTTATTTACTTTGTTTACACAGTAAGGATTTGAAAATTTGAGATAGCAAATGATTTGCTTAAGATCCCATAAGTAATTTATCCCAGAGCTGGGCCAAGAAAATAAATATTTGGACCCCTGGTCCAGTGTTCTGAAAAACAAGACAATTTTGTGACATTTCTTGGATGTAAAATTTCTTAGAGGTAAAAGATAAACGAAAGATAATCAGAAAAAGAAACCAGCTATGGCAGAACTGTAAAAAGGTCACTGTTTTCACTCACCAAAGATTGTTTACTTTCACGCATATTAGCATTTCAGGGCACTCACCCATTGCTATTTCTATTAGCACATTTCTGTTTCCCCCTCTGTATACATAATTACACCACACCCCTCCTTCAGAACCTAGGACCTCCTGCTATTTGCCTCAACCTGCTATTTTCCTCCTCATTGAATGCTGTCTGCTGACTGCAGACCACCGAGGACATTTATTTATGCCCCATGGAAATGCACATCTTCATTTCTCTCCTTGTACCATGATTATTTGTATTGTCTGAGGCCTCAGCTTGACAGGATGACCATACATCCTGGTTTGTCTGAGAAAATCAGGAAGAATGCCTGTTGTCCTGGCATAGTTAGAAATGGTGCCCCTTTTCACTTTTATACATGTCAGAGTTTTTCAAAAACGCATATGATCACCCTACACCAGATAACCGGGTAAATTAATGAGTGCTCTTGAGAGAGGGAATAGGGATGTATCAAATAATTTTCTAGCCAATGTTCTTTCAGTAGCCCACAGTTGTGTTAGATACATGTATTTTAAGAAAGAAGATAAAAAAAAATTTGCATGTAACTTCAACACAAGATTTTAACCTGCCATAAAACAGATATTAATAATGTTTTCCTAGCTTTATCTAGAGAAGATTATTTTTAATTAGAATAACTTCCAAGAGATTGGTTCAAGATGGAGGAGTAGAAGGACATGCACTTACTCCCTCTTGTGAGAACACCAGAATCACAACAAACAGCTGAACAATCATTGACAGGAAGACACTGGAACTCACCAGAAAAGACACCCCACATCTGAAACAAGGGAGAAGCCGCAATGAGGTGGTAGGAGGGGCACAATCACAATGAAATCAAATCCCATAACCACTGGGTAGGTGACTCACAAACAGGGGAATTATTATACTACAGAAGTCCCGCACTGGAGTGAAGGTTCTGAACCTCAATTCAGACTTCCCAACCTGGAGATCCAGCAACAAGAGGAGGAATTCCCAGCCAATCAGACTTTGAAGGCCATCGGAATTTGATTGCAGGACTTCTACAGGACTGGGGGAAACAAAGACTCCACTTGTGGAGGGCACACACAATGTAGTGTGTGCATCAGGACCCAGGGTGAAGGAACAGTGACCCCATAGGAGACTGAACCAGACCTAACTGCTAGTGTTGGAGGGTCTCCTTCAGAGGCAGGTGGTGGCTGTGGGTGACCATGGGGACAAGGACACTGGTAGCAGAAGTTCTGGGAAGTACTCCTTGGCATGAACCCTACTGGAGTCCACCACCAAAGAGCCTGTAGCCTCCAGTGTTGGGTCACCTCAGGCCAAACAACCAACATGGAGGGAACTCAGCCCCACCCATCAGCAGAAAAGCAGATTAAAGTTTTACTGAGCTCTGCCCACCAGAGCAACACCCAGCTCTACCCACCACCAGTCCCTCCCATCAGGAAGCTTCCACAAGCCTCTTAGAGAGCCTCATCGATGAGATAGCAGACAGAAGATGCAAGAAGAGCTACAATCCTGCAGCCTGTGGGGGGGAAAATTCACAGAAAGAAAGACAAAATAAAAAGGCAGAGGACTATGTACCAGATGAAGGAACAATATAGAACCCCAGAAAAACAACTAAATGAAGTGAAGATAGACAACTTTCCAGAAAAAGTATTCAGAATAATGATAGTGAAGATGATCCAGGACGTTGGAAAAAGAATGGAGGAAAAGGTCAAGAAGATGCAAGAAATGTTTAACAAAGACATAAAAGAATTAAAGAACAAACACTTAGAAGAATTAAAGAACAAACAGAGATGGACAACACAATAACTGAAATGAAAAGTAAACTAGAAAGAATCAATAGAATAATAACTGAGGCAGAAGAACAGATAAGTGACTTGGAGGACAGAATGGTGGAATTCAGTGCCATGGAATAGAAAAAAGAAAAAAAAAGAATGAAAAGAAATGAAGACAGCCTAAGAGACTTCTGGGACAACATTGAATTCACCAACATTTGCACTATAGGGGTCCTAGAAGGAGAAGAGAGACAGAAAGGACCAGATAAAATATTTGAACAAATTATAGTCAAAAATTTCCCTAACATGGGAAAAGAAATAGCCACCGAAGCCCAAGAAGCATGGAGAGTCTCAGGCAGGATAAACCCAAGGAGAAACATGCTGAGACACATAGTAATGAAACTGACAAAAATTAAAGATAAAGAAAATGTATTAAAAGCAACAAGGGAAAAACAACAAATAATATACAAGGGAACTCCCATAAGGTTAACAGCTGATTTCTCAGCAGAAACTCTACAAGCCAGAAGGGAGTGGCATGGTATATTTAAAAAGATGAAAGGAAAGAACCTACAACAAAGAATAATCTACCTGGCAAGGATCTCATTCAGATTCGACAGAGAAATCAAAAGCTTTACAGACAAGCATAAGTTAAGAGAATTCAGCACCACCAAACAAACTCTACAACAAATGCTAAAAGGATTTCTCAAAGTGGGAAACACAAGAAAAGAAAAGGACCTACAAAAATAAACACAAAACAATTAAGAAAATGGTATTAGGAACATACATATTGATAATTACCTTAAATGTGAATGGAGTAAATTCTTCAACAAAGAGACACAGGCTCTGCAGTCTCGCTGAATGGATGCATAAACAAGACACATATACATGCTTTCTACAAAAGACTCACTTCAGACCTCGGGACACATACAGACTGAAAGTGAGGGGACAGAAAAAGATATTCCATGCAAATGGAAATCAAAAGAAAGCTGGAGTAGCTATACTCATATCAGATAAAATAGACTTTAAAGAATGTTACAAGAGACAAGGAATGACACTACATAATGATCAAGGGATCAATCCAAGAAGAAGATATAACAATGATAAATATATATGCACCCAATATAGGAGCACCTCAATACATAAGGCAACTGCTAACAGCTATAAAAGAGGAAATCAACAGTAACACAATAGTAGTGGGGGACATTAACACCTCACTTACACCAATGGACAGATCATCCAGACAGAAAATTAATAAGGAAACACAAGCTTTAAATGAAACAACAGACCAGATATATTTAATGGATATTTATAGGACAATCCATGCAAAAAGAGCAGATTGAACTTTCTTCTTAAGTGTACACACAACATTTTCCTGGATAGATCACATCTTGAGTCACATATCAATCCATGGTAAATTTAAGAAAATGGAAATCATATGAAACATCTTTTCTGACTACAATATTATGAGATTAGAAATAAATTACAAGGAAAAATGTAAAAAAAAACACAAACAAATGGAGGCTAAACCATACATTTCTAAGTAACCAAGAGATCACTGAAGAAATCAAAGAGGAAATGAAAAAATACCTAGAGGCAAATGACAATGAAAACATGAATATTCAAAACCTATGGTATGAAGCAAAAGCTGTTCTAAGAGTGAAGTTTATAACAATACAATCCTACCTCAAGAAGAAACAAGAAAAATCTCAAATAAACAATCTAACCTTACACCTAAAAGAACTAGAGAAAGAAGAACAAACAAAACCCAAAGTTAGTAGAAGGAAAGAAATCATAAAGATCAGAGCAGAAATAAAAGAAATAGAAACAAAGAAAACAATAGCAAAGATCAATAAAATGAAAAGCTGGTTCTTTGAGAAGATAAACAAAATTGATAAGACTTTAGCCAGACTCATCAAGAAAAAGAGGGAGAGGACTAAAATCAATAAAATTAGAAATGAAAAAAGAGTAGTTACAACGGACACTGCAGAAATACAAAGCATCATAAGATACTACTGCAAGGAACTCTATGTCAATAAAATGGACAACCTGGAAGAAATAGGCAAATTCTTAGAAAGGTATAACCTTCCAAGACTGAACCAGGAAGAAATAGAAAATATGAACAGACCAATCACAAGTAATGATATTGAAACTATGATTAAAAATCTCCCAACAAACAACATTCCAGAACCAAATGACTTCACAGCTGATTTCTATCAAATATTTAGAGTAGAGATAACACCCATCCTTCTGAAACTCATCCAAAAAATTTCAGAGGAAGGAACACTCCCAAACTCATTCTATGAAGCCACCATCACCCTGATACCAAAACCAGATAAAGATACTACAAAAAAAGAAATTACAGGCCAATATCAATAATGAATATAGATGCAAAAATCCTCAACAAAATACTAGCAAACAGAATCCAACAACACATTAAAAAGATCATACACCATGATCAAATGGGACTTATCCCAGGGATACAAGGATTCTTCAATATATGCAAATCAATCAATGTGACAATGTGATATACCATATTAACAGATTGAATAATAAAAACCATATGATCATCTCAATAGATGCAAAAAAAAAAAAACTTTTGACACAATTCTACACCCATTTATGATAAAAAGTTTCCAGAAATTGGGTATAGAGAGAACCTACCTCAAAATAATAAAGGCCATATACAACAAACTACAGCATCATTCTCAATGGTGAAAAACTGAAAGCATTTCCTCTAAGATCAAGAACAAGACAAGGATGTCCAATCTCACCACCTTTATTCAAAGTAGTTTTGGAGGTCCTAGCCACAGCAACCAGAGAAGAAAAAGAAATAAAAATAATACAAATTGGAAAAGAAGTAAAACTGTCACTGTTTGCAGATGGCATGGTACTATACATAGATAAGCCTAAAGATGCCACCAGAAAACCACTAGACCTAATCAATGAAATTAGTGAAGTTGCAGAATACAAAATTAATGCACAGAAATCTTTGCATTCCTATACTCTGACAACAAAAGATCAGAAAGAGAAATTAAAGAAACAATCCCATTCACCATTGCAAAAAAAAGAACAAAATATCTAGGAATAAACCTACCTAAGGAAGTAAAAACTGTGTTCAGAAAATTATAAGACACTTAGAAATAATTCAAAGATGACACAAACAGTTGGAGAGATATACCATGTTCTTGGATTGGAAGAATCAATATTTTCAAAATGACTATACTACCCAAAGCAGTCTACAGATTCAATGCAATCCCTATCAAATTACCAATGGCATTTTTTACAGAACTAGAAGAAAAACAAATCTTAAAATTTGTGTGGAGACCCAAAAGACCCCAAATAACCAAAGGAGTCTTGAGAGGAAGAAAACAGAGCTGGAGGAATCATACTCCCTGACTTCAGACTCTACTACAAACCTACAGTAATCAAGACAATATGGTACTGGAACAAAAATGGAAATATAAATCAATGGAAAAAGATAGAATGCCCAGAGATAAACGCACACACCTATGGTCATCTAATCTATGACAAAAGAGGCAAGGGTATACAATGGAGAAAAAACTGTCTCTTCAATAAGTGGTGCTGGGAAAACTGGAAAGCTACATGTAAAAGAATGAAATTAGAACACTCCATGACACCATACACATATATAAACTCAAAATGGATTAATGACCTAAATGTAAGAACAAACACTATAAATCTCTTAGAGGAAAACATAGGAAAAACACACTTTGTCATAAATCACATCAAGATCGTTTTTATCCCACCTCCTAGAATAATGGAAATAAAAACAAAAATAACCAAATGGTACCTAATGAAACTTAAAAGCTTTTGCACAGCAAAGGAAACTATAAATAAGATGAAAAGACAACCCTCAGAATGGGAGAATATATTTGCAAATGAGTCAACCAACAAAGGATTAATTTCCAGAATATATAAACAGCTCATGCAGCTCAATATTAAGAAAACAATCAACCTAATCAAAAATGGGCAGAAGACCTAAAAAGACATTTCTCCAAAGAAGACATACAGATGGCCAAGAGGTACATGAAAAGATACTCAAAAGCACTAATTATTAGAGAAATGCAAATCAAAACTACAATGAGGTCTCTCCTCACACTGGTTAGAATGGGCATCATCAGAAAATCTACAAACAACAAATGCTGGAGATGGTGTGGAGAAAAGGGAGCCCTCTCTCACTGTTGGTGCAGATGTAAATTGATACCGCCACTATGGAGAACAATATGGAGGCTCCTTAAAATACAAAAAATAGAATTACCATATGACCCAGCAATCCCTCTACTGGGTATATACCCAGATAAAACCATAATTCAAAGACACATGCACCCAATGTTCATTGCAGCACTATTTACTATAGCCAGGTCATGGAAGCAACCTAAATGCCCATTGACAGACAAATAGATAAAGAAGAGGTGGTACATATATACAATGGAATATTACTCTGCCATAAGAAGAAACAAAATTGGATCATTTGTGGAGACATGGATGGACCTAGAGACTGTCATACAAAGTGAAGTAAGTCCGAAAGAGAAATACAAATATTGTATATTAACGCATATATGTGGAATCTAGAAAAATGGTACAGATGAACCGGTTTGCTAGGCAGAAATAGAAACACAGGTGTAGAAAACAAATGTATGGAGACCAAGGGGGGAAAGTGGGGAGAGGCTTGTGGTGGTGGGATAAACTGGGAGATTGGGTTTGACATATATATACACTAATATGTACAAAATGGATAACTAATAAGAACCTACTGTATAAAAATAAAATAAAATAAAATAAAAAGAAAATAAAAGTGAATGCCGGGGTTAAAAGGTTAAAGAATCTCTTTAATAAAAAAATATTTCTTAGTTGAAAAAAAGAAAAATAACTCCCACATTTTCAAATAATAAAGCCCATTCTCAGTTGAAACACTTTCTTCACTTGGCTTCTGAGAAATAGCACTCAACTCAACTTGTTTTCCAGTTACTTAATGAACATTCTCAGTTTTCTTTGCTGGCTATTCTCTTACTTCTTTTAAAATATTGGATTGAGGGCTTCCCTGGTGGCGCAGTGGTTGAGAGTCCACCCGCCAATTCAGGGGACACGGGTTCACGCCCCGGTCCAGGAAGATCCCTCATGCTGCAGAGTGGCTGGGCCCATGAGCTGTGGCCGCTGAGCCTGCGCATCCGTAGCCTGTGCTCCGCAATGGGAGAGGCCACAACAGTGAGAGGCCCGTGTACCGCAAAAAAGGAAAAAAAAAAAATTAGATTGAATGCCATACAAAGCTGTCCTTGAAGGAGTTTTTTTCCCTGTTGACATGGATTCCTAACAGGATATCATTCAGTCCTGTGGTTTTATAGCAACCCTATGCAAATAACTCCTCTGAATTTCAAATGTTTAGACTCAATTGCCTGCAACATCTCAATTTTCATTCATAAGTTTATTTATTTATTCTCTCATAAAGCAAACTTTTTTTTTAGCTGCTAATAATTGCCAAGCACTGCTTTATGTGTTATCGCAGTGAGTAAGGCAGAGTCCTTGCATCCGTGGAGTTTCCATTTCAGGGAGATAACAAAGGTCTCAAATATGTTCCACACCAGAACCCTTGATTCCTCAAACACACACCCCTCCACACACATACGTGCACAAACACAAACTTACATCATCCCCAGTCTGCTATTTCCAGTGACAGCTCCACAATTGACCCATTGCTCAGACCAAAAACATTGCAGTCACTCTCGACTTCTCCTTTTCTTATACTCTAAATTCTATCCACTTAACACTTAAAATCTATTCTGAATCTCTGCACTTCTCTTAACATTCATCTTTGCCACTCTGGACCAAGCCACCACCATCGATGGCTTAGCATTTTGAAATAGCCTCTTTATTGTTCTTGCTTTCAGTGACATTTGTTACAATTTAGTCTCCACATAGCAACAGTAATTATCTTATTAAACATGAGCCAGATCCATTCACCAAATTTCTCCAGTAGTTTTCCCTAAAACCTAGAATAAAAGATGATACCCTTCCCATGCTTAGAGCACCCCGTTTGATAGAGTCATGAGCTCCACAACCTCTCTTACTTCTCAGGCCTTTTATCACTTCTCTCCTACTGTTCCTCTTTTCTCACTTCCCACACTCTCCTCCTGCTGTTCCTTGAATGTATCAAACATACTCTCAACCTGCAGCCAATACAGCTATCCCTCCTTGGCCTAATATGCTCATCCCCCAGACACGTGCATAGCTCATGACTTCTCGTAATTCAGGTCACTGCAGATGATACCTCTGCAGGGAGGCTGTCACTTATTACCTGGCCTAAATCAACTTCTCACTCTCCCATCCTCATTCTATCTATTCCCACATCCTGTTTAACCTTTGTTTCTAAACTACAATAAACATTATATGCCTATATTTTTTGTATTGCTTTTCCAACATTCCACTGGCATATTGCTGCCATATAAAAGAAACTGTTTTATTCCAAGCCCTGAGAAAGTATAGGTCAAGTAATGAGTATCACCTAAGATCTGATGAAATAATAAATTAATTCATTCAAGCAATCTTAATAATCTCTGCCTCACAGGCCCTTTACATGAGAGCTGTCTGACATGAAATAAAACCCCAAGCTTGACGATGGAAGAACATGCATAAACAACTTCAAAATGTCTTTAGATGCTTTCTTGTCTTAAATGATAGAGAGGGGCAGTTTTGTGGTGTGATGGCTCTTTCAGATTACATCGTGATTTCAAATTTTGTGACCTGAAGAAGTTACTTAACTTCTCTCTACCTTAATTTCTCCAAAGTTTTACCTACCTCACAGGGCCTTTGTGCAAATTACATGACATGATACACATAAAATGCTTAGAACAGTGCCTGGTACGTTGTAAATGTGTATTACATTTCTTTCTTTTATTCTTTCATTTTTGACATCTATTCCTTATGTTATTTAACAAGTGATAGACCAGAATTTACTATATTTTCTGGCCCCCTCCACTGTGATCTTGAGTGACACTTATTAGATGAGACAGAATGTTTTGATGGTAGATAACATCACCAACTCAAATGCCATGTGATTGTTTTATGTGGGGAATAATGTGTGGGCACTGCTCTAATCCCATGGATGTTGGGCCCAGTGTGTGTGGCTTTAATCCCAAACAGTCCTCAATCCTCTTGGTCCCAGTGGAAATGAGACAGTGCTAAGAGCTAGGTTTGCTGTTAAGTGCTCAGAGAATCCCTGATGAATTAAATTAGATTAGTCACAGCTTTTTTCTGCCTCCGCATATACAAACAGATGCAGAGAGGCTCACCTTATGAAATGTTTAGCTTTATTCTCTCACTGGTTTCTTTCTATTCTCTTTGTCATTTTTTTTCCCTCACCTTTTAGCTTTGGAGGCCTGAAGTTGCCAATTCAGCTGCTTTGGAGCAGGTGGATTAGTGGTGGCTTTATGAACTTGTGGATAATGGGTTTTTTATTGGGGGGGATGTTTAGATTTGTCTAAAAGAGGGATTGCTGATGCTTTTACTACAGCTGCCCCTGCTCTCAGTTTAACTTCAGACACCTCAGGAAGATGCCAGTAGGGAATAACAACAAATTAATCTATTCTTTTGAACTCAAACAGCAAGATTGTGTAACAAGCTAACTGAATTTCACCCTCTCCCATCCCACAAAAAAAAAAAAAAAAAAAAAAAAAAGACACCTGATAAAATCAGATGAGGATTTGAATCACATAAGAGATGGAATTTTGCGTCAAAATTTCTACAACCTTGTAATATCATTTGAAATTAAGCCATCATTTAATTGTATTGTTAATATAGCAGTAACAGTGATGGTAGAAGTACAAAATAAGGAGAATACAGGGAGCAAATAGAGACTTCAAATACTAGGTTGATGCCAAAGCCAGAACTGGGGGAGGCTGTGTTGAATATTCCTAATCACCTTCTTCCACCTACCATGGGGAGAAAGGTCACCAAAAGGAGTATAATTTACTTTTCATTCCACGCCTTTCCCACCTGAAGGCCAGAGAACAGAGACTGCTCCATGATGGACCACTTTAGAGAAAGTGATAGAGATTTTTAGGGCCTAATTTTCACCCCACAAGGTGTCAAGATCCCAAACTGTTTTCTCCTCAAAAATAGGGAGCTAAAACTTCACAATGACAGACTGAAATTAATCATCCTATCTAGGTTTGGTTCTCCAACCCAAGAGTTTCTCATGGAACAAGAGTATGTCTTTGATTTCTGTACCTTTAATACCTAAGTGTCACCAATAAAGGTTGAGTGAATTAATTAATTAATGTTTTGGTCTTGGCCCTGGCTCTCCCTCCTCTGTGACGTTTAAATCTGTTCACTCTTTCCTAAGTCCACCACCATGATGGACCACCATCATCTCTCACCTGGATTACACCCCCAGCTTTATAATGGGGAGCTATCCCTTCAGTTTTGGCCCCATACTCTTGCCTGAATCCCTGTTCCTTTTTCTGCACTGCAAACAAAATTACATTCTTTAAAATGAAAATTTTATCAGGGCAGTTCTCCACTCAGAACTGTCCAATAACTTTTTATATCTCTTGGTTTTAAAGTCCAGGTTTTAGTTTGTGCATTTGGCTTGTAATACCCAACATAATGCAGCCCTAAATGATTTAGCATTGATTTAATGCTAAATCGATGGCATTATTTCTGCCAGCCATCATGTTTGTGTTATATGATCCAGCCATACCTCGATGCACATATTTTTCTTTCACATTTTAACATCCCTGATATGATGAATCTCAGTCCGTGATACAATTGCTGTGTTTTTTCTTTTCATATTGGTACACAAAATTATGATTCATTTTATATTTTATATCAACCGTGACTTAATAGACAAGAGAGTATTTTATTTTTTATTTTAATTTTATAATTTCTCAAATTCCTTTATTTATTTATTTTTAACATCTTTATTGGAGTATAATTGCTCTACAATGGTGTGTTAGATTCTGCTGTATAACAAAATGAATCAACTATATGTATACATATATCGCCATATCCCCTCCCTCTTATGTCTCCCTCCCACCCTCCTTATCCCACCCCTCTAGGTGGTCACAAAGCATCGAGCTGATCTTCCTCGGCTATGCGGCTGCTTCCCACTAGCTATCTATTTTGCATTTGGTAGTGTATATATGTCCATGCCACTCTCTCACTTCGTCAAGAGAGTATTTTAATTAATTTTTTTTTTTTTTATGGTACGCAGGCCTCTCACTGTTGGGGCCTCTCCTGTTGCAGAGCACAGGCTCTGGACACGCAGGCTCAGTGGCCATGGCTCATGGGCCCAGCCACTCCACGGCATGTGGGATCCTCTTGGACCGGGGCACGAACCCATGTCCCCTGCATCAGCAGGCGGACTCTCAACCACTGCGCCACCAAGGAAGCCCTTAATCTTTGACTTTAAATTCTGGCCCTTGATATATATATATATAAGTAAACCCCCAAAATGTCTACCTGGTTAACATTTTTTGTGGAGGAATGTCCCTTAGTTTTTATTGTCCCAGCTTCAGAGAATATATATCTCTCAATAATATGTTTCTCCTCAAGTGTTTATATAAGACAAAAAATATATTTATGCCCCCGAAGTTCAATGAAATATTTTTTTTAACAAAATAACTTGCAGGGAAATTCTTCAGTTACAATCCAAATACAGCTGCTGGAATGCCAGAGTCACTTTCATACAAACTGAAAATTGTGCCAAGTGTCACAAAGAGTATGTGCTTCTGGGATTCTGTTGCCAGCGAATGATGTGTCCAGTGTTTCCTCAGTATGAACCATTTGATGGCATCAAATGCCAGTCCTGAATCTGTTCTCACAGTGACTTTCCCATGTAACCCGTATTCTTGCATAGATTTTGTGATAGCCTTAAAGAATAACATGGAGAAGTAAGGAGATTGAGAAAGATGATTAAAAACAAGATGTTACAGCATATACAAAACATGTTAATAAACATGTTGAAACCATGTTAATTGGTGATGAGAAAACTTTCAACATTTTACAATTTAAAATGATCATTTTGATAGGGACAGAGTAAAGGGACAAAGTAGGTAATTAAATAGTTAATCCCACTAGGGTACTGTAAGTAAGGAAAAAAGTTCAGGAGACCCCTGTAAGTTAATGATCACTCAAGAAAGCAGGTTTGCTTAACCACAAAGCCAAGCAGGCTAGCCAAGCAACAAAACCATGCAACAGAAGCATGAGACATAGGCCAAAACCATAAAACAATGGTGGCATGAGACCCACCTCCTGCCCAGTGAGCTCAGCAAGTTATTGATGCCTAGGACATGCTCCTCTGAACACACTAAAAACAAAAATATAAGGAAAAGGTGAAATTATACTAAAACCTGAGATGATTTAACATTTTTAGCATATGGTACTGCCTTTTTGCTCATTTCCATTGCACCATGACTAGTCCAGGCTTGACCATATAGTGACAAGAAAACTCCCCCCTCGACATGGAGGAGGAACTGATGATGGAAGCATGATGTCTACTCAACAATGAGGAAGGTGGTCTTTTCCCCCTCCCCACTTTTCCTTTGATTATAAAATTGTAGCCCACTATGTTCTCAGGGTGTAGCACCCTCTCACCCACCTGCTTGTAAGCCTCACAAGTGTCCTATCCTAATACTTCTTAGCTATCACTTTGCCTTTCACTGAATTCTTTCTGTGCTGAGACATAAAGAACTGGAGCTCCTCGGAGCCCCCTGAAACTCCACCTAGTGGTTAAAATTTCAACACTGACATAGTCATATCACTGTGTCCTATATTTTAGGAAATTGCTTGAGGATGTGGGGTGGAGGTGTGCAGTAGATTCTTCAGTATCCTGTTGAAGTAGTATAGCCTATACATCTACCATCATGTGTGGACACAGACAAGTGACTTGCTTTGACCAATGGGACAGTGATATGCATGGCAAGCAGAGGCCTGAAAGATGCTTGTGTATTAAATATATATATTTTAAAATTTCTGTATATTATGATATTTTGGCATCTTAAACTCCCTTCTGGCTAGGGAGAGACTGCCCCTTCGTGGGTTAGCCAATTCTTAGAGATAGGAAAGGGCCCAGCCTGAAGGCTCCTTTGATATGCAAAGGAGCCTACCTCCTCTCTCTGGCCCTTACACCTTTGGAGAGATAGTCTTCTGCTTTAAACATCCCAGAACTAGGTACCCCCAACTAGGGATCACTCCTATAGTTTTGAGTCAGTCAGAATATTCAGATTAGCCAATTCTCAACTGTTTACCCTACCCTAGCCTCATTTTCCCTCTGTTTCCTGCTTTCTGCCTCCTGACCACCCTTGGGTGTCTCCCTGTGTCCCTACATGGCATGCTGTGTGCCTGCTGTATCTAAGACCTGTGATATAATAATTTTTTTGTTTTCTTGAGCTTCTACTCGATTCCCTTTTGTGGCCATACCTTACTGACCATTATATAACAGAACACAGAAGAACTTGTATGGTTGGTCTTGGTCTTTTGGGCCATACTGGCTTTCTTCATGAAAAGGTCTAGGAGAGCTGGTGATCTCAGAACCATGAGAGACATGGAGCAAGCTGGGTTCACTCCACAGTCTGAACCAACCCCTGTTCATCTCAGCCCAGGTTAACCAAACCCCCATCTATACACAAATGTGTGTGAGCAAGAAATAAATGCTTACTTTTTAAGTGAAGGAATATGGGGATATAGTGTTATGCAGACATGTTGTGGAAAGCAGTTCATTACTACCATGCAAAACATAATTGATAATGGAAAAGAGGCTGTTGGTTAGAGATATTGTTCAGTGCATCTGATTTTTGGAAAGAATTGTTGATGTTAAGAAGGAGATAGACCAAACTATGTCATATGCTTGCTGTCAGCTTGAGTGACTTATCCTCTTCCATAGCACCCTGTCTTTTCTTATATTATATCACATATCAGATGTTAATCTAGTTGTTTATCTAAATTGTTCACTAGAATCTCACATACGTGGAGGATAGGATCAATTTGTATTCCAGTGATTTCTGAGAGACAGCAGTGAGCAGCAGCTGGAAGCAAGGCCTTAGTTGCCTGACTGGTGATGGAACCTTGCTCACAGTGGTGAGAGTGCCAAGTCCTAACCACTAGGCCACAAGGGCAGTGGCTAGAGTCTGGACCCCAGTCCTTGTCTGCCTTGAAAAAATAATTCTGACAAAGAGATGGAAGGTAGAGAGGAAAGTAAGGCGTTTATTACAAAAATAGATTGCACGCTGACAGACACATGAGTGAGCTCAGAGAAAAAGTCGTGCCTTTGGGAAGTTTAAATCATTTATAAAGGGGTAGTCTTCCCGGTTTTTTTTCCTCTGGCCAATCATCTTGCTTGTTCTTTGACTCAAGGCCCTCCCTTTTAGACCTTCCAAGGAGCCTTTCTGCACATGTGCAGTCGAGGTCTCCCTGAACCCAAGTATGAGAAATATGTGACCTCTTGATCTTTTGCCCAAGCAAGGCTTAGCTCATCTCTGCCCCTACCATTACTATTATCTTAGAGTGTCCACCGGAGATGAAGTCCAGCTATTTACCCTGTTCCTGCTGTTATTTCTACCTGGAATTATAAACAGGAGGCTGGTTGTAAAGGTCTAGCCTGGAGCCCATCTATCTCCTGCCTCACCAACACTCAGCATGATGCCTGGTACATAAAGACTCTTACAAATTACTTACTGAATTAAACTATCTCATCTCAACTCTGTCTCTAGATAGTATTTGACTTGAACAAGCTACTTTATTTTTATGCTTTCAGAATCTTTTTTTTTTTTTTTGTAAATGGGACGATTGGTCTAAATAATCTCTAAAATTCTATTTCTATACTATATTTTCATGTGCTAAATTTTTTTAAAAATCATTTATTTAATTGTAGAGTTTATTTAAATGTTTGTAAACTTTCAACCGAAATGATAAAACATAAAATAGGATTCCCATAAATAAGATTAGTATCTGTTATATTTGGTTGTATTTTATTCCTTTAACCACATCCTTTTATTATATTCATTTTTATAAATAAACCTGATTTTATATCATTAAGATCTCATTCTACACATACTTTTTTATCTTAACTTTTTATTTAAGGTTACGTCATGTTCTAATATTTAAACAGCATGCTTAGTTCATTGAATTTCAATTAAAAATAATTATAACTTTTAAATTTATGGATTTTTCCACAAATTGTAGCTTTGGCTGCACCCCACTAGTCTTGGACAGAGTATTTTCTATTTCATTTTTTATAACTTTGTTCATCTGTTCATTTATTAATTTAATAGTCTAAGCACTCACACTAGCTAGTGTCTGCAGCACGGTTTCAAGCACTGGAATTCCAGCCATGTACCAGAGAGATAAAGGTCCTGTCTTAAAAAAACACAGTTTCTTGTATCTGTACACTTGGTAGTGAACTATAGGTTGAAAAACAACGATAACAACAACAGCAAAAAACAGGCCTAACCTACCTGCATGTAAGCTATCATTTCACTCTTCTTTTAAAAATTCTCAAACAAAATTTACTTGAGCTCCCTTCTACTGGTTTGAAGAACTATGACTCTGTGTACTAAAGAGATTTTCTTAGGTTCCTATCAAACAGGTTCTAATGAACAGGTATTAAATTATTTTCCAGGGACCTCCACATGAAGGCACTTACTGCTGTGGTCAGTTGCCTCTCAAAGCAATTTACATTATCAAACCAGAACACGTAACATTGGAGTTTAAGAAAATGGTCACTTAATGGTGTTTTGTCCAAGAGCAACAGAGATACTTTCCTTTCTTTACATCTGTGTAACTGGACAACTCTCTCAAATTGCTTTCACAAAAGTAAATTTGTCTCAATTTGAAGAATAACTGTTTACAACTTTAAAATGGCAGTTTTCAAGCTTTTCTTATTATTAAAAAAAAAATCTTAAAGAGACAGAAGCTAGGCAAGGCTCTAAGTTGTGATAGTTTAGATTTCTTTTTTTGAACCATAGTTACTCTGGGATCTAGGTTTTTGATTTTTTTTTAATTGTGTGTTTTCTTTGTTTCATTATTAAAATATATTTCACTGTGGAAAGTAGAGGTCTGGTATATGGATAACTATTGTGTTCTGCAGATGCTTGGACGATTTTAGGTTGAGTAAAATGATAAATATCCTACTGTAAATTCATGTATGAGGTAGAAACTATGCCCTGGAAAGCTAGATTATCAATTTCCCAGACCCCCTTGCAGCCAGAGGTGGTCACATGACCCTTTTATCTCTTAAGAGGTGTGTGATAAAGCCTTTACTTTTACAACTATAGCTGTTGTAGCCTTTATTCTTTGCCATTCTTTCAGTCTAGAACTGGAATATGACTAAAAGCACAGCCATCATCCTGTGACCATCAATAAGAGAGGCAAAAAACTAAGAATATGGGAAAGAAAAAAAACTGTGTTCCTTAAAGTCATAATTGAGTTACCAGACTGGCATTAAACTGACAACTTCTAGACTTCCTTTATGTAAGGAAAAATAAATTTGTATTATTGGTGCAAGAAGGGGGACCCCTTCCTGGGCTCTAGAGTGGGCTCTTGTCTAACACTTGGAAAATGAATTATCCAAGGAGACAAACTTGCTGACAACGCAAGAGACTTTATTGGAAAGGGGCACCCAGGGGGACAGCAGCAGGGTAAGGGAGCCCAGGAGAACTTCTCTGCCATGTGGCTCACAGTCTCAGGTTTTATGGTAATGGGGTTAGTTCCTGGATTGTCTCTGGCCATTCTTTTATATATATACATATATATATATATATATATATATATATATATATATATATATATATATATTTATTTATTTATTTATTTATTTATTTATTTTTGGCTGTGTTGTGTCTTCATTGTTGTGTGTGGGTTTTCTCTAGTTGCAGCGAGCAGGGTCTACTCTTCATTATGGTGAGCAGGCTTCTCATTGTGGTGGCTTCGCTTTTTGTGGAGCATGGACTCTAGGTGTGCAGGCTTCATTAGCTGTGGCACGAAGCATCAGTAGTTGTGTCTCATGGGCTCTAGAGCACAGGTTCAGTAGTTGTGGCACACAGGCTTAGTTGCTCCATGGCATGTGGGATCTTCCCAGACCAGGGCTCGAAACTGTGTCCCCTGAATTGGCAGGCAGATTATTTTTTATTTTATTTTATTTTTTTTGCAGTACACGGGCCTCTCACTGTTGTGACCTCTCCCGTTGTGGAGCACAGGCTCCAGATGTGCAGGCTCAGCTGCCATGACACACGGGCCCAGCTGCTCCATGGCACGTGGGATCCTCCTGGACCAGGGCACGAACCCGTGTCCCCTGCATTGGCAGGCAGACTCTCAACCACTGTGCCACCAGGGAAGCCCTGGCAGGCAGATTCTTAACCACTGCGCTACCAGGGAAGCCCTGGCCAGTCATTCTGACTCGAGGTCCTTCCTGGTGGCACGCCCATCACTCAGCCAAGATGGATTCCAGTGAGAAGGATTCTGGGAGGTTGGTAGGACATATGGACTGGTGTCTCCTCTTTCCTTTTGACATTTCCCAAATTCTTTCAGTTGGTGGTAGCTTGTTCCTTACCGAGGAACAAGTTGGTGGTAGTTCCGAGTTCCTTACCAGATCTCCTGCTGTAAGATAACTCATGCAAGTGATTACTGTGGTGCCTGGCCAGAGTGGGCAGTTTTGGTCTGTGGTTTCCCTGACATTATCCCTTTTTTTAAAGCAGCATGATTAATAATATTGTTCAAATACTCTCTAAGCTCACAAGTTTTGTATATTTGATCTTGCAGTGACTGAGAGATTCTGTAAATACCTCTTCATAATTTTAATCATATTTTTATCTCTACATTTTGATGCCATGATGTTCAGAACATGTTTATCATTTTTATATCTAGATTGGCAAGTATGCCTTATAGCAATATAAAATGATCCTCTTCACTTATTAGTTAATTTTGCCTTAAAGTTTCATTATCTGAAAAAAAAAGAAAAATATTACGTTATCTGAATCATTTAATGACTTATTAAAAATATGGATTAGGTGTTATTATAATCAAGGTTTACTTTATTATGTATTCTTCACAGAAGTACCAGAATGAAATTTTAAAAACACATTTTATGTCAATTTACTGTTTAATTAGAATTGTCAATGTTTTCCCATCATAAAAATAAAAGCCAAACTCCTGACAATTGCCTTTTAGTACCTTTGTAGTCTAGTCCTTGCTAAACCATGTAACTTTATCCTCTACCACTCTCCCCAAACCTACTGTCCGCTTTTAACTTTTCATTGATAACACCATCTTTCCTGATGACTGAATGTCATCATCAGTGATTTTTTTGCACTTGTTGGTCCCCTTGAATGGACTGTTCTTCCCCTGATTCCTTCCATCTCTACCTCCATATCTCATCCTGAAAGTTCATGTCAGTTATTTTGCTGGCAAAAATCTAACTCAAGTGGCTTAAGTTTGTTGCATCATATAATTCAAGAAGTCGAGAGGTAGATCATCCTTCAGGGCTGATTTAATCAAGCCACTCGTTATTCTGAGGTGCTCTCAGATTTAGTAGCCTCTATGTATCTTAGGCTGGTAGTGAAATAGCTGAAATAGTAACAGTTCTCAGTTCTGTACATGTCAAAGAGTAAAAGATAAATGAACTTTTTATATAATCTCTTCTTAATGATCCAGGAAGAATTCTGCTAAAAAACTCTCTAGCATTTTTTTGCCCTCTTGATGTACTCACTGGGATGGGATTACCTTAGACCAACTAGACACTTTCTAGGAGGTGGTGTGGCTCAACACTTGTGTGAGGAAGGGGGGAAACCTGAACAAAACTGGGATTTGGTGACGAAGGATAGGAACAGAGTGCATCCTGAAAAAACCAAGCACGATTTTACCACTAATTGTCAGGGAGGAAGAAATTTTCTTCTACCCTTCTAGATTCTTCTGGATGGCCAAAGAACTAAGTTGACATGAGACAGATTAACAGAAGAAAATAAAACAAAGTTTAATTACATGTGTACATGGAAGAGACCCAGAAAAACTGAATAATTCACCAAAATGGCTGAAATCTTCATGTTAAACAGTGTCTTCACCTAAAGAGAAAAGAGGCTGTTGGGCATAGGAGTTTGGAAATTCAAAGGGGAGGAAAGATATTGGCATGGATATGGAAAAGCAAATGTTTGGTAAATATATGTTTCCTGGACCAGGCAGAGACAGTGAGACACAGAGAAGAATTTTAACATATAGACTTTGCTAGGTTCCTCTCTCTGTCAGCCACACTAGTCCATACTATAGTTATAAATTGTAGAAATCCATTTGTAGAAATGGATTTGTAGAAATCAATTCATATACATGAATTGAATATTCACTTTAACCTTTACTTAGGGAATTCCCGGGAGGTTCAGTGGTTAGGACTCGGCATTTTCACTGTTGTGGCCCAGGTTCAATCCCTGGTTGAGGAACCAAGATAAACCGCATGGTGTGACAACAACAACAACAACAACAAAAAATTTACTTTAATGTCGTTGAGTTTAACAGTGTATTTGAATTTTTAATTAAAAAATGTTGAAAAAATAATTTGAGGAGGTTGATCCAGTAGCAAGTGCCAGTGGTGGTAGTGATGGATATAGACACCCTTGAACTGGAGGCCAAGTATCCTAGCCCTTTGTCCCATTTTGGCCCTTGGGTGAATCATCTCGGTTCTCTGTGTCTCAGTTTCTACATCTGCATTTAATAGTGGATTCTCAATAAATATCTGTTGAATTAATGCTTGACATATTCATCTAAAAATTGAAAGAAATGGATTAGGTGATCTCTGGTCTCTTCTAGGTTTTCACTCATATGACAAATATTCACTGAGTGTCGATCAGATAACATAAAACTACCATGATTGAAAATATCTTAGCAATTTATGTATGGTGTATAATTATGTAAATTTGTTCAATAGTGTATACTTTTAATTGATGAGCCCAGGTTTATATTTACAAATGAGTGATAGCTCTCAGAAGTAGACTTCTGGAAAAGGCACAGAAGTATAAGTCAGCTTGGTGAGAAGGTCAGTGTCAAATACAGCAACAGAGTTACACTGTTCTTTTCAATGCTTTTCTCCAAACTAAAAATCTGTAAATAAATGTACGTATGTTTCCTAAAGTTTAGAATTTGTGTCTAATTGTAACTACTTCGAAAGACTCAGTTCCATTGGATATAACACATTTTTGTGCTGAACTGTAGTATCCTTATTACTAGTTGAAATAGAAGTTGTTAAAATACCCTTTATAATTTATCTGGTTCGAGGGGCAACAAAATAATGGTGGATAATGAATAAATGTCAAATTCTTCTTTGTTAGCTGCTTGGTCCTTACCTACTGAGTTTCAAGCTGTGTAGAAGAAAAAGAGACAATTGTGACATGATACCCACAAGTACTTATTACATTATCCTTGGTATTGAATTAATGATAACCAAAAAATTACATTTTTATCAGGCACCCAGCGTACACAATAAAATATTCATTTACCTTACACTGCATACAAAGCTGTTTCTTTCAACACTTTGTTTCTTGTATAGAATTGCAGTAATGTGGTTCCCAGTACATTAAGCACTGAAATAATATTATCCTCCTGGTATACAGCCATCTAAGTTAAATACCATTAAATGAAATGTTTTCATAAATATGGTATGTCTTTATAGAACTATTATCTACATTTTCTCAAAATACTGTGCTCAATTGGTCCATAGGAATTAGTGTTTTTTTTCTCACAGTTATGTGGATAACCTAAGGCTTCAACCAGAAGGAAGAAAGTTTTATGGCTCCAAATTTATTGGAACACATAGGATTTCTTTGTGGCTACTATCTCAAACCATGCCTCCCATACCCCTGTCACTTTTCTTTTACAACTTCTTTTTATAGTTACTTCTATGAAGCCCTTTCAGCCATGATCCTGTACTCTTTAAAACATCTTTCTTCAATTAACATTTTCTCTGACATACAGGCACTTAGCAAGATTGCCAATGCTCAGGAAACCAATTGCCAATGGTTTCTAAATTAGTCTGCATATTACAATCCTCCGGGAATCTTTTAAAGAGTTCCAAATCTTAGGACCCTTCCCAAACCAATTAAATCACAATCTCTGTGGATGGACCCAAATCATTAGTATTTTTTGAAGCTCTCCAGGTGATTCCAAAATGTAGACAAGTTTGGGAACAACCAGGCCAGCAGTTATGATTCAAATTTCTTTTAAAAAAACTGCTATGTATGCATCTTTTGATAGACACTTAGGTTGTTTCCATACCTGACCAATGAATGAAGAAAATTATTTATCATTTATAATGGAATATTGTAAAGCCTTAAAAAGGAAGGAAATGCTGCCATTTGCCACTACATAGATGAGACTGCAGGACATTATTCTAAGTGAAATAAGCCAGATATAGAAAGACAGATACTTCATGTATCACATATATGTGGAAACTTAAAAAAAAAAGAGTCAAACTTACAGAAACAGAAACGTATAAAAGTGGTTTCCAGGGGGCTGGAGAATGGGAGAAAAAAGAGAGGTTGGTAAAAGGTATAAACTTTCAGTTATAAGATGAATAAGGTCTGAAAAGATAACATGATGACTATCATTGATAACACCATTGTATAACTGAACTTTGTTAATAGAGTAGAACTTAAATGTGAGGTGATGGATGATGTGTCAATTAACTTGATGGTGGAATACTTTCACAATGTCTAAGTACATCAAATTATCACATTGTACACTTTAAATGTATTATGATTTTATCTGTCAATTATCCTCAATAAAACTGGAAAAGAGAGAGAATAAAAAGAAGGGAAGAAAGAAAGAAAGAAAGAAGGAAAGAAAAGAGGAAGAAAGAGAAGGAAGGAAAGGAAAGAAAGAAATGTTATGTTATTGAAGTCAAATGGCACAAAGTTGAATTTTTCAGCTTTTAGGAGGAAAAATTTAGATATAGTATAACTTTAACCCCAATCAATTATTTTCTTATTAGATCGAAGGTCAAATTTAAGTACTTTTGAAGACACTGTCTTCCATGAAGTTTTAATTGTTTAGCAATAGCCACCAAACTATACATGTAGCCATTTTGACATTAATTCTGAAAGTAACAACTTATAAAATGAATAATGGCTTAGTGGGTATTTAGTAAAGATCATTTTGGGAACGTTTAATATGTATGTATATATAGTAAAACTCAAGCTTATCCAAATCAAGGGAAATTGATCATAAGAATTTACATAGTAGGTATTTTATTTTATTTTTTTTTGCAGTACGCGGGCCTCTCACTGTTGTGGTCTCTCTCGTTGCGGAGCACAGGCTCCGGATGCGCAGGCTCAGTGGCCATGGCTCATGGGCCCAGCCACTCCGCGGCATGTGGGATCTTCCCAGACCAGGACATGAACACGTGTCCCCTTCATCAGTGGGCAGACTATCAACCACTGCGCCACCACGGAAGCCCCATAGTAGGTAAATTTTAATAAAAGCGAAGATGGAAAGAAATCATGAAATTTTATTTTGTTTTGTTACATGAATCCATGACTTAGTAAGATAGTAGTCAAATTACACACAAAGAGATGTATAATGTTGTACAGGGCTTTTGGGTATTAGAAAGAGCTACATAGTTTTTTAGAATTCACTCAGATTTCCCCTGTATGATTAAGTTACTATGCAGATGAAAGTCTATTGGAAAATATATTATGTGGTTTATATTCAATAGATTTTCTGATTATATTTATGGTATTGGACACATTTCTAGATAATTTGATTCAGGGTCAAACCTGAGATAGTAGGTTAAGCACATTATAACCTCATCTATTGGTGTCACGACTGCTAAGAGTCTGTTGCAGTTGTCATTTTTACCATCACATTTTCCTTTTTCCTGGTTTAGTATATTCTGGTAACATTGTCTCATCAAAAAAAAGTCACTTAGTGGGTATAATTTACTAATGAAAAATGTACATTTTATAGTTACTGTTTTGAGTATTATCAAAGAGAAGCATCAGAATATGTCTAGTGCCATGACATTGAAAGAAACCTTTAATATCTAAATTCTAAATGAATTTAGGAATTCTAAAAGTTTTTAAATGAATAGAAGTGTACATGGATAAACAAGATGATAAAATCATTGGGCTATCAGAATATAGTGAAGTACTCATCAATTTTTAATATAGGCATTTGTCTATATTATAGGTTCAAAGGAAACACTGGGCATATGAAAGCTTTATGTATTCACCTGAGGAAAAAGAAAATAAAAATATATACTTCGACTGAATATTCTTGAATTGAATTGAGTTTAGATTAGGTAACTTTGTAAACTTCTTTGTTAATGTTAGCTTTATCTTGACACACGTTCTCAAAAAGTACTTTTTTTTTTTTGATTGTCCTAAAACAGATCAGATGTTTTAGAGCTTTCAGAGATACTAATTGAAGGCATATGCATTAATTTAAAGGATTAGGTTAAAATTTGATACTTTGCTTCCCTCCTCTAAGGATAAGCAAAAAAGAAAAATAGGAGGTTCCGTTACCTCTCACTTGAAAAAGAAAAAAAAAAAATAAACATGTTTGTATTAACAGTTAAGAACTTGGCTTATACATGTGTTTTGTTTTGCAGACTTAAAATATTTTAAAATTATCTGCCGACATTTTAAAAATTAAGAAAAGTTTTAGCAACATTTTAAAACATTTTTAAATTTAAAAATTGGGAGATTTTCCCATAAATATTCTGATTTATATTTCAAATATTCTGTTTTACCCTGAAAAATCCACTGATGCACTATCCCTGTCTCTTCAGCCCCACAAGGCAGTATTGGGTCAGAGCTGACTAGCTGCTACCCCCTATAGGTGAGCTTGTTTGTTACAGTGTCCTCACCTCACTCACAGATGACTGTCTAGCTCCTAAAAACACTCCAGGAATTAGTCCCCAGAATTTGTACTTAAACGTGGTAAATAAAGTATGGGTCAAAACTGGTGGTGACTTCAGACACCCAGGATTCTAAATTACACCACACCCCTTTTTTTGACACTTGCTACAGAGTTGGCATCTGGCCATTGACATGAAGGTAGGAACAAATACTTCAGATGGTAGACAGAAAATATCTGTAAACCCCTAAGTCTAGTGCCTCCAGTGATGCTTTTGTTTGATTGGATTTATAGTCTTTCAGGACTTGAAAGCTATCACACAAGATGATTACTATTCCCAAACACATGGTTCTGCCCAAGCTTGTGATACAACAGCCCCTCCCTTTTCCTAGTTAGCTAGCAAGGAGGAAAGCTTGGCAAAACCAGCTATTGGCTGGATGAATACTGTCAGAGAAATTCTAGAATTAACTGCTGCATCAAAAGTCACAACAGAATCTGTACTTGACCTCCCCTTGGCCTAACTCTGATTTCAGATGCTACTGTGATGGACGCACCACATGAGTTCAGACACACATTGTATAGATGGCATGTTACCTCAAGTAATTATTTGGTTCACTTTCTTCCCCCACAAATTCTTTAATTCTTGTCCCCCTGGCCATTGCAAAAGTACAGCTGGAAAGAGGAGTTAATGGCATTGAACATAACCTCAATATAGAGCAGTGGACAGATACTCTAATCTCCTGTCCTTTAGGAGACAAGAAGACAAAGAATGGATTAGATTTTCTTTCCTTTTTCTAGTACTATAGTTTGAAAGTTCTATGAAACAGTGAAAAACACATACAAAAGGAAAGATTACAGTCAGGTGGCAAGGGTATTTTAATCCCCTGAAAATTAGTAGCATGCTATGTATTACCAGGAAGAATGGTGCCAAGAGATAAAGTTGGTGGGTATTATTTCCTTATTCAGTTTAGTGTGCAGCAGGCAAAGTGGTATCTTTTTTTTATTCTCTCTCTCTCTTTTTTTAATGGAGACAGAAATAGAAAACCACAGGCAGGAGAGAGACAAACATATGGAAGGAGAGACCAAAAGAAAGGATATGGCAAAGAGTAGAGAGATGCAAGCTGTACCTGACAATTACATCTGGAGTGACATAGAAACATGTATAATAATTTAATCAAAAATAACTGCGTGATTAGCTCAACATTCTAGAACTTGAATAACATTTATTTGGAAGTAGAATTTCTCTACATGTTTTTGCCCTTTAATTGGGAATGTGATGCTGTTTCACTTTTTTTATACAGGATATACCTTCAGCTCCAATAGCATGCCTGGCAGATTAGAGTATTTCTTCAATAAATATATGCTAAATAATGAATGATTGATGTTTAGAGACCAGAGTGAGATGCTCTGTTAATTGGTTAGTTCTTCAGTGTTTGGCCAAAACGTTGCCCCAGATCTACTTATTAATTACTTTCTATCCCATGTGAGTGATGTTACAGGGATTTTGCTTTAGCTTTATCTCCTTGATAACTGAAATCAAATGAGAAATTACTGCTTCAGGGGCCAGAGAATAATATTTTTTAATAAACTTGCCACAATTATTCATTAAATGAACAAAATGCTTACATTTTTGAATATACATCTCAATCTAACTGGTCGTCCAGTATTGGATTAAACAGAACCAACCTGCTCGTACATAAAAGTCCAACTATGATATTTAGCATGGCTTCAAAATTGTGATCCTTGGTTAAAGTTTGAATAAATAATAAAATTTTCTGAATAACTCTTAAGTGGATCATAAAAAGTTCACTAAATCTGTGTTATTATTCTTCATGTTTCATATTATTTGATTTTATTAAATTAAGTGTCCTTTACATTTTATTGGTAGGTTGGTGTGGTTAGATGTTGGGTTATACAGACCAATAAGACACAGTCTCTGCCACAGTGTGCTGTGTCATTCCTATGACCATGTACCACCCACATTTCCTTTATATATTTGGGAATACTTCACCTTAAGGAAACTGTTGGGAGTAAGGGAACATTCCTTATGAAAGAAGCTCAACATGCCAGATTGTAACAGAGACTCAGACACATGATCTAGATTCTGCCAATGTCTCATTTGTGCTGACTTTGATCCAGAAGATAATGGCATCAGAAAAGGGTCCGTGGATCTCTCTCCCAGAACACAAGCAGCAGTGGTGAATTCTGCAGAATTTTTTCCACGCAAGTCATGGCAGAAGAGAAAGCCATAATACCTGGTGATTTGTAACCAAAGGTAGCAGTAATTTTCTTACCAGATGAATTCTGCACATGGTTTTGTAGGTTGAGTTTGATTCCATAGATTTCATGGTTCTGATTCTATCGTTCTGTCAATTCATCTAGCTAAATAGCTTTAAAATAAATTCATTTTCTGCTCCTATCATTCAAAATTAAATTGTTGATTACAGCTAAGAAGCTTCACACACACACACACACACACACACACACACACTTCTTTCAATCTTATGCCAGAAGATAGACACGTGCCTATTACGATTTTGGTTATACTGATACATTCTTGATAATATTACTAATTCTTACGGTTAATAACCCACCCATAAAGGCACAGAAACAAACATATACGAAAAACCTACCATGTGCTTGGCATCACACATATTAATATTTTGTCTCATTTACTTGGCTATAAATTGGATAGCTGCAAAAAATTCTCATTTATCTTTTGCTACTAAGAGATGTGATAAAATTAAAGTAAGAATATGCACATAGCGTGCACAATGCAGTCCCTCGTGCATAGTAGATGTTCAACAAATACTAAATTCTTATACTTACATATAGTAATATGTTTTCAAAGCAGTTCTCATGTTGGTCTTAAAAGGAAGATAGGAGTAACAGAAACGAGGGCTAGGTCAAAATTAAGCTAGCTTCCAGTAGGCTTAATGTGAAAAAAGTGAGATTAATTTTACAGGGAAAAATATGTACAGATATAGGTTATTTTGTAATTAAAAATCAGGCTTTCATAACAAATAACTGTAGACTTGTGTGCCTTATTTTGATATAACTTTATTGCATATAAGTTTTATTCAAATAGCATCAAGCCCAGCCTTCTCCCATAAACTTAGTCTCATATATACAACTGCCTGTTTAACTCATTCTACTTGGTGAGTATAGGCCCTTGTACTCATTTCCTAAGGCTGCTGTAACAAAGCACCACACTGGGTGTCTTAAACAACAGAAATGTATTGTCTTACACTTCTGGAGGCTACTGGTCTGAGAACAAGATGTTGGCAGGGTTGGTTCCTTCTGCGGGCTGTGAGGGAGAATCTGGTCCATGCCTCATGTGGTTTTCTGGTATTTGTGGGTGTTTTTTATTTTTATTTTATTTTTTTAAACTTGTAGATGTATCACACTAATCTCTGCCTTCATCTTTACATGACATTCTCTCTGTGCCTCTAAGTCAGGATTTCACCTTCTAATAAGGTCACATTTATGTTGGATTAGGGCCCACACTAAAGGACTTCATCTTAACGTCATCATCTGCAAAGACCTTTTTCCAAATAAGGTCTCATTCACAAGTATTGGGGGTTAAGACTTTAGCAGGTTTTGAGGGGGACACAATTCAATTTATACTCTCCCCTCAACCCTAGCATATCTCAATGCAAACACTTGCTTTCTTCTCTTTCTCCCCCATGTCTTACTCCTCACTAGTCTGCTCCTCCTATACCTTTCCTCATCTTAAAGGAATGGTATCCACTTTCTTCTGTATTCTCAGGCCAATAACCCAGAGAGACAATATAGAGGATGCGTAAAACACTGAGTCCAAGGGCCTTAGTTTGAGTTCTTGTCCTCTCAATTGTAAGCCGTACAACCTTGGCAGCTTACATAAACACTGTCTGCCTCAATTTCCTAATCTATTAATAGAGATAATCATAATACCAACCCACGGGTTAAGAATCAAAGATGTATGCCAATTAGTAACTTGTATATGTGTGGATAAATAATCTTGCTTTCAAATGCACAATTTCCTCTTAGAAGAAAGTCACTCACTAAAAACATTAATTAAATCTCACATTATATATATATATATATATATATATATATATATATATATATATATATATATTCAAGACTGAAAAAATAATAACAAAATTATGTTTTTTCCTTAAATATTCATGAGTAGAAATCCCTGCATAAAAATAAGGTAAAAGTACATAATATTTATTAGGAGAAAAATGTAGAGCACTTAACAATCAAAGAAATCTGGGGTTGTTAAAAAAGTCTTCTTTCAAATAGCTTATTTAAATATAAATTAAATCAATTCTATTAATTGAGAGCTGAAAGAACAATCAGCCTAAAATTGGAGGAAAGTCACTCTGGAGAAAAACTACTCTGAATCAATATTCTACATCTCTTTTTTAAGAAGTGATAATTTTATTTTTCATATATATACCTTCTTCTATTCAAAAAGTGTGAAAAGTCAGCAGGATTTTGCAGTCTTGAAGGAGTAAATAGACTGAGAACTGTAATATCACACGTGGAGAATGAATCACTTCTTGCTAATAGTGTGAACATCAACCTAACATCTGGACCACACAGCAGTGACATGTTTTTAAAATAAAATGCAAGTTTGCAATTATAATTTTTAAATATAAAAGAAGAAATTATAATCATTATTATTTTATATAGACCTGTTTTCATCTTTTTAAGACTTCTATGATTTATTAAAAATCTGAAAATCATCTTATCTCCTCTGAGGAATCCCTGGGATGGGAGCAGCAATTCTAGTCACGCAGAGGGAACAGCTTATCCAAATTCAGGTGGCCTGAAGCTTGAATAGAAAGCCTGGGGCGTTTTATTGGCTGGTCCTGGTATCCAGTCCCACCTTTCGTCACAACATGCTGTTTTCTGAATCCATTATATAGTCAATACGACAGTGCTATTAATATATGCAAATTAAAGCAGAATTGCAATGATGTCAATACATCTAGTTAATTCAGGTGAAAGTACTTAATGTGACTTTCATACCTTCCAACATTATAACTTGCTATTTACAAGTATAGTAGCAGCAGATGATAATTTCACTTGTGTTTTTTTCCCCCTCTGCAATAAAAGTGATTCTTGTCCTATATTTATATTTACAACCATTTGGTGGAAGATTTAAATCAGGTTATGGAATTATATTTTTCATCAAAAAAGACTACTTTTACTCTCATTCCATAAAGAAGTTCTGAGGTTCTCTTCCTCAATCCTGTCCTTAAAAAATAAAATCTGAAGTTGGAGAGCCTGATTCCTCTAGCTCCATTTTTCTTTCTCAAGATTCTTTTGGCTATTTGGGGTCCTTTGTGTTTCCATACAAATTGTACAATATTTTGTTCTAGTTCTGTGAAAAATGCCATTGGTAGTTTGATAAGGATTGTATTGAATCTGTAGATTGCTTTGGGTGGTATAGTCATTTTCACAACGTTGATCCTTCCAATCCAAGAACATAGTATATCTCTCCATCTATTTGTATCATCATTAATTTCCTTCATCAGTGTCTTATAGTTTTCTGCATACAGGTCTTTTTTCTCCTTAGGTAGGTTTATTCCTAGGTATTTGATTCTTTTTGTTGCAATGGTAAATGGGAGTATTTCCTTAATGTGTCTTTCAGATTTTTCCTCATTAGTGTACAGGAATGCCAGAGATTTCTGTGAATTAATTTTGTATCCTGCTACTCTATCAAATTCATTGATTAGCTCTAGTAGTTTTCTGGTAGAATCTTTAGGATTCTCTATGTATAGTATCATGTCATCTGCAAACAGTGACAGTTTTACTTCTTTTCTGATTTGGATTCCTTTTATTTATTTTTCTTCTCTGATTGCTATGGCTAAACCTTTCAAAACTATGCTGAATAATAATGGTGAGAGTGGGCAACCTTGTCTTTTTCCTGATCTTAGAGGAAATTGTTTGTTTTTCACCATTGAGAATTATGTTGGCTATACTACAAAGCTTCAGTAATCAAGCAACATGGTACTGGCACAAAAACAGAAATATAGATCACTGGAACAGTACAGAAAGCCCAGAGATAAAACCACACACATATGGTCACCTTATCTTTGATAAAAGAGGCAAGAGTATACAATGGAGAAAATAAGTGGTTCTGGGAAAACTGGATAGCTACATGTAAAAGAATGAAATTAGAACACTTCCTAACGTCATACACAAAAATAAACTCAAAATAGATTAAAGACCTAAATGTAAAGCCAGATATTATAAAACTTTTAGAGGAAAACATAGGCAGAGCACTCTATGACATAAATACCAACAAGATCCTTTTTGACCCACCTCCTAGAGAAATGGAAATAAAACCAAAAATAAACAAATGGGACTTAATGAAACTTAAAAGCTTTTGCACAGCAAAGGAAACTATAAAAACACACACACACACACACAAAAAGACAACCCTCAGAATGAGAGAAAATACTGGTAAAAAAAATCAATGGACAAAGGATTAATCTCCAAAATATACAAGCAGCTCAATATTAAAAAAACAAACAAGCCAATCCAAAAATGGGCAGAAGACCTAAATAGATATTTCTCCAAAGAAGATATACAGATTTCCAACAAACACATGAAAAGATGCTCAACATCATTAATCATTAGAGAAATGAAAATCAAAACTACAATGAGGTATCACCTCACACCAGTCAGAATGGCCATCATCAAGAAATCTACAAACAATAAATGCTGGAGAGGGTGTGGAGAAAAGGGAGCCCTCTTGTATTGTTGGTAGGAATGTAAATTGATACAGGTGCTATGGAAAACAGTATGGACGTTCCTTAAGAAACTAAAAATAGAATTACTATATGCCCCAGCAATCCCACTACTGGACAGATACCCTGAGAAGACCATAATTTAAAAAGGGTCATGTACCACAATGTTCATTGCAGCTCTATTTACAATAGCCAGGATGTGGGAGCAACCTAAGTGTCCATTAACAGATGAATGGATAAAGAAAATGTGGCACATATATACAATGTAATATTACTCAGCCATAAAAAGAAATGAAATTGAGTTATTTGTAGTGAGGTGGATGGACCTAGAGTCTGTCATACAGAGTGAAGTAAGTCAGAAAGAGAAAAAAAAATACCGTATGCTAACACACATTTATGGAATCTAAAAAAAAAAAATGGTTCTGATAAACTTAGGGGCAGGACAGGGATAAAGATACAGACATAGAGAATGGACTTGAGGACACAGGGAGGGGAAAGGAAAAGCTGGGTCGATGTGAGAGAATAGCATTGACATATATACACTAACAAAGGTAAAATTGATAGCTAGTGGGAAGCAGTTGCATGGCACAGGAAGATCAGCTCGTTGTTTTGTGACCACCTAGAAGGGTGGGATAGGGAGGGTGGGAGGGAGACGCAAGAGGGAGGGGATACGTATGCATAAAGGTGATTCACTTTGTTATACAGCAGAAACTAATACAACACTGTAAATCAATTATACTCCAGTAAAGATGTTAAAAAATAAATAAAATAAAATCTGGCCACTTTTGGTGCTATTAATATCTGTAAACCTTAACTAGTCCACTTTAATGAGTCTACCATGATGTAACAGGCTATGGGAAATGTCATTCCTGGACTCCACAAACCAGCCCACTGCACCAACAATTTGGGTGGCAGGCAGGGGTATTCCCGCTGGACTCTCTTCAGGAATTTTTCTTCATGGAAGAACGAGCTTTCCCCTGTCATGGATATGGAGCATCATCAAGAGAACATCAATATGGTGGACAACCTTGCTGCAGTGGTGGTGTAATGCCGAGAAGTTGTTTGTCTTTCTTCTGCTCCCAGCTGATCTGGAATCAAGTAGGCTGGGTCCCTTTTGGAGGTGCCTCAAACAGGGAGGGCAAGGACTACCAAGCTGTGCAACTTACCTTTAGCTTTTGAGGGGAAGTTACATACCATTTTAGTGAGTACTGATAACTCTAAACATTACCTTAAAAATAAAGGTGGGGTTTTGCATTATTTTGGACCTTAATTAATTTGTAAAAGTGCATGTTATAATTGAAACTCCTGTGCAGTTTGTGTGCGATATAAATTGATGTTAGAAGATGCTGAGTTGCAAAGTTTTCTAAAAGAATGTCTACAAATGGGCATATTCATAAAAATGCTGCTTTAGCCTTCAATGACACTCCTCATACTTTCAAACAGATTGTTTACATTATGGCTTGTTGTTACAACAGAAAACATATTGTGCTGTAAATAAGGAAACATTGCAACACACAGTTTTCTTCATTCCCATAATCCTCCTACAACAATATAATTGCTGTTTCGTTAATAAGCCTAAGTGCCAGTGATGAATGTAAGTTTTTGTATGGCATATTGATGATAATATCTGAGTAAGATTAGCTGCCAAATGAGAGGCAACGAAAAAGAAATACTGCAGTCCAAATTGCATTCCAAATAGCTATTTTTCCTCTCTGCACAATCAAAATTGTATAGTGTACAGTTATTTCCATAAACACCCATTGGTGCTGTAGAATGAAAATAATAACTTCATGTGATTCACAGCAGATGCTGGTAACATAAACCTACACACCTGTGATGAATAGGATTTAGTAATTTCTCCATGATTAAGGCAACGTATGCTTACTGTTCTGCCATTGCGTTAGGTGGTTTATCTTTTCTATTAGAATTATAATTAATCATCAAAGCATGAATTGCTTGATCCCAGGTAGATTTAACATTCTGGAATGTGGGTTAGTGTTGGATACAGAATGTGTTGCACCATAAATGAAACACATAAAGTGCTCTCCAACATTTCTTTGCCAGCAATGTAGAAAGTAAATGAAATGTAGGCAAAGGAAGAGTCTAAATCAGCAGTAAAAAGTGTGCCTTCCTAGTTCAAGCTACATGGTAGATCTTCCTTACTTACCCTTGTAGAAGTTTTAATATATTTGTTTTGCTATTGTTAGTGAAAGAAGGAAATGGGTTTCTGCTAATGTAAGTGGGCAAAGTACACATTAAGGGATAACAAGGTAATAAAGTAAAGAAAACATTGTCACAGTCTGCATAAGGAGAGCGTCAAAGCACAGTAATTCAGGTGCCCAACGAAACAAGTTAAAGCTCTTGGCTGACTCTACTAAAGGACCCTAAACAGGATCTTTATGAAGCTGAAGATGCAAATAAAGGACCCTCTGTCTCCTGGTAATATCAAGAAAGGAGAAAAGTGGAAGGCAGAAACATTAAATTTAATATGTTGCTGGTTGTACCCTGCTGTGAATCAGAGGATGACACACTTTGAAACCATACATAACGGACAAAGTTTCTCTTTTTCCAAAATTGTTCTTCATAGTTTATTTTGTAAATTAACTTCAGTATGATACCTTCACCATGGAGCGTGTGTACCTGAGTAGCTTGTTCTGTTTGCACCAGTATTTTAATAATTCATGTGGGTAAGGACTTTTTCCAAGAAGGTTTTAAACACTAAGAGTGGGTTCAGTCCCTCCAAGCTTTGTATTAAGTTGTTGATTGACAAAGGAAATCACTGGAAGGTAAAAGAAAAAAGACCTGTTCTGTCAGATAACAGTAAGTAATTTAGAAATCTGAAACAGTAATAATAATAATAAAGACATGAAAGCATGTAGGAAATTAAAATTACCATTTTTACAACCATCTTTTATGACTATATTAAGCCATCAATTCAGTCAGAAAATTGGATTTGTTGATACCACAACTTTTAGAGTTGTGATACTCTAAAAATACCTGAATTAAAACAGTTGTTTGTTTTCATAAAAAAATAGCCAAGATTCTTGCTTTTTCCAGGGAATGATTAAATTTTGAGTATTCGGTTTTAAAACTGTGTCAGACTCTAGTCCACAGGCCAAATGCAGCCACTTCCTGTTTTTGTAAATAAAGTTTTATTACAACATGGCCAGGCCCATTTGTATATTGTCTATGGCTGTTTATGAGTAACAGTAAGGACGGAGTCAGGAGTTACAATAGTTGACCCACAAAGTCAAAAATATTTACTATCTGGTCTTTTACAGAATAAAGTTTGCCAACTCTTAGTTAAGTTGCTTGAATTTTACTTTTTGGTGGTCACTTCAATGTGGGAAATGACAGCAAACCCAAATACAGGTTATTCCCCCAATAAGCAAAGCCATCTCTGTAAACTTTGGTCAATTGTTGATTTAGGACCTCTTCAAGGACTAGAATTACCTTTATAAAGTTATGGCAAATATGTTTTTAATCTTTGCCCTCATTTGCATGATGTTAGTTCAGAACTTAATGCTCTTCTTTCTAACCCTCACAAAATCCAATGGGAAGTGTTGGTTTAAAAAATGAATTGAAGAACCGTATAAAATACGTCGTCAGTCAGTTCCTTTTCATACTCTAAGATGTTGAGTTGCAATTTTTAGGCAGTTTTATCCATACAGCAGACTTATTTACAATTGACTAGCCCTAGGATAGTCCTAAATTATTCAAACAATGCACACCTTTGTGTCTAGTAAAATACCATCCTGGAAAACAACAACAAAAGAAGCAAGGGTATATGAAAGTAACTTTTCCTCCTGGAAGGTTCTTCAAGTTCATAATCCTCAGAGGTACAGGTAAAAGAGAATGAATATAAAAATAATTGGCGGGCTTCCCTGGTGGCGTAGTGGTTGAGAGTCTGCCTGCTCATGCAGGGGACACGGGTTCGTGCCCCGGTCCGGGAAGATCCCACATGCTGCGGGGCAGCTGGGCCCATGAGCCATGGCCGCTGAGCCTGCACATCCGGAGGAGCCTGTGCTCCGCAACGGGAGAGGCCACAACAGTGAGAGGCCTGCATACCGCAAAAATAAATAAATAAATAAATAAATAATTGTCAATGTAGCTTGGAGATCCAAATACATATAAATAATAATTATGCTCATATCTTTATAAATATATCTCTACTCCATATTGACATCAAGTATCATGAACATCTGGAAAGGAAAGTCAATAAACAAATATTTCCCATGCAATCACAGTGTATGCTGGATTTTATATGCATTTTGTTCCATATTTAGAAAACAAATAAATAACCATAGTTTGGAGAATTTGTGATGATCACAATGTTCCCGAAAAAATCCAGGGCTGTTTACCATTCATTTTGACAGACAATGGAAAGAGGAGGTTAAAATGACTTTCTGAAGAAACAGCCTGCAATGCATATTTAATATCTTAAAATGCTATTTCAGCTGCTTAGAAATATGAGATGTTGGAGGTGTGTGTAACTGCCTCTCATTTAACAAATTGTCACAAATTTTTTTTGCAAAAAGAACCCAAAGTTAAATTTGTTTTTGCCTTTCCCCAGTCTTCTCAGTTCCATGTGCCCCTGCCATGTACACTACATGCTTTCTGCCCTCCCACTCGCCAATTATCTGCCTGGCTTTGAAACTATACCAGAGACAATAGAGGAAAAAAAAAATCTTTACTTGTGTTTCAAAACTAAATAATGAGGCAGTTTACTCAATACAGATATTCAGGATGCTTTTGTTTTCCCCTCTGTAGAATGTTTGTAATCTCTACTAGGTCTTGTTGGCATAGAGTTTTCTATAATCTTTCCTGGTTCAATATTTGAGGATTCTGAAAATATATTTTCTTGTAAAAAACAAGCATTTGTAAAGGTCTGTGGCTTCTTCTCTGAGTCTGTATCTATAGCAAGCAGCAGATGGAATTTTCACTCTGATAATGTGAAGAACCACTCTTCAAGTATAAAAATAAGAGTGCAGATGAGATGTCCTTTCCCAGATATGCTTCAGCCATGTCTGGAGTATAAAACCCACAACTCTCTATTCTTAACATACATAGTTTGGAGATGTTCTAACCAATGCACCAGGTAAAATGCAGGAAGTAGATATCTGTTTTATTAGCCTGGAAGAATATGAATGAGAGAGTAAGTCCTCTGGATAATTTATTATCCATTTGTGCAACCATTAAATTAAACAAACAGACAAATAAACAAAAAAAAAAAACCTAAAGGTGCATTTTCCCCTTAATATCAGTGCTTCCTTGACAAGAAATCCAGAGACACTTAAAGAAGTGGGACTGAAAATAACACCTCTGTTTCTGGCAGCACTAACATGTACTATTTCAAAGTGAATACTGAATTACATTGGAGGCACTTAACGTTGATTCCTCCTTTTTGGAAAACCAGTTTAGAGCTTGCTGGTGGTTGAAAACAGCAATATAGAGGAGTAATGAGAAGCATGGGATGTGGATATAAAATTAATACAAGGTTTAAATAACATAATGTTTGTAAATACTTAGCACAGTGCTTGGCACATAGTGAATGCTCACTTAAAAATTACCTGTTGTTGCTTATTGTTATCATTATAATTATCCCTTCCTCCTCATGCTCCTCTAATTTTACTACAGTAGCATGATGAATTAGTTTTGGGGGAGTATGTTAGAATCAAAATTTTTTCCCTCCAACTTGGCTATCATGTTTGCATTTTGGAGATTTTCATGTATCTGATTTATATGTGGTCCCAACTAATGCCTCATGACCCAATGTACCAGGTGACGTCTCAATTCCCGACTTTCGTGGTTATAAAATGTGTACACTTGTTTGGGATTTGCAGGATTAAAGCGTCATATTTCAAGAAAATAGAGAAGTGGTTATAGAGGTTAACATTAATTTAAATGATCATTATTCTACTCATACATATGATTATCTCTGTAAGCAAAGATATTGGACCCACTACCTGTAGTTACCCCTCAAGAAAGGGGGTTTCCGTTATACACACTGGATTAGTAGTCCAATAGTCCGATATAGCTTAGTGAGCAGGTATGACTCTCAGTCCATAAACAAGAATGTGCAAATAATATGGCTTTACAGTTTAATTTCTCTTTTAAAGCCCAAAAACATGAGGATAATAGTTAAATTTCATTATCTTGGAGTTTCCTGTTTTCAAGGGGTTGTGTCTAACTTCTAGTGGGTTACATAGTGCCAAGTAGTTCTTGGAGGTGGAAGACTCTTGAATCATCTGCTCACTCAGGCATTGGCTGATGCCATCATGATCCATCATACCCTATTACCTCAAAAATCATAGTTCTCTTTCAAAGTGTTCCCTGCTCCTGTTGGCATGGCTTCTCAGGAATTGGAGCATTCTCAGTTATTCTGTGACTTCCCAGAGCTACCAAAGGATTTGCATTTTTGACATATAAAAACTAGACTTATAGTGTTCATTTTGATTTTCAATCTATTGCATACTGCCCTGTTAAAGGAATCTGACACCTGATTTTTTTTTTTTTTTTTTTTTTTTTTGCGGTATGTGGGCCTCTCACTGTTGTGGCCTCTCCCGTTGTGGAGCACAAGCTCCGGATGCGCAGGCTCAGCGGCCATGGCTCACGGGCCCAGCCACTCTGCAGCATGTGGGATCCTCCCAGACCGGGGCATGAACCCGTGTCCCCTGCATCGGCAGGCAGACTCTCAACCACTGTGCCACCAGAGAAACCCGACACCTGATTTTTTTTAAGCCTGAGGGAGGAAAAGAGAAATTATCAGATGGAGATAAAAGTTAATATTTCAAATATTGTCTAAACACAGGAATTATTGTACAATGATCCCTACCCTACATTCTCAGACCCTCCTCTTATCTGTCTAAGGGGTTGAGGGTTTGAAGATCCGAACTATGAATATAGTTATACATGAAAGGGACAGCTTTATGAGAAGAAGACACATCTATACCATCTGTGTTCACCAGGATAGAGCTCTGGAACTATGCTCATGCTCTCTCTGTGTAGTTATGCAAAACCTCTCTTATGTACAAGCTCTAAATGGGGAAGAGAGGCAGGCAGAAGGAGACCCAAATGTCCAAGATTCAGAAGGTAGCATTTCCATTACCAGAGCTTATACACTGACTATTTTGTGAGGGATTTTTGATTTGTTGTACTTGTCTTGGTTTAGAAAACAAGAAGAGTTCAGTATATGAAAGAAGAGTTGAGAGCAGGAAAAACAGTTCTCTTTTATTGATGAGTACCACATTTGCCTAACAATCTGAAATCACTATATAGATAGACCATGGAAGGCAGAAATTCAGTGTGAAATGGAACCTTCTTGGACTACTTTTAAGTGGGCCAGTATATAAAGTGGCCTCATACAAAGTTAAAATCCACAGCTACATCTAAATACTAATCACTTTAAATCATCCTTAAAAAGTTATATTGAACTTCAGGATGAAACACTATTTGATAAACATTCTGATACTACCAGGTATTAGAAAAGTTCTTGAGGTAGGAACTTTGCAAAAGTATAGGGAGGGAGTTAGAAGTCTGTGGATCTTCTGTTTCATCTTTCTCACCTTTAAATTTGTTTTTAATAAAAAGTCATTGGCTGTCATGAGGGAAACAGTGGGTCTAATATCTACCCACTCTGCCATACACACATCTCAGATACACCTGCAGATGCCATGAGCACCATGTCCCATAATCAGATGAGATCCAAGAGATCATTTACTTCTGCACATCTCATACTCCCAGGCCCTCTTCTGCTTCAACTTGAAGGCATAACATTCAAAAGCTGGCATTCACCTTAACCATGTCTGAAACACCTCCTTACCATGGGAGACTGCTTTCACTGGCTGACTTGCCACTTGCCAAGACCCATTTCTCTCTTTTTTTTTTTTTTTTTTTTTGTCCTACAATATACGTCACTTAGAATATACTGGACTGTTCAACAGATGTTTGGCAGAAATTTGAAGTAGAGGATTTGAAATATTTATGGAGAATATACTTGACTAGTCTTGATCTCTGACCAAGTAATGGATAAAGGATATAAATATTGGCATTGGTTTATTCCTATTCTTCCTTCTCTTCCCTAATCTTTACATATCTTTCTTCCTGTATCTCTCTTTTTTTGGTAATATTTCAGAAAAGGGAAATTTAATCAAAGATGAAGTAGGAATGCTTAGTAAAGTGTATTCATATCCTAGGTTATGAGTGTTCTAAAGAATGGTGTATCATTAGAGTTTCTCTATGTGCTGTATCAGTACATTAGAATAGCTCTATTTGTTTCCTACTAGATCCTAACACGAAAAACTAAAATGTGAACCAGAATCTCTTTCTTTTACCAACAGTTCAGCCTGATTCAGACTTCTTTTTGAAAAAGTTAAGGAAGCTTCTTACAGAAATTTTTGTGGAGTGGTTTCCTTCTATTGAAATAAATTCAGCAAGTAAAATTAATGCGAGAATCCAGTCAAAATGGAACTAGAGGTGATTTATAGGTGGATTTTGACAGCCTGGCTATCGTGGTAATTGAGCTGAAGATTTTATGAAATCATGTTCTCTCCTGAGAATTATTTCACTGTTAAGTTTGATTTTCCTTTATTCCAATCATCATGTAGGAATTTCTAGTTAAAGCAGAAGATCATTCAAATGTCTAAAAAGAAAAGAGTAAAAGCAAACAAAATTATTTATTTTACTGATTTGATAAATAATCATTTCTTATATTTGTAGACAGTTTCAAAAGCAGAAGAGGCTGTGTGTATTCCTATGTATATATACTTAGATGAAAGACATAAGCATGGAACTAGTATACAGTAAACAAAATGGTCCTAAGTAGCTTATGACCACTTGAGTTTTATACAGCTCTCATCTGAAAATAGTATATTGTTGTCTTCCCATAAATAATGTTTATTTCCACTTAAGATATAGAAAATTGAAAAAAAAAACAACTCCCATTCCAGAATATACAAAGAATTGGAAAATATAAAACCCATAATACATAAAGAACTTTTAAAACTCAGTAATAAGACAATCCAGTTATGAAAATGGGCAAATTTTATCAGACACCAAAGAATATATATGAATGGCCAATAAGCACATAAAAGGATACTCTACATCATTAGTCATTAAGAAAATAAAATTAAAACCACAATGAGACAATACTATATAGCTATTAGACTGGCTTCAATCAAAACCAGCAAACAAAACCAGACAATATCAAGTGCTGTCATGGATTCAGAGTAACTGGAATTCTCATGCATTTCTGGTGGAAATATAAATTGGTATAGTGACTTGGAAAACAGTTTTTCAGTTTCTTATAAAGTTAAAGATATTCTTACCATGAGACCCAGCGATCCCACTCTTAGGTTATTACCCAAGTGAAATGAAAACATAGACCTGAATAAAAAAATGTAGGTAAATCTGTACAGCAGCTTTATTCATAATCACCAAAAGCTGTAAACAACCTGAATGTCCACCAACAGAGGAGTGGAAAAAGGATATGTGGTTCATTCATACAATGAAATACTACTCAGCAGGAAAAAGGAGCAAGCTACTGACACATGCAATGACATGGATACATTTAAAAAGCGTTATGTTAAGTGAAAGACCCAGCAAAAAAGACTACATTCTTTATAATTCCACTTATTTGACATTCTGGAAAAGGCAAAACTATAGAGACAGGAACCAGATCAGTGTTTGCCAGGGACTGGGAATGGGGAGAAAGTGACTGAATATAAAGGGGTATGAGGGAAATTTATGAGATGAGAAAATATTCCATATCTTGATTGAGGTAGTGCTTACCGGACTGTATAAGTTTTCAAAATTTACAGAACTGTATACCTTTTTAGGGTGGATTTTACTGTATTTAAATTATATCTCGGTAAACCAAAGATAAAATAAGTATATGGGGGAGAAGTAATCTTTTTTGTCTAGATTAGGCAAGACAGTCTAACACTTACTAAACTGGATGGTTTTGCTCACAAATTACTGGTGGTAAGTTATCTTGTCTGAGAACTCAGTGATTGCAAATTGGTACTTGAGTGTAGCTATTCAATTCATTCTAGATTTATTTCTTATCCTGTGAACTCCATCGGAGTTTTAGTATTAATGAGGTCAAAAGTCAGAGTATTAAGAAACATGAAGGAGTAAAAGCTTCTTTAAATTTTAGAGAACAGTTTGATCATAAGCCCCAGGGCTGCTTCCTCTGGGCTTTTGGGAAGTGGTGTGGGAAGGAAAGCAAGCAGAACCACAAAGTTAATGGGAAAATGAATCCTACTGTAATTAAATTTTGAGCATCAAATACTGGTGAAATATTTACATGCAAATTTAATTGGGAAAGCCTGTTGTATCTACTAAAATCAAGCCTAACGTGACTTTCTTTAAGAGCATGATTACTTCAATGCTTTGTAGCTACACCATGGAAATGCTAATGAGTTGTTTTACAGATTTGTACCAAATTATAAGTTTTTGTGTTTTGAGGCTCAAGAGAATTGATTCAATTATGCCAACAGATTGACAGAAGCAAACAGATATCGTGTAACAAAATGGCATATATTAAAAAATTAAGAACAGTTACACATTTTGTGTTTATTTTAATAAATGCATTTATTTATTTTTGGCTGCACTGGGTCTTTGTTGCTGCACGTGGACTTTCTCTAGTTGCGGCCAGCAGGTGTTACTCCTCATTGTGATGCGCGGTCTTCTCTTGTTGTGGAGCACGGGCTCTAGGTGCACTGGCTTCAGTAGTTATGGCACGCAGGCTTCAGTAGTTGTGGCACACGGGCTTCGTTGCTCCATGGCATGTGGGGTCCTCCCAGACCAAGGCTGTAACCTGTGCCCCCTGAGTTGGCAGGCAGATTCTTAACCACTGTGCCACCAGGGAAGTCCCTTGTTTTTAAATTTTATTTTACTTTCAGTTTGAGCAATGAGAGAGTTCATAAAAATTCTGGCAACACTGGCTTTTTAAATATGCCTTCGGAAGGCTATTGCTCACTCTCCAGTCTTACATCTGTCACTCTGCTAGAATACAATAGGACTGTGCAGGTTTGGGCAGCTTGTTAGATTGCTTTCAATGTTTATTTTCACCAATATCCAAATGTGTGAATATAAGAAAGTTAATGTTTTAGAAAACAGTTTGTCTTTGTTCTTTTATAGTATGCATGCATTTTTATGTCAATCTGTTTTGGAATGAAGCATATTTTATCCAGACATGGTATGTTTCAAAGACTGCAGCATTGGTCAATGCACATATTTCATTATGTTGCATTAAGACCATAACATGAAGCCAAAGAATCCGTAAAACATTTTTATGTTACACTATTTGCAATAATGGATATTTATTCTTATTAAAATAAGAAGGTAGAATTCATCATATATTTTAAAATAAGACTCATTACATCTTTGTCTTTTAATACAAATACACAACGTTTGAGGGTACGTAGTTGAAACCACTTCTCTAATAATTGAAATACTTAATTATACTGTTGGTTCCACATGCAAGCATAATTATATTAAAGCCTATTTCTCTCCTTTTGGCTTTTATTTGCTTGTAAAAATCAGAGGTACTTTAGATAATATTCAATTGTTTTGGTCATTAAGCTCTACTGGCTAAAAATTGTTCATCAAAGCCATATTAAATACAAAGAATTTTTAAAAGTTAGCCCTGGAGATGTAGTAAATTTTCAGGCATTTCCTCCTCAACATTGGAATAGAAAATCTGTTCACTTTTTAAATTAAAAATGAGAGAAGAAATGGAATTCAGACTCCAATGAAAGCCTGCTTTCTATGAAGAAAATGTATGGATTTTATCATGGTCTTATTAACACGTCAAGTTGTAATTAGGTATTTTCTGAACAACTTTCACACGGTGATTTTGCAGGCCTGGGGATCATGAAAACTATAATCTTCTGAACAGTATTCAGACCTACATTCAACACTTGCTTCTGAATTGGAAACAGACTAAACCCCAACAGACATGAACATATAGATGAAGTTATATTTTCATCTATAGTGTTATTAATTCAATAGTAGAATGAGATTTTCGTATTTGACTTGCATCTTGCATTAACTATGTGAACTGGTACAATGGATTAACCCCCAGGCTTGCTTACTTAGTCAAACTCTATCCTGTATTCCCCCTCTCCCCTCATAGGAACCACACTCACACAGGTCAGCCCACACAGCTTTTATTGTTCATTTAACACATCTCTGATCAGTGCACACTTTGTTTTTAATATTATTATCCTCCGTTTCCTAGAGAGGGTCATTTTCTCCCCCACTGGTAAAACAAAAACTCTTTATTTTCAGGGATTATTATGAGGATCCAATGTGGAAATTTTAGTAACATTGTTCCACTAACTTTATAAAGGCTTAAAAAACTTGAAACATTATAACTCAGTCATTGTTCTGATGGAAAGTGACCTGGCCATGGTCCCTGAATACATTAGTCTCTCTCTAGTTCCTAGGGGAAATTGATTCAAGGTGCACCTCAGGAAGACGGCTTTGTTTTGATCTACAATGCCGAATCCCATGTGAATTATTTCCTTGGCATTATAGGCTGAACATCCATGAGTTCAGGAACACATGCTGTGCCTATAGTTTATGTCTAGACTATAAGCAGTCCTAAGGAGATTGTTCTTAGCCTTTTTCCCCTGTATATCACCCTATTCACATTTAGCCTATTAAATAGGAAGTGGGAGAAATTCCTATGTTATATTACCTCACATCTAAGGAGAAAACATCCAGTGAGAGGGACCTGGGAAGATGAAGGGAGCTTTTAAACACTTTGTTCCTCCAAGTTAAAGATATTCTTATCATTTTAGAACTGGAGATGGGAATATCATATTCTCAGGAAGAGGTTTGGAAGGGTGTCAACTACAAGGTTAAAAAATGCTTCTTATAAGGGTTTCCCTGGTTGCGCAGTGGTTGAGAGTCTGCCTGACGATGCAGGGGACACGGGTTCATGCCCCGGTCCTGGATGATTCCACATGCCGTGGAGCGGCTGGGCCTGTGAGTCATGGCTGCTGAGCATGTGCGTCCAGAGCCTGTGCTCTGCAACGGGAGCGACCACAACAGTGAGAGGCCCGCGTACAGCAAAAAAAAAAAAAAAAAAAAAAAAAAAAAAAAAAGCTTCTTATAACATGTTTGTATCCCCCTCCAGCCACCATCTTCTACTCCATTCTCATTGAGAAGCATAGATAAAGAAAATAAAACATCTTGGAAGGGTTCATGTTGAACCTCTTTGAAAACCCTACATTCTTCAGCATAACATGTTTGAGATAAAAATGTGCCCAACAAATGTTATAAAAATCAGACTTTTCCAATTTTCTTTTTAAAAAAATATAATATTGATGAAAATCTGAACATTCTTCCTAATTTACAGTCACCAAACACATAGTACAACTGGGTAGTATGCAGCCTCAACAGGAGAAAATCTTCAAAGAAATTAGATATCAAAGAAAATATAATTTATGATTTATGACTACAGAGAACCAGTGTTGTTCAGTGTTTAAGACCTAAGGCTCTCAAGTCCACATGCTTAGTTTTAAATTCCAGCTCAATCATTTACCAGCTGTCTGACAACAGACAACTTTATTAACTTCCCTAAATCTCAGTGTCCTCACCTGTCAAATGGAATGTTAGTAGTTCTTACACTCATAGAAAAGTTAAATGAAATGATGAAAGTAAAGAACATAGAGCAAGGCTTGGCTCAAAAAAGTGTTACTTTTCTTTCAGTTAGTCTATGTAGATCTAGAATTATATTTTAGCCTTTATTATTGTTCATGTTTTCAAAAGTATAGGTCATTTGTAAATTAATCTTAGATGATGTTTCTAATATACATGTTGAAAGTTCCAGGTAGTAATTCAGTGAATGGCATGGAATAAAGTATTGTTGATAAATAAGCACATACTATGAGAATAAGAAACATCAAAACATTTTTAAAAAGATGATTTTTTTTATTAATTATTCTGATAGGAAAGATCTATCCTTAAAAGCTAATATGATATATATATATATATATATATATATATATATATATATATATATATATATATATATATATCAGTTTTGCTGATATATCAGTCAATGCTACTGAGTTCCTAAAATGCAAAATTCTTTTCTAAATGGATTGACAAATAATAAAATGTGTTAAAAGCACCAATCCTTGAAAAACAGTTTATTATCATTTGGGGGAGAAAAGATAATAATTTTTGATTTTCCCTACTGTCAACTCAACTCTGCTGCAAAATCCATTTAATAAGAATGAATGCATCACTTCTCAGACAGATGCAAATGGCTAGCAACACAGCACAGTAATTAAGAACAGGCTCTTGAAATAAAATGGCTGGATCTAAATCTTGGTTCTGCTACTAGCTTTGGAAACTTTGGACTCTGTTTCCATGTCTGTTAAATGGGGATAAAAATAATACTCATCTCATAGGGTTATTTGAAGGATTAAAGAGACAATATTTGCTACAGGGTTAGGACAGCATCTAGCATATAATAAATGACAAAATATTAACTTAGCTAACTTGTCACCCTAAGATTTCTGTTTTGCTTTGGCTGAGTTTCGTCAGTAATTGAAAGAGTGCTTCTAACTTCTACTGGGCTAGATTAGATAAAGATCCAGCTCTTGTCAATAGTGTGCTTAATTAAGCAGACCAGATAAGAGTATCAATAAGCACTTGAAAGAAGCCTTAATATGGATAAACTTAAGGAGAGCTAATGGAACGTAGGTACATGGCTAAGCATGTGCTGGGCTTTTTCAGATTGCCTCCAGGTGCATGGTTACTGTCTCATCTCATTCTAATGTATTCAAGTAATAGCATCTTACAACTCCTTTGTATTGTTCTGGAAATTTGGACCCCATTTTGTGAATGTACCAGAAGTTCATCTGCAGATCAACTGTTTGGAATTCAAAAGATATTTTTTAACAGGAACGTTGTTCTGAGTGGTAGTTCTTAGGCCAGCCTAGTGGATTCAAATTTTCACTGAAGAATATTATCCCATCAACTCTGACTGACTCTCATTGATACCGTGCATTTTGTATTTCTGTTTTATATGCCAGAAGCGAATATCCCTGTCTGCAGTAGCAGTACATTTGCTGCAACAGGAAAGGCACACTGGTTATTCTAGGGCACCAATGACTAATTTGTCAAATCCCCATTTCTGCATAAGATAATTTTCCTCCTTATTTCTGTACCTTTGAGGAAGAGGACATTTGAACAATATAAACTCAGAGTTGCTGTAGGGTTTATGTTCTTTCTAGTCCACAGCAGCAGATATGAACTAAACTTCTTTTTATTTTTCCTCCCACACTGTATCTGCTTCTGAAAGAAGACTAGAGGCAGAGGTCAAGGAAGGAGTATATACTGCACAGGAGTATGGTGGGTTGTCCTGAGAAAAGCAAGGGCTCCCAGGCCAATGACGGCATTTTTATGACTGTCCTCATCTCCACTCTCTGAGATTCCAAAGGCTGTTAAAACTTTAGCTACTATTTCTGTAACTTCCAGTGACATTTGTCACATCAGTCCCCTCTCCGGATAGAATACTACCCTCCTTCCTATTCAAATCTTTCTCCACCACTCAGAAAAATATCACATTTAAAAACCTCCACCTGGGCTTCCCTGGTGGCGCAGTGGTTGAGAGTCTGCCTGCCGATGCAGGGGACACGGGTTCGTGCCCCGGTCCGGGAAGATCCCACATGCCACGGAGCGACTGGGCCCGTGAGCCATGGCTGCTGAGCCTGCGCTCCACAATGGGAGAGGCCACGACAGTGAGAGGCCTGCGTACCGCAAAAAATTAAAAAAACAAAAACAAACCTCCACTTGAATGGATGATTAATTTCATCACTCTTTTCTCTGTGGATCTAAGCATCTCCAGGATGTCAGTTTATAATTAAGACTAAAAATTTAAAAAATAACAACCCAAATGTAAAAAGACTATAGCAGCTTCAAAAGTGAATATTCTCTTAATAATGAGTAAGAGAATTTTTTCCAACTTTTCATTATTTTCTCTTTGAAAATACATATGGCAAAAATAACACACACATTTTGTTGGATTGTGTTTCTTTAAATGATGCATTTCATGAAGCATTAAAATGGATTTGGTATCAACATACTGAAGACTCCTGCAACTACCAAGATATCAGCTGTCAGTACTGTGTCATGGAGAGTCACCCCTAAAAATATCTCACACAAAAGTGAAGGCGACATTTGCAGACAGCTTTGTCATTTAGACATCATCTCATGGTACATAGATGGATCCTAGCTGCTGTACTCATTATAAAATGATTTCACAAATTTAGAGTGACTAGAATCCTCCAGTTAGATGTTTAATATCTATGGATGTACTAGCTTTGGTATTTCTTTAACTTCAATGTGTGGAGCTTTGTGATCTAGTGACTTCCTCTTACCTTTCTGCTTTTAAATGTTTGTTTTTACGCTTTGGTTTCATAGTGTTTATTGGCACCAAGAACAGCTTAGTGCCTAACATGTAATACATTACTCAATACACCTTAGCTTTTATAAATGAAAGAATCAATGCAGCTGCATCGTTTCACATTTGACTTGCTGTGTTCAACAGAAATAATGCACATACAATGATATTAGATAATGGAACTGCTTCTACCATTTTGGCAACAGCTGGAAAGCCTGGATAAAGTGAAGTGATTGGTGACCTTGGGTACTCCTTGACTTCACTACATTCTGCCCCCGATTGGTCAAGTGATGGGGTCGGTAGCCCCAGGTATCCCCCAGTCAGCACTTTTCTCTCTCCTTACTACTCCAGATTTCTGTCTTTTTCCATATGCAGTCCCAGAGCTTATCCTTTCATCTGTGCTCACAGAGATTTGCCTTCATCTTTCTAAATAAGACGGTAAAGGATGAGCAATTAGAATGTGGTCTGGAGAGGGCTCTCTTAACATATTTTTCTTTCTCTGCATTTCTCTTCAATTTCCCTCTCTTCTCTTGTTCCAAATTATAATACATCCTTATTCTCTGCTGTTCAGATAAAATCAAACAAAACACGTCAATTAAATATAACAGTACCAGAATTTTTGTCTTGACTCTGTTTCCTTCTAGCCACAAGTTTCACATGAGGTGGTATGCATGGGAGTGAAAAAAGAAGAGGAAAGATCTTGGAAGCTTGAGAGAGAGGGGAGAAATTGACAGGGTGAAACATGAAATCCTAGTTGAACTAATCACTGGTAGAGTGGTTTTCATCTGAGACATGAAGACCAGTGCTGATTTTTGCTTCCAAGTTTATGCAGAGCAAGAAAACAGGCTACCCTTGAAGCCAAGCCATATGGGTTTAGAGCCAGAAAGTTAATTCAATATAAAGCCCATAAAATGCTTCCTCCAGATGCCTCCCTCCCTTTCACTCTCTATTTATTCCTACCACCATTCATAAGAATTCTATGACTATAGCCTCTTTCCAGCCTAAATGAATCTCTATTCCTTTCTATTCCACCACAAAATTAATCTTCCTAAAACATTGCTTCGATGACACTCTCCTGGTCACAGGCCCTGGAGGTGGGGAGACTTGGCTGTCCCCTACTTAGCTTTGAAGTGTAATATGATTAGCTTGTCAGTGCAAGTCACTAATACATAGACTCACTTCATCATTTTCCCACCATTTCTCTGTTAGTTATCTTTGGCTGCAAAGTCTGAGCATTTTCCCTAACTGGATGTGCTTAAAGATGTCTCCAGACCACACTGATTTGTCAAGAGGGACTTCTTAAGAAGTGGAATACATTTTTTTTTTTACACATGTGAACAGCCATCCTATTCCTCTGTAATACTATTTATATACTCTACATGTCAACTAACCAGTCAAATGTTGGCACAAACTGCATTAATGGAATTTCTTTCTTATTTAAATAAATTATATATATATATATATATATATATACACACACATATATATACACATATACACACATATTATATATCATATATATATATATATATATATATTCTATATATACATTTTATTCTATATACACATTCTATATTCAAGTGGCTCCCTCTTTTCCAAATTGTCTACTTGGGGAATTGTTCTCAAAGTGTGGTCCCCAAAGGAACACATCAACAACACTAGGGAACTTGAGAAAAAAGCAAAATTCTCAGGCCTCACCCAGGACCTAGAATAGTAATCTCTGGTGGTAGGACCCAGCAGCCTGTGTTTTAACAAGTCATCCACATGATTTTTATAAACTTTGAGGAACGCTAATCTAATGCTTACAAATTCTGAGTTCATTTTTCATAATACAGTGATATTTTGTATAAAATATATAATACTCTTCTAGGTCATACCTACTACAGAATGAGTGTGAGTTTTCATTATGAGAATCTATCTGAAATTTTTGGAAAATGGTCGCATGATATATAGGCTTTCAAATACATATACAGTCATACATATGAAAACATGCATGTACAGACATCTAACAATTCAGTATATTTTTCCAGGCACAGTTTGAAGAACTTTACATATATTAACTCCTTCATTCCTTAAAACAAACTTAAGAGGTATTATTTATTTCCCATTCTACACATGGATATAGTCAGGCCCAGAGGAGTCTAAGTAACTTTCCCATCGTCACAAAGCCAGTTGGGAAAAAGCAGGGATTTGAACGTGGTAATCTAGTACTCCATGCTTTTAACTACTCTTCATGTTTCCTATTAAATAAGCATCCCCTTACTCTTCTTAGAGATATTTTGTTTTTTAAAATACAACCACATCATCAGAACGTTAATCATCACATAACCAGAACGTTGAACATTTATGAAAAACTTGAAATGTTACCTCACTTTGTTTAGTTTAATCTTTATTTACTTCCAATTTATACTAGCTAAGAGGTTTAGTGAGGCTACATGATTTTCTCAATTCCATATAATTATTATATTGTTTCAGCTGATCTGTTTTTGAGTATAATGTGTTTTCCCTTATACTTTTAGTTTTTAAAAAATCAGTGTAAATTCACTGATTAAGAGGTTACTGTTTATTTTTAATGCATATCAGAAGATGGAAGACTGTAGATTTTTATTTCATGCAGACACAGTGATAGTAAATAAATCATTCCAGTGTTAAATATAAAAATCATATTATTTACAGATTGGTAAATATTTACCAGCATTTTATCTTCTGGGGCTAATACACAGAATCTTCCTCTGAGATATATTTAATATATTTTACTGTTTATAAAATTACTAATATCTAGTATATTAGAAATAAATTGCAAATTGAATTATTGCACACATTTAAAGTATAATCTTTGTTAGCTACATGTGTTAGCACAAATTGCTTTGCAGTATATTACATATAAATCTGATGCAAATTAACATGAGCAAATATTCAGTAGATTGTCTGGACCAGTTATCTAGATTGTAGTTATTTTGAAGACTTTAAAAAATGCAAATAGAAGAAACTTTTCTCATTTATTGAATATTAAGATTAGGATATGTGTTTTTTTAAGTTATTTTTCCATCAACCCATCTTCATTTTAATGCCGTCTTAAAAACATTGGTGTTTTCTTTTTCATTGTCCAGTGCAAAGACACCTGAAAATACAATTCAGTAACTCAAATGCACTATGAAGTTTAACTGCCTCTTGGGGATTCAATCATCATTTGATTTAAGGCTGACTGTTTAATCATATTGTAAACTTCTGCAACAGGCCTGCATAATTGCCCCCTTAGCAAAAAAGAGTAAACAGCTTACCTTGCAACTCCAGTTCCTTAAGAAACCCATTACTTTCCTGAAAACATCAAAAGATTTGTCAGCATTTTCATTATCTACCCCCATTTTCTAGATCTGATAACTGGCTATAAAATTTTACTCTGGACTTAAAATTGACATTTAATATTTTGACCATGAAATAAAGGCAGTCGTACTCTGGGAGAGAAGGTAGGGTTCTTTTGCTATGCAATTCGAATTAGGTAAATTGTTATTGCCCAGACTATAGCAACTCATCATTATAATCACTGGCATTTACTGATTATTTTTTGCCAGGCACGTGATATACACGATATTGAATTATTTTTAACAAAGTTCAACAAGGTATTATTCTCAGTTTGCAGATGAGGAGACTGATACTTAGAGGAATAAAGTCCTTTTCCAAGTTTACATAGTAAGAAACTGAGTTCAAATAGAAGTTCAGAGGACCATGGCGCTTCCTACTATGGAACTGCTGATTAACCTCACCTGTGCACATGGGGTAAGGGGGTGGAGGGGACATGAGCTAATAAGGAAAAACAGAGTTTTACATTTCAACAGTCAACCTATTTCACCTCTATTGCCAGAGGCGACTGTCTCATTTCGTAGTCAATTATAGCTCCCATGGGTATTTTTGCTGCCTATCTTGAAGGGAAAAAAATATACTAATAAGTCAGGATTAGAAAAAGACATTCCACTCATTTGACATCTTGCCATGTTTCCATAACAAACAACTATTTAATTAGAGAAAATGAGGTTTGAAAATAATCCCTTTCATCCAAAATATAAACTAGTCGGTCTAGGTATTTTTATTTTTAAAAAAGCTCATAATAGTTACCATCCGGTAACTTAAATAACAATCGTCTCCCACATATGTTCTTTATGACTTCTTTGGCAAAAACTCTGCAAATACTTTCTCCCAGATAAAGTTTAGGCACCTGACACCTGGACTAATGTGACAGATCACATGGCTCAGCATGTTGGAAATTCATTGTAACTTACAAATGCAACTAAAATCGTTCTGTTAAGTGCTGAACAGCGTTGACGGTGATGCAAATTCTGTGGCATCTTGACTTTGGGGATGAAAGCAAATTTCAGAGACAAGAAAATGTATATTCCTCTGTTAAAAGGCAGAAAACGTTAGCCTAATGGAAAAATCAATTTTCTGTTCATTATTTTTCTTCTTTTCCAGTGATGGCAATCAATATCATCCAAATCAAATCTTTATTAGGTATCTAGTTGGTGAGTGGTACTGTGAAATTGTTTGTCCTCAGAGCAACATTAAAGCAATATTCTGTAATAATCTAAACAGGAAAAAATTTGAAAAAAAAAAGATATATGTATATGTATAACTGAATCACTTGGCTGTATACCTGAAAATAACACAGCAGTGTAAATCAACTATACTCCAATATAAAATAAATGTTTTTAAAAAAGAATAAAGTTAAAGCAGACCTAAATCCCCTCAAGGTATCCAGTTTGGCCAAGGTCTATTGATTTGACATTTTAGCTTGGATTCATGACTAATTGTAAAGTGATCAATTGGGATGACTATGCAGTAAGCAGAATTGAAAACTTAATAGCAAGAATCACCAAATTGCCTCTAGCCATGTCCGTTAAAATTGTCTACAATTTAACTTCACATACAGGTAATAGGATCTTTTAAATCCTTTAGAGAGGCAATCCTGCCAAATATGTCATCAGCATAGATCTAGGGAGAGTCAATTCTCAGTTAAACTGAGACTGATTTCATCCATGGGAAAGCTGATTTTTCAATGTTTGAGAGGATCATTTAAGCTGATCAGAAGTCTTCAGAGAATACTTAGGTGATAGGTAGAAATTTGACTGGCTTTCATTCCCACAAATGGCCTATAATTCAGTAGTGACTGAAAGAGAATGTGCATAAAAAATTCTAACAGTTCTTTTCAACCCCCAAACTGGATGATTTTACTCACCTGAGGGAAGATGAGACTCAAAAACTTCGTACATTGTAAGCAAGGACAGTCATCATGGAAAGCAGTCATACTCCAGCAGAGACACTTCATAGGGAAAGCGGACTCAGTCCTCCTGGCCAATAGGTCATTGGAAACTTTGTTCCTTAATAAAACAGGATGGTTCCCCTGCCCATAGCAGTACAAAAATGAGTTTGAACTTATATTCCTCTTTTTCCTTGAATAAAGACATACACTAAACTTTTAAGTGCCCGCCTCTCTCTTGTGTACTTTCTGCTTTACTCTTACAGATCTTTGATAATTTCCAGAACCTTGTAGATCACGGGTCTCCCAGGGAGTGATTGGGTTGATTAGGAAGCCTCAGGTTGCTGGATTAAAAATGAAAATGCCTCTGATCCGAAATTCATGTCAAGACAACTTCTCTCAACCATTTGGATTGTCTGTATCTCAGCCTCACTGCTGCTTTGTGTGCCTTATGAATTCTCCTCCTAGGTCTGGATTTCACCTTGACTCAGAAAACCTGTTTTTTCAGTTGCCTTTATCCAGGTTTTAGTCCCTGTCTGAACTGTTCAGTCTTAGAGCACTACATAATGCAAACTGAAAAGCAAAACCTTAAGACAAGTATGCCTGTGTCTCTGTTTCTGCCTGACCTCTTGTTGTTACATCTAAGGGTCTGGTTGGCTCATGGGGGCCAGAAACTGGAAAGTCTAATTCCTACCTAAGGTCACAGAATAGTCTGCCCAGAAATGGTTATGGCCTCAAGGAGCCACAAAGGGGCGACAATGATTCATCTTGGTGATTCAGAATCTCCAATTCTGCTCTTCCTATAAAGGATCTGAAGTGGAAGCCAGGGTAGGTTATAGTGATAGTATAATAGACACTCACCACACCCATTTCTTCTTCATAGGTACATATCCATCCACATTTCTCAGTCACCGTTGCTGGTAGACGTGGCCATATGACTCGACTTCTAACAGACAAAACCTGAGTTGACATAATATGGACTATTTCCTCACATAAAATCCTCCTAGGAGATTCTCTAATTAATGATAATGAGCACCTTCTCATGTACCTTTTGACATTTTTATACCTTATTTAGGGAAATATCTATGAAAGTTTTTTGCTCATTTTTAAATTGCGTTATTGTTTTTTTGTTATTGAATTGTAGAACTTCCTTATATATTTTGGATATTAACTCCTTATCAGATATAGGGTTCACAAATATTTTCTCTTGTTCCATAGGTGGCCTTTTCATTTTATTGGTTATATCCTTTGTTGTGCCAAAGATTTTAAGTTTGATGTAGCCCTATTTGTCTATTTTTGCTTTTGTTGCCTGTGCTTTTGGTGTCACATCCAAAAAAATCATTGCTAAGAAAAATATCAAGAAGCTTTTTCACTATGCTTCTTTCTAGAAGTTTTACAGTTTCAAATCTTATGTTTAAGTCTTTAATCCACACAAATGGCCAACCAACACATGAAAAAAAAAAAAACTCAACAGTACTAGTCATCAGGAAAATGCAAATCAAAACTACAATGAGATGTGAATCAAGAATCTAACATCCAATGTTGTAACTTATGTGTGAAGGCAAGAAAGTAGTTTTCTCAGATACACTAGAAATCATATTATTCAATATTATTCTGAAATAGTTTATAAGATGTACAACATGGGAGTGAAAGAAAATACAATATTACCTGGTTAAGAAAAAGGGAGTCATGGTTTTAATGGCATGTCAATGAACATTAAATCTATGTAAACTAAACACCCAATATATCATAATTTGTAGGTTGTATCTAAAGCAGTACTGAGGATGAAATTTACGGTTCTAAATGCTTATATTAAAGACAAAAGTTCTCCAATCAAAAAACTTGACTTAAGAAACTGTGAAGAAAGCAAATAAAACCTAAAGTAATAATAAGAAAAAATAATAAGGATCAGTGCAGAAATCAATGAAATAAAAATCAGAAAGGCAAAAAAATGTCATGAGAATTCTCTTGACAGTAATTCATTATCTTGAGTGTGATGGTAGTTTCACACAGTTATACCTATTTTAAAACTTCTTCAATTATATATTTCAAATTCACATGTTTCATTGTATGTCATTTATGTTTCAATAAAACTCTTAAAACTTTTATAAAAAGAGGTTGAAATAATTATTAAAATTTATGAGATAAAATTATCAAACAATGCAATCAAGTTTTCTTGAACTGAAGACCATCAGTACCTAGATTAAGAGGATCCACTGAGAACCCAGCACAAGAGTGAAAAAGACCTACTCCAGTATATCTCATTGTGAAACTTCAGAAGGGGTTCATAGCGGATAGAAGACATCAGAAACATTCAGAGTAAAAAAACAAAACAAAATAAAACAAAAAACTCAAGACAACCAAACTAATAAAAACCATTTTTCTTTTACAGGCTTAGAAAACACAGTGGCAGTTTGACTTTACAACAGCAACTCTGGATACTTGAAAACAATCTAGCCATATTTATAGAATTCTGAAGGAAATTATTTCTAATCACAAGTGTTATACCCAGAATTCAAAGATGATTAAGCTGTAGATTTAAACAGAGGGAGAGGAGGAACTGTTTAGGTGAGGGTTTGAAATCTTCAGAACAAATACATTTTGTGCATGGATTACAGAGGCTCTTCTGTATAGCAATCAGAGTTCATGTTATGGTTCAGGCCCATTGAGGTACCTGGCAGCCTAAAAACAAGAACAGGTGAGGGGAGAGGGAGAGAGAGAGAAAGGGAAATTCTACCTGCTAAATGGTCAAGGGTCATTCAAAATTCACTGGTCTATATCTCTACCTTATCGGTACAACAGGTGAGCAGTGGAATTTGGAGAAAAAGCTTAGTTCTCTTTTCAAACATTGCAGTTGAAGACAGAAACATTACTTAGGTAAAATTTGATGTATTATATTTGATGTCTTTGGCAGTATCTTATGTTTCCTTAACCTTCCTTGGAAGTTCAAATTATTCCATTTGCACTCCTAGAGTACTACTTGATATCTTTTGTAACTTATCTAAAATTGCCAACTGTTGACTGGATATAATGTGATACATAGTTACTCCTAATCCTTGGCCCATAGTCCCTACCCCTCCATCATGCTCTACCCCCAAGTGACTTTGAAATTTTTCACCAGTCACAAATCAATCAGAATGAACAATATAAAATCATCTTTATTTTGTAGGTAAAAAATTCTCAAATTTCAACAATTTGATATTTCATTATAATATGTGTATAATAAATGTGAGTATTTGAATTAAATGTCATTCAGAAATTATATAAGTCCATAAAAACATAGAAAGAGACATAAATGAAAGATACAGAATGTAATATTCTAATATTTAATATCTTTCCTCTAATAATGAATGTGGGTGTACTTCAAGGGTACAACGCTGGTTTAAAATTAAAAATAAACTATAATGTACTTAATGAAGTGTCTAGGCAAAAAGTAAATAGAAATATAGTATATCAGAATAATATGATAAAATATTTATTTAGACATCATGCAAAAGCCTTGTGCCAAGTATTTTGTTTGGTGTTAGGAGGCATATTAATGGATATATAAATATTAATATATTTCTACCTGTTTTATGTTATTTAGAGCAAAATTAGAATTATTATCTAACATACTACTATCCCAGAACACATACAGAAATTGCTTGTGTAGGAACAAATCAATAAATATCTCAAATAAATAAATTGTACAGATCCCAGTCTCTGAATAAAAATAAAACAAAAAATTTATAACAAATGATTAATTTAAATATCACTTAAAAATTGAGAACCTTTTATTTGAGAATATAATGTATTAAAGTTTGTGAGAGGTAACAAAACTGTTTTTCAAAGAAATACACTTCTTTGAAAGTTGTTTTGATAAATTAGAAAAAAAAAGAATATAAATAAAAAGACTTTCAGGGGTCACTTATTAAAAAATAACACAATTAGGGGCTTCCCTGGTGGCGCAGTGGTTGAGAGTCCGCCTGCTGATGCAGGGGACACGGGTTCGTGCCCCGGTCCGGGAAGATCCCACATGCCGCGGCTGGGCCCGTGAGCCATGGCCGCTGAGCCTGCGCTCCGGAGCCTGTGCTCCGCAACGGGAGAGGCCACAACAGTGAGAGGCCCGCATACCGAAGAAAAAAAAAAATAACACAATTATAGGAAAGTATGAGTAAAATATTAATAAAGTAAAGCAAATAGAATAAACAATAATTAATTACAATTAATCAGTAACTTAATGAGCTAGTTCTTTGAAAAGAGCAATAAACCCCTCTAGCTGATATAATGAAAAATATATATGAGAACAAATTTCTAACATTGAAAATGAAAATGATCATATAGCTACGGATACAGATAATTTAAACATTGTAAAACCATCACATTGGGAAACCCTACACTAACATACTGAGATAGGTAATTTCCTTAGAAAAATAAAATTACCGAAATTAATTCAAAAAGTAGAAAATGAGAATAGTCAATTAATCATAAACAGCTTAGTAAAAGAAAATTAGTGTCATAAAACCCCTCTAAGTAGAACCCCCCCATTTTTTTCATGGGAGAAAAATATAAAATTTTCAAGGAACAGGCAGAGTATATTCATAGAACAAAAACCATATAAAATATTTGGAAATCCCCAATTAAGAAAACAAAGAAATCAACATTCCAATTGTAAGAAAACCTGAAAAAATGACCTGTACAAAAATAAATCCTTCAAACATATCTCATTTACAAATGACTTGGATTTGGATGTGAGCTTATCACAAGAGTTTATTATTATATAGATGGTAGAGTAGTTGCACATTAGGAAGCCTATCAATGTAACTCATAAATTATTAAGTCTTAGAAGGCAAAATCATATGAGATGGGGTTTAATTAAGTTCATTTTTCCTTTCTGATGATATTTAGCAAACTTAGGGAAGAATACATCCTTAACACATAGTGCAAAAAACTGAAGCTAATCATCAACACTAGATTTAAGATGAAATGTAAATGTGGCATTTCCAACTGAGATCTGTAGAAAATTACTTTTTGAAGATATAACATATATTCTATGGAAAAAAGAGAAAAGCATTCTGTGTTCAAATGCATGTGAAAAATGTCTCACATTTATTCTCAGAGGGTGTGCTTTTGTACATGTGTGTTTAAAGAGATCTAAGAAACCCTATAGTAAAATAACCTTTTTAATTTTAACTAAGCATTGCCACAGTAATTTTTTACAGTGTTATCAGCTATAGTCATCATGTTTCACATTAGCTCCTCAGACTTTAATTCATCTTGTAGTGAAAGTTTGTACCCTTTTACCAACCTCTCCCTATTTCCTCGCCCCGCCAGGCCATGACAACCACTTTACTACTTTCTGTTTTGACTTTTTTCCTGAAGATTCCTCATGTAAATGATGCAAAAAGTCTCCTTTTGAGAAGCATGCATATTAAAATCTTGTAGAACACTGCAGGTGTTACCATTTTCAGAAACTGAAGACTCAAGTCATATCCACTGAAACCAGGGATAAGACAGGATCCTCATGTTGAGAAAAGTCGTTTAGCATTTTTTTTCTTCCTATATGGAAATTTCAGTTAAGAAGACAAAGAAGGAAGGAAGAGAGAGGGAGCTAGGGAAATAACCAAATGGCAAGTATTAGTAAAGAAGAAACATATTTTTAATGTTCTTAAATTTACAAGATTTCTTTAATCCTAATGTCATCAACTGAAAAGCTTTTAAACCAGGGAGTGTACTAAAATAGTCAGTCACAAAGTCCATATATAAAACTTAGTATCTCTTCTACATTCCCAGAAAAGATCATTTACAAATTATAGTTGGTAAAAACTCCCATTTCCAAGAAAAACAAAACATGTAATACAGCTAAGAATACATTTTACAGAATCTAAGTAGTGTTTATATGTAAAAAATAATTAAAACTATGAAACTGTTTTTAAAAGTATTTAAAATATACAAAAGTGTAACAAAATGCACTATGTAAAAAAAAAAGTACAGAACTATATTCATTGTTGTAAAAATGCATAAAGTCATTTGTCCTGGATGGCAATCTTAATGCTGTAAAGAAGCTAATTTTTCTCAAATAGATCTTTAAATTTACAATTACTTCAAGCAAAATACCATTTTCTTTCTGGTATTCAAATAAATTGCCCAAAAAATGTGAAAAATTAATTCTAAACCTTATGCAGAAAAATTAAAATAGAATAGCTAACAAATCATGGAAAAGAGGTGAGTAAAGAAGTAGTTTTTGTACTGCCAGATATTAAAATTCATTAAAAATTCATAATTATAAATATGTTGTAGTGATAAAAATAATAGCTATGCATATAAAGGAAATAGGATAGAATATTAGAAAAATTTTCCAGGTATAATAAGAGTGCAGTGTATGTATTGTGTAACACATTTAAAAGTCAGTATTGTACCACCAGTTGTGAATGAGTGCAATGACCAATCCAGGGCAGCTAAGGTGTTGGGAGAAATCTTATTTTATAAGCTGCCAAAGCAGAATGTCAACTGGAATAAATTTTCTGGAGAAATGTTCATCAGTAGGCTTCAAAAATGTTCAATTTGTATATGCCCTTTGGGCTCCAACTTTCTTCTCTATCTCCTTGAAGCAGTGTAAAATTTTTATTTCTAGTAATTCATTCAGAGATAATTACAAATTTCACAGAGATATACTCTTGAGGCTGTTAATCTCAGTGTGGTTGAGACGATATATATTTTTTTTAAAAAGAAAAAGACAAAAAGGAAAAAAAATCTAAATGTCCAACTGTAAGGGTTTGGTTTAAGTATAGTTATGTTTCAGATAGGTAATGAAAATGATGCTATTATTAAATTGAGGGGATAGATCTGTATGTGACATGAAAAATGGTTCACAACATGTAAGAAAATTTACAGTACACAAATATACATATATACATTTTACACATGAACACACATACCTAATATATATTAATATATGTATGCTGTGTGTGTGTGTGTGTGTGTGTGTTTCTCTCTCTGTCTTTTTTTTTTTTTTTTTTTTTTTTTGCGGTATGCAGGGATCTCACTGTTGTGGCCTCTCCCGTTGCAGAGCACAGGCTCCGGACACGCAGGCTCAAAGGCCACGGCTAACAGGCCCAGCCGCTCCGCGGCATGTGGGATCCTCCCAGACCGGGGCGCGAACCCGTGTCCCCTGCATCGGCAGGCGGACTCTCAACCACTGTGCCACCAGGGAAGCTCCTCTGTCTCTCTTGAGAGAGAGATGAGAATATCTGGTATGGATTTTTGGCCATTCACTCCTCCACTCAATTATTAGGTTCCATGGAATTTTAGAATTTGAACTTAACCCCTCTTTCTCAAGTCTCTTCACTTAATTAGGACTGTCTCCTGTCTTTCACAGGTGAAGGTCCTTGCTATGTTTAGTGCCCATTGCCTTTTTTCTGTCAAAGAAAGAAGTCAGCTTCCTAATGAAAGCTTCTGTCTCACTGGGGTCATTGGATAGGAGCCTCTCTTCACTTTCTAGTAAAGGGCCAACATTTTCCTTATTGGTTTTGCTCTGTTCTTCCATATGTACATGGCCTGGCACAGTAAGTTCCTAGATCCACGGCCGTTCATTTGGCAGGAGTTTATTTCCTTGATTTGTGCATATGTTGGTTAGGTTGTAGGCTGTAAATTTCTATACTGTTTTACTGGGTGAGCCGAAGTCAATAGTAACGAATTCATTCAATTGAACTAAATTTTGTTATAACAAATTGTAAGAGGTGTCCAGACTATTGTGAATGTTATGTCAAACCCAGGACCTTTGGTTCACTGTAGCCTCATGTGGTCTGTGTCAGGAGACTTTCCTTGTACTGTAATGCTTTGGTGAAGAGAAATCATATTTGCTGTGTATTGCCTTTGCTGCTGGAGCCTGAAAGTATAGGCACAGCTTTCAAAGTTAAACAAAAAATCTTACAAAGCAAACAATTAATAATAATAAATTACCCAATGTAATCCAAACATATTAGAAATTAAAATGAGGAATGTTTTCAAATTATACTTATATCCAGTTCATTTACAAAAAATGATAAATAATATTACATGATTTATTTAATTTGTCAAATGACAACTCAGGGAGTTTGCCAGTTTACTGAATAATTTTTTATTTCTGTTTTGTGACAAAGTATAAGAAGCTATGAGAAAAAATATATTTTTGAGTGATTAAAGAAAAATAAATAATTTCCTTCCTTAAAATTGGTAAAATAATCATTATTTTACTGGTGATAAGAAAAGTTTATTTTCCTGGACAAATTTTACGCATACTGTCACTTCAGTGCCATAAACAGAAGGCTTAAGGCCAGAAATATCCAAACATATATTTTTGGTCTGTTCCACAGTAAAAAAAAAAAAATTGACTCTAACTCAAAAAGAAGAAAATTTGTGATTTTATGTGACAGGTAGTTCTGGGTTTTATTTTAAGGTAGATGTTTAACATTAAACCTGTAATTCCAGTGAAAAATTATATTTGCTCATTTTCAAGTATTCATACAGCCTATGTGACTTAAAGACAATGATGTCCCAGCTTGTAGAAAAATCTAATTACTGATTCTACATTTCTTCTGGTTTTCTCTCCCTCTCCTTTTCACAGCTTTGTCCATTTTATCTGCTCAGAAAAATAAGCCCGAGAGCCTACATACACAAAGAAAAGATAAAATGTCACCTCCAGAGCTTTCATCAAAGGCGGATTCAAACTAAATATTCTAACAAAAGGTAAAGGAACAATGAACTAAAACAAAGTAACAAATATGTAATGAGCTGCAAAAAAAATCGATCGATAATTGCACTTGAGATCTGTGAAAATTTTACTGTCCCTGATCCAACCAAGAGACTCTTGCTGCAGTATTTTGTGAACACAGCTCTCCTGTGGGATCGGGCTGCAGAGGACATTTTAGTGGGAGGACGAGAGCAATAGGAAGAGGGGTATGATTCATGTTCAGCATTTCAAGTGGAGGAAGGAGTGCAAGTATTGAATAATGAAACAAAGACAAGATATTCTGCATGCCAGGAAGGTGACTGTTAGAGAGCTGTTAGAATTATTTAAAAAGGTTAGTCTATGAATAAACATGCTTCATCAAGGTCTCTTACACATGCAAAGAGAGATGCTAATGAATAATAAAAGAGTAATGGGGACTGGCGAAGAAATGAATTTAATCTTATCCAAAGCAGATACAAATTAATATTAGAGCAACATTTTTGTAATCACTTTTCAAGGCAAAAATTCAATTAATGTGACTATATCAATATTTCAAATCTTGGTCCCTTGAAAGTATACTTGTCTCTCTTCATATAAACTTGCTCTCCTCTGCGAATGGCTGTAGCTTACCTTGTCAATACTTGGGGAGACTTCTAAATGGTATAGCTGGAGGATATTGAGACCAGTTTTATAAATCACAGGGCTATGATGCAGAATTTCCTTAGGGCACGTTTCAGATAGGAAATTCACGTTAGAGAAGAGTAATTATTCTATAGAAAATAGATATGCAAGTCCAGAACAGTTTCACTCACTTCAAGATTTTATTTCCTGCTTTATATACAAAAACACATATATATTCACACACACACACACACACACAGGAGGGAGAAAACTCCGTGATTTTTGGAGAATACACATTTTAAAGTACATGTTTACAGTCATGTAATAGCTGTATATATATATTATATAATATATATATATATGTTTACCCCTATAGGTATTTAAATAACATCATATCAAATGGATTAGCAGAGGAAACCACCACCAAAAGGAGAGTAGTTCTATCAGTGAGAAAACAACCATGTAAACCAAAGTTGAAAAAAATGTCTGCACCTGAGCTAAATTTTATGCTTTGTCACAGCCTGCTTTGAAAACAGGAAAAAGAAATTGAATATTTTCCTTGGAATTATGAATATATCTGATTTTTTTCCACTAGAGATTTATTTTATCTCATATCTTTTTCTTTTGTTGTAGTCACTAGATACATTTTATATAGTGAGTTATAATAGTATGTATAGTATCCTATTTGACATGCAATATAAATGCCTGTCATAGTTTGTTTAAGGTGTCAGAGACTTAGAAAAAGTTTATGAAACTAAATGGACTCCTTAAATAAGTGTTTTACAGCTGGGCAGAATGTGTTGTTTATGTTGTAATGCCCTGACAGGTTTATATAATGAGAAGTGCTAACGCCACCATACTATGATAGATTGGACTTATTTGAAGCATGGTGTTGTAGACAAATATCCTTACATGCTGTTGTTTGCAAAACCAAATGACGATCCAAAGCAAGCCAGCCTATTAAAATAACTGTCTGGACAATCTCACTTCTGTAGTTTTAATAGACAGTGTATCATCCCCATAATGCAAGAAACATGAAATGGTTTCCATATGCAATGAGTTCCCTAGAGGGGCTGGGATTTGTCTCATTATATAAAGCTTTTCCATCACCATTGCAATACCTCTTCTCATCTTTGCTTCTTATCCGAGTGGAGAATTTTCTGTCAACAGCTTTAGCCTGGCTAAACCTGCATAACACAGAAGAGAAATATACTGGAGATAATATTACTTCTTTCTATTTATGTAGAAAATTATACCCAGTATTCCTGCCTGAAAAGGATTACTCTCTGATGTGGACAGCATTCTGCACTCTCATTAAGAAAGGCAGTCTATGATTTTATTTTATTGTATTTTTTAAAGAAGTTGTATGTGGCAGGAAATACTATCTGAGATTTCATGCTGTGAAATTCACCAGGGGGAGAAAATCACCACTTGTGATTTCTCCTCAGATGCCTTTGGGAACTAACAGTCCAATACTGTACCGAGAGCTTCCCATGGCCAGCAATCCTACCACCTGCCTCAATAATTTTGATGGGAGGAAGAAGGTTAATATGATGGAATAAAATGAACTTTGTCAAGTAATATTAAAGTTCAGTTACTAACTGACAAGCCCAAGGATTTTCTGAGAAAGGATGTTACTGTGCTCTGTGATTCGCCTTGACTTTCTGCTGTTTCTCTTTGCTTTAGTTCACACAGGTCCTTTGGGCAGCTATTATCTCACAGCAGAGGGACTTCTTGTCCTCCCATGCTCCTTTATATCTTCGTCACCATCATCCTCATCATGCTTATCCTCTTCCTCTTCCTCCTCCTCGTCATCAATTATTGGGTACTTATAATATATCAATCAATATAATTTCATCATCCAAAAAAAAACCACTTCTGTGTATTTTTATGTTCATTGCACATTCAAAAATGTGACTTAGGATATAATTAACTTCTTCAAAGTCACAAGCTAATAAATGGAAGAAATAAGATCCAAAACCATGTTTGAATCTAAAGACAAGGCTTTTAACCACTCTGCAATACTGCTTCAACAATGATGTTCCAATACTGTTGCTCTTCAGGCATATTTCTTCTATGAATTTAACCCAAATATCAAGTGCTATTGTTAAATTATCAGATTAGGATAAAGTCCCTTGAGAGGCAAAGCTACTCCTTAACAATCCACCTCCTAGACATCAGGCTTATGGAAAAACTTGCTGTGATTTAACAGGCAGTAGGAAGAACAAATTTGCATGCATGGGTTTGTTCTTCGACAAATAATCAAGTGGTTTAATTTTATTTGACACTGATTTCCAAATGGTTATTCTGGACATATCTTTAAAGACAGGTATAGCAATGAAGTGAAGCTTGGTTTGTTTTCTTTGTTCATTTTAATAATTTCTCACATAGCAATGTAATTTTCCTTGTATCTACAAAAAAGCATTTAAAATTTAAGTGGTGATGGAAAAGGTGAAAACATGTGTTGTCCATTCTTGCTTTTAATAGAAGAACTGGATTAATCAGACTGATGTAAGATAAATGGGACAAAATAATCAAAGAACTAAACTCCCCAGTAAAGAGGGGAATTACTAAGGAAACCATCAGCAGCTAAACAAATCTGTAGCAAACACTGTCATAGGTAAAGGCTGGCAGAAAGTATTCCTATGGCTTGCAGATAAATTTCATCAACTAAATAAAGCACTCTCTTCAATGTACTTTGAATCACTCCATGTTACCTTTTATGGAGTATCTTCTAGATCCCATGTTACGGATAAAATAAAATAAATATGTTTAAGATCAACATTGAAAATCAAAGCTATCTACCCTAACAGTAGAAGCCAGCAGATGACTATTCTGTTATTTCCATGGATATATATATATATATATATATATATGTTTTGTTTTGTTTTTCGGTACGGGGGCCTCTCACTGTTGTGGCCTCTCCCGTTGCAGAGCACAGGCTCTGGACGTGCAGGCTCAGTGGCCATGGCTCACGGGGCCAGCCGCTCTGTGGCATGTGGGATCCTCCTGGACTGGGGCACGAAAACATGTCCCCTGCATCGGCAGGCCGACTCTCAACCACTGCGCCACCAGGGAAGCCCTCCATGGATATTTTTAGGTCTGTAGTTTTCCAGCATCCATCTTCTTTAGGGGAATTATCTCTTCCTCATTTCATGCCATGATAGTTGGACTGTTATGTAATTCATATATTGGCTCTCACCAGGCAGTTGAAAAGGTTCCTGGCAGTTCCTTTAACAAGTCCTTTCTTTTACAGCCCCAGTATTGCAAAATAATATATAATCAGACCCTCTCTATTGGAACACTGAATCTTGAGTGAATAATGCAAAGATGGAAAAAGTGACTGAGTTTTATTCTAATTGTGGTACCCCAGTGACTGGGGTGGGGGCAATTCCTGCTCTAACAATTTCTAGAACTTCCAGGACTCCCCCAAACTTAGTTTGCTAATGTTACCTCTGTATTAGTAAGATCCCTTGTATCGTTCAAATTATTTATTTATTTATTTAAATAGGGTCACTTTCTATTGCTTGCATCCAGAACAGTAAATGGCTAAAATTCAAAAAGCCAAATATATATAGCCAAATTTAATTGGTAAACTGAATTCATGTGCCCTTAAAGACAATTCCGTGCCAAACCATCATATACTGTTAAGGTAAAGAAAGGCTAATTTGATGATCATTTTTGTTAAAGGTAATTTACTTTCCCTGTCTATTCAGCCAGCAAGTCTAATGGTCTGCCCTTCCAAAATGAATCTCATACCTGGCTGTTTCCATCATGACTTCTAAAAACCTTGTCCAGGTCACCATTTTCTCTCTTTGTTTAGCAGGTGCCATATCATTTTATTTGCTCTTCATTTTTTGCTCTACTCCAAACTAACATCCATTTAACACATAAGGAAACATTTTAAAAATATAAATTCAATCATTTCACTTCCTCCTTAAACTTCTTTGATAGCTGACAATTATACCTCAGATAAAATCCAAACTACCATGCTTTGTAAGGCCCTGGATAATCTAGCTCGTGGCTCACTGTTAAACTTTATCTCATGTCACTGTTTCACAAGCCACTTCTACTTTCTTTCAGGTCTTATCAATTTCAAAACGGCGCCCCACCTTAAGCTTTCAGCTCTCACTTTAAATACTACCTCCTCAGAAAATTCTTCCCTAAAAATCTCTTTTCACTTACTTGCCCTTGTTTGTTTGCTTCATGGTTTTATTATAATTTAAGTATATACTATTTGTTTTTCACTTGTTTATCATTTGTGTAGTCACTGAAATGTAAGATCATTGAGGGCAAAATGATTCACAGATGCATCCCCAGTGGGTCAGTGCAATAGAGCCCGTGGTGGCCTCTCGAATAGTTTGTGAAGAAGTAAATGCATGTTTTCTATGTAGATCAGCATTGAATTGCTTTTCTTATAAGAACACAGCTTATTATCCTCTTTTCCTTAAAATGAAAGAGTTTTTTGTTTTAATTCCACATTTCATGTTTTAGTGCTTGAAAATTTCATACAAACCTTTACATAAGCTTGTCTTTTATAGGATATAAAATGAATAGTATATTAAAGTGTTAATGCCTATTTCCTTTGGTTTGTATAACAGTAATGAGATTAAAATGAATATAGTATAAGCAGGAAATCTACTAAAATTTCACCTAAGAATAAGCTTATAAAATACTCCTTGTGTCAGGGGAAACCTAACAAATCTTTTCTCTACCTGTAAAGCGTTTTTGTGTTATAGAAAACATGAGATTCCAAGATCTTCTGTAGACAGTGGAATGCTACATTTGAATTACTGTATGCTGTGTCAGACAAATTTCTGTTTTTTCTCTGAACAATACACTCAAAGAAACTCTCACTGAAATGGTTATTGAGTTAGAAGGAAAGAGAGCTAACACTTTTGAGAGAAAAAATTCAAATTCTTCCACTTTGGAGCAATTATGATAGTGATTAGAACTCTGCAAGACAGATCATTTCCATGGAAATGTCAACAGGTTTCATATGAAAAATAGTATAAGGAGTGCTATGCTCCTATTTTTTCACATTCCAGCAATACTCATCCACCCAATGAAGAATGAATAGAAGTTAGAAAGGAATGTGTGCAGAACTGAGATAGCAAGATGCTCTAAGAATACAAATAAAATTTGAGAAAAAAACCCTGGCAAATAAAATGTGCACTCTGATTTCTATTTGAGATATAATTTTCACATTTAAGTTGTAACAAAATGTGAAATATGCTACTAGATACCATTTGTTGGATATAGTCTGGGCAAGGAGATTAACAGGAGAAAGTCTGTTAGTCTTTGCTTTCTCTTTGTTAGAAAAACATGGTGATGATATTATTTCTATTAGGCAAACATGTAACATTTCATTACTGGAAAGGGAAGAAGAGAATACTGATAAGCTCTTTTTGTTTGTTTTTTCTGATTATAGTGTTTGATCTAAAATATCACTAATTTTAGATTTAAATGATCTAGTTTAAAAAGATGTTACAGGCTTCCCTGGTGGCGTAGTGGTTGAGTCCGCCTGCCGAAACAGGGAACACGGGTTCGTGCCCCGGTCTGGGAAGATGCCACATGCCATGGAGCGGCTGGGCCCATGAGCCATGGCTGCTGAGCCTGCGTGTCTGCAGCCTGTGCTCCGCAACGGGAGAGGCCACAACAGTGAGAGACCTGCGTACCGCAGGAAAAAAAAAAAAAAAGATGTTACAAATGATTAACTTTTCCCATGGATGAGACCAATGTTCTAAATCCAATTTAATAAGGATTTTAAAATATTTGCTATTTAGAAAACACTAGGCAGTGGAGTTTTTCAAAGGTGTACAAACTTTTCTTAAGTAAGTTTCAATTTACTAGGATATATAAGACCTGCACAAATTAAGTGAGAAATCCAGGCTTCTCAAAGCTTAATGAAGGTAATCTCCTGGAGATCATGGTAAAATGCAGATTCTGTTTTAGTAGATTTAGTGTGGAACCTAAAATCTGCATTTCTAACAAGCTCCAGAGTAATGCTGATTTAGCTGTTTTATGGACCAAACTGGGCAGTGAAGGTATAAATGACAGTTGTCTGAAGTGGGTCTCAAAGAGTAAGCTTACCCTTGACTAGAAAATTGCACTTATAATGAATATCTGTGGGATGTTGACTGGAGATATTCTAGAAACAAGGAAGCCGTGTAAGTAAAGGAATACCAGTAGGAAATTGTCCATCGATTTTGGATGGAAATTGATAACTATTATGGCTTTTTTTGAGTGAAGGATATTGGTCACCTGCTATGTGCCAGGTCATATACAAGGTTTTACTATATATAGCTGGTACATTTCAAGATTTACCACTGGTTAGTGCAAATGTTTATTTTTGTTTTGTTTTGTTTTGTTTTTTGTGGTACGCGGGCCTCTCACTGTTGTGGCCTCTCCCGTTGTGGAGCACAGGCTCCGGATGCGCAGGCTCAGTGGCCATGGCTCATGGGCCCAGCCACTCCGCGGCATGTGGGATCCTCCCGGACCGGGGCACGAACCCGTGTCGCATGCATCGGAAGGCAGACTCTCAACCACTGTGCCGCCAGGGAAGCCCCCAAATGTTTATTTTTGAAAGTAAAAAATCAAAAACACCATCTTCTCAGAAAATTGAACCTTTTTCCATGTTTCTTCTTTCCTAGTATACCTGAGAATCTACAGAGATGTTTTCATATGTAACTACTAGATTATTTTGTGAAGTCTTATTTCAAATGTAATTACCACCATCCTGCTCTTTTGCTCTGTAACCTCCTGCCTGGTTTCTTCTGGCCAGAAATGAAGTATTCCATACTTCTTGTGCACAGTCGTTCAAAAGCTGTTCCACAGCAGAGAGCTTAGGATCCTGATACTGTGAAACTTGCTTTCTCAGAGTAAACAGAATCTGGGAGTGAGAAAAGGACCCAGGTGGGTCTTGAGTTAGAGTGGTCAGATGCATCCCTTACTTGTCAACTGTAATCATTCTAGGCCCTGCTGCTCTGCCTGGCCCTTTCTTCTAGACCTCTCTCCCATATTATTCCCATATTATTTTCTTTTTCATGTGTTCCTGTAACAGAGAAGAACAAACCTGACTCCATATTAGATCTATTCCTTTAGCTCTAACCCTTGTGCTCTGTTGCCTGTGCTTAGTCATGCTGGCTCTGTGCCTTTGTCTAGTCAGACTGTAAAAAAAAACTATTACCTATTGTCTGAAATATACAGAATAGTCCATTCTCAAGGCTCTGATCTTTAAATGTATAACACTTTTCTATTCATATAGAGATAAAGTGCTGAAGTAACAATTGTCTTGTTCGAAGTTTATAGGAATATTGTGACCAGATCTACATGGACAGCTGCAAGAACAAAATATTCCAATACAAACAAGTTTGCAACTACCAGCCACACTCCCTCCCTCCCCTTTTAGTATAAAAGAACCCTGAAATCTAACTCAGGTAAGATGGTTCTTTGGGACATTTGTCCACCATCTTCTCCGTCTGCTGGCTTTCTGAATAAAGTCACTATTTCTTGCCCCAACAACTGATCTTTTGATTTATTGGCCTGCCTTTCAGTGAGCAGTATGAGCTTGGACTCAGTAACACTCCTTATTCTTTCTCTTCATCTGATTTCTTTCAATTGTTCTTTGTTTTTGGATAAGTTTATTAAAAAGGAGGAGTTCACGTTCTTTTACACTGTGCTCCTATACCCTGTGTAAATTAAAGCTGTGGCTGGGTAATGTTTTAGCAAAATTACACAATCTGTGACATTTTTTATAAACCCTAGAACTTTGTATTACATTCAAGTGGTTGGTCAATTTGGAGGACTAAGGGGACTTCTAAGAAGTAGTCATTGTGTATACCACCCACTGGTCTATCTAAGTCTCAGGTCTGGTTCAAACATACAACCAGTCAGTTGTGCACTATCATTTAATCCTATCAACCGCCTTATAAGTTAGATATTATCTCCATTTCAAGCAATATTTTAAGCATGGAAAGCAATTAAATCTCAAGAAAATTAAATAACTTTCACAAAGTCTGATAGCTAGTATGGTGTTAAGCCAAAAGTGTTCACCTACTTGGATTTGGAAGATAACTGCGGTCCCAGTGAAATAATAACTAGTATTTCTAAAGTACTGGCTATATGCTCACCAGTGTTCTAAATCCTTGACATGTGCTAACTAATTTATTCCTTACCACAAACCAAGAAGGTAGGAGTTTTATAGTTGTGGCCATTAAAGTATAGAGATTTGTTCCAAGGTCACACAGTAAGTAAATAGAACAGCTAGGGTTTAAACTCAGGCACCATGGGTCTAAAGCCTCATCCTTAACCAATAATATGTGAAAGATGAATTAGAGTACACTGAAACTAAAGATAAGAGATTAGGGTAATAGATTGTCACTGAAATGGAACCTAACCAAATGCACTGGATGACGGCAACTATGTGTAACATGGTATGAATCAGCTGATTACAGATACTTTTGCACTGTGGAAATCTTTGTCAAGAGGTGGAGAGGAGGTCCCTTGAACTAAGTGCACAGAAACCATGGAAACAAAGAATGAAAATGAAGCAAGATTAGGCTGAGAGAATCGTGGGGAAGGGTGTGAATTGCCAAAGCTCAAGAGAGTATCTCAAAGAGACAATTCCTCTGAGTGTAGAAGATTGTATGGAGAGTATAAATCTTGGGTGGTAGTGTGCAGCCAAGGTTAATATACTCCAGCTAGGTTGTAGACTCACTGAAGTTTCAGTTCCTGCCTCATGGAATTTCCTTCTTGATATTTAAAAAATTAAATCTGTATATATTGAAGACATATAACATAATGATTTGATATACATTACTGCAGTCAAGTTAATAAACATATCCATCTCCTCAAATAGTTACCACTTGGGTGTATGTGTGGTAAGAGCACCTGAAATCTATTCTCTTAGCAAATTTCCAGTATCCAATGGATGAGAGACTAATAGTCTGGTTTCAAAATCTTCCATGACATGAAATAGGCCAAATGAGAGGAAGTCAAGGTGTGAACTATTATAAACTATGTGGAAGAAGAGAAGCCCATCATTGTGAAATGCAGGATGTAGAGCAATGGAAAATTCTGTGTGATTCCTCACATATAGAAAGTGAGACAGAGATGAGTTGAAGGTGGGGATACACTTTTCATCCACTACTTCCAACATATACCATCAGAGTTATTCTATCTGGTTTGGTGCTATACCTGAATATTTCACTAAGTGTTTGTGCCAGTTAGTAAAGTACATCAGCTTTAACACTCTGTTCAATAATCTGTGATGCTGGGGTTGGAACTGCCAACTGCATTTCTGTTTTCCCACTTTGGCTCCCTTTTGTGCTCAGCCAATGAGGGACCCTAGAGGGAACATAGAAGGCTGGAGGGGGAAGAAGAAACTTGCTCCTTCCTCCTGTCAGGATTATTCTAGCAATGTGTCTTCACTTGGTAGTGGCAGTTCATTCTATTTAGTAGTAGTTGAATCCAGTTTGAAGTTTTGTCAAACATTTGTAGGATCAGTCTCATTGTCCCCCTGCCTTGGAGATACCAGCACAAGCCAACTATTCTGGCTAATGGCTCCATGGGGTCCCTCTTCTTAGAGACATCAGTACAGGCTTAACGGAATCACCTGTTTAGCAGTCTGTGTTTCAGCTTTGCAGAATCCTTCCTTGTAGCTTCCAAATTTCAATAATTTCATCCCCTTCTCTGCATCAGGGGTAGAAACTGCCACACAATTACTACCTTTGTGATAGTTTTTGGCTCTTCAGTTCTTCATTACCTAGATAGAAATTTATATATATATATATATATATATATATATATATATATATATATATATATATATATTATACTGGCTTTAAAAAATGATGTAGTTTCTGTCTCCTAAATGAACTCAGACTGATATACCACATTTATGTGCTTGAAAAGTTTCTGAGACTTAATTATTTCATTAATAAAAAAGAAAGGTTTTTGCTGGACAAAAACCTTTTAGCTGTAAGTTCTATAACTACTTGTATGGCCTTTAGAGTTTCTTTCTTAAAATATGTGCTCACTACCAAATTAGGTAAAAGAAAATACCTGGAAGTTTTACTTTGTTTTTCACTTACTATTGGCTTTACAAGGAAAATCAGTCTAGCTAATAGTCCCATCAAATACCCTAAACATCTTGGCTCATGAGGATAAAACAAAGTCACAGTAGATTTCACTGAAATTCAGAGGAAAAAATTTTAGATGCATACAGTGTTGGTACAGAGAATGGGATGCTAACTGGGGAAGGAAACCACAAGTAAGGACCCAAAACATAATAACTAGAGAATAAGAAAATAATTGTTACTAATATTGTTATTATTTATTGAACATAGACTTTATACCTAACACATGGTTAATCCCTTTATGTATTTTTAATCCATCCAACAACCCTATGTAGTTGTGGTGGTGTTTTTATTAACCTCTATTACCAATGAGGAAACCAAGGTTCAAAGAAGTTATGTAAGGTACCCATCCTCTGTAATAAGTAAGAGGTGGGGCTGGATTCCAATGCTAACCCATGATGTTGCAAAGCCCCCTCTTTTAATCTTTATACTTAATTTTCTGTGGTAAAGTGCTGGACCAAGGAGGGAGTGGGGCCATTAACAGGGCCAAAAGACGGATTATAAGAGAAAGATACTACTAAAAACAAATGTTATATACATCAACTTCTGGTTCTCAAGATATCTTTAGTGCCACTTTTGCATTTGAATGAGTTATATGACCTTTAACCGACTTCTGGTTCATCTTTTTTCTTTTATGTATATTCTCAGGTACAAATTTTCTATCAATAATCATATCTAAGTCATAGAAACAGTTGCCCAGAAACACTGCCAAAGTAGGTCCAGAACCTAAAATACATACAGATGTATGAATTTCTTTATTTTATTTTTAAATCCTACAGGTTAATAATTTACATCTGCATGTGAATTTGCTGACACTCTGTTAAATTTTGATTCATGTATATTAACATCCTTTGTATCTACTGCAAACAAAGCTGAATTTGTTGGGAAACTCAAAAAAGAAACTGATTCAGATAAAAAATTTACCCTTTAGTCTTAGATAATGATTAATGGACAGAAACCAGTGCTTCTAATTAACAGGCAAGGTATCATGAAATTCTGTCTAAATCAATGGCCTACTTATTACAAAGAAACTAATATAGCTAATAAGGTCATATTGTTGTAATCTTGAGCTTGTTTATAATGTTATACTTCTGCACAGTAAAGCAGCAACAGTAGTGATGAGAATGAACATGAACACGTATCTAAATTTCTTAATCCCACATCTAAAAATTCAAGAAGATAGAAGGATACTATGTGCCTATCCATCAGGGAAGTTACTGGGTTTAATGCGTTGGCGTCTGCGAAGTGCTCAGAGCTGAGGGAACCATCCTGAATAAGTATGGATTGTTACTATTATTATAAAATGGTCCTGGGCCTGTGGTTAGACTACTAAGAAATTCAGTGTAAAAAAACAGTAAAGGGGCTTCCCTGGTGGCACAGTGGTTGACAGTACACCTGCCGAGGCAGGGGACATGGGTTCATGCCCCGGTACAGGAAGATCCCACATGCCACAGAGTGGCTGGGCCTGTGAGCCATGGCCGCTGAGCCTGCATGTCTGGAGCCTGTGCTCCGCAACGGAAGAGGCCACAACAGTGAGAAGCCCGCATACGGCAAAAAAGGAAAAAAAAAGAATCTTAACAAAAAGGGGAAAAAAATTGCTGTTATAAAAATTAGTTAGAACTAAAAGCCAAAAGATCGAAATTTTATAGGTTACTGACCGGATGCTGATCATTCCCCTTTGAGCTCTTCTGGTGCCTGCGCAAATGGGCTGAAAATCTAATGAACACTGTCTTTCTCATGACATATCAAACATCCCACCCGGAGACAGCGCCAAAAATACCACAAGAAAGAACGGCCCTTCTCAGAGTACCCCAGCCTTCCTTTTCCAGATGGATGGTATAATAAAAATATTCTTCCAATTATTTCAGGGCCTTAAAAGAGAAAAGGAGAGATATAGCTTAAGTTCGATTCTGAAAAGGGATGAAGCTTTCAGTGAAGTTATTTCTGAACAAGTTGGCCATTCCTAGTAAAGATTCTTTAAAGATAACTTTTCTGTCTTGTTTAAAAAAATATTAGAGGGAAGGTAGAAGAGTCATCCCCTTATATCATAGTAGCTGTGGAAGAAATACAGTGTGGAAGTTTGTGAAGTCATTTAAAATCTTGAAATTCTCACACAAAAGACATACAGTAAATATAGGAATATACAGGAATACTGAACTCAATTTGGCAGTGACATCAAAAGTACTCCCTTGTAAGATTTCCTCAGGGGATGGTCTAAGGGAGTAACTGCTAAGTACTAAAGGGAATTCCTTCCTAATTTCTCTTTCCAGAACACACAACCTCAACTCTTTTTCAAAGTCTCCCCATAATGTGAGTCTATGCAAACGCCTACCAGAAGTGAGTAATAGATTATCAATGACTAAGGGCCAAGTTGAACCTGTGGAATGTGTCCCCAGTGTAGATGTTTACTCCTGTCCAGTTCTCCTTCCTCTAGCAGGTGAACCCATGATGGTCATAGTGTCATCAATCTTCATGGAGAGACTTCCCTCCTATGGCACATAATTTGTCTGAATACAAATTCCCTTAAGTAAGAGTAATGCTGGTGGTAATTGTATTACAGAGAAATTCCATTTTCTAAAATTGAATCTAAAAATGAAAAGGAAGTTAAGGATACTAACTTAGTAGGCTATTGCAACAGAGAGCACCTTGGACTTGGAAAAACACTCATATTTTCCATATAACTGACTTTTATGTTTAAATTGGACAATTCCATTTTACTCTTTGAATAGATGCAGAGCAAAATCTTGTGATCTTTCATGTGGCAGAGAGAGTAAATACACATTGGACAGTTTATTTGATAGTGTTCAGGACCAAATTCAGTAGTTCTGAGTTTTTATTCTGGCTACCACTAATACATGATTAGCAATCAGGAAGAGATGAAATCCTTTTACTTAGAATGATCTGAAAGGAGTCAGCATCAATCTCTTGCCCTCAGAGAGGATTCTCTTGAAAATTATTAAAAGCTGCCTAAGAACTAAGGGTCCTCTGATTTCTGTGTGGGATATGTGTCATTTATTTATTCAAATGTATTATTCTTTGTTATGAACATAGCCCTGGTTGTGTGTTTATGACCCTAGGTCTTATTTAGCATTTACATAGTGCTTCTACTTTTACAAAAGTGTGCTATATCCACTTTTACTAGTTATTCCTCAGAGTACCCTGTATTATTTTACTGTATTATTTCCTGGATGTAAAACAAACTCAAGCATGACTTGGAAGTATGGCCATTTTTTATTTTATTTTATTTTATTTTTTGTGGTATGTGGGCCTCTCTCACTGTTGTGGTCTCTCCCGTTGTGGAGCACAGGCTCTGGACACGCAGGCTCAGTGGCCATGGCTCATGGGCCCAGCCGCTCTGCGGCACATGGGATCTTCCTGGACCGGGGCATGAACCCATGTCCCCTGCATCGGCAGGCGGACTCTCAACCACTGTTCCACCAGGGAAGCCCCAGATGTACTTCTTATCTTAATTCACTAAATATTTTTATATGTTTGTTGCCTTTCAAGACAATGAATGTGTATGTTGGTAAAATAATGTGTTCAAAAGCTCACAAAATATCCTCCATACACAAACATATACATATATTCAAATATTCAGCCAGGAATGCATTCCTCAAAAAGAAAGGCTGGATGAATCAGTTGTTATTTTTGTTGCAGGATTATCTTTCAATTCCTCTTTTTTCAGGACATAACATCTCCCAAGGAAGAGGCTGATACTAACCTTTTTGCAAATTGTCCATTTGTCTTCTGTAGCAGTTTCTGTATCAATACGTAAGGTTGATATTTATAGCTGCTTCTCCCTACCCAAGACTCAGTAGTTGCACAGACAACAGATTCAGCTACAGTGGAGCCCTATTAAGCCAGTTATTTCAGCACTGTCAAACCAATAGAACAATTAATCAAGGTCATTAATTCCTTTTGTTATTCTGTTATTACAGCTGGGAGAGAATTTATCTCATTGGTTTCTTAGTCTCTGAGCTATATTTTATTCAAAACAGATTTGTTAAACATCCACTATGTGAAAGGAACATTGTAAATGGTTGGGATAAAAATTGATGTCGTGGGTCGAAACCAAGTTTCAACTAGTTGATATAATAATGATATTTTCCCTGGGTGGTAGGTGATATTAAATATCATTTAATATTTCTCTCTGGTTTTACAAATCTCCAGGCACTTTTGATTATTTTAGCAGTCTCATATGCTTCATCACTCTAGTGGAGCAAGGTGAGCTAGTGGAAAAGTACTGGAGGGCAGTAGGGGGGAGGTTGATCAATGGGATGTGTTGAACACATTGAGTTATTCTTGTATTTGCAAACATATATATTTTTTACTCTGCGATTAGGCCATGTATGTTTGCTAATTTGTACCCATCCTATGTTAGGCTCCTACCTGCCCACAGAGACAGAGAGATAATGTTACCATCTCCTTGGAAGTTTAGATTTCCAAGACATAGTTCTCAGGTCCTGGAGAAAGACATTCCCTGGGTTGGAAATTGGCAAGGGACTGGGAGAAAACTTACATACATGTCAAAAGAACAGAGAAAAAATTTACAGTTGCAATTTTTCTAAAGTAAATGCTCCAAAGGAATTCCCTGGTGGTCCAGTAGCTTGGACTTGGTGCTTTTACTGCTGCGGCCCAGGTTCAATCCCTGTGAGACTAAGATCCCACAAACTGCACAGCACGGCATAAATAAATAAATAAATAAATAAATAAATAAATAAATAAAGTAAATGCTTCAAGAAAAGGGAGATCAGGGGCCTTTGGTCAGGAAGGAACCTGAATAATGTTAGTTAAGCTAAAGGGAATGGTTAAACCATTTTGGTCACCACTGTTTGTGGAGAGACTGAACCTCGGCAAACTGATTAAACTCTGAAGAGGGTAGAGGAGCAGGCTGCAGTCATCAACTTTCCCGAAAGGAGAGAGGCAGCCTATGGAGGTCCCTACGGTTTACCGTTAAGGGCAGGACTAAAGTAATAGTCTCTGTTGTGTGACTCATGGATCAGACGCTTGCATACGTATTCAAATAAATAGACAATGACCCTTGCTTTGCAGTGGCTAAGGATTCTAGTTATAGAATCAGGCTGAATTTAGTTAAAATTCTATCCTTGAAATGTATTTGCTGTTATATCTGGAAATTTTACTTAATGCTTCTACTATGAATAAATAATTATACCTATCTCATAAGTGTATTGAAAGAACTAAATGAAAATGTTCTAAGGAACATTTTCCATACAGTTCTTGGCACGTGATGAATGCTGAAGAAAGGGTATATACTTTACGTGTACCCAAATGAGTGTCAGTCCCTAATGGGTCTATTGTCTAATATTATTCTCAATCTGCATCTCAAACCCAGCAGATAAGCACTTATATTTAGTCTTGCTCTTGGAGGAAAAATATAGCTATCTCTTTGATCTCATCATGTTAATTTAATTATTAATGTTTATCTTTGTTATTATTGGTTATACTTTACATTCACACATAATTTAGGAATTGATTATCACAGGTGGAAGTGATCTTAAGGGGACTTACTCCAAGGTATAAGAAGATTTTTACTTCTTCTTTGGAACACTGTCATTCATTTAGCCTTTAAAAAATTTTATTTGAATAGTGATTTCATCAAAGCTTTATATATCATTATTACCTTACCATTCTGAATCTTTGGGGAAGCTGTATGTTACATAAGCATGAAGGACTTTAGAAGAGAAACTCAGTAGAGCAGAGTTAAACTCATTCCTCAAAAAAAAAAAAATCCCTAAGCTTCCTTGGGCCACCAGCAGAAGAAATTTTTCTTTATAACAAGAGCCCTGCTACTCTATAAGCCTTTTTCAAACAGGATAGAATTTTCTAGATTTCCAGCTTGCTTAAAATGCCAAGCTTCCTGCATCACTATTACTGATTACCTCAGCAGGAAAGATGTCAAATAAACTCTCAGCCTAGAAAGTAGGGCTGTAGCCTTTGGTCAATTACTAGAAACCCAACGTTGACTAGAATATCAGTATAAATACAATCTGGATGCAGTGACTCATTCTGTTTTCATTTAACTAATTTAACAAGGCAAGAAAGTATTTATTTTGTGAATGCTTACTATGTTCTCAGTACTTTTGGATGCACCTATATGATATCAACAAAGAGAAAGACTGACATTTGCTGTAGGCTAAATGTTCATGTTCCTGCCAAATTCATTTGTTGAAATCCTAACCCCCATGTATTGGGCGGTGTCTTTTAGGAGATGATTAGGTCATGAAGGTTGAGCTCTAATTAATTGTGTTAGTTCTCTTGTAGAAGAAACCCTAGAGAGAGCTCCTTTGTTCTTTCTGCCATATGAGGACAGCAAAATGATGGCCATCTATGGACCAGGAAGCAAGCCTTCACTAGACACCAGATCTACCAGTGCCTTGGTCTTGAATTTCTCAGCTCCAGAACTATGAGAACTAAACTTCAGTTGTTTATAATCCACCCGGTCTATGTTATTTCTGTTATAACAGGCCTAAAGGACTAAGACAGTATTGTTGTCACCATTTTTTAAAGATGAGGAAAAGCATTCCCAAGATTAATAAGTTGGGAGGGGATTTGAATTCAGATCTCTGAAATTTTCTAACAAGTGTTAAGAAGACAGACAAAACAGAAAACAGGTGAGTAAGTCCACCACTGAAGGAAAGAGTGCTTCTGGAATAAGGGACAGTGTGTGTCTTGAATACAGGTAACATGTCAAAGCAAAGGAGAGAATCTCTGAAGGAAGGCTTGTCTTCCTTTATACAAAGAGAAGGACCATTTGCTGGTGCTCAGAGAAGATAGAGACCTTTATTTAATGCTCTTATGAATTGGGATTTAAATGAATTATTTTAGAAGGTGTTTTCTTCCTCTCTGATTCAAAGAAAAAAAAACTATCACTCTCAATTTTTCTTTTCTAAGAGATACTCAGCAAAATGTCAATTGAAAATAAAAAAGGAAAATAAGTGGGTATGTAGGCAGGAAGTAAATATTCCAAGTCATTTACCTCTATAACTAGACAAAAACAAGTGGCTCTCTGCAAGTGAAGACAATAACAATAACACATTCCCAGATGCTTTAGATAAAAAAGTAAAGAATCACAATAATTAATTTGATTAAATATCTAGCTCTGGAAATATTAAATTTTGTTATTTCTTCTATCAGATATAATTAAATACTAAAACAAAAAGGTCTGCTATTGATAAGCTCTTTAGAATTCAAAAAGCTGAATTTAAGCAAGGTACAAAAGACTTGTTACATACAAATCACCAGCATGGAAAAATCTCAAGGTATAAAGGCCTTTAAATGATTTCCTTTACAACTCATAAAATATGCCACAGGTAGCCATTGGTCTAGAAGAAGCTCCAACAAGAAGAAATGTGTTCATGAAACTTGTCATGAACAAGAAACCTTGCAGCTGTGAGACTTGCAAAGAGAGAATTACAATAATGTAGCCTGCTGGTAATTTAGCTTAGCCAAAATCACTGAAAATATATACATGATATTAAAATTCTTGGGCTTCCCTGGTGGCGCAGTCATTGAGAATCTGCCTGCTAATGCAGGGGACACGGGTTCGAGCCCTGGTCTGGGAGGATCCCACATGTCACGGAGCAACTAGGCCCGTGAGCCACAACTACTGAGCCTGAGTGTCTGGAGCCTGTGCTCTGCAACAAGAGAGGCCACGATAGTGAGAGGCCCATGCACCGCGATGAAGAGTGGCCCCGATTGCCACAACTAGAGAAAGCCCTTGCACAGAAACGAAGACCCAACACAGCAAAAATAAATTAATAAATTAATAAAAACTCCTACCCCCAACATCTAAAAAAAAATAATAATAATAATAAATTTAAAAAAATAAAATTCTGATATCTTGTTCTTGTGTCAGAAATGACAGTGACAAAGGAAAAAGGAATCCATTGTCATGACAAAAACCCTAGGACCACACAAAATGGCCAAGTATGTCATCAAAATGAAGACAGTATTTACTTACCTGTCAGAAATGCTTTCTTCACACTCTAGTTAAATTAGTTGAAATGTGATTCTACTCTATTTAAAACAGTTTTTATTTCCAGCTTCATTTAGAGAAAAAATATTCTCTTTCTAGGGGAAAACTCTCCTGCCAGGAAATGATACAAGTCCATGAAGCTGTACTCTCCACAATAGGGTTAATGGACAAATCTATTGTTCACAGTAATTTATTCTTTTATGTCTAGTCATCCAACCTGGTTATAACTATTACTTTATTTACACACTGATATCTGAGGTTAGTGAGAGGTCAAGATGGAAACACTATCACAAAAGTATCTATAGTAGTGCTCTCATTTTTTGATATATAAAAATTTATAGAATTCAACAAAACAACACAAAACACACCCAAGCACTGTCCCATAATTCTCTATATCAATATTAATACTATACTTAATGCTATATTAAATTGTCCTTCCTAAGATTTGCTTGCTTCAGGTTGAAATATGATGCTTCATATTTATACTTTACATGTTGCTGATATTTAGAAACTTATAATTATCTATCTTTGTAACCTTTGTTTTAATGTCATAATAATCACAACCTGGTTTGGGTGCAAATTAGCAAAACTCTACTGGAAGTCCATTTGGAAGTATATATCAAAATTGACCCAGAAATTCTACTTGTAAGCATTTATCCTACAGATATACTTGCATGCTTTCAAAATATCATGTGTACAAGATCAGTCATTGCATCATTCTTTCTAAGGCAAAATATTGGAAACTATATGAATATATATAAAAAATGGATTAAATCAATTATGGTATAATCACAAAATGGACAATTATGTAGTCATAGAAAATAATGAGGTTGCTTATTTATGTGCTAATGTGGAACGAGCTCTAAGATATACTCATAATTAAAATATCAAACTTTGCATAGAAATTTCCTAAAAGAAGAAAATGTATACACATAGATGAAAAAACTTCATCAGAAATTAAGATTATTTTTTACTATGTTTAGGAGAACTAAGTGGATAAGGAAAGAGTAGGAGGACTAATTTTCCATGAATGTTCTTTAAAAAAAAATTTCCATATGTTAATGTATTACTGGGCAAGGAAAGGTTAACTCAGCAGTCCTGGATTGCTCAAACTCTGCACATTTCAAAGAAAGGTCTGTCTTCAGGGCTGGCCTTTGGTAGACTCTTGGGAGGAACTATCTTAGTCTTTGGTATATTCTGTCTGGGAAGAATGATTTTTGTATGACTGATGCCTTACATCACACTGTATTTATGGTAAATACCTGTGTTTGTATACCAGAGACACTGAGTCACACTCTACCAGCTTGATCAGATACATTTTTTTCCTAACAATGTAATGTATTGTGAACACCTGCTTTTCCTCAAGTGTTCGGGGAGAGTGAAGTGGGAAGACTGGTGTCTGAGTAACTAAGGTCAGCCATGTAGGTACTAAATGCCTCGGTGACTGACCCCTAATAAGACCCTGGACACCAGGCTCTGGGTGGGCTTCTGTGGTATGCATCATTTCACACATACTGTCATATACTGTTACTGAGAGAACTGAGTGTGTCCTCCGGTGACTCTACTGGGATGGGACACCACTGAGAGCTTGCACACGGCTTCTTCTAGTCTTGGTCTCAGCTGAATTTTCCCTTTGCTGATTTTTACCTGACCCCTTTCACTGTAACATACTATAACCATGAGCATAACCCTTTTTCTGAATCCTAGGAGTCCTTGTAGCAAATCATTGTGTCTTAGGATGGTCTTGGGGGACCTGACACAACTGTATATTCCCAAAATCAAAGTAAAATATTTTAAAGTTTAAATTGCCTTTATCAGAGTCATATCAATCAGTAAATAAAAAGTTATTCAACTCCTACTATAACCAAGTTCAGTGCTAGACAATGGGAGAAATCCTTATTGGCTAATTGAAGGATACAATTAAGACAGCAAAATTATTTACCATGCAAGGAGTTATGACTACTTCATATAGAGAGTGAATCAGAGGCTCTGAGCTCCTGGAGTTTAAAGGTTATTATTGTTATGGTAAAGAATACAAGTGCTGTTTAATGAAAACAGTTCTCTCTTACTGAACATCTTCTGTGCTCTTCAATTCTTGCTACTTGTTTTACTTTCATTGTCTCTAAATCACTTCAAGGTAAACATTTACATTCTTATTACAGATGAGGCAATTGAGGCTCAGAGAGCCTGAGGCCAAGATCATGAATTTAATAAATGGTGGAAGTAGGTTTCTGGTCAAAAATCTCCAATCTTATATTTACTAGTGTATTATAGATGCAACATAATTATTTAATAGTATATGGGTACATTATCTACAATTTCAAGCTTTAGAAGTGAAGCATTCTAAGGGTTAGAGAGATTAACTAACACTCAGGAAGAGCCAGACCCAAAATTTGAAGCACTGTCCACTTAAATCTGAAGATGGCTTTTCCTCCTATTGTGTTAAAGTGTCCTATGAAGCTAAACAGTCTATAAATAAGATTTTATTTTTAACTTTTATCGAAGTATAGTTGATTTACAATGTTGTGTTAATTTCTGCTCTACAGCAAAGTGATTCAGTTATATATATATATATATATATATATATATATATATATATATATATATATATATATATACTTTTTCATATTCTTTTCCATTATGGTTTATCACAGGATATTGAATATAATTCAATTTGCTATACAGCAGGACCTTGTTGCTTATGCATCCTATATATGATAGTTTGCATCTGCTAATCTCAAATGAGATTTTATAAGACAGACCACACTTACATGATTCTAGAGAAATAACAATACATCTGGTTTTAACAAGAATTTTCAGTAATGCTATATTTATCTCTGAATATAAACTAATTGTAAAGGAAGAAACTGTTAGAGTAGTATAAATAGTATGAAAATATATGCATATAAAACTACTCAACATTGCACAAAAATTAAATATATGTATATATGTGTATTACAAATAAAAGAAAGTGAAACAACTGTAATGTTCTCTAATTTCAACTAAAATTAAATGAGGGAGTCCAGATACACACTTCTCAGACTTTAATTCCTTATCCATAAAATATCTTTTGTACTTTGAATGTATTGCTATATAAGTCACAAGTAACCACAGAAATAGTAAAAAGTTGTCAAATTGCATTAATAGATAGTGCATATATGGCAACATCATAGTTATTAACCTAGGTATTAAGTTCCAAGCAATTTCTTCAAACCTCTTAGAGAGAGGCTAAATGCAGCTTTGTTTGATGACCCACATCATTGCCTTATTATTGAAGAATCCAACAGAAATGTAGGTTACTAACTAAATTAAACACAGTAAAAGCTTGTCTGAAACTCCAAATTATAGTCTTTGAAGATTCAAAAAGTCAGAAACACAAAAAGAGATATATTTAACTGATTTAAAAGAAAAAACAGCACAGCTGGAAATTTATCATAAAATACAGTGCTGATAATACAGAACTGCATGTAGGTTTCACTGATGCTATCCAAGCATTCAAAGGATGCCTTAACTTAAAGACAATATACATTTCCCTTAGGATATCATTGTATTAAAAGTAAAGTGCATTTTATTTTTTGGGGAAGAATGAACAGTTTGAATCTTGCCATACTTTATAAGCAATAAGGATGTATTACCCCCAAAGGCAAGTCAGATGCAGATTTTCTTAAGAGGAGATTAGTGAAACACATGCTTCTTATGACAAAGATTGGTAGGAGGAAAATGATGAGATAACATAACTCTCTGAGCCGTCAAAATTTTCCTGAAAGATAGTCCATGAATTCAGGATTACAAATCTCATAGATCAAGGCTGTGGGATTGAAATGGTATCACATCATGGGATTTTACATCCACTGAGGTCGGATCACTGCAAGTATACCACAGAAGCTGCTTGGTGCTTTTATATAACCTGCCTTGAATCTTTCAAAAAAAAATATTAAGTAAAGCAGGAAACATTCCTCAATCTTCCTTTAATTTCATTCATGCTTAAATGACAAAGGAATATCTGAATATCTTGGAAGAATGGAAGCAATTTAGTGGCTTGAAGTATACCAGCAAGAGGAAGGAATAAATGATGATGAAATAAAACTTTTTTTAAAGAAACTGCAAAATTGGTTACAAAAAGTTTATTCATACTTATTGCAATACATTTTGTCCTTTTTGTAATTTTCTTACAAAATTTAAGATACATTTTTATTGAAGTATAGTTCATTTACAATGTTGTGTTAGTTTCAAGTGCACAACAAAGTGATTTAGTTATATACACACACACATCTATATCCACTCTTTTTTAGATTATTTTCCACTATAGCTTATTATAAGATATTGAGTATAATTCCCTGTCATACCGTAGCTCCTTGTTATTTACCTATTTTATATAGTGTGTATATGTTAATCCCAAGCTCCTAATTTATCTCTCACACCCCTCCACCGCTATCCCCTTTGGTAACCATAAGTTTGTTTTCTATGTCTGAGTCTAGTTCTGGTTTTTTTTTTGGGTTTTTTTTGCTTGTTTTTTTTTTTCCACTTCAACCAAGTATTCTTTATTCCCTGAGGACTAGACATCTCATTTTAACTTCCATATTTTTCTTCTCTGTTATCTTCATACTAGAATCATTTAATGTCATACAAGATGTCCTTTATATGTACTTTCCTTTCAATTGTTAAACAAAACCACCATTTTTATCACTGTTCCCAGAAGATTCATTCACAAGTTTGTTCTTTCACTTTCAAGGAAACATGAATCATACCATGAAGTATTGTTACTGACATTTTAATCTTGACTATTGGAGAAGTTGATCTTTTCCTCTTAGATTCTCTCCTCTGTGGGTTCTTCTTCAATCTTCCAGTTAATTCTCCAATCAATTTGCAGTGGAAAATCATTGCTATTTTATAAGTAAGTTCATTCATATCAATTTTTTAGAGTCCACATATAAATAATATCATATGAAATTTGCTTTTCTCTGTCTGACTTAACTTCACTTAGTATGATGATCTCTACGTCCATCCATGTTGCTGCAAATGACATTATTTCATTATTTTTTATGGCTGAGTAATATTCCATTTTGTGTATATACCACATCTTCTTTATCCATTCATTAAGATACAACACTTTTAATTAGCATAAAGAAAAACACATTCCCTTACTTCCTTTAAATGTCTATTTTAATTAAGAAAGCAAAAGACTTGATTAAATGTATACCAGGTGCCAGCAATATATTAATTTTTTTCTGGAGAACCAAAAATAAATGACACACAGTCCTTTAAAGGCCCTTCTAAGGCCATGAGGAAGAATTTTGTATCTAAAAATTTTAGGATTAATCATAAAACTGTGTAGCATATTTTGACTGTGATGTTGGATTCAAATATCAGCTAAGCAAAAATTGAATTTAGGAAATAAGAAAGGATATAGAGTGATGCTACACTTGGAATTGAGAACCAAATGAGGATTCTTTATATAATTTCAGGTTGGGTTCTAAATAATTTCCTCAAAGTGATACGTAGGTGGAAGCTAGGGATATTTCAGGATGATCCTTGGTCTTTACTGTGTATTTTTGACTTGTTAAAAATGCCTTTAATTTAATACATTCTCAGTTCTTTGGGTTCCCCTAAGCAAAATAATATTGTAAGCCTTTTAAAGTAAAAGTTTTATAAGGAATTGTATCAATTACTGTGAAAGACCAAATCTCAGAGCACAAATTTTGTGTTAACTGCCATTGCAAAGAAAAATTTTACTAAAAATATAAGGCTGTCTCCATATGAGACTATTTATCCTGCCCACTAGGCAAAATTAATTCTCCTTTGAATTCTTCTCTTTCCTATTTTAAATACCATTTATTTAGTATTTGTTTAGTAAACACATTTATTTATTTTACTTAACAGCTTCCTTACATGTGTACTTTATGCGGCAGCTATTGTTTATGTTAATTGCCCTAAACTGAAGTCACTAGAAGGACTCAAATATCCTTCGAATTAGTAAATATAATTTGGATACAGAGTAAAGTCAGTTGAGATTCCATTTGGCAAGGATTATCTAAGTTAAGAAAGGTTTTGACCACTGATTTGCAAGCAATATTTTTGTAGAAAACCATTGTGACAAAGAGATTCAGACAGAAAAAGACAAATGATTATGTGTATGTGTGTGTCTGTCCGTGTGTATATTTAAAACCAAATGGATACTGTGAGTCCTGTTTCTAAACCCTTAAAGTATAATAAAAACAGGTTTAGGAGATGATACACAGCACTTTGACATAGGCAAAATTAAACATTTTACTGGAATATGTTAGTGGTGAAAACTGCTTTTTTGATTTCCACATTGATGGGAGCTGGCAGGAAACTCTGGGAAATTTCTCATAATATCCTCTTTCTGTCTTTTTTGTTGACAAACATGTTTTCTAGCAAATGTGGTGTAGCATTACATTGTAGTAATGACTATCTTCATTGGTGTCATACACAATAGCACATGTACTAGTAAAGAAAGAGCTTTGAATTCATTTAATTAACTAATGAGTTACATTAAATTCAACAACCTGCGCAAAAGGAAATTAAACAGCCTGATTATTCATTTACATATATTTGTAATATAGAGAGAGAATAGAAAACCTTTACTTTGAGTTATTACTTCTCTTTTGGAAATTGAGCAAGATTAAATAAGTTAGAATTTGTAATGTTTCAATCTGGATTCATTTTCAAGTTTTCATGAAAAAAAGAGTTTCTCATACAAATCTTGTTTAAATTATTTTGTCTAAATTATCCAATTCCAGTATTTGAACATGTTTAGATTCAACAATCTGCTCAAAATGGAAATTAAGCAGACTGACTATTCATTTACATATATTTGTAATATACAGAGAAAATAGAAAATCTTTGCTTTGATTTATTAATTCTCTTTTGGAAATTGAGCAAGATTAAATGTAAGAATTTATGATGTTTCAATCTGGATTTATTATCATTTTTAAGTTTTCATGAAAAAGCCTTCTCATACAAGTTTTGTTTAAATTATTTTGTTTAAATTACCAAGTCCCAGTATCTGAACAAGTTAAATTTTGTATCTCTTTTTCCTAATCTGTAAAATGGGGATAATAATAGTCACTACTGCATAGGCTGTTGTGTATATTAAATTAAATGTAAAATAAGTACATTGATATACGGCATATAGCAATACTCAATAGTTGCTAATATTTGTTATTGATATCATCATAATCATCACTTTATATAAGCTAGTTGCTAGTAATTTATATAATTAAAATAAGTTCCATAGGGTCACTATAGAAAGACTTTATTGTTATTATTTATGATTGATCAAATATTTGAAGGCAATAAATTAAACTAAAAAGTTGGCTTTTTCCCCACTCATTGGACTGGAATTCCTTCTGTTTAGGCTGTCAAATAGACAGCTACAAAATAGCTAACAAGTGCTGTACAAAGAATGCTGCTCTGATAGCACACAATAGGAATACCTAAACTGAACTGGCAAGTTTGGAGATATTTCTCAAACAAAATGAAATATTTGCTGAGTTCCAAAGGATTAGTAAAACATATTCAGGAGGAGTTAGAGATCGAGGGAAATCCAGGTAAAGGAAGCAGCATGTGTAATGGTATGAAGATTTAAGGGGGTTCCCACATTGGGGAATTTTAAGTACAATAGTTCAGTAGCACTGGAGGTTATGAGGCATAAGTAAGTAGAAAAACAGGTGAGAAAGAAAACTGAATGAAAAATGTTAATTATATAGAGCATTGTATGTGTATAAAAGCATTTGAAATTTATCCTATAGGCAAAAAATAATCAACCCAGGTATTTTTGTTGGACATATAGCTTTTAAATTGTTCACATATAATTTACGTGCATAATTTCTTTAGTGTTCAGTTTGATGTGTTTTTACAATTGGTAATTCACATGTAACAATGGCTCCAATTAAGATGCAGAACACATCTATCTTCAAACAAAATTCCCTCATATCCTTTTAAATAAATGCCCCTTCCCACCTCTGATTTCATTGTTACATGTTACTTTTCCTTGTTCTTGTTCTGTACATAAATAGAATCATAGAGATTGTATTCTTTTGTGCTTGGGTTCTTTTGTGTAATAAAATATTTTACAAATTTACACATGTCGAATATCTCTTTACTTTATTCTAATTTATTTTTAATAAGTATTCCACTGTATGAATATATTTCAATGTATTTATCCATACTTTTATTGATGGATATTTATGGGTGTTGTTTCCAGATTAAGACAATTATGCCCAAGGCTGTGATGAACTTTACCTATAAACTTTTTTTGTGTGTGTGAACATATGTTAAATACCTCAAAGTGGAATTGTTTCATCATTGTGTGGAAGCATGCATAATTTTAAAGAAATACCAAACAGTTTTCTAAAGTTATTGTGCCATTTATGCAATGAAAATGTCAGCAATGTATGAGATCCAGTTGCATCAATCTTGCCAGCATTGTGAGTTTTCTTGATATTAAACATTCTAGCAGGGGACAAATGATGTTTTATTGGGGTTTCAATTTGTATTTCTTTAATGACTAACACTGTTGTACTTTTCATATATATATTGAACATTCATGTATCTTCTTTTTCAGTTATTTTCAACTAATTTTTCTGTTTTTGAACTGAGTTCTCTATTACTGCATTGTAGAAGTTCTTTATAAATACTGGATGCACCATTCTTTCAGTTTGTGGCTTTTCAGTTTATTTTCTTAATGGTGTATTTTATTATCAGAAATTATTAGTTTTGATAAGGTCAATTGACCGTGTGTTTGTGTGTATGTGTGTGTGTTCTAAGAAATAATTTATCACAATCATAAAGATAATCTGTTTTCTTCTAGCTTGTGTGTCTCTAGTTTTCATGTTCAGGTCCATACCATTTCAAATCAATTTTACTTTATAGATTAAGGAAGGGGCTGAGATTATTTTTCTTTCATTTCTATTTTTTAGCATAAATATCCAGTTGTTTTAACATTTGTTAAACATGCTAAATACACACACACACACACACACACTCCTTTCTTTTTCCCTTTAAATTGACTTTGTACTTTTCTGTAAAAAAAAAAATTCAAGTGATAATATATGTGTGGATTGAGACTCCTTCTTCTGTTCCATTGATCCATGTGTTTATCCTTAAACCAATACAACACTGTTTGATGTAGTTTGACAGTATGTCTTGAAATCAGGAAATATAAATCATCCAACTCTGTGCTTGTGCTTTTTATAAAATTTTATTTATTTATTTATTTATTTTTCGCTGTATGGTGCTGCATGTGGGATCTTAGTACTCCAACCAAGGATCAAACCCATGCCCTCGTCCAGTGTTTTGTTTTTAAATGTCAGATTCCTTTACATCCTTTGTATTTATATATTGACATTAGAATGAGCTTAAAAATTTTCTTTTTAAAGATATGCTGGGATTTTGGTTGTGATTGTATTAAATCTATACATAAATTTAGGGAGAATGTGTATTCAAAAATATCAAGTACTACAATCCATGAACATGGTATATTTTTCCTTTTACTCATATCTTCTTTAATTTCTCTTCGAAATGTTTTGTAGTTTTCAGCATAGAGATATTGCACATTTTCATTAAATTTATTCTTAATTATTTTATGTATTTTGGTGCTATAGTAAGTGCTACTATGTTAACTTTCTTAGATTGTTTATAGATTGCATACAGAAATAAAATCAATTTTATTCTAATCTTGTATTCTGCAATTTTTCCAATTTCATTTCTTATAGCTAATAGCTATTTTGCATACTCCAAATGATTTTCAAACATATAACTGCTATTTTACTTTTTTCTCTTTAATCTTTACACTTTAAAGCATTTGTTATCTTGCCTTATTGAATCTGTTAGGATTTTTCAGTACAATGTTGAATAGAAGAGATGAGCACCTACCAGACATCCTTGTCTTCTTTATTTGCTTTGTTTAAGTGCAAAATGATTGATGTTTGCCATTAGTTGAGATGTTAGCTGTAGAGTTTTATAGATGTCCTTTTTCTCATATTGAGAAAGTCTCTTCTAACTCTAGATACTGAGATTTAAAAAACAAGTATCATGAATAGCTGTTGACTTTTTTCAAATTTTTTCTCTGTATGTATTTTAATTATCATTATACTTTTAATGTGGTAAATTACAATGATTAAAGATGTTAAACCAACATTACATTTCTGGATTAACTCTAATTGGTCATGATATACTACCTTTTTTGCATTTTGTTGGATTCAATATGCAAACTTTTCTCAAGAATTGTGCATCTATGTTCATAAAGTTTATTTTTCTCTGATTTTTTGTATGTGTAACATCTTTAATATCAAAGTTATGCTGTACAAATCGAGTTTGAAATTAGTCCCTTCTCTCTATCTTTGTAAAAGACTTGTTTATGATTTGTATTATTTCTTTTAAATATGACTGATGAAATTCACTTATACATCTGGCCCTCAATTTTTCTTTTTGGAAAGGTATTTGAATATGAACTCAGTTTCTTTGATAGGTATATTTGGGTGTTTATTTCTACTTATATCAGTTTGACAAATTGTTTTTTTTTTCAAGAACTTTCTCTATTTTATTTAAGTTATCTCACTTACTGGCATATTTTTTTTTTTTTTCCTTTCTCCGTACGCGGGCCTCTCACTGTTGTGGCCTCTCCCATTGCGGAGCACAGGCTCCAGATGCGCAGGCTCAGCGGCCATGGCTCACGGGCCCAGCCGCTCCGCGGCATATGGGATCCTCCCAGACCGGGGCACGAACCCGTATCCCCTGCATCGGCAGGCGGACTCTCAACCACTGCGCCACCAGGGAGGCCCCTTACTGGCATATTGTTTCCCTTAATATTCTCTAATTATTGTCTGTCTGTGGAATTTATACTAATGTCCTCTATTTCATCCCTGACATTAATAGCTTTTGCTTTCTCACTCTATTTTTTTCCTTTATACATCTTGCTAAAACTTTATGAGAATAATTCACTTTATTCACAGGGTAAATTTTTGAAAATGTGATTTTTCTATATTTGATCTATTTCCTACGTCATTGATTTTCACCCAGTTTTAAAATTTCTAACTTCTACTTAATTTTATTTCAATTTGCTCTCTTTTTCTAATTTCTTAAGGAGGAAACTTAGATAATTAATTTTATATTTTTTAAATATAGGCCTAAATTCCCTCTAAGAGCTTCTTTAATTACTTCTCAAATTTTTATGTGTTTTCACTGAAATTCAATTTATTTTATAACATCCATTATGATTTATTTGATTTATATATTATTTAGAGGGGTGTTGTTTAACTTCCAAATATTTAGGGATTTTTAAGATGTCTTCCTGCTTTTGATTTCTAATTTAATCCTTCTATTGTTACAGAACACATTTTGTAAGATTTGAATTTTAAGAATTTGTTTAGAAATGTTTTGTGAATAAATATACAATCTGCCTTGGAGAATGTTCCATGTACCCAGGAAAATAATGTTTATTCTACAGTTATTGAGTGCAATGTTTTGTAAATATCAATTTTGTCAAGTTGGTGGATAGTGTTTCATTCTTCCTATCAATTACTGATGAAAATTGTTGCATCTCCAAGTATGATTTTGTATTTATCTCCTTTGCCTTTAGTTGTATATTTTGCCTCCTCCACTATAAAGAATGAAGCAATTGGGACTAGATTATGAACAACTAACTCGCATGCAAATTTACAAGGATTTCATAGGAAATTTCTTAGACCAACTATTCTAATAATTTATAATTTCTAAATTCTAGGGGTCGCACCAATTTCAAAATCATACAAAACAAGATTATTCCTATTCAGGGAAATGAAGTTACATTATTCACCAGATGTAAGAAATAGAATGACACTTAACATATTATATGTAAAGTCTGAAAAGAAAATGACTAAACTTCAATATTAATAACATAAAGAAAAAATCCTTAAAAATTGTGGAAAATACAAAAAATATTAATTTTTTGTGTAACCAACGACTGTGAAAATCTTCCATGTTCTGAATGAGTTGGGTGAATGATTTGGAGAAATTGAAATCAATAAGGTATCAAGTTCCCAGAAAATAAACGTTATTTTATTGTGTTCAAATTATGTTTGTCTTGAAATAAGTAGAATTGATACACAAAATCACATTTACATGAACATACCTACAAACTTAATAGTTTCCCAGCTTAATACCTCACTGTTTTCAAAATATGTAGGCCTCACAAGTAATTTCTAATGGATTCATTGTGTTATATAGATTAGTCAGTTAATCTCTTCACTCATTTTACATTTGTACTTTAAAATGCCAAAGTATCTGTAAAGAGCAGAGGCTTGCTATATTTTATCATTCTCATATAAATTGATCAATCTATACATGTACAAACACCACTCGGTGTTTTACTTAATGGCTATCTAAGCGTAAAGAGATAATTAGAACAGCTATGAATGCCATGTCTATTTTCTGCTTGGGGGTGGAGGGTTGTTGCTTGTCAATGAGATTGTACTCAATCCTCTGTATTATAGAAACATAAGCTTCTGTATTTGGAACCTTCTGTAAGAAGAATTCAGATAGTCAAATCTTCAAAATAACAAATAGTTAGCATTTTAATCACTGGTGGTTGTCCTTGTGCATTAAAAAGGATACATTTTTAAAATATGAGACTTTTCCCTAATCTCTGAAACAGAAATGTGAACATGATTTAAACCTCACTTTATAGTCAAGGGGATAACAATAATCTTCAAAGTTTGCCCATTACTCTAAGTATTATATAGAAGCTTATGTTAGTGATGTTGTACACCATCCAAAAGAAATAGTAATTGCATCAATTGTCCTTGGAAAACAACCCTGATGACAGTTTACTTTTGGGTCACTTGCTGTTAACTGTATAACTGATTATTCAATGAACATAACACTTACAAAGCAACTACAGTGTGTCATTTAATTGTCAGTGTATTAAGGCTTCAAAGATTTTATATCAGTCTCTGTCCTCAAGAAGCTTGCTTTCTGTTAAAGCCGAATGAAAAGCCTGTTTTAGCCAACCGTGTCCATCTAAACCCAACAATGCTGCAAGGTGGGGTTTTATACTCCTATCACCTAGGAGAAAATTAGGACTCGGAAATGTTAAATAACTTAGCATACATCAAACAGTGGTGAATGTAAGAACTAAATTCAAACTCAGTTCTCTCTTTCAAACTTGTGTTCTTTCAGTACTTCCATGCCCCCAAAGGCTTTGATTTACAGTGAAGCATCTTCACTTCTTCCCAGTCTTCTCCCCTGGGGAAGACAAATTCTGTGAGGATGGCTGCTTATCTCTTCACTCTTGACCTTCAGAGGCAGCCAGTGATGGCTCCTTTGCTGTGAGAGTTGCCAATTTCAACATATCGTAGATATTCAGGACTGGGAAGGTCCTTACAAGTTGTCTAACCAAGTCCCTACATGTGCAGTTTAAGGCGCTCAAGCTTAGCAAAGGCGACTTCACAGTCAGACCAGACTGCTGTTGGCAGAACCAGGAATGGAGTGAACATATTCTCTAGACTCACAGGAACATGTCCTTTCCATCAGGCCATGGCATTCTTCCTCGGATGTATTCTCTATGCTCTTCCATTTCCTAGTTATTTAATATTGTTTAGTCTTCATTAAAAAAAAAAATACAGGCTTCAATAGAGATGCCATCAGTCAGTTAGATGACTACACCTTTCCCTATGAAGGATATAATTGCAGAGTAAGTATATTCTTCTGCCTTTTAATCTTTGTTTATATGTTATTGGATGCTTCTACAAGACGATTTTGGTTAACAAGTTCTGTGTGTTCCCTGTGATTAAGCTAGTTTGCACACGTAGACTGGTATGAGTTAGTCCATACAGAGCTAAAGTGATGTAGATCTATGCTTCTAGGACAATCTAGACTGTTTCAGTTCCATTTTTAGCACTGTTGCCACTTGGCTTATTTTAAGAACAGCCTGGAGAATGTGTTCAGTTTTTACATAATTTGGAATGGGTATTTTTGTTATGAAATAATTTTGCTTCCACAAATTCTTACTGTGATTTAAGAAAAAAAGCTATTTCTAAGTATTTTTATCGGCTCTCAGTTTTACTAACATCTCAATCACAATAGCAACTAAAAGAGACCAATGCTTCTGTATACATTACTAAAAAAATTATCTTTTCACTAATAAATAAAAAAAAAAATGCAGCTCTTTCTGCTAGGTTGACAAGCTCCAGGTCCAGGCACATGGGAGCCAAGATTTAGTACCTGAAACCAGGTTGGATTTAAGGCTTCACTTCTTTCTTTGGTCAGATGTCTCTTTGCAACAACCTACAGGAGGTATATTTTCAACCATGTGGATTAATCTGAGATTAGCTTGTTAATACCCAGGCATGTCCCTAAATGATGTTTTTGACATAGAGGAAATATACATAGGGAATGGTCAGGGACAGAGAATATGACAAGTACACACAAAGAACATCTTGAGATACCAGGTTTTGTATAGTCTGGACCCTACCTTGATCATAAGTCAGTAAGAATGTATATGATTTGTATATTATTTGTATATATGCATGCATTTTCGGATTTATTTGACACTGACTCCCTCTGATTTCACATTGAATACATTTAATATGTCATCATTTTATCACCTTTTATAAGATGATGCTTTCACTGTCATTATTTTGGAAGAGTGCTAGTAAATAATGTCTGATCTCAAACAGATTTTGTGATCATAGTCACATAGACTGTAAGTCATAGTCCCCATTCCGTTGTATTTTTCAGAGTATTTTCAAAGGCTTTTATACGTATTGACTAGCTAAGCATTTCTAAATACTTCAATAGGGAGACCGAGTTATATTTATCAATTTAGTTTGGATACTATCTGCTAGAAATGTAAGTAATTTAGCGCACTTGATAAGTAATTTAGTACACTTGGTATAGTTTCTAAAAGATTATTCTGAGTGAAGATTACACTATTCATTGATTCTTGGAGTTATGTTTCATATAAAAACAAACACTGAAAGAGATGGAAGCTAACGTTATACATTCTTCCAACCTCATCAGAGCGATTGAACCCATGAAAATGTGGGAGATTAATCTCTTTTATTGTTATGTTAATACAAAATATTTGCATCTTTGGCATTCTTAATAGCATTACATGTGTAGATTTTTTTTATAAATTGCCCTTCGGTATATGAGCAAGAACTAGTGGTATTTATTACCTTTGCATTGTCAGTGTAACTTTATGGCCCTGTGAACTGTCTCTGTATTTGACAACTGTAGAACTTTTCCTGTATTTCCTAAGAAGTAATGTGCTCCTAAAAACCGAACTAAGATTTTAAAAACCTGGGCTCTCTTTTAAGATCTGCCACTTTCTAGTCAAGTAAACCTTAAAAATTTACAACCTTTATGAGGCTCACATTTCCATCTGTGAACTGGGGCAAGAAATACTTGTCGCTGCTTCCTTCCTAGGGTCGAACTGTTAGAAGCAAATGAAAGTAATATATGAAAATATTTTAAAGTTGTAAAGTCCTATGCAGAAACAAAATGTAATTATTTGAAGTCTATTAAGTTGTACTTTGAAAAATGCTTTCACTTCTGTTATTGACATCACGTGCCATACATCAAATGTGGTCAGCCAAAATACACTTCTGAATATCATCTTTTAGCCCAACCACTGTCATCATCACGTGTTCGTCAATAAATTATGCATCCACATTTTCCAGTGTATAGATTCCAAGTGCGTCATGCCATCCTCCAAGACTAGAATGTGGAGAGTCAGGGTTCAGGCCCCAGAGAGAGGTGATCACTTGTATTAGAAGGCGATTGCAGCTCCCTCTAGCGGCAAGACCTAGATTTGGTCTGTTTGATTCACTGACGCATCTCAAGCACCTACAACAGTAATTAGTTCTTACAACCTTTCAACGAGTACTTGCTGAATGAATGAAAAAAATATCTCCCCTATAATACTGAAAAGATCTGAGTACAAGTGGGAAAATGTAGTCAGCCGTCGATGGCATTTTTCAAAACAACGGTTTATGTTCGTTGTGTGTCCGGGGAAATGCCAGTACACTGACTTAGGTCTTTCATAAAGCTCATTTATATACAGATTATCTAAATGGTATCATAATATTTATGCTCTCTTGCAACTTGCTTCTTCCCCAAACTAAACATCTTGGTTGCTATTGATATCAATTTCTATAGATCTTAACAAATTTTAATGACCATAATAACATATTAATTCATTATATGCTTATACATAATTTATTTAACCAATGATCTTTTAACTATTTCTGTTGATTTTAATCTTATGCTACCACAAAAAATAGTGAGATAAATAGCCTTATCCAAATGGTTTGTGCTAAAGTATGAAAACACCTGCAATCCTAAAATGAAATAACTGTATCAAATGTTTTATGTGACTTTTATTTGGCGACTTAAAAGCAAATTTCCTTGCAGAGAAGTTTCCATTATGTGAGCCCACACACTCACATTCCAACATCAACTCACTGTATAATCAATCTTTCACACTTTTGCAGTTGTGATAGTTGAAATATCATGTCTCATCTTATCAATTTTGAATAAATTTTATTAAAATGGAAAATTTACACAGTATTTTTCATGTGCTTAAAAGGTGTTTGCCTTTATTTTTATATGAACTATCTTTCCATATCCTTTGCCTTTTTTAATAGAATTTTCAGATTTTCATTGATTTGTAATTGCTCATTATAAATTAAGAATTGCATTTTTGCCTATCAGATGGCTCAATATCTTTATTTTGTGTGTCATTTATTGTTAATTTGGATAATAATACGTTTCATGCAAGAATTAAAAAAATTTTGTGTAGTCAAATTTATCTATACTTTAAGACTCTTCATTTTTTACTATATTGAAATGTTTTGCCCGCTTTAATATTATGAAAAAACTTCAGTTTTATGATAATGTTTTTATCAATTAATTTTCCATTTAATTATTTTATTCTCCTGGTATTTATTTTGTATTAAAGACTGATATAGAATTCAAATTTATTATTGTGCTTTCCTCAGGTGGTTGGCAAGTTTTCCTACTTATATTTATTCAAGGATGAATTGTTTCTTCAGGAATTGGACATTACCTTTATTATAAACTAAATTCCTATTTGGGCATCTAATTCTGTGCTCTTTCTGTTATTCCATTGATCTGTCTGTATTTTTAGGAATAAGTATCTGGTTTCTTTGTTTTCTAAAACTATATACATATTGAAATATCTTACAGGGCTAATTCCTACCTATTATTCATTTTTGAAAAAATCTTCCTGGCAATTCTTGCAAGATTTTTATTCCAAATATACCCTATAATTAGCTTACTTGGTTGCAAATAAAAATCATTTTCGTGATTTGTATTAATGCTGCACTAAATTTATGATTGATTTATGGAAAACTGGTATCTTTATAATACAGAGTCAAAGAAAATTCATGGTTTTCTATTCAAGTATTCTAACTCCCCCTTTTCATTTTTATATATTCTACTTATCCTGTTAAGATTTTCCAAAAGAAGTTCATCTTATTCTGTTACTATTGTAAAAATAGGGGATTCTTTCATTATGTTTTCTAGATGGCTATCTTTATGTAGGAAATATATATATATATATATATATATATATATATATTATATATATATACACAAATATATATGTATATATATAGTTTGCCTATTATGTTTTTACTCAGCCACATAACTAAAATTATTTTATGTTCTATAATAGTCTTTCAGGTTACTTACATGTGTATTTAAGGTATAGCCTATCACTTCAAATATCTATCTATACCTTTGATTTTCTCCTCCAGTCTAAATGTGTCAAATAATTTCTCCCCAAAATATTATATATTAACATCTTTATTGGAGTATAATTGCTTTACAATGGTGTGTTAGTTTCTGCTGTATAACAAAGTGGATCAGCTATACATATACATATATCTCCATGCCTCCTCCCTCTTGTATCTACCTCGAACCCTCCCTATCCCACCCCTCTAGGTGGTCACAAAGGACCGAGCTGATCTCCCTGGGCTATGTGGCTGCTTCCCACTAGCTATCTATTTTCCATTTGGTAGTGTATATATGTCCATGCCATTCTCTCACTTTGTCCCAGCTTGCCCTTCTCCCTCCCCGTGTCCTCAAGTCCATTCTCTATGTCTGCGTCTTTACTCCTGTCCTGTCCCTAGGTTCTTCAGAACCATTTATTTTTGATATTAGAATTTCTTCAAGCATTCCTGCCTTTACAAATAAAACTTCTAATTCTCCATTAAAATTTTTACTTGCTTTTGCTTTGTTTATATCTATATCTATATCTATATAGTAATACTTATATCTACATTCCTATATATACATATATATAATGTAGGTATTTAAGTGTACCTTAAAACTATGCTTTTTTCCTTATACCATGTGCTTTTCACTACACTTGTCATCTGTGACCCTTGAAGGAGAACACGAAGGCAGTTGGAGTCTTCTGGGCTTCCGTTAACAAATCTTACTTATGTTTCTATCCAAGCACAATGCAAAAGTAAAATTCATGGGCCCATCCCTCTAGTTTGTGTAAGGAAAGGCTTCTCAGGGTACAGTGAATGCAGCATTGCAGTGAAAACCAGATAGTTGTTAGTTTTTTTTGTTGTTGTTGTTTTTTGAGGAAGGAGTTTGAATGATGGGAGACGGATATGAGAATATGTGTGTCTCAAACAAAATGATACGTCCTTTCAATGGTAAGGTAAATTGAGAAGAGTTGTAACCCCAAGTCTGATACTAATTGTATATTTAATACATTACTTTCTTTTTTTTTATCATTTGAAGTGTGAGAAAGTTAGAGTAGATAGGGCCAAAATATTTTTCATATTTAACATTATTTAAATTATTTCACTTAACGCAACCTAGAAGGTGGCGACCTGGCAAGCTGAATTACTGAACTAGATTATAATCTCCCATTTATGCCTCTTTATTCCCTACAGTTTTAAAATGTAGAGAAATAAGGCACTTCAAAGCTTCTCTTTCTGCTTATTTGATCTGTATTTTCATTTGTATGAAAAATGGGAAATGAATTCAGAATATATTTCTATTTGATTTTATATTCTGCCAAGTATTTTTCCTAATTTGGTTGAAGAGTTTAAATTTTTACAGAAGATTAAACTCTACTAAGATGCAGATTTCTTGGCTGTGAAAATAAGGGATTGGAAAACACGTGTTTCGTTGACATGGAGAGGGTAGGTCCTAATAGTTTTAGCTTTCCTTGGTAAGTAAACCTCAATGCTTGTAATGGTTTAACTTAATGGTATTCAAGATTGTGATGATATATTTTTCTTCTATAAGTAGGTGCTCTCAGGGAATTCCCCGGTGGTCTAGTGGTTAGGACTCGGCACTTTCACTGCTGGGGCCCGGGTTTGATTCCTCTTGGGAGGATCTAAGATCCCGCAAGCCATGCAGTGTGGCCCAAAGAATAACAAATAAAAATAAGTAGTTGCCCTTATCATTACCTTTGCCAAGTCATTTCAATGTACAGGATTTGAAATACAGGATATCTGCACATGCTGCTCTGTGCCAGGCAAGTGCTGGTCACCAGTGGAGCTTGAGGTTAGTAGGTGGAGGCAGTAAAACTTGGGCTTTCTACAACTCTCCATGGAGTTTCTTCCAAACCTGATTCAGTGTCCCCCAAGAGCTTATGACACATGAGCAGTAAGGAAGGATGAGTAATAATGAAGCTCTGGCAAGCAGCCAATCCCCCTGCAATGAAGCTCTGCTCACTTTAATGAAGCTCCACTGGGCTGGATACAGGTGGAGGATGGATGGTGGCAGTATGCTGAAACAGCTGCTTGGGGAGAAGCTGAAGTGGACCACATGGATGTGGGCAGGGAAGGAAGAGTGTGGACATTAGGACATTTGCTAAAGGACTGCTAAAACCACACCGTAACACCATGATGCCGTCAGGTTGTAGACTCTTACAAAACAGTAGCATCACAGAATCCATCTGGGCCTATAACTTTCAGGGGAAAAAACGTGCCTTTCTTTTAAAATAATGGATGAGAATCAAAGCAACAAAGTTCTTTCTGGGAATGCTGGACTGACCCTTATTTTGACATGCACTCCCTTAAACAGTCAATAGACGGATATCTAAATGTTTTGATTTTTCTGCTATACAATCAGCAGGTTCTACATTTCCAGGCTTCAGAATGTGCTCTTTTAGCTTCCTTTTCAAATCCTATAAATCAGCCTGAGAAAAAGTATGGCATGAGCTAAGGCAAGGTAATAAAAATGAAAGAACAGTTAAGAAGTAAAAAAAAAAAAAAAAAATTCTGCACTACTGTTCTGATAATTAAACCCTCTCCTGGAGGGCTCTGTGTATTTTTGGAGGTTAAATTAGTCTTAAGTTGGTGATAAAGCTTGAAGTTGTTGTCTAAAGAATAAACATTATGTTCATAGAAAAATATACTGAAGAATGTTTATTGTTTAGAGGAAATATGCTCTACCTGGATGTCCATTTATTTGGATATAATTATCTCAAATACAATAGATCATGACCCATTCCTTGACTCCAAGTTTGGAACTGACTACTTGATTATGTCTTATATATTAATGTACAGTTTGTACATATGACCAGATTTAAGTCAGTTTGGTTGTTTGGATGTTGTCGTTAAAATCAAGATATTTCAGATATCCCCCCAAGCTCGGCAATCAATAACCAGCATCCATTCTTTTTATTTTTTCTTTGCACATCTACCCTGTACTTGACACAGTGCAAGGGACCGAGTGTAAAACAATGAATAAGAAACATATAATTCCTCAGCTCCTGGAACTTGCATAGTTATTGTTTAAAGCTTACTTTACTTGTTATTGTTCAGTGATACTAAGTCATACAATACATGGTACCCTATCATAAAAGGCCAACAATTTCACTGGCGAAGTATGAACCACATGAAAAGAAAATAATATGAGGCAATATGTAATAATTATCTAATGAGTTCTTCAGAGCAGGCAAACTTTTCTACAAAGGGCCAGAGAGTAAATATCTTATGCTTTGTAGGCCAAATGGTCTCTGTTATGATTACTCAACTCTGCTATTAAAGCACAAAAGGAACCACAGACAATAAATAAGATAATGGGTGTGGTTTTATTCCAATAAAGCTTTATTCACAAAACAAGTAGTGAGCTGGATTTGCCCCATGAGTTGTAGTTAGTCAACACCTGCTTCAGAAAATAATTTGTATAGGGACAGAGGAAGAGAGGTCAGAGAGGAGGATCACTGGGTAATAAACACTGGAAGGAAAAATGGTTCATATCCATTTACTGAATTTCAGCAAAATAATTAGTATGCTGTATATCTTATTGACAGTATGCATTCATTTATATGGATCCAAACTCTGTTAGCCACATCAAGTTTAACTCCATCTTTTCTAGCCCAAGCCTTTCTACCTGATCCTTTATCCTTTCCTTTGGTTTTGAGCTTGGTCCCTGGAAAAGACTTAGTTCCCAGATCTCTTAAGCACTTAACAGACAATCACACGCTGACTGCTTTAAGCCTCAGGTCTGGATTTTTTATTGGTTGGCCGGCATGGAATTCTGTACTTGCTAGTGAATGAAAGTAAGTAGAAAAAGAATGAAGAATAGGATGCACATACATAAGAGTGGTAGAAAATGGATAGTGATGGGAAGAATAAAACCTTAGGAAAGAATTTTCAGAGAATGAAAGAATGTCAAAGAGGCACATTAACTTTCTTCAGAAGGTCTAGTTTACTATGACATGCTATTACCTTGGACAGAGACAACTTCATTAAGAATTTGATCATGTTACAGTTGGTTAATGCCACCTCTATAGAGAGCTCATGGAAAATTATATATTACTGGTGTTTTATGAATATGTCACTAATTAGAATATACTTTCTGTTTCTATAATACTCTCCATAGTCTCCATAATTAAGCATTAATCATTTGTCGGTCTTTGAGTTCTTTGAGGATTTCCAATTATTGTGTAAGGATTGCAGAACTTTATCATTACAACTTTTTCTTTTTACCAAAAGTTGTTAAGTAACAAAGTACACATGATTCATTTTTAAGTACCAAATACATTTTAAATAAAATCACTTGCAGTGTGTGTACTCTTGTATTGCTTGGGACTAACCAGGCAAAATATTTCTAAAAGATCTTACCACTTTATGGTTCTGCCTATGTCCACATTTTCCAAATTACTTCCCTTCTGCCTGGCACTTTCCCTTGCATTCACATGTAACTGAACTTTTCAACTCATTCTATCGCATTCTTCAAAGGAGTTTTCCTTGGTCTTCCCAGGAAGTTTAAGTACAAACCACATCTACTTGTTTAGGACTATTGTCACACTGATTTCTAATTGTATTTTTCTAATCCATTGGATTATGAGTCTGCAGAACACAGAAATTCTTTTTGGTCTCAGGAGTCACTGCTTTTCCTGGTACATAGTAGGCACTCAGTACATACTTGGAGGAATAAATGAATGATAAGTATTGTGCAGGTATTATGAATATATCCTAGAAGTACAAGAAGGCATTTTTTTCTTTAGTGTAATAGCTAATACCCTATGCATCTCTTCTGTGATTTACTCATCTATGTTCAACACACAAATGAAAATAATGCATAGAAGTTACAAACATCATAATCTGTAGTGGTAGTGTTTCTGATCTTAGACAAAGACAACTTAAGTTCATTACTGTCATCATCAGCTGGAGTACTTTGGGAAAGTCACTGAGCATCTCTGAGCTTTAGTTTCCAAATATATCAGTAGAATGATAATAGTATTCTCCATGGTTGCTCTGAGGATGGAAAAGTTAATTCTCATAATGGCTTCTAAATCACATCATGAAATATAAACCATCATGATTATTTCATTTCTGCTCATATTCAGCCCTAAGTATCACCCACTAAAACATGGTTAAAAGTCTCAAAGAGCAGGACTTGCCTTGGAATTTATATGGAATATTATTTCCAACCATTACCTATTTGCCCCTCATTGTCATCTTTACTATTCCTACTGGGTATTTAAAATGCTGTACCAGATACACATTTCCATAGTATTATTTATTTCTACTTTTGGTTTGAACCTCTAATGACAAATGGAGAATTAAGATAGAAAATAGTTTAATTTTCTAACTAAATAGAAAGAGGGTAAAATCATGGTTCTTTAGTTTTTAATGAGAATGATTGGTGTTTAGACAGAGATGTGTTAAATGATCAGTTTACAAAGAACACAGTTACCAGGGATTGGATATGCACACCAGGGCTCCTTTCCCAGGTAATCACTTGGCCAACAGAATAATGATTCTGTCTTTCTCTTGCTTGAGAGGAATCTGGCTATTCCTCTAGCAGATTCATGCTGTCTGACTCTGCATATCCATTATCTGTGAAAGATGGTTTGGTCTCCAGAATGTTAACTCACATTTGCAATGTTGGCAAGAGCTTGCAGTGCAGGAGTGAATCTTTAAACAGACTTACTGCTATATTCACCACCCATCCTATTTAATAAAATGGAGCAGTGGAGGTGCTTTAAAAATCACATTTGTTCTTCAAATTAAAAGAAAAACAGCACATTTCTGAAAGCAGAAGTTTTGAATGGCGGAAGTAATTGCCTAGGTCATTCACATATGGAAATGGGTAGACTCTTTCTATGCCATACATAGGTGTGCAAAATGTTTTTCAATTAACTTTCTTAATTTTGACTTGGAAAATTTGGAAAGGAGATAGTAAAGTAGATATTTCCAAATGTTGAGACCAAATTTCATAGTAAGACAGAATTTTTCATCACTGAATATATCAATGACATGGTCACAATTTAAGCCTGGTTAAAAGTAATACATTTTTATAACTCCTTTGTCTGGAGGTGAGTCTTCTAACTATTCCTATCTTATAAATTGCAAAGAAATGGAGTTGGAATTGGTAAGGGAGTAGAAAAGTGGGAAAGTGTATTACGTGGGTCCCAGGCACAGAGATGCTTAATTCTGAGACTAACGGAGTGATGATAAAACCCCATGACACCGAGGCCATCCCTTCAACAGTGCAATTTCCATGTAGGAGACTTTCTAAAAATACATTGCCCCGGGAAAGAACGGTTAATTCCAACCTTCTTTTTCTAACTTTCTAGACCAACCTTCCAAACTGGAGTCAATTTGGATGCCTGGATGGAGCTGCTAACAAATATAATAGCATTTCTTCCATTCTGAATGTTCTATAGTTGGAAACTCGACAGATAAATAAAACAAGGCAGGGGGATATAAAGTGTATGGTTGTGTCAAGGGAGGGGCAGCTTTAGAGAAAGTGCTCTGGAAAAAGTCTGAAAATGTGACAGTTGATCGTGAAAGATGAGTAGAAGCGAGACCTGCAGATGGCCCACGAAAAGGTCCTGAGGCTGCAAATAACTTGCTCTGGGTTTGGAGTACAATCAGAGAAAGGACAGGAGGGAAGAGGTAGAAACCTCATCTCTTAAAGCTTTGAGGCTCTTATAACCAGTTAATTTAAAACTCTCAACGCATAGTGGATAAACATAAACCTTTTATTTAAACCTGTCACTGTATTAAATCATGTTCTAAAATATTCATTCCTTTTTGCTCTTGAGGGGCATCTTTCCGGTTATAGTTTATTAAAATCCGTCCAGGGGCTTCCCTGGTGGCGCGGTGGTTGAGAGTCCGCCTGCTGATGCAGGGGACGCAGGTTCGTGCCCCGGTCCGGGAGGATCCCGCATGCTGTGGAGCGGTTGGGCCCGTGAGCCGTGGCCGCTGAGCCTGTGCGTCCGGAGCCTGTGCTCCGCAATGGGAGAGGCCACAACGGTGAGAGGCCTGCATACCGAAAAAAAAAAAAAAAAAAAAAAGTCCAGTTCACGTTTAAACTTCCAGTCTCATATTTGAATCCCATGTTTCAAAGTTCTACCCGTCCTATCCTTCTGATGCTAGGATGTAGTCCTCTACACTGTTCACAGTAGGGAGGTCGGCAGGGAAGAGGGTAAATGGCTCTTTGTGGCCACATTTGGGTTTTGGCCCCTCCTTGCCAACTTTCACTGCTTTAGCTGATAATGCTGGCCGTCAGTCTCTGTGTGGCAGGCACTGACCTGCTGGCTCCTGCACGGTGTGGGTGACAGATCTGGGGGCTCTGCAGGTCCTCCCCACTGCCCAGGTCTCTGATCTGGGAGTTCTGACTCTTATTCAGTCCCTTTCCTACCCACATCGGCAGCACAGCTGCCAAGAGATGAGAATGCAGATTCCTAGACCGCCAGCCAGCCTTCACTCCAAATGCTTATTTTCCCTGCTGAGAAAGGCAGAGAGGAAGGTCAACAAGTTCACTGACTAGGCAGATACCCAGCTGGGAGACAGAATGCCAATCTCCTTTTATGGTGACAACATCAGTGATTATCTTGCAGTCTCCCTGTCATCTCTTTGGGGAGCTGGATGCCTCTCACAACCAGAGAGCTCTGTCCATAAGGCCAAAGACATGGACCACCTTGCTCTCCTTAGTCTTCTAAGTACACCCACTGGGGAAGGTTGGGGAAGCAGGGACTGCTTTGGGCATTTGGTGGCTGACAAATCTCAAAATCAACAGATAGAGTTGAATTTAATATTCAACAACATTTGGAAAATAATGGATTGAGTCTCCAGCATAGTTGAAGGAGTATTATGGGCTTTGGAGTAACTGACTCATGTTCAAATCCTGGCTGCTGGATTTACTAGATGTTTACTATTGTATAAGCTAAATCCTTCAGGGCTTTAATTTCTAATTTGTAATTATGGGTAAAATAATAATATCTACTTTATAGAATTATTGTGAAAAGTATATGGCTTAGGGCTTCCCTGATGGCGAAGTGGTTAAGAATCTGCCTGCCAGTGCAGGGGACACGGGTTCGAGCCCTGGTCTCAGAAGATCCCACATGCTGCAGGGTAACTAAGCCCGCACATCACAACTACTGAGCCTACATGCCACAACTACTGAAGCCCGTACACCTAGAGCCCATGCTCTGCAACAAGGGAAGCCACCACAATGAGAAGCCCGTGCACCACAACAAAGAGTAGCCCCCGCTCTCTGCAACTAGAGAAAGCCTGCATGCAGTAACAGAGACCCAACACAGCCAAAACTAACTAAATAAAATAGATTAAAAAACAAGCAAACAAAAAACAAAACAAAACAAAAACTCCACTACCCAGCTGAAGTGGCAAAAAAAAAAAAAGGCAATGACTTAATCCCTCTAAAGTATGTACCTAAGTACTGGCATATAGGACTCAGTGAGTTTAGCTATTATTAGGGACTCTGATTAATAATGATTTTATGTGATCATTCTGACTACTAAATGAAAACTAGACTGGGCGAGGGAAAGCAGGGCAGGATGGAAGCAGAGAAATCATTAAGGCAGATAGCAGAGGAGTCCAAGAAAAATCTTACAGGGATTTGGAATAGAGTGGTGTAAGTAGAAATAGTAAAGTAGTAATTTTCATTATCTGGTTCTAGGTATTGCTGTCAAGACTTGTTGAGGAATTTTTCATTGGGTTTGAGATAAAAAAGAGGAATCAAGGATGGCTCTGACATTTTCAGCCTGAGACACTCGGAAAGCTGTTAGGTTTTTAAGGCCATAGGGTTATATGAGATCAGAAAATAAAAAAGAAACAAAAACATAAGGATCTGAAAGGAAAAAAAACTATATTGTTATTATACACAGATGTTGTAATTTTCTACGTGGGCCTATTCAGACTTTACCATATGCTATTAGAATTTATGCACATGATATGGATTAAAAAAAAAATACTCCATGGAAAAAACTGTCTTTTGCAGGTGAAAATGGATCCCCAACTATGTCTACACCTTAATATCTTGCACTATGAATATGTTATTTTACGTGGCAAAAGAGACTTTGAAGATGTGATTGAAGTCAAAGACATTGAGACAGTGAGATAATTGATGGTTTCAATCTAATCACATGGGTCTTTAAAATCTGAGAATCTTTTCTGTCTGGATCAAGGAGTATTGTATTGATGGGCGAAGAGTCTGAGAGATGGCAGCATGAGAAGGATTCCATGCCCAGTGCTGGTTCCGAAATGTAGGTGGCTATGTGCAAGGGCTGAAAAGAGGCCTCTCAGAGCTAAGGGTGGTCCCTAACTTTCAGCAAGGAAACTCAGTCTTACAGCTGCGTGGAACTGAATTCTGTCAATACTGGATGAGCAAGGAAGTGGATTCTCCCCTAGAGTCTCCAGAAAGAGACGAAGAATGATAACACCTTGATTTTAGCCTACTGAGACCTCTACCACACCTCAGATCCACAGATCTTCAAAATAACTAATTTGTATTATTTTAAGCCAAAAAGCTTTTGTCAATTTGTTGCAGCAGCAAGAGAAAATTAACACATATATCATAAAATTCATGCACTTTTTTGGACATTTAATGAATTTATAGAGTGGTAACCACAATCCAGTTGTATAGTATTCCCATGACCCTGAAAATATGCCATGTGACTATTTGCCTTCAATTCCAGTTCTGACTCCCAGCTCCAGGCAATCACTGTCTGCTTTCTATCTATATAGATTTGGTCTTTCTGGACATTGCATATGAATTAAATCATGTTATGTGTAGTCAGAATTTTTATTATTATGAATAAAGTTGCTGTGATCATAGGTCTTTGTGTGGACCAATGTTTTATTGCAGGCAGATATCTAGGAGTGAAATTGCCAGGACATAGATAAGTTTATGTTCAGCTTTTTAAGAAACAGCTCAAATTGGCTGTACCATTTTACATTCTCATTAGCAATATAAGTAGGTTCTGGTTTTTCCACTATCTTTGCCTACACTGTTGACTGTTTGCCTTTTTAATTATAGCTGTTCTAGAGGGTGTGAAGTGGTGTCTCATGTGGTTTTTTAATTTGTGTTCCCCTAATGACTATTAATGCTGAACATCTTTTCATGTGCTTATTAGTTATTCATATATTTTCTTTGGTGTAATGTCTATTCAGTTTATTTGCCCACTTTTTAATTTGGTTGTCTTTCTTATTATTAAATTATGAGTTCTTTACATATTCTGGATACAAATAGTAGTGGGAAAATTGGATATTCTCATGAAAAGTATGTAGACATAGACACAGATAAGTAAGTTAAAATGAATCATATGTCAAATCATAAATGTTAAATATATGTACATAGTTAACCCTTGAACAATGTGGGGAGTTAGGGACCCAGTTTGACCCTCCATGTGGTCAAAAAATTTGCATACAACTTATAGTCATTCCTCTGTATCCATGGCTCCTCTGAACCCTCGGATTTGATCGACCTTTGATTGTGTAGTACTGTAGTATTTACTATTGAAAAAGCATTCACACATAAGTGGACCCAGAAGTTCAAACCCATGATGTTCAAGGGTCAACTGTATGTGTGTATATATATATGAGTGTATATATATATGAGTGTATATATATATATATATATATATATATATATATATATGTATATTCTCGCAGAATATAACTTACCTTTTCATTTTCTTAGGGGTGTCTTTTATTTTATTTTATTTTTTTGCGATATGCGGGCCTCTCACTGTTGTGGCCTCTCCCGTTACTGAGCACAGGTTCCGGAAGCGCAGGCTCAGAGGCCATGGCTCACGGGACCAGCCACTCTGTGGCATGTGGGATCTTCCTGGACCGGGGCACGAACCCGTGTCCCCTGCATCAGCAGGCGGACTCTCAACCACTGAGCCACCAGGGAAGCCCTTAGTGGTGTCTTTTAAAACCAAAAAGATTTTTTTTTTTAATAAAGGCCAATTTATATTTATTTATTTTTCTTTTATGTACAACTATTTTGGTGTCATATCTAAAAACACTTGGCCTAAAATCATAAAGATTTTTCTCCTAGATATTATTCTAGAAGTTTTATAATTTTAACCTTTACATTTTTGTGTATGATACATTGCATTTGTTTATATATGATATGAGGTGTCTGAATTAAATTTTTTCACAAAATATCCAATTTCCCCAGCATTATTTGTTGAAAAGACTATCCTTTCCCCCACTGAATTGTCTTAGCACCTTTGTGGAAAATCAGTTGAACATAAACGCTAGGGTTTATTTCTGAACAGCATTCTAATAATCTATTCTATTGATCTATATATCTGTCCTTCTATCAGAACCATAGTGCCGTGATTAATGTCGATTTATAGTAAGCTTTGTCACTGTTCTTTTTCACAATAGTTTTGGATATCATTGGTCCTTTTCATTCTCATTTAAATGTTAGGATAAGCTTGTCAATTTTTGCAAAATCACATCTGCTGGGTTTTGATAGGGATTAAGTTGAACCTGTACTTAAAACTGTGGAAAATTGCCGACTTTACAATATTGATATTTCCAATGCATGAACATGGAACATTTCCCCATTTAGTTTAGATCTTGTAAATATTCTTTCAGCAATGTTTTGTTGTTTTAAAGAATAGATCTTGAATTTTTTGATAAATTGATTCTCAAATATTTTATTCTTTTTGATTCTACTCTAAGTGAAACTGTGTTTCTTAATTTTATTTTCAGAAGTCATGCATCCTTACAAAAGGGATGTTTGATAAATCAGGGGGACAGTTGCAAGAGTATAGGGCTTTCTGTGAAGCATTTGATGGTATATTTGGAAGGATATGCTGAATTAGATTTTAAAATACTTTGCATTTAAATTCTGATCTATACAGAAGAATGACCTATGCAGTGGGGAGGAGAAAATAAAGCTAGAAGGAAGAAAATTGGGAAATGAAGATCTTTGCATAAGATGAAAAATTAGACAAGGGTGACTTGAGGAGGGCCTGGACAAAACAGTAGTAGGGACAAATATGATTTTCAGCTTGGGGTGTACATCAGCCTTATGTCTAGTGAGCCAAAAAGAAGATCTGCCTTTCAGAACCCATCACCAGTCTGGCCTATTTGAGGGGTGGAGGAGTGCTCACATAAATAAAAGATTCGTTAAAAAAAATAATAATTGGGGGCTTCCCTGGTGGCGCAGTGGTTGAGAGTCCGCCTGCCGATGCAGGGGACACGGGTTCGTGCCCCTATCCCGGAGGATCCCACATGCCGCGCAGCGGCTGGGCCCGCGAGCCATGGCCACGGAGCCTGTGTGTCCGGAGCCTGTGCTCCGCAACGGGAGAGGCCACAGCAGTGAGAGGCCCGCATACAGCAAAAAAAAAAAAAAAAAAAAAAAATAATAATAATAATAATTGGCCTGAGAGAACAACGTATTTCGTTTTAAGCAATATTTTTGACAATCATTTATATATTTCATTTTAACTGTATCATTTTAAGAAGTGCTTTCTGTGCTTTATTTACTCTGTAGAAATTTGCAAAGTCTTGGTTTATAGCTTTACAGTGAAGCAAAAAAGTAATAGATAAAAATCCAACTATTCATTGGCTTTTAAGGAGAAAATATGTTTGTTTTGGTTTGGTTTGGTTTTTTTGGCTGCACCACGTGGCATGCGGGATCTTAGTTCCCCACCAGAGATCAAACCCACGCTCCCTGCATTGGAAGCATGGAGTCTTAACCACTGGAACTATTCACTGACTTTTGTTGAACATTCCCCAAATTGTAAATAGTTGTGGTGAGCACTAGATGAAGTAATATCTAGTACAGTACACAAACTGGCCAAAAAAAAAAGTCATCACTCAATAAATGTTTGTTTTCTGTTCCTTCCCCTTATCATTTATATTCAGTATTTATTGTAAGTAAAATTATGAAAAAGGTGTTTACTCTATTTTTTTTTATAGTATGAAGGCAAAATTAGGTTAAAAAATATCAACAGAAATTTCACAGCACACATCCTACAAGAAGGACAGGTAAATGAGTCTGCAATTAGATAAAACTGCATGCTTTTCAAAGAATTGTATTATGAAATATTCAAGATTATGTTCATTAGAGAGGATGTAAACTCAAAGACGTACATTTCTTCAGGGCTTTTGACAGTAACTAACCATTAGAGAAACATTAAATGAAACATTGAAAGGGAAAAGCAATTCAATAAATGGACCAATTTGAACAACTCAAAGTACTGCTTTAGATGGCACACTTAGAGAACAAAAGACAAAAGAGAGGCAGAGAGAAAAAATCGTTTAAAGACCAAGTGGCCATTGTCCATTGATTGAGAGGTCACACTTTAAATCATTTTGACAGCTGAAAAGGAAGAATATAGTTTCCCCAAAAGGTAGTTTAAACAATTTTTTTGAAAATAATATAAAGAAAAGGACACCAGAGTTGACCCAGAAATGACCAAGAAATTTAGTTGCAGATTATATGACCAACATAGGTCTAAGTCCAGATAAAGAATATTTAAAAAATTGGATGCAGAATAGATAAAGGGAACAACTCACTCACTTGGCATTTTCTGGCACCTTTTGAAACTCTATCTCCCTCTAACAATATTCTACTCTTCCATTTAGTTTAAGTATAATCTCATTTTTTCCAGCATGATCTGGGTTTATGACAGCTTCCATTTTTTCTTAGCAGAGGCATGTATTAGATTTATTGCTTATGACAAATTCTCTCAAGATTTAGATGGTGAAAACAATAGCAACACCAAAACACACTTTGAGCCATTTTCATGCTTCATTTTATGTCCTAAATATGTGCATATTATCCTCTAAATTTGCTGTATATTCTATAAAATATATTCAAGGTGAATCAATAAAATGAAGTATGATTTGCTTTGCATCTCACAGACTTGTGATCAAATAGGGTTGGCATTCATATTATAGCTTGGGAGATTTTCTTTCTTGATTTTATTTTGAAATGTTCAGTGATCCTGCCAGCTGGGCTTATGCCACATACACAATGAGAAACCTGGAGAAATGAAGGAATTATCAGGATGATTCATGCAAATACTCCATTTTCATCTGAATTATATGAATGTCAGTAAGCATGATTTAATGGTTGGGTTCTCAGGTTTAGAGATAAACATACCTGGACCTGAATTCAGTATATACCACTTAAACTCATTAATGTTCTATTCCCCTTTATATACTGGAATAATAATAAAATTGATATAATAATAAAATTGATATAATAATAGTAATAATTTCTATGAAGATTAAATGGGATGATGCATTGAAAGTCATTAGCATACTACCAGAAACAGTAGTTATTCAGCAAATGAAAGTGATACAGTAGTCGTAGTAATAATAGTAGATATGATAGTAGTAGTAACAGTGGGATTACTAGTCATAGCAGTTGTATTTTCATATTTGGCTTGAATTATCAAATATTTTTAAAATTTTACTTTAATTCTTGAACCCCAGGCTTAGTCAACTAATAAATGAGAATCTTTATATGTGAAAAGCGGAAGGAGAGTAAGTCATAATAAAAATGGCCTCAAATTAACAATGTTTTTAAGCAATGATTGATATTCTACATGTACTCTCTCTTAACTCCAAAACAACCCTCAAGGAAGGAACTTTAGTGGAACTCTAGTTATAAGTTGCTAATGCATCTGGAACAGGTTTCATTTTAAAAAGGGGATGGTTCATCTTACAATTGAAGCCATGGGATGGAAGTGACATCAGAACATCTCTGGATTCCATGTTGTCTCTATTCTTTGCTATTGCAGATGTACTTCTCTTAGAGGTATGCCTGTAGTCACTCTGGTTCAATGCCTTGCAGATCCTTGATCAAAACGAAAAGGGGCTTGGTCTCCTTCATGTCTAGTTTGAATATAAGAGCAGAGGACACCCGCTTGGTTCAGCTGTGGTAATGCTCTCATCCTCTGGCAACAATCACTCTTGGAGATTGGAAATACAGTTGGGAGTTAATTATGGAAGTAGGGTTGAGAGTTGATTAGCCTAGCTTATGGATATGACCTTCCTGTGTCCAGGATGGGATCTGTAATGTCAAGAATGCAGGAAAGATTGCGAGGCACCAAGAAAGGTAGCAACTACAGCATATAATCAGAGCTCCTTATTTAAAGGTAAGAAATTAGGGTTCTGAGAGAGTGAGTATAATAACCCTCAGAGTTATAGTGGGAATTCAAATCTGTGTCTCTTTCACTGCAAACCACGTAGTCTGTCCACTGTCCCATACTGCTCTCATAGTTCCACAGATAATATTTATATAACAAATTCAGGTAGTAGACACTGAATATCAGGTCAGGGAATCCATACTCGTTGCTGCAATGTAAGTGCTAAATAATCCAAATTCTCTTGATAATTGGCAAACCTTCACTTAGTGCTAAAATTTTTTACTAAAACATCATTAAATCCACACAAATTGATGTGTTTTCCTAAATATCCCAGATGATATTCATTCGGCACACAGCCCAATTGCTATTTGTCATTCAGTTGATCAATTTTCAACAGCATGCTTAGCAGACCTTGTCATTAGGAATGTCTTCCCCAGATCTAGAGAATGTTTGCATTTTCTTTCCATTTTCCAGAAGATCTCATGGAGCCCCTGAGGTGGATATATATACATGTTAAAACATAGATCAACCATGATTATCTGCTACCTCAGCATTTTTTACCATGATTAAATAATAAGTACAGATTATCTTTTGAACTATTTTGGAGATCCTTAAAGTGTCCAAATATATGCAAAAGAAAATTATTTAATTCACTGGATTGTAAAACCCAAGGTCCATAATGCTGAAGAGTCTGGGAATATTGATTCGATTCATACCTTCTTTACTGTTTTTTTTTTAAACCCCCGAAGTCGTTGATTTAATCAGTTTTATTCCACCCCCCACCCCAAATTTAACCTCGTTATTTGGTTTTGATATGAACTCCAAAACCATGCTCTTTTCCCAAATGCTTCTTGACATATTACAACCAACTAACACAGTAATACATAGTCTATTACGCTTTGTGGTGTGATCAATAATATAAATAAAATGTGCTTTGATGTAATTTGCTTTTTGAAATGTTAGTGGTTACAGTTTATTAAGCTATTTATAAGGTAAAATTAAGTTGTGCTCTAATTACCTGCCTTTTTCTCCTGTGTGTACCATAATATTCTTTATTGTTTCTACTGTCTCAATTGGTGAACAATGATTCCTTTTGTTTTATGAATTTGTATTTTATTGTACAGACTAGTGTGATCATCACACTTTGGCTTAATTGCAAGCCTGCCTAAAAATATATTTACTCTGTTTTCCAAGTAGATAAGAAGTTCAACTTTTGAATTATGCAAAATAGTTCCATTTTTAAAGGAATTCAAAAGTTAATGTTAGTGTAATCCTAAATAAATGAAGCAATGGAGAAGAGAACTGCAGAGCAAATATGAAATTTATCAATGGCATTCCAATAGCTTGCCTTTCAAATTATTAGGAATTCATTAAACAATGGTTGAGCAGCACTGACAATTAAATTACTCTCATATGAGGTATCTGGCCATATTATAAATATTGCATACTACATAGCTCACATTTCTAAAGGGATGTAGACAACAAATTGGATTTCACATAATTAACATGCGGCTTGAATTCAGTCTCTAGACACCTTCCACTTTGTTTCCAAGCAAAAATAATTGGGATGTAACTTTATAAAGAAAGTTAACATTAAAAATGTTAAAGAAAAAAAAAAGAATGTAGAACTTATGGCTGCATTAGAAGGCACCTTCCACAGTTAGAAAGTTGAGAGGCAGAAATAGTAATAGTGAATAACCTGATAGAATTGAAAATATTTTGCATAAATCAAGACTTTTAAAGCTCACTTGTATGAGGCACTCTTCTTTTTTCCCACAGATTACCAAGCAATTGGTAGAAGTCACACTGTTAAATGTGTCACAGCTGGGACTGAAACCTATAGAGATTGAATTTATTACCACTGCTCTATAGACATTTTAAGACACACAGAGAAGCATCATCCACAATCTAACAGCTGGACTATTTTTTAATATTATGTTTAGTGTCTGTGTATCTCCTCAAAAACAATGAGAAGATTCTACTAAGAATATGTGTGAAAACTAAAACCCAAAAAAGGCTTACAATAAGTTCTTCCTGTGAAGCTGTCTTATTCACTGTTTGGGTGGAGCCCATAGGAAGTTGGGAAAATGAGAGAAAGAAATGCAAAAGACAGGCCTCAATATGGAGCAGAAGTTATGGAGAACAAAGTTGGGGTCTGTCTTTCCTGTGGTGGGCTCCTGTTAACTACTTTTTGAAATACACTTTTGAATTTTAGAATAGCTTTAGATTTACATAAAAATTGTGAAGAGAGTACATACCCCACATTCAATGCCCCCTATGATTAATATGTTATTATTAATTAATAAGTTAAATGTTAATATTATTAACATTTATCACAGTTAACCAATTAGTAAACTACTATTGATGCACTACGATTAACTAAAGGTCATTCGTTATTTAGATTTCCTTACCTAATGTCCTTTCTCTGTTCCAGGATCCCACCTAAAACACCATATGATGTTTAGTTTCCATGTGGTGTAGGCTCCTCTTGGCTGTGAAAGTTTCTCACACTTTCCTTATTTTGATGACACTGACAATTTTGAGAGTACTGGTCAGGTATTTTGTAAAAATCCTTCTATTGTGACTTGTCTTATGTTTTACTCATGATTAGACTAGGGTTATAGGTTTGGAGGGAGGAAGACAACAGAGATAAAGTATCATTTCCATCACATATCACGAGGGCACATAATCATCATGATCTATCACTAGAGGTCATTCTCGCTCACCTGGCTGAAGTAGTATTTGTCAGGTTTCTCCATTGCAGTTACTTCTCCCCACCCCCTACCTCCATGCTGGACACCTTGGGAGGATGCCCCTGTGGTCTTTCTGTTGGCTCCTGTGTTCCTTTGACATCCTTTCATCACAGTGGGGTTTTTTGAGTACTTCAAGTTTCTTCAGGCACATTTTGTATAGTTGATGCCCTATCAATTAACTTTTGATGTCACTGCATGTTATATAGTGCACACATTTTAAAAAGCTGATTTATTGAATATAATTAATATAAAGTACACATAATTAAAATGTATAATTTGCTAAGTTTTGAAGTATGTGTACAGCTAGGAAAGCATCCCCACAATCAAGATAGTGAACACACTGTCATGCCCCAAACTTGTCTCAATTCCCTTTGTGATCCTTCACTCTTGCCCTTTCCTCTCTTCTCCTTCCCCGTCCCCAGACAAATACCAGTCTGCTTCCTGTCACTAAGAATGGTAATGAATTCTCTAAACCTTCTTTTAAAAATTGGGCTGGGGCTTCCCTGGTGGCACAATGGTTGAGAGTATGCCTGCTGATACAGGAGACATGGGTTCGTGCCCCGGCCCGGGAAGATCCCACATGCCACGGAGCGGTTGGGCCCGTGAGCCATGGCCGCTGAGTCTATGCGTCCGGAGCATGTGCTCTGCAACGGGAGAGGCCACAACAGTGAGAGGCCTGTGTACCGAAAAAAAAAAAATTGGACTGCTTACTGTATATTCATTTTCAATAACTTCTTTCACTTGGCATAATTATTTTGAGTTTCATCCATGTGTTATATGTATAAATAGTTAATCCCTTCTTATTGTTGAGTAGGATTCCATTATATATACTGTTAATTTGTGTCTAAAATATAAATATATATATAGTATATACATATCATTTTTTTCTCCATTTACCTGTCCATGGACATTAAGGTTGGTTCCCTATTTTAGTTTTTACAAATAAAGCTCTTCTGAATATTTGTGTACTCTTCTACATTCCTCATGGGTGAGATGGGAATGGCTACTTCATACAATTGGACTATGTTTAACTTTTAAGAAACTGATGAATTGTTCTTCAAAGTAGTGGTACCTGGACTTCCCTGGTGGTCCAGTGGTTAGGACTCCAGGCTTTCACTGCAGGGGGCATGGGTTGGATCCCTGGTCAGGGAACTAAGATGCCACAAGCTGCATGGTGTGGCCAAAGGGGGAAAAAAAAAAAGAAAAAAAGTAATATTACCATTTTTAATTTCTAGCAACAGTGAGGGAAATTTCCAACTTATCCAATTGCTCATCAACACTTAGTTTGTTGTCATTTTTTGTTTTCAACATTCTAATACATGTGCAGTGTTATCTCACTGTGGTTGAATTTGTATTTTCCAAAGAAAAATGTTGTTGAGTATCTTTTCATGTGCTTATTTTTCATCTGAACACTTCTTTGATACAGTGTTTGACCTTAAATTGTGTTCTGTGCTTTCTTTTTATTGCGTTGAAAGTTCTTTTTATATTCTGGATGCAGGCCATTTATCAGATATTGATTTGTAAATATATCCCAGGTTTGTGACTTATTTTTTTGCTTCTTAATAATGACATGTAAAAATCAGAGCATCAAAGACCACTGATCACAGAGCACAATAACAAATATAATAATATTGAAAAATTTCAAAATGTTGCAAGAATTACCAGAATGTGACACAGAGATACAAAGTGAGCAAATGTTGTTGGAAAAAATGATGCTTATAGACTTTCTGAGTGGAGGGCTGCCACAAACCTCCAATTCATAAAAATACAATGTCTGGGAAGCACAATAAAGTGAAGCAAAATAAAACATATTATGACTGTACTTAATTTTATGCAGTCAAAATTTAATCAATAAAATAAGAATGTTAAAGTGCAATCTCTCTCCAATGCTATTTTAGTTCAGTAATGTATTTCTAACTTGTCTTATACCCCAAACATTTGCTAACATCATTACTACTGTATTTCTAGCCAATACTGATTTAAATTTATCCAAGCTTTTTGATCACTATTTCTTACATTTCATTCCATCCCTCAAGGTTTAATTTAATACATTCCTAAAGTATGTATTATTTTATCTCCTACATTGAGGGACTGGTAAAGATAAAGATTCAATCCTTGTCTAAAAATATCTATATTTAACCTACACTATTAAATGTTTTTAAAGTTTTAGCTGGTTGCTATTTTCTTGTGTTACATTAACATCCAGTTTCTGTTGTTTCTGTGAATAGCTATGTAGCAGTGTGATTATTATTACAGGTAAGTTTTCTTTTTGTTTGCTTTTAGGAATTCACTTTTACGTGAATTGTTTTGCCTAATTGTGTGTTATTTGGCCTTCATAGTGCTGACTTTGTGTCCTGATTTTGAAGGATGTATGCCTTTTTTCAATTCAGGAAAATTTATCTATCAGTTTCTCTTTTGGTATTGCTTCTCCCCCATGTTTATTTTTTTTAAAAAAGTATACAAGGTATGGTATTTACATCAAGATATACAGGTCAAAAGAACAAAATAAAGAACATGGAAATATACCCTCATTTTCTCACCTTTCATTATGCAAATATTATCAAACATAATTATCCTCAATTTTTCCTTTATTTCTCTTAACCTCCCTTTTATATTTTCCATATCTCTCCTTTATATGGCATTATTTACAATATCCTCAAACTGATTCTGTCAATTGTATCTAATAGTATAATCTATACAAAGGTAGATTCAAATCAGGAGAATTTAGAATGGCTCAACTAAAAAAAAACTTAAAGCCTGTAAGTTTATGGTTATTGTTCTCTGGAGATATACCTGAGTTTTCATTTAAAACCTGTTCATCCTAGATATAATTCTCATAATTTTAATGGCCCCTAATATTGTACTTTCTATTGCAGTAAACCAAATAGAGAAACATAGAAAAATCACAGATGCTTAGATGTAAAGATTAAAGGAGAGATGACAGAGAGGCAGACGGGTCTGAAAATATACTCATGGCTAGTAATAACATGCATAAAAGTATAGTTAAGGAGTTGTAATGTTACCCAACAGGGGAAGAAAATTGTTGAAATATTTTAATCACATTAATGCTATTATCAAATTTCTATTTCAGAAAGTTAACATATTTTTCAATGAAAATGTGAACATAAGTTAGAAAACTATTGTAATAGTATATTTGTCACATGTATATGATGTCTTCTCTCTACTGTGAACTTCTCAAAGGTAGGTTCAGTGTCATATATATATATATATATATATATATATATATATATATATATATATATGTATCTCCAGAATCTTAATCCAGTGACTTGTAACACGATAGTTATTCTCTAAGTGGTAGTTGAATTGAACTAAAAATAGTAAAATGACAGGTTTTGGAGCCCAATCTTTAGAAAATGTGATAAAAATATCATAAGGTTCCAATTTCTCATACATGCTTCATGCATATATTTTAATACTAAAACCTAATAAAATTGCTATCTATAGTGAATAAATGACTACATATTGATAGTTTCTTCATAAAAATTGTGAGGTTTGCATAGATACTGGGTTCAACTATTAGGATATTAAACTGTCAAGAATGAATAGTAACATGTATTTCCTGATTATAATGTTATAGGTGACTGAACTTTGTATTTTTCTACTAGTAAGATATAAGACAACTATATTTATTAAATATGGTCTACAAAGTGTGGTATTTCCATCTAGAGAAATATATCAATGGAACAAAATAAAGAACCTAGAAATAGACCCTCAAATAGAGTCAACTGATTTTTAACAAAGGTGGAGAAAGGATAGTCTTTTTCGCAAATGGTGATTAAACCATTGAATATCTATATGCAAAAAAACCCCCAAAACTTTGAACCATATTTTTCACTGTAAGTTAATGCAAAATGGATCAGCAACCTAAATGTTAAATCTAAAACTGTAAACTTCTGGAAGAAAACAAATCAGGACACCTTTGTGACACTGGATTGAAAATTTAAGACAGAGCAAAACCCCACAAATCATAAAATAAAACCACTGATAAATTAGACTTCACCAAAATGAAATTAAATACAGGCATACATTGTTTCATTATGCTTCACTTTTTTTGTGCTTCACAGATACCACATTTTTTGAATTAAAGGTTTGTGGCAACCCTACATCCAACAAGCCTATTGGTACGATTTTTCCAACAACATTCACTTAGTTTATGTCTCTGGGTCACATTTTGGTAATTCTGACAATATTCTAAATTTTTCATTTTTATTATATTTGTTATGGCCTGTGATCAGTGATCTTTGATGGTACTATTGTAATTGTTTTGTGATGCCACAAACTCAGCTCATGTGAGATCGCAAACTTAACTGATAAATATTGTATGTGTTCCGACTGCTCCCCCACCATCCCTTCCCTGTCTCTCTCCCTCTCCTCAGGCTTCCTTATTCCCTAAGACACAGTAAAAGTGAAATTAGGAAAATTGATATCCCTACAAGGGCTTCTAAGTGTTCAAGTGATAGGAAAAGTCATGTCTCTCACTTTAAATCAAAAGCTAGAAATACGTTTAGTCAAGAAGGCATGTCAAAAGCTGAGATAGGTCAAAAGCTGGATCTCTTGAACCAAATAGTTAGCCAAGTTGTGAATGCAAAGGAAAAGTTCTTGAAGGGGATTAAAAGCTTTACTCCAGTGAGCACATAAATGATAAGGAAACAAAACAGACTTATTGCTGAAGTAGATAAAGCTTTAGTGGTCTGGAGAGAAGATCAAGCCAGCCACAACATTCCCTTAAACCAAAGCATAATACAGAGCAAGGCCCTAACTATCTTCAGTTCTGTGAAGGCTGAGAGAGGTGAGAAAGCTGTAGAAGAAAAGTTTGAAGCTAGCAGAGATTGGTTCATGATGATTAAGGAAATAAGTCATATCCATAACATAAAAGTGTAAGGAGAAGCAGCAAGTGCTGATGTAGAAGTAGCAGCAAGTTATCCAGAAGATCTAGTTAAGATAATGAGTGAAGGTGGCTATACTAAACAACAAATTTTTCAGCATAGATGAAACCCCCTTCTATTGAAAAAAGGTGCTAACTAGGACTTTCATAGCTAGAGAGGAGAAGTCAATGCTTGGCTTCCAAGCTTCAAAGACAGGTTCTCTCTTGTTAGAAGCTAATGTAGCTGGTGACTTGCAGTTGAAGTCAATGCTCGTTTATCATTCCAAAAATGCTAGGTCCTTAAGAATTGTGCTAAATCTACTCTGCTTGTGCTCTATCAATGGAAAAACAGAACCTGGACGACAGCACATCTCTTTATATCATGGTTGACTGTATATTTTAAGCTTATCTGTTGAGACCTACTGCTAAGAAAAACAATTCAGAATATCACCCCAGTTGTGCTCATTGACAATGTACCTGGTTCCTCAAGAGCTCTGATGAAGATGGACAATGAAATTAATGTGTTTTTTTTTAATGACTTCTTACACAACACTCTATCTGCAGCCCATGGATCAAGTTGTAATTTCAACTTTCAAGTCTTATTATTTAAGAGACATATTTCATAAGGCTATAACTGCCATAGATAGTGATTCTTCTGATGAATTTGGGTAAATTGAAAACCTTCTAGAAATGATTCACCATTCTAGATACCACTAAGAACATACATAATTCATAGGAAGAGGTCGAAATATCAAAATTAACAAGAGTTTGGAAGAAGTTGATTCCAAATCTCATAGATGACTTTGAGGGGTTCAAGACTTCAGTGGAGGAAGTAAATACAAACATGGTAGAATTAGCAAGATAACTAGAATTAGAAACAGAGGCTGAAAATGTGACTAAATTGCTGCAATTTCAGGATAAATTTTTCACAGATGAGGAGGTGCTTCTTATGGATGAACAAAGAAATTGTTTTTCTTGAGATGGAATCTACCCATGGTGAAGATGTTGTGAAAATTGTGAAATGACAGCAAAGGATTTAGAATATTACAGAAACTTAGTTGATAATGCAGTGGCAGGGTTTGAAAAGATTGACTAAATCCTTACAGATACTACTTTGAGGAACTCTCTGCTCTTCTCACTTTTGTTCCTTAAGGAAAGCTACTCTCCCAGAACACTCTTCACCATCATCCTACACCTCCTTTCCAGCCTAATTGATCAACACTTCAGTTCTTATTTTAATTATCATAGGCTATGACATTTTAGCCTATGACATTTTCTTGGTCTATGACTTTGCTTAAGACCTTGAACTTCTCTTTCATCAGCTTTGTCACAGTTTCCTAAAATGACTCTCCTTCCTCCCATAGAACACTGAAAGGGCTGTGATGTAAAGGTAAATGTGCTGGATTTCCTGCATCCCCAGACCCAGCCTACAGGATAAATAAATGAGAGTAGAGCTCTGCGGGTTGAAAGAAAAACTTTCCTCTTACTTAGAGTTTTTTTAAAAATGTTTTATTGGAGTAATATGTTCTTTAGGTACCCTTCATGCTTCTTTGAGTTAATTTGTTCAATAGTCTTTCAGCAGGTACTTATTGATCGCTGCAGTGTTCCAGGTACCACGACCAGTGTTGGGTTTTCAGTGGTGAATAAGATAAACATGGCTCCTTTGCTGATAATGCTTCTTATAATTTATTTTTTTTAAAGGGTACATATCCTTAACAGCTTACATTTGGAGAGGAAAGTCATTTAATTAAGTATTGTGTTTTGATTCAGCAAACCAACATCAGTGTTTACCTCCTTGACAAGAACTGTGTCTGAAAGTAATGTAGATGAATGAGACTCAGTTCCTGCCCTGAGGGACTTATAATCTAACAGCAAATGTTGACTACAGAGCTCGAGTAAATGAATTGTAGTGCGATTGTGTGGCTTGAGTCTGTAGGAGCACAGAGAAGTGAGCGATGTTAGATACTGGAAGCTTTGGAAGAATTCACATGGAAAGTTACATGAGTAACTTGAGTCTTGAACTGATTTGCTAAGTGTGATCTCTTCACGACACTCTCAGTGAAAGATACAATGAATCAAGGCCAGTGGTAGACACCTTCACTGACTTTTCAGAATTATTAGCCAGCCTTAACATCCATTAAACATTTAAGGAACAGCATAATATTATGTAAAATTTGTCAATGCCTAGAATGTAGTGACAGTTGCTATGGGAATGTGACTCCCTTATAATTGGGATTGTAGGTGAAGCTATTTCTCTATTTTAGTCCTTTTATCAAGTGACATAAGAGTTAGAGTGGTCAATATACAGCTCACAAAAATAATTGCCTCTTCTATAACTTAGTAAAATACATGAAATTTTTATTTTTTTTAATCTCCTTCAAAACAACTACTCTATTATATTCTTCCATTAATTGCCATGAATTAGTTTAACCCAAAGTCAGTTTACACACTCATTCCTCCTGACTTTATGGATGCAGCATCTGTCATAATTGTTTTTTATTCCATTTCATTTAGAAAATTTAACTCTGTAGAGACCACTTCCATTCTAGTACTACTTAGTCTATTCAAATGTGTCATTGAACTTACTTACAACACTGGTACAGAGTGTAAATTGCATGCAAAACTCTATTTATTTATGCAACTGCATTTTTCTTCAGAGTTCATGATCTTCATGATCATTAGATGCTCAAAAGGACCAAGACCTAGTAAAGTTTCAAAAGCACTTGAAATTCTTTCTTTTTGTATTTGCCAGATTTTAGCTACCTTGAAAAGACTCTACTCAGGTGTTTTCTTGAAAGCAATAGAAGTTGTTTAAAAATATTTGTTCTTATATCAAAAAAGGAAGCATTACTCACTTCACAACTTCTTCACAATGCCCTGCAAATTACTCTGGATTGTCAACAGCTGACTTCTGAGATGGAATCCTATTTGTCCTAGTATAGCTGGTATTTTACACAATACACACCGCATGGTTGGGCCTCTGTAGATGTGAAAAATTTGAATGAAAGACATGAGTTCCTTTTTTTGTTCACTGTTTCTGGCTGAGTACACATTGGATGCCATATACCCCTAATCATGCTGCCTTGATATAATTTGTTTTATGGCTAAATCCATCCTGTGACATAAGCTATTTAAATTACAGTAAGTCTCCTACATACAAATGAGTTCTGTTCTGAGAGTGCGTCTGTAAGTCCAATTTTTGCATAAGTCCACAAAGTTAGCTTATGTACCCAACTAACACAGTCGGCTATATAGTGCCACACTGTAATAAGTTTATAATACTTTTCACACATATAATACATAAAAAACACAAGAAATAAGGAAAACATTTTTAATCTTACAGTACCTTGAAAAGTACAGTAGTACAGTACAACGGCTGGCACACAGGGGTTGGCATCACCTGAAAAGGCAAGAAGAGTTACTGACTGGAGGAGGGGGAGGAGGTGGGAGGTGGGAGAGCTGAAGGATCATCAGCAATAGGAGATGGAGGGCAAGCTGCAATTTCACTCATGCCTGACATTGATGGCACAGGTTCTGATTCCTTGCTGGATTCAATTCTATCTACCCTCTTGAAAAAATGATCCAGTAATGTCTGGGTAGTAGCTCTTTTTTTCTTGTCATAAATGACACAGTAGCACTTGGTTGCTTTCTGAAAGGCTGCTGCAAACTTCATGTACCGTTCTACACTCGGGTCCTATTCCTCAAAAACTAACAGTTCCTCCTCAAATAAAGAAAATCCCTTTGCCATTTCCTGCGTCATGAATCTCTTCGGTTCTTCAGTTACCTCTTCCTCTTGTCCCTCTTCATCCTTTCTCTGGGCCTCTAATTACATCAGATCTTCATTAGTAAGCTACACAAAATAAGTACACAAAAGCGTAACCACTTGAAGAGGTTGCACACACATGACAATGTATGCCAGACACGTGAACTAATTTATGGGATTGGACATGCAAACTACACATTCACAACTTTGAAAGTTCGAAACTTGAAGGTTTCATATGTAGGGCACTTACTATACAGTAAGTGTTTGATAAATATAAATGCATATTAAACATTTATCAAAACAAACAAATCAATGCCTGCAACTGATTGGTTTACTTAAAAACAAATGGAATAATGGACATATTTCACCTTCTGGTATTCTATTATTTTTAACACTATTTTCATCCTTCATGATTCTTTTTGTCGTCCTTTAATATTACTGAGTTTCCAATAGGGAGTCTGAGCTGAAACGTCTGCCACGTGAGGCTGGGACTACATTGTAATGAAATCATCAGAAGTGAGTCTCAGTGCATTTGCATCATAATTTAAGGACTAGTTGAAGCATGATGAATGGTCCTTGTGTCTAATCATTATACCACCTGAGCAGTGCTATGTCATTCATGTCTTCCCGTTGTACTCTTGGAACTGCTACAGAGGTAGCAAATGTACAATAAATGCATCACTGGGTTAAATTAATATTTCAGAAAAATTCAATGTATCAGAGAAATAGGAGTAGCAAACTTAAATGTAGCTGAGACTCTACAGTGAAAAATACTTTATTGACACCCCTCGGCTCCATCTCTTATTTTATGGTCCAGAAACAAAGAACCAGATATGTTGAATATTTTCCCCAAGAAGAAAATCAGTTACTATTTGATCTAGAATTAGAACACAAGTTAATTATCCATCTAGTCATTCCCCAAGTATTTATTGGGTGACTACAGTGCTCCAGGCACCTAACTAGGTATAGATTAAGTTAAAAGGCAAATTTTGCTCTGAAGGTCTTTGGGTCTAATAGGAGTGACTGATATATTAGTAATAATTGCAGTACACAGTAAATGAAAAGAGCTCCAAGGGAGGTTATGTACAAAGCCCATAGTGTTTTTTTAAATTATTTGCAATGTTGAAGAAAGTCACATATGTGTTGTTTTTGTTTTCTAATGAGAAAATGCTTCCATGCAGGGTTGCCAGAAAAATACAGGAAATCCAGTTAAACAATTTTTGTTGTTGTTGTTAGTATATTCTAAATACGAAATTGAACTTTAACTGGTATCTTGTATATTTATTCGTTACATCTGACAGCTCATTTGTTGTTGATGGCAATTCCTTATTTGAAAACTATGAAATTTGTGGTGTTTTGAAACATTTTTTTGTTTGGACTTCAGTTGCCATTATTTTATTTTTAATTTTAATGACTCACTTTTAAAAAAATTCCTTTAAATTGTTTTAACTATTATATAGAAGTAACTGGTATGCCACAGTTTTTACAAACTTAGGTTTTAACCTCCCAAATTATGGCAACTTTGTAACCCTCATTTTGCATAAATTGAGAAAACATAATTTTCATTTAGTTAATTTTTAACCTATATTCTCTCTTACAGGATTCCATAAGGATATTCACATGATCCACACATTCAACCTTGATGGCCTGGTACCTTCAGACTAATTTCTACTCTACTTCTCTGACAAGCCACTTGTTCACTACAGATCAAATCTACTCATTCTAGTAGTAGAGTCCCTCCTCCTCCTCCTTCTCCCCCTGTATGATTCTAGTAGTAGGTAAATAACCATTCTCAAAATTCTAATGTTTTTCCTTAACCAATTCATCTCAATAGTAGAAGTGGTCCCTATAACTGTCAGCTAAAACCAAGCACTATTTACAACAGCCAAGACATGGAAGCAACTTAAACATCCTTGGAGAGATGAATGGATAAAGAAAGAGTGGTGTATGTATACACACACACACACACTCACACACACACACACAATGGAATACTACTCAGCCATAAAAAAGAATGAAATAATGCCATTTGCAGCAACATGGATAGACTTAGAGATTATCATACTAAGTAAGTCAGAGAGGAAGACAAATATATGATATCACTTGTAAGTGGAATCTAAAATATGATACAAGTGAACTTAATTACAAAATAGAAACAGACTCAAAGGCATAGAAAACAAAATTATGGTTACCAAAGGAGAAGGGGGGGGATAAATTAGGAGTTTGGGATGAGTAGATACAAACTACTATATATAAAACAGATAAACAACAAGGTCTTACTGTATAGCACAGGGAACTATATTCAATATCTTGTAATAAGCTATAATGGAAAAGAACATGAAAAAGAATAAATATTGATATGTATGTATAACTGAATCACTTTGCTGTACACCAGAAACTAACACAACATGGTAAATCAACTATACTTCAATAAAATATTCCCATAATTTATAGCTGATGCCATGCTATAGTTTTTAAAGTAAGACTTTCTATAGTTTTAAGAGTAGGGAGATGAAATCCAATACTGGGAATAATTTTTAATTGTTATTAGACATGAAGTCTCCCACAGATTATATTGTATATAGAAGCAGATGTAGCTTTTGTCTCTTTCACTGTCTTGAGACGTATACTGCACACACACACACACACACACATACACACATATATAAAACATCAATATGTATAATATTGCATTTTTTATTCCAAGAGTTTGACTATTTTATGGAGCACCATAAATTTAGACGTCACACACTTAGAAGAAAGAAAGAATCATGCCCACATTAAAAACAAACATAAATTGTAAGACACAGATTGACTTAGAAATGTAACAATTTGAACTAAAATGCACATATTACTTTTGACAGTATAAAATAATATTTACACAGTCTATCCCATTTGGTAGTAGGCAATAAATAACTTTTTACTGAACTTATTAAAAAAACAAGATACTTAGGATAGGCATTAGGAAGAAGGGAATCCATTGCTCTCCCCCTAACTTTTTCAACTAAGCCATCTGAGCATCCTTTCTCCCTCTCTGACCCCAACTGCCACCCAGGGACACATTGCTAATCTAAATAATCTGATACAAGAACATTTATTGCACTGTGAGTCCTAGTGAAATTTGCTTAGAGAGTAGAATTTAAGACTCTATCCCCCCTCCCAAAAAGGATACATATGTGAGATGATGGATGTGTCAATTAACTCAGTCAGGGGGAGGGGGGTGGAATCCTTTTACAATTTATATGCTATCAACTCATCACATTGTGCTCTCTAAATATCTTACCATTTTGCTTGTCAATTATACCTCAGTAAAGCTGGGAGGGGAAAATATTTGTATAGAAGTAGGTGAAAATTAAGTGCTTAAAGTAAATTAGATTCATCTTTCTCCTCACTGACTTAGGAAAATTTCGATCAGGTTGAAGATCATTCTAAGTTTTGCAGGTGGATAATGGGGGAAGTTCTTAAGAGCCTTAACTTACCCTTAATGACATTATAACAAATATCGAGATGCCTTCTAAAAGACAAGAGATTTTGTCTAAAATTTGTTTTAATTTAGAACTTAAAAAAAAAAATTCTCCAAAAATGCTTGAGTCCTTTCCTGGGAAAAAATGATCAGTAGTAAAATTATTGTGCTAGAACAGCTCTCATATCCCTTAGAATGAAGCTATATCATTCCATAGTGATGCTCATGTAATCATGATCATCCTTATTTGTTTCTAAAATTCCTTCTTCCAAGAAATTTTGGTATTCATTGTTAGTGAATGAGTTGAAGAAATATATTTTTTGGTGATAACATTGGCTTTAATTAAAAATATATGACAGAGGGGCTTCCCTGGTGGCGCAGTGGTTGAGAGTCTGCCTGCCGATGCAGGGGACATGGGTTCATGCCCCAGTAAAGGAATGTCCCACATGCCCTGCAGCAGCTGGGCCCATGAGCCATGGCTGCTGAGCCTGCACATCTGGAGCCTGTGCTCCACAACGGGAGAGACCACAACAGTGAGAGGCCCACGTACCGCAAAAAAAAAAAAAAAAAAAAAAAAAAAAAGACAGAAAAATCTATCATTTTAATAATGCACTTACTTTGTGTTTATTAAGGATGGCCTCTGTTCCCAGTAAAGTCACGTAGGCACAGTCACTCTCTACTCATTATAACATGATTTTCTTAATGAGATAGTTTTACTTTCACTTCAAAATGAAATAAAATATATTTTACTATACTCTCCTTGGGTCTATTCAAATTATAAAAAGCATAATACTCATTAATGACAAGTGAAGAAAGCAATGGCTAATATTCTCTTGTCCTTCCTATCTGCCTCTGAAAATGATAATTACAATTTTAATTTGAAGACTAGGCATATTTTAAAAATGTTCATCATGTGATATGTCTAGGTTGAACTATATACTTATTTTACATTATGAGTCGTGCAGCAGTTACAGTTTCAATTACATTTTTCAATCATAAAACCATTTATATTACTACTATTGATTTCAACATGAAAAGTTTCAAGATGCAGTCTTTCCCAGTTACTGATATATATTGTATACACTTTTATAAGTTTAATGACCACCATTGAGCAGGAGATTACAGCTTTTACAAAGCTCTAAAAGGGTCTGGCTACTTTCTCATAAGCATATGTTATGCCAACAAAGCTATGCGGAATTATCTGTTTTCATGTTTGTTTGTTTTTTAATGAAAGATTAGATTTTATTGAATAGCAAACATATACTACATACATACAAAAACAATGGAAAGGTTTAGTTAAAACAATAAAAGTTTAAAAAAAAATTTATTAATGTAAAGTAACACTTAGCTTAAAAATGCCCTGCATTTTCAATTATTTAATATGAATATATAGTTCACAAAAAGTTACTTTGATTATATTATCTTTAAATATTGTTTCCAAAATCTCTACAGATTCAGTGAAAAAGAGGGTGTCATACAACAAAGTTGCAGTAAAAGCAAACTTAAAAGCCCTAATTTAGGCATAGAAGTACGGCCTTTACCTTCGCACTAACATTCTAAAAATATTGTGTAATTTTATATTTCTTTCTAACCCCTTTAGAATTCCTCCAAGAGTTATTATTTCATATTCATTTGCTTATTTCTTACTATTAGCTTCTTTTCAGTATGGTTTTAGAAAATTGCTTATGAAAGGAAGTCTTTAAATACATTATATCATTTCTAACACATACATTTGACTAAACTATTCACCAGCTGATAACAGTTTCAGTTTTTTTTTTAAGTTTTAGTGAATAGTGGAAATATATCACTTCATTGGCATTCTCTTTGTTTTCCTTTTTATTACTTTTCTGTGCCTTTATGCATTTTATTCACCTCTGTGACAGTGAATTCTGAATCCCAGGTCCCTATGTGTGGTTTGGTTTTGCCTCATCTCTTAGATCAAAATAAAGATTAATTATGGAAATAACAAAATTTCTGGTGAAAATTTTTCTTGTTAACAATCTTTATATTTAAGTATCTGGTTTCTGAATACATTCATTAGTGGATGGTGACCCTCATGAATCCCACATATACAAATATAAACTTTTAAAAGTTGAAGTTATTTTCATTAAGTATTTGTGAATTATAGATATGGAATGGTTGGGTATAGAAGTGGCTTCCTGCAAAAATCACATATATAAATTAAGATCTTCTGAAACCATCTAACCATATTTTATTATCACCTCAAAATTCCTTATATTTTAATAAAAAATTCCCAAATGGTATACTTATGAACATCTTTTATATTTTAGGGTTTTGAGGCAGGATGTTTGAATCCATTCTATTTTATTCCTCTCTATCTTACCTTTCACTTGAAATGCGCTTGGAAAACATTAATCCCCTTCTTACGTTAGCATATGTGATCTAGTATTGTGTTTAAAATTAACTCAATAATCTGCAGATTAAGATAACGCCTAGATACACACTATGTTGTAAAGGAGATCTATTTTCAAAAGAGGTGACACATTAGCCCATGACTGATCATTGGTATGAATGAATTTTTCAGATCAATGCACTTGAACTAGCGAGAAGAGGGACCTCAATTGAAAAACGTGACAAAAGAAGGAGTCCCATTTTGAAAGCCAAATTTTGTTGTAAAAAAATATAACATGGATGTTACCTAATAAAGGTAAACTGAGACTCATTTGACACTATGGTGGTAAGGCATGGATACGAGGGTGTGAAATGGCTGCAGAGCTCTGAGAATGATGGATGTCCAAGGGTCTATGAATGAGTAAAAATAGGTGGAGCATCAAAGGAACTTTCTGATTTTACTTTGCTTATGTAGAAATTGAAATAATCAACTTTGCATATCATCCATATTGTACCAGACTCTGTTATTTAATTGTAAAACTGTCTTTAAAAGATCATGTAAGAATTCCCTACTCTTAACCATTTTGACAATAGGATTTATTTTTTAGATATAATCTTTAAAGATTATACACCTAGTCTTCTAAATAGGTTAAATAATACATTTTATAAATTGTGAGGGATTGTCTGGCGTATTCATTTACCCCTGTCTTTGTCTGATTTGCTCTTCTATACATTTATTGATGGTGTTTTACACCTTTTGTGTTTTACCCTAGGGTGCTACCAGGGTGTATTACAATGTTCACTAACATCTCTAACAGTTTTTGACATCCCATGATCCTGAAAGAAAATTATGGTCGTGTACTCTATTTTTATATTAATGATGCGTTTTCCTTATGCAAATGTGACAAGTAATTGGAGGGTGGAAACGATGAGCATGTTGGATATAAAGTGAAGTCCTTCTAGTTAATTGATTTTTCATTTGTTTTACTGAGTTAGAAGGAATTGTTTTAGCAACGAACTTACTTCAGCCGGAGTTTTCTTCCTTTGATTTCGTGCTTTGTAGTATATATCTCCCCCTTTCTTTTAATGATCAGTAACTGCTTACCATTCTGCTTTTTCCCCACTGACCTAAGCTAATTAGCTTTCTCCACTAACATACCACTACAACTACTTCTATTTCTACCATTTCTCTTAAGAGCGACACAGTACAATAAAGAGTCCCTTGAGTTATATTTTAACTGTATAATGACATAGAAATGTGAAATTTTGAGAAGTGAGTCAAGCTCATATTATGCATGTGATGCAACATACCTCATCTGTTTCTTATCTTAAATCTCCTTAGATCTTCATAGGACAACATTTTCAACCTGTAAAATGATATTTTGAGGGGAGCAGACATTTCAGTGATTCAAATTTAAAGTTAGAAGATTATCCCTAAGGTTGATCTATTGGAATTACTTCTCTGAGCCAAAGTAATTCAAGTAATTCAGGTGTAGTGAAACACTTCTAATTTTAAATTCAGAAGCAGTGAGGAATGAATTGGATTACTGGCTATAGCACATAGCTGATCCTCTTTCTTATCATACTTAACTTTTAAAGCCTGGTCTTTTAAAAATGTGCTTCAGAAATCCATGTGCTCACAATAATTTGATTCATTAATTTTGAAAGACTATTACAAAGGTCTTTTAGTAATAAGTTCAGATACCAAAAAACCCAAGAGTGAATATACACCATTAAAATAAAGAACTCTGTAAAAATGTCTCAATGAATCAGAGGTGAAAAGGTGATCATATTCTAACAGGGAGGTCATATACATATATATGTCTAAATCCTCACACAATGGATCCTTGGAATTGGAGGTGGGCAGAGAACAAATAACTTCCTTTTTGTTCCTATGTTATATGTGTTTTCAGTATATACATTTGTAACACTTTATTTTTGGTATTAGTTAGCAAGTGTTAGCACATGCTAGCGCTTGTTAGCAAGTGCTACAAGGGAATAAAGAGAATACAAATTTTACATATATCAAATCAAATGTCTGAGTAGAACATGTACCAAATTTAAAATAATATTCAAGATATTTTTCTTTATTTCTCTCTCTCTTTCTTTCTATTTTCATTCCTTCCTCCCTCCCTCCCTTCCTCCATCCCTTCCTCCCCTCCTTCCTTCTTTCCTCACTCTCTCTTTCTCTCTCTCTCCCCACCCCCAGCTCTCTCTCTCTCTCTCTTGCTCTCTTTCCCCCCTGAAAGTTGTAATAGCATTTAACAAGAGTAGGTATGACATTGCTACCATTTATTCAAATCTCTAGTTCTATCCAATATTCCCTGTTGTATGTATGTGGGTGTATAATGTGTATATCTATAGATGTACACATATACATGTAATATATAATTTAATATTATGATACAATATATACTAAGCAAAATATGTGTTTCAGATTAAAGAATTTTTTATAAGCTGAACTTTTGATGCTTACTAAATTGTAATCGGTTACATATTTTAATCTGTTACTACAAAAATATTATTTACTTTGTTTTCTAATTCTATATAGCTTTTTTGTTTGCTTGCCACTGTACTGGCATAGTAGAGGTAAAAAGATGAATATTTACACTGTTTTGAACTTAATAACTTACTGTTCAGCTGGAGGACACATGTCAGTAACTACCACTTGATCTAGGCTTTTGGGTAGAATTAGAAGTATTGATATTTTAAGGAGTGGAGAGGAAAGGGAAGAGGCCTTTAAGATTTGAGAAACAGTTTCAAAAACAAAGAAGGAATAAGAATGGAGAGAGCCCTACTGTGAGAAAGGGGACTATTGGACATGGCAAGAGACAATGCCATGGCCACATCAGGGAGAAGCTGAAGAGCGAGGCTGAGTGGTGGGTGTGTTACTGCATAAAGAACAAACATGTTTCTAGGAAAGAGGAAAGAATAAATGAAAGGTAAGAGAAGATCAACAGCAGCAGCAGCAGCAGAAGAAGAAGAAGAAGAAGAAGAAGAAGAAGAAGAAGAAGAAGAAGAAAAAGAAGAAGAAGAAGAAGAAGGAGAAGGAGGAGGGGAAGGAGAAGGAGAAGGAGAAGGAGAAGGAGAAGAAGAAGAAGAAGAAGAAGAAGAAGAAGAAGAAGAAGAAGAAGAAGAAGAAGAAGAAGAAGAAGAAGAAGAAGAAAGAGGAGGAGGAGGAGGAGGAGGAGGGGGGGGAAGGAGAAGGAGAAGAAGAAGAAGAAGAAGAAGAAGAAGAAGAAGAAGAAGAAGAAGAAGAAGAAGAAGAAGAAGAAGAAGAAGAAGGAGAAGGAGAAGGAGAAGGAGAAGAAGGAGAAAAAGAAGGAGGAGGAGAAGGAGAAGGAAAAATTGCCAGATCTCAGAAGACAAAAGAAGAAATGGGATTAAAACAAACAAAAGGAATACAAAGAACATCTTGTGAAAGTAAGGACACAAGGGATTTGGCCCTACCTTGTCCATGTAACCATTCTTGCAGACATTGCTAATCCACCATGTTTTTCTCCAGAAAAACTTGATCAGAACGAGAATCATTCATGAGGTAGTACTCCAGGAAACCCTATCTATCATTACTGACACATGAGATGAAAGTTATTTTGTATTTTAGAAATAATACATAAGAGTTCAAGAGGCACTAGAGACAGAAGTCACTCATGTTACCATTTTCACTTGCAAAGGTGTAGATAAATAATTTTACTTTTTATTTCCTGGATGGAGAGTTCATCAGTTGCACAGTTGTGGGAGATTATCCACCTAAACTGTTTATAATGCTGTGTTTCTCAAATGATGGTCTGCAGATCACCTCCAGCAAAATTGTTGCATTTCTGAATCACCAGATTCCTCTGCTAAGGCATCCTGAGTGAGAATCCAGGACAGGGAACAAATAAGTTGTGTTTTTAGCAAGCACCTTGCCTGCATCTCTTATGTAGCAAAGTTTGAAACACAGGAGTATAAGGATCACTCATCTGGGTAACATTCCTATCAGCACTGAAACAGCAAATGCTGACTGAGTGAACTGGTGAAGTTACTTTTCATTAATGATACTTAGTTTCTTTGAATTCACAGCTTTAGGAAGGCATCAAACCTACTAGCTGAGATAAAATTTAAAAAAGTATCTGTGTTAGCTAAATGGAAACACAAATATATACATTGTACAGTACTAAAATAATACATCTATCCAACTATATTGTGTCTGATTTTTAATTACCAGTGATTTAGACTAGATGAGGGTGAAAACCCCTCCAGGCATAACCAGGGTATGCCTCCTGACTAGACCTTCTTTCCCTTTTGCCTGCTGGCGTTATGTCACTGTGTCAATATTGTTCCTTCTGCTTATGTGTTCTGTAACCCTAATTGAGACCTGCCCATTATAATTTCCTCATAAAGACTTGTTTAATTAAGTTCTGCTTGATTTTCCCCTCTGGTGATACAAAAGAAAGTAACATGCCATTCAGAGTTGTGAAAGAAGGAAAATAGTTTTGCATAGGTGGCCAGATTCAAGCCTTACATATCTTAATATCATATTCAGAGCTACTAATAGTCAAGCTAAATCATGAAATTTAAAACCATTTTCCATCATTTTCCCCTAATATATGCTTTTTACTTTCTGTGCCTTTCCTCACTTTACTACTTCTGCCTAAAATACCTTTGTTCCTCCCACATCTTACCCCTCCCTCACTTTTGCCTGTCTAGATAAAATATTTTCAACTTATAACTATCTATAATGTGTTTACTATGTCTCTCTTATGACAGTCAAATATACCTTATATTTTCTTATATTTATGGTAGCATAATTCCTTATTTATACAAAACTGTCTCCAAAGGCAGATTCTCTTTGCTTCCCCAGCACCTGGGTGTTTACAGTAGGTACTCAATTATACTTACCAAAATTAACAAATTAATAGATGATCAAAAAAGCCAGCTCTGGGAGGACTGTGTAGGGATAAATTCCTTTTTGCCTCATCATCATTGTAAAATGATCTTGCTAGAAAAATTTTGTCCTGACCTGGACACAGAGACACTCCATCAGTTCTGAAATGTAACTATCCAATGGGTATTTTTGAGATCTTCATTTGTGCACAGAGCCATGGTTACCAGGTAAACACAAAGTGTTGAGAAGAAATTCAATTATTTCTTTGTGACTCATTGACGTTCCACCTAAGTAAGCACTGGTGCATTTGTTTTAATGATTCTTTCTAGAAGTTTTAGGGATAGTTAAGAAAAGAAGCTATGGGACTTCCCTGGTGGCTCAGTGGTTAAGAATCCACCTGCCAATGCAGAGGATATGGGTTCAATTCCCTGGTCTGGTAAGATCCCACATGCCATGGAGCAACTAAGCCCCTGTGCCACAACTACTGAGCCTACTCTCTAGAGCCCTTGAGCCACAACTACTGAGCCTGTATGTTGCAACTACTGAGGCCTGCATGCCTATAGCCATGCTCCACAACAAGAGAAGCCACCACAATGAGAAGCATGTGCACAACAACAAAGATCAGCCCTCACTTACCACAACTAGATAAAGCCTGTACACAGCAACAAAGATCCACTGCAACCAAAAATAAATACATAAAATACATTTATTAAAAAAAGAAAAGAAGTTATTATACTTAGAAGTCTATAATTTTTTTTAAAGTTAACAATGGACTGTAAGATTTTATGACAAGGATGGAAAGTGAGATGGGGGAAGACATGCCATGTATTTAAATGAACTTGAACCCATCCTCAAAGCCACTGTAGATGATACCCTCAGTCTATTGATGGGCAGTAAAATGAGTCAGAGAATGAGGTTTAATGAAGCTCAAGCCAGTATTCCCAATGACTGAAAAAAAAGCCCAGAAAGTTTAATAGTTTTTTGAAAATAAAAATTGGGGGCTTCCCTGGTGACGCAGTGGTTGAGAGTCCACCTGCCGAGGTAGGGGACGCGGGTTCGTGCCCCGGTCTGAGAAGATCCCACATACCGCGGAGCAGCTGGGCCTGTGAGCCATGGCCGCTGAGCCTGTGCGTCCGGAGCCTGTGCTCCGCAAAGGGAGAGGCCACAACAGTGAGAGGCCCGTGTACCACAAAAAAAAAAAAAATTGGAGAAAATACATTTCTCAGAATATTTCACTCTTATGTCTAATATATTACCCTGAAGAACAATCTATTCTCTTGTCTAAATTACCAAAGACTAAATAATCATTTATTCCCTGAGGTAGTGGATGTTGAGGGTTTGTATTACAAGAGTAAAGACTGCCAGAGATAAAATATAGAGTTACTTCACTAGAATTTTTTTTCTCAGGATCTGTTGTATTATACATCACCCTATCCCCCTAATTCATGTTATGACACCGAAAAATGCCAGGTTGTTGAATTTAGCTATAATTACTTCCTGCGCCTAGAAACACTGGCATTCCAGAAAGTAAATTAATTTTTCACTTCTGGTTTCAGATTACTGACTCTTGGTAAAAGGGTTATGCTAATTTTTCTGGTCAAGTGTCAATTGATGAGTCCCATAAAAGCACAGTTAAAATGCTATAAATATCTCTTGTCTTTATCAAATATTTTTAGGCAATTGTGAAACCGATGAATAGGTTTATCCTGCCCCACCTCCTAAATAAGGGAAAATAAAAGAAAAATTACTGCATAATAGCCTTATGACTATGCATATTTAGCCTCTATTTTACATTTGAATACATTTTATTGAAATATGCAAAACATCCAAAAATTTTAAAACATGCACAAAAAAATAATATGACAAAATGCAAGCTATCCTTTAATGTCATCCTTTAGGAAGGATGTTGGGGAGCTGTTATATATATTTTCTCTGAATTTGCCTTGAAATATGCATAAATTCATATGACATTTTGGTAAATGTATTTCCCTAAGAAGATGCCGTGCATTTCAGTAAGTGTATGATTTGGCAATTATTAAAGAAATTCATTACTCATGTATAAAAAATAGTTCCATTAACTACATGTAACCTGTCAGAATGTGACTTATGGTTGCCTCTAGCAATAGCAACGTATGTTCTCTGCTCATTCAATTTAATAATACATTTTCAATAATAAATAAATTAGGTAATAAATTCATGTTATGTGCTGGAAACTAGAAATAACTCTCTTTCTCTCTGTCTCTTTCACTCCCCCTTCCCTTCCCTTCCTTTTCTCTGTCTTTGTCTCTCTCATCCCTCCCTCTCTCTCTCTCTCTCTCTTTCTTCAATGTGCAGTATTCCATTGAAGTCAATATCTTTTGGAAAAAAAAATAAACAAGTATTATCCCAAAATAAAAATAATCCAAAGGAGACTAGTTCAAAATTGAATATGATCAATAATTCTTAAGAATCCTTCCTTCCTATTATTTTATTAATTTATTTTTACATTTCAAACTGCTTTACACCTCTCATCTTATTTTACCTGAATAAAATATTGTGAGGTTCTAAAATATTATTTTGATAATATATAATAATATCAGTGGAAGTCAAGGTCCATTGAGGTCACATGATCAACAGTTCATATGGGAAGTGGTAATTAGTAGCATATTTAGTTTGCGAATACAGATTTCTTGACTTAGTTCCATGTTCTTTCTCAAAACCAAAGAGGTAGATAATATTGGTACAATTCCCCCATTTACTGTGTCAGCTTTGTGGCTTGTCCTGTTTTTAATCTTAAGTGTTTTAAACACTTCCCCTTTGCCCCTGTCCTAGTATAGAAATAAAAGCAGTTGAAAATAATTTTCCTGCTTAGATCTCAAAGATGAAGACTCAGTTCTCAGTCAATATATGTGCTTAAGGTGAAGTCATCATTGGTGAGGTCTGAGGACATACATGTACTTGTCTGTGAAGGGAGAAACTGGGATTTTTGTAAGTCACATGATTGCTCATGTGGGGCACAGCATAGTAAAAACAGCATAGATGTTAGAATTAGATATTAAATATGAGTGTTAACCCCTGTTCTCCCACTCACCAGCTACGTGTTCTTAGAAAGCTGAAGTTCAAATTTTCAACTAGTAAAATGATGGAGTTGTAATATTTTAGTGAAATAGGCCATGCAGGGGCTCACTAAATATTTACTGAATACTTTCATCTCATTCCCTGTGGATTTAAACTTGCTTCTCTACAGTTCTCTCTATTGACTGTATTGAACTGTCCCCTCTTCTGGTATAGGCTGAACAGAGACAATGAAAGTCAACGGAAGGGAGAATGAAAGTGAACATTTGTGTAAGCATTTCTTGTCCCAGGGTCCTTTCTACTGGTTAAGGGACCACCTTTCTGTATCAAAGGAGAGACCTGCTGTCCCAGCAGATGCCCCTCTCCCACTCCAGTTTCCACTTTGGCTGGGTCCCAGTAAACCCTCCTTCCACTAAGCCATTCAGGCTGAGGGTGGGAATAGCTTTCCTGCCATGGTTCTTCCAGAGTGTTTCACCATCACTTGTTGACTTCCTCAAAGCTGCTCACACCTTTTAAAATAACCCCTTTATTAAACTCTCTTCAAAAGTCCATTTTCAATGTTCCATCTGTTCTCCAACTGGGATATTGATCAAATCATTATTATCCTTATCATTAAATATAATTATTAATGAATGGTTTCATTGAATGCCATACGAAGTGTTGCTATGAACAAGATTCATAGTATTTAACTGCCTTGAGATCATGAAAGTTATCAAGTGACACGTGGAAATGCAGAACCATCTATCTTGTGAGGCTTCTGGATAACTGCCTAAAATGCAGATGTCATAAAGGAACTCAAAAATGTTTATATCTGTTGAGAAGTGTACTAATTTACTAATTAACAAATATGTATATTTAATAGGGTATTGCTTTTGTTTGTTTGTTTTGTTTTGTTATGTTTTTGTGGTACGCGGGCCTCTCACTGTTGTGGCCTCTCCCATTGTGGAGCACAGGCTCTGGACGCGCAGGCTCAGTGACCATGGCTCATGAGCCTAGCCGCTCCACGGCATGTGGGATCTTCCCGGACTGGGGCACGAACCCGTGTCCCTTGAGTCGGCAGGCGGACTCTCAACCACTGCACCACCAGGGAAGCCCAATAGGGTATTGCTGAACACTGCACAAACAGTATATATCTATCAAATTGTATAAATAATTATAAATGCAAAGATAAGACAAAAATCACTTTTACCTTTTACATTAATGAGAAACATGAAAAATATGTTAAACTTGTCTTCCTGGGAGTGGCTAGGATGGGGATTTCAGAGAGAGAGGCTTCTGCCTTCAGCCCTGGGATGATCACAGCTGTGAGCAAACTGATCCTGACCTGCCCAGAGCCTGTGATTCCAGTGGCATATCCACCATGGGGACTGGTTCAACACTGGCTAAGATAAATAGCAATAAACAAAATCTATTCAACTGCATGGAAAAAATAGAAGATGCTGAGGGATGGGCTTAATGGAAAAAACATTTTGGCAAAAGATAAGAAATAGAAGGAACAAAATATTTTTATAATACGATAAATTATATAAATTATATAAATTATAAATTTTTATAATACGATAAACCACATAAGCTAAATAATTTAATAACATGACTTTTAAAACTTACACATTGGCTAATATTTTTCAGTCATTTTCTCTGAAGCAGTATACTACATATCAGAGAAAATCAGCTGATTCACTTTTACAAAGCCAGAGGAAAATAAATTGAGATGAGAGTTTCTCCTCCTAGTAAATGTTGAGAAGATGAGCATTCATTTTCCTGATGTTTCCTATCAGTGAGATTTCCAATAACCCATAGTTTCATGCAATTCACTCCTTCTACCTCATTTGGTTGACCCAGGCATTGGGATTGATTGCTACAGGTTTAATATAACTACATCTAATGGCTTGTAGATTGTTTTATAATCAAGCCTTGCTTGAAATGTCTATTCAGCTTTGCCCCAGGAATCAGAATGTTAAAGTGCCTAGGACAAATGACTTTCTCCACATTTGGCATAAGAACCCTTCCTAACAGGGTAGCATAGTAGTTGTTTATTCTGGAACCCACTAAAACTAATTACAAAAAACAAAAGTAAATATAAACAATTACAAGAGCTTTAAGTGATAAGGAAGATTTTGGAGCTCACTAGGGGTAAAATGTATTGTTTCACAGTCTATTGGTGACATAATGGATTACAGAAGATCCTGAAGGTGTGTGATGCTTTTTACTTACAATGTTCATGGTAGGTTTCCATCAATGCACACAGACATTGCAGATATCAGTCTAATAACCTTGAATTTCTTTCAAATGTGGACGTTATTAGACCTGTTGAACTTTGTTTTTTCAAGAATGAACATCTTATAAATTTAAATACCAACTGTGAAAGATAATAAAATAATTTGTTGTCTCAGGTTATATTTTTAAATAACTTTTTATGTTGTGCCTATAATTTGTTTCTTATAACTTTAGCTAACATAATTACTTCAAATATCTAAAAGTTTATTTATTTTCTCCAAACATCTGTTTAGTATATCTTAAATAATGCATAATAAAAGCAATTACATAAGTGAGGCTTCTGTATTTTTTAAATAGTGATAAAAGTTAAGGGAATACCAAAAAGTCTCAAACTGACTCTTGAGCAGGAAAAATTAGGTAAGGATGAGAAATAAAAATTTGAAAAGATTCTACCTAATCCATTTGTTTGTATTTGAGGCTGATGACATACTGATCTGGCTTAATTAATATAAGAACATAATTGTTAGTTCTTACCAATGGAAAATTGTGACAGATTCCCATCTTTGTTCAAAAAGAGTCTGAAACAAACTTCTTAACTTTGATTCAATAGATTTAATTCATATACCTAATATACCAGATATTTTTATATGTATTTATTTATAAATACAATACACCCAAGTACATCTCATTGGATTTTGATCTGTCTGAGAGCATTTGAGTAAATTACATTATTAATATAATTAAAACCTTAAACTAAGAAATAATGGCATCATGAGAGGGCTAAAATCAAAATGTTGAGCCATAGCATCCTGGTTTAACATCTTACATCCAAACATTTCTTCTCAGTGTGTCTGGTGCTTTGATTCGTGCATTAAAAAGCTAGTTTGTATAAATGTTCAAAAGATGAGCATTTCTTTATCTCAACAGGTGTTAGACTTACGCTTTTTTTATTTCCAGTTTGAATCCTTTATTTTTTAATTCTTTTTGACATCTTTATTGGAGTATAATTTGTTTACAATGGTGTGTTAATTCCTGCTTTATAACAAAGTGAATCAGCTATACATATACATATATCTTTAGACCTACTCTTTTTTTTTTTTTTTTTTTGGCGGTACACGGGCCTCTCACTGTTGTGGCCTCTCCCGTTGTGGGACACAGGCTCCGGACATGCAGGCTCAGCGGCCATGGCTCACAGGCCCAGCCGCTCCGCGGCATGTGGGATCTTCCCGGACCGGGGCACGAACCCGTGTCCCCTGCATCAGCAGGCGAACTCTCAACCACTGCACCACCAGGGAAGCCCTAGACCTACTCTTAATGAAGGATTGTCTTTTTGATTAAGCTGTAACTAAGAATCAATGAAAAGAAAGAATAAAAAATTTCCAAGCCTTCGTAATACTTTGGATATAGGTATGTGTATGAAACAGGGAGAAGAGGTAGAAGGATACTTACATTAATTGTGAACAATGATACAGCTTTATTTTTGTGACTGCAAAATCATATTTTTTTTTCATTAGGATATATATATAAATAGCAAAATTGAAAATATTTTAATCTAGCAACTGGTCATTTTCTTTCAATCACATATTTTCTACCTGGTTACACTTCTGCTTGCCCACTTGTTTTTTTCTTTTTCTTTTTCTTTTTTTGTTGTTCATTTTGACATGCACAAACCATTGCAACTTGTAATATATATATATATTTCTCATCATCTTTCAGTCATTTGTTATTTTGGCCACGGTTGGTTGAAGGTTTTGTTTGTTTCAATGTGTTTGTTTTTAATAACTCAGAGTCTGTGACTATTTGAAATCAAATTAAAAATAAAAGTGGAAAAGTGTGTTCTTTGTTGTTGATTTTTTTTTTTTTTAGAATGCCTAGTGCCTGTCTTTATAGGGGACATTGGGACAAGAGAGTTGAAAACTAGAGAAAAATATAAGATGAGCAATACATAGTCATCAACTATCTTTATAGATTAAAATTATCTTATTCAGTATAAAAATATAAAATTACATTATTAGTAATTTTATTTGATTTGTTTTCAAAATTATCATATTTGATATATTTATATATAAGAACATATAGTAAAGAAGAAGAAATCACTTTTGAATACATGGTTTGAATTTGCCCTTCTGATAGTTGGAGACCGCTGAATTAAAAGCCATTAGCAAAAATTCTCTCCTTCTATGTTCTCAACCTGTATATTTATTATTTGAGACACCCTGAATTTTTGAGGAGTAAGAAGTCTCCTTGTCTCACATTACCATTTGAATTCTGACACAAAATAAATCTGTTTTGAAGAACATCACAATAGATAAGCTATCAGGATATTCACACTTATAACCCCTTTTAAATAATGTTTAATACAATATTTTATAGTGTTTGTGGATCAGTTATCTCTGAATAGTCCTTCTTGAAATGGTTTTATACTTTAAACAGCAGAAAATTAATTAACGCTGTGTATATTTAAATACTCATAATAATATGTTAGAAATTTTGGGTTGTTTTAGGAAGCAACAAGAAATCCAATTAAGGAGGATTAGAAAACAATATTATCTATTATACACTGTAACTTTAAGATGAAAAGTGTTGAAAACAATTTTATTAATTGTCTCTAATTATAGTTTAAGGTAAGTGATGAAGAAAACTTAAATGTAATAAACTCCCCATAATACATCCTATGGAGCAATACAAAATATGGCCAGTTTGTTGCTTAAGACTAAACATTTTATTTTTATTTTTTATTTTTTATTTTTTTTGGCGGTACGCGGGCCTCTCACTGCTGCGGCCTCTCCCATTGCAGAGCACAGGCTCCGGACGCGCAGGCCCAGCGGCCATGGCTCACGGGCCCAGCCGCTCCGCGGCATGTGGGATCCTCCCAGACCAGGGCCGAACCCGCGTCCCCTGCATCGGCAGGCGGACTCCCAACCACTGCGCCACCAGGGAAGCCCCAAGACTAAACATTTTAAAAAAGAAAAAGAAACATGTATCAACACTTACATTGTCAAATACACTTACCTTCAGCTGATTAGAGCTGATATGGTGTTTTCAAACAATGTGGGCTGTACTTAGTTGAATTTACTTCTTGACTTTAAATTCTGTACAATGAAAGCAAAGGGACCTCAATTTAAACTCAAATTGTTCTATTCAACACATTTGAAATGTACCTGAATTCCAGTTTATGTGCTTAATGAATGAATAACAATACTCAGGCACCTATTAATCATGAAAAACTGAAGTTAGATAAGACAGGACTGTCTGATCTTTGCCGGTCTCCCAGAATCAAGATGTATTGCTTTCAGGCAGATGTCTTGAAGAGTCAGAGTGTGGGAGGATGACTTAAATTTGAAAAAAAAAAAACCCAAAAACTTAACGATGAGGATGAGACAATCTGTTGTGTCATAACTTCCCAAGTAGCTCTTCTATAAATAAGGATAACATGAAGTAGTATAAGAATCTTCCCTTTAGAGAAACAATTGCAGACATGTGCCTACAGTAACTCAAGTGCTCTGACAGCTCAAAGAAATGAAGCTCTGACCTAATTGGCCAGTTTTGAACTAGAAGCATTAGAATAAATTCCATATGTTGGAAATTGAGTAAACTCATGTCAAGTAATGAGGATGATAAATTAAGGAATATATGTGTGATTTATTACTCCTTTCTCGAGAACACCTTTAGCAGTAGCAAATGTAAATTAAGATGACACTACAAAACAGATTAGTGGAAAATAGTATGCAGAATTCCAAGGAGATTAACAAGCAGGACAGGAGACGCTTTTAAAAATCACAGAAGAAACTCAAGTGCCTGCTGGTCTTGAAAAGAATCAGTATTTATCTAGTCCTTTTCATCCAAGAATCTTAGTATATTGCAAAGTATTTCAAATTGCTTTTCACCTGGTAAGGTATTCATATTGTCATCTAAATCCTACAGATCAAAATAAAAATCAAAGTGCCCTATATTTGTTAAAAACTACAAAACAGGAAAAGCAAGTTAGTGATGGATCCCTCTTGGTATATTATTCAGAGACACAAATGCAAGGAAGATGAGCAGAAAACACTGTGCTTTACTAATACTGTGTGACAGGATAATTTATTGGAAAATTCATTTGTGTTTTGTTTTCTCTGCTCAGGAAGAATCAGAAAGAATGAGAGTTCACAGTATTTTGTGCTCTGCATTTTTCCTTCCATTCTGAGTAGGACTTTATGTTTCTTTGCCTGAGGGACTGTTCAGGACCTGAACATAACTTATTTGAAAATAGCCTCTGTTTCCAGCTTTTGTGAAAGTACAAACCAGGGGTTGCAAATTCAAATACTGACAGAGCTAAGCAGCACCGAAGTGAACAAAGCAGACTGGGTTTAATTTTTTTCCACATAGGCTCGATTTGGTTGCATACTTATTTGTGTAGGAATAGTCATTACTTTCACTAAAGAGTATACTTCCTTTCTTTTTTAATTTAGAATTTTGGTTCATTTATCTTTTCTTCTTTTGATACTGTCCACGAAACACTGCACCAAACAGAGTTAAACAGGCAAAGAAAACTTTACTCAAGATTACCAAAGGGGCCAAGACTGTTGCAATACGAGGAAGAGATTGAACTCAATTTTGCTGAAAGAAAAAGTGGGATGAACTAAACAAAATACATAAGAGGACGTGGTGGGGAGATTGATCTATGTGATTAGACCATCTGTGTTTGTTGAGTGTCACTTATCAAAATTAAGGTCTAGCATCCCACAGAGATTGGGAGATAGGGTCAGGAATCCCTTGGATGATTACATAACAAAGGGAAGACTCCCAGGTCCTTGAGAAAGACCTTTCTGAGTTATAAAGCTTCCAAGAGCCCAAGAGAAGATTTACATCCAAAGGGACAGAGAAATAATTCATAATCACAAGTTTTCTAAATAAACGCCCCAAGAAATGGGAGGTCAGAGACCTATGGTCAGGAAGAAGTCTGTCTAATATTTAGTCAAACTGAGGAGAATGTTAAGGCTTTTACAGTCAAAAGTGATATGGTCAAAGGGAAATCTTTCTGTTATATGTGGAGGACAGCAGTGCGAATATGGTGCTAAATGGTGACCATCGGATTAATGTTGTCAGAGACACCTGGTACTGATGAGGGATGCTGAAAGCTTGCCAGGCTCATGTAGATGGGGCAGCAGTACTATCAAGAGGAACTGAAGACTCAGTTTTGCCAGATCTGTCTGTTTTTTAGGAGAATCTAGATGTTTATGTAGGCAGTTAATATAAAGTTTTTATCACTTTGAAATATTAATAAAAGATTTACCTGATCAGCAAGCCATCAGTCTATCCTCTCTTGCAAGATCTCAGAAAGCAATATATTAAACATCCTAAAAAGAGATGGAAGGGGGGAGCCACCCTCTTTTGGCCAGGGGTTGGGGATGAAAGAAGTGGAACAAAGAAAAGATGGTTCAGGAGGATGATTAAGGACTGTCTGCATGGGTAATGGATCATGAAATCAACCTGCCTCCTTCCACTGGAATCAAAGAACTTTAAGGCTTAGAGTCAAGTAGATTTGATTTAAAGTTAAAAAAGAAATCTGATATTTCCTACAGAGTGAAATTTGTGGAGAAGAATAATATGCAAATACAGTGACTGAATGACTTGATGGTTACCATCATCTATTTCATATGATAGGTATGTGCAGTGGGGGAAGGGGGATGTGATTCATATTTTCCTAGCCAGATGTACAAAAGAATAATGTTATTTGCTTTCTATAACTGATGTCATTTTTTATTAACCCCCATTTCTACTTATAGAGTACAGTGTAGGGCCTGAAAGATCTCAAGTTGCCAAATTATACCTCAGTCCTCCCATTTTTCAAACTTTCTCTTTGCATTCTCAGTCTCTTTTGAATACATAGTCAGAACTTTAAAGTTGAAGCATCAAACCAGTGCTGTTTCTCCTATTTCAAAAGGGACCCCTTTTTTTCCTCCCTGTCTTCTTTTTTCATGTAGCCCCTGGATGCAGGGAAATATATATTCTTAGTGGAAGAAAGAGCTTCACCTATGTCCACAAGAATGTGATTGTTCTTGTCCTGTATCTTGGGGATCAAACTTATAATCAGGATTGCATCATGAGAACCAATATATGGAGAGTTTAAGATCATAGACAAGAGGATAATATTCCCTGGACTCATAGCCCAGCTTTTTTTATTTTTTTTTTATTTTTGTGGTATGTGGGCCTCTCACTGTTGTGGCCTCTCCCTTTGTGGAGCACAGGCTCCGGACGCACAGGCTCAGTGGCCATGGCTCATGGGCCCAGCCACTCCACGGCATGAGGGATCTTCTTGGACCAGGGCATGAACCTGTGCCCCCTGCATGAGCAGACGGACTCTTAACCACTGCGCCACCAGGGAAGCCCCATAGCCCAATTTTGCCACTGATTAGATATCTGACACTGGGAAATAACTTAAATTTTCTAGGTCTTAATTTTGTCATGTGTAAAAGAGGGGTAAAACAGTACCTACTCATAGAGTTTTAAAAGGATTTAGTTACTGAATGCAAGCTCCTGGTAATATGGCAAGCTCCAGGTAAATATTATCACTACATTACAGGACTGATATCAGCTGAAGGGTGGTTGGTACTGTGGTACTCACATCCCTAGGGTTGTTGCCATTGCCTCTGGTGAGGGAGGTCCATACCACAGTGCTTTCCTTGCCCCAAAACAAGGCTTTTCCTGTCAATATCTTCTTAACTGTACTGGAATTCTTAGCTATATTCTCCTCACCATAGTCAACATATAAGATGTCTGTGGGTTTGATTAACTCAGTTATAATAAATGACTTAATTAGTGTAATTAGAGGCAATAGGGAAGTCTTTTTCTTAGTTTCAATCCCTCCTTTTATTTCTTAAACATGTGAAACATATTTGTAGGTTTCTTCCAATGTTTGAAGTTTATAGGTTAGTTTATGTCATCTGCTGTTTCTCCTGACTCTTTTTTACAGAGGTTAGCTCAAGATGGTGGAGTATAAGGACGTGAGCTCACCCGTTCTTATGTAAACACCAAAATCACAAGGAACAGCTGAACAACCATTGACAGAAAAATGCTGGAATCTACCAGAAAAGATACCCTACATCCAAAGGCAAAGAAGAAGCCACAATGAGCAGGTAGGAGGGCACAAGTGCGATTAAATCAAATCCCATATCTGCCAGGTGGGTGACCCATAAACTGGAAAACAATTATATCACAGAAGTTCTGCCACAGGAGTGAAAGTCCTGAGCCCCATGTCAGGCTTCCCAGCCTGGGGGTCTGCAACAGGAAGAGGAGCCCCCAAAGAATCTGGCTTTGAAGGCCAGTAGGGTTTGACTGAAGGAATTCCACAGGGCTGGGGGAAAAAGGAAATCCACTCTTGGAAGGTGCATAGAAGGTCTTGTGCCCACCTGGGCTCAGGGAAAGAAAGCAGTGACCTCATGGGAGACTGGGCCAGACCTACCTGCTAGTATCGGAGGGTCTCCTGCAGAGGTGGAGACTGGCTGTGGCTCACAGCAGGCAGAGTTCTGGTGAGTACTCATTGGTGTGAACCCTCCTGTAGGTCACCATTAACCCCACCATACAGCCTGTAGGCTCCAGTGCTGGTATGTCTCAGACCAAGCAACCAACTGGGCAGTAACACAGACCTGCCAATTAGCAGACTAGCTGCTAAACGTCTTCCTGAGCACAGCCATGCCCACCAGAGCAATGAGACCCAGCTCTACCCACCAGTAGGCAGAAAGCAGCCCCTCCCATTAGGAAGCCCACACAAGCCTCTTAGACATCCTCATCCACCAGAGGGCAAACAGCAGAAGCAAGAAGAGCTACAATCCTGTAGCCTGCAGAATGGAAACTTCAATCACAGAAAGTTGGACAAAATGAGATGGCAGAGGAATCTGTTCCAGATGAAGGAAAAAGATAAAACTCCAAAGAACAACTAAGTGAAGTGGAGATAGGGAATCTACCAGAAAAAGAATTCAGAATAATGATAGTGAAGATGATCTAAGATCTCAGAAAAAGAATGGAGGCAAAAATCAAGAAGATGCAAGAAATGTTTAATGAAGACCTAGAAGAACTAAAGAGCAAACAAACAGAGATGAACAATAAAATAACTGAAATGAAAAATACACTAGAATGAATCAGTAGCAGAATAACTGAGGCAGAAGAATGGATAAGTGACCTGGAAGACAGAAGCAATAGGAATTTAGAATCTAATTATTAAGAAAATATTATAAAATTATTTAAACTTTGACATTTCAAGTCATTCAGTACCCATTGAGCATTTATGGTATGCAGAAAGCAGATTACAAACTAGAGATAGGAGTAGGGGTTATTCAGAAATTATAAAAGCATAGTCTACTTTTAAGAGTTGAATTTTCATCCAGAAATGGAAACAAATGTATTCATATGCATAATACTAGAAACAAGGCAAATGTCCTTTAGTCCACAGAAGCATTATAAACGAATTCTGATACTCAAACAAATTAGGAAGTTATAACCTTCCACTGAAGAAATGTTTATAAGAAGAGGAGGGAACATACAGAGTTGAAAACATCTGTATAGGTTTAATTATCAGATAGAAGAAGCGCAATTAAAATTTTGTACATATCAGTAGGGAATATGTGAGAATTTTTCCTTTTCTGATAATTCTTAATTGAGATCTGTTTTGAGGTTAGAACTTGAAACAGATATTGGATGAGTTAGAGCAATGAATATCAGAAGACATGTTCTGGTCTTTTCTCCCTAAGCAAAAAAGAACCTTCAAAGGTACATGAATGTGTGAAGACGCAAATTTGTGTTTAAGGAAAAGTACTCCATTGATAACATGTAGGATAGATCTGAAAGAAGAAAAGTTAGAAACGTGGATGAAACTGAGTCTCACTTGCAAATCATTTCCTAATGGGCTTTTTAATATATATATATATATATATATATATATATATATATATATATATATATATATATATATATATATATATATATATATATTAGGTTGGGTACAGTTGGGATTTATTTCTTTATAGTGATTTGCGGGAATTCCTTGGAAGAAAAGAGTGCATGAGGAACTAATCTGGTGGCTGAGATGCCAAGTTTCCTACTCTGAGTTGTATTCATTTTCACATCTCCAATTTGGCTAAAACAATATATCACAACAATAAATTAATTCTGAATTGATTTTGAGTGAGTTGAACTGAATTATAAAGGTAAAATGAAAATGAAAGGAAATGATAAAGGGTCTCTATTATTAGATAAAGAAATATATAAAACTCAGAAAATATTGTCACAAAACAAGCAAAATTTGAGTGTTGATCAAGAGTTCTAGGCTGTGTGTGTGACTGGATGGAAGCTTCAATAATGTGAATTAGAAGCCAAAGATTCATCTGTTAAAACTATCTCTTTGCCAGAAGGTCATGCCAGTGGTCACCACTTCATTTAAAGATCTTTTAGAGAAAATGCATTGATTCCAGAAAATGTTCATACATTATTGTAAAGGCATTTTCCTAATTATAAATTTAACTCTGCAAGAAGATTCCTTAGAAATTCTAACCCTTCATTTATATTTTAGTGAAGAGGTTTGAGCTGATTATAATAATCTGTTCTGATCTGTGCTCATTATATTGTATTTTCCTTTAAAATTGACTGTCCTTCCCTTCCTGCCTCCATTGGTAAATTTCCTATGTGTTGTCATAAAATGTATACTGTTGTTTTTAAGTGCATATATTTTAATGTACATAAATTGATTGTGTCCTTCAACTCATTTTTCTTACTTTTTTTCCATTAAGCATTAAACTTTCAAATTCTCTCCATGTTTTTATGTGTAGATATATTCCATTGCTTCTGAATTCTATTTGAATTCCATGGAGTGTATTACACTTTACTTATCCATTCTGACAGTGATGGACGTCACAATTAACTCTAATTCCCAGAACTCACAAGAATGCCGTCATAAATACTCTTGTTTGTTTCCATTAGAAATCTCTATGAGAATCTCCTAAGAGTGGTATTGTTGGGTTATAGACTGTACTTATTCCTACAAATTATAAACAATTTCATCTCCAGAATGGAGATGCCAACCTTGTCTCTCACCAATGGTGCATGAACATTCCTCCTTCCCCACATCCTCACTAACACTTGCAATTATCCATCTTTTTAGTAGATGAAAAGTGGTATGTTTTCATTTTCAGCTGTTTAACTATTAAGAAATGAATTTGAGCATGTCTGCAATGTGCTTGTTAGCTTTTTGTTTCCTCTTCTATGAATTTCATGTTCCATTTTTCTAATATAATAAATTTATACATATAAGCTGATATACAGAAATTCATTATGTACTCCACATACAAGTCTCCTCATCATTTTTGTCTTGTAAAAATAACTTTACAATCTATAGTCTGTTATTTTTGACCCTAATACTTATTCACTGAGCACAAATGTTCAAGCATTCGTTGTTATCTAACTTTCAATATTGTCACCTTTTTGGCCTTAATGTTTGTGCATTTAGAAATTCTTCCCCACCCCAAGGTTACAAAGGTCATTATATGACCTCAAATTAGTTTTAACATTTTACCATTCCCATTTTAATTATTTCTTAGTTTTATTTTAAGCACCTATCTGTACCCATATAATCTCATGGAACTAATCACCTTACATGTCCTTTAAAAGAGGGAAAAGTGAAGATAAGAAGAAAGGATAAAAATTCATCTTAAACAAAAAATAAAGATGTGGAGTTCTTTGACAGAGATGAATACGAAGAAGGACATATCCACCAGGTTTAAATCACATAAAATATACTAAATAGTGGTGCTATGGACTGAATTGTGACCTGCCACTCCTACTCCATTCATATGTTGAAACCCTAATTCCCACTACCTCAAGATGGGGTCTTTAAATAGGCAATTATGTTGAAAGGAGGCTATTTGGGTGACTCTAATTCAATCTGACTGGTGAAGTAGAGATTAGGACACAGAGAGAGAGAGAGGCACCAGGGATGTTCCTGCATAGAGAAAAGGCCACGTGATGACACAGTGAGAAGGTAGAGAGGCAAGTAGAGAGGCCAGAGGAGAAACCAACCCTGCTGGCACCTTGGTCTTGGACTTCCAGACCCAAGAACTATGAGAAAAGAAATGTCTGTTGTTTAAGCCACCCAGTCTGTGATACTTTGTTTTGGCAGCCAGAGCCAACTAATACAAGTGTGTTAATGTGGAAGTGAAACTTTAGATTAAGTTTTCAGAACATTCTTACCACCAAATACTATTGGAATTATAAGATGATTACTCCAGGTAAATGATGACAATAACAGCCCCTGAAAAGATTTACAGCTACTTAGTAACAAATGCTAATACAAATGATATCTTGTATATTGACTGGTGCTTAACAGATTGGGCTATGGATTGTTAGTTCATTTCTAGAATTGACTTCCATGTTCTATTAACAATTATTTGTTGTTTACTTAGCTATGCTGTTGTAATAAGAAGAAATGTCGTGAAGGCTTGGCATAAATAATGGAGCAGAAAAACAATGCAGTTGCACCTAAACAAAAACAGCTATTAGCTTAACTTCACTCCCCTTAAATAACAATTTTCAACAAGCCCTATTCCACTCTACTTCAGTAAATTGTTCGTTCTTTAACCAAGTCTAAGTTAAAGAGTGACTCATTTCCTGTTTCCCTTGATTCTCTATTTCCCAAATAAGTAAATAGTTCTTAACTGGAATAACAGTGACTCCTATCCTTATGCAAATAAAAGTGAAGCAAATTCTCACTTGTTGTCAATGTTTTGACAGCAGAAGCTTAAGTTCAAAAATGATGTTTTTTTGCTTAAAGAGACCTCTTTCACCCTTTAGATACCCTGTTGGTCTGAGATAGTTTTCTTAGTATATTCAATGCTTTGATGATAACCAGAGCAAGGGCTGCATGCAACTGTCAATAAATACACATAGTGAGAAAAAGCATTATGATATAACTCAAGATAAAATTTATTGATGAGAACTGGAGCCCCTATCATCAGTCAACTCTCTCCTTTCATTTCACCTAGGTATACTGCCTTTAATTTTTATTTTTTTTTAACTTAACAAGGAGCATATTGCAGAAGCTAAAAAATGGTAAGGACTCACTCATTGATTTATCGGATGCACAGGCCTCACAGCCTTAACTGGACTGAAGTTTACCTGAGTAATTCTTATATACCTAAATGATGATACCTTCTTAGAGTGGTGATAAAGCACCACTTCAGTCCAACGTTAAACCAGCCAGGCATAGAGGACAGACCACTCCCCCCATCTTCATTCGTGATGATAAGATTATATCACTGGGAAAACAGCAGGTCTAATTCAAGATATGAAATGCCTCTTTGTTCTCTCAGATACACCGAGGAAAAACATTCCGAAGTTTGCCAACTCTACAGTAATAATCATGAGAAGTTAGTTGATTCTCACCAGGTGACAACCATTTTACTCAGTGCTCTCAGAATATCATTTGACTGTAAACCAATTTGAAATGTATTCAGATGATTTGGCTTTGAGAATTTTATAATCTCATATTTATTTTCACAGAATAGGGTTAACAGCTGGGAGCAACAAATTATGAAAGTGTATGTGAAAGTTGTCTCTTTCTCAATCTTGCTCTCTGGCCCCCTCCCCCCCACCCCATTTCATTCTAGCTCTCACTCCTGCCCTTTTATCATTGCAAGGAGGATAGAGCTGGTGTTGTGTTGATCTAAATTCAAATCCTGATTTTGGCACTTAATATCTGAGCAAATGTCGACAAGATATTTAACTTTCTGAACTTTAATATATTCCTCCATAACGTTTAATTTAAATTATGTACTGAAGTACTCAGTTACTTGCCCTAGTGCCTGGAAAATATTTGTCTCAATAAATTTTAGTATATTCAAATTTCATCCCTATGTTGGATTTTTCAAAAAATATTTTATAGATTTCAAAGATTATTAACACAAAATTGCAAGGATATCTAAGAATAGAGATGAACTTGTTTTGATTCAAAAGACATAAGAATATGATGTTTTAGAGCTCAAGATATAAGAGTAGGCACTTCATTTAAGATGGATCTTGATATATGCCTGTAATGCCATAGTGAAAAACAAATATATTTTCTACTATCTTTCTTACAGAAGACATTGTTCTATATTTTTCCCATTAACTCGTTAATTGGCTTAGTTAAAATAATTCTAAAACATTTCAATATTGCTATTGTACCATGTGCCACTGCAAACACTATGTGTTTGTCAGTTTAAATGGTAGAATGATGAATTTTCATGATGCTGGGATACACTGGCTGCTACAGCAAGGATGCCTTCCCTGCTGAATGAAGGATGTCTTCTGATCTTAGTACAGATTCTTGGTTGAACATGTACCATCCAATATCTCAGGATTCTGAATTTCTTTCAGATTTTGATGCTTTTAGTTGAGTTTGAAATAGCTTTCCCAACTAGTTCCTCCAGAGTAAGGCCATGCTTTTCTTTGTTTTGTTTTTAGTACTGACTTACCAAAGCCCTATTTCCAGTAATGTTCATAACCTTCCCATAAATATATCACCTGATTTGGGTGGGCTTTAAATCTTTTTTTTTTTTTTTTTTTTTCATGAAAAGCTTTGCAGCTGGAAAACTTTGGACTCCATGTGAATCAACTCAGGTCCACTGCTGGCCTATTGTATTGAGGAAGTATCTGGGTACTGCCTAAAGCATCTGTGTTGAAGGCCACTTTAACTATTTAACTTTCTAAAAAAATTTCTAATTTATTCCAGATAGACACTTTAAAAAAAAATGATGGTTAATTTGATGTGTCAACTTGACTAGGTCACAGAATGCCCATATGCTTGATCAAACATTATACTGGGTATTTATTGTGAAGGTGCTTCTGAGTAGATTGACACTTAAATCAGTAGACTGAGTAAAGCAGATTGCCTCTCACATAATGTGGGTGTTACTTATACAATACATTGAAGATCTAAGTAGAACAGAAGGCCTGACCCTCTCTCCAATAGGAGGGGCTTCCTCCTGCATCACTGCTTTTGAGTGGGGACATTGTTTTTTTCCTGTCTTCAGACTTGAACTGAAACATCAGCTAGTCCTGGGCTTCAGGCCTACTGGCCATCAAACTGGACATGCACCATTGGCTCTCCTGACCTCAGGCCTTCAAGCTCAGACTGTATATGTTATTCCTTCTTCTGGGTCTCTAGCCTGCTGACTCACCCTGCAGATCTTGGGATTGTACCCCTCCATAATCTCCTGAGCCTGTTGTTTATAGTAATGAATGGATTTATGAGATTATGGATATATACATACATATATATGTATATATCTTATAGTTTCTGTTTCTCTGGAGAACCCCTACTATACACTATACCAAAATTAGCTCCTATGAAAATGAAATAAATAAAACATAATATACAGAACTCTAGACCCAGTTTTATTTTTTAGTATTACTAAATTAAACAGATGTGAAATTACTCTGTCAAATTGCTGTAAAAGTCTGTAAATGTTTTCTCTCAGTTTTTGTTCTTACCATATTGTGAACAATAAAGAACAGTTCAGGGATATATGAAGGTATACAGTCTAAACTCTGAGCAGCACCGTTCTGACATATTTTAATAGGACACTAGAGAATAGATAAGTAAATGTTTCTTCTTAAGTGAGTGAGGAGAGGTCATAGAGAAAAAAAACAATTGAATTGGTGTAGATTCTTTGCAGTATTAAACACATTTTGAATATATCTAGTATTGACTGTTTAATACTTTTACACGAATGTTACAGAATCAGTAAAAAAAAAAAAAAAGGGTTTTCTTAGTGAAAAGAAATAATCTTGCTTTCCAAGAGGAATGGATGGTAGTAAACATTTAAGCAAAAATGCAAGACAGAACATATGATGTGTGACTTTTTATGTAGAATATTTAGAAATCAGTATTGTAAGAAATATTGGCCTTTTCCCCTTAAATTCTGCAGTCTTTATGTAGGATGTGATGTGGGATAAAATGGAATTTGTAGAATGAATAAGCTTTAGACAAGTGGACACAAGGATTAGCATCATTCCACAAAGAACTAAGAGAGGGTAATCATGCAGCAAGAGGCATGAGCATGATGTATCCATGGAAGAATAAACAGATGTATGGCCAAAATTTTAGAGAGAAATATTATGGAAAATGTAAATAGAGGTCAGGTAATGAACAATCTTGAAAAGGACGACGAGAAGATTGATGATATTGATAGAAATAGTAAGTCTCAGGGATTTTGACTTGGAGAATGACATAATAAATGTTCTGTATTGGTATTGAGGTGGACCATCCACTGCTATCTGGAAAAAACAATAGAAGTCAAGAAAAATTAATATGATAGTAATAACATTTATATCAGATTATTCAGACAATAATTAATGATATTCTCAATTAATATTCATTCCATTGTCATCAAAATAGGCTTGGGAGTCAGTGAATACATACTTTTCATTTCTCAGGAATAAGGGTCAAAGACATGATAAAAGGAAGAAGATGCATGTCTCACATGAAGTAGACTGAGGTCTTTGAGAGTTAATACTCATGGTGGTGATGGATGTTTTTCCCTATGTAATTTAGAAGACACATAGCCATGGCCATTTCCAGTGAAAAGGAAACTTGAGCAAAACTTCCCAGTGTTTTCTATGCTCCCTGACACCAAAACTCATATCTCCCTTTTGGGAGACTTCAGAAGGACAGCCAAAAAAAGAGGTAAATGCCTTTAACATCTGGTTGAAACCTTATTTGTTTTTACAACACAAAAATAAAGACAAGACAGGGTCTCCATTATTATGTGAGCAGCTATGGGAAGGTATAAAAGGAGGGAGAAAGCTGAGGCTTCAAGAATCCTAAAACAGATCTTGGAAAGATAAACTATAGAAAATATAAAATAAGAATTAGGAAAATAGAAAGTTAGGGCTTAAAGGGAAGATCTATGTGAAAAACCATCTAAAATCTGAAAGAGTAGAGCCTTGTTTTCCCTATTTTTTTTGTCACTGTCCAACCCTCATTCCTTGTTTTGTGTGTTACAGGTGGTGGATTACTTCTGTGCCCAACTCCTAGACCCCCAGTCCTGTACTGCCTTGTAATATTTAGGAAGATTCTGAGAAAAAGCATATCTATTAGAGATCACTGTGTGCTAATCTAGGGAGGTTGAAGAGAGGGTTGGGAGAACACACAAGAGAAGGAGAGTGCATATTCTTGTGGTCCAGTGGTTCATGGTTTTTCTTTTGGGGAGATTAGTAGACAGTGAAGTCTCTCCAAAATTAGAAGACCAAAAGGACTTGTCCTCTGTGACTAATGATAAGTATCCCTCCAGAATTAAAGAAGGACCAGGTCATAAGAGTTTCATTAAAAGGGTTATTTTTGTGTAAAATAAAGAACATAAAGACATCAATATCCTAAAAAATATATAGTAATATCAATTCTGTGAGCAAGTATTACTGAACATCTACTGTGGTCCTAGCCCTGAGATAGCCATTGACATTGAGATGCTGAATAATCTATCTGGAGAGACAGAAATGACAAAGACAAGGTGTTATACATTGTGATACATAAGTAGATGTTAAATTCTGTGATGCAGACATTAGGACTCATGAAATGAGGGAAAGGGCATCAGTGTGGGATGTAAAATGGAGCAAGGAATTCTGGGAGTTGAAGCAGAAGTCAGCCATAAATGACGAGTAATAATGTGGACAGAAGCATGCATCTCTTTCAGAATCTGTATAGTGTAAGGATTATCATTATATAATGAAGTACATTCTTTTCTAGCCATCTACATGTTTTTGGATATTGTAAACATTGGAATTGATTTTTCACAAGAGAATCTACACTGAGCAGCACATGTGTCACTTAGTGGTAGCCAAGATGCCAGTCCTAAAATGATCTTAAGAGTGAGGACATGCTGAGGGGATAAATTACTTAAACATTTCAAGGGCAATATCTCAGAGCTAAAAAACAATTTCTTCTCCATGTCATTGGTGTAAATAAGAAGCATTCCATTCACAAACCGATGCTCTTTTCCCATTGATTTGTTTCCTGGGGGATTTTACTGTCAAAAATATGGAGTTTTGCTTTAACTCCAGGTTTCTTGCTAGGTGAAACTTCCTGGCTCATCTCAGGAAATCCAGCATGCTAAGCAAACAGAGAAATAGCATTTGCCTTAAAAGAACTGCTGGATGATCTTCGCTTTGATTGTGATGGATGACACAGCAAGCCCTGTGAGTTTTAAGCAGTTACATTTTCAGGGTTCCTTGTCACAGTTGTAGTCACTTACCCTGGCTGGTCCAAAGAATGTATATAGTAAAACATTCTTTTGCCCAGCTAATAAAATAATCTAAAGCTTCTGGGAGATCTATAAAACTGATAGCATCCTTGATGGTTTTGCAGCTTTGAGCTCTCGTCAGTATCTAAATCTGTCATAATGTGTGTTTAACAAGAAGGAAAAGCATTGGTGAACTGACTTGTTTCATTAAGGTACTGCTACATTCTCATAACCAGATAGGAAATTTTATCATTGTTATCTTAGCAACAAGACACTAGCTTACTTCTGACACAACGTTGGTGGGAATGATTTTAAGCAATTCATGCTCTCAGCCTGTCTGCCACCCACACCAACATCCTCTTAGTGACTGTATAACCATGGAAAATGAGTTTGCTTTTGCCTTGATGGCTCTGGAAATGTGACTCAAAGAGGTTATTCATAGAACAAAATGGAAATGGGATGAGTTGATAGACTTATCTGAATCATTTGGAAATTAATTATATCTTTGTTGGCATCTTAAAAATGAGAGGTACATAGAGATGTGAGCTGCAGGGTTATGATACCTGCTCTTTTAACTGGAATGGCTACCTGATGTGAGGACTCGTAAACTACTGTCATAAGCATGGAAATATGCACAGACATCTATATGGGAGTTTTGCCACATGAGATATCTTTATTATTGAATCTTACAGGACACTTGAGTTGCACTATTCATCAGAAGCTCTAAAGTTACTTGGATATGATACTAACAGCACATGTAATTCAACATTGAAGCAAAGTCCCTCAACCCAATAAGTTAAATGACAATGAACCAAATTGTCCAACCACATTTTTTATTGATAAAAGGGGATTTTCTACTGTTGCATTTGTCAGTGTCAAATTTTTCCAAAATATTTGCAGTTCCTTATTAGACCAAAATATATACTACTGATCTTTATTGACAACCATAATGCCTTTCTAATTCTCTTCAATAGGTTAATTCTAAATTTAGTTATCATTTTCCATATTGTATACATTTCTGTTTTGAGTAGACATAGGTAAGTTTCCAATCCAAGCCTGCAGCCCTTCCCTTCAGCTAAGTTTTACAAAGTTATGGTATTAGCAACCTTTCTGTAATACATCATAGTACACAAGATCATGGCTTTGGGGTTAAGTCAAATCAGAGTTTAAATACAATGCCTGTTGCTTGCTGAGGAACTTTGGAAAAGTAATCAAAACTCACTAAATTTCAATTTCTCTAGTTATAAATATGCAAATATAGTATTATACTATATTACATATTAAACTAACAGGGCTTTTGTGAGGATGGATTGATTTTAGAACAGTTCTTTGAACTGTATTTGGCTTAAAGTAATCACTCGATAGTTATTGAAAATTATGGATGAAAAATATAATATTCATAGGTGCCTTAACTACACTTACTAAGAGTAATTAACGTAGATTCAGTAAATATTCCTCCTTGTCAGAACCCTATCCAGAACTAGGGACAAAAAGTCAAGAGCATTTTACATATTTTGCTTTACTCCTTGAAATATTTTTGTGGTGATATGAGATCAGTTAAGTATTATTCAGGATAATATTGTCTTTACCATCAAACAGCTATATATAGAAATTTGAGAACATGAGTTGCGTAATTGCACTTCACTCTGAAAACTTTAGATCATCTTTGACTATACAGTTTACTTGTAATTTCACATTTTACAAATTTATTAATATTTTTGATTAATTTAAAGGCGTGAAATTGCATCCACCTTCAAATCAGATTCAACTCAAGGGATAACTGTGAATAGAAATTGTGTCCACTGAATTGTCAAAAATTAGTTATTTCTGTTTTACATGATTAACTAAATCAACCTACTGGTGACTTTGTGGAAACCGTGGTCTCTCTAGGGCCACCCACGGATCCCTTGGCACCCTGGTTGGAAAACAATTCTCTACATAATTGACAAATAATTATCACTCATGAATAAATAACTGAGCTGACCTCCAGGCTGTTGCCTACAGAACATGATACAAATTCCTTCTATTTCTTACTTTTTAATATTTCTTAAAGTATTTTACTATTTCTTCCTTCTGTCAAAACATATCCATGTTATTTTGAAAAACTTTGATCCATAATGCCACCGTTCCACCTTTTCTCCCTTTTCTGTATAAATATCCATCACTGCTGACATTTAACATTCAGGAATGATGGTAGCAGATTTCACTTATGCATGATTGGGTATGGTTTTCTATATTTAGACACATGTTTGGTTTATCCATAAGATTTCCCATATTCTTTATATTCATAGATTGATATATTAAAGCAATCACACTTCTTTTTCACAAAATAAATATGACCAACTAAGATATTTAAAACATCATTTTCTCAGGTTATAAATATACACTTTTTTGCCAGTTAAAATAAACTAGTGAATCATTACAGTAGACATTTCACAAAATCATATATAAACTACATTCAGAAAATTAGAATTAGAAGAACTGAGCAATGCATTTTGATAGAATTGGGTTGTACTTCAGCCTGACACCTTATATATGTTGGACTCCCTGTTCTTTTAATAATTTACCCACTACAGGATTAACCTTGAAAATTAGATGAGACTTTACATTACAGTTTTGCACAGGTGTTGCTGCAGTGTTGGCTCAAGGATTAGCTCCTTCTTTTTGCTTGCTATAATTGCAATTCCCACAGACAATTAAGGTAGAATCTTATTAGGATCCATATTTTACTTGATTTTAGACATCACATTTTCTCTCTACAATTGAGAGAATTATCTGTCAATCCAGAAATACCTTTTAATTGAAACATTTTGGTCACATATACATATACATCCACAAATGGGGGTCTTGCTCTACAGTGTTTTGCCGATAACCACAATTTGGTTAATTTTAGATCCAAGGACAACTCTTACTGATGTCCCAAAATGACATGTGTATAGCATGGGTTCCTTTAAGTCAGTCTTCCTGCTTAAGCCAAAAGGAGAAGTCCAAGTGTAGTATATATATATATATATATATATATATATATATATATATATATAAACACACACACAGGCATGCACATACACATATACACACACATAAACACATATACATATATGCATATATGTACATGTGCACACATATATGTCATATGTTTGTAGAATGTACATTCATGGGTGTATATATCCAGGGATAAATATATTTGCATTATGCATGAGTGGATAAAATGCAAATTTTATTTTAGCTATCAAATAACCTGGTAATCATAAATCATGCATGTTGTGGTTTAAAGCAACCATAGAGATCAAGGAAGGCGAAACAGCTGTGAATCCAGGCATGAAGAGCAGCCAATGCAGAGGTAGTGGAACCAGCACAGGACTTCGGGTTGGGGGCCGCATGTCCATTCCCACCCAGGTTGCCCAGCTGTGTCATGAGCCCTTCTTGTGTAACATACCTGTACAAATACTGCCACCCTAGCCACTCTTTTTCCCATGACTCTCTCAACCACTGCCACTACTAATTTTTATGGTTGCTACATTCTTGCAAAGTAAGCCAGAGCCAAATTCTATAGGTATATTTATAGTCTGCTTGGCGATTTCTCCTCTGTTGCTGATTCTTTTTCACTGTCATGTTCCTGTGAACGTAAAGCGGAACCCACTGCTTGCACATATCAAGTCTTTTTTTTTTTTTTTGCTTTTATTTATTTATTTATTTATTTATTTATTTTTATTAGTTTCTTCTTTATAACAAAGTGAATCAGTCATACATATACATCTGTTCCCACATCCCTTCCCTCCTGCCTCTGCCTTGTAAAAAGGCATCCTATCTTGTAGACCAAATAGAAAAAGGCATCTATCCTCCCAGAGGAGGCCAACCATTTCTGAATGCAAAGCTGGGTGAGTTCATGCAGGAGTGATTTCGGCCTCCACCTGCAGGGTCTCTGCCAGGCATCTTTGTGCAGGGCACAATTGTCACAGCCCTGTATGTCAGCCTTCATGGGGAGCCTACAGATGGCCACATTATTTATACGATAATAACTTGTGATGGCTTAAACGAACCTAATTTTTTTAGGCCACCACTGTAATTCTTCACAAAACTAGTCTATGTTGTTTTGGGACTGTGCTAAAATTAAGGAGAGCTTACTCCTTTTTGCAAATCTCCTTATTAATGAATTGCTTACTTTTTCAAAGCTGTGAGATGAAATTTCTGAACATTAGGAAATAGAAATAACTTGAAAGAATTTTTTCATGTGCCTTTTTTTGGAGTTTCTGTAAAATAAATGGAATTGACAAAGAGGTTTGCCAAAATCAAGTTTAAAAGCCACTATGTGGTCACTGCTTCAAAAGGGGATATTTCCTGTCCTCTGTAATCTTCCCAGAGACAGAGATATTGGACAGGGATAACATCCCATTATTACATTTTTCCCCTTTTTTTTGAAACACTGAAAGCAAGTACTTCTGTAGTTTCTAAAATATACATTTTAAAGTAGCTGGCAGACAAAATTTTAGTTGGAAGACAGGTAGAAGAAAACGCTTCTATTACTTTTTCCCCCTTAAACATCATGGAGGGCTTCTGTGGTGGCACAGTCATTGAGAATCTACCTGTTAATGCAGGGAACACGGGTTTGAGCCCTGGTCTGGGAAGATCCCACATGCCGCAGAGCAACTAGGCACGTGAGCCACAACTTCTGAGCCTGGGCGTCTGGAGCCTATGCTCCGCAACAAGAGAGGCCGCGATAGTGAGAGGCCCGCGCATTGCGATGAAGAGGGGCCCTCACTTGCCACAACTAGAGAAAGCCCTCGCACAGAAACGAACACCCAACACAGCCAAAAATAAATAAATAAACAAATGTGAGGTTTAAAAAAAAAAAAAACAGCATGGATAATATGTCTCTTGGGCTGGAACATTCATAGTAGAAGTAGTTTATCTATCTTACTTCTTCCCCAAGAAAAGGAAGAATTGTGGTCTGTCTGATGTCCAGAAAACTCTCTCACTGAAGGCAGTAGCATGCCTAACTGTTTTTTTTTTTTTAATAAGGTGTTGAATTTTTTTTTAAACTAGTCCCTTATTAGCTCTATAGATGTGGTCCATGAGTTTTGGTGGACGTGTTTTCATGCCGTCTTTTATTTATTTATTTATTTATTTATTTATTTATTTATTTATGGCTGTGTTGGGTCTTCATTTCTGTGCGAGGGCCCTCCCCAGTTGCGGCAAGTGGGGGCCACTCCTCATCGCGGTGCGCGGGCCTCTCACTATCGCGGCCCCCCCTGCTGCGGAGCACAGGCTCCAGACACGCAGGCTCAGTAACTGTGGCTCACAGGGCTAGCCGCTCCGCGGCATGTGGGATCCTCCCACACCAGGGCTCGAACCCATGTCCCCTGCATTGGCAGGCAGATTCTCAACCACTGCACCACCAGGGAAGCCCTGCCTAACTGTTTAAGGCATAAATTATTTTAAATTTTTCATTATGTTGATATGAATTCAAATCCTGCCTCTGACACCTTGAAGAAGAGAGTTGGCTATTCTGGAGTGTCCAAATCAAGTTATTAAATAATGCTGTCTCTGAATCTAACATGATCCATAACTTAACTGACTACAGAATCCTTTAGGGAATCAGATGGTTTTCTCATTGCCTGAGAGTATTCACACGTTTGACGTATAAAATACAGCTATGAAAGTTAAGCCTTCTTAGTGACTTTTTCTGTTGTTGTTGTTTAAACCAAATGAAACTTCTTGCTAACTTTGGCAGCATATAGACCAGAATTGGAAGACACCAAGAGATCTTTGTGGCCACTCAGTAAGTATGATCTGGCCCTCCTAAAGTGAAACTTACTGTAGAAATATACAGAATAATTTATTGAAGACTCATTTTACTAAAACCTCCCTAGATTTAGTGAAGCAGATATCCACCATTAGAAACAAATTAAGCCATTTATGAACCAGGAAGGTAAAATCAGATTATGCACCAATGTTCAGGGGCAATATTTGTATAGATGCTACTATTGGCTTGATCAAGAAATAATTACCTTTTGATTCACCTGAATATAGTGAATTACAGACTTCTCTAAAGAAGCTGAAACTTGGGTTTCGGGAACCTGCCAAACAGAGGCACACACAGCAATCCAGTGATAGAATGCAGGATGTCGCTGACTATTAAACTCCTTTCTGCCTAGACATTATTTGTCACACTTTCTGTTGACAAATGACTTTAGTCAGCAAGTTCTTCTTTAGAAAGTTACCTGTGGATGTTATTTCCAGTGAAATATAGGCTTGAAGCACCACCTTTATTTACTTATTCAAAATTAGGAAGTTGTATATATAGAAAAGTCATGGTATACCTCAATTAATATGTGAATAAAATCCTCATAATGATGCTTGTAAATATTTTAAAATAATAAAAAGTCCAATTAAGGCCCCATACCTGTTGCGCCAATAAAGATGGTGAAATATGTTATGGTAGAGATGTGAACTATTTATTGTAACAGAGGGAATGACAACAGACACCATCTGTGTGAGTGTGCTTTCTGGTTAATTGTACAATTTAGACATCTTACTTAAATCAAGTTCATATTGCACTCTGAATTTCAGTAGTATTGCATTAATGACTATTGTAATGAACTCATTAAATCTGAAAGTCAATATTAATTTATTATCAGAAGTCTCAGTGAATTACATTAACAGTTGAGAAGAAATGGTTTAATATTATCTGTTTGATTATTTCATAGCCTATGTGCAGATTGTAAAGCAGTTTCTGGTTGCTAAATGCCTATTTCAGTTATAATTACCTCACAGTGAATTATATCATAGTGGCTTTTCAATGGAAAATCATAGCATAACTATCCACGATTATATTTATTACATCTTTTTATGCAGAACTGTTCTTGTATGTAAAGTCTGTTTTATGAAATAATGAAATCAAATATTTTAACAGGTTTAGGGGAAAAAATCAATCAGGGAAAAAAATCAGTCTCCTGATCACCCTTTCTACTCCCTGCTTCTCTGGCCCCATGGGAAATTGATAACTACTTTCAACTTTTCTGGCTGTTTTCACTTCTGAAATTTACTTGCATATTTTCAAATAGTCTGCTTCTTCTACTGTGTTTTAACTTTTTAAAATATATTATCTACTAATTTCTATGAAAGTTATGGGTTTAATTCTAGAACCCACCTTGTACTACCATTCAGTGAGCATTAGTGCACATGGGTGTGAATGTACATCTGTATATAGCTACACACACTTCCCCTCATCCTATGTTCCTTATATAATTTTATCGATTTTTGGTTAAAGCAATATCTAGCGTTTGTGTCATCAATAATTAATAATATTAATGTAAATATTATTCAGTGCTAAGTCATGCAATTCACTATGATTATATTTGCTTTTCAAACACATTTCTGATGACCTTGGAGGTAATAATTGTCCTATTTATCATTTGCTTCACTTTCTTTGTCACTGTCAGAATTCAGCTCAAAACTCTACAAGGGAAGTATAAATCTGTGTTCAGTACATTAAAAATTGTCACATGATTTCCCAGATTTGTTATATTCTTGGCTATATCCTTTCTAGAGACTTTTATATCCTTCTTCTGTCTGGACCAGTTACTTTCTAGGTGTGCCACATAGCTGTCCTCCTGGATGACTTTGGTCCTCTCCTAGTATTATTATGTTATTATGCAACATTATATTACCATATTATCATTATTATTTTAATGACCATATCATACAGTTTCTTCTTAAGAAAGAGTGAATGGGAAATTTTTGAAAATGTGTATACTTTATTATTTTTTTATTTTTTTAATTTTAGCCTTACACTTGACTGAAATTTCACCTTGGTATTGAATGCTTTTTTGGGAGTCATATTACCTCCAAATTTTGAAAGTAGTTTTCCATTAACAGCCAGCTTTTTCCTATTGAGATGTCTAATTCCATATGTTTGAGTTAGAGGATGTGAATATTTTTCCTACACGTCTTTAAAATCTCCTTATTATTCCCAATTGTTTGGAAATTTCCTGAAGATGAGCTTTGGTGGGGACCATTTTTCACTCATGATGCTGGACCCTTGATAAGTCCTTTCAAGCAAGAAAGTCATTTTTAAAAAAATATAATATATCTTTGATAGTTTCTTTCTCTTGTTTTCTCTGATCCTATTTCTAGAGCTTCACTTATACAGTAAGATAATGGATGGTAGAAAAGTGGAGCTACTGGGTCAGTCCTCTAATTTTCTTTTCTATTTTCTCTTGCTTGGTCTTTTTCTTCTGCCTTCTGAGAGATTTCCTTAAATATATATATATATATATATATATATATATATATATATATATATATATATCTCCTAAAACTTTGTTGTTTTTGAATGTAACTTTAATTGTGTTTAAGCTTTCTGTTTTTATAACATGAGTGCAAAATTTCCCCCTACCTGTCTGAGTACAGTAATTACAGTTCCTTTTCTTTAAGTTTTGCTCTATTTCCTGTCTTATTTCTCTTTCAGTTTAGCTGTCCTTTGTTCATTTTGTTCCCTGTCTTCCATCTTAGAGACTTTCCTTAAATGCCTGGCATTCGAGGACTTCCATTCAAATTTTAAGAGAGGAACTAAACTCAGACAGAAAGCTCTGGACATGGACAAGACTTGTTGAATGATGGGTTTTCAAAGGGTGTGTGTTAATTCTAAATTGTTGCCATAACAAATTACCTCAAACTCAATGGCTTAAACAATAGAAATTTATTATCCTATGTTAATAGGATATGTTAGACATCTAGCACAAGTCTCACTGGGTTAAATCGAGGTGTTGGCAGGGCCACGTTGCCTTCTGGAGGCTCTAAGGGAGAATTCATTTACTTTCCTTTTCTACCTCTAGAAAGAGGTCACCCACATTCCTTGGCTCATTGACCTCTCTCTGCATCTTCAAATCCATCAATGGTGGGTGGATCTGGCTCTTTCACATCACATCATTCTGACTGTTGTTTCATAACCACATCTTCCACTGACCACTGCCAGCAAAAGCTATCTGCTTTTAAGGACCTATGTGCTCAAATTGGAACCACCTGCATAATACAGGATCCTTTTCTATCCCTAATTTATGATCCTAACTTAATCACATCTGCAAAGTCACTTCTGTCACATAAGGTGACAAACGGATTTTATCCAGGGGTTAAGATCTAGACATCTTTGGGGTCCAATATTCTGCTTACCAGCAGAGAATCAAGCAGAGAGGCCCAACCATTTTTGTTGATGAATGGTTTTCAGGGTTGTGACTCTCTGCTCTTTGAGTAAAATATTTATTTTTTATTCTCCTTCCTTTTGTATATAAGACTGTCTGCCAGCTTTCAAGGAGTCAGATGTGGGAAAGTGACTGGGGTCAAGCTGACTAGGATGTCAAATTTCTTTATCTGTCCCTGTTGTACTTGAGTTTCAAGACCCTCTCATGCAGTCTCTGGAGAGAGCAAATCTGCTGGTATGTTCAGCGTTAGGGACAGGCAGTCAGCTCTTCACACAAAGTGGACATGGGCTTTCAATCAGTTGTACTAATCTTCAGCCCTGAGTTTTGGAGCATTCCACGCCAGCTTCTTGACACCATCAGACCACAGGCTCTTAGCTTTCAACTTTCACATCTGCTGAGTTACACTGAAAATCTGCTTTTCCTCTTCCAAAATTTGGTTGACATTTCTCATCTGCTGTCATTTTTTCTCCTATTCTCTTTGAACTTATGGGTTTACCCATTTTTGAACCATTTGTCATCATTTTAGTGAGTTTACAGGACATAGTGAAGGTCAAGGTGTATGTTCAATACATCACTTTAAACTAGAATTCCTTATGTATAAAAATTAAAACATGAGACTTCCCTATTTCTCTCTATTCATAGTTGGTTGGTTTTTGCAACATTGCCTTATGTGAAATCATTTTGACACTGTAGTATTCTGTAGTATTTGTATGGTATGAAAAAGTTATAGTTTAGATATATCTGAGGACAGAACTTTAGGCAACACCAATCTGTCATTTGAATAAATATGTATAAGACATTTATTTTGAAAAAGTGGAATATTAAACTACAGGGAAAAAGAGACCAATGGTCATCATAAGATAAAACTATTACAGGAGAAAGTGGCAGGGGGGGCAGTGTGATGAATTGGGAGATTGGGATAGACATATATACACTAATATGTATAAAACAGATAACTAATAAGAACCTGCTGTATAAAAAAATAAATAAAATAAAATTCAAATATTCAAAAAAATGGTTTTTAATTAAAAAAGATAAAGCTATTACCACCAAATTAAATGCACACAGGTTTTAGTATGCCATCATTATAATTTAAGTATCTCTATCATCCTTACTGAGATCCATGGACTTACTTGATAATTTTGTTTTTTTATTTGATGCATGTTTTATACTAGAAGAAATCCTGTTGTGATTATTGGAAAAAACACAGTAAATAATTATAATAATCCATAGAAAATCTTTTTTAAAATTATTTTCTTAACATAATTTTAAGAATAAGTGAAATTAATTTTTTTTTATAATGAATCAAAACAATATATTTCTCAAAAGTAAGAAGCAGGGCCACATACTAGGATTCATGAACTTTCTTTGGATTTCTTAAATTTTCTTTTAGAGGCCAATGAAATAAATATCAAATAATTGGACCCAAAATATAATTTGGAAACAAAACATTTTGCAAGTTCAATTAATTTTAAACAGGAAAAAACAAATTGCTGGAAGGCATTTGGAACGCCCCAGGCTCAGACGTAATGACTAAACCCTGTCTAATCTCCAGGGTGTTGCCTTTGGAAGGCTTTATTTTATTGTTTGGAAACTTTCCTTTTTCTTAAGATTCTAAAATTACTGATTGTCACCACATATGGTACATCTTGTAATCTACAGTAAATAGATAGTAGGCAAATAAATACATGGATTATAAATATTAGTGAAAATAAGAAACAAAATAAAAGAAAGAATAACTACTAGTCTTGAAAATCAACGTTACAGAACATTAGATTCATGATAAAGGAAAATACAAGGTAAGATGGGATCTCTGGAAAACAGAACAGTATGGGAAGCAAGAAAGCCAAGACAATAGATTATATATTGGGGGAAAATATTACTCTGTTGAAGGACATCTGGGAAATTCAAGTTAGATGTCTCTAAGGAATGGTTAGCTCAGGTGTCCTTCAAGCAAGTGGAGACCAGTTAGGAACCATGATAGCAGGAATTAGTTCTGCAGGCAATACCAAGAGCATGTGGCCTCTGTAAAATCAGTTTTAGGTGGTCTGTTCATTAACAAGGCACTAACGAGAGACTGTAGTGATAAGAGGAAGTATCTTTTGTATGTGGTTAGTAAGAGATAAGTGGGCTGACCAAAAAAGCTGAGCAACCATACTTTTATGTAGAAAAGAGCATTCAGGCATTAAGTAGAACAGTCATATTATAATAGAGGTAAGGGAATGTCAAAGTTTAGAGATAATATACTAGGTCTATGTCAGTGAGATGAATTCCATTCCTCCCCATATAGTGAGACTTGATGGCTAATATATTACATACCCAGAGCAGCATTTTTTGTAATAAGTCTGCAAGTAGACTTCAGATAGAAGCGAGGGTTGAGGAAGGTAGGGACTGGCAAAAATAAAGATCCATCGGTTCCTACAAAGCCAAAGTTTCTTTTTTGAGTCTTTCTAAATTAAGATGTATTTGGATGTTAATTTAGTCCCAATATGATAACAAGTAGACTAGGTTGAATTTCATTATCAAGAAATGAGTAAAAGTCTTCCAAGATATTGACTAGCTCAATTGTTCTTAATCCTAGTTATACATAGAATCACCTGGGTATCTTTTAAAAATACTGATGCCTGGGCCTTTTAAAAACAGCAACTCTGCAGGTGGTGCTTAGGCAACACTATTTTGAAAAACTCCCCAAGTGATTCTAATGCAGTCAGGTTGAGACTAAACAAACCATTAGGAGGTCATCATTTTCCCTTAGATCGTGATTCGAATGATCCTTGGAAATAAACGTGACCTTGAGAAATTCTGGGAAAATAGTTTAGTTCTGTAAGTTCAAGTAGAGCAGAGACCAAGTTTGCAAAATTCGGCATGAATAAAACTCTGCAAGTCACTCTGCAAGTTTCAGTTATTTTTTATAGTTCCTATGCTTTTCTACAACATACCCAGAAGCTACTCAGATGTGTCTTTTGTAAGTCCACTGAGGAAAAACAGTACCTTTTTCGCAAACTGTTTCTGTTTCTACACTCTAAGCGAAAAGGAGGATGGAAGCTATTATACTGATGTTTTAAGCGAAAAATTATCCCAACTGTAGACTTTAAATATCTTGCTAATTGAAGCAAAGGTAGTATTTTTTTTCTTTTTCCTATATTATCTGGAAAACTATCTTGACTATGGACTCTGCAGGCATAGCAACAGCCTTAATCTAGAGAAGTGGAATTCATGATTTATTCACATCTGTAATGGTAATGAGTCATTGGTCTGTGAGGGAAATTTGAGTTTATCAGTTATTCCAAGGGTACTGAAAGCTTTCTTTACATCTAGCTGTTCATCTCTGTAACATTCCTGGAGTGCATCTTTTGATAGTTGATTATTATTTGAAATGACAGGAGGCAGGCAACTTCAAATGAAGCACCTTCTTCAGCTGGAACTAAGAGTCCTGAGATGACGTTTCCTATTCGAAATATAACTAAGTTTGTTGATTGTGACCATGGGAATTTGTGGAATATTGTGGAAGAATGTACATTAGGAAAAAACAAGAGAAGGAAGTAATACAATCTTGGAAACAGGTTAATATGAAACGTTAGTGTTATTTCCAATCAAGGAGAGATTTTCAAAAAATGAAGTGTTGGGGAAAGATGTGATTAATCCTTTCCTTGAATGGAATTCATGCGTTCACCTTTCAAAATGTAAAGCAGTAATATTACAAAATCGAGGTCTCTCCAAGGCACAGGAGGATAAACTGTGTAAAGAAAGTAAATAAACCACCCTGCTTCAACCCAAACAGTCCAATTTTTATTTACTTCCGTATTGGTATTCGACATAATTTTTGGCTTGACAGAGTATTTTAATATTAAAACAAACAGAAAAACAGTAACAATGATAATAAAGTTATGAAGCCCATTGTTGGAAAGGATTCAGTTATAGTTGCCACATCTAACCCCCAAATATGTATTGCACCATGTAAGCAGAAGTTATCAGTGCCTTACACATTGTAGACAGCTCATCTCAAACCATGCCTAACATTTCCTCTGTCCTTTTCTGGAGCCTCCCTCTCCACTCCACTATTCCTTCTCCCTTTCTTCTCTTCTTCTTGGCAGCTGGCTATGAAGTGTGATGTTAACACCTCTGACATGGGTTTGACCTCACTGGATACTCTTCCCTTTTTCATACTCATTATTTAAGGCCAGTTTGGATAATTACCCTTCATTCTCACTCTTTAGAATACTTGTACCTTAGTTTCACTTGCTTTCCACAGATTCGAAAACAGTAAATAGGTTAAGAACTCAAATAAATGAGGCTCAGAGCTGAAGGCCAAACTATTAATAATGCTATTTGCTGTGTTTCACATACTTATTAAAGTACCTGGAGAAAAGCTACTATTTGCTACTGCTTTAGGTACCTGTAGAACCAGGAAATGCAAAACATTTGTAGAAAGTCTGCAGTAGAAATGGAAGCTAATGGTATTATACATCTTATATCCAGAATGAAATTATTTTGTGAGAAGTCACACATCTGTGAACAATTTTCATCATGGTATACTGGGCGTACATCTGTTTGAGTTCACTCACAAAACCTGATTTTCTAATGGTCTAGTAACTCTAAAATTTAAATCCCTATCAACTCACTCAAGGGCTACAAGAGAGTCAGAGCTGGAATCCACTTCACGCAATCATCTGCCCAAGACCCATCTCACACAGATCCACAATAGAACTGTCAAAAAGTTAAGAAATAATATCACAAGAGCTGAGCATTGAAAGGGCATCTTAGATTAAAGCTCTAAGGATCTTATTCCTCCACAACCCTTTATTCCATAATTTAACTTTGCTTATTTTTCTCTAGATAATATGATCAACAACGCTTACTTATATGTTCTTTTTATTCTGCTTTTCTTCTGCAGTGCCCTCAAATTAATAATTATACACTTGCAAATGTCTAGTAAATAATCAATTAGGTCCCTTTTTCACAGGCTAAATTGCCCATTATGTTTCAAGAAAATAATCCTTTATTGCACTATATGATATCTATTGACTAGTTGGTTGACAGTCTGACTTACTCCTACCTAGTTTCTGGGAGTCTTTGACACAGCTATTTTTTTCTATCTTATTTGTCTCCTATCTGAACTCTCCTCAGTTTTCAACTCTTTTACAATGCATGAGTCAAGACTGAATAAATTTCCATGACGATTGCAAAAGTACAATGAAATAATTAACTCTGACTTCTGCATTTCAATTTTCCTAAATTCTATTGGCATTTTTAGTGAAAGTGCAAGTCACAGTCCGTATGCTAGACCTTATGATACTGCTGCTTTTGTTTCGATTTTCCACAACTTCCATCAATGTAGTTTGGTGTGCATCCCTAAATATACCAACTTAGCCGTGTGTCTGATCAACTTAATTTTGGTTTGGGTGATTCATTACATTATTTTATGACTGCTACTATTTTAATTCAAGACTTGTATTTTAATTAAATAAAACAAGGTGCATTTCTATGATCTTAAGGTATATTGTATAACAGATAAGACATACTTATTCTGCAATCTCCACTGTTGGAGATTGCAAGCAAATTATTAAAAATAATAACACTGAACAGAGTATATTAACTGCACTAGATATTGTACAAAAACCTAAGATAAATTTTATATTCTTAAATTTCTATGGCAACCAGGATTTGTGAATCATCAGCTTGAATTTTTCCAAATGTTACATGAGAAACTCACATAGTCTGTGATCAAAGATTTAAGCAAAAGTCATGTAGTATTGTAATACTGAAGAGATGGTGCTGGAGGACACATTGAAAATGTGTGTTGGGCAGAAGCAACAAACAAGCATCTGGCAGAGAAGGCTGATCCAGGACCCTGGGAACAGGCAGTGCATCCCCATCTGACTCTGAGAGTTTAATGGGCAAGGCCTTTCAAAATCCTTCAGCTTTTGCTGGGTCATCAGCATCCACATGAAATCTGCTTAGCTAAACTTTCTAATTTTTTTCTTTTAATAAAAATAAAGTGTCTGTAACTTTGTGATAAGAATTCTTTCTAAACATGTACGATTCTTCTCTCTTAGTTAACAAATTTATCCAGGATCTTGATGCTATATGTACCATGGATGAAAGGGTAATGTACCACATGAAAAAAAAAATATGTAACACAAAAAAATCAACATCTCTTAAAGAAGTACCACCCAGTGAAGCACATTGTTATAATGCTAATTTGCATATGTACACATTGTCACCCCTTCTGGGGAATAGCCACAGTGACTAAATACCAACCCTTTCCCGGGCATTAGCACAGTTACTAATGCCCTTGATTAGGAACGCCCTGATCTGAGCTCTCCCCAGGGATATAATCAGACTTCTTTTAGTAGGTGTCTTTTCTTCAGGTGTTGATAATTCCCTTGTACAGATGATATTTTTTTCATTTTCTTGGTGAGGTCCTGTAGGATCAGTATAAGGATAAAGACCATGTGTTATACATTTTGTATCCTTAGAACCTCATGCTACAAGTAGAAAGAGATGTACTCTCACACTGGAATTATTTTGAACAGACTCATTTATGTAATCTTCCTGGTTCTTACATTATTTCTAACAAATAGCCACAAATCTGCTGATTGTGACAGGGTTTTCCCAACACTTCTTAAGCAAGTGAGAAATCTATTGATAACTAAAGTGGACTTGGAAAATTAAGCTGTGCTCAAGGACACAGAGTGTCATCTAGGAGAATGACAGAGTGGAGTCCTATGATAGCCCGTGAATTGAAACAGCAATGGGGAGGGATAGGGCAATACCTAAAATGCCCATAACGTTCCCAGACAGTTGGAAACCTTGTGCTGTCATGGGGACAGAAACCTAGTCCCAATTAGAGTCACTTTACAATATTTACCTCTTTTTTCCCCCACTACAATACATAGCTCCTCTTTTCAAAAAGAGCTGACAAAGGTGGAGCGCCCACATCTCTTTGGGCACCTATTCCCATGGAAATGAGAGCATTTGTTTTATTCAGATTCAGACAAACAGTGTCCTCCAGTAAATAACAGAAATAGCAAAGCTGCAGACTCTAAATCACCAGGTGCCATAACATGCACTAAAAAGGAAAAAAAAAATTCTGTAGAAGCTGAATCACTTAAAATTAAGCATTTGAGAATATGCTATTGGGAACAATTTTGCTTTGCATTAGGTAGCAGGATAAATACTTGTGTATCCTACTTTGATGATTTTTCTGCCATGGTAATGACATTCTGAAAATGGGGTACTGCTTTCTTGGGAGTAGGAGCACTGCTACATCTGCTGACCTACAGAAAAGTTCCAAATCATGAAAAGCCTAGGGGGAATTCAGTGCCAGGTGGCAGCAAGTATTTCTAGTTAGCACGACTCTTAAATGCCTGTCACTGCAGGTGAAGGGCTAGAGCAACTGACAGGGCCTCTCCAGTGCAGATGGGAGAAGGTGCCAGCATTCTTTTGAGAATCCCTACTGGCTTTTGAATATTCCATCTTACTTCACTGACATAGGCAACTTGAACAATGGCTAGCATATATTTTTGTTATTGCTTTAGCAAGTTGTAATTTTAAGTTGCCCTTGTTGCAGGGACATTGCTTACTGTAGCTTTTTACAGTCAATAAGGGAGTATGTTCAGCTGCTCAGTTTCTAGCACTTTCCTGAGATCTTATGCAGGACATAGGAAGTGTTTTCCCTCAGGGAGCTTACAATCATGTCATTGTTTCTTAATTGCTTCTAAAATATTGTTTTATTGAGGTGAGATTCACATAAAATACAATTAACCATTTTCAAGTGCATGTTTCAGTGATATTTAGTGGATTCACAATGTTGTGAAGCACCTAGCTCTCTCCAGTTTCAATACTATTTCATGTCCCCCTAAAAATAACCAGTACCCATTAAGTAGTCACTCCCCAACTCCCCACTCCCTGGTAACCCCCTAATCTACTTTCTGTTTCTATGAATTTGCTTGTACTGAATGTATTATATTTGTGTTTATAGAAATCATACAATATGATACCTTTTTTCTGACTTCTTCTACTTAGCGTAATGTTTTCAAGGTTCATTCAAGTCTTAGTTTATATCAGTACTTTTTTTTTCCTTTTTATGGCATTCATGATTTGTATACACAACAATTTCTTTATCAAATCATTCATGGATGGGCATTTGTGTTTCTACCTTTTGGCTATTTTGCGTAAAGCTGCTATCAGTATTTGTGTACAAGTTCCCTAGTGGACATATGTTTTCATTTCTCTTGGGTATATACATAGAAGTGAATTGATGGTCATATGGTAACTCTATGTTTAACTTCTTGAGGAACCACCAAACTGCAGCCACCTTGGCTGCACCATTTTATGAACCACCAGCAGTGTATGAAAGTACCTATCTTTCCACATCCCTGCCTACACTGGAAATATCTAAAATACTGATATAATTAAGTCATCATTTTAGAATTTTATAGCTGGAAATGCGTGCATCAAGAAAAGAAAAAAAAATCTAAAATCCAAAGCCTAAATTTGTACCTTAAGAAACTAGCAAACTAAACCCAAAGCTGGCAGGAGGATGAACATAATAAAGATTAGCATGGAGATCAACAAAGAGAGAATGGAGAAAATAACAGAATGACCAACAAAAAAAACACTTGTTTCTTTGAGAAGATCAAAAAATTGACAAGTCTTTTGCTAGACTGAGTAAGAAAAAAGGGAGAAGACACAAATAACTAAAATTAGAAATGAAATGACTACCAATCTTATAGAAATAAAAAGGATTATAATACTATGAATAACTATTCATCAATAAATTAGAAAACCTTGATGAAATGGAAAAATTCCTAGAAACACACAAATCTCTAAAACTGGCTCAAGAAATAAAATATCTCAACAGACCTATAATAAGTAAGAGGTTGAATCAGTAGCCAGAAATCTCCCAATAAAGAAAAATCAAGGTTCAGATGGCTTCACTGGTGAATTCTATGAATTATTTCAAGAATTAACAGCAACCCTACTCAAACTTTTCCAAAAAATAGAAGAGGAGGGAACACTTCCTAACACATGCTATGAGGCCAGCATTACCCTGATACCAAAACCAATGACACCACAAGGAAACTACAGACCAATATCCCTTATGAAAGGAAACACAAAAATTCTCAGCAAAACACTAGAAAACCAAATTCAGTAGCACATTAGAAGAATTAGACTCCATGACCAAGTGGGATTTGTCCCAGGAATACAAGGTTTGTCCAACATAAGAAAATCAATTAATGTAACATGTCACATTAATAGCACATTAATGATCTCAATAAACAAAGAAAAAGCATTTGAATAAAATGAAAACCCCATTGCTAAAAACTCTCAGCAAACCAGGAATAGAAAGAGACTAGTAATCTCCTTTTAAGCCAATTAGTTTTTTGTTTGTTTGTTTGTTTTCTTTTCTTCTGTTAAATGTCGGGAAATTTAAATACAATTTCCTTCAGTTTATGCATTGTATTCATCAGTTATTGTCAAAACAGTGATGCTTTAAATAAAATTTCCATATTCCAAAATTTTATATCTCCCCAAAATAAGCATTTATTTTTCGCTTTTAGCTTAAGTTCAGCTGGGCTTCTGCTCAAGGCTGCAGGCTGGAGTTTGTTTGACATCACATGTCTCATTCATTCACCTTAGACCAGAGAATAAGGTAAACCAGTTTATCCAGGTCTAGTTCTCCTTGTTGAGAGATCAAACAGAGTCAAGATTATAAATAAGAATGCACACGGTTTCTTAAGGCTTTTGCTCTAGACTAGCAGAACTTCACTGTTCATCAAATATAACTAACCAGGAAATAAAAAAAAAAAACTATATGGCAATCCAAACACCAATGGGTAGGTAAATTGACTTTACTCTCTCTCTTACACTGCAATATCACATACCAACAGGGACTGAAGAATTGAGAAGGATATTCCAATCTACAAAAGCTTGTCTTAAACAAATGTAATATAAGAAAGTAGAGAGGGGAAAATGCCAAGAATGGGGGTGCTCTATAAAGACATATTTATATGAAAAATAGGCTAATTTCTGTAGTATACTATTTCAAAATCTCAGTGGCTTAAAAACAAATTTATTTCTCACTTACTCAAAATCAAGTATAGATGTTCCTCGTCTGTTGGCTTTTGGGGCAGCTCTCTTCCAAGTGGTGACTTGGGTATTCAGTCTGTTCCCACCTTCAAGTTTATCTTTCTGCCATCTATCTTACAACCAAGAAGAGGAGAAGAAAAGAAGAAAAGTGTTTGGCAAAATTGCTCAGGAAATTTAAACACCTTGCCATTGAAATGACACCCCTCATTAGCTCACATCCTATCAGCCAGAACAAGTCACATTACTTCACCTACAGGCAAAAGTGAGGGTTAATAAATGTAATTCCTGGCTGGGCATTGATTTGTCAACTATATCACCACTCTATCTGAAGGCAGCAGAATCCCTGGTGATTAACCAGCTCTTTGGTTGAGGAGAGAATGATGGAATACAGTTGTTTGAACAGGAACCCCTATCTATCCTAAAGGTTATGTAAAATATAAGCTTTAAGATTGCAAATAAACTGTGTTGTTGGCGTTGTTGTTTTAGGAAGAAAACAGAGGAGTACGGGAAATTTGGTTTAAGACAAACTACTCTGGTTTCTAGGTGGGTAATCAAATGCTATAATAATCAATAACATTTGCCTAAAACTTTTTTTTTTTTTTGTGGTACACAGGCCTCTCACTGTTGTGGCCTCTCCCATTGTGGAGCACAGGCTCTGGATGCGCAGGCTCAGTGGCCATGGCTCATGGGCCCAGCCACTCCATGGCATGTGGGATCTTCCCAGACCGGGGCACGAACCTGTGTCCCCTGCATCGGCAGGTGGACTCTCAACCACTGTGCCACCAGGTAAGCCCCTGCCTAATACTTTTATTATTAACTTTAATGTATTTTATTTTATCTTTATACCAATTTTGTCTTTTTGTATGTTATAATACCAAGAACAACTGCTATAGAAATATACAAAGAGATACACTGAAAAACACTATAAATCAAGATAAAATCATAAACATATTCTAATAACCCACAGAGAGATAATATAAAATAAATTTAGGAGCAAGAGCCAGAGCAAATAATAAAATATCAGACTTAAGTGCTAACATATCAATAGTTATCTTAAATGTAAGTGGTCCAAATGCATCACTTGAAAGACAAGGATTAGCAGAGTGGATAAAAAATATGATCTGATTAGATATGTCTTACGAGAAACTCACTTCAAAGTTAGGGACAAAAGTAGACTGAAAGTAAAAGGATGGAAAAAGCTATACCATGCAAATGTTAATCAACAAGCAGGTGTGAGTGGCTATATTAAATTGAAGACTAGAGAACAAAGAATATTACTAGACACAGAGAGGGACAGTGTATAATAATAAAAAGATGAGAGGATAAAATCATTGCATAATGATGTACAAGGCTAAATATTTACCAACCAAACAACAGAGCCTTAAAATATATGAAGCAAAAACTGTTAGAAGTGAAAATAGACAAATTCACAATCATTACTGGGGATTTCAATACCCTACTTTCAGCAACTTATACAAACAGTAGATAGAAAGTCAACAAGGACATAGAAAATCTGAAAAATACAATCAACAGATCTAGTTGGCATTTATAGGACATATCACACAACCACAGCAGAAGGCACATTTTTCAAGTGCTCAGGGAACATTCACCAAGACAAACTATATGTTGTGCCCTAAAACAAGCCTCAAATTTAAAATTGAAGTCAGAGAGTGAATTCTCTTACATCATGGAATCAAGTTAGAAATCAATAACACAAAGAAAACAGAAAAATCTCTAAATATACAAATATCCAAAAACACATGTCTAAATAACCAATGGGTCAGAGTTAAAGTTTCAAAGGAAATTTAAAAAATAAATTAAACTAAATGAAAATCAAAACATGGTATACCAACTTATGTGTGACACAACTAAATCAGTGCTAGAAGGCAATTTATGACATTAAATATTTTCATTAGAAATGGGAAATGGTTGTGAATAATAATAAATGAATAAATGTGAATTTCCATGAAGAAATGGAAAAAAAAGCAAGAAGAAGGAAGGCAATAGAGTAGAAATGAATAAAATTGAAAACAAATCAAAAATATAAAATCAGTGAGACAAAAAGCTGAATCTTAAAAATAAAATAATAAAATTGACGTCTATAGCAATATTGACAAAAATATAGAGAAGAAATAAAACCACCAACATCAGAAATCAAATAGAAGATATTACTAAAGATTTGGCAGCCAGTAAAAAGATAATACTATCACCAAATATGTGCACATGAACTTGGAAAAAAATGACCAGTTCCTAGAAAACCACAAACTAAGTCAGCCAAAATGACATACATAATCTGCATAGTCCTATAATGATTAAAGAAATTCAATTCATAATTAAAAAGCTCTTGAATAATAAATCTCCAGACTCAAAAAATTTTACTGGAGAAATCTACTGAACATTTAAAGATAAATTAATACCAATTTTCTACAATCTTTTCAGGAAAATAGAAGAGAGAATATTTTTTCATCTTATCAATATTACTCTGATACCAAAGCCAGCCAAGGAGGGTAAACAGAAAGAAGAAAAGATAAGGTAGGAACATAAAGCTTTACTCCTAGTGACTAAGCTCTATCCATGCACATAATATATTTATTCAGCAACACTCAGCAGTTGTAAGTCACTTGCTGGCCAGACTTGAGGAATCTGGGAAACCATACCTGGCTGTTACACTGCAACACTGGATAGGATCTCAAAGAGCTTTGAGAGGTAACACCATCAATATTACATATCCAAAAAAATGGGACAGATTAGCAGAACATTCTAGCTCTGTCGTTTGAAATCTATCCTTATCTTTTTAGTGTGAAAACATGGGAGTTTTCCCAGTTTTAAAAAGTTTATCTAATGGGACAAAAGGAGGAGTAGGTTTCTCAACCTTGTCACTCAAAATGTAAATGATTGATATATGAAAAGTATGTCTATATATAATAAGCATCTCAACATTATCTTACAAGCTATGACAGTACCTAGTATGTTTAATTCTAAATAATCCTTGTAAATTGCTGTATGATGTTAATTATTATTTGTGATAATTAAAAGATAATAACATTTTAAAATGTTCAAAATACAATGACTTAACTTTGATAGAAGTTTATTTTTCTTTCCCATAATATTGTGGCCACACTAAGCTGGGAGGGCAGCTGGGTGGAACAGTCACTCCAGGACTTGGGTTCTTTCTAACTTGTTGCTTTATGATTCTCTGAAGCATTGCCCTCATTTACCTAGAAATATCTAGGTTACTAGCCTATTCATGTTTTAGAATTTCAGAAGGAAACATGAGACTAACTGAAGGGAAACTGATTGTATGTATATATGTATATATTTGAGTTAGAGATTGTCCAAACATTTTGTAGATCACTTTGTCTAATTTCCCATGAGTCTGACATTGATCTCATAGCCACATCTGGCCAAATGGGAAATGCAATCTCGAACTGAATTCCCTATATCCAGAAATAAGGTGAGAAAAATTATTGTCTAATTTATGAAAAATTGTGATATAAGGGGTAAATGTGGGTACATGAGAACCATAAAATAAGAATTTCATGACTGGGACAAATAGGAAAACAAAAATAGAGAGGTAATAGACAAATTCAACTAACTTATAATTTCTTATCAGCTAACAATCTAAGATTACCAGAGTGCTTAAAAAATGTCTAACTAGATGAAATTTACATGAAACTCATTAGAAATGTGATATAGATAGTTAAAAATAAAAATAAAATGTACCTTGATCTGTATGGTGGTTGTATAGTTGTACCATGTTTAATAATTTATCGAGCTCTTACCTTAAAATCAGTAAACAATGTATACTTCATTCTGTGACTGTTACACAGAAAAGGTTAATTCAGCAAGTCTGAATTGCTCAAAACCTGCATATGTATTTCAAAGAAAGACCTATCTATGGAGAACAGTTTGGAGAGTCCTTAAAAAACTAAAAATAGAATTACCATATGACCCAGCAATCCCACTACTGGGCATACACCCTGAGAAAACCATAATTCAAAAAGAGTCATGTACCAAAATGTTCATTGCAGCTCTATTTACAATAGCCAGGACATGGAAGCAACCTAAGTGCATCAACAGATGAATGGATAAAGAAGATGTGGCACATATATACAATGGAATATTACTCAGTCATAAAAGGAAACAAAATTGAGTTATTTGTAGTTAGGTGGATGGACCTAGAGTCTGTCATACAGAGTGAAGTAAGTCAGAAAGAGAAAAACAAATACCATATGCTAACATATATATATGGAATCTAAGAACAAAGAAAATGTCATGAAGAACCTAAGGGTAAGATGGGAATAAAGACACAGACCTACTAGAGAATGGACTTGAGTATATGGGGAGGGGGAAGTGTACGCTGTGACAAAGTGAAAGAGTAGCATGGACATATATACACTACCAAATGTAAAATAGATAGCTAGTGGGAAGCTGCCACATAGCACAGGGAGATCAACTCGGTGCTTTGTGACCACCTAGAGGGGTGGGATAAGGAGGGTGGGAGGGAGGGAGATGCAAGAGGGAAGAGATATGGGGACATAGTATATGTATAATTGATTCACTTTGTTATAAAGCAGAAACTAACACACCATTGTAAAGCAATTATACTCCAATAAAGATGTTAAAAAAAAAAAGATTGACCCTTGATCCGCTCTTAGGAGATAGCTTCTGAGTCCTTGGAATATTCTGCCTGATAGGAATATTCTGAGCTTTTGCATTCCTAAAGCTTTAGGCCATGCAGTATTTATGAAGAATACCTATTTTTATATGCCTGGGGTTTTGGGCTATGCTGTATCAGTTTGACCAAATAAGTTTACCTAACAATGTGATTTATGGTGAATGTCAGTCTTTGCTCTGGGGTTTAGGTTGGAATGGTTGGAACCTGAGAGCTGAGGTCAGTCATATGCATGCTGCATGAATATATGACCCACCCCCAATAAAAAGCCCTGGACAGTAAGGCTTGGTTGACCTTCCCTGATTGGCAACAATTTGCATGTGTTGTTTAGTACTGTTGGGAGAATTGATTGCATCTGAATGTGACTCCCATGGGAGGGAACAACTGGAGGCTTGTGCCTTCTTTCTCCTGGGCTTTGACCATGTGTTTTTTTTCCTTTGCTGACTTAGGTCTGTATCTTTTTGCAATAATAACCTGTAAATGTTATTACTGTATAATGGTGCAACTGAGTCCTGTATGTCTTTCTAGCACATTGTCAAGGCTGAGGTTAGCCTTTTCAATGAAAAAGTGAAAAAGAAAAAAAAAAGAAATAAGGAAGGAAGGAAAGAGTTAATTTTAGAAGAAGTTAGAGAATTGACAAGGAAAGCTATTTATTTATTTATTTATTTATTTATTTATTTATTTATATCCATAAAGCATTGTTATAGCAAAGTGGAAGTATTCTTCTATGGAGTCTGTTGTTCTGATAGGTCTTGGCATAAAGTTAATGACAAGAAAGGATGTTAGCCATGTGCTTAAGTGATTTAGAAAAGAAGAAATGACTTCCAAAGGACAAAAGATAATAACAGTCATGATTAGAGAGATTGACTTGGAATTTATTTGAATACTAGACTTTATTTATAGAAAGCCTGCTTTGTTCTTACTAGGAACAGAATGGAAGTCTCCTTAGTTTCAAAAAAGGCCAGCTAAATATATATATATATATATATATATATATATATATATACACACACACATACACACACACACACACACACACACCTTTGTCATCTAATGTTGAGTCCATATTTGATTAATTCGAATCATATATTCACTAAGTGTTCATTCAGGGTGACCCATATTGTTATTTTGTTATGTTTTATGTGCATTCAGCCTTAGTGCACTCGAGGAATATATGCAATAAGAAATAAGACAATAGATAACTAATAAGAACCTGCTGTATAAAAATAAATAAATTTAATTTAATTTAAAAAAGAAATAAGATATTTTTTATTTATATAAGGTGCTGGACTTCAAGATTCATTGTGTATTTGGGTAAATAGACATGCACATACCTAAGTCTATAATTGAAGTATCAGGAACTTTGGTGACACAAAAAAGAAGCATCTACTTCTACCAAAAAAAACATAACTTACCAGAAAAATAGGTGATGGTGCATGTATATTAGTTCTTTCTCTCTCTTGGTAATGTATGGGTGAGACACAAAGATCTCAGAAATTAGACACATTCATTTTCAGTGCCTGACTTGTTAAAAAGGAAATTGTACCAATTTCCTCGACCTCACAAGGCATCTTTCTGGCATAAACATATGGTGTTTATGATCATGGCAATTTATATAATAAAAGAGGAGGATAGAATTAACTAAGAGAAGTGATATTCAAATGTCCAGGGTGGTAGAGAGAGCATTTCAATCGCTTTCTCCCCTCATTCAACTCTAAGAATGATAAGAAACAAAACTATAATTGCACAAAGCTATTTCAGATATTAATATATATGTTTACAAATATGAATGTGGGTATATGGTTTTCAGAAGTCAGAGTAAACCAAAAACATTATTTTCAAAAATAAACAAAACTTTCCAATAGCATCACATTATTTTACTACATTCCAGAATTGTACTAAGTAGAAGGGACATGAAATTAAACAAAATAGATATGCTTTCTACCTTCACAAACACACTGGAGGAGGCAGAAAACTTAAACAATGATAATACATTATGTATTACTGCATCAGAAATGCCCTGGGAATAATTACAACTATTACTAAAATATGCACCAGTAAAATAAATCAATTATTGAAACCAACATAAATAGGACATAAGTCCCCAGGAAATTCTTCAGAAGGCTAAACACTAAAAAGGGGGCTCATTTGATGATTATATTCAATTTTTTCATCTCTTCTGTATGCTTTATATATATTTTAAAGCAAGAAGGTCAGTAAGCCTTCCCTTGAAAGCTCTGGCTAAGCTATATTTGTACATATCATCAGAGAGGCAGTGCTGTCACACAGATGGCCCCCTGGTCTGGGCAGCTTGACGAAAGTGCCTTTGTGTTCCTAATTAACTAGTGAACAACTGTGCCAATTGTTTGATACTTTTGAAACCTTCTGTTCTCAGACTTTTGATGAGCTTTTTATTCAGGAACAATACCTGCTTGCTTTATTGGCCTCGGCACACCACTTGTAAAGGACAGAGCTACAGTGAGATTGAAAAGGATTCCTCAGTTCCAAGGAAGATCATCAGGAAGCATTAACCATATTCAGGTAGTCTGCTTTAGATCCCACTGATGAAAGGATAAAGCCTATGACTGTAGAGTGCAAACATTTTCTGTCAGTAACTCAATAGATCTAGAGCTCACAGCTCAGTAATGAGCTGCCACACCAACTCCTTCTTTGACTCTGGGAGTTCCCAAATCTTTAGCAGTATTTAAAGAAGCAAGATTTCCACGATCTTTACTCAACCCTTGAAAAGATTAGTAGTAAATTAGATGCTGACATAGAGAGTAAATTAGAACACCAAACGATACCAGAATAGTAAATGTTAAAGAGCATGCCAAATTATATTTAGCATACAAAGGAATTATATGTAAATGAAGCCCAGAGCCCCAAACCAATTTTGTGCATATAATTGTGTGAAATGTAATGGGAGGGACAAATGTTAGTAGCTTTTTAAAAATTTCCTTGCCTGAGTGTAATGTAGATAGTTTCAATGCCATATGATGAAATAACTACCTTTTTCATTTATAAGTGCAGCAGATTAAATAAAATGACATTTTTCAAAATTAAAAATTATAGGGGGCTTCCCTGGTGGCGCAGTGATTGAGAGTCCACCTGCCAATGCAGGGGACATGGGTTCATGCCCCGGTCCAGGAAGATCCCACATGCCACGCAGTGGCTAGGACCGTGAGCCATGGCCACTGAGCCTGCATGTCCGGAGCCTGTGTTCCACAATGGGAGAGGACACAGCAGTGAGAAGCCTGTGTACTGGAAAAAAAAATTATAAATTTACAAGCATGTTTTTGGAAAGGCTCTTTGCAAGTTAAAAAGCTAAAGTTTACCTTAGGACCAGTGGCTATGGTGAAGAAGGGAAAAAGTAATACCAATGTCCAATCCTAAAACATTTTAAAAGTAGCCAATGTGTTTCCTCTTAATAAAGGAGAATATCTAAATCAAGATATCGCAACCTTGGCACAATCGACATTTGGACTAGATAATTTTTGGTTGTGGGAGATTGTTCTGTGCATTGTAAGATATTTAGCAGCACATGGGGGCTCTACTCACTAGATGCCAGTAGCACTCACTCCTATTTTGTCAACCAAGAATGTTTGTAGACACTGTCAACTACCATCAGAGTTAAAGAACCACTGGTTTAACTTAGAGGAAAAGGACTTTCGATCTGTTATATAATGTGGTATAGAATCAGCTCTGCCTGCTTCTACCTCCTAAGTACAACTATAAAATGTATTAATACCTTAATAGATGAACAAAGGAGAACTCTGAAATGTAGTAAGAGGAAGGGATATTGGTTAGGAAGCTCTGGAGAGGGGGAACAATACAGCAGCAGAACTCTTACAGAATTCTACCCAACAGAAGAAGACAATCCAAGTCCATGCTTCCCGACCTCTGACCAAGGAACTAAAGGTGGGCCAGGTAAACTCATTCCTTGCCAGGACCCAAGTAGAGTCCTCCAACAACACAAGGATATCCCTACTAAACCAGCAAGGAGGATCATTGATCCATTTGCCATACTAATGGTAAAAGACCAGAGAAAGTTTGCTCCTTCTGCAATAGGCCAGAGGCTCTCTCATCTCACTTACTTTGTGACACTGCATGGCCAGGGGACAGCAAGCATCAGCAAGGAGTATCCTGCAAAACAAGCTCCTGGCTCAATATTAGAATGGGGATAATAAGAGATAGAATCTGTGGACTTGAGGATAGATCAATAAAATTTACCCAATCTGAACAACGGAGCCTCCAGGACCAGTGGGACAATATCAAAAGATACAAAGTTAGTATCACTGGAATCCCAGAAGGAGAGGAGAAAGAAAGTAGGCTGAAAAAGCATGCAAAGAAATTATGGCTGAAAACATCACAAATTTGTTGAAAGACATAAACCCACATATTCAAGAAGCTGAGCAAACTTTAACAGGGTAAACTCAAAGAAATTCAAGCCAAGACACATCAAAATTAAACTTCTGAAAACAAAAGACAACAAAAGATTTTGAAAGCAACTAGATAAAAATAACACATTACATATATGAGAACTCCTATTCAAATAACAGCAGATTTCTCATCAGAAACCAAGGAGACCATAAGGAAGTACCACAACATTTTTCAAGGGCTGAAAGAACTATCAACAGTTAATTCTATATCTGGAAACCTGTCCTTAAGGAATGAATTAGAAATAAAGATATTTTCAGAAGTAATAAAATTAAAGAAATTGTTACTAGCAGATTGATCCTATAAAAGGCTAAAAGAAGTTCTTCATACAGAAAGAAAATAATAAAATGACTGAAAGAATCTTAGAGCATCACGAAGGAAGAAAGAACAATAACATAAAATAAGTTACAAAAATATTTTAAAAGACAGCATTTAAAATGCTCTCAAGATGACTAGTACATCACAAATAACTACCAAGACAATTTTTGATACTTTTATAAAACTACCCATCTCTGTGTCCCAGACTTTTGTCATCTGAAGTAAAAGCAGGAAGTAAGGAGCAACTGTAACAGAGGAACAGGTATAATTCCTTTGATAAATTCTCCAGCGAGCACTACTTTCCCTTTCCTCACATCTTCTTAGGGACTTCTAGTTCCCCATGTTGCTTCTTCTATATTTCTTGTCCTGTTACAATATTTAGTTCCCCTTTGTTGACATTTATTCTATTTGAGCCTCTTTTCATGAAAAATCCCACATTCCTTCCTTGAACATCAATTCCCATATAGTTGTCAGTTATTGCTCTGGCTCTGGACTTCCTCTCATAGACAAATTTTATTGAACATATTCATTTCAATTGATGTCTCTATTTCCTCACCTTCTACACACTCTACAATCCACTTCAGTCTAGATTCTTTCCCAGTTACTTCACTTAAACTCTGTGTGCAAGATTACAATCATCTCTTGTTTACAAAATTTATTGAGCTCCTGAGAGTCTTTACTTTACTCAAACATTCGGAAACATTTGATGTTGTTGACACATCTCTACTTTGTGAAGTGCTTTTGCCTTCGGTTTCCATGATATGATATTCTCCTGATTTAGTGGATATAATTTTATATGGGGATCTTCTTTGAGAGATCATTTACCTCTGCTTACTTTGGTGTTGGTTTGAAAATGAGCTCCTGAAAACAGAGGACAAGGAGAGACTGAGGAAAGAGGCAGATCACTCCAGATTGGTAGGTGGCAGGTGTAATAAGCAAGGGAACTTACATAGAAGGCTTGTCTTTGAGCAGCTATAAGATGAGTAGGTCTCTACAGCCACCCGCCAAATCTTAAAAGTTTATACGGAGGTCTTCATGGGGTTCAGTCACATATACCATCCAGATGTTTTCAACAACACATTGCTATCTCAAGGTTGTGTCTTTTTTTGGGGGGGAAGCCAAGCATAGTGCACATTCTAAAGATGGGGATGGTGTGTGTGAAGAACCTCAGATTGCCAAATTCAGCTCTCAGGTCATCTGCAGTCTGGTTTCCTCAGTGACTTCCTCTAACACTTGTAATTCCTGATGTTACTCCCAGTTCAATACAAGGTTTTTTGTTGTTGTAGTTTTGTTTTGTTTTGTTTTGTTTCTCTTCTCTCTCTGGATAGTTTACCCAGTCATTATCTACTGATAGATGAGTTGTTATCAACAAACTACCATATTTCATTTCCTACATGACCATTTTCCCAAGCAAAACTTCTCAACAACTTTTTTCCTTATTTTTGATCACCTTCTTATGTTGCATACAAAAATCACATAGGTTAAACTACCTAAAAAGAAAACTGTTTATAATATTTCACTCCTGTGTCTCCTTCTCTCTTCAATTAGCAAGTTCTCTAGCTTCAACTTTGATACTTTGGAAATAGCATTCTCCATTCTTTCTAATCCATCACCCTAGTTCAAGACATCTTTACCTCTTACCTGGGTTTCAACAGAAACCTCTTCACCAAGCTGCCTTCACCTAGCTTTGCCCTCTGCTTATCCATTAAGTTGCTCTTTACCCTACAGGGACAATGTTCTCCCAAAACATAAATAGGATCATACCATCCCTTTTCATTATGCCCTCAAGATAAATTTTAAATATACTTAGCATGATATTCAATATTTTAAATAATTACCCTCCATTTATATCTATAGTATTTGCCATTATCTCTCCCCACCCTTTCTAGTTATGAAGTTCTTTTAGTTCCTGAATACATCATGCTAAGTTTTATTCTTAAATAGTAGCATATCAGCTGCTTAGAACAACTTTTTCTCCCTTCCAGGTGCCCTCTGCCCTTTTATTCTGGTTAATTTTCAGTTTTTGAAACATCCTGTATGAATTCTTTCTGGCCTACTATTTTCTTTGTGCCCTCATGATACCCTACCCTCTGGGATTTACCTGTCTTAGCTCTTAACAGTTTGAGTAGGAATTATCTTATTTGTACATATCTCCCTACCAGTCCTTATCTTCTGTAGCTCATTGAAGATGGAGATTTTCTATACCTTACAATATTGTTTCTCAATCCTTATATTATTTGACACTTGATAAATTGTTGACATAAGTTTTTCAGGAATAAATCAAAGATGACAATTCCAGAGTTATAAAGGAAGATGCAATCAACATAGACAGCTTGTTTTATGAGATGATGATGATTTTAAAGGGTAACCAATTAAATTATATCTGCAGAATTTTGTGGTGAGTATAATCAAAGTATTGTTCAAATTCATTATCACAAAGCCATATACTCAGCAAAAGCTAACAGCAATCAATAAACAAACTGCTTTTTTTTCTTCTGGTTCATTTGAGTACCCCTCTTGGTAATCATAAGGCCTATCATTAAGGCCAAAGAGGGGGGCAAGTGAAACTCAAAGCCTCCAGGGAATCCACGTACTACATATTACCTTTTAGAATGTCTTTATTATATCACCAATTAATTCCTATATGACCCTTTCATTAATATTTGCTGAAAAAGTACATTGATGATAAAAATCACATATAGTATAAATGCTATACCCATTATAATTGATAAATTTTGTTTAGCATTTCATTTACTTTGTCTACAAAGCATTATGAGATTAGGAAATTGATATAAATATGGTTTCTCCACTTTATAAGTGGGAGACTAAAACTCAGAAAAATATAGGTTATTAAAAAAAACCCTCTTTTCCAACATAATGGAAGTTATCAAAATTATTAAATCACGGTAATTTTAAAAACCAAATTGTCTTGGTATTTAAGGGTTGACTTTCAACCTATCTGGCCAATGATATATAAAAGAGATTCTTCATGATACATTTCAAGTACACAGAGAAGTATAGAAAATAATACAGAAAGAATGCTGAAAAATGTGGCTAAAACCTGACTTCTAATCATAGTAATGGGACTTGGGCATTTGAGGAACTAAAAGGTCATTTAATCTTCATCTAATACTTGGAACTTTCCTATATCAAATAAATAGCTTTAAAACTTGAAAACCTGCAGATATAGGAGACTTCCTCCCTCATGCTCAGAAAAGTTGTCATAAATGTTTTTACTTATAATGAAGTACTGTTTGACTCTCTTTAATGTGTATCTATTAATGACAATCCTATGAAGTGTATAACAGAAGTTAAACCCTTGTCTTCTATAATGAGGTTCTTTGGGGACTTCCCTGGTGGTCCAATAGTTAAGACTCCACACTTCCAATGCAGGAGGCAGGGTTCGATACCTGGTCAGCAACTAGGATCCTGCATGTTGTGCACAGTGCAGCCAAACAAAAAAAAGAGAAGAAGCTTCTCTCTTCTACCATTATGTCCTCCCTCCTCTCCATCTATGCATTCATATTATACCAATAGCTCCCTTTCCAGAGTACAGGGTTTAAGTTCAGTTCCCATCTAGGGGAATAACAGGGCATTCTCTCTCTTCTGCCACCCAGCTCCAGGAGTGAGAATGTTGATTTGACATCTCTATCTCACTAGAGTCTTTTGGAGACAGAATGTTGATTTGAAATCTCTATCTCACTAGAGTCTCTTCCAGACTTTTACCAAGCCAGGGAGCTCATTAGTAAGTGGCATCAATTGTTGTGACGACAATAGGAACCCTAGCAGGCCATGTGTCTGCAGACGCACAGGTGCAGATGTTGTGTGCAAAGCCACTGCCTTCCAAGCTCTTCCTATCTGTGGGAATTAACCTGGTTTCCAGTGAGATAAGTGAGCAACATCTTTTATTTTGCCCATGAGGCTGCAGCTCTGATTGCAGATGTAGCTTGCCTGAACTGAATTCAAGAATATGCCAATGGATTAGGATTTCTACTCTGACATCAAACCCAGGCACTTCCTGGCACCTGTGTGCAGCATCCATTTCCTGTGCCAACTCCCAAGTCTGTAGCTACTCTTAAAATGTAAGGGATAGGGCTACTGAGGCCTCCACTAACTGACAGATCAAAAATCTCAAACACACATTGTCTTCTCCCTATCTCTTTCTGAGTCCTAGACTTTTCTTATTTTAGAAACTCATACACCAAAGAGTTGACTGTATGAGACATCCAACACACTTAAGCAATATACCCACTCTCAAGAGCAAACATTCACCTTATGTGAACTTAGGACACTTAATTTCTCCCCTGGTTTATTTTTATTGTCTATAAAATGAGAATAATAGCTTATTTTCAAAGTTGGTATAAGATTAAAATGTGCAGTTATAAATATAAAATATTTTAAATATTACATGACACAAAATATGTGCTTTATCATAGTAAGGCTTTGATCCTGATGTATTTAGGGTACCTCCATCAATCAATAAACTTCTCCATTTTTATCCTCATCATAAAAACAAAAACAAAAAAACTTTGATGCTACCCACACAGCAAGGATGTGAGACCTGAATCTTAAGACGGAGACCTAAGTGCATTCTGGGAGTCCTAGTCCTGCCTTCCACTTATTGGGTGACCTAGTTGCCACTGTTTGGCTGGGACCTTCTTGGTTTTAGCACCAAAAGTCCTACATCCAGGGAAACTCCTCAGTCTCAGGCAAACTGGGATGGTTAGTCACACTACACTTCTCCTCCCACCCCCTCTAGTTTCCTGAACCCTCTCCTACCCTAATTTCAGCTATCTGTAGTGACTCAAAATTAGTTTAGATTAGAGGGCAACCATCTGGTATCTTGATGGCTAATGCAGAAAAAAAAATCAAGGTTAATCTCACACAGGGTACATTGCTACATTCATAAATGCCCTTGATACATTTAAATAAAGTTGTTATCCCCTATCTCCCATTCTGGATTCAATGGTTTTGTGTTGGTTCCTGATGATCACCAACTGTTTCCTCCTAAATTATTGCATATCGTGCTTTTAATAACCAATTCTAAAAATAAACCTCTGAAATTTTTGGTATTGAGTTCTTCCCCCTTTTGAACAATGGAGCTACAGTTAGACACAGTCTCATACAGATGTCTCCTCTCTTGTGTCTAGCAGAGCTCATTAACTTGAGCTGCTGAAACTCTAAGTGTCTTGAAAAGTATACAAGCCACACACTTGAACTCAGAGCAGCTAGGTTTTCTTTATAATCTTCTTACTTACATTAGATTCCAGTTTCTTCTTCTCAATGCTCATCTTACCCCTCCCAGTTGTGAGTTAATTTTTGCAAGAAATCAATAATTACCAATATTTACTGGATGCTTGTTATAGGGTAACATTTGTGATCAGCACTTACATTGATTTCTTACCTTGATACTCAAAATGACTTGATGGGTAGGTAATATCCACTGGGCAGGAAATGTCCAGATGGGGTTAGATACTTTCCCTAGGATTATGCAGCTGGAAAATTTTGAAAGGGAAATTTGAATTTAGGTTTTTCAGACCTCAAAGCACATGATCTTCTTAACCACTAATAGAAGAAAACTGTAATTGAGATAGTTCTGCCCCCGTAAATATTATGCCATGTATTCAATGCCTACATCTTCTTTTAGTCTCATTAATATGACAAAGTACCCAATTGGAAGCACTCTCCCAAAATTATTTTGAAATAAAATAGTGTATAAGTTTAAGTACATCAATTTTAAGTAACTTTTTCATCTTTCAGAAGTCCTTGTTTAATTACTTCTTCATTCTAAATGTTTTGATTCTTGAATAGGTTGCTGCATGGCTGCATTCAGTACTTTACATATTAATACACTTATCTATATTTATATCTATATATATATATGTATATATACACATATCATAGATACATATATTCACCAGAATAAATGCATTTGAAAACATTTATATATTTTTAATAGATCTTTATTGGAGTATAATTGCTTCATAATACTGTGTTAGTTTCTGTTGTACACCAAAGTGAATCATCCATATGCATACACATATCCCCATATCCCCTCCCTCTTGAGCCTCACTCCCATCCTCCTTATCCCACCCCTCCAGGTCATCGCAAAGTACGGAGCTGATCTCCCTGTGCTATGCTGCTACTTCCCACTAGCTAACTATTTTACATTCAGTAGTGTATATATATCGATGCTACTCTCACTTCGCCCCAGCTTCCTCCTCCAAACCCGTGTCTTCATGTCTATTCTCTATGTCTACATCTATATTCCTGCCCTGCAACTATGTTCATCAATACCATTTTTTTTTGTTTTGATTTTTAGATTCCATATATATGCGTTAGCATACAGTATTTGTTTTTCTCTTTCTGACTTACTTCACTCTGTATGACAGACTCTAGGTCCATCCACCTCACTACAAATAACTCAACTTCATTTATTTTTATGGCTTGTAAATAAAAAGCCCTCATGATCAACATAAATTGAGGCACATTAAAATTAAGAAGTGTAGACCAAAGAAAACATAATTTTAAGTATAAAAAAGTCATTATCAATGCCTTTTTCTGTTTAGTAAAGCAAATCATGGGAGCCAATACTTCCAGAAATTGTTTGAATCTAAGGTGGCTTTTCAAAATTCCAAAAATTTCTTATACAAAATTTCCCCCAAATCTTGTCCTGTTAACGGAAATGTAGCCTAATCAAGCCCAACCAGTTGAGCATCTACCTTTAGAACAGGAGTTGAAGAGAGATAAGGAGTCACCAAAAGTAAGTCAAGCCAATAAGAACCAAAGCCAACAGCTCATCCTGAAGTGGGAATCCCAGCCAGTCTACAGAATGGACTCTGGTGGAGAGAACATTAGGGCTACTCCTTTCCATCATCCAATAGTGTGTTTCTCTCCTTTTCCCTTCAACTTCCTTTCTCAGTTCTTAATTCCATTTATACATAATTCCCATTCTTGGCTTTATGATTCTTCTATGTCATGTCCTAAACTCTCTAATTGATTTCATCTTTCCACAAGTATTACATTTGGTTTATCCACTGCATGGGATTTGAAGAACCTTTATTTGCTCACAATGTACTTGCCTTCCCTAATGCTGATTATTATCTTAAAAATATTTTCCAGTACCCAAGAGTCAAACCTTTGTGCCCCAATTTTTTTCCCCTAACAAAGTATTGTTTACAAATACATGATACCTTTGCTATCTTCCTTGAACAGTCATCTTCTAGTCTATGACTATGTGGAACATTCTTTTATTCTGTTCTATCTATAGACAAGTTATAAAAGAAATCCTCTTTGCTGTATCACTGAACTCTTTCTTGTTTATTTCTTGTTATCAAGGTCTATATGACAGAATGGGCCATTTAGGATTATGGTGGTTGATTTATTAGGGTGTGTACTGGCTACTGACAATGGGAAATATTATGTTCTACAAAGGCTACCTCTACTGTGGTAAGTAACATAAACCCCAACTAATAGGAAATGGATGTATAAATATAATAGTTTCCCAATAAGCTATTTTCCCAACTTAAATTCGGACATCTTTATGATATTGTGTTTGCTTTTTGGAAAAATGATGCTCATATTATTTTTCCCTAAAAAATAGTTTTGACCTGCAAACAGGCAGGATTAGTTTGATTGTGGTTGGTTTGTTATTTAAACTCTGCTAAAATTGTTATCTGAACTAAATTCTCAGAACCACAGATAATTCAGAGTTTCATATCTTACTTCCTAATAACAATTAACGCAATGACATAGAATAAAAGATCCAGAAGCAAACTGATTTACTGAGTTTAGTTACTCTCAGAATGCTTGCTTTAGTTATGTCAAAAAACCCAACAATAAACCTCTTAATATAGAAATAGTTTGTCTTCTCCCAAATATCTTTTTGCTTTCATGAACTTAATTTATTTATGTCTGGTAGACCATCACTTTGGATCGATTTGGCTTAATTCATTTATCAAATAAGGGACCAAAAAGTATTATGTCCATCACCTAAAAATTTATGCCTAAAATAAGAAAACTTGTTTAAAAAGTCCTATCATCCTACTCATATTTATACGGAAATAACCTGTGTTTTGAACTTCTGTTACATTCAGTGTCCCATCTATGGAAGAACTATGTATCTGAACTCCCTTGAATATAAGTATTCCATATGTATTAGTTTTCTATGGGTGTCATAGCAAATTATCATAAACTGAGTGACTTAAAACATCAGAAATATATTCTTTCACAGTCCAGTAGGCCAGAAGTCCAAACCCAAGGAGTCAACATGATTGGTTCCTTCTGGAGGCTTTGAGGGACAAACTGTTCCTTGCTTCTCTCCTAGCTTCTGGTGGTTGTCAGAAATCCCTAGTGTCCCTTGGTTTGTAGACGCATCACTCTAATCTCTGCCTTCAGTCTTCATATAGCCTCCTTCCCTATATGTCTGTGTGTCTTCCTGTGACTTTTATATTAACACTTCAGTCATAGAATTTAGGGCCCACCCTAATCCAATATTACCTTGTCTTAATTTAACAAATTATTCCACAAAGAACCTATTTCCAAATAAGTTCATATTCTGATGTTCTAGATGGGCATACTTTTTCTTGGCAGAGGTTGGGGGGGGCTGTATTTAATTCAGTACATCACATTACATGTTTTGACCAATAAAATGTGAGCAGAAATGTTCCATGGATGCTGGGCTTAAATTTTAAAAGCTAACACTTTGTTTGCCACCCTCTTACTTTTCTCCTGACTCTGCCAGTTAAAATGCATATTAAAATTGACCCTGCATATTAAAATGGAATCTCCATCAGCCTGGAAAAGACATGTGATGTAACACATCTCATGAATAAGGCGTAGACATTATTCTTTTAAGACACTGAAATGTTCAAATGCTTCTTTCCTACAGAATAACTTGGCCATCATAATTGTTGTACAAAAATTTGTTTTGGATCAAAGATGCTCCCTTAATAGACAACTGAAAAATGTGGCCCTGGATTTGTGGCAGGAATTTGGAGCATGAGTTTTTTTAATCAGAACCTAGAAGGATGTCATGCAATGGTTAACTATTTAGAAAAAGTATCATATGTGATAACTAAGAAGGGAGATATTGTACCTACTAAGCTTTATTTTTAAATGAAGAGGTGAGAAACCAGTGCTAGTGGCCTGAGTTTCTTCTTGTTGATTACACTTGCCAGGATAATGCAAGAGAGGTGAGTTCAGGAAAGAACTGCTTTGCAAGCAGAACTTAAGGAAAACAGAGAGCATACAGAGTGGAATGGCTGTCTGTTGGAAGTTTAACTGGCACTCATCTCCCTTTAATATATAGAGCTGACAAAGCAGCTGAATAAAAATAAATAATTAAACTTCAGGCTTAAAGACTAATATCAGGGTGTATTTATTACACTAATTTTAAAAACTCTTAATGGGTATCATTTTCCCAGGAAATTCTTTCAGTTGGAAAAATATGGTTTAAAAAAAAAGAAAAAAAATGGCATCTCTCTCCTATGGAAGTATGATAGGCTTAAGTTACCCATATTAAATCCAGAGAAAGAGGCATGGTTCCAGAAGAACCAGTGTGTCTCTTGACACATGAGACATGAGAATCAAGTAAATAAATCGGTTAACTTTTTGACAAACCAGCAAACCAGCAAACCGTTGGACCTAAGGTAACTGTTTTTATCATACTTCAAGGTTGGACCCCCAAATTCTATGGACAAGAAACAGGCAGAGATGATCAGCTAAAAAAAAGGTTCATATAATATCAATAAAATACCCCAGACTTCTTACTGGCAAAATTAAATTATCCTAGGAAATTATTAATTAATTTTAGCTATAAGTAAAAATTCTTCACTATATTTTCCAACAAGAAAGCCCATTGAATTTTCTGGTAGTTATTGATAATTACTGATAATCTCTAGTTTATATAACACAGAATAAATATATTCTATATACATTTTTGTACCTATGTTTCTATGTATTTGGAAAAGCAGTTAAGCTAATAATAGGCATAGAAGCAAACGTTTGCTTGAATTTAAATATTTTGTGTTTTTGGCTCGCTTGCTATAAGATATAATATGGGAAAAGTTTCAACTGGCTTTCAAAATGCAAATTTAGGGGAAATTAAAAAAAAAGAATTTTTCTTTCAGTGTTTTAATAACTGAAGATTAAAGCAGTGTTTTCCATTTTCTAGTTATTTTTTTTCCTACTAGAAAACATTGCTTCTCTTCAAAGCATGCTCTTATTTTAGCAGCAGGTACATTAGAATATTTTGGTAGGACAATTAAATAAACATGCCCACAATGCCAGCTTGAATATGCTGTTTCATGCTGCTAAGCCTGACTGAATCAGTCTGTGAGCCCCACTCTTCCTCACAGCAGTAGACACAGTAAGAAAGCAGAAGACAATTCAGGGGGAACAAAACACAATTCTTTGTATCCTATGGTAAATAAAATCAGGTAAATCTGATTTCAGAACAATGCACACTTTTTTTTTTCTTTTTAACATCTTTACTGGAGTATAATTGCTTTAAAATGGTGCATTAGTTTCTGCTTTATAACAAAATGAATCAGCTATTCATATAAATATATCCCCATATCTCCCCCCTCTTCCATCTCCCTCCCACCATCCCTATCCCACCCCTCTAGGTGGACACAAAGCACCGAGCTGATCTCCCTGTGCTATGTGGCTGCTTCCCACTAGCTATATACTTTACATTTGGTAATGTATATATGTCCGTGCCACTCTCTCACATCGTCCTAGCTTACCGTTCCCCCTCTCCATGACTTCAACTCCATTCTCTATGTCTCTGTCTTTATTCCCGTCCTGCACCTAGGTTCTTCAGAACCACTTTTTTTTTTTTTTTTTTTTTAGATTTTATATATATGCGTTAGCATATGGTATTTGTTTTCCTCTTTCTGACTTACTGCCCTCTGTATGACCATCTCTAGGTCCATCCAACTCAGTAAAAATAACTCAATTTTGTTTCTTTTTATGGCTGAGTAATATTCCATTGTATGTATGTGCCACATCTTGTTTATCCATTCATTTGTCAATGGACACTTAGTTTTATCAATTTTGTTTATCTTCGGAAAGAACCAGCTTTTATTTTAACTGATCTTTGCTATTGTTTCCTTCATCGCTTTTTCAGCTATTTCTCATCTGATCTTTATGATTTCTTTCCTTCTGCTAATTTTTTTTTGGGGGGGGGGTTCTTTTTTCTCTAATTGCTTTAGGTGTAAATTTAGTTTGGTTACCTGAGTTGATTTTTGAGTTAGGATTGTATTGCTATAAACTTCCCTGTTAGAATTGCTTTTGCTGCATTGCATAAGTTTTGGGTTATCATGTTTTCATTGTCAATCGTTTCTAGGTATTTTTTATTCCCTGTTTGATTTCTTCAGTGATCTCTTGTTTATTTAGTAGTGTATTGTTTAACCTCCAAGTTTTTGTATTTTTACAGATTTTTTCCTGTAATTGATATCCAGTCTCATATTTTTGTGGTCAGAAAAGTTACTTGATATGATTTCAATATTCTTACATTTACCAAGGCTTGATTTGTGACCCAGGATATGATATACCCTGGAGAATGTTCCATGAGCACTTGTGAAGAAATTGTAATCTGCTGTTTTTGGATAGAATGTCCTATAAATATCAATTAAGTCCATCTCATTTAATGTATCATTTAAAGCTTGTGTTTCCTTATTTATTTTCATTTTGGATGACCTGTCCATTGGTGAAAGTGGCATGTTAAAATCACCTACTATGATTGTGTTACTGTCAATTTCCCCTTTTATGGATGTTAGCATTTGCCTTATGTATTCAGATGCCCCTATGTTGGGTGCATAAATATTTACAATTGTTATATCTTCTTCTTGGATTGATCCCTTGATCATTATGTAGTGTCCTTCTTTGTCTCTTGTAATAGTCTTTGTTTTAAAGTCTATTTTCTCTGATATGAGAATTGCTACTCCAGGTTTCTTTTGATTTCCACTTACATGGAATATCTTTTTCCATCCCCTCATTTTCAGTCTGTATGTGTCCCCAGGTCTGAAGTGGGTCTCTTGTAGACAGCATATATACGGGTCTTGTTTTTGCATCCATTCAGCCAGTCTCTGTTTTTTGGTTACAGCATTTAATCCATTTACATTTAAGGTAGATATTGATGTGTATGTTCCTATTACCATTTCCTTAATTGTTTTGGGTTTGTTATTGTAGGTCTTTTCCTTCTATTGTGTTTCCTGCTTAGAGAAGTTCCTTTGGCATTTCTTGTAGCACTGGTTTTGTGATGTTGATTTCTCTTAGCTTTTGCTTGTCTGAAAAGGTTTTAATTTCTTCATCGAATCTGAATGAGATCCTTGCTGTGTAGAGTAATCTTTGTTGTAGGTTTCTCCCTTTCATCACTTTAAATATGTCCTGCAACTCCCTTCTGGCTTGCAGAGTTTCAGCTGAAAGATCAACTGTTAACCTTATGGGGATTCCCTTATATGTTAATTGTTGCTTTTCCCTTGCTGCTTTTAATATTTTTTCTTTGTATTTAATTTTTGATAGTTTAAGTAATATGAGTCTTGTCATGTTTCTCCTTGGATTTATCCTGTAAGGGCTTTTCTGCATTTCCTGGACTTGATTGACTATTTTCTTTCCCATATTAGGGAAGTTTTCAACTATAATCTTCAAATATTTTCTCAGTCCTTTTTTTTTTTTTTCTCTTCTCCTTCTGGTACCCCTATAATTCTTATGTTCATAATTTTAATGTTGTCCCAGAGGTCTCTGAGATTTCCCTCAATTCTTTTCTCTTTAAAGTGCTCTGCAGTAGTTATTTCCAATATTTTGTCTTCCAGATCACTTATCTGTTCGTCTGCCTCAGTTATTCTGCTATTGATTCCTTCTAGAGATCTTTAAATTTCATGTATTGTTTTGTTCATCATTGTTTGTTTGCTCTTTAGTTCTTCTAGGTCCTTGTTAAACGTTTCTTGTATTTTCTCCATTCTATTTCCAAGATTTTTGATCATGTTTACTATCATTACTCTGAGTTCTTTTTCAGGTAGAATGCCTATTTCCTCTTCATTCATTTGGTCTTGTGGGTTTCTACCTTGCTCCTTCGTCTGCTGTACATTTCTCTGTCTCCTCATTTTGCTTAACTTACTGTGTTTATGGTCTCTTTTTCTCAGGCTGCAGGTTCATAATTCCTGTTGTTTTTGGAGTCTGCTCCCAATGGGTAAGGTTGGTTCAGTGGGTTTTGTAGGTTTTCTGGTGGAGAGGACTGGTGCCTTTGTTCTGGTGGATGAAGCTGAATCTTGTCTTTCTGGTTGTCAGGGCCACTTCTGGTGGTGTGTTTTGGGGTGCCTGTGACCTGATTATGATTTTAGTATGCTAATGGGTGGGGTTATGTTACTGTCTTGCTAGTTGTTTGGCATAGGGTGTCTAGCACTGTAGCTTGCTAGTCGTTCAGTGGAGCTCGGTTTTAACATTGAGATGGAGATCTCTGGGAGAACTTTTGCCATTTGATACTACATGGGGCCAGAAGATCTCTGTTTGACCAATGTCCTGAACTTGGGTCTCCCACCTCAGAGGCTCTGGCCTTACACCCCTTCAGAACATCAAAACCCTGTCGGCCACATGGTTCAGAAGAAAAGGGAGAAAAAGAAAGAAAGAAAGGAAGAGAGAGAGAGAGAGAGAGAGAGAGAGAGAGAGAGAGAGAAAGAAAGAAAATATAAATAAAGAAAATAAAATAAAAATAAGTTTAAAATAGAAAAAAATATTAAAAATAAAAAAGTAATAAAAATAGAAAGAGAGAAAGAAAGAAGAGAGGAACCAAACCAAAAACAAATCCACCAATGATAACAAGGGCTAAAAACTATACAAATAAAACCAAACAAAACAAAATGGAGAGTCAGAACTGTAGGACAAATGGCAAAAGCAAAGCTATACAGACAAAATCACACAAAGAAAGCTATACATACACACTCACAAAAAGAGTAAAAGGCAAATATATATATGTGTATTTAAAAAAATGAAGAGAGCAACCAAATCAATAAACAAATCTTCCAATCATAATAAGCTCTAAATTCTAAGCTAAGATATACTTAAGAACAGAAACAAATTAGATGCAGAAAGTAAACTCCAAGTCTATAGTTGCTCTCAAAGTCTACCGCCTTAGTTTTGGGATGATTTGTTGTCTATTCAGGTATTCCACAGATGTAGGGCACATCTTGTGGAGATTTAATCTGCTGCTCCTGTGGCTACTGGGAGAAATTTCCCTTTCTCTTCTTTGTTTGCACAGCTCCTGGGGTTCAGCTTTGGTTTTGGCTCTGTCTCTGTGTGTAGGTCTCCTTAGAGCGTCTGTTCCCTGCCTAGACAGAATGGGGTTAAAGGAGCATCTGATTATGGGGCTCTGGCTCACTCAGGGCAGTGGGGAGGGAGGGGTATGGAATGTGAGGCGAGCCTGTGGCAGCAGAGGCCAACATGACTTTGCAACAGCCTGAGGTGCGCCTGTGTTCTCCTGGGGAAGTTGTCCCTGAATCACAGGACACTGGCACTGGTGGGCTGCACAGGCTCCCGGGAGGGGAGTTGTGGATAGTGACCTGTGCTTGCACACAGGTTTCTTGGTGACTGCAGCAGCAGCCTTAGCATCTCATGCCCGTCTCTGGTGTCTGCGCTGATAGCTGTGGCTCTCGTCCATCTCTAGAGCTCTTTTAGGTAGTACTCTGAACCTCTTCTCTTCACGCACCCCAAAACAATGGTCTCTTGCCTCTTAGACAGTTCCAGACATTTTCCCCAATTCCCTCCTGGCTAGCTGTGGTGCACTAGCCCGCTTCAGGCTGTGTTCACACAGCCAATCCCAGTCCTCTCCCTGGGATCTGACCTCAGAAGCCCAAGCCTCATCTCCCAGCCCCTACCCACACTGGCAGGTTAGCAGACAAGCCTCTCAGGCTTGTGGGTGCTGGTTGGCACCAATACTCTGTGTGGGAATCTCTCTGGTTTGCCCTCTGCACCCCTGTTGCTGTGTTCTCCTCTGTGGCTCTGAAGCTTCCCCTACCACCACCCCCGTATCTGCCAGTGAAGGGGCTTCCAAATGTGTGGAAACTTTTCCTCCTTCACAGGTCTCTCCCTGATGTGCAGGTCCTGTCCCTATTCTTTTTTCTCTGTTTTTCCTTTTTTCTTTTGCCCTACCCATGTACATGGGGAGTTTCTTGCCTTTTGGGAAGTCTGTGGTCTTCTGCCAGCAGTCAGTAGTTGTTCTGTAGGAGTTGTTCCACATGTAGATGTAGTTTTGATGTATTTGTGGGGAGGAAGATGATCTTCACGTCTTATTCTTCCACCATCTTGAAGGCCTCTGGGAAAGAACTTTTATTTATTTTTTCTGGTTTCATTACATGTGTCTGCTCTTTTTTGGCAACTACCTTGCTTCCCATGTCTCCAAAACTGCTGTCCCATCACAAGCCAAGCCCAGGCCACTGGCCCACAGTGCCTCCCCCTGGGTTTCCTGGGGCCCACTGAGCATGGCAGAGCCTATTCACAATGTGCACTTTTGATGGCAGTGCTCGCTACTCCAGTTGGGGAAAGCTATTCAGGAATAAAGTAGAAAGCCATGAGGGGAGTAAACATCAAAGAAATAAAAGACAAGATGTGCTTTATAGTTTAAATAAAAAATCTGTTCAGACTGCATTTTGAGTGTTCAGAAAACAAGTGAGCTAAACACTAGTTACATGTATTCTTGTCAAAACAATGGTATGCAATCCATCAGTGTTAAATGGGTACATTTGTGCCCATGACTGCACTTTCAAAGAACTAGTAACATTGAAGAGTGCCTTTTGACATTATTTTAAGCTAAATGAATGATAAGATTGTGAAGTCAATTATGAGTAGGTTATAAAGCAATGAATTACTTAGCCATAGACATGGAAACACATTTGAAAAGCATGTTCAATAGTTTGAAATATACTTAAAAATGGATCCGGAAAAAATTCAGAACAAGTTACAAGTGTCTGCAGAACTGACATGTAGAATATGTTTAAAATTCCTTACATTTTAAAAGATAAGTTTAATGTGTTTTGCTTATAAAAATGAATATATTTTAATATAGTTAAAGTTATGAATTATATATGACTAATATCATGTGACTTACCATAATGTCTCTGCCATTCAATTCTTGTCACATAATAATAAAATTGTGAAATTATTCATACATTAAAAGAAAAATAAAACAGAAATTTTATATATGCATGTGTGTGTATGTGTGTGTGTATAATTTTATATACGTGTGTGTGTGTATGTGTGTGTGTGTGTGTATATATATATATGTATATATATATATGTATATGTATATATATATATATTCTTTTTTAGATTCTTTTCCATTGTAGATTATTATAAGCTATTGAGTATAGTTCCCTGTGCTATATGGTAGGTCCTTATTTGTTATCTATTTTATATATAATCATGTGTATATATTAATCTGAAATGCTTAATTTATCTGTCCCCTCCTCCTTTCCCCTTTGGTAACCATAAGTTTGTTTTCTATGTCTGAGTCTACTTCTGTTTTATAAATAAGTTCAATTGCATCATTTTCTTTTAGATTCCACATGTAAGCAATGTCATATGATATTTGTCTTTCTCTGGCTTACTTCACTTAGTATGATTATCTCTAGGTCCATCCATGTTGCTGCACAAGGCTTTATTTCATTCTTTTTTATGGCTCAGTAATATTCCATTGTGTATATGTACCACACCTTCTTTGTCCATTCTTCTGTCAAATGGACATTTAGGTTGCTTCTAAGTATGTCTTGGCTATTGTGAATAGTGCTGCTATGAATATTGGGGTCCATTTTTCTTTTTGAATTATAGTTTTCTCCAGATATATACCCAGGGGTGGGATCTTTGGATCATATGGTAACTATTTTTAGTTTTCTGAGGAAACTCCATATTATTCTCCATTATGGCTGCACCAGTTTACATTCCCACGAACCATAGATGTTTATTCATTCCTACCATACTATGAGCTCTGTGCTGGATAGTGGGTACTATTCATGCCATTGGGGACATTACATAGTAATAGTAACAAAAGACAAGTAAGTAGATTACAGAGTATGATAAACAGGATTAGAAGACTGTTATGAAATGCCTCAAACTGGGCCTAACCACAAGTGGATCCTGAGAGAGGACTGAAGTTCTAGTACTCTATTTTGTTAGTGATACTAAGAGACACCAGGAGGTCAGGGAGAAAGTGAAGCAGAAGGGAAAGAAGACAACACAGTTTGTGTTAATGAGCAGGTTACAGTTTTGGTCAACTGAGATGCTGAAATGTCACGTGACATGCCTAAGTTTGCTCATCTCAGTGATTTGGACTCAGCATTTGTCCTTGGCTAGGGTTTCTCATGGACTTCAGCTCTGTGACATCTCAACCAGTCCAGCACTTGTAGGTTCTTGCCATAAGATGTAGCCAGGTGGCCTGGGGACTATGAGAGAGGTTAGAACATGGGCAGGATGTTGACTGTGCCTGTTATAGGAATGGACTAAAATGCAACTACCCCAAAAGAAGAATGAGGTTGGGGGAGAACTGGATGCCCCTTCCAATAGGAAAATTAAATGAACCAAGTTTTTAAGGATAAGTAGGAGCTGGGAAGATGAAGCATGAGGTAGGATGATAAAAAATAATAATGATAATGTGCAGCATGCCACTTTCAGAAGACCTTAGTTTGTTTAAGAGTTTGTTTCTTTTTGTTTTTATGTTTGCCCTAAAGGAGGTAGAGACAAAAGGGAATGATTATTTTAAACTTTAACACAGTCCTTTCTTTTAGATTCTGTTTTAGTTTAGCTAGTTACCCTGAAAACTATGAGAAGGCTGTGAGAATTTTAAAAAGAACAGTTTTTAAAATCCTCCATTCACTCTTTTTTTTTAAAATATATATTAAGCCTCTTCTCTCTGTCAAACATTGTACTAGGCACTAAAGATAAAATGGTAAACAAGATAAGCATGTTTGTGATCCTTGTGCAATTTGAGGAAAGACAAATCAGTAAGAGTTTTCAGTGTAATATTATACCTGGTGTGCTAGGGGCTGTTCAGGTTGCAATAGAAAGATGTAAAACGAGCATCTATACTCTGCATAATTGGGTCCTTCTAAAATTCTTGTCCACCTGGAACCTCAGAATGTGACCTTATTTGAAAATACGGTCTTTACAGGTATAATCAGTTAAGATGAGGTAATACTGGGTTAGTGGGTCCTTGATTCAATGACTGGTGTCATTATAAGAGGGTCATGTGAAATCACAGATGCACCTGGGAGAAGAAAGCCATGTGATGATGGAGACAAAGATGGGATTGATGCCTCTACAAGTCTAGGAATGTCTAGAATTGTGGGCAACTTCCAGAAGTTAGTAGAGAGGCATGGGACATTTTCTCCCTAGAGCCTTTAGAGGGACCATGGCCCAGCCATGGACTCTAGCATCTAAAATTGTGAGAGAATACATTTCTGTTCTTTTGCTTAAGCCACCCATTTGTTAGGGCAGCCCTAGGAATCTAATAGAGCATCTAAATCAAACCTCAGGAATGTTGAAGAGAATGGGTGTTAAAGGGAGGAAATATTTCAAGGAAAATGAAACTAGATGCTTAAATATCCAGAGGAGAGGGAGAAATTTTTGCACTTGAATAACAAAAATATTTTTATATGTTGAAATATTGAAGTGTGGGATCAAGAGACTAAGCAAGGGAGAAATATAGGAGCTGGATGATTAAGGTGCTTCTAAATCAATTGAAGGATGTTAGAACTTTATCTTCAGGGCAATAACAAGATATCCAATGGTCTTAAACTGGGGAAGCATAGAATTATACTTGCAGTCTATAAAAATCACTATAAGTGCATTCTGTGTTCTCCTCAGAAGAATGAGCAGAAGGACAAATCTGATGGCAGAAATATCAGCCATGAGGTTTATGGAAATCCAGATGGAAAAAAAAATCATTATCTAAATACAGACATGGGAATGGAGAGCTGTGACTAAACTTGAGAGACAATTATGAAATAGAATTTTTACAGTTTGATAACTGTTAGCATATTGAGAGTAAAGGACAGAATGAAATCAAGGATGCTCACATATCTACTTGAACAACTACATGCAGTGACATGAGAAGAGTGAGCAGGCATATGAGGAAAAGCTGATACTAGGTCTGGACATACTGAGTCGAGGTGTCCGTGGGACATACAGGTGGACATGTCTAACAAACAGTCAGATATGTGGATCTGAGGCTTAAAAGGAGATAATGGTGAAATAGAGCTGGAGGGGGAAATTGATCAGATAAACAGTTAGAAGATTATGTAAGTAACCAAAATAATAAATAGAAAGGATAGTAGTGATGAGGATTTAGATGAGAGGAGGCATTTAAGAGATATTAATGAAGTGAAATTTTCAGGTTTTATTGGAGAGAGAAACATTTCTAGAGTGAAGAGTGGAAGTATTACCTTTATCTTTGCAGAGATTTGAGCATATTTGTGTTCAGAGAAAAGAACCAGTAAAGATGGACAGATTAAAAACAAAGCTGAGTGTGATCCATGAGAATTAAAGGAATCAGATCCAGAAAACAAGTTTGTTGTATAGAATAATTATAAACCAATGAGGCATCCCTGATACCAAAATGATTCTTAAACTAAGATATAGCCCGGATTTGTTAACCAACAGTAAAATAAAAGATAAAAAGATGGCAGGCACCCTCAAGAAGATTATATCTTCATGGGCAAAATCAAAAGCCGTCCAATTTTTCTCTTTAGCAACATCACTTAATAGTAGAGGTGAAGGGTGATATTGGTCTGTGAGGGTTGAAAAAAATGCAATAGACAAAAATGCTTAAATAATAGAAATACATTTATAAATCTTTCTAATAGCTTTTCTAACAGCAAGACTGGAGGTGTTTTATCACATATTCTTGTGCAACTAACAGGTTTTACACCAGCAATAGAGCCAAACTGACCTTGGTACTCAGAACTTCATCCAGGAACTTTACAGAGATCACCAAGGGCATGGAAGTAGGGTACATGTGCCAGTTTTCAAACGTCTCCTGTGAAGAGAGAGAAGGGAAATATTTAGGTGAAAATTAGGACACATTTGAAGGGGTAAGATTTAAGAGTGAGAGAGATGGGATGTGATGGTGTCTAATTTCTCTGCAAGGTAAGAGCTAAGGTTAATCACTGAGAATGAAGGAGGCAGGGAGTGGTGATAGCACTTAAGGAAGTTGGTGAATTCTTAAAATAGCTCATATGGGACAAAAAACGTTGACATGGTGAACATTGCAGAGCAGTTTTGAAGACCTCACAGTAATTCAATACTATGTTTTATCAGAACTGATAGCGCAGGGAACTATACTCAAAATTTTGTAATAACCCATAAGGGAAAATATTCTGAAAAAAGTAGATGTATCTGTACATATAGCAGAATCACTTTGCTGAACACCTGAAATTACAAAATGTTTTAAATCAACTATACTTCAATTTAAAAAATAAGTGAAAAAATAAAATAAATTCTTAGAAGAAAAAAAAAGTTGCTCTTTGCTAATACAGTATTGGTCAAGGCCATTCGTCATTCATATAATCATTCAGAGATAATATTCCAGGAAATGATTAAGTATGAAAAATGGAGTTTTTCTTTCTTTGTTGTTTTTGGCTCCTTTCCTTTACATCTCTCCTTTAAAAATTTTTCCTCTCCCTTTTTTTGTTCTTCACTTTATTTTTTTTCATTTTTCTTCATTTTTATTTTCAGCAAACAGATGCTCTTTTAGCCCCTTGCAGATCCTTTTCTTATTATATTTCAAATTTACATATTTGCCATTTAAAAAGTCAAATAATACTTCCAGTCCTGTAAGGGAAAAAAATTATCTTGTAGCCTCACCATCCCTACCCTTAGTGCCTTGACAATCAAATACTTCACCTGTTTGAACCATTGCTTCTGGTATTAATCTATTTAAAGTTTAGACATTAACTTTTTACTTGTAATATTCCAGTTCAGTATTTAACTCTCTTGTGCCTCTCACTCACAAGTACATCCCCACACCCCATCCCCCTGACACAATTCTATGATACTATTGGTTACATTAACTTTTATTTAAGATTTCTAATATGTTGACTTGTGTAAATATTTTTCAGAGCATAAAAATACCTTTTTTTAATCATCCAACTTTTTATCTTCGATGGCATTAATAACTGCCTAGCTACTTCTTTGGTTAAGTTTTCTATGTACCCTTGCACTAACTCAACACTAAATTTCTGGTAGAAGCATACAGCTCCTCTTAATATGGTAAGACTCATCTAGGAATTTACTAGTTCTATTTGGGTACTTTCATCCATCTCATACTTTCCGTCTTTCTCTCCCAATGCATTTTATGCTTTCAAACTCTGACAGCTCTCATTTAGGATTTCTTTCATAGTCAGCTCAGGGACTCTATTTGCCTCTTTCCTGTTACGTATTCTATTTTGGATGCTATCCTTACTCCTTCTTTTGGAATATAAACTATAGCTGTGTCAAAGCAAAAATTGCACTGTACAAATGTAAACATGCAAGGAAGACTTAATTCAAGGCTATTATAACAGGGGAGTGAGACCAGAACCCTGTCTGAGTTCAACTCTGCTGAAACAAAGAAGTGGCAAGTTTTTAAGAGGTGGGGTGGAGGAATCACAGGCCATCTGTGCTTGCTATTGGCTTTATCCAAAGTAAAATAAACTCTCATATCTTTAAAACAAGAGGTAGTTTTACAGCTTGGAGAAAGGTGCCTGCCTAAGTTAGGCTCCTACTCTGCCAGGGAAATGGGAGATAGGACCATGATCCTCCTTGGTGATGACATTACAAAGGGATGGCTCCCAGGTCCCAGAGAAAGATATGCCTGGGTTGTAAAACCGCCAAGTCTTTTAAAAAAAATACATCTCAAAGGAACAAAGAGATAATTTATAATTCTAAGCTTTCTAAAGTAAATGCTCTAAGAAAAGGAAGTCAGGGACCTAGAGTTAGGAAGAAGCTTGTCTATATTTTAGTGTTGCCGAGGGGAAGGTTAAGGTCCTCTAAGTCAACTGCCTTAGGAAGGTACTTGGCTGGTCTTTTGAAATATTTTTGAAACTTTTTTGAAATATTATGCTTCTTACACTTGAGTAGCTGTTCATTTTCATGAAGAATTCTAGACTGACAGTTATTTTTCCTCATATTTTAAAAGGCATTTTTCCAATGCCTTCTAGTTGCAATACTATTAAAACATTGGATGCTATTCTTACTTTACATTCTTAATATCTGCATGTTTTTTTCTCTCTGTAAGATCATAGTCTTATTTTTCCACCTATGATTCTGAAATTTTATTAAAATTATGTTTTTCCATGGGGTCTCATTTATTATTCTAGGTACCCAGTGTAGCTTATTTCATTGAAAAATTATATCCTTTAGTTTTAGAAAATGTTCCTATATTATTTCTTAAAAGATTTTCCCTCTTTTTTTCTCCTGTTTACTTCTGTACTAATTGAATGTTGAAATATAAATTAATTATTTTAAAACACTTTCTTTCTACATTTCCATGTCACTTTTACTCCAGTTTTTCTTTCTGAAGTCCATCCCCAACTTCAGCTTCCCTTCTCTATTTTTGTGGTGGTGGTGGTGGTAGAGGTGGTTGTTGATTTTTAGGTTTTGTCCTTCTTTTTAGAATTTCCTGGAGCTTTTTCTTATTGTCTGGATTTTCTTTTCCTGTAGTACTTTTTTTGGGTAATATTTACAGCTCTCTGAAGATTAATAGATATTTTGAAGTTTCCCATCACTCCCTATGTGATCCCTGTTTCCTCCAAATTGCTCTTTGCTCCTTTTATCTATTTTGTTGCATGCTTGTTGTTTTGTTTTGTCTCTTTTATAGCAGTGAATTTCCTCAAATGTCTGCTGATTATTATTTTCCATTTATATTTATGTTATGAGGCACTGAAAAGGTGATTGTAAGCTTTTGGGTATGAACGAGGTTTGTTTCTACCAGGCCTCACTCCACAGTGATTATACAAAGACTTAGAAGACATGTAGGAATTTCCTCTAAATACAGAGGTCTATAGATCTTTTATCTCAGACTCTCTAATATTCTAGTTTGGGGCATTGGCCATATAAATATAGAGACCTTTACCTCAACTTGCTGTGTTGAGTACTTAACCTCACCTCTACTCTCAACTTTGCCCAAAATTCCATGTGCAGAATCTCTTCAGTTAACTCTCTTTGGATGGATAGCTTCCTGTTTCCCCTCATCTTTGGTAGAGACAGTTGCTTAGATGCAAGGGCTCCAGGCTTATGGAGGCTTGACTAATTCTTCTGAAGACTTTCACTCAGAGCTAGCTGTTGCCAAAACACCCAAACATTTCCCAGGTGAACTTCTAGCTGATTCTCCTCTGATCCTGGAGATATCATCGTTTTTTTTTTTTTTTCCTGGCAAGTCAGATATCACTTGTCTGTCACCTTGCCATCTTCCAAATTTTGTTGACATCTGGTTTTCACATTCTTCTCCTATTTATTTTATGTTGGTGGATATGTATGTTTTAAAATTCTTAACAGATTTTTGGTACATAAACACATGTATTCAATCTGTGATGTTTCAATTCAAAGTGGCATTCATTTTACAACACATTGAAAAGCATTCCCCATTTTTATTTTAAGGTTATATTAGGTTGTGAATTGAGATATCTGCCATATAGCCTCTATTTAGATTATGTTCATTTGTTTGTGGGTTATTTGACTAGGATCAGAGGGATATAATTGTAGGATTTTTTTTATTATTTTTTAAAGTAGTGGAGAAATTGGAACATTCTGTTGTGTGTGTGTGGTGCTTTTGGGTGAGGTGGGATTTGAAATAAAAGAAATAATTAATTAAAAAAATATGAGAGACTGGGACCAGAAAATAAGCACACATGGCAATTCTAATTGCCTGAGAGAGAGAAAACTTGAAAAAAAATTTCTTCTTTACAGTGATAAATATAAATGTGGTAATTAATTACAAAAGAAAACCTGGCAGATTTCCAAAAGTTTTGTGGTATATACTACACAAAATTTCACAATTATATATATATATATATATATATATATATATATATATATATATATATATACTAACATATATCCTAAACAACTGTAACATGGAGGTCCAATATTATTCACCTTGAACTAGAATATTAAAACACATGGAATAAATACTTTTTAAAAAAAGAAACATCAAGGATTTAGCAAGAAAATATTTATTTTACATTCTTAAAAATACAAATAATGAAAGATAATTCACTAGCAGAAAAAATCTGTAATTTGGGATGTGTTTGCTTTTCAAATTGCCTTTCACATTTTAGAAATATTTTTTCTGTCATGAAGAATATAGTGTTGCATTACAATTTGCAGTGTTTCATAAAATATTTACTAAATTTTATATAGTAAGGAAGCAAAAGTATTTTAATCAAAATTTTATAAAAGATTATATGTCTATATATATGTATATTCTTCATAAATTATTGGGAAAATATATGACTCAATTATTGATTTAATTAGGTTTCATAATCAATACTTTCTTATCCATTCAGTTTTTAAAAGCGAGATATTTGGGAAATAAATTCAATGTATCATATTTTCACATTAACACATAACATTACAGTAAAACGAGAAATCATCCACCATGTTCTGTAACTGTTGCTATTGTATTTGAATCTTTGTTTTCTATCTCATTTATCAGCATATCATTCCACATATTTTCTCCAAAATGGAAATTTGAGGTGCCATTCACTTTTCTTATTACCCTTATTGGCATTATATCATCTCTAAACACAAATTATAAGGAATTAACCAAACCTGAACTACGTATGAAGGGAGATGCTGAAATTAGAGGTCTAAGTTAACTAGAAAATAGATCATCAGTTCTTAAAAATATTTTTTAAATAAATATAATAGCTATACTGTATTGTTAGGAACAACTTAACTTGTTGTGGTTGTTATAGTTGAAATAGCTGGACTTTCAGTATGTGAAAAAAAATGCAAGCCTTCATGAAGAAAAAAGTTGCTATTTGAAAATCAGTAACAATTTTCTTTGCAGATCTATCAGCATGTTATTAGCTGGACTAAAAGTCATAGTAAGACAAGAGAACTATATTCAATATCCTATGATAAACCATAATAGAAAAGAATACTTTAAAAAAGAATGTACACCTATGTATAACTGAATCACTTTGCAGTACAGCAGAAATTAATACAACATTGTAAATCAACTATACTTCAATAAAAATCTGTTGATAAAAAAAGACAAGAAGCTTCATTTAATTGTTATGGCAATGTAAGCAGTGCCACCAGTTTACATCATTTATGTTCACATCATTTTCAGATACTTCATATTAGTCCACTGTTTTGAATGCAAAAATTCAACATGACAAAATTTGGTTTCTAGACATGAAATATCAGGAAATAAATTTTAAAATTTCTTCCTGTCTTCCTCTGGTGCTCATTCCGCTCTTGTGTACGAGATTGCATATGGCATTCTGGTTTTTACTTTTGACTCTGAAAGAGGAGTTCAGGAGGATCATCATTCATCACGCACAGCTCACCTGGTGAAAGCTAACTGCATGAGATCATTTTCTCCATGGCTGGGGAGGGGGATATCTCGCTTGTCACAGACTATTGAAAATCATCAGCTTTCATCAGTGGATCCTGAAATCGTGGAAGGAATGATTCACCTAAAGGAAGCAGAGGGCATAGCATTTCAAAAGTGATCTCTAAAGACTGATTATTTCTTGTCCTTGACACCCTGCCAAGGGCTAGATACATTGAACATTTGGGATGTAATGAAGCCTACAAATCACTGGTTGCTTAGAGTCTCACTGGACCTACGAGAGGATAGCATGCTTGACTTTAGTTCAGTTTTTTATTACATGTTGTAAACTTTTGACAGCTCTGATATGTCTTGTCATTGATGTGTCAAGATTGGACTCTGACAGGGTGTCTGACGTGATTGAAATCAAGAATGCTCTACTGGATCTTTTAGAAAATAATGGGAAATCTTCTGTTGTAGGACCCTGGGAAATGGAATAACATTGCATAATTATGCCATTGAAATAACACAGAGTCATTTTAAAAATGAGCATTTTAGTTAGAGGGAAGGGGCTTTCTCTGGACTGCAAAACTTATGATTTAATCATATATTATAAAAATTCAACAGACATAAAGGTACAAGTTATACATTTTGCTAAGGGTTAACTTTGCTGGTAGAAATTTGTCCATCTAATACCTGCTGCTAAGCGGTGTTTTGATGTTTTACTGCAGTTGATGTAAATGATTTCTTTGTCACACAGGAAAAATCACAAAAGACTTGTTATCAACTGAGAGATAAACTCTGCTTTTGTTATTCCAGTACTCAAAGTGCTCACTTGACAATATTTGAAAATCTTTTATGACTGTCTCATGAAATGCAGTTTTGAACAACACCATCTTACAAGTAAGAACACTATCAATGATAACAGTGGTTTACCCTGTGGAGAAAGGATTGTGGATCAAACTGTTTTTTTCTTCTTCAAAGATATTTTCTACTCATAAAAGCTAGCAAACAGGAAGATAAGATATTATTTTAGCCACAGTAAATCCTAATCAAAGTAGCAGAGTACTGATGTGAAAGAGTAGCTCCAAAGAATTCTTCAGGTTGATTTTGTAATTTTTCAGTAGAGAGTACCCACTTGTTGATTAAAAGATCCAGGCCATCGCTGCCTGAGTTGTTATTTTGAAGAAGTTAAGTAAACAATCACCTTCCTCCCATGAGTTTAGGAATATTGCCAAAGCAAATGAACAAAAACGTCCATGCAAAGAGTCTTTTAAATATAGGAAGAAAAAACTATGGGGTATAAAAAGTCATTTTCTTCGAAACTTATTTCTTTCCTAAAGTTTCTCTGCCCTACACGTGAAATGTTAAATTAAAAAATAGAGCTTGACAGTAGTTAAAGTGGTAAAAACAGATTTTATTCAGGAACTATTGTGACAGGGGAATAGAGACCTCAGTATCAAACTCAATACAAGAACAAGTGGGGATTTATAGTCAGGGAGCAGGGAACGTAGGTTAATACATGGAAAATTACTAAGGAGACATCAAGGGCAGGGGATTTCTGATAAATTGACTTAACAGGATTCTTGCTGAAGGGAGGTAAGGGTGTTCAAATATCATCTGGTGGATGGTGGAAGATGAGGAATTTGACCAGATATCAAAAGTAAGGGATTCTTAAAAATGCTTCTGAAGAACCTAGGAGCAAGACAGGAATAAAGACATAGACATATAGAATGAACTTGAGGACGGGGAAGGGGGAAGTGTAAGCTGGGACGAAGTGAGAGAGTGGCATGGACATATATATACTACCAAATGTAAAATAGATAGCTAGTGGGAAGCAGCCACATAGCACAGGGAGATCAGCTCGGTGCTTTGTGTCCACCTAGAGGGGTGGGATAGGGACTGTAAGAGGGAGGAGACATGGAGATATATGTATATGTATAGCTGATTCACTTTGTTATACAGCAGAAACTAACACACCATTGTAAAGCAATTATACTCCAATAAAGATGTTAAAAAACAAACAAACAAAAATACTGTTAGGGATCTTCTAACCAGAAAAAAAATAAGGGATTCTCTCTAACCTGACTTAGCATTATTCTTGCTAACACTGGCCTATACAGGCCCAGCAAGATGGGGACAAGTTTGAGGCCTAGTCCAGAAGAGGGCACAGGAAAACTTGACTAACGTTTGGCAAAGGAGCAAGTCTTCATCAATGGTAAAACACTATGCTTCTTTGGCACTAAGTTCATGGTGCACATCAATTGTAATTCTTTTCTATTTTACTTGTTATAAAGTATTATTCTGAAATTAATTTATACCCACCAGAACTTTCTGATACCTATGGGTATCTTTTATGAAGGTCTAGTAACATTTTGGAGAAAACTACATTTTATCTAAAGTACACACTTAATATTTGAAGTGTTTAAGAACTGATCACAAGTTTTTGGAGGAGTGGCTGAGAGTCAGGCTTTGGAGTCAAAATTTCCAACCTTGGTTCTATTATATATTAGCTGTATATACTTGGACACATTACTTACATATCTTCTCTACACCTCTGTTCTTTAATAGCTAACATGGAGATCATAATATCTATCTTATAAGAATGTTGTAGGAGGGCATAAGATAAGATATGTAAGGTTTTTAGTACAGTAGTACCTCAACACAATAACTTAGTGTTGGCAATATTCAAAACAAAGATGGGGAGATTTTTTTAAATAATTTGATTTAGTTTGAAAAAAAAGAAAGGAAACAAGATTTCTAGAACTGAATAAAACTCTTTAAAATTCTGGACTCTGGAATCTGTCATTGCAGAATGCCCTCTCTGTCAATTGTGGTTTTAAATCTGTTACTTATACTAGTGCAGCTTCTTACTGCGATAAATTATTCAAAAATATACAATGTGTACACTTACTTCAAGTTTAGAGGAGATAAGGAAATAGAGTATCTAAATGTAAATGAAAAATATCAACCTTGGTCCAGAAGTAATGATTACAAGTATTTATGGAAACAAAGGAAGCAAAACATATACAGTTGTAAAGGATCTATTAACTTAACTAGTAATCTTCTTGACTTTGCTAAACACAAATATGTGTGTGTGTGTGTGTGTGTGAGTGTGTGTCTGTGTGTGTCTTTTAGAGACTTTTGATTCCAATTTTAATTTGCCCATGAAATTGAATTTTCTTATTTCCCTCAGGAGGCAGTTTGCTGCATAGTCTTGAATATTTCATTCAGAGATGCTCATCCATCTCATTCAAAAATGTTCACCTGTATTCAGCTTTACTTTCCCTCTTCTCAAGTTTGATTTGGTCCATATTTTTCTATTATAATCTACTGCCATGCCCTAAGATGCATTTTTCTGAATTGGTAACCAGGAATTATAATACTACAGTGTTATGCAATTAGAATATGACAGTCATGTTAATTTAATACACACTTATAGTCACTGACCCATGCCATTGTATTTTTTAGATGGGATAAAAGATGCTTCCCTGGTGGCGCAGTGGTTGAGAGTCTGCCTGCTGATGCAGGGGACACGGGTTGGTGCCCCAGTCCTGGAGGATCCCACATGCTGCAGAGTGGCTGGGCCCGTGAACCATGGCCGCTGAGCCTGCGCATCCGGAGCCTGTGCTCCGCAATGGGAGAGGCCATGGCAGTGAGAGGCCCGCGTACTGCAAAAAAAAAAAAAAAAAAAAAAAGCTAAAAACACCTGCTGTATTTCTGATTTATGTTTACCCAAATTTCTTATTCAGTCTTAGACTGTTTGCTGTTCAATTTAGAAATTATGTGATCAACACCCAGAGGATCTTTGGCACTCTAACACAGAATCACATGCTGAACGCCACTAAAATAAATCTTAACTTTTAGCATAAACAAATGATTTGAATTAAAAAAAAAAATTGGGGACTTTTCTGATGGTCCAGTGGTTAACATTCCACACTTCCAGTGCAGGAGGCCTGAGTTCGATTACTGGTTGGGGACTAGATCCCACATGCATGCCACAACTAAGAGTCTGCATGTCACAAATAAGAAGCCCACATGCTGCAGCTAAGAAGTCCACTTGCCACAACCAAAAAGAAAAATAAGAAGACCCCGAAGGTCCCACGTGCCACAAATAAGACCTGGCACAGCTAAAATAAATAAATAATACATAAATAAGTAAAATAAATATTAAAATATATTACCAGCACCTACTCTGCGCAAGGCTGAGTATTACCACCACTTAATGCTGTTCCACATGGTAGAAACTGACTACAACTTTTATGGAGAAAACTGAACTTGACTGACATTGACATGGGAATGCACAGCATATTCCAATACAATGACCAGTGGGGCTTCCATGGGGCTGTCCTTTGGATTTCCAAGAGCAGAAATGCCACCCAATTGTAAGGGAAATGGAAATAAGATGTTTTTTCCAGCTTAGAGCAGGAGCAGCTTTTAAAATTGTTTAATGATGACATTTTTCCAATGTAGCATGACCCATCAGTGAGAAATTCATAGGAAATTGACATTAAAAAAATCCCCATTATGTTAACCTTGCTGATTCTATTGTGTGTTAAAAGGATATTCTCAAAGTTTGGTGGAGATACAGAGGGATAGGAAAGGAGAAAAAATGGAATTCATTCAAAATACATGTTAGTGTTTGAAAAAGTTCTTAGTTTTATTTTCTAATTTTACTGAACAGTAAATCAGGGACCAAAGGTGAAGTGATTTGTGAAAGGTCACACACAATACATTCTAAATCAATCCCTCACTACATTGCAAACTTACACAAAGTGTTTCTTTTTATTTCATTCCATCTTGCATCATAATGTCTCCCTACCAGATTGGGATGGCATGGAAGTCTCTATCTTCTGCTCTAATAGCTTCTATAGCTGTAAACCTATTGATGTAATACTCCTCTAGATATATTAATTTCTTCCAAAAAATGTTTTAAATGCACCACAAAATTTGTGTTTTGTCTTTCACTTTCTAATTCATCATCTTCCTTGCCAGCTGTGTTCTTCCACTACACCCTGCCAATTTTTTTTTGGTGAAGTCAACATTTATTCCCATCCTGTGGGAGTCATCCTTTAATTCCCTCTTTGCCTTGACTCCTGTTGATTTAATGAACAGCAGCATGATCATCTGCTTATTTGTCTCCCATGGTATACTGTATGTTCTTTGGGGAAACAAGCTTAGTCTTAGTCATCTTTGAATACTTAGGGTTTGCTAAACTTTCTTTCACACAATAGAACTCTAATGGGTATGAAGCAATGGATGGAACTAGGATCTTTTGTTTGTTTTTAATCCAGTAGCACTTATATCCTATTTTCCAAACAAAAAATTCTAGCAAATTGTAAATTCTTTTCTAATTCTGTGAAAAATGCCATTGGTAATTTGATAGGGATTGCACTAAATCTAATCTGTAGATTGTTTGGGGTAGTACAGTCATTTTCACAATATTGATTCTTCCAATCCAAGAACACGGTATATCTCTCCATCTGTTTGTATCATATTTTATTTCTTTCATCAGTATCTTTTAGTTTTCTGAGTATAGGTATTTTACCTCCTTAGGTAAGTTTATTCCTAGGTATCTTATTCTTTTTGATGCAATGGTAAATGGGATTGTTTCCTTGATTTCTCTTTCTGATCTTTCCTTGTTAGAGTATGGGAATGCAAGAGATTTCTGTGTAGTCATTTTGTATCCTTCAAATTTACCAGATTCATTGATGAACTCTAGTTGTTTTCTGGAAGCATCTTTAGGGTTTTCTATGTAGAGTATGGTGTCATCTACAAACATGACAGCTTTTCTTCTTCTTTTCCAATTTTGATTCCTTTTATTTCTTTTTCTTCTCTGATTGCTGTGGCTAGGATAGGACTTCCAAAACTGTGTTGAATAATAGCAGCAAGAGTGGATATCCTTGTCTTGTTCCTGATATTAGAGGAAATGCTTTTAGTTTTTCACCATTGAGAATGATGTTTGCAGTGGATTTGTCATATATGGTCTTTATTACGTTGAGGTAGTTTCCCTCTATGCTCACTTCTGGAGAGTTATTAACATAAGTCAGTGTTGAATTTTATCAAAAGCTTTCTCTGCATCTATTGAGATGATCATATGGATTTTATTCTTCAATTTGTTGATGTATTAGGACCCATTTGTTTATTTTTGTTTTTATTTTCATTACTTTAAGAGGTGAGTGAAAAAAGATCTTGCTGCAGTTTATGTCAGAGTGTTCTGCCTATGTTTTCCTCTAAGAGTTTTATAGTGTCTGGCCTTACATTTAGGTCTTTAATCCATTTTGAGTTTATTTTTGTGTATGGTGTTAGGAAGTGTTCTAATTTCATTCTTTTACATGTAGCTGTCTAGATTTCCCATCACCAATTATTGAAGAGACAGTCTTTTCTCCACTGTATATTTTTGCCTCCTTTGTCATAGATTAGGTGACCATAGGCATGTGGGTTTACCTCTGGGCTTTCTATCCTGTTCTACTGATCTATATTTCTGTTTCTGTTTCTGTGCCAGTACCATACTGTCTTGATTACTGTGGTTTTGAAGTACTGTTGGTGGGAATGTAAATTGATACAGCCACTATGGAAAACAGTATGAAGATTCCTTAAATAACTAAAAAGAGAGTTACCATATAACCCAGCAATCCCACTTTTGGGCATATACCCAGGGAAAATCATTTTTAAAAAAGACACATGCACCCCGATGTTCATTGCAGCACTATTCACAATAGCCAGGACATGGAAGCAACCTAAGTGTCCATCAACAGGTGAATTGATAAAGATGTATACATATATACAATGGAATATTACTCAGTCATTAAAAGGAACAAAATTGTGTCATTCGTAGAGATGTGCATGGACCTAGAGAGTGTCATACAGAGTGAAGTAAATCAGAAAGAAAAAAACAAGTATCATATATTAACACATATATGTGGAATCCAGAAAAATGGTATAGATGATATTATTTGCAAAGCAGAAATAGAGACACAAACATGGAGAACAACTGTATGGATACCAAGAGGGAAAGGAGGTGTGGGAGGAATTGGGAGATTGGGATTGACGCATATACACTATTGATTCTATTTATAAAATAGATAACTAATGAGACCATACCATATAGCACAGAGAATTCTACTTAATGCACTCTGGTGACCTAAATGGGAAGGAACTCCAACAAAGAGGGGATATATGTATATGTATAGCTGATTCATTTTGCTGTACAGTAGAAACTAACACAACATTGTAAAGCAACTCCAATAAAAATTAATTTAAAAAAAGAATAAAAATAGTTGATGTAGTGTATTACACTGATTGATTTGCAGATATTGAAAAATCCTTCCATCCCTGGGACAAATACCACTTGATCATGGTGTATGATCCTTTTAATGTGTTGTTGGATTTGGTTTGCTAGTATTTGCTGAGGATTTTTGTGTCAATGTTCATCAGTGATATTGGCCTGTCATTTTCTTTTTTGTGTGATATCTTTGTCTGGTTTGGGTATCAGGGTGATGGTGGCCTCATAGAATGATCTTGGGAGTGTTCCTTCCTCTGCAATTTTTGGACGAGTTTCAGAAGGATAGGAGTTAGCTGTTCTCTAAATGTTTGATAGAATTCTCCTGTGAAGCCATCTGGTCCTGGACTTTTGTTTGTTGTGTTATATTTAATCACAGTTTCAATTTCAGTACTTGTGATTGTTCTGTTCAAATTTTCCATTTCTTTCTGGTTCAATCTTGAAGGTTGTATCTTTCTAAGAATTTGCTCATTTCTTCTAGGTTGTCCAATTTTTTAGCATAGAGTTGCTTGTAGTAATCTCTTACATTCCTTTGTATTTCTGTGGTGTCCATTGTAACTTCTCCATTTTAATTTCTAATTTTATTCGTGTCCTCTCCTTTTTTTTTTTTTTTTTGATGAGTCTGGCTAGATGTTTATCATTTTTTTTTTTATCTTCTCAAAGAAGCAGCATTTAGTTTCACTGATCTTTGTTGTCTTTTTTTTCTTTGTCTCTATTTCATTTATTTCTTCTTTCATCTTCATGATTTCTTTCTTTCTACTAACTTTGGGTTTTGTCTGTTCTTCTTTCTCTAGTTGCTTTAGTTGTAAGGATAGGTTGTTTATTTGAGATTTTTGTTTTCTGAGGTAAGATTGCATTGCTATAAACTTCCCTCTTAGAACTACTTTTACTGCACCCCATAGGTTTTGGGTCATCGTGTTTTCATTGTCATTTGTCTCTAGGTATTTTTTGATCTCCTCTTTGATTTCTTCAGTGATCCATTGATTATTTAGTAACATATTGTTTAGCTTCCATGTGTTTGAGCTTTTTACAGATTTTTCCTGTAATTGGTTTCTAATCTCATAACACTGTGGTCAGAAAATATGTTTGATATGATTTCAATATTCTTAAATTTACAGAGGCTTGATTTTTGACCAAAGATGTGATCTAACATGGAGAATGTTTTGTGTGTCCTTATTTATATGAAAACACAAAACACCACAAACAGCCAAATCAATCTTGAGAAAGAAAAACGGAGGAGGAGGAGTCAGGCTCCCTGACTTCAGAATATACTACAAAGCTACAGTCTTCAAAACAGTATGGTACTGACACAGAAACAGAAGTATAGATCTATGGAACAGGGTAGAAATCCAGAGATATACCAGTCACCTATGGTCACCTAATCTAACACAAAACAGAAAAGACTGTGAGGAAAAGACACTGGAAAAAAGACAGTGTCTTCAATAAGTGGTGCTGGGGAAACTGGACAGCTACAAGTAAAAAAATGAAATTAGAACACAACATAACACCATGTAAAAAAAATAAACTCAAAATGGAATAAAGGCCTAAATCTAAGGCCAGATACTATACAATTCTTAGAGGAAAACATAGGCAGAACACTCTCTGACATAAATCACAGCAAAATATCTTTTGATCCACCTCCTAGAGTAATGAAAATAAAAACAACAACAAAATGGGATCTAATTAAACTTAAAAGGTTTTGAACAGCAAAGGAAACCATAAACAAAATAAAAATACAGCCATCACAATTAGAGAAAATATTTGTAAATGAAGCAACTAACCAAGGACTAATCTCTCAAAATATACAAACAGCTCAAGCAGCTGAAAAACAAACCAAAACAAAACAAAAAAAATGAAAAACAAACAGCCCAATCAGAAAATGGGTGGAAGATATAAATAGGCATTTCACCAAAGAAGACATACAGATAGTTTAAAAGCACATGAAAAGATGCTCAACATCACTACTTATCAGAGAAATGCAAATCAAAACTACAATGAGGTATCACCTCACAGTGATCATAATGGCCATCATCAAAATATCTACAAACAATAAATGCTGGAGAGAGTGTAGAGAAAAGGGAAACCTCCTACACTGTTGTTGGGAGTGTAAACTGGTACAGCCACTATGGAGAACAGTGTGGAGGTTCCTTAAAAAAACTAAGAACAGAGCTACCATTTGATCCAGCAATCCCACTCCTGGGCATATATTCAGATAAAACCATAATTCAAAAAGATACATGTAGTTTTGGAAGTTTTAGCCACAGCAGTCAGAGAAGAAAAGGAAATAAAAGGAATCCAAATTGGAAAAGAAGAAGTAAAGCTGTCACTGTTTGCAGATGACATGATACTATACATAGAGAATACTAAAGATGCTACCAGAAAACTACTAGAGCTAATCAATGAATTTGGTAAAATAGCAGGATACAAAATTAATGCCCAGAAATCTCTTGCATTCCTGTACACTAATGATGAAAAATCTGAAAGTGAAATCAAGAAAACACTCCCATTTACCATTGCAACAAAAAGAATAAAATATCTAGGAATAAACCTACCTAAGGAGACAAAAGATCTGTATGCAGAAAATTATAAGATGCTGATGAAAGAAATTAAAGATGATACAAATAGATGGAGAGATATACCATGCTCCTGGATTGGAAGAATCAATATTGTGAAAATGACTCTACTACCCAAAGCAATCTACAGATTCAATGCAATCCCTATCAAACTACCACTGGCATTTTTCACAGAACTAGAACAAAAAAATTCAAAATTTGTTTGGAAAAACAAAAAGCCCCGAATAGCCAAAGCAATCTTGAGAACGAAAAATGGAGCTGGAGGAATCAGGCTCCCTGACTTCAGACTATACTACAAAGCTAGAGTAATCAAGACAGTGTGGTACTGGCACAAAAACAGAAAGATAGATCAATGGAACAGGATAGAAAGCCCAGAGATAAACCCACGGACATATGGTCACCTTATCTTTGATAAAGGAGGCAGGAATGTACAGTGGAGAAAGGACAGCCTCTTTAATAAATGGTGCTGCAAAAACTGGACAGGGACATGTAAAAGTATGAGATTAGATCACTCCCTGACACCATACACAAAAATAAGCTCAAAATGGATTTAAGACTTAAAATGTAAGGCCAGAAACTATCAAACTCTTAGAGGAAAACTTAGGCAGAACACTCTAGGACATAAATCACAGCAAGATCCTTTTGGACCCACCTCCTAGAGAAATGGAAATAAAAACAAAGATAAACAAATGGGACCTAATGAAACTTCAAAGCTTTTGCACAGCAAAGGAAACCATAAACAAGACCAAAAGACAACCCTCAGAATGGGAGAAAATATTTGCAAATGAAGCAACTGACAAAGGATTAATCTCCAAAATTTATAAACAGCTCATGCAGCTCAATAGCAAAAAAACAAACAACCCAATCCAAAAATGGGCAGAAGACTTAAATAGGCATTTCTCCAAAGAAGATATACAGACTGCCAACAAACACATGAAAGAATGCTCAACATCATTAATCATTAGAGAAATGCAAATCAAAACTACAATGAGATATCATCTCACACCAGTCAGAATGGCCATCATCAAGAAATCTAGAAACAATACATGCTGGAGAGGGTGTGGAGAAAAGGGAACACTCTTGCACTGCTGGTGGGAATGTGAATTGGTACAGCTGCTATGGAGAACAGTATGGAGGTTCCTTAAAAAACTAAAAATAGAACTACCATATGACCCAGCAATCCCACTACTAGGCATATACCCTGAGAAAACCATAATTCAAAAAGAGACATGTACCAAAATGTTCATTGCAGCTCTATTCACAATAGCCCGGAGATGGAAACAACCTAAGTGTCCATCATCGGATGAATGGATAAAGAAGATGTGGCACATATATACAATGGAATATTACTCAGCCATAAAAAGAAATGAAACTGAGCTATTTGTAATGAGGTGGATAGACCTAGAGTCTGTCATACAGAGTGAAGTAAGTCAGAAAGAGAAAGACAAATACTGTATGCTAACACATATATATGGAATTAAAAAAAAAATGTCATGAAGAACCTAGGGGTAAAACGGGAATAAAGACACAGACCTACTTGAAAATGGACTTGAGGATATGGGGAGGGGGAAGGGTAAGCTGTGACAAAGCGAAAGAGAGGCATGGACATATATACACTACCAAACGTAAGGTAGATAGATAGTGGGAAGCAGCCGCAGAGCACAGGGAGATCAGCTCGGTGCTTTGTGACCGCCTGGAGGAGTGGGATGGGGAGGGTGGGAGGGAGGGAGATGCATGAGGGAAGGGATGTGGGAACAGATGTATATGTATAACTGATTCACTTTGTTATAAAGCAGAAACTAATAAAAAAAACCAGAGGGTTAGATAAAGAAGATGTAGTACATATATACCATGCCATATTACTCAGCCATAAAAAAATGAACAAAATAATGCCATTTGCAGCAACATGGATGGACCTAGAGATTGTCATACTGAGTGAAGTAAGTCAGACAGATAAAAACAAACATCATATTATATTGCTTTATATATGGAATCTAAAAAAAGTGTGTACAAATGAACTTATCTACAAAACAGAAATAGAGGTACAGATGTAGAAAACAAACTTATGGTTACGTGGGGTAGTGGAAGATAAAGGAGTGGAGGCATAAATTGGAAGATTGGGATTGTCACTACACACTACTCTATGTAAAATAGATAACTAATAAGGACCTACTGTAAAGCACAGGGAACTCTACTTAGTACTCTGTAATGGTCTATATGGGCAAATAATCTAAAAACGAGTGGATATATATACGTGTGTGTGTGTGTGTGTGTGTGTGTAACAGATTCACTTTGCTGTACACCTGAAATTAACACAACATTGTAAATCAACTATACACCAATAACATTTTTTTAAAAAATTCCAGCACATAGTGTGAGGTAACCAAGTCCTGACTTACATCAGAGTCTCCTCAGGTCTCCTCTTGTTTCCTCTGGTTCTTCCCTGGGCTAAGCAACAGTTTCTTAACTGCTTTTTCTCACACTTATTTTGTCCCCTTTCAAATTGTCCTTGTGTTGATATCTGCATTTCTGGGTAAGTACGTTTCAGATATCATTTAAATAATTTACAACTCAATTTTTTCTCAATTCAACACACTCATGGTTATTTCCATAGCTGTTGGTCCTCAGATCACATCTTAAGGAAATATAATACTTTTTATATTTATTAAACCAAACATGTGCCAACCTGAAGGAGTTATGCGTCATGGTGTCCTAACCTTCAAGAGATCCATATGATTACCTTTTTCAGAAAACGTCTCTTATTATAGAGCAAGGGATAATAAAGAGCTTACCTGCCCACATTCAGATCCTAAATGATATTTCCACATTTTCTCCTTCCCGGAAATCCATGCCACTGTCACACTGACCAATTCATTGCAATAGCATCTGTTCCTGGCAAACAATTCTCCAGCCGTTGTAGCTGACTCTATCAGTGCAGTAGCTCCTTCTGGTCTTCCTAGCTCAGAAATGGGAGCAAGATCCCTCTTGAAGTGTGTCCCCCAGCTGAATCCTTCCTGTATCATAGAGGACAGTGACCCATTGGTGAGTGCATCCACACTGATGATAACAATCACTGGGCAAGATATGGTCTGCTGGTCCTCCTGGATAACAGCCAGCAAAGGCTGCAGCCATATCACATTCACCTCACAGTTGCACTCCAGAAACACCAGAAGTTCTCTTAGACCATAGGTTGCTCCAATTATTCTTCCTCCAATCAATCCCTCACACTTGTATTTCTTATTTTAGACATATTAATCTAGCTCTCCATTTAAATCACCAAAGTCACTATCATTATCCACAAAGATGATTTCATGGAGATGATGAGCTGGTGTGCCATCTATGACTCTGTGCATTGTCCTGAGCAAGGCCAACAAAGCTTCATTATAGAAACAAATAACAACCCTAGTGGCTTAGTGTCTCTTTGACTAGACAACCCAAACCAGTCAGACAAGATTTTTTTTACATACGTCACTCTTCGTGTCTGACAAATCTTCATGACTGCCCAAGTAGTTACTAATAATCATATAAAGTCATGTTTCTGATAGCCTAAGTATCACAATTCCTGATCACTCTCATTAAAAATCATATCCAGTTCAGAAGAGAATTTCACATTGCCTTCTTCTGGATCTTCAATATGATTATCTATCATATCACAATTTTGTTTGCATTTAATTATGACTCTAATACCAGACATGGCGTGAAACAGGGATAGAATTTGTGTGTGGGGGGAGTGATACAAGGGGCCCAGACCCCTTGATGGACACATTCTTAAGCAGCTGAGTCACTTCACTGAAGATGAAATAAACAAAAAGGAAAACTGTACAGGACAGACATAAAAAGGCACTCAACAGAAATATCAGACTGTGACACTTCCCACTATTGACCTAGCAGAGCTGTAAGGCTTTTTCCATTTCCTGGAGCAGAAGCTGTGAGCCAGAAGCTGGTGCTGGAGGCTGAGTGTAGACTAGTGAGAGTGAAAAACTCCAGGGTGTAGCCTGAAGAGGGTGGGTGTAAAGCCCACAGAACTTCAGGGGATGCGTTCTGTAGGCTTTACTTCCAGGTTCTCCATCAGGGTGAAGATCCTGGAAAGATCACTTGTGACTCCCAAACTAGGGCTGTGGCATTCTCATTCCTCTCTGTAGCAGCTGTCACAGCTGTTGTGTCCCCAGCCAGGCAGCACTGGGCTGCCTTGAAGCCCAGCATCAAACAGGCAAGGACATTGTGACAGCCACCAGCCAACCCAGGCCCTGGGGCCTCACACCCCAACTCTCATCTTTTTTTTTTTTTCCCAAAGATATTAGCAGGCAGGCTCTTAAAATTAAGCAGGAATTAAGAGCATGTTTTGGGGAATAGCAAGGAAGAAATTTGCACACTTCCACTCCTCTCTTGATCTCATTTTGAACTGAACCAGGGGTTATTTGAAATACAAAAGATAGAGCCAAGTTCTACATGTAAGCTAGAAGAAAGAAAAGAAGAAGAATAAGGAAAAATGAAAAATAACAATGTTCCATTGGTAACTGGCTATTAGTTTTTGTTTGTTTGTTTGTTTGTTTTTAAGAAGCTGAAAATCTCCCTTTTGAAAAATTTTGTACAGTTTAGTTTCTGTCTTCTAGCATGGAGACTGTTATTCTCCTTGGAGGCACACAACTCCTTTGATGCCTATGACTGCATTAATATATCTTTCTTATGCAGAAGTAAGGCATTTTGTCTAAGCATGTGGCACACTGACTAGAAGATAGAAGATGCTAAATAAACAATTTATTGAAGTAAATTGAATAGTAAGTTTTTGCTTTATTTTGAGACTCCTTTAACATTTTATTTGTGTAGGCTATACAAAGTAGCAATTGAAAAATGTAAAAGTATTATTATCTACCTCAGAGTTGTAGGTAGGGTAAAGAAGCTAATATTTAGAGTGACCTAGTTAATCCTTAGCATACAGTAAGATCTTAGTTAATGCTTGTATTGCTATTGTTGAGCTGTTATCAGTAATGAACACAAATGGACTTGTGTGTATATGTGTGCATTTGTGTTTCTATATGAGTACATTCATAAGTGTTTGTGTTTTTATATACTATAATATCATGTTTTATGTGTATCTCTAAATTCACTTAAAATGCTTTCTTACTTTATTTTTGAAATCTAAGTTCATATATATTTTTAAGACCATGTACATTATTACACTTAATGTGCTTTTAGGGAATTTTGAAAGAGCTATTCTAATCTTTAGAGCTTTCAATATTTTTAAACTTATTTTCATAATGTGGAATTATCCCCTTGAGTGTATGAGGAAAAGCCCAGTTTCTAAAATTGAAAGAATGTGTGTCATTTCTACCTAGAGCAGTTGCACAGGTGAATTTTACAGGAATGGGGAAGATTAACTAGGAACTCAGTACGATGTAAAGGCATCTGAGAAGCAGTAGGAGATAATACTTGACCTTCTGAGGCTTCTCAGGGGATTGAAGTTAAAGCAACTCCAGGTGGTCTTCAGAATCACTTGACATTTCCTGTAAGTGATGGACCAAACAAGAAAAAGCCAGAAAAAGTCAGAGTTACAATAAAGTTCCATTTCACCAATTTATTGAGCATATTTATTTAAAGTATCTCTTTGGCTCTACAGTTAGTATATCTAAAATGCCTCTCTCTACTCATCACAGCAACCAACATGGTGCTTGTAAGCATCAAAGTTCATCCTCAGGTCTTACCCTCCCCTCCAGGCTCTCAGTCAATCCCAGAGTTTCAGCAATTCCATCTGTGTTGATTACCTAAAACCATTTTGCCAACCACAATATTTTCCCTGAGATCGAGATTCATATGTTTAACACCTGCTTTATATCTGCATTTGAGTGCCTATCAGTATCCAAGACTCAGGTTTCCCATTTTTCAAGATGAATGAGCATCTATTTGATGTATTCTGTAGTCAACACCGTGGGTACAAAGGAGAACACACAATGCAGTCTTTTCCTTGTGGAGCTTGTGGCCTAAACCACAGGTCAACAAACTTCTTCTTCTTCTTTGTTTTTCTTTTTTATTTTTTCTGCAAAAGACCAAGTAAACCCAATTCACAATAGGAGCTAGAAAGACTTTCCCAATACACAATGACAATAAACTGCTTCTCTCACCATGTGCCCATTTTGCACTCTACACATACCCTTATTTTACCACTTACCACATTGCATTACACTTGTTTCTTTGCACTAGAGGTCAGCAAACAACAGACTGCAGGCAAAATCCAGCACCAGACTGGGTCCTGTAGGATAAGTACATTACAAATTGTTTAGAAACATCATTTTTATTTAATTCTCCAAAAGCTCTTTTTCTAAATTTAAATTTACCATTTCTGATAAAAGATACCACCACCCTCTGAGATTGTTGGATTAGGAAAGTTAGACTCTTACACTCCAGCCTACGTGAATAGGTTAGTTGTGGTGTTATGTACACAAGAACTAGTCTAGGCTTTGTACTTTATATGATATGGGGGTTTTATTTAATAAAAGAATTCCAAACTATTAATATATAATTTGGTACAAGCCTTGGAGGAGGGTGCCCAAGTGAGGGTCTCAGACACATAAACTTTACGGTAAGTAGTGTGTCCACATGTTCCCTTGTATTTCCACTTCTTTTCCCTCTAGTTCAGATCTTCATTTTGCTTCCCCTGGATGTCTTTTTTTCTATTGGTCTTCTAGGGCTGCCATAACAAATGACCACAACTCAGGTGGCTTAAAACAGAGTTTATTCTCTCTTAGTTCAGGAGAACAGAGCTAGCGATCAGAATGTCAGCAGGATTGGTTCCTTCCTGTAGCTCTGGGAAGGGGAAACCATCCCATGCCTCTCTCCTAGCTTCTGGTGATTGAAGGCAGTGCTTCACATACCTTGGTTTGCAAATACATTATTCCAATCTGCCTCCATCTTCACATCACCTTCTTTTCTGTGTTTCTCTGCATCTTACTAAGGACACTTGCTGGTCATAGAATTTTGGGCCTATCCTAAATCGAAGATGATTTTATTTTGAGATCCTTAACTAATAACATTTTTTACATAAGGTCATATTCTAAGGTTCTGGGTGGACATGATTTTTCATGAGACACTATTCAACCCATTATACTTCTCCACTCATATTGCACTTTGGTATGCTATCATTTACTACTGTGTTGTCAAAATAACTTCATTGTTCTGGTCATGCTACTTCCTTGCTCAACAATATTTATAATTTATCAAAGCTCCTGAAATGGGGCATAAACATATTATCTTGGTATTTAATAACACTCCCTCTTTTCAAGATCCATGCTTTTCTCAGAAGTGCTTTCTTCTATAATTCGAAACTCTAGCTAAATTGGCTTAGTTTGTCTCAAAACAAACCATTGCTTTCCTGCTGCTATGTTTTTTGGTCAGTCTTTTCTTTAAACTAGAATGTAATCCCCATCAAATAACTGCTAATGAAAAATATCTATTATTCTTTAAGATCCCAAACACATAAACAATTTAACTAGCTGACTAGTTAACCAACTATCATCTACCAGGAAAATTAGTTGCCCCTCTCAAATACCTTTAAAATGTTATTTCTCCCTACTTTAAATAACAGAGAAACAACAATTTATTTGCTTTTGTATAGCTCTTTATTGTTTATAGGGCACACACAGATAGATCTTATTGATTATAAATACTGTTATAGTCATTTGTATACATGTTTAATTTTCCTTACTTTCAGAGTTAGGTGGGCATAATGCTGGTGTCTTGGTCTTTTTATAATCCCTGCAGTAATTAGTGTAGGGTCTTAGGAACAATGTAGCACCACTGTACAGAAATGATTGTTCTGCTAAACTGGTAACATGGAACTTTAGGATTATGGGCATACTTGTTAGTAGAGATCTACTTGCTTGAGGATACTGTCTTGAATGATACTCCAAGTCATTTTAAAAATCTCAGGACACAGTAAATACAATCAAATAATTAATTGGCAATAACAAAATTCACACTATATTGCTAAAACTAAATATAGTTTGTTAAATGGGATTATGATTGATCCTCAGAGAATTGCTTCTGAGGCTTTATCTTTCCAGTACCCACCATGCAATGATGTGTCCTTTTTAAGGGAACAGAAATTACTGCTAAATTGTGGTCATGGTTCCAGTTAAAGTCATCACATCCTTCTTTATAGGATAATGGCACTGAAGAAAAATAAATAATGTGTACAAATGCCCTGCTTGAATATTTATCTCTCTAATCTACTTAGGGAGACATGTCCCTTAGTAAGAAAAGGAATTTTGCCTGAGAGTGGTTAATTGAATCAGTCCATTAGTTGAAGTTGTGGGCAGAGTTAAGTGATGTTCATGATTTCTCTATGAGATACAAAATAAGAGCAGATAAGACACCCTCTCCATTTGGCTAGAGCAGTAGCCCAGATAGTTTCTCCCAATGCTTTGGTGCTCTCTCCGTTACCAGCTCCTAATTACAAAGGAACAATGCCAGGTTGGGGGCTCAGGATTCTGCTCCAAGTGAAATATCCTCCTGTCATACAGAAGGATGAAAACAGTACAGATTTTATTTAAACATATTCTGTCTATTGAAATTGAAAGAAAATAAAAAGGCAAATACTCCCCTTTTGACAGGTTTAAGTCTCTTAATAGTATGGAAGTTTCCTTTCATTATAATTAAAAGATTCAAAGTATAACTTCAACTGGAAATTAGAGGCATCCTAACTTTGTCCTAAGAAGCAAACACAGTTAACATAGGTATGAATTAGTGTTTGAGCATATTACATGAATGTTGAAAGATTTAAACTCCCATTCTTCACTCCCCAATGGGGGAAAAAAAAGTTTCATGGATAAAATAAAAACATTTTGGACGTTATACCACTTGTTACCTTTTTCTACAAGCGGGTTTGTAATGTAACCTAGAGAATGGAAGAGGAAGATGCACTCTAAGACCAAGTTTATTTTGTAGAAAATGGGTCAAGGTTTGACAATATAAGATAAAGAAATTTCTCATACAGATCAGATGTGTATCTCCAAAAAACATGTTATTGCTTTGCTGTGACAAATGTGTTTGATTGATTTCAGATATTGTAGGAGAGAACCAACTACGGCCCAGAAAGTAGATATGCTGCATTCATGTACACCTTTTTCCTTGCCGAAGGTCATAATTTCTTATCTTTTCCCCCAAATTGTTAAGGCTTTGTGGTATTTACTGGAACACTTCTATGAAGAACTATAAGTTGAATCATACAAAATTAGTTGAATAGAAGCAAATTCTATTGGGTCTCATCAGAATGAAGTATAATCTTTATTGGAGAATAATAGGTGAGGAGGTATATACAATAGGGAGGGGACAAAAGTACCCAACACCTCCTGCACCCCATGACCATCTGAGAGGCATTTGCCGTTTCCTCAGTATGAACCACAGAGACCAACTAGGCTGGAGAAGCAGGATGATCTCTCCGGTAAATTTTCTATACCTTACAAATAGTAGAGGTGTACCATGAGGGACAGAAAATCAAAGAATATGTCATACAGGTCATATTTTCTGATCTCACCTAGAATCTTTGGACTTTACTACAGTACCCCTTGGACCATAATCATCTATAAGCCAGGCCCCAGAACCTATATATGAGTCGAGTGTAGCTCTGTCTCTTCCCCTAGCCCTACTTTGTGAATCATAGCCACTAAATTGAGTTTAAAAGTTTGGAGAAGAAGCAAAGCTGGCACTCAGAATATCCTTGCTGAGTGAGAGAAATATGATGCAGGCAGAAATGACACCAACCCTAGAGTGGCTGAAAAAGTGGAAAGACCTGGTGTTTCCCAGGGCAACTGCACTCCATGCTATTCAAATATGCAGTGTCCATATCCAGGTGTCCTCAAGAGCTATCAGCAAGGCTAGGCCACAGAGCATGCTTAGAGTAAACTGAGCACTATAAAAAGTTACAGTCATGTTTTTGCATGAGGAAGAAGAGGAAGCTCCATATCTGATATGGAGAGTTAGGACTCACTCTGCATACAAATGTCCAGCCTGAGATCTTGCACTATTGACCAGACCTGAGCTCCTGGGTAGGTCATGAGGTGGACAATGCAGTCTGTTATTGTTGGCACTTTATTCTGGAAATTTTTAGTATACTTTGAGGTGAGTATGTCTAATTGTTAGCAACAGCAGGTTTTCTTTTTTTCTTTTTTTTTTTTTCAGTCCTTTTAAGCCTCTTTATCAGTTCCATGCTGCTTTATGATGGGGTTGAGGGCAGGCTGCCCCAGAATGTGTCACTTTGCTGAGTGGATTATTTTGAGCTAAAGACAATCAAGGCCAAACAGACTCAAGAAGATCTTTTAACTTCTTCCTAAACTGCCAAAAAGCATTTAGATGGGGGCTTTACCAGGGAGAGAACTATTACCAGAGATAACTTTTTACATCAGAAAGACTTACCTGCATGGCATGGCACACATTTGTTTACCAAACATTTGCTCTTCCTATCTTTCTGTGATTTGTCTTTCTCCCCTTTGACGTCCCAGACTCCTATCCCCTTCTCCTAAGCTCAGGATGGCATATAAGCTGCAACTGCCTGACTGTCAGGAAGGCTCATATTTGAGGGTTCCTATATGTATGAATTAAATTTGTTTTTCTCCCGTTAATCTTTATTATGCCAATTTAACTATCAGATCAGCCAAATAACTGATCTTTGGAAAGGACGGAGAGAAAAGTTTTCATCCTCTACATTTAAAACAGAATGAAAAATCCCTCATTTTAGAGAATGTATTAATATGAAAATTCTCAGCCTGTGATTCCTCCAAGATTCTCTATAGTGTCAGCAAGCCCAGGCAGTGTTCAGGACTTAATATCTGTGCATGGAAGATTTAGACCAAAAAAAACTACACATGTTTCCCATTTCACAGAATCTTTTATGTGATCAGGAAGATATAATAGATGAGCTTTAAATGACCCGGTGGAAAAACATTACTTAGTTATATCCTGATTTAATAAAAATAAACAGAATTGTATTTGTATTCTCCTGATCTGCCCTATTTTATATCAGTGAGGGAATTATATACTATTATTCCACTATGGTTTTGATGTGAAAGATAAATTTTCCTCAGATGAGTCCCACCTGGAAAGTTCCCACTAGAACTTTTTCAGTGTTAGACACACACAGCCCTTTTGCCCTCCTTGTGTCTTCCATTCCTTACTCCCATGGCTACATTAAAATTAAGGATTATCACTATTTAACATTTTATAATTACCATGCCATATGTGTCTATTTAATTGAATTAAGTAATTTCTGTTGATTATATCAACATTAAAAACAGTCAAGTAGGGCTTCCCTGGTGGCGCAGTGGTTGAGAGACCGCCTGCCGAAGCAGGGGACGCGGGTTCGTGCCCCGGTCCGGTAGGATCCCACATGCCGCAGAGCGGCTGGGCCCGTGAGCCATGGCCGCTGGACCTGCGCGTCCGGAGCCTGTTCTCCGCAATGGGAGCGGCCACAACAGTGAGAGGCCTGTGTACCGCAAAAAAAAAAAAAACAGTCAAGTAAACACCAAACCAAAGTTTTGATAAGACCCTCCACTGACTTCTACTTAGCAAAAAAAGTGAGTATATAATTTCATGGACATAGTGATAAAAATATTGATTTGCAAAAGACATTCTATGACAAATTTTAATAAAAGTTTTGTTGGATTCTACTTATTGATACAGTTCTTATTTCTCAGAAGCTTTATGAATCAGGAAGATGTAATAGAAAACATTGAATGACACTCTTAAAATATATTATTGAATTATATACTAAAAATCATTTTATATCATCACTAACCATGTTTATTTTTTATTCACAACTGACCCAACTGTAATGACAGGTTCAGAGAATTATGATAATGAAGATAAATAGCATTTCTATCTGTCTCAGCAAGTTTCTTGATGCTATACATTAGATTTTCCACTTCTATATAAATTCTTCCTTATCCATAGACAAGGCCTTGAAGAGACTGAAGTAAACTTATTTCAGATAGGAGACATTTGGGTCTGTTATATTTTTCTTGGTTGATTGCTACACATACCCATTTTAAAGTGTATCTATTTATTTCAAATCATATTCTGTTGGGGAAATATAGCTAAAACAAAATGTCCCAACCCAGAAATCCTCTCCACAAACGTAGTGGAGTAAGAAAACACTTTTATTGTTGAATAAGTGTCGTTAAAAAACAAAATTCAACTGAATAAGTTTAAAGATCTACTTGGCTTTATTCAACAATTCATAAATGGAGCAGCAACCCATTTAACGCCTAGAAGAGAGCTCCAGGAGTTGTACAAAATAGGAGGCTTTCATAGGCAGGAGGGTGGGACAAGGAAGTTAAAATATCAGATTGTTTCAGGCAAGGTCCCCTTTCCTTAGAGGAAGGCAAGACTTTTATCAAGATTACCTCAATAGTCTTGATCAGGAAATTCCAAATTGGTTTAAAATTCCACTCATGAAACTTCAATTACGTTTGCTATTATGGCTAGATGGGGCTTAGCATAGGGGACTCCATTAGGAGCTGTTGTTTCCTTTTAACAGCACTAAATCAGAATATGATGTGTGTCACATGTAGTATGCTAAGTTAAGAGATGGCAAAGATGGAAAAAAAAAGTTTATTCCCTTATATAGTCAGCAGATGCAATTCATTACATTCATGTAATAAGATAAACAGTAACTAGTTCACAAGTAAGAGAACTTGACAGCACCATTTGTTACACATGTACATACTAACTCTACCTGGTAATTGGGGTGACCATCTGTGTTAGCTGATTGGCTACTAGAGGAAAAACAAACTTCTCATAGCTTCATAACAGGAGATAGTTTTCCAATTCAGAAAAACTGAAGTTAAACTCCTACCCCTTCACAGAAACTGGAAATAATAATGTAATATCCCTTAATTTTTACATTTTAAAGAGATGGCTCCTAGGTCTTTGAGAAAAGCATTCCTAGGTCATAAAGCTAACAAAAAGCCTGTCTAGTTTTTAAAAGGATTTATATACATTTCAAAGAAATGAGAAATACTTACAATGACAAGTTTTCTAACGTAAATGTTTTAAGAAAATTGGGAGAGGGAGGAGTAGGTTCTTCCCTTATTTTCACAGAGGAGAATTAAGGATCTTATTTTTAATTTTTATTTTTCTTGATAATTATTCCAGTAACACCCCATAATACTCTAACAGGAAAAGACAGTGTTTATGTTAAATATAACACCATTACTTTCAAAGCTTACTAATTTTCCATAAGTACTATGTAGACATGAAACAGACTGCCAGATATTTCTCCAACAAAGATGGGTTCATTCAGGATCAGCAGAAGATTGCAACTCGAAGTCTGCAACCATTGCAGCCACATACAAGTCCTTGCATGGCAAGGGAAGGAGAACTCTTTTTTAGAGGAGAAAGGAAGTTGGGAGGCTACAGTCCATGGCTTTTCATTGGCTGAGTCCTTGCCAGGAAGGACGAGGACTCTTTCTTCTTCCTGTTGGGCTCTGCTATAGTAGCTGGGCCTGAAAGCTCCTCCTTCTGGTTTCCCAACCCTATTTTTTTTTCTTAGTTTTAAGAAGATGTTGGGGGTAGGAGTTTATTAATTAATTTATTTATTTTTGCTGTGTTATGTCTTCGTTTCTGTGCAAGGGCTTTCTCTAGTTGTGGCGAACGGGGACCACTCTTCATCGCGGAGCGCGTGCCTCTCACTATTGCAGCCTCTCTTGTTGTGGAGCACAGGCTCCAGACGTGCAGGCTCAGTAGTTGTGGCTCAGGGACCTAGTTGCTCTGCGGCATGTGGGACCCTCCCAGACCAGGGCTCGAACCCGTGTCCCCTGTATTGGCAGGCAGATTCTCAACCACTGTGCAACCAGGGAAGTCCGCCAGTCCTATTTAATTGAGATTTCTGTTTATTATTTTTTTACAACTACCATAGAGTGTGTCACTGTAAAAATGAAGACAAAAATGAATAAAAAAAGAAAGCCTGAAAGGCAATTGGGGTGGCTGTTTTCTTAAATGAGGCAGCTGTTGACTTAAAAACAAAACAAAACAAACAAACAAAAAAAACCGCACAACGTGAGAGTTGCGAGTTAAGTTTTATTTGGGGCAAAATGAGGACTGCAACCAGGGAGACAGCGTTTCATATAGCTCTGAGAAACTGCTTTGAGGAGGCGAGGCAGGGAAGCCAGGTTATATTGAAGTTTTGTAACAAAGTGCAGGTGGTCTGAACATCAAAAGATTATTGTTAATTAAAGAAAACCAGGTATCTTGAGTTAAGGAATTTAGCACTTTTCTATCTATGGGAAGATGCAAGAGTCTGGGCTCACTGAAATCATTTCTTTGATATGCACCTCAGCTCTCTGGGGCGAGTGTCCTGTATTTTCACATCCTGAGTTTCCTCAGGTCTCACAGTAGGGAGTGGCTTCGGGGAGTGGCTGCACTCTGATAGCTGCTAGATGGCAGATGTTCTTTTCAGCCTTCCATTTCCTCAGGGCTCACCAGCTCATGTTGGAGGGCTGCAATAATTGATGAGTGTGACATCCTTTGTTTACTGATATGGCAGGAAATATTCTATTTCTCAGAGTCATGGCATGCTAAGGGAAAGACTACTCCATGGTGTCACATGCTTTCCATTTTTTTTACCACTGATGTTGTTATTTTACAAATCACTCTAAAGCTATAAGTGGCAGGCCTAACCAGATGATTTCTGGCTCTTAGGTTTTGTCCATGAATAGATTTTGACCTCCAGTAAACAGAGGTATACTAGCCTTTCTCCAGTATCCATAAAGAAATTGATGGGACCATTCCTAATATTTCAGTAAATATATTTTTTTCTTCTCAACTTCCTTGGAAGGCATGAAATACATTTTCTTGTTCTCAGGACACTAGAAGTTAGACTTTCACAGTGATACAGACCCAAAACACAGCACTTCATTTTCATGTTTCTGACATTTTTCTCTGTTGTCATACATGCATTTCCTTATGTCATATTGGGAAAGGAGATCTCCTGTTGCAACAAGGATTCAGCAGAAGTAAAGAGGGAAAATGCAAAAGGTCAATGGAGCATTGGGAAGGTATTTTCATCAGAGAAAAACAGACAGTGTATCCTTTTAGCAAGCCTGGAGCTGTCAGTCCCTGGTGTAAAACACAATGCAAAAGAAGAATACCCTAGAGGAACAAACCTAAATGGGAGACAGGGAATGACAAGAACAAACCAGTTAAATGCTCCCTGAGGGAAACATACATACAAAAGTACAAGAATTGAGGTTTAAAGCATTTTTTATAACTTTTATTTTGAAAAGGTAAAAGTGAAAAACAGTATGTCCACTTCAAGCTGACTTCTGACGCACTTAAATAATAAAATGCTTAGTGAGGAACATTGACACCTTCCTGTGGTGCTCCTGTTCCCCTTAAAAATGGAGTCAAGTTACCTTGACACTTAGGCCCAGTGTTCCTTTAACAGGTACAAGAAGGCTCACTGTTTTTTCATATACCTCAAAGCTTATTTGATTGAATATTGGAAAGTATCTTAAACGTTCAAGCAGTTTCGCTAGCCCAATGAGGAAAATCAAACAGATGCCACATGGCTAATTGTGTTTTCCATGGTTTCAAGAAAAAAAGAAATGTGTTAATAGGGAGGTGCCTAAGGTCGCCTTTCTTCAAATTAGATACCTAATTATTTGTGTACTGAAATACATGAGCATCTGTTTTCCAAAATATATACATTCTAGTTTATATATATATGTGTGTGTGTGTGTGTGTATAGTTTATATATATGTATATATATATATATATATATATATATATATTTATATTTAAACTTATTTACACTTTAGTGCCTTCCTTATCTCTTTAGAACTGTCACTTCTAAATATATAAATAATGACAATATTGGTTTTAACAATCTAAAATGTAAAAATACTACTCCTAAAAAATTACAATTAGAGTTGAAATTATACAAAACCTATAGATTAGAAAAACGAATAGAAACAAACTGTATTGCCCTGATGTTGCAAATACTTCACAAATTGCTTAGCCTGGCAAGACTCTGTGTCAAAGACTTTGTAAACGTTGTAGTATTTAATCTTTATAACATTTTTGAAACGGAGGCATTATTTGCTCCATTTTTATAGGAAGGAAAATGAGGTTCCATGAGGTTTGTCATAACTAATAAGTTCCATGAGGTTTGTCATAACTAATAATTATTTAACTAATAAATAAATTTAATAATTTTAAATAATGCCTGATAAAGACCCTGTCCCCTCACTAGACTCTTCTTACAATGCATTCCCTTGAGAACAATACTTTTCTATTAGATCCTCTATCACTCGGGCAATTCCATGCCTCATGGGTCACTCCTTTTACCTGGACAACTCACTTAACCCCACAACTCCGACATTTATCAATTTCTAGTTATTTTTCAGACCTGAAGTCAAGTGTAATTTCCCTGGTCAAAACTTCCCTAATACTTAGGACAGAAAAGATCTCCTTTTCATCTTTCATAGTACCATACATGCTTCTTCAAACTACTTACCAAAATTTTCAATAGTTCCTTTGCTATTCAACTATTTAATGTGTGTCTCTTCTGGGCTAGAAGATAAGTTGGATGATGGCAGGGGCTGAGTCCCTCCCGCTCACAGCTATATCCTCTTTCTGTAGCACAGGGTCCTGTAATGGCTGAAAGACTTAGTAGATGGGTAAATACATATAAACATAAAATTCAAAATTTTGACTCTAGACCACGCATCTTTTTTTTTTTTTTTTTTTCCGACACACAGCCTCAGAGGCCATGGTTCATGGGCCTAGCCGCTCCTTGGCATGTGGGATCTTCCTGGACCAGGGCACGAAGCCGTGTTCCCTGCATCAGCAGGCGGACTCTCAACCACTGTGCCACCAGGAAAGTCCCTAGACTACACATCTTTAACTAATGAACTAGGCTTACCATGTGACTAAATTTCTAGAACAAATACTCTTAGCTCATATGGAAATGAGAAACATAAATCTAATTCTAGAATGATTTTCATTGCTCCTGGGAGATTAAGGCATTTAGAAACACAATTTTGGTATAAAAATATCATTATGTTAATGACCACCAATATAAATAATTCCTTAGTTTGGGGTGAGACAAAAACTACATTAAATTAGTCAATATGTTGTTGTTAATGTAAGAAGATCAAAGGGGTTCACATTCAGCATGGCGACAAACACTCTTCCAGTAGATTTTTAGTCTCCCATTCAGAATAAATTTAGACAACCCAAGAGGGGTCAAATTCTTTGGAATTATCTTCACTTTTTTGTACAGTACAACAAATGCCTAATGTCTTGTGGGATCCCTATTTGCCAGTGTTGGAACAGTGAAATATACATTGTTCTGAGCACAGAAAGGTTACATGTAATTCTAATCATATCAGGCAAAAAGGATGGATAAGACTAGTCTGTGGACAGGCATTTGCTGTAAGCTGCATCGCAATTTAGCATTTATTGCTGTGTACTATTGCCACTGCCATGTATTTGAAACCTAACATAGAAACTAAAACCAAAGAAAGACATAGAAGTCCATTTTTTATATATAATAAAAGTCAAATATAAAAATTTATATAAAGTTCATGGAATTTAATTTACACTCTTTCTTGCAGCACAGATAAGATTATCTAGAACAAAGTTTATATCAAGTTCTAATTTAGAGGGAAACAAAAGATCTAGACTGTCAATAGTGGCCACCTAAATCTTTTAAAATGATGAAGTATTTACAATTATTTTTTAAAATTATTTTTTCTGGTGTATAGTTGCTTTACAATATTCTGTTAGTTTCTACTGTACAGCAAAATGAATCAGCTATACATATACATATATCCTCTTATTTTTGAACTTCCTTCCCATTAAGTCACCATATAGCATTAAGCAGAGTTCCCTGTGCTCTACAGTATGTTCTCATTAGTTATCTATTTTATACATAGTATCAATATTGTATATGTGTCAATCCCAATCTCCCAATTCCTCCCACCCCCGCTTCCCCCTTGGTATCCATACATTTGTATTTTTAATTTTTATCGCACATTTGTTATAATACTTACAGGCTAAATTTGTGACCCAAACGAGTTGTTCAATTTTCGTTTAACATATATTTACAACATGGTGAGATAGCCTATATGATGTGTTTGACATGTACCCATTTATTGTCTCACAACTGGAAATTCAAGCTTTGTATACCTGCTCTAAATAATAGACTCTTCGAACATTTTTCCTTTACAGTGAGCATGATTTTAAGCTTCGTCGGTAGAGGGCGCTGGAGAAAGGCGGTAAGAAGGTTCTCCTTTTCAGTTTAGGATAAGTGTTATTTTGTTTTTTCTTGCTCCTGACATGCTGTCTGTCAAGGAGCAGTTGTGTGGGAACATTTAGCGTCACTCTGCCCCATCTGTGCACCCAGAACACCCAGTCCCTTGGTGACCATGCTGCCCCAGCCCAGAAGTTTTCTCCCCTGTTTGCTTGATGTCTGTAAACTAGCTTTGGCTCAGACAATACAACAAACTTCTTCACTCTTCACTAGGTCTGAACCCTATCCTGGCCCGCTGTGGGGGAGGGGGGGTAGCATGGAGGGAAGTATGTCCTTACTTAGGTACATTTTCTTAGCTCTAGGAAAAGACAGAGGAATCCTTCAGAGTACATTTTAGAGTTCTCTTTCATTTTTACAGTTATGATTCTGTCATAGCTTAATAACTATTTATATTAAACTTCCCCTACTTCAGTTACTATGTCTCTCTGTCTCCTGATTGGACCCAGACCAATACATAGCCCAGATACACTATAATGAAGCACATTTAAAATTTTTGTAACATGTTTTATTTTCTTACTTTGTAAGTAATTACAATAGCTGATATGCGTATATGTATATATATCATCATGTTTGATCAAGACTTCAGTTTAGAATAATGAACTTTATTTCCTCCAGGAAAAAAACATCATACACATACCAATCATATGCTTAACTTCAGTGCATCACAAAGAGAATCTGTGGTTTTATGTATAAATAAGTATGCCATCTTTTTCTACTGTGAGAATGCTGCTTTGAAAAGCAAGTATAAAAACTATCACTTAACTAATAGGTGACCTGAAAGTCAGAGCCTTTGTAAAATGTACACATTAAAAACACTGAGATTCAATTTGTAAATCTGCGGCCTTCAGTTATTATTTCTGTCAAAGAAAAGGAAGAAAGCACAACACAATTATTTTCTTCAAAGTTATGAAAAGAGGTAAATTTTATTAAAATCTTATTAATGCAATTGATTTACAATGTATTTTTAATTATTAGAGTGATATAACTGCCTGTTAGCTGTTGTACAATAATTGTTCTCTAACCAATCTGGGGCTTGGCAGTGGCAGAAAAAGTTTAGATTGGATAGAAGTGGGACGCTAAAAACTAATGCTGACATAAAATCATCTCTTAGAAATTGTACAAGAATAAAGTGATGGAAATCCAGCCAGACAGACAAAACATTTCATCTGGAGAATACAACAGTGAATACTAGGCAATAATGGATCAAGACAGGTGGACAGAGAGGCAGGCCATCACACTCATGTCCAGAAAGTCAAGCAAGAGTGTAAAGTTAGGTGTTAAGTAACTTTAAGTTAAGGCAGCTAAGTACTAAAGCAAAGATTCTAGACAGGATTACAGAAACACCAAATAAATTGAAGAGGACTGGCATAATTCTTGCTTCAGGGCTAAAATTTTCAAGATGGATTAGAATACAGAATCTACGAGAACATCGTGGGACTAAAATCCTAGGTACATAGGGGAGATGGGCAGGAAATCCAAACCAGGACCCTGGCAAGAGGTTAAAAAAGGGCAGGAGACTCAGCTACTTGACATAGAATGTAGGATGGCTTCATCAAAAGCAAATCTAGGAAGGAGAACGTGACTGCAAGAAAGAGTCAAGTTTCCAAGAAGTTACCTCAGTGTTGAAATGCTGATTTACTGGATTGGAGTCTTTAAATTCTATCTGATGAGAATCTTTCTTGATCCTGGTGCTGGATTTGTCAGGATGTCAGGATGAAATTAAGTGTTCCTAGTTAAATTATAAGGGATGACAGTGAATGGGGCAGAGGAATAGATCAGGGAATAAATCTTCATCACATAAATAATAATTTATATTTTGAAGTCCACTAAGAATTAAAAATTCAGCTATGTTTATTTTCTTCTTATGTGGGCTGAGTCTTAAAATGTTAAATAGTAAAAAAGAAATGTTAAATAATACAAGACAATAAGATAAAGATTTAAAAAAGAAAGGACATAATAAACATATTTGACTTTCATAAAGTTGATTATTTAATTTCTAAACAGTATAAGATAGCACTATATTTTTAAATATGCACTTTGTTAGGACAAAGAGGTATAGTGGAAATAAGAATAAGCCATGGATCTTGGCTTCACATCCCTGTCCTCCCCCGTATAATTGCATGAAATTGTGCAAATTACCTCATTTCTCCTTGCCATAACTTTTCTGTTAAAGATTTATCTTGTAAAAGAGAAGGGTTGTGTTCCAGTTATCTATTACTGTGGAACAAATGACCACAAAAGTTAGTGGTAAAAATCCTACAGTCATTCTACTGTATCCTATAAATTGTGTGGGTTAGGACATCCAGTAGAGATCAGCTGGATAATTCTGCTACTCCATGTGACATAATAGAAGTCACTTGATGATATTCAATTGTTAAACCATCTGAACTAGAAGGTAGAATTTGCTTACTCACATATATGGTGACTTGGAGGGTATATGTGAAAAGCTGAGTTCAGTTGGAATTGTCAACAAAATGCCTAATTGTGACCTCTTCCATATGGCAGCCTCAAGGTTGAATTCTTACATGGTGGGTCCGTGTGCCAAGAGAAATTCTTCCAGTGAAGAAGGTGAAAGCTGCATGAAGTTTTAAAATCTAGCACCACTTTTGCCCTACTCTGTTGGTTGAAGCAGACCCAACCAAGTGCATACTCAAGGTGGGGGACCACAGACCTGAATACCCATGAGAGAAATTTCAAATAATTTGCTTCCATGTTTGAAACCACTTAAGTTAATGCCCTGACCACAAAATTACTGATCTTTCTTCCTCATGCAAGAACCACCAAAAGTCTCATCCTATTATGCTGTAAAGTTCAGGTTCAAGGTCCTGGATCTCGTCATTGAAATCAGATCTAGCTACAGAAGAATCTCCTTGGCTTTTATGCCTTGGATAAAGTTGCTGTTAGTCTAAAGACTTATGAAATTAAGAGACTATTTATCTGCCCCCTGTCCACCTAATGTCCAAAGATGAGACAGGCAAAAGATAACTAGATAAACACTCCTGTTCTACAAGGGGAAAAATGAGAGACATATAACAATCACTGTCCTGCAGCAATTCTTAAATATAATCTTGTAGATGTGTTCATTTCCCTAATTAAGTCTCATTCTTGATCTCTGAGTATAATTCTACATGGCTCTGGGTTTTGGACCTGCCCTCTGAAAATGTCCTAGTCCATATGCAGTAATGTAGCTTTTTCCATAAAATCTAGTTTCCTTAAAATCCAGTTTTCTTAGATTTTTTTCCCTGCTTAGAGAATTTGGGGCTTCTTATTTTTTTTTTTCTATTCTTTTGGTCCCTCTCAATCTATGCAAATATAATTCCTTTAAAATCTTGTGAGCCTCTTGTGTATCAGTTCCTAATCTATCCCATTAGATAAAACCATATCCATAAATCTATTTAAGATAAATTCTTCTCTAACTTTGTGATAAAAGAAATTTTCACATATTGGGTATGGGGAAGTCATTCTGGCTTATACATGAGTTAACTTAAATTTTATGCTAACTAGAATAGCCTACTTATGGCCTCTCAAACATATATTATACATCTGCTTTAATTATTGAAGAAAAGGTCATATTGACCAGAAGTAAAGAATGCCCATGTTAAGAATAAAGATTAAATGCCTCCCTTCCTGGGATGCCAATACTGGTACTACTTCAATGATAAGACTCCCTTCCCAAGTGCCAAGTTCATACTGAGTTTGTGTACATGCTGATCTTTCTGTTTTGTTGTTGTTGTTGTTGTTGTTGTTGTTGTTGTTTTGAAACTTTGAAGGAATGTATCCCTGACTTCTTTGATATTCTTTTTTCTGACAAGGTATAAAACTGTTATGAAAACCATGCTTCTCCAGAGAAGTTCTTCAGAGTTATCTAGGAGTGTCTTCCAGGCCATAGTCCTCAGTTTGGCTTCAATAAAATGCTTTTCTATTCCTATTATAGATTATTTATTGATTATTTTCATCAACATTGGTTTTCCTGTGAGATTGCTCTTTCACTATGCACTAAGCACTGTTGTCTGTCTGAGGGCATCTATATGGCATGCCTTTTTTTTTTTTTTTTTTTTTTTTTGCAGTACGCGGGCCTCTCACTGCTGTGGCCTCTCCCGTTGCGGAGCACAGGCTCTGGACGCACAGGCTCAGCGGCCATGGCTCACGGGCCCAACCGCTCCGCGGCATGTGGGATCTTCCCAGACCGGGGCACGAACCCGTGTCCCCTGTATCAGCAGGCGGACTCTCAACCACTGCGCTACCAGGGATACCCCCTTTCTCTTTTTGTAACTAAGATATAGACTTAAATCCTTCTGAAGTCCTAACAAAGGACCTTATGACCACAGCCTGGATTCGCTAAGGCTGGGTTCTCCTCAAAGTGCCCCAAATTTGATCTTTACCCTGAGACTGTCTCCTACATTGAGGAGGACTTGCTGCCTGGAGAAGCTGTCCAAAGTCTTTTACATTAACTCCATATTCTATAAACAGTTGATTATTTAGTCCATCTCTCTTTTCTCTCCTTTAGGTAGACAGCTGGAAGAAACCAGGTGGCACTTTCAACATTTTGCCCAGAAATCATCTTAGCTCTATTATCAAGTTCATTAAGTCTATTTTATATTTCTCAGGTTATGTCGGGTGGCAATATTACCAAACTTTCTGCCAGCTCTCAGTATAGTATTTTTTTCAATCTCTGTCAAGTCCTCTATACCAGTCACTTCAAGGCTTTTCAGATTTTTTATGTTGTCTTGTCCCCAAACCAAAGTCACACATTTTAGATTTTGTAATGTTAACACCTCAATTCCAGGTACAAAATTCTATTTATCTATTGCTACATTAAAGAAAAAAAAAACTGCCCCAACTTAATTGCCTAAAATAATAATTTTATTATATTTAATAATTTTATGAAAGAGTAATTTGGCACCATTCAAATGGGTGATTCTTCTTTTTCATGTGACTTAGATGGAAGTCACTCAGGGGTATTCAGCTGACAGATGGGCTGGTATGGAGGGTCCAAAACTAATTCCAGTCACATGATGTTTCATTGGGAGTGGCAGGAAGGCTAACCTCAGCTGGAATCATCAACTAGAATTTTTCCACATGGCCTCTCCAGCATGGCAACCACTTCAGCATAGTGGAACTTCTCACAGGTTGCCTGAGAGCTTCTGGAGCAAGCCTTCTAGCTTTCACCTCTTGACGGGAGGAAGGAAAAGAATTTGTGGTCCTGGTTTGAAAATGCCAAAACTGGATGAAATGATCATTAACATCGTAGTTTTTTGTCTCTAAGGGGTCTGTTTCAAAGGCAACAATAAAGACTTAGAATGAATATGAAATAAAAGGAAAAGCATTTTAACTTTTTATGAGTTATAAGCATCTAAACCTGCTGAAACATTAGTCTATACCATTCATCTCGCAAAAGATTTAATTCCAAAGATAAATGTAGGTGATAAAGACATATATAGTTGACATCGGATGGAAAATATCTAAAAATATGTAACTTTATATCTGTTTCTATAAAAATGGCTGTATTGCTTATCACCTCTTGTGAAATGCTTTATTTTCCATGAAAGCCTATAAACAAACCTGAAAAACATAATTTTTAAAGATGTATTTTCAACTATTTTGATAATATGAAAAAGAGTACCACCTGAGAAGATTTTAATGCAATTCATTATTTAAGATAAAGTTACCAAAGTCAATAAATGATATTCTCCTCTTGATACGGTTCTATGTGGTACCTGAAGTAATAAAGCCATAGAGATTGGAATCATCTCAGAGAGCATCTTGACTAAATCCTTTCTGTCACAGATGAAAGAAGATCCCTAGAGGGACTGTGAAGCTTGTCCAAGGTCTATTATCTGGTTAATGGGTAGAGTCAGGAGCTCTTTCTATGACCATGGTTCTGATAGTTACAACAGTACCCTTAAGAGAAATAAGCTTCTCAAATGATATGACTATTCCCTTGCAGTTTATGCTTTCATTAATTTTCTTTAACAAATCTTCATTCATCTGTTGTACATAATTTTTGACCCACCTTACTAAGTTTGAAATAAATTCTAATCAGGCTGAATTAGTAAAAATGAAGTTTCATCATTAAAAAAAAATAAGTAACATTGTAAGCATATTTCTAAAAATAGTGAGAAATTAGTAAAGAAAAAAGTGTTTATTGCTTTATTTCTTTCATTCAGTATTTAAGGAATCACAGATTTTCTGCATGAGATGCTATTTTAAAGGCTACCTCCCTTTTGACTCAATTTGGAAATATCTTCTTAACCACTCTGAAATACAAGCATACCATGTAGGTTTGAATACTTCCAGTGATCAGTTGCTCATTTTTTTCTTGGGGGAAAAGAAAAGAGAATCTTTGGTATAACAATTGTAATTATTATTATATTCTACCTTATAAAAATATCTGTCTCTAAGCAATTTTTTAATCTATTTTTTTTTTGGTCTATGTGCCATCACGAAATATGTCAAAATCCTTTTTTAGATGAACATCTCCAAATATTTGAAGAAAAGTGTCAAGTTGTGACCAAGTGTTTTATAATTTAAATATACAGTAGTACCCTCTTATCCACGGGGAATGTGTTCCAAGACTCTCAGTGAATGCCTGAAACTTCTAGTAGTACTGATTCCTACGTATACTCTGTTTTTTCCTATAAATACATACCTATGATAAAGTTTAATTTATAAATTAGAGAATATCCAAATTGCCTGCATCATTACTCTTGGGCTTTGGGGACATTATTAAGTAAAATATGGGTATATTTTACAAACAGTGTTATACCAAGGCAGTTGACTGGATACCTGAGATGACTACTAAGTGACTTATGGGTGGGTAGAGTATACAGTGTGGATACTCTGAACTAAGGGATGATTCAAGTCCCAGGTGGGACCGATCTAGAGGACACAAAATTTCATCCCACTACTTAGAATCATGTGCAATTTAAAACTTATGAATTGCTTATTTCTGGAATTTTGTGTTTAATATTTTCTGACCATGGTTGACCTTGGGTAACTGAAATCACAGAAAGCGAAACCATAGATAAGGGGGGAATGCTGTAAGCAATTTTCTCAATTAGAAAAGATTCTAAAATAGGATATATGCACATGGATGGGGATAAGCTAAACTGGGCACCCAGCTAAAAGGACAATGTTATAGACCTCATTTATTTTGCTTCTGTCCCATTTCTCTGTATTCTTCTCATAGTGTGATTGTATCATTTATCTGCTTGAATTTACTTTTTTATTTAAAATACCTTCATGCTGTGTCTGTAGTTATATAAAACTGACACATATATATGTGTGTATATATATATATATATATATATATATATATATATATGAAATTATTGTATTGGCTTGATATTGTACATAAAGAAGGCAATATTTTTTCATAACGTGTTGAAAAATAAGGACTTTTAAAATTCTCATGTTTAGATGATATGCCTCAAGATACCAAGATTTCACAAGGTTATAAATTACTGACTGGATGAAATTCTTGTGACTAAACAAACTGGGGGCAAACTTGCATTTGTAGGACCACACTCCTAATTACTTCTGATGATTTTTTTTTAATAAATTTGTTTTCATTTTGATGGAAGGAAAGAAGTTTTGAACTGAACATAATAGAGTGCACCCATAAAACCTATGTAATTAAAAGTGAAAATTTTTCCTTTGTGTAGATATGAGGTGTTTGCATTGCCTGCTCCCTTACTGCTACCAGCATTATGGAGTCATTCCATTTATTAAGACTTTATAACACCAGCTGAACTTTGTCCTCATTACATCATCCAAGAAGGTCAAGAATATAGTGGGTTGAAAGATGAGTTCAAATATAGTAATGTCCTCAGTTACTCTGTGCATAGTGTGCTTTCCTAAGTCAACTGCATTCATCCTTGGAGTATATACTCATTTTTTAAATTAATTTTTTTATTGGAGAATAGTTAATTTATAATGTTGTATTAGTTTCTGCTATACAGCAAAGTGAATCAGTTATACATACACATATATCCACTCTTTTTTAGATTCTACTCCCATATAGGTCATGACAGAGTATTGAGTAGAGCTCCCTGTGCTATACAGTAGGTCCTTATTTGTTATCAATTTTATATATTATAGTATGTATACATCAATCCCAATCTCCCAATTTATTCTTTACCCTGCTTCCCCCCTCAGTAACCATAGGTTTATTTTCTGTATCTGTGACTCTACTTCTGTTTTATAAATATTTTCATTTGTACCATTTTTTTAGATTCCACATATAAGCGATATCTTATATTTGTCTTTCTCTGTCTGATTTACTTTACTCAGTATGACAATCTCTAGGTCCATTCATGTTGCTGCAAATGGCATTATTTTGTTCTTTTTTATGACTGAGTAATATTCCTTTGTATATACATACCACATATTTACCTATTCCTCCATCAATGGACATTTAGGTAACTTCCATGTCCCGCCTATTGTAAATAGTGCTTCTGTGAACATTGGGATACATGTATCATTTTTTTCTTTTTAAGATTTTTTGATGTGGACCTTTTTTAACATCTTTATTGAATTTGTTACAATATTGCTTCTTTTTTTTGTTGTTTTGATTTTTTGGCCACGAGGCATGTGGGATCCTAGCTCCCCAACCAGGGATCGAACCCTGACCCCCTGCATTGGAAGGCGAAGTCTCAACCACTGGACCACCAGGGAAGTCCCACATGTATCATTTTGAATTGTGGTTTTCTCCAGAAGTATGCCCAGGAATGGGATTCCTGGATCATAAGGTAATTCTATTAATCCCATTTCTCACAGGATTAAGAGGTATTATCTCACATGCTTCAGATGAATTTGTTATCTCACATTATGACAGTTCTTTAAGGATAAGGACTTTATTTTATATATCTTTGTAACTAGTCAATGAATCTAGTGTATGAAAAGTAGATAATTCAAATCAATTAGTAAATTTAATTTTAAGGTTTTTAGATTATTTAAAGTCATTTTTAAAAAATTGTTGCCTAGAAGTGAACCTGTTACTCTATTTGAGGTATGGCCCTTGCATAAGACTATTGCATAATTATCTTCCTTAAAAATCTCAAGTACATAATTTATTTCACTAACATAAGGATAATATGCATAGACAGTATTTTTGAGTTCATATTATACAAGTCATAGCTAACTAAAATTCTCAGGTAGTATTTCCATAATTTTTTTCATGTTTTTTATCATCTAAGTTTCTCAGTTTTCTAAAAATTAAATTTAATACCACTGTTCATTCCTGTGTAATTCTTGCCCTTGGTATTTATAGTAATATGACTTACTGTTTTATTTGCTTTTATTCTCCACCAAATATTTACTAAGTTTTAAGTATTTCATTCATTTTTTTGGGGGGGGACTTCTTAACATCTTTATTGGAGTATAATTCCTTTACAATGGTGTGTTAGTTCCTGCTTTATAACAAAGTGAATCATTTATACTTATACATATATCCCCATATCTCTTCCCTATTGCATCTCCCTCCCTCCCACCCTCCCTATCCCACTGCTCTAGGTAAACAAAACACCGAGCTAATCTCCCTGTGCTATGTGGCTGCTTCCAACTAGCTGTCTACTTTACATTTTGTATATATGTCCATGTCACTCTCTCTCCTTGTCCCAGCTTACCCTTCCCCCTCACCATATCCTCAAGTCCATTCTCTAGTAGGTCTGTGTCTTTATTCCCATCTTGCCACTAGGTTCTTCATGACTATTACTTTTATTTTTTCTTAGATTCCATATATAAGTGTTAGCATATGGTATTTGTTTTTCTCATTCTAACTTACTGCACTTTGTATGACAGACTCTAGGTCCATCCACCTCACTACAAATAACTCAATTTTGTTTCTTTTTATGGCTGAGTAATATTCCATTATATATATATGTGCCACATCTTTTTTATCCATTAATCGGTCCATGGACACTTAGGTTGCTTCCATGTCCTGGCTATTGTAAATAGAGCTGCAGTGAAAATTCGGTACACGACTCTTTTTACATTATGGTTTTCTCAGGGTATATGACCAGTAGTGGGATTGCTGAGTTGTATGGTAGTTCTATTTTTAGTTTTTTAAGGAACACCCATACTGTTCTCCATAGTGGTTGTATCAATTTACATTCCCACCAAGAGTGCAAGAGGGTTCCCTTTTCTCCACACCCTCTCCAGCATTTATTGTTTGTAGATTTTTAATGATGGCCATTTTGACAGGTATGAGGTGATATCTCATTGTAGTTTTGATTTGCATTTCTCTAATGATTAATGATGTTGAGCATTCTTTCATGTGTTTATTGACAATCTGTCTATCTTCTTTGGAGAAATGTCTACTAAGGTCTCTGGCCCATTTTTGGATAGGGTTGTTTGTCTTTTTGATATTGAGCTGCATGAGCTGCTTGTAAATTTTGGAGATTAATCCTTTGTCAGTTGCTTCATTTGCAAATATTTCCTCCCCTTCTGAGGGTTGTCTTTTCATCTTCTTTATGGTTTCCTTTGCTGTACAAATTTTTTTGTAAGTTTAACTAGGTCCCATTTGTTTATTCTTGTTTTTATTTCCGTTTCTCTAGGAGGTGGGTCAAAAAGGATCTTGCTATGATTTATGTCATAGAGTGTTCTGCCTATGATTTCCTCTTAGGGTTTAATAGTGTCTGGCCTTACATTTAGGTCTTTAATCCATTTTGAGTTTATTTTTGTGTATGGTATTAGGGAGTGTTCTAATTTCATTCTTTTACATATAGCTCTTCAGTTTTCCCAGCACAACTTATTCTAGAGGCTATCTTTTCTCTACTGTATGTTCTTGCCTCCTTTATCTAAGATAAGGTGAACAAATGTGTGTGGGTTAATCTCTGGGCTTTCTATCCTGTTCCGCTGATTTTTATTTCTGTTTTTGTGCCAGTACCATACTCTCTTGATTACTGTAGCTTTGTAGTATAGTCTGAAGTCAGGGAGCCTGATTCCTCCAGCTCCGTTTTTCTTTCTCAAGATTGCTTTGGCTTTTCGGGGCCTTTTGTGTTTCCATACAAATTATGAGACTTTTTGTTCTAGTTCTGTGAAAAATGCCAGTGTTATTTTGATAGGGATTGCATTGAATCTGTAGATTGCTTTGGGTGGTATACTCATTTTCACAATGTTGATTCTTCCAATCCAAGAACATGGTATATCTCTCCATTTATTTGTATCATCTTTAATTACTTTCATCAGTATCTTATAATTTTCTGCATACAGGTCTTTTGTCTCCTTACATATGTTTATTCCTAGATATTTTATTATTTTTGTTGCAATGGTAAATGGGTGTGTTTTCTTAATTTCACTTTCAGATATTTAATCGCTATTGTATAGGAATGCCAGAGATTTCTGTGCATTAATTTTGTATCCTGCTACTTTACCAAATTCACTGATTAGCCCTAGTAGTTTTCTGGTAGTATCTTTAGGATTCTGTATGTAGAGTATCATGTTATCTGCAAACAGTGACTGCTTTATTTATTCTTTTCCAAGTTGGATTCTTTTTATTTATTTTTCTTCTCTGATTGCTGTGGCTAAAACTTCCAAAACTATGTTGAATAATAATGGTGAGAGTGGGAAACCTTGTCTTGTTACTGATCTTATTGGAAATGGTTTCAGTTTTTCACCATTAAGCATAATGTTGGCTATGGTTTTGTCATATATGACCTTTATTATGTTGAGGTAAGTTCCCTCTATGCTTACTTTCTGGAGGCTTTTTACCATAAATGGGTGTTGAATTTTGTTGAAAGCTTTCTCTGCATCTATTGAGATGATTGTATGTTGTTTTCTCCTTCAATTGGTTAATATGGTGTATCACATTGATTGATTTGCATATATTGAAGAATCCTTGCATTCCTGGGATAAACTCCACTTGATCATGTTCTATGATCATTTTATGTGCTGTTGGATTCTTTTTGCGAGTATTTTGTTGAGGATTTTTGCATTTATGTTCATCAGCGTTATTGGCCTGATGTTTCTTTGTGACATCTTTGTCTGGTTTTGGTATCAGGGTGATGGTGGCCTCGTAGAATGAGGTGGGGAGTGTTCCTCCCTCTGCTATATTTTGGAAGAGTTTGAGAAGGATAGGTGTCAGCTCTTCTCTAAATGTTTGATAGAATTCGCCTGTGAAGCCATCTGGTCCTGGGCCTTTATTTTTTGGAAGATTTTTACTCACAGTTTCAATTTCAGTACTTGTGTTTGGTCTGTTCATATATTCTATTTTTTCCTGGTTCAGTCTGGGAAAGTTGTGCATTTCTTAGAATTTGTCTATTTCTTCCAGGTTGCCCATTTAATTGGTATATACTTGCTTGTAGTAATCTCTCATGATCCTTTGTATTTCTGTAGTGTCAGTTGTTACTTCTCCTTTTTCAATTCTAATTCTATTAATTTGAGTCTTCTCCTTTATTTCTTGATGAGTCTGGCTAATGGTTTATCAATTTTGTTTATCTTCTCAATGAACCAGCTTTTAATTTTATTGATATTTGCTATAGTTTCCTTCATTTCTTTTTCATTTTTTTCTGATCGGATCTTTATGATTTCTTTCTTTCTGCTAACTTTGGGGTGTTTTTTGTTTTTCTTTCTCCAATTGCTTTAGTTGTAAAATTAGGTTGTTTATTTGAGATGGTTCTTGTTTCTTAAGGTAGGATTTTATTGCTATAAACTTCCCTCTTAGAGCTGCTTTTGCTGCATCCCATAGGTTTTGGGTCATCGTGTTTTCATTGTCATTTGTTTCTAGGTGTTTTCGATTACTTCTCTGATTTCTTCATTGATGTCTTGGTTATTAAGTAGTGTATTGTTTAGCCTCCATGTGTTTGCATTTTTTACAGATTTTTTTTCATGTATTTCATATCTAGTCTCATAGCATTTTTGTCGGAAAAGATATTTGATATGATTTCAATTTTCTTAAATTTGCCAAGGCTTGATTTGTGACCCAGGATATGATCTATCCTGGAGAATGTTCCATGAGCACTTGAGAAGAAAGTGTAATCTGCTGTTTTTGGATGGAGTGTCCTATAAATATCAATTAAGACCATCTTGCTTCATGTATCATTTAAAGCTTCTGTTTCCTTATTTATTTTCATTTTGGATGATCTGTCCTTTGGTGAAAGTGAGGTGTTAAAGTCCCCTACTATGACTGTGTTACTGTCAATTTCCTCTTTTATGGCTGTTAGTATTTGCCTTATGTATTGAGGTGCTCTTATGTCATGTGCATATTTACAATTGCTATGTCTTCTTCTTGGATTGATCCCTTGATCATTATGTATTGTCCTTCTTTTCCTCTTGTTACAGTCTTTGTTTCATTGTCTATATTGTCTGATATGAGAATTGCTACTCTAGCTTTATTTTGATTTCCATTTACATGGAATATATTTTTCCATCCATTCACTCTCAGTTTGTATGTTTCCCTAGGTCTGAAGTGGGTCTCTTTTAGACACCGTATATAAGGTTCTTATTTTTGTATCCACTCAGCCAGTCTATGTATTTTGGTTGGAGCATTTAATCCATTTACATTTAAGGTAATTATCAATATTTATGTTCTTATTACCATTTTCTTAATTGTTTTGAATTTGTTTTTGTAGGTCGTTTCCTCCTCTTGTGTTTCCTGCCTAGAGAAGTTCCTTTAGCATTTGTTGTAATGTTGGTTTGGTGGTGCTGATTTCTTTGGTTTTTCCTTGTCTGCAAAGGTTTTAATTTCTTCATTCTATCTGAACAACATCCTTTTGGGGTAGAGTATTCTTGGCTGTAGGTTTTCCCCTTCATCATTTTAAACATGTCTTGCCACTCCCTTCTGGCTTGGAGAGTTTCTGTGAAAGATCAGCTGTTAACCTTATGGGGATTCCCTTGTATGTTATTTGTTGTTTTTCCCTTGCTGCTTTTAGTATTTTTTTCTTTGTATTTAATATTTGATAGTTTGATTAATATGTGTCTTGTCATGTTTCTCCTTGGATTTATCCTGTATGGGGCTCTCTGTGCTTCCTGCACTTGATTAACTATTTCCTTTCCCATATTAGGGAAATTTTCCACTATAATCTCTTCAAATATTTTCTCAGTCTCTTTCTTTTTCTCTTCTTATTCTGGGTACCCTATAATTCGAATGTTGTTGCATTTAATGTTGTCCCAGAATTCTCTGAGACTGTCTTTAATTCTTTTCATTTTTTTTCTTTATCTTCTCTGCAGTAGTTATTTTCACTATTTTATCTTCCAGGTCACTTATCCTTTCTTCGGCCTCAGTTATTCTGCTATTGATCCTTTCTAGAGAATTTTTGCTTTCATTTATTTTGTTGTTTGTCACTGTTTGATTGCTCTTTAGTTCTTCTAGGTCCTTGTTAAAGGGTTCTTGTATTTTTTCCATTCTGTTTCTGATATTTTGGATCATCTTTATTATCATTATTCTGAATTCTTTTTCAGGTAGACTGCATATTTCCTCTTCATTTGTTAGGTCTGGTGGGTTTTTATCTTGTTCCTTCATCTGCTGTGTGTTTCTCTGTCTTCTCATTTTGCTTAACTTACTGTGTTTGAGATCTCCTTTTCACAGGCTACAGGTTCGTCATTCCCATTGTTTTTGGTGTCTGCCCCCAGTGGCTAAGGTTGATTCAGTGGATTGCGTAGGCTTCCTGGTGGAGGGGACTAGTGCCTGTGTTCTGATGGATGAAGCTGGATTTTGTCTTTCTGGTGGGCATGTCTATGTATTTTAGTGTGTTTTTGGGTGTCTGTGGCCTTATTATGATTTTAGACAGCCTCTCTGTTAATGGGTGGGGTTGTGTTCCTGTCTTGCTAGTTGTTTGGCATAGGGTGTCCTGCAATGTAGCTCGCTGGTCGTTGAGTGGAGCTGGGTCTTGGCATTGAGATTTAGATCTCTGGGAGATTTTCACCGTTTGATATTACATGGAGCTAGGAGGTCTCTTGTGCCTGCCATCTTGATTCTCCCCTTTCTCTAAGATCTTGAGTACATTTCTGTAAACCCAGAGAGCCTTCTCAGCCAGGAGAAAAGCAGTCCCTCTTTCCTGAGTGTGAGCAGGTGTCAAAACTCCATTGGTAGAGTGCTGTCCGTCTCTGTGTGTTTTCACAAAATGTCTGAGGCAGCCCTGCTCTCTGCTCAAGGCAGCGTCACCTGGGAACCTCACATTGTGGACTCCATTTATCTTTCAAAAGTTGAAACCCAAACCTATTACCAACAGACAACCATATCTATTAGAGATGAGTGTTCTATTTCATTGGCCACATGTAAGTTTCTTTGAGTATTGAGTTTGCCTTTTTTGATATTGCTTTGTAAAGTACTATATCTATTAGGTATTCTAAAATAAATGTTTGATTCCAGAATATTGGATTTTTGTAAATGCCATATTGGAATGGAAAATAATACAGTATTTTGTGACTGACTTGGGACATGGGTCGCATAATTTCTCATTTCTGTGCTTAGATACTTATGGATAGGCATTTCTGGTTTAGTTTTTAAAATTTCACACAGAGCTTTCTCTTGTAAATGCAGGCTGAATACCTTTCTTAACAATGCACAGTTGATGGACAGAAAAACTAGATATACTTATTGAATTTAAAGTATACCATCTTTAAAGTCTCAGTAAGTCTTGTATCAAATCCAATATATGAAGAAAACTTAAATATATGCCCAAGAAATTTAGCTGCATAATACATTTTTTTTGGCTAGATACATATTTTTATAAGTACCCTTCTTCAATGATACTTGCTGATTAGATTCCCAAGTAGCACTTACATTTCTGTTATTTTCCATTAGAGATGTATTTGTACATTTCTCTACATCCATTAATATCTTATGACTTTACATAAATCTCCTTCACTCTCTCACCACAAAATAAGTGCAAGATCATTTCACTGTTGTATCCCAACAATTCTATAATAACGATTCTATTACTAAGATAGCTCTCTTTCTTATAACTATGAGTCATTCTCAAATTGTCTCTTTTTATACAGTTACTATATACTGATGGAAAAACAATTTACTACAAACTCTAATAGATGAGTAAAAATACTATAATTTTCAGGGAAAATATTCCTAAAGTGTGTAACTGTTACTTTAGGATACATTTCTTTTCTACCATTATGATCATTATTTTTGCTTGATTTTATATGTATTAAGAAACTGAAAAGGATATGTCTTCCTTTTCATTTATTTTTATAAATTGGGAAGACACTGGTTCTCTTTTAATGTCACTTCCTTTATATATAATGGAAACGTTCATTTAGATCCATTAAAGGAATTTACTCCTGCTCAAAGTTAGTTAGAAACTTTAGGAATGAAGTTGCATTTTTATTTTCAGTTAAATATATTGGACTAGACTGAAAAAGTGAAAGGCAAGAAAGGAAGTCAGGAAGTTCTTGGCCCAATTATTTATAATGGAAACTAGAACTTAAAGAATCACTTGAGTTCTCTAAATCTACTCTCACTTTTTCTTTGTATGTATACTTCTACTACCTGAAATACACTAATAACCATCCCTACTACTCATCTATAATTGTGCTACTCTGTGTAGTTTATTCCTCTGGTCCTTAAGATGCAACTCAGGCATTACCTTCTCTAAGAAGCCCTCTTATGACCTAAGGGCTACTCTCATACCCAGTGTTTTTTCTGTTGTAACATTGTCTCAATCTATTGTAATAAATCATTCATTTTTCTGTTATTTTCCCCTATACCCATTAGACTATGAGCACCTGGAGAGCAGGATTGTAACTTATTTCTATAATCTTGTTTTTATCCCCTTCATTTTACTCAAACCCACATTATTAAGGATTCCAGAGTTTCATGTATCTAACATAATTTATCCAGATTCACCATGTTTGATCTCAGTAGCATTTTGTTTTGCTGGTTTACTCCTTGAATACCTTTCTTCTTTCAGATTCTGTGGCACTGAGCTCTTTTGCTGTTCTTTTACCATTTATATTGTCCTATGTATCTTCATTTTCTGTTTCTTCCTGCTTTAAAGGAGTGCAATTATTTCATTCATTAATTCAACATTCTACCAAACATTCTTCTAGATCCTAGGGTTTAGGGGCACAAAATAATAATTAAAGGAAGGGTATCTTACGATTCTCTTCTGGTCCCTCTCTTTATGCTAACTCTATCCTGAGACACTCTTATGAGTGTTTTTGACTTCCAATATCATGTACATTTTAAGGACTTTGGGGCCAGATCTCAATTATGAAAATAAAGTAATCTATTTAAATTCCTGTTTAATATTTCTGCATATAAATCTCACAATAAATATATCTGAAAGTAATTTTGTTTTCCAGAAGATACTCTACATCTTACAGATAGAATGAAATGGAGAAAATTATTCACTACAAAAGGATTTTTTTGTGTGTGAAATTAAGCTCAAATTGCATGGAAAGACTCTGTGTCATAATGAAAAGGACCTTGAACTTGCATTCTGAGCCTAACTCTGCAAGTTTTGTCAATAACTAACATGGTAACCCTGGAGACCTCTCAGAATTTTATTTTAATTGCCAGGAAAATATTTTAATTTCTAAGATCTAAAAATGTCTTGTTTTCTGTGATTCTAAGGGCTGTGGTGCTGCTATTATAATGACATTTGGAAGAGGAATGAGAATGAAGGCAAAAAAACTGAATTTAGATGAGTTTTTCTATGCCTGTTCATCAGATTATCTTGACTTTGCATTGTTGCTTCCTTTTCCCTATGGTTTGATCTTTTAATATCCCCTCTTGACTTCCACACCTTTTCTCCACTCCAAACCCACTGGATAAAACACGGAAATAAGACTTGATCATATGCATGATTTCCAAGCATGGGTCCTGTTGTTGAAAGAGCTTTTAGAGGATAATATGTCATTTTGCTTTACCATCATTTGATGTTGAAACTTACCAACATGTAGGCAGTCTTTTTTTTTTTTAACAGTCAAATTTAAACTGACTTTGAATGTTAAGTGTTTCCTCAGAAATAACTATGCTGGAAGCATTCAGCTTAGTGGAAGATTAGCAAATGTGTTATTGTGACAGAAAAAAAAATATGTATATCAACTGCAGATAGACCCAAATACATGATGTGTTGTATAGTCTAGCAGTGGTGACCTCAAATGTTAGTTGAAGACGTGGTGAACAGAAAGAAACCAGTCATGAGAAGGGCAGGGAAAATTCAGCTGTAAGGAAACTGAGGAAAGTGGGGAATGGGATGAAAGAGTGGTTTAGAATCAGAAGAGCTGATAATCCATGGAAGGGATCTGGCTTGGATAGAATCACACATGTCTTGTTCTGGTCCTCACCCCAGTGGGCCCTCCTCACTCCGAGTGCTCTGGCCAGGTGGCTAGGATTTTCTTTTACCTTTGAGAGATTTACAGTCCATTTGAAGAAATGTAGCATATGCTTTTATTACTATTTATATTTAGCCCTACTCTCATTCCATCACTTTTAATCTAAAGAATTAGGAAATACATTTCCAATTTTGTAGAAAGAACAGTAAATGAAGTCTGGGAATGAGAATTAATTCTATCATAAATTCCATTTCTGGAGACTAAATTTCTGCACAGTAAAAGGGCTTATAGTTCTATGAACTATGGCAAAATTTATTTTATTTTTTGTTTGTTTTTATTTTTTAAAATTTTTTCTTGCTCTTTTTGAACAACAGTAAATTTAAGACTTTTTTTGCTGTTGTTTATCTTCTTTTGTTTGGTTTGGTCATTCTAAAAAGATAGTACCTTACTTCTGTGAAGCCAAATAAAACTCTGATATATATCTTATATTAGTTTAGATTTGCTATTATTGATTGGTACAGTATACAGCCTCACTCATGATAAACAGGGATTATATTAAAATGTCATTATTTTGCCATTCATATTTAATCAAATCTATTTATTTGTTAATCATAAAAAGGTAAATATCTTAAGTAATTAAGGATATCCAGTAAAAATTATATCTAATAAATTCCCTCATGGATATTTTATTCAAAAAAAATAGGATTATACAGAGAATGGGTCATGCAAAAATTAAACATTCATATGCAATATTTAGGGGGCTTCCCCACTAAAAAGTATTTTGAGATAGGCAAATATTTAAGTTGTTAGGACCTTCATTTATAAAATGTATATACTATGTTATTTTAAAACCAAAATAAATATTTAAGAAAATTATTCATGAATTCTGGTGAAATACCTTATAGATAGGTGAAAAGAATGCTGAATTTGGAATAAAGGAAAATAAATAATCAGTGTTCACATCATGGCTATTTCTCTTCCTAGCTAAAGGATTTTGAGAGGTTTATGATCTTTCAATTTCAAGTTTGATCATCTATTAAATTTGATAATAAGAATGGTACTAACCACATAATATTTTATTTTGGGATATTAGTTATATTAGTATATTAGTTACCCAAGTAATATGAAAACATTGAAGAGATTTATCATTGTAAAAATTAACATCATGGGGCTTCCCTGGTGGCACAGTGGTTGAGAGTCCACCTGCCGATGCAGGGGACGTGGGTTCGTGCCCCGGTCTGGGAAGATCCCACATGCCGCGGAGTGACTGGGCCCGTGAGCCATGGCTGCTGAGCCTGTGCGTCCAGAGCCTGTGCTCTGCAACGGGAGAGGCCACACAGTGAGAGGCCCGTGTACTGCAAAAAGAAAAAAAAAAATTAACATCATGTTCTTCCAATTTCCTACAAGTTCACAAATCAGTTTTTTTTCTCCTTATTCTTCTTCCATGGTGCTTTATAGCACTTTTTTTTTCTTTTTTGCAGAAATTACCATAAATATAAATGAACATATCTTAGTGGTTTTGTGTAAGGTGACAATGCTGGGTTTTTCTACTTACTTGCCTACTTGGAATATTTCTGAACTACTCTATTTGTTTTGTTTTTAAACAGAAATGGGAAAGCAAAAGTAATTTCCCAATTCCCTGTTACTTAGTTTGTATATCCTAAAATAATGTTTCCAAAATATTTTTTTCTGCTTTTAAAATAATACATGGATAATGCATGGCAACAATTCTAGAAATGGCATGTCAGGTCTTTCAAGTAGCAGATAACAAAGCTACCAACTGATATTTAACAAAAATATGGATGTGTTTCCATTTTGTGTTTGTATTTTAGGGTTTACTATTACAATTTTATATATTGAAGGTAATGTAATTTTTCATTTTCTGGAAAGAACCTCATCAGTTTATTGTATAGCCTTAAACTTTAATTATAATACATGAAAGTTCTTTAGACAATGTACATTTTTAAAATATTCTTTTAAAAAATCTACCTAAATAAAAATTATCTACATATATAAAGGTACTTTAATATATGACACTCTGTTTTCTATCACATAACCAAAAACTTAGAGCAGAGTAAGTGAGAATACCTATATCTCTATCTATACAGACACATATAGAGACATGTATATAATTTGGTGCACACAATATATATTATGTGATATACATAAGGTGATATAAGAATATATATATATATATATATATATATATATATATATATAAAATATCTATTAACTTACCACAAGAAGAAACTAATAATAGCAGAGATCCTAAAAACCAAGCCTAGCTTATTTGCTCTTGCAATCAGCCCTTATAAACTTAAAGTGATTAATATGGACTTGGCTTACCTAAAGATTAATTATCTTGTTAAGTTGTACTTATATTACCATGTAAATATTAAGTCCTTATTAATGCAAATGGTTTTGTGCCCTCTGTAAAGCTTCAGGAAAATATTTTTTTTGATTTTGTTTAGTTATGAAAGTGAATTTACGAAGGTAATTAAATATATGTGTACTTGAGAGATTTAAGTTCTACTAGGCTAACCAAATCATTTATGTAACATTTTACAAAGTAAGGGAACTCTACATAATGAACTAGTCAACATAAAGTTAAAATTCTCTTGTGATGCTTTCATTCTTGTTAAATGTCTTTCATGAGTTATAAAATCTGCCTAGCAGTTATGCAATACACTAACCTTAGTCTCATAGCCATATTATTAATGGTCAAAAAGTCAAGAGAGACTAGAAGATGAAGGGATGGAAGACTAGAAAGATATAAAACAAAATACTTGGGGACTGTTCCTCTTGAGATTTGCATAACAATTTTGATGAATGTGATGACTATACATAAAGTAAAAAGAATCAGAGATTTTATTGAGGGTATTTTTAAACCAAAAAGAAAAAAGAAAAAAGCAGAAAGAAAGAAAGAAAGAAAGAAAGAAGAAAGAAAGGGAAAGAAGGAAGGAAAGATAAAGAAAGAAGGAAAGAGGGAAGGAGGGAGGCAGGAAGGAGAAAACGAGGGGTTTTCTTTTTGTTTACTAATATATAAACAATTACATTTATTTAAAACTTCAAATGAGGAGTTGTCTCTGGAAAAGTTGTTCCTAAAGCAAATAAAGTCCTGATCAGAAAGCAAGGTAATTATTTCCTATCTAAGAAAAAATGAACTTATTTACAAAACAGAAGTAGAGTCATAGACGTAGAAAATAAACTTATGGTTACCAGGGGGTAAGGTGAGGAGGGATAAATTGGGAGATTGGGATTGACATATACACACTACTATATATAAAATAGATAACTAATAAGAACCTGCTGGACAGCACAGGACACTCTACTCAATACTCTGTAATGACCTTTATAGGAAAAGAATCTAAAAAAAACAACAAGGGGGGGAAATTATATATATATATATATATATATATATATATATATATATATATATATATATGTATAACTGATTCACTTTGCTGTACACCTGAAGTTAACACAACATTGTCAGTCAACTATACTCCAATAAAAATTAAAAACAAAACCGGACTTCCGGGTAAGATGGCGGAAGAGTAAGACGCGGAGATCACCTTCCTCCCCACGGATACACCAGAAATACAGCTACACGTGGAACAACTCCTACAGAACACCTACTGAACGCTGGCAGAAGACCCCAGACCTCCCAAAAGGCAAGAAACTCCCCACATACCTGGGTAGGGCAAACCGGAGAGATCCGCACACAGAGGATCGGTGCCGAGCGGCACTCACCAGCCCGAGAGGCTTGTCTGCTCGCCCGCCGGGGCGCGCAGCGCTGGAAGCTGAGGCTCGGGCTTCGGTCAGAGCGCAGGGAGAGGACTGGGGCTGGCGGCGAGAACTCAGCCTGAAGGGGGCTAATGTGCCACAGCTAGCCGGGAGGGAGTCCGTGGAGCTGCAGAAGAGGCAAGAGACTTTTTCTTCCCTCTTGGTTTCCTGGTGCGCGAGGAGAGGGGATTAAGAGCGCTGCTTAAAGGGGCTCCACGGACGGGCGCGAGTCGCGACTGAAAGCGCGGAGCCCAGTGACAGGCGTGGGACGCTGGGGCTGCTGCTGCCGCCGCCAAGAAGCCTGTGTGCGAGCGCAGGTCACTGCCCACACCGCCCTTCCGGGAGCCTGTGCAGCCCGCCACTGCCGGGATCCCGGGATCCACGGGCGGCTTCCCTGGGAGAACGCACGGCGTGCCTCGGGCTGGTGCAACGTCACGCCGACCTCTGCCGCTGCAGGCTCGCCCCGCACTCCGTGCCCCTCCCTCCCTCCCGGCCTGAGTGAGCCAGAGTCCCCGAAGAGGCTGCTCCTTTAACCCTGTCCTATCTGAGCGAAGAACAGACGCCCTCCGGTGACCAACACGCAGAGGCGGGGCCAAATCCAAAGCTGAGACCCAGGAGCTGTGAGAACAAAGAAGAGAAAGGGAAACCTCTCCCAGCAGCCTCAGAAGCAGCGGATTAAAGCTCCACAATCAACTTGATGTACCCTGCATCTGTGGAATACATGAATAGACAACACATCATCCCAAATTGAGGAGCCTGGAGTCAGTGCTGTGCCTCTGAGGTGGGAGAGCCAACTTCAGGACACTGGTCCACAAGAGACCTCCCAGCTCCACATAATATCAAATGGCGAAAATCTTCCAGAGATCTCCATCTCAACACCAGCACCCAGCTTCACTCAACGACCAGCAGGCTACAGTGCTGGACACCCTGAGCCAAACAACTAGCAAGACAGGAACACAACGCCACCCATTAGCAGAGAGGTGGCCTAAAATCATAAAAAGTCCACAGACACCCCAAAACACACCACCAGACGTGGACCTGCCCACCAGAAAGACAAGATCCAGCCTCATCCACCAGAACACAGGCACTAGTCCCCTCCACCAGGAAGCCTACACAACCCACTAAACCAACCTTAGCCACTGGGGACAGACACCAAAAACAACAGGAACTACGAACCTGCAGCCTGCAAAAAGGAGACCCCAAACACAGTAATATAAGCAAAATGAGAAGACAGAAAAACACACAGCAGGAGAAGGAGCAAGATAAAAACCCACCAGACCTAACAAATGAAGAGGTAATAGGGACTCTACCTGAAAAAGAATTCAGAATAATGATGGTAAAGATGATCCAAGATTCTATTTCCCAGATCCAAAATCTAGGAAATAGAATAGACAAAATGCAAGAAACAGTTAACAAGGACCTAGAAGAACTAAAGATGAATCAAGCATCGATTAAAAACACAATACATGAAATAAAAAATACTCTAGATGGGATCAATAGCAGAATAACTGAGGCAGAAGAACGGATAAGTGAGGTGGAAGATAAAATAGTGGAAATAACTGCTGCAGAGCAAAATAAAGAAAAAAGAATGAAAAGAACAGAGGACAGTCTCAGAGACCTCTGGGACAACATTAAACGCACCAACATTCGAATTATAGGGGTTCCAGAAGAAGAAGAGAAAAAGAAAGGGACTGAGAAAATATTTGAAGAGATTATAGTTGAAAACTTCCCTAATATGGGAAAGGAAATAGTTAATCAAGTCCAGGAGGCACAGAGAGTCCCATACAGAATAAATCCAAGGAGAAATACGCCAAGACACATATTAATCAAACTGTCAAAAATTAAACACAAAGAAATCATATTAAAAGCAGCAAGGGAAAAACAACAAATAACACACAAGGGAATCCCCATCAGGATAACAGCTGATCTCTCAGCAGAAACTCTACAAGCCAGAAGGGAGTGGCAGGACATACTTAAAGTGATGAAGGAGAAAAACCTGCAACCAAGATTACTCTACCCAGCAAGGATCTCATTCAGATTTGATGGAGAAATTAAAACGTTTACAGACAAGCAAAAGCTGAGAGAGTTCAGCACCACCAAACCAGCTTTACAACAAATGCTAAAGGAACTTCTCTAGGCAAGAAACACAACAGAAGGAATATACCTACAATAATGAACCCAAAACAATTAAGAAAATGGGAATAGGAACATACATATCGATAATTACCTTAAATGTAAATGGACTAAATGCTCCCACCAAAAGACACAGAATGGCTGAATGGATACAAAAACAAGACCCATCTATATGCTGTCTACAAGAGACCCACTTCAGACCTAGAGACACATACAGACTGAAAGTAAGGGGATGGAAAAAGATATTCCATGCAAATGGAAACCAAAAGAAAGCTGGAGTAGCAATTCTCATATCAGACAAAATAGACTTTAAAATAAGGACTACTAGAAGAGACAAAGAAGGACACTACATAATGATCAAGGGATCGATCCAAGAAGAAGATATAACAATTGTAAATATTTATGCACCCAACATAGGAGCACCTCAATACATAAGGCAAATACTAACAGCCATAAAAGGAGAAATCGACAGTAACACACTCATAGTAGGGGACTTTAACACCCCACTTTCACCAATGGACAGATCATCCAAAATGAAAATAAATAAGGAAACACAAGCTTTAAATGATACATTAAACAAGATGGACTTAATTGATATTTATAGGACATTCCATCCAAAAACAAAAGAATACACATTTTTCTCAAGTGCTCATGGAACATTCTCCAGGATAGATCATATCTTGGGTCACAAATCAAGCCTTGGTAAATTTAAGAAAATTGAAATTGTATCAAGTATCTTTTCCGACCACAATGCTATGAGACTAGATATCAATTACAGGAAAAGAGCTGTAAAAAATACAAACACATGGAGGCTAAACAATACACTACTTAATAACGAAGTGATCACTGAAGAAATCAAAGAGGAAATTAAAAAATACCTAGAAACAAATGACAATGGAGACACGACAACCCAAAACCTATGGGATGAAGCAAAAGCAGTTCTAAGAAGGAAGTTTATAGCAATACAATCCCACCTTAAGAAACAGGAAACATCTCGAATAAACAACCTAACCTTGCACCTAAAGCAATTAGAGAAAGAAGAACAAAAACATCCCAAAGTTAGCAGAAGGAAAGAAATCATAAAAATCAGATCAGAAATAAATGAAAAAGAAATGAAGGAAACAATAGCAAAGATCAATAGAACTAAAAGCTGGTTCTTTGAGAAGATAAACAAAATTGATAAACCATTAGCCAGACTCATCAAGAAAAAAAGGGAGAAGACTCAAATCAATAGAATTAGAAATGAAAAAGGAGAAGTAACAACTGACACTACAGAAATACAAAAGATCATGAGAGATTACTATAAGCAACTCTATGCCAATAAAATGGACAACCTGGAAGAAATGGACAAATTCTTAGAAATGCACAACCTGCCAAGACTGAATCAGGAAGAAATAGAAAATATGAACAGACCAATCACAAGCACTGAAATTGAAACTGAGATAAAAAATCTTCCAACAAACAAAAGCCCAGGACCACATGGCTTCACAGGCAAATTCTATCAAGCATTTAGAGAAGAGCTAACACCTATCCTTCTCAAACTCTTCCAAAATATAGCAGAGGGAGGAACACTCCCAAACTCATTCTACGAGGCCACCATCACCTTGATACCAAAACCAGGCAAGGATGTCACAAAGAAAGAAAACTACAGGCCAATATCACTGATGAACATAGATGCAAAAATCCTCAACAAAATACTAGCAAATAGAATCCAACAGCACATTAAAAGGATCATACACCATGATCAAGTGGGGTTTATTCCAGGAATGCAAGGATTCTTCAATATACGCAAATCAATCAACGTGATACACCATATTAACAAATTGAAGGAGAAAAACCATATGATCATCTCAATAGATGCAGAGAAAGCTTTCGACAAAATTCAACACCCATTTATGATAAAAACCCTGCAGAAAGTAGGCATAGAGGGAACTTTCCTCAACATAATAAAGGCCATATATGACAAACCCACAGCCAGCATCGTCCTCAATGGTGAAAAACTGAAACCATTTCCACTAAGATCAGGAACTAGACAAGGTTGCCCACTTTCACCACTCTTATTCAACCTAGTTTTGGAAGTTTTAGCCACAGCAATCAGAGAAGAAAAGGAAATAAAAGGAATGCAAATTGGAAAAGAAGAAGTAAAGCTGTCACTGTTTGCAGATGACATGATACTATACATAGAGAATCCTAAAGATGCTACCAGAAAACTACTAGAGTTAATCAATGAATTTGGTAAAGTTGCAGGATACAAAATTAATGCACAGAAATCTCTGGCATTCCTATATACTCATGATGAAAAATCTGAAAGTGAAATCAAGGAAACACTCCCATTTACCATTGCAACAAAAAGAATAAAATATCTAGGAATAAACCTACCTAAGGAGACAAAAGACCTGTATGCAGAAAATTATAAGACACTGATGAAAGAAATTAAAGATGATACAAATAGATGGAGAGATGTACCATGTTCTTGGATTGGAAGAATCAACATTGTGAAAATGACTCTACTACCCAAAGCAATCTACAGATTCAATGCAATCCCTATCAAACTACCACTGGCATTTTTCACAGAACTAGAACAAAAAATTTCACAATTTGTATGGAAACACAAAAGACCCCGAATAGCCAAAGCAATCTTGAGAACGAAAAATGGAGCTGGAGGAATCAGGCTCCCTGACTTCAGACTATACTACAAAGCTACAGTAATCAGGACAGTATGGTACTGGCACAAAAACAGAAAGATAGATCAATGGAACAGGATAGAAAGCCCAGAGTTAAACCCACAGACAAATGGTCACCTTATCTTTGATAAAGGAGGCAGGAATGTACAGTGGAGAAAGGACAGTCTCTTCAATAAGTGGTGCTGGGAAAACTGGATAGGGACATGTAAAAGTATGAGATTAGATCACTCCCTAACACCATACACAAAAATAAGCTCAAAATGGATTAAAGACCTAAATGTAAGGCCAGACACTATCAAACTCTTAGAGGAAAACATAGGCAGAACACTCTATGACATAAATCACAGCAAGATCCTTTTTGACCCACCTCCTAGAGAAATGGAAATAAAGACAAAAATAAACACATGGGACCTAATGAAACTTAAAAGCTTTTGCACAGCAAAGGAAACCATAAACAAGACCAAAAGACAACCCTCAGAATGGGAGAAAATATTTGCAAATGAAGCAACTGACAAAGGATTAATCTCCAAAATTTATAAGCAGCTCATGCAGCTCAATAACAAAAAAACAAACAACCCAATCCAAAAATGGGCAGAAGACCTAAATAGACATTTCTCCACAGAAGATATACAGACTGCCAACAAACACATGAAAGGATGCTCAACATCTTTACTCATTAGAGAAATGCAAATCAAAACTACAATGAGATATCATCTCACACCAGTCAGAATGGCCATCATCAAAAAATCTAGAAACAATAAATGCTGGAGAGGGTGTGGAAAAAAGGGAACACTCTTGCACTGCTGGTGGGAATGTGAATTGGTGCAGCCGCTGTGGAGAATGGTATGGAGGTTCCTTAAAAAACTACAAATAGAACTACCATATGACCCAGCAATCCCACTACTGGGCATATACCCTGAGAAAACCATAATTCAAAAAGAGACATGTACCAAAATGTTCATAGCAGCCCTATTTACAGTAGCCCGGAGATGGAAACAACCTAAGTGTCCATCATCGGATGAATGGATAAAGAAGATGTGGCACATATATACAATGGAATATTACTCAGCCATAAAAAGAAATGAAATTGAGCTATTTGTAATGAGGTGGATGGACCTAGAGTCTGTCATACAGAGTGAAGTAAGTCAGAAAGAGAAAGACAAATACTGTATGCTAACACATATATATGGAATTTAAGAAAAAAAAATGTCATGAAGAACATAGGGGTAAGACAGGAATAAAGACACAGACCTACTAGAGAATGGACTTGAGGATATGGGGAGGGGGAAGGGTAAGCTGTGACAAAGTGAAAGAGCAGCATGGACATATATACACTACCAAACGTGAGGTAGATAGCTAGTGGGAAGCAGCCGCATAGCACAGGGAGGTCAGCTCGGTACTTTGTGACCGCCTGGAGGGGTGGGATAGGGAGGGTGGGAGGGAGACGCAAAAGGGAGGGGATATGGAAACATATGTATATGTATAACTGATTAAATTTGTTATAAAGCAAAAAAAAAACAAAAACAAAACAAAACAAAAAACAAAACCAAAAACAAATATAAAAGAAATGAGGGTAGTCACCCCTGCACTGGGTCTAGTTGATGGTTTTGTCAAGTGGGGATTTCCTAGGTAAAGAAAATAAACTCCCTCTCAGGAAACATCAAGAAAGGTTTAGAAAACACACACACAAACAAACAGGGAAAGCAGAGATACACTTAAATTTTTTGTATTCTAAGGTATAAGCATGTGTATGTGCATGTGTATATGTGGGTGATTAATATATACATATATAGGGATAGCTGATATCTCCATCAGCAGATATCTATATCATATATATATATATATATATATATATATATATATATATATATATATATACATGTATCTTATATGTCTGTAGCTCAACTACACATATTTGTAATCACATTCAGTTTAATAACTAGATCAAATCAGAAAAAAAAGTATGTATACCAGATAAACATGACACATGAAAGCAGATATCTGTTTAAATTACAAAAGAGCCAATTGTGATTTTTATGTACGGTTCAGCACTACATTGTTTTCTTTCAGCCAATGGCATATTGGTCTGGCTGTGAGCCCAGGTCTCTCACATAATGATCAACCTAGCACAGTATCATCTGGTCATGTCTAAGGTAGGACATACATTAAAAATATCTACCAATTTATGCATTTCATCCCAAAAGCATAAGAACACATAATGATATGACTTTTTTCTGTAATGGAGCTTCTTGCAAATAAATAAAGTAGATAATATTTTATTCAATTTTTGTAGAAGAATGAAAAAATATACAAAATCTAGGAAAGTGGTGCAGAAGAATGACTTCTAACATGGTGTGAGAAATTTGAAAGTAATCACACATTTCTAAATATGGGGAGGGCCTAAACTAGTTATGCAACTAAGGAGAGTGTAAGGAAAGATAGAAGAGCATTTCTGGGCCAGGACTGTGGTGAATCTAAGAAATGTCATCAGGAAACAATTCACAATCTCTGACTTTGATTACATAATAAAACAATGGAAAAATGACATTTTGCTACTAAATTATTTTGTTTATGAATTTAGCCCTCTATATAATCTGCTTGTGCCTTTGTCTTTCTGTTATCTAGTCATATAAATAGGTATTTAATTATTTTTTTACTTCATGTAAGAATAAGCCTGATACTATGTGGTGATACTTCCTTCTTGTGTTCCATTGTTATAAATATCTCAGGTATTAAGTATTTGGTATTGGTATTTGCAGGAAGACAAGATTTTTGTTAAGTTTACCTATTGCTAGGTTAAGAGTCTACCTTATACATGCTGAATTCATCCTATTCATTGAAGATTTGAGCATAATTTAGAACATTAGGTCTGTGTTCATAAAAGGTGGCTCATTTTCTTCATTTTATATTTTACTTTATTCATAAAGATGCCTTCATTAAGGATCTTCATTAAGATTTTTGTGTGCTCTTCAAACTACATGTAGCTACTAAAATGGTTTGATGTGCCTAGTAATATGGAACAAATAAATCTTGTATGATGATCTTATAAATACTTCTTTTAACTATAATGTAAAAAATGTCCTCTGATATTATATTTTCTTTTCTAGAAAGGACATTACGGTTTACAACATGGTCAACACCACATTACTCTGTTATAGGTTAAAAAATGTTACAACTAGATTCTTTTGCTGCTTACTCTAATGAATTCCCTTAGAATTCATTGGAGGAAGTATGAGATAGAAATACCTCGGACACAAATTCATCTTATAATAGGTCACGGTACAGCAAGATTTCAGGGCATTTAGATATGAATTTCTTTTTTAGTTTATTGTCTCCTTTATTTTCCAAACTGAGGTTTTTTGAAAATGTAAAAATGTTTTTCCAAAATTCATCCTAATACGTGTTTTTCAGAGTCTAAGTTTGAGTAAACTTTGACATTGGTGGAAACAATAGTCTATGTACATTTCTCTTTATTCAAACTTTTCTTTAACTCATCATTTTTCTAACTGATTTACAGTTCCTACTGCTGCTCCCATCCATTGAGAGATAATATTTTGGATATAGACATCACCTAAAAAAAATCTACTTCTCCAATTCTAACCTCAGTGTTTTCCTCAATTTTACTAATGGACTTCAGAGCTGGTGGATGGTGACTTTAAATGCTAGATCAGAACACTAGATCATGAAAACTCAAACATGACCTTTTATTGTAAATTAATAATGAGATTTCATCAAAGAATGATGAAATCATAAGATTCAGTAAACAGATATATCTAGTTTTAGTATATGTTTAAGGATGTCTCTATTAAGTAAAAGCCACAATTAAATGGTTTACCTTTCTTTGAAAAAATATAAAAGCATTTGGTAATTACAAAACACAAAGATGCCAAAATTGAGGATTTACTGTTATTATAATTCCTACAGAGAGAGCACATTATTTTATAGTTGTTATCAATTGATTTGATTGTCAGTGAATATATTAAAACAGTACTTTTATGTTATTAGATCATGAATTCTAAATATCATATATGGCTACATTTTCTGCACATATGCAGATATTTCAGGAGAGATACATGTTAAGTTTGACAAAAGATCTTAGAAAATTTCAATCACTGTTAAGTACTTTCTGAGAAAATCTTACTGTCATCCCCAATTACTTCACAAACTGAGAGAACTTAGCATGTTTAACCGTTAAGGGCCCCAGAATTGTGATTAACATTGCAGATAGAAATGGTAAAAAGCAATGTTATGTTAACAACTATATGCTTGTTCAAACGTTTAAATTAGAAATTTTAGCAAACTAGCTTTTTTAGCACTAGATTTAATCCCTTAAGGAAATGACAGCTACAAAATACTGACGGCTCTTTTTCTCTTTTTAACAAGCTATATGAGTCACTAGTTTAGAATAAAAATAGTTTGGGTGAGAAATATATATTTTTATGTTGTGATTAAAATTTTTTTTTTGCTTGTTTGTTTGTTTTGTTTTTTGTGGGGTTTTTTTTGTGTGTGTGTGGTACGCGGGCCTCTCACTGTTGTGGCCTCTCCCGTTGCAGAGCACAGTATCCAGACGCACAGGCTCAGTGGTCATTGGTCATGGGACCAGCTGCTCTGAGGCATGTGGGATCTTCCTGGACCGGGACACGAACCCGTGTCCCCGCATCAGCAGGCGGACTCTCAACCACTGCCCCACCAGGGAAGCCCTAAATTGTTTTTTATAATTTATTCTCCACAATTCAGTCCATCGTGATATTTACTTAGAAATATTTTATGAATTGAATAATATGCCTATTTGATATATTGCACATTTTATTGTAATGTAAGAACATAAGACAATTTCTATTCTGAAGCAAGAGCTCTCTCTCTCTCTCTCTCTCTCTCTCAATGTTTAGCAAAACTTACTAAGGCAAGGAATGTTTTCCAGTCTCTGTTAATCTAGAAGGCAAATAACCAGAATTGTGCACTGTAGACCTATGTTTTACTGCTATGGAAGAGTGCTTACCATCATCCAAACAAATCACAGCATTGAATATCTTACATATTTTATACTGAATATTATTATATGTACATATCACTGTAAAATAGTGCTTTCATTCTGAGCTTGTATAGCTTGCAGTAAAACACATTATATTTAAAGGAAAAATAAATTTAAAAGGAGGTTTAGTACAGTGCAATTACATGTACTGTAGCTTCTGATTAAAGGGATTCACAGATAAAATTTACTTTCATTATTGGCTTTCAATAGAGATTTGGATTTGTTAGGCACAGCCCTCTTTTGTATTTCTTTTATTTTACTTTGTTTTGGATGTTGGACAATTTTCTTATTTTTTAATTTATTTGTTGGCTAAGGTAATATTCAGTAATATTAGACCACTGAGGGAAAGAGAAGAAAAGAGTTTGGGTTTTCTTTTGTTTGTTTTGTTTTGTTTTGTCTTCTCTTGATTCTTTAAATTTATTCTGATTCACAGAAAGTGGATTAAGGATTAAAAGAGGATTAAAATTAATAGAGGTATTCAGTTATTATTAACAGATGATAAATACTTGTTTCCCAATATATAATAAAAGTATGCTTGGAAATTATGGTGTCTTTTTGGCTTGTCATTAGTTACAGTGTGACACTTTGGTGTAATATCTGACAATATTACTCAAATGTATTCCTTTCATTATAGATATGACACCAGGATATATTTTGAAGTGTGCAGCAGGTACTTTTTCTGTAATTATTGGAATAATCATTTTCCCCCTGTGTTGTTATAGTGAATTACATCTGTTTATCTTCAAGTGTTGAAATAAACTTCTATTTGATGGATGATTGTCACATGATCAGGATGTATTTTACTTATATATTCCTCACATATTTGATAATATTTTGTTAAGGATTTTGTATCAGCGAGTGGGGAAAAAAAGATTTTGTATCTTATTCTATAAAAGATCTTGGTCTGTAGTTTTCTTTTCTTGTCATGACACGGATGCAAATGACTACAGCAGCATGTCTGCTGTAATGGTGATTGCATGAGGCTAAGGCAAAGTTCCTCAGGTGTGATGCTCCCAGGGACACTTCAGACTTAGTGCAATTTGGAAAAGACAGCAGAGAAGTGGTGATGTGATAGTCCCACTGATATAGGTACACAAGGATGGGAACAATCACAACTTTTAAGACCAAAATCAGAAATTGAGAGCTAAATTACTTTTACCAAAACCATTTAGTATGGATTCACAGAATATTTCCAGATGGGTTGAAAAACAAATTCCTTGTAAAAGGGTTCAAGTACCAAAGAATCATAGAACACCTATTTTGAATTAGTTTTGTTATATTTATTTAATTACTTGCTTAAATATTTATTTTTAATTTACAAATTCATTTATAACTTGTTTGTTTAATCTGAAATTCTTTGCCTTCAGATATTTTCTAAGTGACCTCTTAGTAGGGTACCAGTTTTAACAAAATGGCACTTTCCCCCCAAAAGCCTTCTGTACCATTTAGTTTAAATTACTTTCTATCTGATCATTATAACGTCACTCTGTTTGAGTTTCTTCATTGAATTTATTATTCACCTGCCCAATTTTTTATTTGTTTATCTCTTCTTTGCCTCTAAAATGTGAGTGTGTGTGTGTGTGTGTGTGTGAATATTTGTTTGTATATGTCCAGTGGATGAAATACATAATGATTGAGTGGATTAATTTAATTTAATTTTATCTAAAATGTGTAGCCTGTATGCTTCCAGGAAATCTTGAGGCTACTGAAATATTAGCCATACTTTACCAAACTAAAAGAGACCCTATAAAAGTTATTGAGTGAGGGGAACTTCCTCAAATGGAAAGCATATTATATTAAGCATGAAAATATGTATAAAACAATGTGATAATGATAACTTTGAAATACTGTTACCAGTGAAATATTATTTATACAAGTGTCATGTCAATTAACAACTCAAGGATCTGTTTTTAGCTGAGACCTTAGGATTTGACTCTACTAAGAGGATCAAGTAATAAAACTGTATTTTGTGATTTCAAAATGTAAACAGAGTTGATAAACACTCTTTATCAGACTGGAATGCTGATAATAACACAGAAATAACATATAGACAAAGAACTCTGAAAACATTATGGAAAGAAAGAAGCAATCAGTGCTTTGGTGGTTAATAAAGGAAGTGAACATTTTCACCACTTATTGGATGAGAACATAACTCATAAAAAACAATTTATTAGAAATGATGCCTAAAGTTAACTTGAAACATTTACAGCATACTCAGAAATAGCAAATGGCATGACTAAGTGATTCTTGCAAATAATGATAATAAATTTTAAAAAGGCATTTCATTTTTGGACTTACTCTGTAGTAAAATACAAAAAAGAGGATCTACTACACCTAGAAGAAAGGCATTTGGGGAATGGAGAATTTTTCATTAAATACTTTTGTTAGGGTATGCTATCATATTCTATCAACAGATCCTAGGGGAGGAGGAATTGAGATGTGCTTTCAGAACACCAAAGAATACTATTTATAATTGTATACTTTTATGGTTGTCATTAGTATAACATGTGTATAATCAATTATACCTTGATTATATATATCATGTCAATTATATGTCATGTCAGCATATTTGAATGGATACTTATAAAATTTTAAGAATTTAATTAATTTATATTTTTTGTAAGCATATTTGTTTGCTGATCAAGCAGGACACTTAAACAATAAAATGTTCACACCCTAGAGACAGCAAAGTGACCAAATACAGGCTTAGGAAAGTATAAATAGAGTCTGCCAAAGTGATTTGTTGATGGCCTGTAACATATGATACACATCTTTTCTGTCAGATGGAGATGCAAGGTAGGTTTGCTATGACACCAAGATGTAAGTTTATTGCAATATTCACAGTTCTAACACCGTTTTCCTATGTTGTGCCCTTCCACATGGATTACATCTTCTTGGTTATTCAAATGAAGTATTTCATTATATTAACCTTATCACATTTTGCTCGTTTTCTCATTTCTAATCTCCTTCCTCATTTTTCATTGCTCTTTGTTCAACTGCATTCATTTTAGGCTTTCATTTCAATAGCAGTCAATTTGATCTTTTCTCTAATGCCCTGTTAGCATTACATGTGTGATTTCTCAGAATTCTTATATTCATTTTAAACATTTTCACTCCTCTTAACATATTTACAGTTTGATTAATTAAAGGTGCTCAAAATACAAAATACTGAAAAGCATATGATTTTATATAAATTTTTACATGTGATTTGCTCAAAACTTACGTTTCAAAAATGCAGTGAAACGTCTAGAGTTTTATTTTGTTTTGTTTTGTTTTAACATCGTTATTGGAGTATAATTGCTTTACAATTGTGTGTTAGTTTCTGCTTTATAACAAACTGAATCAGCTATACATATACATATATCCCCATATCTCCTCCCTCTTGCGTCTCCCTCCCATCCTCCCTATCCCACCCATCTAGGTGGGCACAAAGCACCGAGCTGATCTCCCTGTGCTATGCAGCTGCTTCCAACTAGCTATTTTACATTTGGTAGTGTATATATGAACATGTCACTCTCTCACTTCATCCCAGCTTACTTTTCCCCCTCCCCATGTCTTCAAGTACATTAGCTACTTCTGCATCTTTATTCCTATCCTGCCCCTAGGTTCTTCAGAAAGATTTTTTTTTTATTCCATAAACATGTGTTAGCATACACAATCTGTTTTTCTCTTTCTGACTTACTTCACTCTGTATGAAAGTTTCTAGGTCCTCACTACAAATAACTCAATTTTGTTTCATTTAATGGCTGAGTAATATTCCATTGTATATATGTGCCATACTTTCTTTATCCATCATCTGTTGATGGACACTTAGGTTGTTTCCATGTCTTGGCTATTGTAAATAGAGTTGCAATGAATATTGTGGTACATGATTATTTCTGAATTATGATTTTCTCAGGTTATATGCCCAGTAGTGGGATTGCTGGGTCGTATGGTAGTTCTATTTTTAGTTTTTTGAGGAACCTCCATACTGTTCTCCATAGTGGCTGTACCAATTTACATTCCCACCAACAATGCAAGAAGGTTCCCTTTTCTCCACACCCTCTCTAGCATTTATTGTTTGTGGATTTTTTGATGACAGCCGTTCTGACTGGTGTGAGGTGATGCTTCATTGTAGTTACGATTTTCATTTCTCTAAGGATTAGTGATGTTGAGCATCCTTTCATGTGTTTGTTGGCAATCTGTATATCTTCTTTGGATAAATGTCTATTTAGGTCTTCTGCCCATTTTTGGATTGAGTTGTTGGTTTTTTTGATATTGAGCTGCATGAGCTGCTTGTAAATTAGGAGACTAATCCTTTGTCAATTGCTTCATTTGCAAATATTTTCTCCCATTGTGAGCTGCTGTCTTTCTGTATTGTTTATGGGTTCCTTTGCTGTGCAAACTTTTTTAAGTTTCATTAGGTCCCATTTGTTTATTTTTGTTTTATTTTCCATTTCTCTAGGAAGTGAGTCAAAAATGATCTTGCTGTGATTTATGTCAGAGTGTTCTCCCTATGTTTTCCTCTAAGAGTTTTATAGTTTCTGGCCTTACATTTGGGTCTTTTATTTACTTTGAGCTTATTTTTGTGTATAGTGTTAGGGACTGTTCTAATGTCATTATTTTACATGTAGCTGTCCTGTTTAGCAGCAGCACTTATTGAAGAAGCTTTCTTTTCTCCATTGTATATTCTTGCTTCCTTTACCAAAATTAAGGAGACTATATCTGTGTGGGATTATCCCTGGGATTTCTATCCTATTCCATTGATCTATATTTCTGTTTTTGTGCCAGTATCATACTGTCTTGACTACTGTAGCTTTTTAGTATAGTCTGAAGTCAGGGAGCCTGATTCATCCAGCTCCGTTTTTCTTTCTCAAGATTGCTTTGGCTATTCGGGGTCTTCTGTGTTTCCATACACATTGTGAAAATATTTGCTCTAGTTCTGTGAAAAATGTCATTGGTAGAATGATAGGTATTGCATTGAATCTGTAGATAGCTTTGGATAGTATAGTCATTTTCAAAATGTTGATTCTTCCAATCCAAGAACATGATATAACTCTCCATCTATTTGTATCATCTTTAATTTCTTTCATCAGTGTCATAGATTTCTGCATACAGGTCTTTTTTCTCCTTATGTAGGTTTATTCCTAGGTATTTTATTCTTTTTGTTGCAATGGTAAATTGCAGTATTTCTTAATTTTTCTTTCAGATTTTTCCTCATTGGTGTGTAGGAATGAAAAAGATTTCTGTGCATTAATTTTTGTATCCTGCTACTTTATCAAATTCATTGACTAGGTCTAGTAGTTTTCTGGTAGCATCTTTAGGGTTCTCTATGTATAGTATCATGTCTTCTGCAAACAGTGACATCTTTACTTCTTTTCTGATTTAGATTCCATTTATTTCTTTCTCTTCTCTGATTGCTATGACTAAAACTTCCAAAACTATGTCGAATAATAATGGTGTGAATGGACAACCTTGTCTTGTTCCTGATCTTAGAGGAAATGGTTTCAGCTTTTCACCATTGAGAACGATGTTGGCTGTGGGTTTGTCATATATGGCCTTTATTATGTTGAGGCAAGTTCCCTCTATGCCAACTTCCTGGAGGGTTTTTATCTTAAATGGGTATTGAATTTTGTCAAAAGCTTTTCTGCATCTATTGAGATGATTTTACGGTTTTTGTCCTTCAATTTGTTAATATGGTGTATCACATTCATTGATTTGTATATTTTGAAGAATCCTTACATTCCTGGGAGAAACCCCACTTGAACATGGTCTATGATCCTTTAAATGTGCTGTTGGATTCTGTTTGCTAGTATTTTGTTGACGATAATTGTATCTATATTCGTCAGTGCTATTGGCCTGTAGTTTTCTTTCTTTGTGGCATCTTTGTTGGTTTTGGTATGAGTGTGATGGTGGCCTTGTAGAATGAGTTGGGGAGTGTTCTTTCCTCTGCTACATTTTGGAAGAGTTTGAGAAGGATAAGGTTTAGCTCTTTTCTAAATATTGATAGAATTCTCCTGCAAAGCCATCTGGTCCTAGGCTTTTGTTAGTTGGAAGATTTTTAATCCCAGTTTCAATTTCAGTGCTTGTGATTGGTCTGTTTATATTTTCTGTTTCTTCCTAGTTCAGTCTTGGAAGGTTGTGTTTTTCGTAGAATTTGTCCATTTCTTCCAGGTTTTATTGACATATAGTTGCTTGTAGTAATCTCTCATGATCTTTTGTGTCTCTGTAGTGTTAGTTGTTACTTCTCTTTTTTCATTTCTAATTCTATTGATTTGAGTTTCTCCATTTTTTTCTTAAGGAGTGTGGCTAATGGTTCATCAATTTTATTTTCTCAAAGAACCAGATGTTAGTTTTACTGATCTTTGCTATTGCCTCCTTCATTTCTTTTTCATATATTTCTGATATGATCTTTATGATTTCTTTCCTTCTGCTAACTTTGCGGTTTTCTTCGTTCTTCTTTCTCTAATTGCTTTAGGTGTAAGGTTAGGTTGTTTATTTGAGAAGTTTCTTATTTCTTGAGGTAGTATTGTATTGCTATAAACTTCCCTCTTAGAACTGCTTTTGCTGCATCCCATAGGTTTTGAGTCATTGTGTTTTCATTGTCATTTATTTCTAGGTATTTTTTTATTTCCTTTATGATTTCTTCAGTGATCTCTTGGTTATTTGGTAGTGTATTGTTTAGCCTCCATGTGTTTGTATTTTTTACATATATTTTCCTGTAATTGATACCTAGTTTATAGTGTTGTGGTCGGAGAAGATACTTGATACTCTTTCAATTTTCTTTAATTTACCAAGGCTTGATTTGTGACCCAAGATATGATCTATCCTGGAGAAAGTTCCATGAGCACTTGAGAAGAAAGTGTAATCTGCTGTTTTTGGATGGAATGTCTTATGAATATCAATTAAGTCCATCTTATTTAATGTTTCATTTAAAGCTTGTGTTTCTCCATTTATTTTCATTTTGGATGATCTCTCCTTTGGTGAAAGTGAGGTGTTAAAGTTCCCTCCTATGATTTTGATAAAGTCAATTTCCCCTTTTATGGATGTTAGCATTTGCCTTATGTATTGAGGTCCTCCTATGTTGAGTGCATAAATATTTACAATTTTTTATCTTCTTGCATTGATCCCTTGATCATTATTTAATGTCTTTCCTTTTCTCTTGTAACAGTTTTTATTTTAAAGTCTGTTTTGTCTGATATGAGAATTGCTACTACAGCTTTCTTTTCATTTCCGTTTTCATGGAATAACTTTTTCAATCCCCTCACTTTCAGTCTGTATGTGTCCCTAGGTCTGAAGTGGGTCTCTTGTAGACAGCATATATAATGGTTTTGTTTTTGTATCCATTCAGCCAGTCTATGTCTTTTGGTTGGAGCATTTATCCATTTACATTTAAGGGAGCTATTGATATGTATATTCCTATTACCATCTTCTTAATTGTTTTGGGTTTGTTCTTGTGGGTCTTTTCCTTCTCTTGTGTTTCCTGCCTAGAGAAGTTCCTTTAGCATTTGTTGTAAAGCTGGTTTGGTATTGCTGAATTTTCTTAGCATTTGCTTGTCTGTAAAGGTTTAATTTCTCCATCATCTCTCAATGAGATCCTTGCTGTGTAGAGTAACCTTGGATGTAGGTTCTTCCCTTTCGTCACTTTAAATATGTCCTGCCCCTCCTTTCTGGCTTGCTGAATTTCTGCTGTAAGATCAGCTCTTAACCTTATGGGGATTCTATTGGATGTTATTTGTTGCTTTTCTCTTGCTGCTTTCAATATTTTTTCTTTGTATTTAATATTTGATAGTTTGATTAATATGTGTATTGGCATGTTTCTCCTTGGATTTATCTTATATGGGACTATTTGCACAACCTGGACTTGACTATTTCCTTTCTCATATTAGGGAGGTTTTCAACTATAATCTCTTCAAATATTTTCTCATATTTTTTCTTTTTCCCTTCTTCTGAGACCCCTACAATTTGAATGTTTGTACGTTCAATGTTGTCCCAGAGGTCTCTGAGACTGTCCTCAATTCTTTTCATTCTTTTCTGTTTATTCTGCTCTGCAGTTGTTATTTCCATTATTTTATCTTCCAGGTCACTTATCTGTTCTTCTGCTTCAGTTATTCTGCTATTGATTCCTTCTAGAGAATTTTTAATATCATTTATTTTGTCACTCATCATAGTTTTTTTTTTTTTTTTTGCTCTTTAGTTCTTCTAGGTCCTTGTTTAACATTTCTTGTATTTTCTCCATTGTATTTCCAATATTTTGGATCCTCTTTCCTATCATTACTCTGAATTATTTTTCAGTTAGACTGACTATTTCCTCTTCATTTGTTTGTTCTGGTGTGTTTTTACCTTGCTCTTTCATCATCTGTGTGTTTCTCTATCATCTCATTTTGCTTAACTTACTGTGTTCAGGGTCTCCTTTTCACAGTCTACACATTCGTAGTTCCCATTGTTTTTGGTATCTTCCCCTAGTGGCTAAGTTTGGTTCAGTGGGTTGTGTAGGTTTCCTGGTGGAGGGGACTTGTGCCTGTGTTCTGGTGGATGAGGCTGGATCTTGTCTTTCTGGTGGCCAGGACCGTGCCTGCTGGTGTGTTTTGGAGTGTGTGTGACCTTATTATGATTTTAGGCCGTCTCTCTGCCAATGGGTGGGTTTGTGTTCCTGTCTTGCTAGGTGTCTAGCATAGGTTGTCCAGCACTGTAGCTTGCTGGTCGTTGAGTGGAGGTGGGTTTTTGTCTTCTGATAGAGATCTCTGGGAGAGCTTTTGCCATTTGATATTACATGGAGCTGGGAGTTCTCTGGTGGGCCAGTGTCCTGAACTCGGCTCTCCGACCTCAGAGGCACAGGCCTGACAGCCGACCAGAGCATGAAGACCCTGTAAACCACACGGCTCAGAAGAAAAAAAGAGAAAGAATGAAATAAAATAGAAAGAAAGAAAGAAATGAAAATAAATTAAAATAAAGTTATTAAAATATTTTTTTTTAAATTTTTTAAAAATTAAAAAATTAAAAAGTAATTAAAAAAAGAAAAAAAATGAAAAGGAAGAAAGAAAAAAGAGAGCAACGAAACCAAAAAAAATATTCCACCAGTGATAACAAGTGTTAAAAACTATGCTAAAAACAAAACAAAACAAAAATACAGACAGACAGAACCCTAAGACAAATGGTATAAACAAAGAAAAAATCACACAAAGAAGCATACACATGTACACTCACAAAAAGAGAAAAATGAAAAAAAAAATCTATATATAAAAATAAAAAGGAAGAGAGTGACCAAATCAGTAAACAAATCTACCAATAATAATAAGCTCTAAATACTAAACTAAGATAAACATAAAACCAGAAACAAATTAGATGCAGAAAGCAAACCCCAAGTCTGCAGATGGTCCCAAAGTCCACCACCTCAATTTTGGGATGATTCAATGTCTATTCAGGTATTTCACAGATTCTGGGTACATCAAGTTGATTATGTAGATTTAATCCGCTGCTCCTCAGGCTGCTGGGAGAAATTTCCCTTTTTCGTCTTTGTTCACACAGCTCCTGGAGTTCATCTTTGGATTCAGCCCCACCTCTGTGTGTTAGGTCACCTGAGCATGCCTGTTCTTCGTTCGGACAGGACGGGGTTAAAGTAGAAGCTGAATAGGGGGCTCTGGCTCACTCATGCCAGGGGGAGGGAGGGGTATGGAATGCAGGGCGAGCCTGTGGTGGCAGAGGCCAACATAACATTGCAACAGACTGAGACGTGCCTGTGTTCTCCTGGGAAAATTGTCCCTGGATCATGGGACCCAGACAGTGGCGGGCTGCACAGGCTATTGGGAGGGGAGGTGTGATAGTGTGACCTGTGCTTGCACACAGGCGTCTTGGTGGTTGCAGTAGTAGCCTTAGCATTTCATGCCTGTCTCTGATTTCTGCGCTGATAGCTGTGGCTTGCACCCATTTCTGGAGCTTGTTTAGGCGGTGCTCTGAATCCTCTCTCCTCATTCACCACATAACAATGGTCTCTTTGCTCTTAGTTACTTCCAGTCTTTTTCTCGGATTCCCTCCCAGCTAGCTTGGTGCACTAGCACCCTTCAGGCTATGTTCATGCAGCCAACCCCAGTCTTCTCTCTTAGATCTGACCTCCAAAGCCTGAGCCTCAGCTCCCAGCCCTCAAACGCCCCAGCGGGTGAGCAGACAAGCCTCTCAGGCTGGTGAGTGCTGGTTGGCACTGATCCTCTGTGCAGGAATCTCTCCACTTTGCCTTCTAAACCTCTGTTGCTGTGCTCTCCTTCCCACCCCCCACGCCCCATCTCCACCAGTGAAGGGGCTTCCTAGCGTGTGGAAACTTTTCTTCTTTCACAGCTCCCTCGCAGAGGTGCAGGTCCTTTCCCTATTCTTTTTTCTCTGTTTTTTCTTTTTTCTTTTGCTCTACCAAGGTACGTGTGGAGTTTCTTGCATTTTGGGAAGTCTGAGGTCTTCTGCCAGTGTTCAATAAGTGTTCTGTAGGAGTTGTTCCCCATGGAGATGTATTTCTGATGTATTTGTGGGGAGGGAGGTGATCTCCATGTCTTACTCCTCCACCATCTTGAAGGCCTCCCTATAGTTCTTATAAATAATTATACCTATTAATGCTCTTTTAGTATTTATCAATTACTAGGATTGTTTTTATATGATCTCTGGATATCTTTTTATTGATTGGTTAAAGTGACTGCTTGAAAATCATTCTAAACTGAACATAGAGAAACTCATCTACACATTATCAGGATAAATTAATCATCTTGTCATTGGTAGCTATTATTATAATCATCTTCATTACCAATGCAAAATAGTATGGATTCGTTTTTAAAAGGTGATTTTTACAAGTCAACCAAACCCCTGATAATGATTTCCACCTCGCAGGTGCAGATAAATTTTACATACTTCATTGGTCATAACATTTTGATTTTGAAGAAACCAGGAATACTATTTCCTTTAAAGAAAACTCTTGGTAAGGATTATGAAACGAAAAAAAATATTCCACCAGTGATAACAAGTGTTAAAAACTATGCTAAAAACAAAACAAAACAAAAATACAGACAGACAGAACCCTAAGACAAATGGTATAAACAAAGAAAAAATCACACAAAGAAGCATACACATGTACACTCACAAAAAGAGAAAAATGAAAAAAAAATCTATATATAAAAATAAAAAGGAAGAGAGTGACCAAATCAGTAAACAAATCTACCAATAATAATAAGCTCTAAATACTAAACTAAGATAAACATAAAACCAGAAACAAATTAGATGCAGAAAGCATCTAATTGTGGTATCCATTTTCAGAAGTGAACAAACCTTCCTTTCTATCTAGAATAGGGATAATGTTTTTGTTACTAAATTACCTCTTTATGTAACTATGGAAATCAACTCCCACATGGATTAAGGAGCAGCTTTAACTTGGTAGATATGAAGAAATAAAATCATGTTTGAAAAGATTCATATAACAATAGCAATCTCTTCTGTGCTTTACAAAGATTCACAGGCAACAGATTCAGCTTTAGATGATGAGAAGAATTGAATTTGAAGCTAAATTATATCTGTTACGAATCTTTATTATGAAAAATAGAGTAAAATAAAGTTCCACTAAAGGCTTAAGTTATCCTCAGAATGAAGTTTACTGCATCAAAGATGCTTTGCCATTAAAATAAACCTTTGTGCATGTTAGGAGAATTGAGACAAACTTCTGATTTTGTTACCAGATGATCTGGAATAAGTTAGCTACCTCATTTTGAATAGAGGTATTAAATGAAAATGTCTTTTTACTCTGAAAATCTGTGTACTTCTGTAGTAAATCCTCTCAGATATGTAAGGATTTTTGAATGACAGTTTTAATTTTACAAAGTGATACAATAAGAAAACTCAAACATTCTCTCACTGATTGCTAAGGGCTTTATCTTGAACTGGTAGTTAAATTGGAAAGTCTAGCCCAAGCAGCGTTCTGTCATGCAACAATGTCTGACACACTCATCGTTCTTCCTTTGGGTTTAATTAGGTGCACAAAGACAATTTATGACTCATGAGATGCTTATGAACCTTAAACATGGACTTAAGTGAATTTTGTGTACCTAGGGAACTTGGGTCAATGAGGAATTTTGTTATGTGCTTAGAAATCTCTACCCTTTCATAAAGCCTTTGAATAAGTGATGTTGGAAAATGGGGTCAGAAGAAAATTATAGAAAAAAAACCTTCTCTGTAGATTATTTAATCAGGCTTTATAAATTATATTTAATAATAAGCTTTGGTCTTGCAACTTTGTTGACTTGTAACCCAGTAGACAAAGTAAAGTATCTATTATTTTAGACGTTGGAGGAAATTATCACCTAAATATAGGTGGAGCCCTTCTCATTAATGGCTACAGTCAGTTACTATTGTAAAAGTTATATAATGCAACATCCTTAAAAATCGCAGTGCTCAACTGCTAGTCTAAAATGAGCAGAATTAAAGAGAATAGATGTAATTAGACTCTGATGATAACCCGTAGTAGGGGAGTCAAGGAGTTGCCACATCTCTGCATTTCCTGTTCAGAATCTTTAGGTTCAGCACCATGGATAGGCTTAGCTCTCTCTGTCCCAAACTTCCAGATTATGCTTAATAAACATATCATATTCCTTCATTTGGCACCATATTGTATGTCTATAAATTCTTCCAGTATCTAAACAACTTCCTATGAAACACTCCAATTTTGTTAACAAGTTTTAAATCACCTAAGTCCATAAAGTATCAATCCAACTTATTATAATGGACTGACAGCTGGTCCTTAAGAGCTTTTTGCTAAATGTGTGAAAAACTTCTATATATAATCCAATAGACTTTTTAAGATGCAATTTAATCATGAAACTATTGTAAAATACAAATATTTAGAAATATTCCAAAATACATGTAAAATGGAGTCCAAATGATTATATTCTGTTCAAAAGTCAAATATAAAATTCAAATTCCATCAGAATACTGTGAGCACATAAAATTTACTTTTCAACAGTCCATTAACTATTTGCTTGGGGGTGATTTGCCTTAGGAAAAGGGGAAAACTCAACAACCCATTTTGTGCCAAAATTAATTCTAACAGTAATACATTTTGTGCTCCACTGATTTTCAATTTATTACCAGTGGAGCTTGGTTGATTGTTTTGATCTTCAGTTTATTGGTAATGAAGTAGGATTTACTGTGCCACCACCTTTCAGTAACATAAATGTTACTTCATTGAGCTGGTGCCTCAGTGCAAAGCATGACAAGAAAATAATTTGTCTGTCTTTGCTTAAAATCATAATACTTTTGAGTGTGGTAGAACGTTTAATGTCAAACTTGTCTCCATGCATATTTATTTTTGTAATTTCAACACTTAGGAAGTAAAATGTGTTAGTCTAAGGAGCTGCCATTGCAATTTGATTACACTAACACCAGATAGCAGTGGGGATAGGTCCCAAGGTATTAGATATTAGACTGTAGGTAGGTTTACACCCAAAGCACTATATAGCCTTTAAGAAGAGGTAATATTAAACTTCAAACAATACACTCAAGGACTATTTTAAAAACAACTTGTTAAAATAAAGATAAATCTAACGATACATATATCATTCCTTAATAAGGCTCAATTTTTTTACATGTAATTTATTTTTGGATTTGAAAACCTAGTTTCAGTGTCAAATAAAGGATTATTTTCATGTTTTTTTAATTATGTTTGGATTTTTGCTTTATTTCTTATTACCAGTATTTTCAATACCAGTTTTCTGGCAATTTCCCAATAAGTACAGAGATTTTTTTTTTTTTTGTCTCAAAAAAAAGGAGGGTCTGCATTCTTTTTGCCCCATATATATACATCCTAATCTGACCCTTTTACATTTAGTTTAATGTAGACTCTCTTTCAAAATTACTTTTACCAGATGATATTTTTTTAGATTGATTGTCTAGAAAGCAATGATATATTCTTTCACATATTCTAGTATATGACTTTTACCTTTCTTTGAAGAATTTCTAGAAGGACTTTAGGGTTAAGATGACCCAATGTTAGCCATGTCTTATGTGAACATTGAGAGGCCAGACATAACAAGACATAGAGGGGATGTTTGTAAGGGAAAACAAGAATCTATACTCTCCTCTAAAAATCTTGCTTGTGAAAATGCTTGGATGGTGTTTTCATTCACTAGGATAGGTGTATGGACTAGAGACAGGGCAAGCAGTTTTTGAAGTACAATAATGGATTATTTCTGATATTTTGTATTTGAAGTGCATCTGTGAATTCCAAGTAGTGACATATCATAGTAGTTATGCATATTTGTTTAAAGATCATGCATGAGATCTGGCATAGTTATATGGATCTAAGAATAATAATCAACATATAAGTAATAGTTGATTCTGCATTAAGTCTAATGGTGAATTACAGGGTTCTTCTAACATTTTAGAAACAGACTAAGAAAGTGGACTGGAGATTGATATCCACTCATGGAAGATGCAAAAATGCTGGTGTCATGAAAACCAAGGATGAAGAACTTTACAAGAAGGAGAGGAATTAATGGTGGCCCATTCTACAGAGTACTCCAAAATGAAAAAGGAAAAGAAAAGAACAACCAAAGAAATGTTGCCCATTGTGCTCAGCAATGAGGAAGTTCCTTGCAAGTTCAGTGTGGGCCATTTCTGTGGAGTGTTGTAGGCAGAAGCCAGATCACAGTGGTAGTCTATGTTGAAGTGGACAAGTTGATGAGATATTATAGTAGTTTGCCTGTGAGTAGACTACAGAGGAGAATACAGAATCATATAGTGAGGTATTAAAAGTTGAACAAGATACTTAAGTACATTATAGCAGTGTTGGTGTATTGTAAGGGTTAATATACACTAACTATGACTATTTGTACTGTGAAACACTCTTTCCACATTTCTGATATTTTCGTGTGTAAATGAACAATTAGTGTCTCTTTTGATGTCCATTTGAGGGAGGAGGAACAACTTACTTGATTAGTGAGTTGTGTAAAATAATTCAGAAAAAAATTAATTTTTAAGGTAATATCCCTTTCTCTTCATATCTGTAACATTAATCTAGTGTAGGCCTTCTTAATCTCTGGGATTAATCTGAAAATCTCCTCATTGTTTTACAGCTTTCAGGTTCAATCTTGGTTATTATATCCTGCCCACTATCACAAAAGCCAAAAGATCTTTATAATATGAAAATCTGAACTTGTCACTTTGTTCCTGTTAGATTATTTATTGAATTGAATTGAGTTGAATAACAAACTACCCCAAAAACGAGTGGCCTAAAACATAGTCATTTTTATAATGTTTTATGATTGTATTGGTCCAGAATTCCAGGCGGGAAAAGATGAATTATTCCTCTTTTACATTTAACATTGATAGAGTTCATTGTGAGCTGTTCAGGGGCAGAGGTTCTGGTCTGGAGGATCCATGGCAGCTTCACTCACATGTCTGATGCCTGGGCGGGGATGGTCAAAAGACTGGGCTGAGCTGAGATAATCAACAATAGTACCTATGAGGGGGCTCCTGCAATCAGACTTCTTACAGGGAGACTCGGGACTCCCATAGAGAGTGTTCCAAGGAATTTGAAGTGGATTCTGGCAGTCTCTTAGTGCATGTGCCCAGCACCTGACACATCGTTTCTACCATATTCCTTTCATCAATGTTATTATGAAGACCAGTCTAGACTCAAAAGGAGTAAAATTAATGGACTCCACTTCTCAAAAGGGAGAAGCGACAAACAATTTGAACCATCTTTAATTTACCACATCACTCTTCTGCTCTAAATGTCTTCTCTATATATCTCTTTTTTAAATTAAGTAATTAATTTATATTTATTTTTGTTTGCATTGGGTCTTTGTTGCTGTTCATCAGCTTACTCTAGTTGCAGTGAGCAGGGACCACTCTTCATTGAGGTGCAGGGTTTCTCATTGTGGTGGGTTTTCTTGTTGTGGAGCACAGGCTCTAGGTGTGTGGGCTTCAGTAGTTGTGGCACACAGGCTCAGCAGTTGTGGCTCACGGGCTCTAGAGCTCAGGCTCAATAGTTGTGGCACCCGGGCTTAGTTGCCCTGTGGCATGTGGGATATTCCCGGGCCAGGGTTTGAACCTGTGACCCCTGCATTGACAGGCGGGCTCCCCACCACTGCACCACTAGGGAAGCCGTCTATATATCTTTTTAAAAGCATTTAAGATTATTATCTGACTGCTTTGTTTCATCCATGCATTTATTAAAGTTTATATTTCAAAAAACATGAAGTTATCTAATTGTATTGAGCAAACAGGTATTATTCTAAGCACTTCACATATATGTACACACGCTATTCTTCTAATAACCTGTGATATAGTTTTTTTTTCTAACAAATAAAGAAACTGAAACATAGAGAATTAACTTTTCCTAAGTTTTCAGTTAGGTGTGGAGTTGTGTTTGAACCTAGAAAATGTGGTCCCAAAGTCCTTGCTTCTAACCATTAACATTGGCTTCTAGATTGTCTCTTTTCCCTGGGTAAACATCTGTTTTACTTTTTATTGGCTTATCCATGTGGCAAAAAATTGTGTTTTTTTTCAATACGAGCTCAGTTAATACCTCCTCTGAGAAGCTTCTTTAATACTTTTGCACATGCATCCACTTTAGCAATGATTATATTCTTTGATGATTTGTTTTTCCCAGTTTGCACACTAGAGAGCAGTGCATGCATCCTCTAATTTTACAACCTAAGTCTTAGCACAGTGCCAGGCACATGATTGATGCTCTGTAATTACTTTATGAAAAAAATTTATGGCTAGAAGTGTCTCAGTGAACTAGTTTTTCTTTCACATTATACCTTGTGGGCTTACACTGAAGTCTGAACAAGTTTTATGTTATTATGTTCATACTAGAACATATTTTAAAAATATAAGGAGATGGACAAATATTCTCCTTGGGTCTGAATCCTAATATATACATTTTATAATCTTAAGATTTTTTCCCATGCCAATAATACTTAAAGGGTTCAGTTTTCAATGGAATGTTTTATTTTAGGAGCTCTCACTTTGTGTGAGGAGATTATAAATGTTGTACATTTCTAGCTAAGGTTTCACAGTGAGACATTGACTATATAAATATTCAGTGGAATTGGAGAATACTAAGAATATTATTGCAGTTAGAGTAGCTATCTGGAGAATGAGCTAAGAAAATCCATATTTAATTAAAGCTAAAATTGCAGGGCATATTATATGAAGGAAAGAAATGATATACATGTATGGTATTCATTTAATGCTTAAATGAGAACATCTGGTCATATTCTAGATTTTAAATTTAGACTGCAGAATAGGGAAAGGCCTTCTTTCCCACAGGCTACAATAGAAAGTCAAAGCTTAAGTGATATAATGAATAGATTTATGCTATATATATACATCATTTTATTTTCCATGGTCTTCCTAAATTGGAACATAATTTAATTTCTTAGTCTCTTGTGTGCATTTGACCATGTCACCTTTCCCAACAAATAGGTCACCCTTAAGAAAACAATTATTATCCAAAGTAACACTAATAACCAGTACCACCACCTACAAAAGACTGATTTTTTTAACTTGGTGCAGGACATATTTAAATGAAAAAATGTTGTGGTCAACAGTATACTTAAAACATAAGCCAGTTTGTTTATTCCATCAAGCCTATGCAGTAGACTCTGGGCCAGGAGACCTTAGTATTAAGGCTTGCAGCACTGCCTCAACACACAGAGCTGTCTTTGTTAGGTGGGCAGAACAGGGAAATCTCTTAGCATAACAAATCATAGCAATGATGCTTATATATATATTTTTTTTATTTTTATTTTTTTTTACCTTTCAGAAAGTCAATAGTGAGTGTCAAATACTTTTTCTATGACTACTATATTCATATTATAGAAGCAGTATAACCAGTATGTTGTTATGGAATACTTCTCCTGAATATGTTTTTAGGTTTTGCCAATTTGGATGTCTTTTTCATTTAAATTGAAATCATGTTGGAATGAGAATTTTTAAAGGAATCTGAAAATTCTAGTGATCCATGTTTTAAAGAAAAAGGCACAGGTCTTCCCTGGTGGCACAGTGGTTGAGAATCTGCCTGCCGATGCAGAGGACATGGGGTCGTGCCCAAGTCCGGGAAGATCCCACGTGCCGTGGAGTGGCTGGGCCCATGAGCCATGGCCGCTGAGCCTGTGCTCCGCAACGGGAGAGGCCACAACAATGAGGGGCCCGTGTACCGAAAAAAAAAAAAAAAAGACACAAACAGTGATCCTAACAATTATTTAATGAAGTTGAATACTTCTTTACACAATTAATATAATGAACATATATCAATAACACTTGGAAAAATTTTTAACTGTTATTAGCAACAGTAATATCAATAGTTAATCCTCTTTCATTGTCTATTGTTTCATCAGTTTGTCATTTGAAAATTCATTTTTTTTTTAAACTAAGCACTTGCTCACCCTTAGGGTTTGCTGCATGCAAGGAATTGAGGGCCAATTTCCATTTGGGTAACCAATTTTGAGACCTATCAAAGGGCGAAAGGCAAAAGTTCCAAGTCCCAAAAATGTCTGAGAAATTAAGTTGTGAAAGAAAGTACTAATCTTTATCTTTGCTTCTGGAGCTTGGATGGGAAATTTCCTTCCATTAGCACCTAGTGAAATCTACACTAGAGGCTGGGAAATGATACCACCACACATACTACATGGATGCTGCTCTAGGTTGGCTGCCCCTGATGCATTTGGAAAAAGGATGTATCTGCCATCTCTGTGGCCAGTACCACCTTTGCTACCATGGTGGATCTGACAGCAGAGTCTTCATTCATTTCCTGGACACCCATGAATTGGCTCAAAAAGTAATCCATGGCACTTCCAGCATCTATTTTAAAAACAAGGTTCTGTCTGGTAAGGTGAGGGAATTCTTAAATATAGGATGGAGATTCAGATGGTGGGCAGAAAAATTAAAACAATAAATGTTCTTATAAGTTTTAATCCACAATAGTCTCGACTGTGTCACTTTTTCTTTACTCTTTATAGTGAGACTTTGTTACCAGCATTATCAAATTTCAGTTGATTTCTTTAAGGTGTGTAGATAATAATTTTGTGAGCCTGTTAAGCTATTGACAATCTATCAGCTCAACAGTCCGATCAAGATTTAAAGAAGTGAAAAAATGAGCACAGTGTACAGCATGGCAGAAATGGGCAAAAGGGAATAGCCAAGGCTGTAATTTTAGGTAAAGGTACGAATTACACAATCCTGTTGTTAAACCCCTGATAACAGCTATTTTTTATGTGATCAGACTTGTCTGGTTTTAAGAATTACCTTGGGAACTTGTTATAAATAAAGATTTCTAGGATCAACCCAGATCAAGTGAATTAGTCACTCTTAGTCCTTGACAGCTTTAAGATGTTCATGAAGATTCTTGTGCTCAGACTAGTTTGGGAAATTCAAGGAAATTCGATCTTATTTGTTGACATTAGATTCTAAATTGCAGTCAGATAATCTAAACTTCCCCAGTGAGTCCTCAGTTTCATGAGTTGGCTGTGATAACTAGGTAACTGCTGCTTAAAGAGACTAAGCCCTGCCCTTTGGCTGGCATCTAGGAATTCTTGACCTGAACTTCTTTTATTTACTAAATAACTCCCTAGGATTTCCATTAACTCTTCTGACCTTTAAGATACAGTGAAAAAATAACTTACTATGTCAGAGTTATAGCTTGTAAATTCCCTTCTGTCCTAACAGCTTTTTAAATCCCTCAACCATGAAAGCATGGTATATGATATATATCTGTTCAATAAGACATTTCTTCTGATTTTTCTGCCTATATCATTTATTTTAAAGTGTCCTCTTTCTATTGATCCAGATACTTGGGACAGATTCATTTTAAAAGTCACTATAATAAAAGAAGCATTTAACACTTTAGGTCATATATATATATATATATATATATATATATATATATATATATATATATATATACATACATATATAAAGATGCATTTCCTATGAAAAAGTGTTAATATACTTTCTGTTAAAGTTATCTACTTGATTTTCCAAAACTATAGACTTTTAATCTACAATTGGGAGGAAATGTGTATTTTGGACTTAGTTATCTGACCTCTTTAGGACTAAGGGACATGTGTGTGATGTGTCATGTTTAATGTAGGCTTCAGGGTATGTGTCTGTGTGTGTGTGGTATGTGGTGTATATGTATGTGTGTTATCTGTGCTGTTAGGGTATGTTTGTAGGAATCTGTGTGTATGTATGTGTGTAGTGTATAGATAGAGATAAAGATATGTGGGTATGTTATGTGTGTATGTTTGTGTGTACCTATATATTTTTATTAAAGATTTTAGACTACCTTTACTTTTGGCACTCTCAGGAGGAATACCATGATATGTCCAGTGTCCTTTTTAATATTAATAGATTCCGCAGGTACTTAAAAAAACTTCCACCTGTTGCTGGCACAGATAAGCATTTCTGAATTCTTTGTGCTCCTTTATTCTTCAATATCTGGATTTTCTTTGAGAATAAATTGAATCAAGGGAAATGATGTAAAGATATTGGAATAAATCAATTAGCCTTTACAAAACTAAATGCCTGAAAAGGCCTCAAATGTTTATTTTTAGTCTATTTCCATACTTCAAGGAAGGAATGTCTCTAAATTTCCTGTTTGATGCCTTTCTTTTCCCATTGTTTTTCTTGCATTGGGACATTTATTTAGTTAATTCTGGCTGAGATATTTCCATTTTGTGACACATAGCTATTTTCTCCCTTTATAAACATTTCTCCACAATAACTACCTAGTTAAACACTTAAATGAATCTCATATAGTTTTGGTTTATTACTAGCTTTCCTAATTTCTCTCAAATAAAACAACAGACTTCATGAAAGGAGAGGAACTTTCACATATATTTCTTTTTAAGTTTCCTAGGCTTAAAACCTGGGTGCTAGGCACAAAGTGTGTGTTCAATGAATAATTACTGATTTCAATGATAAGATTTGGATCATGAAGTTTTTTGATATATGTGTGAGGTCCACATTTGACCTGAACTGATAGAAATGTGGGTGAGTCTCATAAAAGAGCTTGAAAAAGAAACTGCCTTCTTCTCATTCATTGCATATTTTAGAGACATCTCCTAAAGTTTATATCTTCTCCAAAAAAAGTCTAAACAAGAGGAAGAAAGGTGTTTTCATGAAGTGGATGGAATATTGGGAATAAAATGTAACAAGTCGAAGAAAAATCTATAATTAGAAAGATGAATCCAAAAAGGAAGTAAAAGGAATACATGTGAGAGAATTATTAAAGATTGAACCAACATATTAGAAGGAGTAGAGAGTATAATAAGGAAGAAAGTAGAAGATCTAGTATTTAAAAACATGAGTTAGTAAAATTCAGTAGAAAGAGCCTAAAAAGTATTATACACTATCATATAAATTCTTCAGTCTGGATAATATATAAATTGTGAATAGAAAATAAAAATCAGTTTCAACTGGAATCTCTCACTGAGTTCAAGGGTATATAATAAGTTCTATCTTCTTATATAATAGTTGGTGACATGGACCAATCGAAAATTGACCTTGCTGTGACATACGGGGAGATACGGTGGCTCATTAAAAACGTTCCAGTTAGAATACATTCACTCCTTGCAGAAGATACTGTGAGACCACAATGACTCTGAGCACCCTCTTCATGTCCCCTACTCTCCTCTATTCCCCATACATGTGATACAAAGGAGCTGAGGGACCCAGGAGAGCTGAGATTCAATGTCATTATCACTGCATTTAACATACGATAGCATTCCTGAAAGAAGAGTGTACAGACATAGAAATAGGTTGTCTTAAGATTGGAAGTAGGAGAATGGGAAGATTGGAAATTGTCTAATTGTCTCTCTCCCTACTTTTAATCTGCCTGGTATAAGCATAATCTTAAAAATTTTGTACTTTCTATTCCAGACACCATTTTTCAGTAATAGGTAAGATCAAATTGGTTTAGGGTAGTAAGCACTGTAAGTTTCAGGAACACTGAAATATTTTAGTAGAATTTATTGTTTTACTTACCATCTTTGCACTTATAATCCATAACACACTTATTAAACTTTAGGCACTTTCTTGTTTTAAACCCCAAATTGGTTACTAATGAAATTTCTCTCCTTAGCCTTCTCTAAAAGATGTCTAAGATTTAGTAAACACAAAAAGGCATCTGTGGAGAAAAGGGAATAGAACACACTTATTCAGAACTAGAAGAAAAACATAATAATTGTGGTAGGCAGAATTCTAAGATGACTCCCATGATTCTTGAGCTCTGGTGTATACATTCTATATAACCTTCTTTATTTAACTTAGAATATAATGGAATATCACCCTCATGGTTAGTTTATGCTATACGGCAAAGAAGAAATTTTTCAAATGTGATTAAAATTCCTAATCAGTTCATCTTAAAGTACTCATAGAAGAATCTCCTAGATATGCCTGAATTAACAAGGTGACCAGGTGAGGGCACTTTAAAAGAGGATTCAGAAATCAGAGAGAGAGAGAGAGATTTTCTCTTGATGGTCTTGAAGAGGCAAACAACCATGTTATGAACCAACTGCTTATGGACAGGGTACATGGAAAGGACCCTAGGACAACCTCTAGGAATAAGAAAACTTTGATCAACAGTCAGCATGAAAATCAGAAATTCAGTTCTACAGTTGCAAAGAACCAAATTCTGTCCAAAAATCAGTGAGTTTAGAAGAGGATGCTGAGAAACCTTTTTATGATTACTGTTAGAAATTATGTACCATTTTTCATTATTTTACTTTTAATCTATCATTTTCTTTATACTTAATTGCTTTATTTGGGTCTTGCTATTTTATTTGGTCTGTCAATATTTGCCTTTAGATCAGAGTGCTTCATATGGTCACCTTACCTTTGATAAAGGAGGCAATAATACACAATGGAGAAAACACAGCCTCTTCAATAAGTGGTGCTGGGAAAACTGGACAGCTACATGTAAAAGAATGAAATTAGAACACTCCATAAAACCATACACAAAAATAAACTCAGAATGGATTAAAGACTTAAATGTAAGTCCAGACACTATAAAACTCTTACAGGAAAACATAGGCAGAACACTCTATGACATAAATCACAGCAAGATCCTTTTTGACCCACCTCCTAAAGAAATGGAAATAAAAACAAAAATAAACAAATGGGACCTAATGAAACTTAAAAGCTTGTGCACAGCAAGGAAAACTATAAACAAGACAAAAAGACAACCCTCAGAATGGGAAAAATATTTACAAATGAAGCAACTGACAAAGGATTAATCTCCAAAATATACAACAGTTCCTGCAGCTAAATGTCAAAAAAACAAACAACCCAATCCAAAAACGGGCAGAAGACCTAAACAGACATTTCTCCAAAGAAGATATACAGATTACCAACAAACACAGGAAAGGATGCTCAATATCACTGATCATTAGAGAAATGCAAATCAAAACTACACTGAGGTATCACCTCACACCGGTCATAATGGCCATCATCAAAAATTCTACAAACAATAAATGCTGGAGAGCATGTGAGCAAAGGGAACCTTCCTGCATTGTTGGTGTGAATGTAAATTGATACAGCCACTATGGAGAATAGTATGGATGTTCCTTAAAAAACTAAAAATAGAACTACCATACGACCCAGCAATCCCACTACTGGGCATATACCTTGAGAAAACCATAACTCAAAAAGAGTCACGTACCACAATGTTCATTGCAGCTCTGTTTACAATAGACAGGACATGAAAGCAACCTAAGTGTCCATTGACAGGTGAATAGATAAAGAAGATGTGGCACATATATACAACAGAATATTACTCAGCCATAAAAAGAAATGAAATTGAGTTATTTGTGGATGGACCTAGAGACTGTCATACGGAAGGAAGTAACTCAGAAAGAGAAAATCAAATACCATATGCTAACACATATATATGGAATCCAAAAAAAGAAAAAAAAAAGTTCTGAAGAACCTAGGTGCAGGACAGGAATAAAGACACAGATGTAGAGAATGGACTTGAGGACACAGGGAGGGGGAAGGGTAAGCTGGGACGAAGTGAGAGAGTGGCATGGACATATATACATTACCAAGTGTACCAAAACAGATAGCTAGTGGGAAGCAGCTGCATAGCACATGGAGATCAGCTCCGTGCTTGGTGTCCACTTAGAGGGGTGAGATAGGGAGGGTGGGAGGGAGACACAAGAGGGAGGAGATATGGAAATATATGTATATGTATAGCTGATTCACTTTGTTATACAGCAGAAACTATCACACCATCATAAAGTAGTTATACTCCAATAAAGATGTTAAAAAGATACATATATACATACATACATACATAAATTTAAAGAATAGCCACTTTTATAATTGATTTTGTAATGTGTGAAGCTTCATTATGCACATAATTAAATCACACAGTTGAATATTTTTTTAAAAAAAAATCAGAGTATTTGTACCATTTATATTCAGTGTCCTTAACCAGTAATGATGGGGTGCAAGACTCTCATCTTATAATATTTTTATTTATTTCATCTGTTAATTTTTTTCCTCTTGTTCTATATTGTTGTATTGTTAATTGTGGTAAAATATTTTTATTTCACCCTAACATAAAATTTGCTATCTTAATCTTTGTTAAGCATATTCACATTGTTGTGCAACCAATTTCCCGCACTTCTTCATCTTGTAAAACTGTAATCTTATACTCATTAAAAACAACTCCTCATTTCCCTCACCCCACAGCCTCTGTTCAGCAAATTCCAGCTATCTAATTCCCTCTGAGCTTCGATTTCTTTTTCCTCAAATCAAATCTTCACCTTCTTGTAAATGAACCTAAAATTACTCCCAAGCAGAAACCTAGGGTAACTGGAGTACTTCCTTTTTTTGTCTTCATTCTCTTAGGAATCACAGTCCTGGGTTGTTGTTGGTTTTGTTTGCTTGTTTGTTTGGTCTAATATCTGAAAACTTTGCTTTTATATATTTTATCCAGTATTCCAATTTTCTGTTAAGACAATCAAATCCATCCCCACTTATTCCATCATGGTCAGATGCAAGAACTCACCTTGAGTTTGTTTTTAAGGTTTTAACCGGTACTGTGTCTTGGTGATAATGGCTGCCATAAACAAATAAATTGATAGTTTATTTAAATTTTGGCAGTTGCTAAGCATATCGTCTCTTACAAAACATTTAGAAGCAGAAAGCAGAATGTGGTTTCTAGAGACTAGGAGGAGAGAGAAATGGGGAACTGCACTTCAACTGCTGTAAAGTTTCAGTTGTACTAAATGAATAAGTTCTGGAGATCTATTGTACTACATTATGTCTAGAATTAACAATACTGTATTGTGCACTTGAAACGTTTTTAAGAGGGTAGATCTCATGTTAAGCGTTCTTACCACAATTATAAAAAATAAATAAATAAATTAATTAAAAAATGGAAAGATGGCTCTTGAGCATTTTGTAGAGTTTCTAAAGGAACAGGATTTGAATTAAACATGTAAATATGAATGCTAAGTAGGAAGAATAGGAAATATTAAACAAACTTTCCACTTTCTGAGAAGTATGATTAGAATGAGTAAAGTCATAAAGGTATGTGGTAGGTTGGGGGCTCTATATTAATATGATTAGGCTAGAATATGTGGTTATAACAAATCAACCATAAATTTTCAGTGACTTAACCCTATAAAGGGTTATTTATTGACTGCGCCCGTTTGGTTTAGAACTGGGGATCTTCCTCCATGTTGTGGAAATGTCTCTAAAGCAAGTAGCCTCTAAGGTCATCAGAGAATGGGGAGAAATAACAGAAATAATACAGAATGTTTTAAGGGTCTTGGAAGACGTTTGAAAAAAAAAAGTATATATATATATATATATATGAAATTTTAAGCATTTTACACACACACATAGATCACTAGATTTATCTATCATCTACATATCTATGTCTATCTATCGAATACCTATCTATCTAGAGAGATTAAGGCTAGGCACTTAGATACTGAGATGGAAGTGAGATACAACAGTGAGCAAATCAGAATAGGATGTTGATTCTCAGAACTGACATTGGAGTGTAAAAACTCACAAATGACAGGCAAACAACATGGATAAACAAAATAATTTCAGATAGTGACAAGTTTGATAAAATAGTGATGGAGCTTACACAAAGTGTGCTTGTTTGTGCAGGTAATAATTGGGTATACCTTGTGAAGAGAGTTCCAGAAGTATAATAAGGCTAAATTGCAGAAAAATGTGGTCAGATTAGAAGAGGTTTACCCAGAAAAGGGGGAAATAATCTGAGATAAACAGGGTGGTAGATGGAAACCAGATTAAGCAGAGTCTGTGAAACCTGTTAAAGAGCTAAGATTTCATTCTAAGAATAATGAGAGCATGGAAGAATTTTAAGTATTATAGTAGTACACTCTGATTGACATCAAATTGCCAAAAACACAAGTGGCTGAGACTATAGAATAGTCAGTGAAGAGCACGAAAAATACGTAAATTTTAAATATACTTGGAGACTGAACTGAAAGGATTTACTAATATATTTGGTGTGGTTCCTGAAGAAAAGTAGGAATCAAAAAGAATTCATAGGTTTGGGACATGAGGAACTAATTAGGGGATAATATTTTCAATAAGATTAGGAAGACTGAGAAAGGCAGAATTTTATAGAGAAAACCCAGAATTTCCTTTATGATAAGTATAAGTTTAGTGGACATTTCTATCTGATAGGACCCTTTTAGTTGCAAGTGAGAGAAACCCATATAAAACTACCTGCATTTTTTTCCTATGACAACACTTTTTCTCGTTTGCCCAGGTTCAACTGCTGTCACTTATATGGACAGTGTTCCTTCTTACTTTACGGTACTACCCTAGAAGAGGAGATCTAGGTAAAAATTAATGATGAATAGAAACAACAGGAAGTAATTGCTGATGTAAAGGGAGCCAATAAATGGATAGGAGCAAAAGGAGAAAAGCCAACAATACTTTGTACCTTATTAGATGATATAGTATCTTTGCAGATGTCTGTAAGGGTGAGGCTGTTGGCCTTCAGAAATCTCCCTTTATTTGAAGCTGAATGTCCAGTATGGGTCCTAGTGTCTATAAGAAACACTTAAAAAATTCTGTGTTTGCTTTTAGTTGTCTAAGTCATTTATACAGAGAATTAATTTAAATTGTTCTATTTACAGTCCTTATTAATCTTAATTTCTACTGGCCAAATATATTTTACATAATTATCAATATTTATTTGGATTGATAATGGTTTTAGACCTACAACGATATAGAACTTTTGGTCTACCTCTTCCCTTAAAAAGCAATGATTTTACTATTATTTTGAGAGAGAAATTATGTTCTCATTTCCCTCTTTTTTATATCACCCATGTAACATTTTGCAGTAAATTATTCACCAGTCTTTTCTTTTTCCTATCTTATGAATAAATTTACCAGAACTAATCTAACATTGTCAAATTTTCAACACATTTTATTGTTACTCATCAAAACTATTCTTTGCAGTTATTATAAACCAAGTCAAATAAGGTTCACAGCTTCTCAACCTGGAATTACTGATGTGATGTATCTCAATGACATTAATATTTCCTTGTGAATGAACACTTGGAGTACTTCCAATGTTGCTTTTTTCCTTTGGTCCTCATTTTACAGGTTTCATCTAGTATGGGGAACCCTTTTGGGATGCAATATGCAGGAACTGTTGCTTCTCAAATACATGCAAAATACTTTTTTCATCAATGAAATAACAGGCCCTGTGTGACTATTAATCTGAGTGATGATCTCTCTATTATGAAACATGCCCAGATATTAGTTGTGAGCCATTGTTATCATAATATCATAATTCTTAACTGCTGTAAACCAAGTTATTGTGGATTCAGTGGATATTGTGGATAACAGTGAAGGGAAAGAATCTTCAGCAAATGTTAATTAATGTCATTTTAGGTATGACATAATGGGCTAATATAGTTACCATTGATAGTCCTAGGCCCTTATATCCCATTCTTATTTTGACCTTGCCATTTGAATCTTAAAACAGCTATGCATTTTTCTATTTTTGTTTTTCTTTTCTTCCCACTTAGCATGCTTTCTCCCCGATTTATAGTAAAAGGATTCCTCTTTTACTCTGGGACACTTCTCAAGACCACATGGGGCAGTAAATACAATGCCAGTATTGGCCACCATGAAGAAGAAAACATGATCCAAACCAGGTCACAATGATCAGTGAGGGTACCTATGGGAGGCTCTTTGGCATATTCAAATTCAAGTATTGTGGATGTCTACTATCCATATATCACTATCCTGGGAATTCAACATCATCTTAATCTGTTTTAGATAGGGTAAGGATATGGAGAAAATTTTTTTCTTTTTTTCTGAAATTGCCTTAAAACTTGAAAGATCAAGAGAGATGTTCTAGTTCTTGGTTTAAGCCATGCCTGAAAACAGTCACCTCCCAAGGTTTTACCTCATTTACTCAGTGTACAATAATGGAAAAGGCACATGTTTTACTTATGCAAAGCTTTAATACCTGTAAAGGGTATAGCACTGCAGAGGAAAGAGAGGGGAGGCAATTAGAGAGAAATCAACAAACTGCCAAACATTGTCAACCAAACAGGATGTTCTTTGTCTTTGGATTGTGATCCCCTGAAATCACTTTCAGGCAAGCAGGCACCCTGGCCCAAATTTACTGAAGAGACTCTGATTGCATAGCTAAATCTGGCTGTGTAACCAGGAACCAGGAAGAACCACCAATCTATATCTCTGTAAACAATGTAGGAAATCTACATTGTGCTAGGAAATCTAACACAGAGTGCCTCCAAGGGAACTTCAAATTTTCAATGGCAATTTTGTGCCCCAACATTTATACTCAAGATATAATCAATAAATATTCAATGATAACACCATATTTGTTGAATAAACCAACATTGGTCAAAATGTTTTAATAGCAATTTGGAAAAAATTGGCACAGTCCTAGTTGTCCTATAAAAACCACATTTGCTTTTAATGACAAGAGACACTGAGGAAAAAAGACTTATTGGCTTATAATGGACAATTAGAAAGGTCTTTCAGGACAAAGAGACAGCATGACAATCATTCTGGGCAAATACTATGGTTTAAAATAATGAATAAACAAACCACAAATAGTTAAATCTCAGCTAAAGAAGGAAGATGGAACAGAGAATGCACATTGACCCAAGAGGAGTTAATAGGTAAGATCTTCCAGAAGGTTGCTAATGTAGCTCATGGACAGTGGTGCAGGATCTTGTGAAACCACAAGGAATAAACTTATGGGAGAATTATGTTCCACATCATGAAGTCTATGGAAATTTCTAAATAGAAATTATGCTCAGGTGCTCTCTAACTGCCTAAGTCTCATGGATAAAGGCAAAAGAGGTTCATCAAATAGTGTAGTTAAGTAAGTTGAGATTAGAAAGCTATTTAACTTACTAGGATTTTACTGATGGGGAAAAGATGGGCATTACTTAAAGACAAAACACAATGGGAACACTGGCAGTACAATCTTGCAGTATGAAAGGAAGCATATTGATATGCCCTCAAGAGCACTGGAATCTACAATAAACTAAAGCTTGGCCTTTGATTTATACTGCAATTCTATTGATTTATTTTTTAAATTATTTAAATCTAATGTGACCACTGTCTATAACCACTATTAGGTGTAATACTAGCATAATTGATAAGTCATACTAGAATGATTTTTTTAAAACCTATGACAATACAGATAGATATTGATGATTACACACAAAAAGAACTATGTATAACCTGGTTTGGATCACCTTTTCTCCCTTGTGGTGGCAAATGCGAGTTATTAAGTTTACTGTACCACCCTATTTAGGGGGTTTCCAAAAGTAAAAGAAGAATAATTTTGCTAGAAATTAGGGGGAAGAGATTTTAGACAGGTGGACATTTTTTATACATTACAACATTCAAAATAAAGGTCTGACAGAAAATAGGTTAAAGAAGCCTAGAAATTAAGGTTGAAAAATGTATAGCTGGACTGCTGTAATCTCGGATTCTGAATCTGCAGATTCAACTAACCACAGATCAAAATTATTCAGGAAAGAAAAAATTCCTGAAAGTTCCTAAAAGCAAAATTTGAATTTGCAATATACCCGGCAATGATTCACATAGAATTTGCAATGTATTTACAATGATTTACAGAGTAATTACATTGCATTAGGTATTATAAGTAATCTAGAGACGATTTAAAGTATACAAAAGAATGTGTGTTAGGTTTATGCAAGTAATGTGCCATTTTATATAAGGGACTTGAGCATCCACAGATTCTGGTGGGTAATGGAACCAAACCCCAGGGATAACAGGGATGGCTGTATATATTTGTGTGTGTGTGTGTGTGTGTGTATAATAAGCCTAAAGTTACAAAAATATAAGAGACCAGGTGTGATTACACAGGAAAGAAGTACAGCCCAAAAGAAAGAAAGGATCCTGGATCTAGAAGTTTCTGCAGCAGAGGAACTAGCAGAGTAATTTGTACTCAACATTCAACACTTTTATATACCTTAGAAATCTCCAGACGTCTGACTTCTTGTTAGATTATAAACTCAAATTCATGAAAAATGTTTAAGTGAAAAGAAAGCCAAAGCAAACTGGTAAAATTGTGCTAACTTATGACTTTTCATTCCCTGACCCAGACTATAATCAAGATTTAATAGCCAAGGTGTGTTGTGAGGAAATATTTTATTACTATTTTCCTCCAAGAACAAAATTGTGAAAACATATCACCTATGTTCTCCTATGCTCTCTAATAGGGTAAATAATTAAAATATAGCTTTAATAAGGCATACTACAATAGTCCAGAGGAACTTAACTGTTTATTTAAATGGGTCATCATTATAAATGATCATAAAATACTATCTAGTCTACATGACTGTTTTTGTTTTTGTTTTTGTTTTTTCTTTTCTTTGCATTTTCAAAAGAGAATTACAGGCTAAATAGATATACGGACTAAGAAATTACAATGAAATATACATTTGTACATCATCTTTAATATTAACATAATTGAATAAATTACAAATATATATGTCTTTAAGTCTATATTAAGATGTTGATAATGACCAATTATATTTTAAAAATAATATATGGGTTTCCATTTCTGATTTTTATAAAATATTTTTTTAAAGAATATTGACTTTTTTTTTTTTTTTTTTTTTTTTTTTGCGGTACGCTGCTGTGGCTTCTCCCGTTGCAGAGCACAGGCTCTGGACACGCAGGCTCAGCGGCCATGGCTCACGGATCTAGCCACTCCGCAGCACGTGGGATCCTCCCAGGCCAGGGCACGAAACCATGTCCCCTGCATCGGCAGGTGGACTTTCAACCATTGCGCCAGCAGGGAAGGCCAGATATTGACTTTTAATACAAAATAAAAAGAAATCAAACATTAAAAATAAATAGAGAAAAGTGACATTCCTAGAATAGTTTTACAATATGTGGACAAGGACACTAAAAACCTTAGATAAAGAAGTATATTATATTTTATTTTGGTTTCAGTGAGAGAAAAGAGTAAAACAATATTTCACCATCTTACGGTAATATCTAAGAAATCTTGTCTCTAGTAGTAAATACATAATTCATCAGGATTTTAGTTTATAAAAAAATGGCTCTTACCTAGAAACAAATAATTTTACTGTTAATTTGGATTTCCTAAATGCTAGGTAATCTTGAAATCAAAACGGTTGAATGTAGTATCTACATTTGCCTAATAGTTAAAAAGGAGACGAAACATTTAGCTTAATATTATTTTTTATTTCCAAAACCAGAAAGGGACCTAGTGAAATAAAATGAAAAATATTTTGAAAGTTTTACTGTAGAAGTCCAACAATTCTAATAAGAGATCTAAAAAAATTGTCAACCTTTAATGTGATCTAGGTATTGAAAAACACACCTAACATCCAAAGTTAAATCTTCAGGTTTACGGAGATAAATATTGTGGTCATTGTTTTCTGTTCATTGCTTCTTTTTAAAGTAAGAAAGCATAAATTAATTGAAGTAACAACATAATCCTTTGCAAAAAAAATTAAAAATTACTTCTGAAATTCTGTTTAATAATTCAATTGTCAAAAAATTTAAAGGTATGAATCAATCACTTTCTCTCTCTCTCTCTCCATACATATATATTATATATATATATATATTATATATATATATATAATATATATATATATTACAAAGTCTTCCATTACTTTCAAAGTTATAATCTTCAAATTACCAAATTCTGCTCAGTAGTTTCTGCTAGCTGCATTAAACAGCAAATCATCAAATTAGGAAAGTGACTGTTCTTAAATCATGGATTCTCTTTGTTCACTTTTGAGTCCCTAACAATGTACTAGGTCTGTGCTTGGACAGTGGATAAACTGGGAGATGCAATTATCTTTTAAAGAAAAAATGAATAAAAAATATGAAATTCTTAGAAAGTCGTGTGACAGTAAGCTATGATGGAGTATGTCATGTGACCCATTCTCAACTTTTTGTATGTGGGCATAAGAGCAAATTCATGAGTTACACTTGAGCTAATCCTGAATGGTGGATAGAATTTGGTTAGGCACAGAGAAGTGGTAGTATAATCGAGGTATTAACACAGATATATATTAGAGAAGAATATATTTAACTTATTACTGTTGAAGATAAAAAAAAGCTAAAGTATGTTGGTCCCCAATTTGGGAAACTGGGACTAGTGAGAGATAGTGCTACGTTCAGAACCTGGAAACATGCATTCAAAAGCCAAGGTCCTGTAAGACTAAAGCATTCTCTTGACCTTGAAGTAGTCTTAATTAAAAATCCAGAACATGAGTGCAAGAGTGTTGCCTGTGCACATGTGTGCAGGGCATCTAGCTATCATTTCATGAATGCGTATGCATGTATGTGTGTGCAGGTGTATATTATTATGTGTGTCTATGTGCATGTAGATGTGTGTGTATGGCTATTGGATGAAGGAAAATCTTATCACTTTTAAACAAGACATTTAATGTTCATAATGCCAAAATCTAAAATAAAAATTAAAACAGTTGGGAATACCTATTTTATATATGTAACCATGTTATATATTTTATCTTATTTTAAATGGATTTTTCATGGTGCAAGGTACCCCGAGTGGAAAATTGTTGTGTATTTTGGCAGGTGGGTATGGGACTTGGCCTTCAGTTAACACATCTTGAAAAGAAAATTCCTGCTTTCTGAATATGGAGACTTTGAAAGATATTTCCAGGACTTATCCTTTTAGGATGCTTCATTTCAGAAGGTGGGCCTATGATCTGTCAAATGGGAGACTTGTGTGATTCCAAATACTGCCTTTGTCACTTGGCCAAATAGGGAAAATACAGTGACTATATCCTTAATATCCTTCTAAAAGTGCATAATATCTCATCTAGATGTTATAAAATAAAAGAATACAAACCCCACATATATATGTAATTACCCCTTCAGTAGTCTGTTTAATGCTAATTAGAACATGTCTCCTATCATCTCGTCTTAGTTGATGGTTATGTTATAATCCTAAAAGAAGTATGCCCAAAGTATATTATTTAGAAAGAGATGCAAAATCCATCTTGCTTTTCTGTCCTTTGACCTCATCCAGCCACTAATTCAGAACGTTTTAAGGCTTTGTGGTAGGTAAACTAATGTATAGAAGTATTTTTGTTGTTCATTCTTTTCTCTGCCAAGATCCCTACATACTGTACAAAGAAGGTCAGTTAAACACAGATGGATAAACAGATGAAATATAAAAAAGTATAATTACCACTATTAAAATATTTGTCTCATCAAAAAAATAAGAACAGAAGAACACAATTATAATACAAGTGATAATTTGTTGAAGACAAGTTGGCCAGGTTGAAACATACATATTTTTATTAAAGTTCTAACCATTTGCAAATGCCATTCTGAGCACACTCTGTATAAATTTTAACTATCTTGTAGAGTACATAGCTAACATGCACAATTAGATCAGCATGCATGCAAACACTTCCCTAGAGGTCTACACATTTAAACAGTTGTTAAGAAGTACAAGCCTGTCTTATGCTGAACTCTTTGAGGTTTACATGCATTAACTTTGCACTTCAAAGAAAATATATTAAACAGCTATCAAGGCCAAACTCTGAAGAATAGTAAAAGTATATTTAGAAGTGTTCATCACTCAGGTTTTTCATCTCTCTGTCATTATAAATATGTTTTCAACTTATTGTGTTTATTATAGATTAGAATCTAAATGTTAAATTTTTATTTTGTGGTGAGCACACAGCATGACTTTCATAATCACAGCAATGTTTGTTGATGGAATAAGTGGTCATGAGATGTCTGATGTTAGTGGATTGCAGGATTTCACATTGCCTTTGATATTGTTGACATTCATTTAATTTTTTATAGCACCCGTATTGAGATATAACTCACATACCATAAAATTCTTCCTTTAAAGTATATAATTAAATGTTTTTAGTAGACTCATAAAGCTGTGCAACCATCGCTATTATCTAGTTTTAGAACATTTTCATCACCCTCAAAAGAAACCCTACATCCATTAGTAGTCAGTCCAGTTTGTCCTTCCCACCTGGCCTTGGAGACAAACTTGAAGGTAACTTCAGACTCTTTAAATTTGCCTGTTCTGGATATTTAATTTACAAGGAATCATATAATACGTGGTCTTTTGTGATTGTATTATTTTACCTAGTATAATGGTTTCAAGGTTCATCCATGTTGAAGCACGTATCAATACTTCACTCCTTTTTAAACTGAATAATATTCCATTGGACAGATATTCCACATTATGTTTATCCACTCATCTATTGATGGACATTTGTGTTATTCCCAGTTTTTAGTTGAATGTTTCTATGAACATTGATGTGCATGGTTTTTGTGTGGACCTATGTTTTTATTTCTCTTGGGTATATACCCAGGAGTGGAATTGCTGTATCATATGATTAGTGTGCGCTTAACATTTTGAGAAACTGCTAAACTTTTCCAAAGCAGCTGCACTATTTTATGATTCTATCCACAACATATGAATGTTCCAATTTCTTCACACTCTCTCCAATGCTTATTATAGTCAGCCTTTTTATTTTAGTCATGTTTCCGGGTTAGAGTGGTATCTCATTTTGGTATTGATTTCCATTTCTCTAATGACTAATGACATTGGCCATATTTTCATATGCTTATTGTTAGATAAAAAGCTTGTTATATACAAGTAATTTCCAGAAAATTCCGAAGACTAGAGGGATTGATTATACTATGATTATAGATAGATAGATATAAATTTCCATTTATTTATTTTTCCCTTTTGGGTATAATTCAGAATATTAGTTATTACATTTGAAGTCTTGAAGAATGAAACATTTTTCTGAGTAATGTTTCCTAGTTTGTTTATTGGTTGAGTTTAAAGAATATACTATTTTTATAATTACTACATTTTTCTTACAGTCAAATTTTCATGACAGATAGCTTAACATTTCAATAAGGTTGCTGAACTTTTTATTTTTGGGGGGAAAATTACAATACTCAAATTGAATGATTTTAGAAAAAGGGATAGTTATGATGGATTAATTAATATCATTTATAATTTTTTATCTATATGTAATCCAAGGTCAGAGTTGTTAGTACAGATCCTCTAATCCTGTTCTAAGATTACTATTTAATTTCCAGTGTTAACTTTTTCATGGTAATTTTGGCTTCAGAGTCCCTCCTTTCATGATGTATCCTTCTTGATCTGATCACACTCTTCAAAAAAACTGTTACCTTTTCTATACATCTTGCTAATCCAGAGAAATTACACTATCTTTTGGTGCTTGGTTTTATAAAGTTCCATTCACATCAGGCACTGGGGAGGTAAAGAGAGTTCACATTACAATCATGAAAATTTAAAATTGAAGATTTACCAAGCTGTAAACCATTCAGTTTTACTTCTGCTTGCCTTTACTTTAGTTGTGATTTACTTGTGTGTTACTAAATCTTTTCTTTTTCTTTTTTCTTTAAAAAAAACTTATTTGTTTTTAATTTAATTTAATTTTATGTTATTTTATTTTTATTATTTTTTTTGTGTGTTGGGTCTCCGTTGCTGCATGCAGGCTTTCTCTAATTGAGGCGAGCGGGTGGCTACTCTTTGCTGTGGTGCATGGGCTTCTCATTGTGGTGGCTTCTCTTGTTGTGGAGCAGGGGCTCTAGGTGCGTAGGTTTCAGTAGTTGCAGCATGCGGGCTCAGTAGTTGTGGCTTGCGGTCTTAGTTGCTCCATGGCATGTGGGATCTTCCCGGACCAGGGATTGAACCCATGTCTCCTGAATTAGCAGGTGGAGTCCTAACCACTGTAACCACTGAACCACCAGGGAAGTCCTCTTTTTCATTTTTTTAACTCTCCTTCCTTGTGTATGCCTGCTAGAACTCCAAAAACAAAAGTAGAAAATAAAAATTAAAATATTCTCAGCTTGTAGTAGAGAAAATAAATCAACCCTTTCTATCACCACTTCTCAAGATATGGGACTCTGCATATTAAAAGCAAAACATATCAAAACAAAATAACACTTATCCTTTGCTCCCTAAGCAATGGGAAATGTGCTCCAGGTCTCACTGTTTCTCCACAATTTCTGCAAAGGAAAGAGAGGATTATAGAGATGGTTCATGACCTTTCCTTTTAAAAAGCACAGATGGCCACAGTTAATTGTTTTTAAATAAAGATTTAGTTTTGTCATTATTTACATTCCACTTTTGTTTTTATTTTACATTTTTCTTAAACAACAAAAAGCTTATATTCAGATCTATGATCAGTTTTTTAATTATTGATGAGAAATTAAGATAGATTTACATATTAACATGTGGATGATAATTCACTTCTACCTTATTTCTGCCCCACTTTGAATTTTCAAATCTCCACATTAAGAACAAGAGAAAAACTCTCTTGCATGAATCAGTTTATGGCAAAGTGATTTGGAATGGGAAACAGTATTGTACTCTCTCAAATGTTCATTTTGATAAAGATCATCACTATCTTGAAAATGTAAATACATAGGAACCAATGGATGACATAAGGAGAGAAATTATAAATGGCCTAATAAGCAGGGAGATCAACCTTTCTCTCTAAACTGATCTAGTGGGAAAAATTCAGCTCCATATATATCCAAATTAGGAATTCTTAACTCCACATTCACAAATATGTTTGGTTAATTTGCCATCATACTGGTAGTATATGTAAATCTTAATCTCATGGTCATTTTCTCTGTGATAAAGGCTCAGAACTTTCAACATTTTTCAAATTATGAAATTTACAATGGTTCAGAAACATTACAAAGATTGAGAACCACTGTTCTGGGAGAATAACCCTTGCTGTCAGGAGACAGGATAGAGAAATTCTCTTTAGGAGCAAAATACATCAAGAATGCAAGTAAGAAAACTCTAAATTGTAAGTTTCAATTATTAATAGAATCTATTGACTTTACTTTTCACTCCTGGGATACATTTTAGTGAATTGGCAGATTGATTTGGTAAATTATATATATATATATATATATATATATATATATATATATATATATATATATGAGTTGCTTTTAAATGATACTTATTTATAAAATGAAAGAATAAATCTCATCAATATAATTATGTGACAGTAGGTACTAATTTCAACTGAGTTGATGACACTATTCAAGCAGAGGATGGATGAAGAACACATATGAGGAGTGTAGGTGGTGTTCTGATTTTGGAGGATAGTTACACTAACTGACCTTTAAGGACCACTCTAACTCCAAGATACTCAGTGACCCCAAGAATGTAGAGGAGCATTATGAGAAACTGTTACAATAGATACATCTTATAGTATGTGCCTTAAAAATTTTCAGTAAAGCAAATAGTCCCCATTCAAGATAAATGAACAGATAAATAAGTAACTAGAAAATTGATCTTATGCCATTTTAAATTTATGATCTCTTTATTAAGAAGGCAGGCAATGTTGCTGGCAAAGGTCCAAAAATTGCAAACATCATAAACGTTCACCTTTAGGGCATTTCTAAATGTTGAATTCACACTGAAGAGTGTGTATGTTCACAATGAGTATTTGAAAAATAAAATGAGCAATACTCTGAATTTTTGAAAGGCTTTTGATGTTCCAACCTTTTTATCAGATTCCATGCCCCCAGCTTTTCTTGAGTTCATCCATTATTCAAAAGAGACAGCCTTGCTGCCTCTCCATAGAGGATCTAGTCATTTCTTACATTTCAAGACTTTTGTTCTCTTCACTCACCTTCTCTGAGTGCTGTTTATCTTTATTTCCCCAAGCTTCCACTCCTTCACCTTCTAATTAATCTACAGTTCTTTTTCTTTAAGCCAACATGCTGTTTTCCTAACACTTTACTTCCTATGTTTTCTCTATTCTACCTTTCCTACAGTTTGGTATTCCTCTTCTATCTATAATTAAAATAACTTTTGAAATCACATCGCCAAAAAACTTCTTCTCCATCAAACTGAATAAATGCTGATGACTCTCCACTAGTATGTTTCTCTTTTGATTTAACACCCCATTAAACTTTTCTCTTATCATTCCACATAATTAAACTTTGTGCTAAGCAAGCTATATCACACTACCCTATTGCCATACAAAGGAATTCTCATTCACCTTCCACGTGAAAACCGTCTTTTATACACTTACCCACTGATTTTCTTATACTTTCAGCAAAACTTCTCTAGTTCTTTATGACATTCCTGATATTATCTCTTTTAAAGCTACTTCTCTAATGATACATTTAACCAAGCTCTTTTAGGGTTAGGTAGGGATTTTCAAAGCAATACAGACACTTTGGTGTCTTAACTGTAATATATCCTTGAATGTAGTATGTTCAGTATAGTTTAACCCCAAACAGAGTAGAATTAATCTATCCCATCCTTCACCTCTGATATATATTTCTAATGATGCATTGTGTGACACAATTGGCTACTGTGTTGGTCGTAGTGCATTATTGCCCTATACTCAGTTTACTATTAACTAAGTCTTTTTTTACTTGAAGATCATAGAAGATTTTTTGGAATTGTGTATCTTTTATCTAAACTATTTATTATTCCTTCCATGCAGGTTTCAGTGATTTACTAATTTGATGAGCATGTAACTTGCATCTTGCTGAGTCACTAAAATGTTGAATAAGCAGGGTTAGTAACTGAGTACTGTGGCACACTTCAGGGATGTCATTTGGGTCAGCAATTTTTAGTCTTTTTTAAGATCATGAAACACAGTAAGAACAAATTTTACATTGTAACCTAGGATATTTAAATATCAAATTAAGTTTAATAGTTGAATTTTTCTTACTATGAAGTAACTACTCTGATATTTTCTGTTTTGTTTTATTCTCTTTCATTTTGTGTAAATTACTGATTGTTGCTTACACTATTATTTATCCAGTGCTATGTGAGAAAACAGCCTCAAATTTCATTTTTCCCTCCTCATATATCTATAGATCACCTAGGATTCTGTTGATGTCCTTGGGCTTAGCTGGGTTTGATTCCAAGCTCTGTGATGGGTCTAATCAGCTCCACGTGCCTCTGTACCTTCTTAGACCAGTGGGCTAAACTGGGCATGTTCTATTCATAATAAAGAAAAAAAAAACACAAAATACATGTTCAGTAGAAAAGTGGAATAACCTAGGTACATTCTTCTCATAGTAGTGTCAGAAACATAAAAAGCAAAGCCCAACTGAACAAAACATGCTTCAAGACTTTGCTTGTTTTTTATCTGCTATCATCTCATTGGTCAAAAGTAACGTTGTTGGGGCTTCCCTGGTGGCGCAGTGGTTGAGAGTCCGCCTGCCGATGCAGTGGCCACAGGTTCGTGCCCTGGTCTGGGAAGATCCCACATGCCATGGAGCAGCTAGGTCCGTGAACCATGGCTGCTGAGCCTGCGCGTCCGGAGCCTGTGCTTCACAACGGGAGAGGCCAAAACAGTGAGAGGCCTGAATACCGCAAAAACAAACAAACAAACAAACAAACAAAAGTCACGTTGTTGAACGTAAAATTTATAGTGTGGAGATATATTTCACTCACCACGAGCCCGAGGCAAACCATGTGACTAAGCCCAATATCATGGAGAGAAGTAGAGTCCTACAATGGAGGTGTCATAGGTGGAATATACCAGCTCTATCAAAACACTTTCACAACTCAATTATGGACTGCCACCGGAGGCTCTAAGCTGATATTGATCTATTGGTCAAAACTCTTTAAATATATTAATTCCTCATATTACTAATCCACTTGATCATTTTTGTATTTAGATGATAGTATTCTATTGACATGAAACAACAGTATATGATTTTTTTGAGGTCTAGATTCTCAAAATCATATTTCCTGGAGGTACTAACACCACCAATAAATAGAAATTAGGTCAACTTAACATATAATCAGGTGAAATATTTTATAATTTACTAATCAATGTATCCTCATCTAGTTATTTATAAGCTCTCACGTGAATTATCCATTCTATAATTGTGTTCAGAAATAATATTAGACATTTGAGACTATAGATTGATCTTTACACCAAATGAAATATGTATATTAAATCCCCCCTTTCCACATTTACTGTTTTAGACATAATATTTTACTTCTTTTTGTTTTGTGTATCCCTTAAGTACGTATTGTTGCTATAGATGATTTTACTACTTTGGTCTTTTAACCTTCCTACTAGCTTTATAAGTGGTCGACTTATACCTTTACTATATATTTGCCTTTACCAATGATATTTTCTTTTTGTAATATTCACATTTCTAGTTGTCACCTCTTTCTTTTTTCCTAGAGAAGTCCCTTTATCATGTTTTGTAAAGCTGGTTTAGTGGGGCTGAACTCTTTTAGCTTTTGCTTGTCTGTAAATCTTTTGATCTCTCCATCAAATCTGAATGAAAGTTTTGCCTTAGGTGTAGATTTTTCCCTTTCATCACTTTAAATATATTGTGCCACTGTCTCTGACCTGTAGGGCTTCTGCTGGAAAGTCAGCTGATAGACTTATGGGAATCCCTCTATGTTACTTGTTGCTTTCCCCTTGCTGCTCATTAGGTTTATTAATATGAAAAATTTTACTAATTAACTAATATTAAAAACATCCATATAAGTGTGAAATATACATGGCTATGCTTGAATGTACTTGAATGTACTTGAATTCTTGAATGTACTTCTAGATTGTTTACTCATGTTTTATTTCAGATCACTGCATTGATATTTATAAATTAACATCATTCTATTTTATTTTCTTTAATTAAAGGTGCTCCATTATTCTTTCTTTTCAATATTTCACTTACTTTCCTAAAAATCATTTATAAGATTTTTCTTTTTTATATGCTCTGAAACAATTAAGTAACAGTAAATTAACTATTCTGGTTAATGGTGTTGCTGAATTCCTTTGTGGGAGTTCCTGAGCTTGTGGCACTGGTTAGGGGCAGGAGGTGTGTCATTTTAATATGTTTCATAGAAGTTGGAATAGTTTTGATAAAATGTATTTTTTGAAACATGATTTCATTGTGTTTTAAAATTATAATTTTATAGAATTGCATAATATGAAGATATATCTATATATCTCCTTTTCCTATATATCTTTCTTTATATTTTGTTAATTTTCATTATTTTTATTTTCTTGACTTGTGTTAAATATGTTTAATTAATTTTTTTTAAAAAAGCATTTTTTAAAATTTTGTTCTTGTGTGGTTTTTTCTAATTAAATCCTGTTTTTACCAAGTTCTTTTTCTTGTTTTCTTTTGGTTTAAATTATAACTGCTTTTTCTGTCTTTTAGAGTTAGATATCTGCTATATTTTATTCAATTTTTAAATTTAAGTTTATGAATTTTTCTCTGAGTACCCTTTAAGTGGTATAAAGTATTGATTCCATAGGTCTTTAATGTTCCTTTTTAATTATCATTGATAGAAATGTTGCTAAATATTTGTTTTAAAAACTTATCTGTGTTTAGTTATGCATTTGTGTGTAAAGAACTTTAAAAAGTTTTAGTTTTTGCTCTATTATATATCTAAATATTTTTGATAGAAACACCCCTTAGAAAATATCATTGAATTTTGACTTCAATTTTTCTAGCAAGATTTCATTTTCTATGGAATTTGTATTTATTTGGGTTGCAAGTTTAACTGAAGTATATTTTCTAACATTACCTAATCATGCCTAGACAACTTAGTAATATATCTACATCTCAGTTTCCTCATCTGATAAATGGAAATACTAAAGGTAACCATCATATAGTTAAATGAGAATAAACAATAATATATACATGAATATGTATATGTATTCTCTGTCTATTAAATATCTTCAAAAAATATCTGTCATTTAGCCATCATTTGATAAATGCCCCAGTTATTGTTGCTGTTATTATGATCAACAGTGTCTTTATTGTATAGTCTGAATATTGATTAAAATATTTGAGCTAATGATTAATTTTTGTGGTTTAGAGTATCTCAATTATTAAGAAAATGATCAAATGATTTGAGTTAATTTTTACTATTATGTATTTTTCAAAAAAAACTGGGATTCCACATTTTCAAAATTTCTTCTGTTATTTGTGCATATTTTGAATTTTTAAGGAATTTTCATTCCATATTTTTATTCTTACAATACAGCACTGTAAAGAACACAAGTCAAACTTTCTTTTTCTGAATTTGATGTTTTTAAGGTATGAGTAACTTACTTGTTTTAATCTCCTTCTGCCAAAACTGTCACAATGCATAAAACCTAGTGTTATAAAATTAACATCTTTCCCAAATGTAAGCTTTTTGTTTCAAAAGAACTATTTACCTTGGATGATCATTTCATAGTTCTAAGACAATTTTAAATCAGTTATGTTACTCAGATAAATGACAATGTATCAAATATTTCTTCAGATATTCAACAAGCCTCCTCTTTACAGATAGCTCCTTAAGGATTGGTTTTATAAAGCACTGAATAATCTTCAAGAATATGACAAAGTCACATAACAACAAAAACTGAGCAGAAAACTTGGCTTAGAAAAACAACCAAAAATTTTTAAAAGGTAAGAATTTCAGAGGAAGAACACATAATCCCAATTCATGACAGAATGTTTAGTTCTGTTTTGGACAGTCTAACTCAGAAATATGTTAAAGGGAAATGAAATTTACCAAAGTCTAACAAAAGAATGTTTCATGCTTTGAAACTACCTAGATATGTCAGTTTTAGGAAATAATTTGGACATTAAAATTAATATCTGAATATTGTAAAGTATGATGTAAATGGAACTGAATAAGGCTTTTTATTATGAATTTGTTGTATATGTTGAAAGGGACTTTTACTGGGCTAAATTGCACATATTGTCAGAAAACTTACACTTAAAAAAAAGAATAACTGAATAGCCTTTGCTATTTTGATGCATAATGTAAATTTTTTAATAAACAGGGAAATACTATTCATGTGTTTTTAAATTCAACTTGGAAATAAGTGCTGAGAATTCCACACAAAAATATGTTTAACTTCAAAAAATATCAGCTTAAAAGATAAAGATACCTTTGCACATACATTTAAATTCCATGGCAAAAATGCTCCAGTTGAGAAAACTACCATTCCCAATGATATAATTATAATGACTTCAATGGTATATTGTCTGTGGGGCCAAATTTTGTGGAGCTCTGAGACCAAAAGATATGTAATGTGTAATTATGGGACTTTACTCTAGGATCTAGAAAAATTGAGCACCCCAATTGGTTTTTTTTTCTATGTTGGCATTATATTTTTAGCGAGATATTGACAATCTGAGGTTTGTCCAGAGGAGGGTGCTATAGAAGGTAATGTTTTACAATATGAGGAAAAACAAAAGAACACAAAAGCTTGAGAAATGTTTTAAATGGGGACGTTAAATGTTGTCTTAATAAATCTCATCAAGTAATTTTACATCTGTAAAAGAGAAAGTAGATTTTACATAAAATAATTGAGTTTTTACATAAATGGATGAAAATTAGAGAGTAGCAATTTTTAGTTTTATGTAAGGCCACTAATAAATGTAGGTAAAACAAAATATTGTGTTCTCTGCAAACAAAGGGTTCAATCAGACACAAGGTGAATGAGATTCCTAGGTTAGGATGGAAGTTGGAATAGACTATTGCATGTGGGCAGGCATGCATTTATTCATTTGTTTTTCTATCAACAAATAGCATCTGAATATATCTTCTTTCCCTTCTGCTCTGAAGATTCTATAATTCATGTAAATATTTTACCTGTAGAAGACAAAGTAGCAGTCTGAATCATATTAAAAGCAAACAAAGTAATGAAGTAATTATCTAGAACATTTGCTCTACATTACTGTTTTTATTTTTATGTGTTTCATATTATTTTATCTTTTAAAAGACCTATCCAGAATAAGAACCCTTGTTTTCCTACTCCATGAGATGCTTTTAAAATTCTAAGGGAACTTAGTCATTTTAAATAAGCAATAAGATTAGCAGTATAAGAGTACCTTGAATATTGTTATTAAACACAGCCTTGGATGCCAAAAGATGACACAAACTCAATATCTAAAAGTGTGTGACCTAAAAGATGAGCAGGTAGAGCAGTGAGAAACACAATTGTCGAGTTGGCAGATGAAAATTATTATTACTATCATTACTAATTGTTAGAACACTTGATGTCTCTGAAGTAGTTTTCAATTATTTATTAGTTTTTTTTTCATTCATGACTTTAAGTGGGTCTTTATTATTATTTCACCAATGAGAAAACCATCACAGAAGAGTCAATAATTTATCACATCCTACAGCAAATGAGCCACAGAAGAAAGATTTAGACACTAATTTTATTCCCTCTGCTTTTTAAAACCTCACTTTATTTTGGTTGGTGAGACCACTGGGTATAACTAGATGGAAGAAGAATTATTATGTAGTGCAAAGAAACTTATTTCAACTAAGGGTGAATCCACAAAGGATAACATATAATGTATAATTCCTGGAGTACATAGGAACTTTGGTCTCACTATTGTACATAAAATTGTTTGACTGTCACATGTTTTTGAAAAATTCAAAAAAAAAACTTAGAGCTCAACTTCCCACTCTTTCAAACACAATTTTGTATAAGCATAAACTCAATTTTTTGTTAAACGTAGTAAATAAGATACAGAAACTGGCATGGAATGATTACTAAGATATTACAGGGACTTTTAGCAGATCTATTGATTTTGGATGAGTTTTATCTTTTTTATCTTTTTTGTTGAAAGCTTGAACTATCCCCAGCTGTGTGACTTTAGGTTTAAGTTCTTAATATCTCTTTTTCTTGGTTTTCTTACCAAAAACTAGAGAATGATGGCTATTCACCACAGTGTTTTTTCTATGTGAGAATTAAATTAAATAATTTATTTAAATCACTATGCAGGGTAGCAAACTCACTGTAATCACTTTGTAATGTGCAATGTGTAAACACATTGTAATCACTTAAGACATTATTTTAATCATTATTTTGTGTCTGTTTTTAAAATAGAATTTCTTGTTATAAAATTTTTAATTGATATTAAATAGTTTTTCAGTATAAATAAAATGCTTTATAACCATGTGTGATAGGCAGAAATATCAAAATGGTCCCTGAAATGTACACAGACATTATTTTCAAAATGTGTAAATATGACGAGTTATCACTTCTGTGGTCATTTTATGTTATATGGGTTTGTTGACTTTAAGATAAGATACTTATACTGGGTTATATGAGTAGGTCAAATGTAATTACAAGAATCCCCCAAAGCAGAGAGCTTTTTCTGGCCATTTCTTCTGAAGCAGTAAAAAAATTTGAAGTGTGAGAAGAGCTCAGTATGCCCTTGCTGCTTTGGAGATGGAAGAGCCACGTAAGATGGAAGATGGGCAGAGTCTAAGGGTAGAAAGCAGATTCTAGCTGACAGTCAGCCAGGAAACAGGGACCTCAGTCCTACAACTGCATGGAAATGGACTCTACCAACAACCTGCATGAATTTGGAAGCAAATTCTTCCCAGGGACTCTAGATAAGAACCTCATTCAGTCAATATATTGATTTCAATCTTGTAATACCTGGAACAGATTACCCAGTTGAGGTCACTCAGACTTCCTACTCAAAGAAACTGTGAGTTAATAAATGTAACATTTTAAATTGCTAAGTTTGTGGTAATATGTTACACAACAATAGAAATTGAATGCAGTATCCTATGTTATTTTGTTAACATGTAGCTTTTTTGACACCAAAAAACTGAAGATCAAATAGATTTAATATAAATATTTAATTTGCTAGTTGGATATTAATAATATTCATCTAAGTTTAATAATATCAAAATTTAGAGTGCAAAGAGACTTTAAGAAACATACAATCTAGAATGAAGAAAATGTGTCTACAAAGAATAAAGAATTTTCCTTTGCTTAGTGATTTCTACATTATCAGATGTATAACCACAGGCTGCTAAAGGGCCATTCGTAGGGATCTAAAATATATGTTCAGCAAATATCATCAATAGCTGAAATAATTATATTATGTGACTGTTTATAGGTGTTTTCTTTCTATTGTTCACATAGAATTTAAGTGAATTAATTGTATATTTTTGTCATTAACATTCTTGCTCAGCCTCTGCTGAATATACCAAACACTGATATGGAGTAAAAGATCTCAGAGCTACAAACTGAAACCCTACATTATGCCATTTATTTACTGGGCAGTTGGTGGCATAAATAGAATTCTAGATTTTCTACTTCCCATACACTATACTGTAGTCTGCTATTCTGTAGTGCCTCCTTTGTCCACATTCTATATTACGGAGCAGGATTGATGTCTGTTTTATTATCTTTGTACTTTGCTTAATGAAACATAATGATTGGTTAGGGACATCCTATCAATCTTCTTAGCCATGCAATCGATTGTTGTTGAAGTAAAAGTTGTACCAGACAAAGTTAAACAGGAAAGGAAGACTTTACTTAAGACTATTGAAATTTAAGAGAGAGATTGAACTCAACTCCACTAAAACAAAAGGCCTAAGAGTTTAAAGAGCTAGAATGGGGGAATTGTAGGCCACTTGTATTTGTCTTATGCACTTTATACAAATAAAAAATAAACTTCTCATAGCTTTATGAAAGGAGGCAGTTTTACAACTTGGAGAAAGGCAAAGTTGGAAGTTAGGCTCCTACCTTCCCACAGAGACTGGGAGATAGGGGTACTATCTTCCTTGATGATTACATTTTAAAGGATGGCTCCCAGAACCTTGAGAAGGGCACTACTGGGTTGTAGGATGGGCAAGAGGCTTTGAAAAATATCTATAAAGGATAGAGAAAAAAATTTCAAGTGTTCTAAATTAAATTATCTGAGGAAAAATGTTCAGGGGTCTCGAGTCTGTAAGAAGCCTGTCTTCAGTGTGGTCAAGCTAAGGGGAACACTATGAGCATTTTGATCATCGCTATCACTTTTGACCCACTGTGCCTTTTAAAAATACGTAATTTCTCAAAGAATTTGTATAAAATATATACACAAGTAATGCAGTTTTGCATGGTCCAAATCAGCCAAAGTAAAATTTAACAATAGACAAAACTGTGGAGTGCCATGTTAATTAAGACAAAACAAAACAAAACTCTTCTACTTTGGAATCAATCAACTTTTCTTCAAATTCTTTACATAAGAGTTCTGATAAGTAAACAAGACACAAAAGTTTTGTCCTTATAAAGTTTCTTTCTGCAACAGTGTTTTTTTGTTTTTTGTTTTCGCTCAACATTTAAACTAAAAAATCTGGAATATTCCTCTATGGATTCCTTGGTAGGACTACAGAAAGGAAATATTTTTTAATGGACTTCACTCTTACCATTATAATTCAAATGTTTTAAAAGTTAGTTTAAGATACTTCAGGGACTACCATTTTTATTGACCTAATTTTTTTGGAGTTTAGTTAAACACAAGCACATGAAAACCTAGAGAGTCATAATGAACTGGATGAAGGAAGAGGAGATGATAAAACACAACAGGGAGAGTTTAATTCAGGGGTAATTGTCTCCAGAAAGACTGAGTAACTATTGTCTTGCTTCAATCCAAATTATCCAATTATTTACTACTTTATAATAATGTGCCATAAACGTTTACTTTGAATCACCAGATAAAAAAGCAAACAGACTTGGTTTTGAGCTCCAGTATTTCCTCTTATAAGCTAACATTAAGCCATTAGACCTCTTTAGACCTTAAGTTCTTTGTTTGTAAAATGGGAGTAACAATAATTACATCATGTTTGTCTTAATGATTTAATGAGATGATGTTTTCAATTGCTTAAAATAGTTCCAACCTTGTGGTAGAAAAAAACCACAAGATTGTTTATTTCACCATACTTTCATTCATTACAACAAGCATTTCGGGCTTCCCTGGTGGTGCAGTGGTTGAGAGTCTGCCTGCCGATGCAGGGGATGCGGGTTCGTGTCCCGGTCCGGGAAGATCCCACATGCCGTGGAGTGGCTAGGCCCATGAGCCATGGTCGCTGAGCCTTCACGTCTGGAGCCTGTGCTCCGCAACGGGAGAGGCCACAACAGTGAGAGGCCCGCATACCGCAACAAAACAAACAAACAAAAAACAACAACAGAAACAAAAAAACAAAAACAAAAAAACAAGCATTTGTGATAGGCTTCATACAGTGAATAAACTCATACTAAGTGAAGTAAGCCAGACAAAGATAAATATCATATGATACGGCCTATATGTGGAATCTAAAAAATAAAAATGATATAAGTTAACTTATTTCCAAAACAGAAATAGATTCACAGACATAGAAAACAAAATTATGGTTACCAAAAGGAAAAGAGGGGTGAGGGAGGGATAAATTAGGAGATTAGGGTTAACATACACACATTATTATATATAAAATAGATAACCAACAAGGACATACTGCAAACCTACAAGTGAAGAGAATCTGAAGAAGAATATGTATATGTATATAAATATATATATATATACACACACATATATATATATAATATATTATAAATATAGTGTGCTGTACACCTGAAACTAAAACTACATTGTAAATCAACAATACTTCAATTAAAAAAAATAAAAATAGTGAAGAAACTCATCCAGAATGAGAGGTTTAACTTTGGTCTGTATTTTTCGCTTCATCCCATTTTGGGACTTTGATAATTCAGACATTTTTTATTAAATTAACTTTGCTAACATTTTCTTAAAAACATAGAACTTAGTCTACTCAAGATCATCTCGCCAGGTTGAACTTTATACATAACAGCATCATCCCCTAAGTCTTTATAATAACAAATCTTTCAGGTTCTTTACCCATGTAACTGCACTCTCTGGCCCTGCCTTCCTGTCACTTTCGTCTCAAAAAGTCACCTTTGGCCTTCTGTGTTCTTGTCCCATGCCTCCTTTTAGTTTCTTCCATACATCTGACACCCTGTTAGTTATGTTTATGCATCCAATAGGCTTCCTTAACAAAATTTATAACAACTGTGATAATTTTGTTAATTAATGTCTTTCCTACTAAACTTCAATCTTTGGACTGAATCTGATGTTTTAATCCATTATATCTTTAGTGCCTACCATAGTGTGTGTATGTAAATAAATGTATCCAGCTATATCTAGCCTCTGTTCTTCCAAAGGAGAACAATTACTATGTTGTACGATTCTTTAAGTTGCATATTGCATTCATAGCTCACACTTGTTGAGCACTTACTGTATGCCAAATCTGTGTTATTACATAATTAATGTTCTGCCCTTGTTATTCTAGTAGTTTAGAAATTAAGCTATGGAGTCTGGATTCACTGCTTGCAGACTATGTATCCTTGGGCAAATTACTGCACTGCCAACTACTTCAGCTTCCTCATCTGGAAAACAGAGATCATATTAACTAAATCAAATAATTGTTGTAAAACAAGTAATACACATAAATTAGAAGACTGACACATGGTAAGCACACAACATATGTTAGTTTTTAAAATTATTATTATGAATAAACCTAACATGTGGTAGAAACTGTGATAGATCCTCGGTGTACAAGAATAGTAATACATAGTCCCAGACTTAACAATTGTATAATATAGTTAGATAAAAATAAAATATAATAAAAATGATTGCATGCTGAAATAAAAATATATAAAAATGACTATGGAGAACAAGAAAGAAAAAAAAATTAAGGACTTATTCTTTCATGGGGATTTCTCATTTTTTGTTGCATTTCGTATCCCCCTTTTAAAAATAATTTTTAAAATTGAAATCTGGATACCTACAGAAAAGTGTGCAAATGATAAGCATGCAGCTCAGGGAATTTTTACAAAAGGAAACATTGTAGGAACTACACTCACTTCCAGAAACAGGACACCATCAGCATGCAGAATCTCCCTCAGAGGAAACCACTAAGATGACTTCTATTTCCTTAGTCTAGATGTTACTCTTTCTGAACTCAATATAATGTAATCACCCAGTTAGGACTCTTCTTTCCCCTGGTTTATTGCATTTAAAATTGCATTTGTGAGATTACTTCATATCAATCCATGTGACAGTTATTTGTTCATTCTCATTTCTGAATCATGTTGCATTTTAGATCTATTCTACAATTTATTTGTCCATTCTGCTGTTAATGCAAACTTCATTTTTCCATTTTGGTTTATTGTATGAATAGTGTTGCCTAGATATGTCCATATATAAGGAACACATCTGTTAGTATTTCTGTTGCAGTCACAGACACATTTAGATTTAATAGCCAGTACCAAACTCTTCCAAAGTAGTTGTTCCAATTTACATGCTTACCTACAGTATATGAGAGTTCTAGATGCTCCAATTCTCACCAGCAATTGATGTATTTCATATCACATGTGAATGTCTCTATATAAAATATTTCATGGACTTTGTCTCACCATGACTTGTGATATTGCTGATAGTTTTTAAGATACCTTCTTAAATCAACTCCTTTATAGTTAAGCATATTAATCGGTTACATTATGCTTTACTTTCAGATAAAAAAAAATGGTAATCTCACATAATGTGAAACACTGAGAGAGATATAATTTCCAAGCCCCCAGAGATGAGTCAGCTGAATCTGAGGCTAAAATGACAAGCACATCAGTGAATGATAAGCCAGCTGCCAGACCTCTTTATATGCAAGTCATTCACTGAGATATCAAAATGTGGAAAATATAATGATCCTACCAATATTACTTGCTGAATTAATGCCCAGGTGAGTTCTTCTGAAACAGTGCAGTTGTATCTTAACAAAAACAAGAAGCAGTAAAGCATCCTACTTATTAGTATCCAATTTGCCAGAGCAGCAGTCAAGTGCTTCATTTTCTCCCAGTGGTGATGGGAAGGGAAAGGTAGGGATAGAGAAATTTAAATTAAATTCATCGTGCAGTGAACATTTTGAATTCAATTTTGACAGGTCTAATTATACCTACCTTACCATCACAAGTTCATTAAGTGAGTGTAAAGGATTAAAAACTACACATTTATTTAAAAAATTATACCATTCTTTTTCTTCTGCTGATCTAATCTCTCTTCCTCCAATTTAATGCTTTTGTGATGGAGATGTTCGGGATTTTGGAGGGAGAAGATCTATTATTTCTTGAATAAACACACAAACACACAAATACGTAAACATACAATTGGAAAGTCATGTTACATTTGGATATACTTTGTGAAGTGCGATCAGCATAAAATGTCAAATTCAGATAACTACCAATGACTTTTTTAATCTCCATGAGCTATCCAGTATTAAAACACATCATTTACCTTTCTTAGGTCCTAAACATGTCTAAATTGTAATTGCTGATAAAATTATTAATTATGCAAAGTCACATTTTGTCATCATTTTTTTGCAAACTCGAGAACAATATCTTGGAAACTGAGTTACTTCTCTGCTCATGAATGGAAGAAATATATCACTCCTTTTATATGCCTACAACTTCTTCAGTCTTGAAGTTGGCATATATTATATGGTAATATTTATCTGTTTACCAACATATTGCAATAAGGTTTATGCCTAATATGAGGTATCCTGGTGAGTTAACTTCTTACTATGGCCACAATTGTGGGTTTGAAAACATTAGAAAAATACATATATAGGCCACTTTTGGCATAACAAAAAAGCAGAGGACTTGTTTTCTCCTTAACATTTACCTCATATCATTTGTCTGGCATAAAATAACAAAGGGGTGTGTGAAATTGCACTATGCTTCTGTGAAAGATTTCAGCATTTTAACTTAGGAAAAATATTCAAAATTTTAATTAACATAGGAAATGTCAAGTTCTGTGGTTTCGTTCTTAAAGAAGAAAGTGTATATGGCAAATATCTGTTTCTCTTATGTAATGAATCCAATTAAACATTTTGGTATGTAAATCCTTTAAGGAAACTTTAACGCTTTTAGATAACTTTCATAGATGACAGATAAGAGTGCCTTATAGCTCCTCTGTTCCCTCAAAGGATAAATTCATTGCTCTCAATATTTAACTGAAAGCCAAAGGAATAACTAGGCATTATGGAAAATTGACCATTACTATGTGTACTAGAAAATTATCCAAACCTTACCATCTCAAATTTTTTCTCTAAATTGAAACAAGCATAGTTGAAAAGTAGAGGGATGTTTTTACATGTATATGTGTCTGCACATGTCCACGAGTGTTTATGTGGAGTAGATGGAAAAAAAGAAACCAGATTTTTGAAAGTGTTTTAACACGTGCCAATGACATCAGGACAGAGAAAATCTTCATAAACTTCTAAAATCTAGAAATCTTCTATAAGAGTTTATACAATGGCTTTGTATCCAATATGATTCTTTATTCCTGACAGCTAAGGAAATAAGAACGTGTAAATGACATTTGTTTACGATAGGTGTGGTAACCTTTTGGTGGTTACACAATTCAGCTCAACTCTGAAATTAGATCTAGCAATATGGCAACCTGGTATGTTGCCAAAATTTTTAACCAGAAGTTAGAAGATCTGGGTCTCAGGGTGGTTTTTATTAAAATTATCAGCTTTTTGGCCTTTGGTCCTTTGCTTCTGCAACTTATTATTAAGTTGAAGATTTTACATCAGACTGTTTATAAAACACCCTCTAGCTCTAGGATTCTTAGAATACACTTAATAAGTGTTGAAGACTTCTAATATACTCTAAAATTTTGTGCAATACCATATGGAGGGTATAGAGGAAATAGAGTCTGCAATCTATGCTCCTAAGGAGTTTAAACCTCCAATTATGTTTATGATGATGTTGTGTTGGAAAATTTATTCAAAGATTTAGTCTATGAATCTAAAGAGGATTTAGGAATTGCTTAACTAATTGTTTTAACTTATATTTCCCTTTTGTGTATGATCCAGAGTCATATAAAATAGAAACTATGCTTAAATTAAAAAAAAATCCAATTATGTTTGGTTCAATAAGGGTTAAGAATCATCTCTTTGCCAGACATGGTACAATGGCAAATTTGAAGCAATGAATAACACAGAGCCAGTCTCTGCCTCCACTGAACTTGTGGAAGGGACAAATGATTAAATTCATACTTATGACCACTTTTGACTAGTATTATGATAGAGGAAGTGCATAGAGCTTCAAGAACACATATTTCAGGAGACCAAAGTAGTGTAGAAGGTCAAAGAATACCTTCTGGAAACTATAATCTTTTGACTAAAACATAAAGACTAAATAGGTGTTAGCTATGCCAACAGGAGGAAAATACCATTCCAGTTAGAAGTGAACTACGTGAACAAATACCAGTTAGTAAGAGAGAACACTGATCATTTAAAGAAATAAGGTTAACAGAATTGTGCAGAATGTGAGATGAAAATAGACAAGATTAACAGTTTCAAAACCTCAGTGAAAAATCTAAGCTGGCATGTCCTAGGTGTTAATTTGGTCAGTACAATTCCAAATATTGGAGAAGAGTTGAAAGTACTTGATTTCAAAAGGAAGTATGCCATACTCAATGGCAGATGCATGGCTTTACACGAGCCTAGAAAAAAAAATGTGTTAAACAGAAGGCAGAAGAGCATTTCAGCGGAGGAATATTAAGCAAAATACAGAGGGTGAATTTTTTTTTCCACATTTGCTACATTATAAAAGAACCAAAGAGTAATTTGCCTGACTTTTTAACAGCAGTTTATTTGAAAAAAATAAAAGTGTTAAACCATCAGTCATAGGCTCAGGTTTTAAGAAATTAAGTTATTTGTGGATGCTTCTAGAGGTGAGCTTGAATGAGAAGACAACTTATTTCTTCATCATTCTCTCAAAATTCACAGCAGTTTTCTTCGTGTTCATCTTAAAGATTGTCACATTGCCTACAATTTCCTTTTGTCTTCATACGAGATATAATTTGTTAATATCTCAACAGGTGTGATAGTACTCTAGCGTAGTATAATCAGTTATAATTGATGATAGTAGGATCTGGAATAAATGTTTTATTCATCTTTGAGGAGGCCACATATCATTTTTCTGCTTTCCTCTCTATTACCAACTCAGTATAAGAAACATCTTCCCTCTGTTGAGCATGGAAAATGTAAAAATCTAAATTTTGAAACACAGTATTCCAATAAGTTAAAATCAGTTATCATTTTGTAAAAGATGAACATGATAACTTACTAATGTTTTTTATGAAATAATAAAAATTCCAAGTTCTAGTTCAAATTTATTATACATTGCTTTAAAATCTACAAGATAAAATTCTGTTTATAGTAACAATGTATCATTTGATTGATGTAACACCAAGGAAGATTTGTTTAGTCCCTTCTATGTGCAAGGTTTTACCACTTTTATTATCTGCACTAACTCCATGAGTAACTTCATCCTCCTCATCACTTTATAGGTGAAGAAGCTGTCACTCAAAGATAAGAAAATGAGTCAAGGCCATAGTACTCAAATTTGGTAAAAGTGAAGCCCAAAACTAAAACTTCTGACCCCAAATATCATGTTCTCTTCATTATCAAAATAGATACACATTTTCAATCATTAATGGTACCCAGAGGTGATGTTCTGGGAACCAGAACATAAAAGAGAAAGCAAGCATAAATGAAAACCAGAAAACTAGCATCAACTGACAACCAGAGAACTATCATGGCCTAGTTTTCTAAAGAAGTAACTCCCACTTTCATATAGGATTGTTTCCTGTGTTCACCTTAGCTAGATTAGGCTATGTTATTTTCCTAAAGATGTATGCCATAAAGATTTCTCATATAATTCATTACTGTTGAGGTCTGATCCAGGAGAGGAACTAGAATATTATGAACCCCTGCAGCATCAAGCCATATAAAGAGTGGTGAGAGATGAAGTGAGTTTACCACTTGCAATGCAATTGTCTAAAATATATGATATATTAACTTATAAACTAGGTTTTATAGATCTATAATTACTGTTCAAAGTAATTATAATCAGATTTCAGAAGAACTCAAGATGAGTGAAGATAGGGCAAAAGATTCAGAGAAGGTGCAATCGGAGAGCAAGAAATAAAGCCAGAATAACCCTTTGTCATGGAAGACATGGCAGTCACCATACAACAGCTGCACAATGGCCAATGACTTCCCCCTTATTACTGGCCTTCTTATATTTCAGATAGGAAGCTCAGTTGTCCAATATCCCGGCTGCTAATGTTGGATATATGATATAGTACTGTCCAAAGTCATCTAGTTAAAAATCCCTGGGGAAGATATCATTTCCCAAATTAAAAGGAAACTTTACTCAAGTATAAATGTTTTCATCCATCATTCTTCCCCTGATTAAGAAGGGACCATGATACTGAAGATGCAGTATCCATCTTTAAACCAATGAAGCCACAAGAAAGCAGCTGAAGGCCTACACGTAAGAGTTATTGAAGGGAAAAGTGGAATGAACATGAGTCCCTGAGCATTTTACTGAATTTCTCTGCCATCTCTTTAGAATCTACCTTGGGATTTCTTTTGCATGGGATAAATACAGGATTTATTTAGATCAATGTTTATCATGTTTTCTATTACTCTTGCCAAATGCATTTACCACTGATAAAAAACATGAATAGAGTATAGATTAATAATAAAAACCAATAATATTAATCAAGTGCCTACTATGGGCTAAATATTGTCAAAATTATTTGTATATACTACCTCTTTAAATCCTTTAAGTTTCTTTAAATTCTGTACTAAAATAACTATTAATAAACCTATGATGAAGCTCAGAAAATTAAGTAACTTGCCCAAATTGCCAAAATTGTTCAATAATGGAAGTGGATTGTATAACTTGCTGTCTGACATGAAAACCTACTGTCTAATCAACTAAGCATGTGACATATATATATATATATATAATGGAATATCACTGAGCCATAAAAAAGAATAAACTCTTGCCATTTGCAACAACATGGATGAACCTTGAGGGCATTATTCTGACTGAAAAAAGTCAGGTAGAAAAAGACAAATACCATATGATTTCTCTTATGTGTGGAATCTAAAAATGAAACAAAGCCAAAAACAAACAACAGCAACAAGATACAAGTTCATAGATAGAACAGATTGGTGGTTTCTAGAGATAGAAATTTGGGAGAAGAGGTGGGAGACATGGGTGAAGGGGGTCAAAACATTACAAAAATATTCAGAAGTGTAAATCGTAACTAAATTCCAAGAAAAAGCAAGGCTGTTTTTCATAAAACAATTTCATTTGTAAAACAAGAAGTGTATAGCCTCTGAAATTTTTTCAGTGTCAAAGTGAAACATGGCCATGGCAGCTATGAATGTGGAGGCCAATTCTGAGAAATAAAAGATTGAAATTAAGAGTAAAGTCAGGGCTTCCCTGGTGGCGCAGTTGTTGAGAGTCCACCTGCCGATGCAGGGGACACGGGTTCATGCCCCTGTCTGGGAAGTTCCCACATGCCATGGTGCAGCTGAGCCCGTGAGCCATGGCCACTGAGTCTGTGCATCTGGAACCTGTGCTCCACAATGGGAGAGGCCACAACAGTGAGAGGCCCACGTACCACAAAAAAAAAAAAAAAAAGAGTAAAGCCAAATACTCTTTCCACAAGATAAAATAAACTGTGCAGCCTAGTTCTGCAGCATGAAGAAAACAGTCATGAGGAAATGAGGGTCCTTTGCTTCTCAAATTTTCATTGTTCAATTCATAAATATATAAAGATCAAGCACTCCCCAATTTTTTAGAATTTAAACTTTATAATAATTGCCACTATTTTGAGTGCCTAATCTCTGTACATATGTATGCACATGTCTGTTTCTGGGAATATTTCCTTGTTTAATAATAATTATTTAAAGTAAAGAAACTGAAGTGCAGAGACTAAAAATAAACAGCAATTGTCTTTCCTTAATTTAACACATCTTTTAATTTCTGATCTGATTAGAATAATATATTAGAAGAGATGCCTAAGAGCCAAATGTAGATAAAAAACCTAAGCCATCTTTGGAGAGGAAAAAAGAATTGTGCAAAATATATCAATTTCTAAATTCACAGTTTGTGGGTTCCATGGAAGTTGAAGAAGATGCATATGAAAATAGACCTAGAATAAAATTTTAGTCTATAAAAAAATAATGGCTGGGATAGGAATTCTTCCATTTCCTAATACATTGGTACACCTACTACATACAAATTAAAAAAAAATAGTTTGTGTTGTAGATGTTGGTGCTGGTATAGTGCAAGTTTAAGAAACTTTTAATAATTTCTGAAATGTAGTAACTTACTAATTAGTAATTCAGTTTCAAATGTGCTATTTTACTTCCCTGGAGTTATTTGTTATATACTATCACTCTAGTACAACATATACATGTGCATATCATAAGCAATCATCTATACATTCATTAAATACACATTGACATAGTCTATTCTGTCATATATTAGAAGATTTACAGGATGATTTGAGTCTATGTCAATCTTTACAAAAAAATTTCTATCTAGAATGGGAGGCAAGATGCATAAACAGGACACTGCTTGTTCATTATATATAACATTTTAATTTAGTTTATTTCTCAGTATCTGTGACAAACAAGTACACCTCTGTCATCCTTTTAATAAGAATTTTTACATTTTTTGGTACTAAGGTAAAATATATATATTTTTATAAACAGCAAATATTTAGATTAAGTTTCAGTTACAGGATTACTGATGAAATAGATTACTTTAGGAAGTAATAATGTTACAGGGTCCAAACTCATATGCTCATCACATAACAAAATCAGGAGATGAGGTGTTGGGGCAGAAGATGGTGGACTAGTGTCCCAAAGAACCATCTTAACCAAGTTAGAATTCAGCCTTCTTTTTACACTAAAAGGGAAGGGGTTTTGGCTAGATGTTGCAGACTTCTTGGTGCCATCTAGATCCCGTAGGGGATGTGGTAATCTTTTGTTCTTGCAGCATCCATGCAGGTCTGGTCAGAATGTTTCTATAAACCTCAACAAGACAAATGTTATTTTCTCTTCTGCAACCTTTTATCTCTATATGAATGAAAAGTGTTATGGCTTTAAAGGTTAAGCCTGGGAGGCAGAGACTTGAGAAAGGGCTACTATGTATATTTCAGACTGTAGAAAACATTCTTTCACTGATTGACTAGACAAAGGTGCAGAGCCAGCATGAATAAGCATAGGCAACAGAGCACAAAACCTTAGATCTAAATGAGTATTTCCAATATGGAGTCAGGTTTGTTCTTCTCTGTTACAATAACTTCCATCTAATGCAGTTTATTCCATATGGTCCCCCTACCAGGATTCTCCATCTTAGTAAGTGTCAGATGCATCTATCCAGTTGCTCAAGACAAAAGTCCTAGGTATCATTATTGGTTTGTCATTTTTTTTTTCCTTTTCACCTCGAAAGTCCAAATCACCATCATCTTGTACCTGTATTAGGGCAATAACTTGTCTCCTAACTAGTCTTCAAGTTTCTACACTAGACATTCTAAAATATTCTCAAAAAAATCAAACCAAAACAAAACAAAGAACACCTAAGGTCTTTTATCCTAAAATGTTAATCAGATTATTTGCTTCTTTGTTTAAAATTGTTCATAACTTCTTATTATAATTAAAGTCTGTCTACAATTGTTGTAGAGAAAGAATTTTCCTTTACCCTTCAAAGATTCTTTAAGTTGTCTACTAATCAAATCAACATGAGACAGATTAACAGGAAAAAAAACCACATGCACATTTAATTTTGTACTTTTGGGAGCACCAAAAGTACAAAAGAGGTTCAAAGCCAGAAAGGAAAAATTAGGTATATATGCCATTTTGAGATAAGGAATGTGATAGGGGCCTGGGGCTTCCAAGGACAGGTTAGGTTAATTCACAGGACAGTAATAAGAAGAGCAGATTTTGGGTGACTAGATGCTTGACCTGCCATATAGATGGTTCACTTAGATGAAATTTATCTCTGGTAATAATTCTCATTCTGGGAAAGGCTCCCCATTTCAATTCTTCCAGGTAGTTAAGAGAAGGGCAGAATTCTCTCTTGAGGCTACAGGGTCTCAATTGCCTATAGCTCAGAATAATGCATATGGCAAAATGGTAACATTTGGGGTGGCTTGTTCTGAAATCCTTCACAATGCACACCTGACCTGGCCTGATCTGTCTTACGCCAAATTTTATTATTTTATTATTCTTAGTTTTTAAGTATACAATTTGAGTATATTTTCTTTATACAAATCAAAACATAGCAGATATGGCTAAATTCTGCTTTATATACCCTTGGGACTAATGTTATTGATTATATGTTATTAATGTTGCAAATATTTTATTACATGCTTTTGTGCACATTTTAAATATAATTATAGAATTATTTTTAAATAGTTTAAAATTTTGTTCAAATTTACCAGTTTATTTCTTTATGATTTGTTCAAAACACTTTTAATACTCCAGATACATAGACAAATTCTTCTGTAACAATAATTTTAGTTGTATCATTTTTCATTTAGGTTTTTCACTAACTTGGATATTTTTTGCACATGTGTGTATGTCAGTGATTTGATATTGGAATTCCAAAACCGTTTATTAAAGACATCACATTTTTCAAATTCAAATTCAAGTATATATATGGCTCTGTTTTAGAAATCTCTGTTCCATTGTTCTATAGGTCTAGTTATGCCAATAGGAACATTATGCCATTTTTAAATTAGGTCTTTATATTGTATTATCTGGTAGGATGAGCCTTTCCCTTCTTTATAATTATATTTCAATATTTTTTTGTTTATTCTTCCTCATGTAAAATTCCGCTTGAATTTTAGAAATTTTAGGATGATTGTGTCAAGTTCCAGAATTTGGAGATTACATTAAATTTGTTGGGGGAAAAGAATTGAAAGTTTTACAAAATTGACTTGTTTCATTCATACACCTTTGTAGCTTTCCATTTATTCAGATTTCCTTCACATACATCAAAAATTTATAGTTTTATTAGTAAGAGCACTGCACATTTCTTATTTAGTTTGCACTTTGGTACATATAGGTATTTTGTTTTGTACATATAGGTAAGTTGCTTTTATGTTTAATATTATATTTAAAATCTTTATGTCTGTTGAACAGGAAAAATGTTGATTATTTTGATGTGAGAACTAAGGTATATCTTGCTCTTTTGCTAAACTCTATGGAAAAATAGTTCTTAATATTTGACCATAATAATTACTACACAACTTTTTCACAAATGTTTTGCCTTTAGATCAATATTTTAAAAAGAACATTCTTATAGCATTTGACTATATACTGTAGAACATAAATTGTTTTAATTAAAAAATCAAACTTGTAAGTATGATCATCTTCATTTTATAGAAAATGAGCCAATAAAAAAATTAAAACAATGCCCAAGGTCACAAAGTACAAAGGTATTATTTTAGGATTTATATACAAGTTTTCCTAAGTTCATAACCTCCATCCACAAATTCTAAAAGAATATTAAACAAAATAGGAATCTCTCTTTTATGCAGAGTAAGGTATTAAAACAAAACAAAAAAGGAGAAGGACAAAGGCATACACTCCCTTGTTGTCATTTTTCTTCTCCCAGGCCCCATTCCTGGGGAGTCTAGAATCAAATGACCAGAGAACTAAAGGAGTGCAATTTTAAAGGAGTAAGCATTGATTATTCTACTGAAGCTTTATGAAAAACATTTGACTATGAAAATAATTGGACCACTTGCAGCAATTTTGGGCTTGTTTCTAAGTCATATTTCATCCCCTGTTCTTGTTTCTTTTATTTCAACTGCTTATTCAATCTTAATCAGCAATGTGGACCATGGTAAATCACTCTAAACATAATTTCCAGCATATCTTGCAAATTAAAATATTTTTGTAAAACTGGAGGTAGTCAAGTAGTCCTCATCTATTCAGAGTTAAATATCCATGTATCAATTTTTGCTGCTGCATTTTGAGGTGGAATCATTGCAGAATTGAGTCTTCATCACATTGCATTCTTAAGGAAGATATAGCTATACAGATTAAAGCTAAAGAACGTTTTCAAATTCTTACCACATACTGTAAGGCTGAAGCATCACCTTAAGATATACAGGATTACTTTCAATCTTCTATGGCACCTCTTTGAGGCACATATTTTCAAAAGATTTAAACTTAATGGAGTATTCCTGCAGAAGTTCATGACCACAAGGAGAAACTCATTCATCATTACTTAGTGTGTGTAACTCTCATAAAACAAGTTTAAAACAGACTTTGGATTTCAGGAGACATCTTTAGATTTCACTGAAGTCTGAAAGCAGGGATGAAAATTCAGGTGGATCACCTCTCACCTTGTTCTGAAGCAATACAGAAGTTACAGCCAAGTAAGATTGAAGGTGGATTATCCTCTCTAATGCCAGCAAAGTGTATTTATAATACTGTCATTACATTTACAAATGTATTCTATAGCTGCAAAAATGTGTCCACTTTACAAGTAACTGTATATGTTTATTAGAAAAAGTATTTTATTTTTAACTTTTTTTTTTTTTGCTATTTGTTCTGCTATCATTTCCCCTTAATAAACTAAGAAATGTAAGTTGGATACAATTAGACATGAATAAATTCAATTCATTTGGTTAATTCATCTTATTGTGCTCTTAGGTCAATTTGCTAATTTCAGTGAGGCAACACAGTACAAAAAGTTTATGTAGTGGAACTTGGTTAATAACAAATATTATATTACAAAGGTGCTAATTGAAATTTTCTTTAGACTAGACTTCAAATATTTTGCAAAAGCTAAAACTGTTGGAATTTACACAATTGAGAAAAGCCAGGCATACCTGGCATTTTGCTGCTCTAACAAAAAGGAAAAACATATTTTCAAAAGCTTAACCCTTCTGTCAAACAACTAAAAAGCAGTTCTTCAAGGAAAAAAAACTCACCAAACTATTTTTTCCTGATGACATTCTGGGCACAATTTTTACTTTATTATGTCTTTTCTCCAATGTAACTACCCTTTCAACTTTTTGGTTGTCCATCAGAAAATTATATATATACATATATATACACATTTGTAAATATACCACAAATATAAACATAAGGTACATATTGATTAGCACCTTACATTTCATATTAATATCTTATTATTCATTAAATATACCATAAATAAAATGTGTATAAAACATTAATGTAGATATAATGAATTATTATAACCTGAGCTACAATATAATCACCTCCAAGTTTAATAAATACAACAATGCCAATATACACACACAAACACACACACAGAGTGATTGCAAGTAAATGGTAATTCTCCTCTCTCTACTGGTAAAACAAAGCTGAATTTTATGATATTTGCTCCTTTATTTTTTTCCTTTATCTTATCATCATTATATGGTAACTAATATCTATAGCTTAGTGTTGCTTGTTTTCAAATTTTATTAAAGGTATTATTTGGTGTCTAACTTTTTTAGTTCAATATTATGTATTTCAGATTCAAGCATATTGTGTGTAGCTATAGCTCATTAATTTTCTTTGATGTATGGTGTTCTATTATATCAACAGAATACAATATCTTTATCCATTTCTTGGTTGACAGAAAGTTGAATTGTTTCTAGGATTGACACATATATAGTACATAGTGCTGCTCTTTATGTTCTATTTTATTTTTTATTTTTTTATTTTTTTTTTATTTTTTGCGGTATGCGGGCCTCTCACTGTTGTGGCCTCTCCCGTTGCGGAGCACAGGCTCCGCACACGCAGGCTCAGCGGCCATGGCTCACAGGCCCAGCCGCTCCGCGGCATGTGGGATCTTCCCAGACCGGGGCACGAACCCGTGTCCCCTGCATTGGCAGGCGGACTCTCAACCACTGCGCCACCAGGGAAGCCCCTTTATGTTCTATTTTAAAATTTACATATCTTAGAGATCTTTTCATATTTGTGTGTGTTGTGTATATGTTATCACATGTACAATAAATATATGTGTATGGTATATATCTGTACTATATACACATAAATAAACATGATACATACATAGATTATATATATATATGAATGTGTGTGTACACACACTTACACACACATATATACACACTGTAATATAAACATATTTCTTTTAAATGGCTGCACGGTTTCCATTTTGTGGATGTAATATGTTTTTAACCTGTCTCTTATTGAAGGACATTTACAATGTGTTTAATCTTTTGGTATTACAAGAAATTAGATTGTACATCCTACTACATTTGTCTTTGCACACATGTACAAGTGTATCTTGAAAACAAATGTCCAGTAATAGAATTTCTGGGTCAAGTAAATACTATCTAGACTTCTTAAATGGCTATTTTTACTTTTTCAAACGAAATTACATAAACTCATACTTTTGCACCACATTTAATATTTCTATTATTTTTTTAAATTCAGTCTCTGTTTGAATAAATAGTTTTAATACCTACTGGGTGCAGTTTGCTAGGTGAGAATACAGGAAAGTTATTTGTAGGAGTGAAGATATTGTCAGAATACCTTCTTTTGGTAATTGGAGTAACTTAATATATGTCAAGCCTATCTACTAAAGTCAAGCAGAGGTCCTCTGTTTATTGTGAAGGCTTAAAATTGACGAACCTACAGAGAAATATAAACTACCAACCACCAGTCTACAGATAAATGGAGTCTCTGCTTCTTTGTGGTGGTGATGGTTTAAAATTAATGAGAAAAAGAAAGGGGGTCATTATTTCAAAGGAAAGTTCTAGAAATGTTTGCCCCTTTCCATTTTTCTTTGATCAAATTTTTTGACAATTATGCCTAAGAATATGATCAGCAAACAGGCACTTACACTGCCTGTCAAACCATACAAATTAAACTTAATCCAGATCAAATTTTTAAGCAGGTGAAGCTTGTCTTCATATTCTTTCATTTTCCATGTCATGGTTTCCATATTCAGATTTCTTAATATTCTGAAGTCAGATTTTCAGGGATTTATGCTGTCCTCTAGCTGATTAAAAAAAAAAAATTCCCCCTTCTATCCCTATAGAAGTTCATCTGTCACATGGTCCATTTGTTCAGATTCTAAGGGATGGCAATTAGGTAAACTAATCTGAACTAGAGCATCAATTCATAATTATAAATTACTGCATTATATCTCCCAATTATTAGTCCCCAGATTATTAATCTTGTGCAATACTATGCTTTGTGTGCAACAAAGTTGAGTGTATCATCCTTCTGCATCATTATCTTACCCACATTAAGAAAGCAGACTTTTGGGGCTTCCCTTGTGGTGCAGTGGTTGAGAGTCTGCCTGCCGATGCAGGGGACACGGTTTCATGCCCCGGTCCGGGAAGATCCCACATGCCGCAGAGCAGTTGGGCCTGTGAGCCATGGCCGCTGAGCCTGTGCATCCGGAGCCTGTGCTCCACGACGGGAGAGGCCGCAACAGTGAGAAGCCTGCGTACAGCGAAAAAAAAAAAAAAAAAAAAAAAGAAACCAGACTTTTGTAAACTAATAAGTTTGACTGATTGTCAAAATATACCTCAAATGGACCTGCAAGAAGAATAAGTAATGGTAAACTGTAGCTGACAGCAGAGGTGATGAAAGTCAAGCATGAAAATACATTTTGACAAATATTTTACATATCTTCATAATGCATGTGCATGTGCTGGATCTGAATAAACTCTTGCATTTATTTAGAGTAAAGCTTAACCTTTCCAAGGAATACATTTTCATCAGAAAAGAGCAACAATTGTGCTTTATTACAAAATTGTCTTTTCCTATTTTTCATTTGTTTTGAAATTGATAGTAAAATAAACGTATATGCATTTTTTTCTTGGAAGAAAACTTGAGATTGATTATGAAAATAATAACCAGAAAAAATGAAAGAAAACCTTGCAGGACCATAATATATGGTGAAAATAGATCAACCACTACCAAAAAAAATATTTTAAGAGCTAAACAACGAAAATATAGAAAATAATAATAAAATATTTGGTTGGCCGTGAAGAAACATTGACTCTAGTCAGTGGAAAATGCTACCTCTGGTATGTTTTCCTCTTTTGAAGACTAAATTCATTTCCCTGAAAATAACTAAAATTAAGCAAAATTAATGCACCTCTACTGGTAGATACTGAAAACTAAATACTAATCTTGATTTTGACTTTGATTTTAACAGCTAAAGAAAAACTTAGGAATTAACCACAACTACATATGAATATGAACTTAAGTTTGTTCCCTAATTCTTTATTTCATTTGAGATTTTAAAATTATTCTTAGAATTAAACAGAATGAACAATGTTTGGCAAAAATAAATATCGTTGCTGGGCTTGCTGCCATTATACTGCTCAAATAAATGTGTGTTACCAGTCAATAGACTGATAGCCTAAACAAAATATTGTTTCTTCTTGTGAATACCTTAAATATAAATATGTTTTTAGAAAACTAATAAAATCTTATAGTTTCCAACCACAAGAAAAATTATTATCTAAATTCATATTATCTAAATTCATGACTTACTTGAATGTAATCTCTATGAGGGCAGACATCATTTAATGTATCTCCAGTTCCTATAACAGTGTCTGAACACAGAATGAACTCAGTATATATTTGTTAAATAATTAAAAAAAACCCTAATCTCCACTCTTACCTTTTATCTGGGGTTTCTAACACATGTTTTACTAATTTATACCTATCTATATAAACTTCATCTGCAAAAACAAATGGGAGTACATCAAACTAAACAGTTTTTGCACAATGAAGGAAACTGTCAACTAAAGGAAAAGGCAGCCTACTGAATGGAGGAACATATTTGCAAAAGATAAACTTGATAATATGCTAATATCCAAAACATACAAAGAACTCAAACAACTCAATATCAAAAAGACCAAACACCTGAATTAATACATGGGCAGAAGACATGAATAGATATTTTTTTACAAATAAGACATACAAAGAACAAATGGACACGAAAAAATGCTGAACTTCACCAACACTCAGGCAAATGCAAATCAAAACCACAGTGAGATATCACCTCATATCTGTCAGAATGACTATTATCACAAAGACAAAAAATAAGTGTTGGCAAGTGTGTGGAGAAAAGGGACATTTGTGCATATTTGGTGAGAATGTAAACTGGGGCAGGCACAATGGAAAATAGTATGGAGGTTCCTCAAAAATTTAAAAATAGAACAACCATATGATTCAACAATTCCACTTCTAGGTATTTTCCCAAAGAAAACAAAAATAGTAACTTGAAAAGATATTTGCACCCCTATCTACATAGGTTCATTGCAGCATTATTTACAATAGCCAATATATGGAAGCATCCTAAGTGTCCACCAATAGATGAATGGCTAAAGAAGATGTGATGTGTGTATATATATATATATATATATATATATATATATATATATATATATATATGTATATATGTACACACACACATATATATTACACACACACACACAGGCACACACAATGGAACATTATTGGGCCATGAAAAATGAAACCTTTCCATTTGCAACAACATGTCTGGGCCTAGAGAATATTATGCTAAGTGAAATAAGTCACATAGAGAAAAACAAATACCATATGATTTGACTTATATGTGGAATCTAAAAACCAAAACAAATGAACAAACATAACAAAATTGGAGCAGACTCATAGATGCAGTGGACAAACCGGAGGTTGCCAGAGGAGAGGAGAATGGGCAGATGACCAATCTAGGTGAGGGAGATTATTTCAGTTATGAAAGAAATAAGTCACAGAGGTTTAATATACTGCATAGAGAATATATTCAATAATATGTTAATATCTTTGGGTGACAAATGATAACTAGACGTTGTTGTGGTCATTTTGTAATATACAAAAATATCAAATCTCTGTGCTGTACACCTGAAACTGGTATAACGTTGTAAGTCAATTATACTTCCATTAAAAAAAAAAATAAAAAGAAAGTGATTAGCAGATCTAAAGACTGTTCCTGATAGGTAAGTGAGTAACCATCAGTGAGTTAGAAAAGCATTACCATGAGTAACACAATATTCATGATTACCATCAGCATGAGTACTTGTAGTCAGTTATACTCAAAGGAGGTTATATATTCTACTATAATTATGTGGAATCCCTATTCAAAATGAACCTGTCTAATGGAGTTCTTTTCTCCTTGGTTCTTTAGACTATACTTTTATCACAGAATGTAAATTTATTATGAAAAACTGCCATGATCAGAAACCTTAATTCTTCCTTGTTTCTCAAAAATTTGTAGGGCTAATTTCCTAGCCCACATATTTACCTTCACATCTGCTAATATTATAAAATAGCTGAGTCTCCCCTAAAATATCTTTTATAAAGCAGAAGTTATGGGACAGTAGCATTAAAGTAAAATGAGAAGATTGATACCACGGCCTTCCCTGACAGCTCTGCTCCTATTAGCAGAAGTTTCTTGAGATGGCAGGACAAAGCCCAGGGCAGCATATGCTGTGACAGTCATGGTCATGGCCTATCCTGTTATTTCCTTTTTAAGTTGCCTTGCATTGTTAGAAATTTCCTATCCATCTATGAGATATCTCTAAGGTATTGCTATGGTTATGATTTAATATAGAGAGCACAAAGTAGTGATACTAAAAAAGAAAAATAAAGAAAAAATGAAAAACAAACAATAAATGAATTATAGAAGAAATGAAATGTATAAAATGAAACATTTTGTTGTATGTATTTAGAAGAAAATTGAAGAGCATATTCATTTCTCATTTGTTTTAACACTGTGACACATCATTTTATTTTATTTTTGAATTTTATTTTATTTATTTTTTATACAGCAGGTTCTTATTAGTTATCAATTTCATACATATTAATGTATATAAGTCAATCCCAATCTCCCAATTCATCACACCCCCACCACCCACCCCCACTGCTTTCCCCCCTTGGTGTCCATACGTTTGTTCTCTACATTTGTGTCTCTATTTCTGCCCTGCAAACCAGTTCATCTGTACCATTTTTCTAGGTTCCACATATATGCATTAACATGCAATATATTTTTTTCTCTTTCTGACTTACTTCATTCTGTATGACAGTCTCTACATCCATCCGCGTCTCTACAAATGACCCAATTTCATTCCTTTTTATGGCTGAGAAATATTCCATGGTATATATGTACCACATCTTCTTTATCCATTTGTCTGCTGATGGGCATTTAGGTTGCTTCCATGACCTGGCTATTGTAAATAGTGCTGCAATGAACATTGGGGTGCATGTGTCTTTTTGAAATATGGTTTTATCTAGGTATATGCCCAGTAGTGGGATTGCTGGATCATATGGTAATTCTATTTTTAGTTTTTAAGGAACCTCCATACTGTTCTCCATAGTGGCTGTATCAATTTACATTCCCACCAACAGTGCAAGAGAGTACCCTTTTCTCCACACCCTCTCCAGCATTTGTTGTTTGTAGATTATCTGATGATGCCCATTCTAACTGGTGTGAGGTGATACCTCATTGTAGTTTTGATTTGCATTTCTCTAACAATTACTGATGTTGAGCAGCTTTTCATGTACTTCATGGCCTTCTGTATGTCTTCTTTGGAGAAATATCTATTTAGCTCTTCTGCCCATTTTTGGATTGGGTTATTTGTTTTTTAAATAGTGAGCTGCATGAGCTGTTTATATATTTTAGAGATTAATCCTTTGTCCATTGATTCATTTGTAAATATTTTCTCCAATTCTGAGGGTTGTCTTTTCATCTTGTTTGTATTCTCCTTTGCTTTGCAAACACTTTTAAGTTTCATTAGGTCCTGTTTGTTTATTTTTCTTTTTATTTCCATTACTCTAGGAGGTGGATCAAAAAAAATCTTGCTGTGATTTATATCAAACAGTGTTCTTCCTATGTTTTCCCCTAAGAGTTTTACAGTGTCCAGTCTTACATTTAGGTCTCTAATCCATTTTCAGTTTATTTTGATGTATGGTGTTAGAGAGTGTTTGAATTTCATTCTTTTATGTATAGCTGTCCAGTTTTTCCAGCACCACTTATTGAAGACACTGTCTTTCCTCCATTGTATATCCTTGCCTCTTTTGTCAGAGATGAGTTGACCACAGGTGCATGGGTTTATCTCTGAGCTTTCTATCCTGTCCCATTGATCAATATTTATGTTTTTGTGCCAGTACCATAATCTCTTGATTACTGTAACTTTGTATTGTACTCTGAAGTCAGGGAGTCGGATTCCTCCAGCTCCGTTTTTTTCCATCAACATGTCTTTGGCTATTCAGGGTTTTTTGTGTCTCCATAGAAATTTTAAGATTTTATTTTTGTTCCAGTTCTGTAAAATAATGCCATTGGTAATTTGAACAGGGATTGCATTGAATCTGTAGATTGCTTTGGGTAGTTTAGTCATTTTCACAATACTGATTTTTCCAATCTAGGAACATGGCATATCTCTCCACCTGTTTGTATCATCTTTAATTTCTTTCATCAGTGTCTTATAGTTTTCTGCATACAAGTCTTTTGTCTCCTTAGGTAGATTTATTCCTAGGTATTTTATTCTTTTTATTGCAATGGTAAATGGGAGTGTTTCCTTAATTTCTCTTTCAGATTTTTCATCATTAGTGTATAGGAATGCAAGAGATTTTGGTGCATTAATTTTGTATCCTGCAGCTTTACCAAATTCATTAATTAGCTCTAGTAGTTTTCTGGTGGCATCTCTAGGATTCTCTATGTATAGTATCATGTCATCTGCAAACAGTGACAGTTTTACTTCTTCTTTTCTGATTTGTATTCTTTTTGTTTCTTTTTCTTCTCTGATTGCTGTGGCTAGCACTTCCAAAACAATGTTGAATAATAGTGATGAGAGTGGACATCCTTGTCTCATTCCTGATTTTAGAGGAAATGCTTTCAGTTTTTCACCATTGAGAATGATGTTTGCTGTGGGTTTGTCGTATATGACCTTTATTATGTTGAGGTAGTTTCCCTCTATGCCCACTTTCTGGAGAGTTTTTATCATAAATGGGTGTTGAATTTTGTCAGAAGATTTTTCTGCATCTATTGAGATGCTCATATGGTTTTTATCCTTCAATTTGTTAATATTGTGTATCACATTGATTGATTTATGTATATTGAAGAATCATTGCATCCCTCAGATAAATCCCACTTGGTCATGGTGAATGATCATTTTACCGTGTTGTTGGATTTTTTTGCTAGTATTTTGTTGAAGACTTTAGCATCTATATTCATCAGTGATATTGATCTTTAATTTTCCTTTTCTGTAGTATCTTTGTCTGTTTTTGGTATCTGGGTGATCATGGCCTCATAGAATGAGTTTGGGAGTGTTCCTTCCTCTACAATTTTCTGAAGAGTTTGAGAAGGATCAGTGTTAGCTCTTCTCCAAATATTTGAAAGAATTCACCTGTGAAGCCATCTGGTCCTGGACTTTTGTTTGTTGGAAGATTTTTAATCACAGTTTCAATTTCATTACTTGTGATTAGTCTGTTCATATTTTCTTTCTATTTCTTCCTGGCTCAGTCTTGGAAGGTTATACTTTCTAAAAATTTCTCTGTTTCTTCTAGGTTGTCCATTTTATTGGCATAGAGTTGCTTGTAGTAGTCTCTTAGGATGTTATGTATTTCTGCAGTGTCTGTTGTAACTTCTCTATTTTCTTTTTTAATTTTATTGATTTGAGTCATCTCTTTTTTTTTTTTTGATGAGTGTGGGTAAAGGTTTCTCAATTTTGTTTATCTTCTCAAAGAAACAACTTTTAGTTTTATTGATCTTTGCTATGTTTTCTTTGTTTCTGTTTCATTTATTTCTGCTCTGATCTTTATTATTTCTTTCCTTCTACTAACTTTGGGTTTTGTCTTCTTTCTCTAGTTCATTTAATGTAAAGTTAGATTATTTATTTGAGATTTTTCTTGTTTCTTGAGGTAGACTTTATTGCTATAATCTTCTCTTTTTGAACTGCTTTAAAAATATGGAATGCTTCACGAATTTGCTTGTCCTCCTGTGCAGGGACCATGCTAATCTTCTCTGTATTGGTCTAAATTCAGTATATGTGCTGCCGAAGCAAGTACTCTGACAGATCATTTTAGATGTCATCACCTGTCCAGGAATGTCACGCATATCTCTGCCCATCCAGACAGACATTGGGTGGGGAAAACCAATCATTTCTTTCCCCCATGTGTCAGCCTTTCCCCCCCACTTCAATGTAAAATTCTGTATATTGTATTTTGGGGAAAAAACAAAAAGAAAATTTGATTTTTAAAGTGCTTCAAATATGACATTGGCTAGCTCTATGCTCAAATTGATATGGTAACTTGCAAGAAGATATATTTTTGATTTAAGCTACACTACATTATTTTAATTAATTGTTCTGATTATAAAATGTGATAACGTATATTAATATTACTTGAGTTAGTTTGAAATTCAGTTTTCTGCATGTAAAATTTAAATATCCTGAAAATTTTTCTATTTGTTTATCCTTCAGAAATTATTATTTTACACTTCCTATGTGTAAAATAATACACTTAGTACATTGCCTTGTGCAACATTATGCATACCATAAGCAATTGTACAAAATTGGTGTCTGCATTCAAAGAATTCATGCCACAGTAGTTAGATTTGGAGAAGATTTCCAATGCAAAATACTCTATGTTGTTGACATAGGCTCCTACTATTTCCAAAGCAAAAGATGGAGATAATGAAGTACAAACAAGTGATTGTAATGTGAACACACAATCAAATGATTTATACTTACAAATATTCTAACCGATATATACAACATACTCCCAAATTCCTTTTAGTGTATTGGTGATGTTAAATTCTTTTATATAATAATTCAATATATTTTCCTAAAGGCATTTTTTGTTTATGTCATGAACTATCCCTTCTTGAACCGTTCCTGAATGTCAGGCTATCCAAACCAAATGAGTGCCCCTAGAATGAATGCATTTTTCCATTGCACATGGGTTTTCCCATTACAATGCTATTACCATAAAGGGGGACTTCTTATTAAAGGAATGGACAAGCAGTTTCTACATTTACTGAGATCTTAATTCTGGTTCAATAAACTCTTACTCTATTCTTGTGTTAGCTCATTCCTTTTAATTCTGAATTTTTTTCTGCATTTTCCATTTCTTTGCAAACCAGGGGAATTCCCTGAAATTACCTTGAATCCACTGAGTTTCACATTCTATTTCAACAATATAACATGGATCCCTCTCCCTCTTCAAGAACAAATATTTTCCTTCTGAATATTCTAACAATTTAACATTCTACAAACACATATGTTCTTCCAGATATTATGTTGGAGTAAATCGAAAAGCTAACCCATGGTTTATAATTAGATTAACTTCAACATCAGACTCACAAATCTGCACTGATCAACGTATAGCATTATTGATGAAATTTTGGGAAAATTATATATGTTTTACCACCACTTCTTAGCACTTTTTCTATTTGAAGGAGTTTCACTGTCAATGTCAATTGTGTATGATTCTTCTAATTACTCAACTTGTTTCAACAAAATAGTATAAGCACTGTTTTTTTAATCACAATTAAGCCAATGAGATTTTCTTTTCCTTTTCAAAGGCTTAATCTAGGCATTTTTAAAAGTGGCCTTAATTTCTTGCAACAAGAGGTTCTAGGCCCATCCCACTTTTTATCCAGTTTCATTGAGGTATGTTTGGTAAACAAAAATTGTATACAGACAGTCCCTGACTTAGAATGGTCCAACTCAAAATTTTTCAAATTTACAATGGTGCAAAAGTAACATGAATTCGGTGCAAAGTGTACTTCAAATTTTGAATATACTGAGTAACGAAATGTAGTAGGCACAGAGCCGCAGCTGAGCAGTGTCACCTGCCAATCAGCCAGATGATCACAAGGGTGAACAACCAATACACTTACAACCATTCTATATACATACAACCATCCTGTTTTCACTTTGAGTGCAGAATTCAATAAATTACATGAGATATTTAACAATTTATTATAAAATAGGCTTTGTATTAGATGATTTTTCCCAACTGTAGGCTAATGTAAGTATTCTGAGCATGTTTAAGGTCAATTAGGTTAAGTTATGATGTTTGGTAGGTTAGGTGTATTAAATGCATTTTTGACATATGATATTTTCAATTTATGATGGGTTTATTGGGATGTAACCCCATCATAAGTTTATAAGTTGAGGAAGATTCATATATTTATGATGTACAGCATGATCTTTTGATGTATACATATGATATTATTACCATAATACAGCTAACTGACATATTTGTCACCTCAGGTTATTAATATTTATTTATTGGTGAGGACACTTAAAATCTACTCTCCTAACTATAGGCCCAATTGAAACATTTTACCACAGAAAAGCTTTCATGTACTTCACAAAGAAGACATTTTATTAGTTATTTGTCTCTAGAGAAGAATATTATTACAAACTAAACTCACCAGCTAAGTGTTCACATTGTTTTTTTCCACCTTAGTACCAAGGTAAAGCAGTGTGGTGCCAGAGTATGCTCTACTTTGTGATGGCAAAGATTTTCCATTTTTTACAAAAATTTGAAGTTTATTTAGTGCCACCGTTTTCTTTTTTTCTCTTATTTCCACACACACTGTGGAGTGCCATCTGTATATAGCCATGTAAACCTTGTGTTATTGTTTGCTACAAAACTTGGCTCCAGCTTACTGAGTGAAGGAAGATTTTAGGCTGCAGTGCAGAGTGAAAACAAGGTCACTTTGTAAAATAGTTTGGCAGTTTATCCAAAATTAAACATATGATTCAACAGTTACCCTCTAAGACATATATTCAAACTAACTAAAAACTTATATCAACACAAAAATATGAACATGAATGTTAACAGCAGCATTACTTGTAATAACCAAAAAGTCCAAACCACCCAAATAATCATCAATTGATTAAAGAATAAATAAAATGTGATATATCCATATAACACAACATTATTTAGCCATAAAAATAAGTTACCAATTTTTCCTATAGCATTGATAAGCCTTGGAAATATTCTGCTTATTGAAAGAAGTCAGACGCAAAGGCCACATAGTGCATAATTTTTTCTACATGAAATGGCCGGTATAGAAAACTCCATAAAGACAGAATGTAGATTAGATGTTGGTAGGGTTTATTTTTTGAGTTGATAAAATGTTCTGGAATTAGATAGTGGTGGTTATTGAACAATTCAGTCAATATTCTAAAAATCATTCAACTGTACACTTTGAAACAGTGGATTTTATGGTATGTGAATCATATCTTAATAAAAAAAATGTGAGGACAAGAGGTGGATACTTGTATAGATTGAGACACACTTTACATATTTCTGCTTCTGGCCAGACTGGAATAACAGGGGACAGATTTATCTTCCCTCAAACAACTAAGAAACTGGGCAAAATATATGAAACAACAATTCTCAAGATGACTTTAAATATTATGCAAAAAGGACAGTATTTTCTGAGAGAAGTGAAACAGACAAGATAATTTTCTGTTGTCCCATGTTACTAAGCAGAGAAATATTCCAGGAACAACACAGGGAAGGAATAGAAGGGCACAGACTGGTGAACTTTCTGAGTTGAGGAGGTGGAGACCAGAGACCGGAGAAGCAAAGGCATTTAGAATTTGCATGATTTTCTATGCAGAAAAATCTGCTGAATCTAAAAAATAAATAAAAGAAGAAATAACTCAAAACAAAGAAGTTAGGTTCAGCATTTTTGTAGGGTGCCAGTTTATTATAGAAATATCAACTATATTTCTATACACGAAAAATAAAGAAATTAAAATACAATACCATCAAAAGTTTGGAATATTAGGAATAAATCCAACTAAAGATATGCAACACTTGTACACTCAAATTAGTGCTGAAAGGCATTAAAGAAGACCTGAATAAGTGGAGAATTTTACTTCTTTTGGGGCTTAGAAGGCTCAATACAGCTAAGATGGCAATTCTCCCTAAATTGATCTATAAATTCCATGTGATTTCTATCGAAATCTCAGGAGGTTGTTTTTAGATATTGACAAGATGATTCTAAAACTGATATATAAATCAAAAACCTAGAGTAATAATAACAAGTTTGAAAAAAGAAGAACAAACTTGACAGACATATCACCTAACATTAAGACTTATTGTAAAGCTTCAGTAATCACTCCTGAATAATATTTATGTCAAAGATCACTGAACTAGAATAGAAAGTGCCACTAAAGACCCACTTGCATATATTCAATTGATTTTAAACAAAGATGCAAAGACAATTCAGTGGAGAATCTGTAAATCTTTTCAACAAATTTTGTTGGAACAATTGCACAAAATGAACTTGAACCCATGCTTTTTCCACATACAAAAATTAACTCAAAATGGACTTTAAACATAATGTGTTTCACAAAGCTATAAAACTTCTAAATAATACTTAGAAGAATATTTTTTGACCTTGGTAATGCAAAAATTTCATACATATACTAAAAGCAAAATCCATAAAATACACAAATCCATTAATTTGATGTTATCAAAAGTAAGAAAAATACTGCTAAGACAGGAAAAGACAAACCGTAACAGGGAAAAATTATTTGCAAATCATATATCTGATAAAGGATTTATATATAGAATGCATAAAGACCTCCTAAAATGCAACATTAAGAAAGAAAATAACCTAATAAAAAAATGAGCCAAAGTTTGGAAGACACTTTACCAAAGATGATATTCTTTTTCCAAATGAAGATATTAAAAAAGACATGCAACATGACGAGTCATTAGAGAAATGCAAATGAAAACCATAGTGTGATAAAGCATACCTATTAGAATGGCTAAAATAAAAATGTTGACCATACCAAGTGTTGATTAGGATATGGTACAACTTGAGCTCTCTAAGTTGCATGTGGGAATGCAATATGGCACAGTCACTTGAGCAATCAACTTTATACTTTCTTCGGGTTTCTTTTTTTTTTTTTTCTGTGGTACGTGGGCCTCTCACTGCTGTGGCCTCTCCCGTTGCGGAGCACGGGCTCGGGACGTGCAGGCTCAGAGGCTATGGCTCACGGGCCCAGCCGCTCCACAGCATGTGGGATCCTCCCGGACCGGGGCACGAACCCGTGTCCCCTGCATCGGCAGGCGGACTCTCAACCACCGCACCACCAGGGAAGCCCTTTATACTTTCTTAAAAAGGTAAATAGCATGAACATAGGGCCCAGTCTTTCCATTCTTAGGTATTTACCTAAGACAAAGGAGAGCTTATACCAAAAAATAAATAAAAATAAATTTTTAAAAAGGGACTTGCAGTCCAGTGGTTAAGACTCCATGCTTCCACTGCAGGGGGTGTGGGTTTGACCCCTGGTCAGGGAATTAAAATCCCACATACTGCACAGTCGGGCCAAATTAAAAAAAAATAAAAAATAAAAAAAAGAGAACTTAAATCCATATCAAGACACATATGCAACTATTTACAGATGTTTGATTTGTAATATTGCTAAACTGGAAACCACCCAAATGTCCATCAGGAAGTAAGTGCTAAGAACATTGTGGTATATCCATACAATGGAAAGCTAATCACCTATAAAAAGGAATGAACTATTGATGAATTCAACAACATAGATAAACCTCAAAACTCTTATGTTGAGTGGAAGAAGCTAGACAAAAAAAATAAAATATATAACTTAGAATCTACTTGAAGAATTCAGTATATGTATACTACTCTACAGTGATCCAAAGCAGAACATTGGTTGCCTTGGGGAGAGAGGAGAGAGTAGATCAAAAGGGCAGAATAGAGAGATTATGTAAGAGTGTAAGAAAACTTTTGGGGATGAAGAATATGTTCACAATTTTGATTATGTTGATGTTTTTACAAGTGCATAAATATGTCAAAGTTTATCTAATTATATAATTTAAGCATGCATAATTATTTCAATGTTAATTGTAGTTCAATAAAGCTATTAACAGATTTTTTTAAATCATAAATACATCTCTAATTTTTGTACTGTGTGCCAATAGGGAGATTACCACAGAGATAAGACACATTTCAAACTCGTAAAATTATACCCTGAAAAACATAGTCTGATTTAACCAAAAAAAACAAAAAAGAAAAAGAAAGAACAAAAATTATTTGTTCAGACAATTTTAGAACTGTTTTTGAAAATCCTCTAAGTAACAATATCAAGAAATCATAAATCCATGTGAATTGGGTGGTTCTTCTTGCCTCAGAAGCTGTAGAAAACATACTCGAGCCAAATTTTGAAATGACAATAAATAATGGGAACTTTATTTTCAAAACTTCAGACTTTGACAAATATCTTAGAGAACTATATTTGGTGTTATATTATTGTACCTTTAATTCTCTTAATCCCAGTATATAATGGTGGTTGTCCTCAACAAAACTATGTTTGAAACACAGTATTTTACTAAGAAATACCTGTGATTAACATAATAATTGAACACAGTATGTTACTTTAATACTATGGAAAATTAGGCTCCACAGTAAAGAAGTGAAACTATATTTGTGACTTGTATAGATAATTATGAGATATTAAATAAGAAAATGTAGAAAATCATATATGCTTTCTGTGACTTAGTCAAAAATATGTTACATATGTGTGTACCTGCATACACATGTATGAGTGTATATATGTGTGATTCTATGAGCACAGAGAAAAATGGGGGCATGCCTGTTAAGTAGTCAACATACATCTCCTGGGGTAAGAATGTTTAAAAGGAGAGACAGTAGTAAAAAAGGAACATGTTGAAAAAAATCTATAATCTAATTAGATCACATTAATAAATTTATGTAGTTTAAAAAAAATGAAGTATAGTTGATTTAAAATGTTGTGTTAGTTTCAGGTGTACAGCAAAGTGATTCAGTTAAATTCACTCCTAATTTATTCCTCCCTCTCCTCCTTCCCCCCCCACCCCCATCCTGCAACCACAAGTTTGTTCTCTACCTCTGTGAGTCTACCTCTGTCTTGTAAATAAGTTTATTTGGATCATTCTTTTAAACCCCACACATAAATGACACCACAGCATATTCAACTCTCTCTGTCTGACTTTTAAAATACACTACAATGCATAACAGAACAAACAATAGATTTATTATTTTAATACTGTCCAATACAACTGACTGAATGTTATTGCATTTAGTATATATAAAAATATGTATTTAAATTAAATGATACAAAATGCTGATATTCAACTTTTTGTGAATTCAAAAATGCCAATTCCATATCATTCAAACTAAATATTATGATAACTCATGCAGATTTTTTAAAGGCCACAAGTTCTGCACAAACACTGATCTAGTGAGACCCCACACATAAGGTTTCCAGAAGAAAAATGTATTCATCTATTTGAAAATAGAATATTATTAACTAGATCCTTTCCAATAACTTGTCAGATTATTGTCCAAGCAAAACTTCCTATTATGGAATACATACAATTTTTGATGAAAAGATAAAATAAAACCTAAATGTGCAATTGACTTGGGGAGAAATTAAAGAAAATTATTGGGCGCGAGGGACAAAAATAAAGCAAGAATCCAGAAACAAAGCAATCATTGAAGGTCTAGTGTCCTCACTGGTCTCTGGAGATGTCTGCTATCTTAGATTCCAGGTTTAAATGGATCAAAGTGACAATGTGAAGTTTGAGTAACAAGCAGGATAGAAAATCTGATCTGAAGCTCTCTAGATGAAGGAAAAAGAATAAAACATCCCTTAGGGTTATGGGGGGTGGTTACTTGACTGTCTCAAGTTTGGCTATGGATAGAGCAAAAAAAAAAAAAAAAGGAAGAAAAAAACTCAGAAAATTTCTAACCATATGCATTCACCTGATGTTGGCATTTTACTCCATATTTGCCACATACCCCCACAAGGGAAAACAATGTGGTCCAGATTGGTTATTTCCCCAAATATCTAAGAGAAGGAAAACATGAATCCTTTCTGCGAGAATGCAATTTAGAACCAAACTTCATAAACTTTCTATAGATAAAATTTCAATAAATATAAATTTGTAGTAAACCATTATGAGAAACACATGCAGAAAAAATCCTCACTCTATGAACTAGAGTCAGCAGAATCAACAAGAATCAGATCCTAGGTGCACACATAATTAGTAAATATTAAATAACAAGAGGATATAAACTAACATATTAATAGGTTTAAAATTTTGAAAAACAGTAACAAAATATAATAAGATAACCAGAGAATGAAAGGATTGTGTAAATATGAAAAAATATAAGTTCTAGATATAAAAACAGAAGGATGAAAGATGTAGATTCTTGTATATAGCAATGAAGTTCAATAACTGCTTATGACATTGCAGAGCAGTAACCATAAAGAGAAATTCTTTAGTCAACATAGAATGATGTAACTACCAAAAATTATAAGTATGTAGACAAATTTATAAAAAAAATTACAAAAGCGATAAGACAGTGAAATAAAATTTTAAATTACTATTATAATATAATTATCAACCAAAAAATATATGCAGGGTAAAATCTGCTTTAAAAAGAGAACAAAAATTATATATTTTTTTAAAGTTAAAAACAGAGAATGTACTACAATTAAAACTTTACTACAGGAACTTCTGAAAAAATATTCCAAAAGAAGAATGATGCTGACCATAAACAAAAAATCATAAAGCAAAGATAAAATGAGTCTAAATATATTAGCAGCCACATTTGGTGAAAATGGTAAACCTTTCCAAACAGAGATAAAGCTTTTTAGACTCAATTAAAAAACAATCCAGGGATTCCATGGTGGCATATTTATTGAGTGTCTGCCTGCCGATGCAGGGGACACACGTTCGTGCCCTGGTCCGGGAAGATCCCACATGCCACAGAGCAGCTGGACCCATGAGCCATGGCCGCTGAGCCTGTGTGTCCGGAGCCTGTGTACCGCAATGGGAGAGGCCACAACAGTGAGAGGCCCACATACCGAAAAAAAAAAAAATCCAAATAAAAAAAAATATTTCTAAGTGAAACACAATTACACACACACACACAAAGCAAATTTATAAAATTTGTTAGGCAAATACAAACAAAAACAAAAGGTTGTAGTAATAGCAAGAGAAGCAATACACTTTAAGAAATAAGTTAAAACCAGAGAAAGAGAGGATGATCACATATTGATAAAACAATTCATTTACCAATAAGACAGAGTAAGTAAAGTTTACAATAAACAGATTGCATATATATATATATATATATATATATATATATATATTAATATATTATCTATATATGTAAGAATAAATGCTAATGGAAAATATCATGTATTTAGACAAGAATACTAAGATACCTTTAAAGAAATAGATAATTTAAAAAACAGTCAAAACAAATGAGAGAGAAAATAATAGACTAACCGTACTCACAATAATAAATTGAAAAATTACTAAAATAATGTAAGCTATCAATGCAAATATTATGACGAATTTGGGATTATTCCAAGCATGTTATGTAAGTTTTAAATTAAGTAAAAAAAAAATTTATAAATGTAGTTTGACATGTTAGTTTATATTGAAAAATGGAAGAAAAAGATGATGATCTATTTAGATGCAGAAAATCACTTGATAAAATTCAGTATTATTTTATTATTTAAAATGACCTCTTAGCAAGTTATAAATAGAAAGGGACTTTCATGTATCCACCAAAGACCTATAGCAAGTATCAAATTCAATTAAAAATGCTTAAAACACTCACTTTAAAGTCCAGAACATGACAAGATGCCTATTCTTATCACTTCTATACTACATTACTTTGGACACCCTGGAGAGTGTTGTAAGATAGTCCCTTGCATAATTTGTAGCATAGGGAAACTGAGAATTTATGCTGCACATAAGAATGAGCAGGGTAGAATTCGGCTTTGCAGTATAAGTTATCCTTTTCCAAATTTGCTAATTAAAGTTAACTTACCTCTGCATCAACCACATAAGAAAAAGGATGATGAGACTGGCCTGAAATGGGTTTAAGGATAAATTCTTCCTCATGGAAACCATAATGAGGGGAAAATATGCTTCTACTCAAAACACAGTCATTAAAAAGAAAGTAGAGACTAGATTCCTCGTGTCAACCTTACATTCTTGAGCTGGCTACCCTTTCCTTCCACTAACTTGGAACAATATTAAGTATCCATTAGATAAATTGTTCCGTAAATCTTGAAATCACACACTTTACAGTTCTTCTCAAAGCATGCTCAAATGTATTGATATGATGTTGTTTGAACAGTACAGTTCAATAGAAGACATACAGATGGTCACTTGATCTACAGGACTATATTAGCCCACATGGAAAGGCCAATAAGTGAAATGTGAAATCATACCAGTATAGATTATTACTGTATTTCTTATCTACGCCCATAGGACCTCAGTCATTTTTATGGTATCTTTCCAGGACTGAGCATTTGTCTTTTTTTTTTCTTTTTCCTTAACACAAATTGAAATGCTCTATAGCTCTGTGGCCTGTTAGAGCCTGAAGTCAAGATCCAAATCTCTGTTACTATGTGGACAAGATACTACACAAGATTCACATAATAGCCAACTTTTTTTCTTTTTCTGCAAAGCTATTCATTTCAGAAAAAATGTAATGGAGTCCAGCAACTTTAGATTTGGCATCTTATGTATTTGTGAGACTAAGAAACATATGAAATGGTACATATATGAAAGTTTATAAGTAGTAATCGCATATAATTTAATTTTCTTTGTTACCATGAATGCATCCAGGTTATGAAAATAATCAACCCTCAATCATCAATTTCATTTAATTGCATATAACTAGATCAGCTCCTTTATTAATAAATTAATATATTTTCTTAATCTGTGGACAGAAACATTAGTTGAGAATTCACTTTCTTAGTCAAGTTGAAGGGATAACTAAGTAGACAGTTGGAAAATCCTGGCTAGTTAGTTGAGCCTGGCCATATGTAAAAACAAACAAACAAACAAACAAAAACAACAAAAAAAGAGAATTTGTTAAGGGCTTCATTCAGACTTAACTGAGAATTCAAACAGTTAAAAATAACATATTCTGGTCACTGTTTTGGCAAGGCCACAATGTTGTTTAATTCCACAGGGACTGATTCCTGTAGTACATACATGTGATGGAGTTATGCAACATGGCAGCCTTAGTTAAGTTTTCTTATAATCTGTGGGTTTTTTTTTTTCAAGTGTTAGTAATTACTAAAATTAGGTCTCAGCAATACTTAGGGCCATGACCTAATGCCATAGCAAATACAGGGTATACAGGGCCTGGGAACATATGACCTAAGTATAAGGACTGAAGAAAAATTGCAGAGTGCCAGTAGAGTTTCTTGAGAGAGAGAGCTCATGAAGACCAGGAGTACTGTTCTACTTAGTGAGGTCAGTGATTGTTAGGGGAGTAATACAGAGCCAGATACCAAAGGGTGTGGTCAATTCAGTCACTCTAGTGGGAGTACATAGTCTCATTTGTCATCATCGAATTGAGACAGGCTGGGACCTGGGAACTTTTGCTGCAGTGTTTGCACCTGGACAAATGTCTTCTTGAGAAACAAAATACAAAGAAACTATAAGGGAGTGCATTCTGCCAGCAGCCTTCATTTGGGCTGCAACTCTTCTCTGAGTCTCTGGCCACCTGGCCTACTACATCAGATTTTGGATTCACTAAGACTCCATAATCATAGAAAATAGAAAGCCTATCCTGGAGGACCTTCAAGAGGCAGAGGAGTAAGATGTGGAGATCATCTTCCTCCCCACAAATACATCAGAAATACATCTACATGTGGAACAGCTCCTACAGAACACCTACTGAATGCTGGCAGAAGACCTCAGACTTCCCCAAAGGCAAGAAAATCCCCATGTACCTGGGTAGGGCAAAAGAAAAAAAAAAAAAAAAAACAGAGGCAAAGAATAGGGACAGGACCTGCACCTCTGGGAGGGAGCTGTGAAGGAGGGAAAGCTTCCACACACTAGGAAGCCCCTTCACTGGTGGAGACGGGGAGTTGGTGGGGGTGAAGTTTCAGAGCCATGGAGGAGAGCACAGCAACAGGGATGCAGAGGGCAAAGCAGAGAGATTTCCTCACAGAGGAATGGTGCCAGCCAGTACTCACCATCCCAAGAGGTTTGTCTGCTCACCTGCCAGGGCGGGTGAGGGCTAGGAGCTGAGGCTCAGGCTCCAGAGTTCAGACCCTAGGGAGAGGACTGGGGTTGGCTGTGTGAAGACAGCTTGAGGGGACTACTGTGCCACAGTTACCTGGGAGGGAGTCCGGCAAAAAGTATGGACCTGCCAAAGAGGCAAGAGACCATTGTTTTGAGGTGTGTGAGGAGAGGGGATTCCTTCCCTATCTGCCCACAGAAGGCAGAGCACTGCCTAAGTGAGCTCCAGAGATGGGCATGAGCAGGAGCTATCAGCTCAGACCCCAGAGACAGGCATGAACACTAATGCTGCTGCCGCTGCCACCAGGACTCCTGTGTGCAAGCACAGGTCACTATCCACAGCCCCCACATGAGCCTGTGCAGCCCGCCACTGCCAGGGTCCCATGATCCAGGGACAAATTCCCTGGGAGAACACATGGTGCACCTCAGGCTGTTGCAACATCTTGAGAGTCTCTACTGCTGCAGGCATTCCCCACATTCCAATTATGACTACTGTACCCCTCCTTCCCCATGGCCTGAGTGAGCAAGAGTGTTCCAATCAGCCGCTGCTTTAACTCTCTCCTGTCTGGGTGGGGAACCAATGCTTGAGGGCAACCTATACACAGAGGTGGGGCCAAAACCAAAGCTGAAACCCAGGAGCTGTGAGAACACAGAAGAGAAAGGGAAATTTCTCCATGCAGCATCAGGAGCAGTGGATTAAATCCCCACAATCAACTTGATGTACCTTGCATCTGTGGAATAACTGAATAGACAATGAATCATCCCAAAATGGAGGCTGTGGACTTTGGGACCAACTGTACACTTGGGGTTTGCTGTCTGAAATTGATTTGTTTCTGACTTTTATGTTTATCTTAGTTTAGTGTTTACTGTTTATTATCATTGATGGCTTTGTTTATGTATTTGGTTGCTCTCTTCTTTTTTTAAAAAATTTATTTTACTATTTTTTATTTTAATAATTTTTGAAATTTTTATTTTATTTTAATTTTTTATAAAACTTTTTTTTTATTCTTTCTTTCTGACTTTTCTTCTGAGCTGTGTGCCTGGCAGGGTCTTGGTGCTTCAACCTGGTGTCAAGCCTGAGCCTCTGAGGTGGGAGAGCCAAGTTGAGGACATTTCACCACCAGGGACCTTCAAGCCCCATATAATATCAATCAGTGAGAGCTCTCCCAGAGATCTCCATCTCAACTCTAAGACCCAGCTCCACCCAATGGCCAGCAACCTCCAGTACTGGAGGCCCCATGCCAAAAACTAGCAATACAGAACACAATGCCACCCATTAACAGAGAGGCTACCTAAAAACATAATAAGGTCACAGACACCACTCAAAACACACCACAAGATGTGGCCCTGCACACTTGAAAAGCAAGATCCAGTCCCACCCATGAGAACACAAGCACCAGTCACCTCCATCAGGAAGCCTACACAACCCAGTGAACCAACCTCACCCACTAGGGGCAGACTCCAAAAACAACAGGACATGAAGCCTGTGAAAAGGAGACCCAAAACACAGCAATTTAAACAAAATGAGAAGACAGAGAAATACACAGCAGATGAAGGAGCAAGGTAAAAACACACCAGACCAAACAAGTGAAGTGGAAATAGGCAGTCTACCTGAAAAAGAATTCAGACTAATGATAGTAAATGTGATCCAAAATCTAGGAAATAGAATGGAGAAAATGCAAGAAATGCTTAACAAGGACCTAGGAGAGCTAAAGAGCAAACAAACAATGATAAACAACACAATAAATGAAATTAAAAATTCTCTAGAGGAATCAATAGAATAACTGAGGCAGAAGAATGGATAAGTGACTTGGAAGATAAAATAGTGGAAATAGCTACCACAAAGCAGAATAAACAAAAAAAAATAATGAAAAGAATGAGGACAGTCTCAGAGATCTCTGGGACAACATTAAATGCACGAATATTTGAAATATAGGGGTTGCAGAAGAAGAATAGAAAAAAGAAAGGGTCTGAGAAAATATTTGGAGAGCTTATAGTTGAAAACTTCCTTAACATGGGAAAAGAAATAGTCAATCGACCCCAGGAAGTGCAGAGTCCCAAACAGAATAAATCCAAGGAAAAACATGTCAAGACACATATCAATCAAACTATCAGAAATTAAATACAAAGAAAAAATATTAAAAGCAACAAGGGAAAATCAACAAATAACATACAAAGGAATCCCCATAAGGTGAACAGCCGATTCTTCAGCAGAAACTCTGCAAGCCAGAGGCGAGTGGCAAGACAAATTTAAAGTGATGAAAGGGAAAAACTACAACAAAGATTACTCCACCCAAAAAGGATCTCATTCAGGTTCGATGAAGAAATTAAAACCTTTACAGACAGGCAAAGGTTAAGAGAATTCAGCACCACCAGACCAGCTTTACAACAAATGCTAAAAGAACTTCTCTAGGAAGGAAACACAAAAGAAGGAAAAGACCTAGAAAAACAAATCCAAAACAATTAAGAAAATGGTAATAGGAACATACATATCAATTGGATCAATTTAAATGGATTAAATGTTCCAACCAAAATACATAGACTGGCTGAATGGATAAAAAAACAAGACCTATACATATGCTGCCTACAAGAGACCCATTGCAGACCTAAGGACACACATACACTGAAAGGGAGGGGATGGACAAAGATATTCCATGCAAATGGAAAGCAAAAGAAAGCTGGAGGAGTAATTCTCATATCACACAAAATACTCTTTAAAATAAACACTATTACAAGAGACAAAGAAGGACTATTCATAATGATTGAGGGATCAATCCAAGAAGAAGACATAACAGTTGTAAATATTTATGCACACAACATAGGAGCACCTCAATACATAAGGCAAATGCTATCAGTCATAAAAGGGGAAATTGACAGTAACAAAATCATAGTAGGGGACTTTAACACCCCACTTTCACCAATGGACAGATCATCCAAAATGAAAATAAATAAGGAAACACAAGCTATAAATGACACATTAGACAAGATGGAATTAATTGATGTTTATAAGACATTCCATCCAAAAAAAACCATAATAAACTTTCTTCTCAAGTGCTCATGGAACAATCTCTAGGACAGATCATATCTTGGGACACCAATCAAGCCTTGGTAAATTTAAGAAAATTTAAATCATATCAAGTATCTTTTCCAACCACAACACTATGAGACTAGATATCAACTACAGTAAAAAAAAAAAAAAAAAAAAAAAAAAAAAACCTGTAAAAAATACAAACACATGGAGGCTAAACAATACACTACTAAATAACAAAGATACTACTAAAGAAATCAAAGAGGAACCAAAAAATACCTAGAAACAAATGACAATGAAAACACAATGACTCAAAACCTATGGGAGGCAGCAAAAGCAATTATAAGATGGAAGTTTATAGCAATACAATCCTAGCTCAAAAAACAAGAAAAATCTCTAATAAACAACCTAATTCCACACTTAAGGCAATTAGAGAAAGAAGAACAAAAAAAAAAAAGTTAGCAGAAGGAAGGAAATCATAAAGATCAGATCAGAAAGAAATGAAAAAAGAAATGAAGGAAACAATAGCAAAGATCAATAAAACTAAAACCTAGTTCTTTGAGAAGATAAACAAATTGATAAACCATTATCCAGACTCATCAAGAAAAAGAGGCAGAAGACACAAATCACCAGTATTAGAAATGAAAAAGAAGAAGTAACATCTGACACTGTCAAAATACAAAGGATCATGAGAGATTATTACAAGCAACTACATACCAACAAAATGGACAACATGGAAGAAATGGACAAATTTCTAGAAAGGCACAACCTTTTGAGACTAAACCAGGAAAAAATAGAAAATATAAACAGACCAATCACAAGCACTGAAATTGAGACTGTGATTTAAAATTTTCCAACAAAAAATTTCCAGGACCAGATGGCTTCACAGGCAAATTTTATCAAACATTTAGAGAAGAGGTAACACCTGTCCTCAAACTCTCCAAAATATAGCAGAGGAAGGAACACTCCCAAAATCATTTTATGAAGACACCATCTCCCTGATACCAAAACCAGACAAAGATGCCAAAAAAACAGAAAACTACAGGCCAATATCACTGATGAATATAGATGCAAAAATCCTCAACAAAATACTAGCAAACATAATCCAACAGCACATTAAATATATCATACACTATGATCAATTGGGGTTTATTCCAGGAATGCAAGGATTCTTCAACATATGCAAATCAATCAATGTGATAAACCATACTAACAAACTGAAGGAGAAAAACCTATTATCATCTCAATAGATGCAGAAAAAGCTTTTGACAAAATTCCACACAGATTTATGAAAAAAACCCTCCAGAAAGTAGGCATAGAGGGAAACTACTTCAACATAATAGAGGCCATATATGACAAACCTACAACCAACATTGTTCTCAATGGTGAAAAACTGAAACCATTTCCTCTAAGATCAGGAACAAGACAAGTTTGTCCACTCTCACCACTATTATTCAAATTAGTTTTGGAAGTGTTAGCCACAGCAATCAGAGAAGAGAAGGAAATAACAGGAATCCAAATTGGAAAAGAAGAAGTAAAGCTGTCACTGTTTGTATATGATATGATACTATACATAGAGAATCCTAAACATGCTACTAGAAGACTACTAGAGCTAATCAGCAAATTTGGTAAAGTAGCAGGATAAAAAATTAATGCACAGAAATCTCTTGCATTCCTGTACAAGAGCAATTAAATATCTGAAAGAGAAATTAAGGAAATACTCCATTTACCATTGCAACAAAAATAATAAAATACCTAGGAATAAACCTACTTAAGGTGACCAAAGACATGTATGCAGAAATCTATCAGACACTGATGAAAGAAATTAAAGATGATACAAACAGATGGAGAGATATACCGTGTCCTTGAATTGGAAGAATCAACATTGTGAAAATGACTATAATACTGAAAGCAATCTACGGATTCAATGCAATCCTTATCAAACTACCAATGGCATTTTTTCACAGAACTAGAACAAAAAATTTCACAATTTGTATGGAAACAGAAAAGACCCCCCAAAGCCAAAGCAATCATGCAAATGAAAAACAGAGCTGGAAGAATCAGGCTCCCTGACTTCAGACTATACTACAAAGCTACAATAATCAAGATAAGATAATATGGTACTGGCACAGAAAGAGAAATATGGATCAATGGAACAGGATAGAAAGCCCAGAGACAAACCCATGCAGGTACGGTCACCTTATCTTTGATAAAGGAGGAAAGAATATACAATGGTGAAAAGACTTGCTCTTAAATAAGTGGTACTGGGAAAACTAGACAGCTACATGTAAAGGAATGAAATTAGAACACCCCCTAACACCATACACAAAAATAAACTCTAAATGGATTAAAGGCCTAAATGTAAGGCCAGACACTATAAAACTCTTAGAGGAAAACATAGGCAGAACACTCTATGATGTAAATCACAGAAAGATCCTTTTTGACCCACCTACTAGAGAAAGGGAAATACAAACAAAAATAAACAAATGGGACCTAATGAAACTTAAAAGCTTTTGCACAGCAAAGGAAAGCATAAACAAGATGAAAAGACAAACCTCAGAATGGGAGAAATATTTGCAAATGAAGCAGCTGACAAAGTATTAATCTCCAAAATATAAAAGCAGCTTATGCAACTCAATATCAAAAAAAAAAAAAAACCAAAAAACAAAAAAAAAAAAAAAAAAAAAAAAAACCAAATCCAAAAATGGGCAGAAGACCTAAGTGGACATTTCTCCAAAGGAGACATACAGATTGCCAACAAACACATGAAAGGATGCTCAACATCACTAATCATTAGAGAAATGCAAATCAAAACTACAATGAGGTATCACCTCACACCAGTCAGATTGGCCATCATCAAAAAATCTACAAACAATACATGCTGGAGAGGGTGTGGAGAAAAGGGAACCCTCTTGCATTGTTGGTGGGAATGTAAATTGATACAGCCACTATGGAGAACAGTATGGAGGTTACTTAAAAGACTAAAAATAGAATTATCGTACTACCCAGCAATCCCACTACTGGGCATATATCCTTAGAAAACCATAATTCAAAAGGAGTCATGTACCACAATGTTCACTGCAGCACTATTTACAATATCCAGGATATGGAAGCAACCTAAGTGTCCATTGACAGATAAATGGATAAAGAAGATGTGGCACATATATACAGTGGAATATTACTCAGCCATAAAAAGAAATGAAATTGAGTTATTTGTAGTGAGATGGATGGACCTAGAGTCTGTCATAAAAAGTTAAGTTAGAAAGAGAAAAAATAATACCATATGCTAACACATATATATGGCATCTAAAAAAAAAAAGGTTCTGATGAACCTAGGGGTAGGACAGGAATAAAGATCCAGGCGTAGAGAACGGACTTGAGGACATGGGGAGGGGGAAGGGTAAGCTGGGATGAAGGGACAGAATGGCATGGACATATATACACTACCAAATGGAAAATAGATAGCTGGTGGGAAGCAGCCGCATAGCACAGGGAGATCAGCTCGGTGCTTTGTGACCACCTAGAGGGGTGGGATAGGGAGGGTGGGAGGGAGACGCAAGAAGGAGGACATATGGGGACATATGTTTATGTATAGTTGATTCACTTTGTTATGCAGCTGAAACTAACACAACATTATAAAGCAATTATACTCCAATAACATGTTATAAAAATACAAATAGAAACTATAAGGGTCTGAAAATAACTGTGTGCATGCACAGTTGGGGCAAATTATGAACAACAGGATACAAAAAGACCAAAACTCCCAACTGCTACTTCTGAGGAGCTGGGAGAAAAAGCATGGTACTACACACGAACCCTGCACACAGCACCATCAAGGCGGTGGGGAGAGCACCTAAGCCAGCACCCCTGTCCAACCCCTGGGCCCACCCCTACCCTCACCCCATAGAAGGAACCAGCTTGCCAACCCACTCAGGGAGCAAGCAAGGGAAACTGTTATTTGTTTTTGCTCCCTCCTGCTGCATCAGAAACCTCAGTCAAGTCTTGCCTGAATTTCTTGCCTGGCCTCTGATAAATTTCTATTGATTAAGGAGACCAAGAACCCTGGTTGGTAACAGAATGACATAGCAAAATAAAAAATATAGCAGAGGGAGCTGATGAACTTGATTTTACATGTGCTCTGCAAATAAGTAGAGTTCGAGCTATTTCTCCCACAAGGTAAAACAATAATATTTTATATTCAAAGGATATATTTTGTTGGGTATGTAATTTCAGTTTGGCCAGAGAAGGTAAGAAAGGAGAGAAAAGTAACAAAATAAGAGGGACAAATAGAAAATGAGCATTAAGATGCTGAATATGTGAGCAACTATATTAAATATAAGCAGAGTAAATACTCCAATTGAAAGACAAACACTAACACACTGGACTAAAAAAACAAAATCATATGCTGCTTACAAGAGAGACCTGTCCACTATAAGGATACAGAAATGAGGAAAGTAAAAGATAGAAAATGTTATACCATACAAGTACTAACCAAAATTAAACTGGTGTAGTTGCATTAATATCAACAAATGTAGAGTTTAAGGGAAAAAAAAACAATGCAAAGAGAACTGATCCCAGTGAAAACAAACAAACAAACAAAATCAGTTTATCAAAAAGTTACAATTCTAAATTTGCATGCAAATAATAATGTAGACTCAAAATATATAAAACAAAACTCAAGAGAAATAAAGGGAGAAATAGACAAATCCATAATCCCTCTTTCAGTAACTGATAGCACAACCAAATTTTTTAAAAAGAAAATAATATTAATTTTAATATATAGCCTTTGAAAAGAGGAATCTGCTTACAATTATTTAAATATATTGGAATTAAATAAAGAGTTTCCACACAAAGATGAAACTCATAATGGAAATTTTATAATCATTAGAAAAATTTAATCTGGCTATTATCTTAGAAAATCAGAGACAAGAAATGATATAAAAGACTAGAATCAATTTCTAAAATCAAAAGAATGCTTTAGATGTATTCAGTACATGGCTAGAGGACCTGCTCAGGTGGGAAGGGGGGAGAGGAGAACATTAGTGGAGATGAGTGTGAAGTTAGTAACAAATTGTTGAAGACCCAAAGGGTCATGTCGTAGATAAAGATAGAAAGGAGCCTTTTTATTCTGAGAAGGTAGGATGAATATGTTTTTCAGAATGAAGTGCAGTGCTGCCTGGAAGCATAGAATGTGGTCTGAAGATAGATATCTGGAATAGACTACTAAGCAATTCTTGTTATAAATGATCTTCATAACAACTGAACTAATCCTGATATACTTTTTTTCTAAAAGTCAAAATAATCTTAGTAATCAGAAAAAAATTCAGAAAAGAATCGTTCTGTATACTTTTAAAGCTATAGTTTACCAAATGAATTTCCTGCCATTTGTAGTTTATTTGGGGAGAAGAGAAAAATTTCTTGGAGCAGGACCTCCCTAGATGCCAGGTGCAAAGGCAGGTATAAAATTTTGAACATCAAATTATTTACAAAGCTAATTAATTTTAGCCATTCAAATGTGTGTGTGGGAGGGGTGGAATCCAGGGGTTTGGGGCAAATTCTTAACAATGAAGCCTTTTTGTGGATAGCTGATCCAAGGATCCAAGAATCTAAGGATGGAATTTCAAAAGCTATTCTCTCCCCAGTTACTAAAGGGAGGAGAAATTCAGTAGTCTAAAGAGATGTGGTTAGCAGAGGTTAAACTGAATGAAAGTAAGGGGAAATAAACAATCTGATCATCTTCATTAAGAGACTGATTCAGGCCTAAGGGCTCTGCCTGGGAACTAGACCTCCCAGACTCGTACTTATCTTGACTATAACACAGCTGTGGAGAATTTGAAAAAAAAAACTCATGATCCTAGTGAAAAAGGCAGGAGACTGGAAGACAATGGAGTATAAAAATCATCACAGAAAGTTGAGAAATAAGGAGTGAAGACATGGTTAAAAAAATAACTCCTTCTAAGCAAAAGTCTTAATTCAGTAGTTGCACTTAAGAATTTACAATACATTTGCTGGAACAGAGGAAACAAAGTTCCATGATAAACAGGTGAAAAGACTGAACAGTTTCTAGGGCGCCCAACCCCAAGACCTCTGCCACTTGGTCTTCATGTCCATGTATACTCTCCTCCCCTTAAATGAGGGAGGACCTGTGACTTTCCTCTAATATTGTATAATAGAGCAAGAGTGATGGAATGTCACTCCTGTGATTATGTCCTGTTATATAAGACTCTGTTTTGCTAGCCCATTTGTCTCAGAGACTCTCCTGGTCAACTTGATGAAGTTCATGGTCAGGTTGGGGAATCCCACATGGTAAACAACTGCAAAAACTTTGTACAGCCTCTAGGAGCTGAGGCTGGCCTCTAGCCTCCAGCCAGCAAAACACTAATGCTTTCATTCTTGCAACTCCAAGGAAATGAATTTTGCCCAAGATCTAGAAGGAGTTTGCAAGCAGATCCTTTTGTAGTGGAGCCTCCAGATGAGGACCCTGCCTTGGCTAACTCTGCTGACAGCCTTTGAGACCCTTAGAATGGGAATCAGCTAAGCAAATTTCCAGAGTCCTGTCTCACAGGGATTGTGTGCGTATAAAAGCCTGTTGCCTTAAGTTGCTAAATTGGTGGTAATTTGCAACAAAGAAATTGATGACAAATAAAGTTTCTCTAAAAGTAACTTCTCAGAAAAGCCAAAGAATATAAAAATTTCATACTCATAAAAGTCCAGTAGTAATCAGGAAGATTATCTTCACCTGCCATGGAAACTTATTTGCAATTTACCATGAAATAGAGTTGTTTTCACTTGGCTTGAATGGACACTTTGAATATTTCTAAAGATTTACATTATTAACAATAAAGGTAAGCGCTAACTCTTCTGCAGTGCCCAAGGAAAGAATATGCCTTGCCTTTCTCACTTCAAATTTTATACAAGATGTTACAAACTGATTTTTAAAAAATATTTATTTATTTATTTATAACATCTTTCAAACTGATTTTTAAGCCATTCACTGTGTCAGTGGTGAAGACATGGGGACTTTTATTTTCCTTTCTGTCTGCAAAGGCTCACCTCCAAGAATTCATTTGAGTGGTTGTCAGCTTGGTTAATCTGTCCTGTCCACAACCCATTTCTGAGAAGACATTATCTAACTGAGAAGAGATTTCCAAGTTCTTTCTGGATAAAATCTCAAAGTATGGAGTTAATAGTTGCCATTTGCTATGGCAGAGAATTGTCTGACGTACACAGATACACTGTCTCTTGAAACTGCATTTTATCTAGCTTTATAAGAAATGCTTTAAGTTTAGCTCTAAAATAATTCTGTGTAACTGGCAATGGGATTTTTTCCAAACTCTATTAATTATTTGATCAATCCCCTCCAAAAAATGAATCAAATCACATTACAAATTTTAATGATGTGTCATAAATTACCATGCCTGCTTCACCCAACCTTCTCACTTTCCTCCAGTACAGAGAATTATTGTTAAAATGGACTGTGCTTTGTATGCTTTATTCACAATAGCAATTCCAGGTGCATATGAAGATAAAGGTGACTAATTAGGTTGCTGCTTATTCTCAAGGAAGTAATTAGGTATCATTAGGGTATTATTTTTTAAATTAGGGCCTGCTTTCATGTGGAATTTATATAGTGCTCTGTCTTTGTAGAAACAGTCTTGAAACTCATTCATTTGTTCAAAAAAGAAAAATTAGATGTCATTATTAAGATCTACCTCTTTGAAAACATAGCCAACAGCAATTTAGTCTAAAATTTGTCAGTTTTGCACAAAAGGCAATTTGAACATTAACAATCAGTCTTTCAAGGTGATTTTATCTGCATATAGAGATGTTAATTTAAAAAGCAATGAAATAATCCTCCTTATAATTGGCATCAACAACAAATTCCTATTATTTGCAAGTTGCTGGAGAGATAAAAGGTTTTAAGGAACACACCTTAACCTCAAGGAACATGTGGAAGTTTTTCTTTGTTAGATGGTTTCAGACTACGTTTGAAGACTTGGTTTTAGGAGGGATATCTGACCACAAGGACAACTATGCTTGTTTATAGATATAGAACTATCCTTAAGAGGAGCTTAAATAAATGGTCACTTATAGATCATTGGATAGGTCCTTAAATCCTTTTCCAAAATATCATACTCTGACTTACCAAAATGACTGATACTTTAACACTGACTTAATAAGTCTCTCAGTTTTCTTGGAGTCCTTATGAAATGTATTAACACATGAGATAATTTCTTTTTACATTTCACCAGTTTCTTTCCTTAAATGTGTCACCTTGGGTAAAACGTCATTTTTAATATCTTGATATTTTCATCTGTAAAATGGGATAATATATCATCTAACTCAGGTTTTATTTGAAGATTAAATTAGCTAATCCATATATAGCACTTTGAGTAGTGCCTGGTAAATAATAAGAACCTAAGAAATGTAAACTACTATTATTTCAGCATTATTGCAGCTATTATTATCATTAACCTAATATATCTTAGGTATTTAGATAGGCTGAGTATCCAAAATTAGTAGAAACATCATCCATGATCTAAACATATTGGCAAGAATTAAGTATTCATGTTTCTTTCATATTGTAATTTTACTTATAAGTTCCCATGCACTTGTCAATTTCCTTCCTTACCTTAACTACAGCTAATAAAATTATTTCCTATTTCATTGGCAATAAAAATTATCAGAAAGGGACATCCACAGACACTAGCTACTGTCCTACCAGCCTGCAGTATCTGCAGACACATTCTGCCTTTTCTCTTTTACCAGTGATAAAAGTTCCAAGCTTCTATTTAGAGTCAATCTCCTCTTTGGGGTACAAGATTCCATATCCTCTTACCTGTCTCAAAGACACAACTCCATCAGTTCTCTCCTAGTCATTATTCCTTACACATCATCAAGTTTTTCTCTCTCAAACAAATTGTTACCATCAATACAAAGCTTCCATCTTTTATGTATTTCTTTCTTAAAAAGAATACCTAACTTGCCTTCCCATAGGAGCTACCACGCCATTTCTTGATTCTTTTTTTTTGCATTGAAATTCCACTTCAACATAGTTGTTTATACTCACTTCCTCCAATTTCTCTCCTCCAATTCTCTCTTATACCCATTTCAATCAAGTTTTAGAGCCCATCAGTTTGCCAGAATTTCTATTCCAGATGCTTTGTAAATTCAAGTTTCAATTCTAAATGAGTATCTTGCGTGACCTACCAGGAGTATTTGAAAAAGTTAGTCTTGTCCTACTCTTTGATATACTTATTTCACTTGTCTTCCAGGATGCCATCTCTCTTAGTTTTCTCCTTACTTCACTAGTCATTCTTTCTCAGTACTCTTTCCCTTGGTGATTTAATTTGTTTACATAGATTTCAACAAAATCTATATTATAATGCCTTGAAATTTATATATCCAAATGCTGACCTGACAGCTCTATTTTGATGTCTAAGACACATGCTATAGTGTCCTAAACTGATTTTTCTTCCAGAAACTTCTTCTCACAATAGACTTCTCCATCTCTGTTGAGGGCAACTATACACTCCCATTAATTTGGCTAAAAGTTAAAGTTTATTCTGTAGCAAAGGGCAGCAAGGCACTATTCTTTTTTTTTAATAAAAGGGAAATGGTATATCAAATCTTTATCTTAGAAATATAATATCCAGGAATATAAAGGATGGATGGGGTTTGGAAAAGACTGTAAACAGGTAAACCTGTGAAATGTAACTATCATCATCCAAGTGGAACAGGAGATAAGGGTCTAAACTAGAAAAGGAGATGAACCAAAGGCTACAGGGTGAGTACAGGTTCGTCAGCTGTATGGATAATGGTTAACTTGGCCAGAGAATACAGGGAGAGCAGCCGATTTTAAGAAGGAGAATATATTTTCTAATTCCAGTTTGGGAAATGTTAAGGTTGAAGGGTCTGTTAGAGGGTCAAAAAGTATGCATACTTAGATTTCAATTCTGTCTTTGACACTTAGCTGGAACTGAGTGTTGTCATGTGTAAAATGAGAAATAAAAAATACCTGAGGCCATAGTTGTGAGAATTAAATGAGTTAATTGTGTTAAAATTATGATAACATACTCTGGAGAGTCACTCTTTATTGGGTGTGTGATTCTGGGCTGGTAATTTAATAACACTGTCCCTCAGTTTTCTTATCTGTAAAATGGCATGAGAGGAGTAGCTATTGTGGCAAAAATCATAATGTTTGCCAAATATTTCATTTGTGGACACGAAAAGTATGTGCAGTAAGAAGAGAGTCAGGATGATGATGAAACCAAAGAGCTCACCAACATTTCAAGAGTGGACAAAGAAATGTACCAGACGAGGAGATTAAAAAAACAGTGTCTGATTGTTAGAAGATAACAACAGCTGAAACACCATCTATGTTACTATACACAACTGAAATTGCTGTAGAGTATTTCACAAACAAAACATAGACTGTTGTATTGGCTTAGAAGCTGGGAGCAGACGAAAAAGAAACTAAGGTTGGAGGCTGAAAAATATTGTTATACAGCTCCAAATTATTTGGTTAAACTATCACTTAAAATTATAGGAGATATATTTTGTTTTGTTTTGTTTTTTTGTCTTTGTGACTAAGGTAACTTACTACAGGAGAAGAGGTTGGAGAACAAGTCATTATGGTTTGTGTTAGTTCTAACTGCCTGTGTTTGGCAAGCTGTTGTAAGAAAGAGATGAGCTAGTTTGCCAGCTTCATAAAAATAAAAAGGATAGATTCCAGAAATGTGGACACATGCAGTGTTAGAGATTCTAATTACTTTGAGAACCTAAACATTAGGTGTTGAAATGGAATATTCCTTTAAATAATAACAAAAAAAATAAAACTAAATTTTATAGCACAGGTCAGATTAAGGGTGTGGCTTTAAAATCCCTTGCTAAAAAATAAACAAACAAATAAAAGAAAACTCTCTATTGATAAAGGAGGAGCAGGGTGAAAATCCAATTATATATTAGTTTCCCATTGTAGTCTTCCACTTGGAAATCTGATCCCATGCAGAGATCTGCATTCATTCTACTGTCAAAGAGACTACAATCCTAGCTAAAAAATTCCTTTGTCTGTTTACCTCAAGCAGGAAAAGTGATAATAAATGTGCATGGCCCCAAAGAAACACGTGGTTACAGAACATGGAACTAAGTAGAATCAAATAGTTTGCACATCAGAAAGACACACTGGCAAAGAGTGGTGTTTAATCAAATATTCTTTGCTTGCCTTTTATTTTCCTATCCTTTGTTTTGTAGTTCTCTGACACAAAGTCTGGTCAAAGGGATGTGGGCACAAGTAATGTCTGTCACTTTGGGGTCAATGAATAGCTGGGAGCAGCTATGACAGCTTTGGTTTTGAGTGACTGTGTTGAACACAACCCTTTCCATACACAATCAGCCTCAGACTTACTTTGGATATGGACCTTAAGACAGAAATAAACTCGGTCTATATTAAAAGTCTGAGATTAGTGATTAATTTGTTATGCATAATCTAATACCTAAATAAAAGTACACCTATACCAGAGATTACTGTGAGAAATAAATGAGTAAATAATTATAAAACAACTGGCTATTTGAAATATGTATATAAGTGTTATGTATATATGCTCTTATTGTTGTTCTTATATAAAATTTCCAGCTTGCAGAGTGCCTGACATATGTGGGACACACAAAAAATCTTAGTTTCTTCTTCTCTGTTCTGTATATTTGAATTGCCATCATACTCATAACATTAACACTTGCCACCAGACTAGTCTACAAAGATAATGGGAACCTAACTGTATTAAGGTCTAAGAATGTGACAGCATTTTATTTTCAGAAGCTCAAATACCTATTTTTCTTTTCTTTTCTTTTCTTTTCTTTTTTTTTTTTTTTTTTTTTTTTGCGGTACACCAGCCTTTCACTGTTGGGGCCTCTCCCATTGTGGAGCACAGGCTCCAGATGCACAGGCTCAGCTGCCATGGCTCACAGGCCCAGCTGCTCCACAGCATGTGGGATCCTCCCAGACCGGGACACGAACCTGCGTCCCCTGCATCGGCAGGCTGACTCTCAACCACTGCACCACCAGGGAAGCCCCCAAATACCTATTTTTCACTTGTTGCTTTGCCCATGGGAAAACATATTCCTTGTTGCAAACTGAAATCTATAGGAATGGGGATGAGAGAATCAGTCAAATTATTAAATGACACAACGTGTAAATGGGAATAGTGTAAATCTTTAGTATTTTCTTATATGCAACCATTATTTTTTTTGTTTTCAACATTTATTTGGAGTATGATGTATCAAAACTAATTCTTCAGTTTAGCCACATATGAGCTATTAATTTCCCCATTCAAATGAACACATGACTGTGAGCATATAAGTTCAATATTTTTAATGGAGAACATTCAGTGGTGAGAGCATAAAATAAGGATTTTTTTCAACATCTTTATTGGAGTATAATTGCTTTATGATGGTGTGTTAGTTTCTGCTTTATAACAAAGTGAATCAGCTATACATATACATATATTACCATATCTCCTCCTTGTTGCATCTCCCTCCCACCCTCCCTAACCCACCCCTCTAGGTGGTCACAAATCACCGAGCTGATCTCCCTGTGCTATGTGGCTGCTTCTAACTAGCCATCTATTTTACATTTGATAGTGTATATATGTCTATGCCACACTCTCACTTTGTCCCATCTTATCCTTCCCACTCCCCATGTCCTCAAGTCCATTCTCTATGTCTGTGTCAATAAGGATATTTTTAACAGTACTTTTACTCAAACTTTCTTAATAAACAATTTAACTTTCTCTGTATAAAAGTTACATATAAAATCAATATTTGAGTAAAAGTAGAGTTAACTAAATATTTTCACAAGGGAAGCAAACAAATATGACGTTACAAGTGAAAATTAGCAACGGTTATTGACTATAAATTTCAACTTGTATGCTGATCTGAAGCCATAAAATTTCTGAAGCTACTACTGTCTTTCTATAAAGGTTATTAAGTATATAAGTTAAGTAAAAAACAGCTTGGTTTTGGATGGAGAGTTCTGTGTTTCCTTAGGCATAACTAATAGCATTAAAAATAAAAAGCTGTAGACAACTGCATAATGTATACACTAGAAAATACATATTTAGTTTTATAGATAATAATAGGCAACACTAATTTTTCCTCCCACCGTTTGTTTTAGTCACTTGTATCACTTCTCTGAGAACACAACGAACTAATTATAAACTGTATACATGGAGTATTCAAAGGAGAAGTATACACATTACAGATACTTTCTGTTAAAATGGACCACTCCTTTTTTTTAAACCTTAGTTCTTCTAGTTTGGGACCCAAAGCACACAACTTCTGAAACATCCTCTCCAAAGCAGCAATATCTCTGAGAAAACTGTAAATAGTTATGCCCAATTCAGGTAGATGCTTGCTCACCTGAAGCTTGTATCTTACATTATCACAGGCTCCATTATCTGGATTTGCTCTTCTAGCCATATAGAATACACAGAGGTGGATGCAGAGTCAACAGCATTGTTCAGTGAGGAGGATGCTGATAGCCAGCTATAAGTCCTCCATCCAAATCAGTGAGCTAAAAAAAAAAAATAATAGAATAAAAATCAGCATATACATGTGCATTTTTGGTGTATTAGTGATGGGTGTTTATATACAAAATCATTAGAATCACCCTTTAGAAAACATTTAATGACTTTATAAAATATTATTTAGCATATATTATAGACATTTGAGCATGCTATAAATACCAGTTGAGGATGATAAAATGTATGCTCCAGATAATTCAATAAAAGGATTCTGGAAAGTCATATATTAAGTACACCAATTACAAATACACACCCACACACACCACAATTACCTCACTGTATGCATTTGATGAAACATGGATGATTACTCATTGAATGAAATTTTGAAATAAACTTAGAGAATTGTATAATGCCAGCAAGGAAAAAAAATGAACTTTAAAATTGAAAATAAAGTTATCTCTGAAAAGCTTACATCAATATATAAGCTTGAACTCTGTGCAGAAAACCTTATTAAAATAACTAAAGGTAATCAAAGAATGTACATATTAGTGATTCAGTTATACCTAAAGACTTGTCCAAAAGATTACATTACATCCAAGTGGCCATTTGAATTATGTGTCAGTGTGTTCGTTCACTTCTATATGTTTGTGACATAAACATAAAGCATTTGGAACCATAAGTCCTGAGAGCACAATAGCTATGTAAACTGAGAAAAAGTACTTTAACCCTTTGAGGGTTTTTTTTAATATTTGTACAATGGTGAAAATAAATAACAGATCTGTTAGTCATGACTTGCAAGGTATTTTTAAATTGTAAGTAAAAAATGTATACTCTAACTCACAATGCGCATATTACTTACTATCCGTAGAATTATGATTATATATATGACTATAGCTTAATGCCCTTTGTATTATAATTATCTTTGTCTAAAAACAGGAAATCAAAGATCCTTGTCTAACGTTTTTTCTATTGTATATGCAATTGAAGATTGTATTTTTTCATGTTTAGGATCTATTGCTTTCTGAAACTAATCTTGTTTTGTTTCATGGTTGCACATATATGTATTGCTACCAAAATATCTTGTTTCTGCATGAGAAGTTAATTTGTTTGGTACCATAGTTTCTCTGCCTTCTACAATTATAACTCAATAATAGACATTGTTATTTTATATAATTATAACATTTCTTAAAATTTCTTCTAGATGTACTGACCAACTGATTTCCAAGTAAGTTTTGTCATCCCATACTCACTTTATATTTATCATACCAAAGTTAAGTTTTAGCAAGTTTTATATCTGAAATGTTTAGGATGGTCTTGCCTTGCTTTTAATATTTGATACACTTTATTAGTATAATGGCTATAAATTTTGAGTCATAAGTTCAGGAAGCAATATGATCTCAGTCCTTACATGCTGTATGAGCTTAAGCCAGTAAGAACAAACAAACAAACCAAAAACCCAAGAACAAAAAACAAACAAACAAACAAAAAGCCTCTCTGAGCCTTATCTCCTTATGTGTAAAATAATCAATGTCACTATTTTTATTAATCTTGTCAATGTTTAACCTAATTTAACTTTTACAATCTCATATTTATCACCATCAATGATCATCCCCAGTGGTGATTTCCAGTTCTCAGGATCTATGACTTATACACTGCATTTTTATACTTCTCACCACTGCCTCATTCTTGAAAATTCTCTCTTACGGTAACTTTTTATATATGCCAATTTGATTTCTATAATTTTATTTAATATACCTCATAATTGTCTTTTGAATATTTTATCTTCTTTCCTGACCTATGGCTTTGGTCATAGTCCTTATTATATAACAAATGCATTTTTGTAATCAACTTCTAATTGATTTTTTAGTGTAGTCTCTACTCCTTCCAATAGAAGAGTTGTCTGATATACTACTCTAAAAAACAAAGGCAATCCATGTATTAGTCAGGGTTTTCCAGAGAAACAGAACAAATAGTATATATATATTTTGTTGTTGTTGTTTATTTGCTTTGTTTGTTTGTTTGAGGTCTTAAATGGAGAGGATGATAATCACCCCCACTGAGGAAGACACTTTGCTTTACTCAGGCAGAAACACCCTCACAAACACACCCTAAAATAATGTTTTTTCAGGGCACCCACCCTGTGCCCCAGTAAAATTGTCACATAAGATTGATCTTCACAATCCTTTTGTCTCCCTGTTTAAATGCTTCCATTGTTTTATCTTTTTTCTTTCTTTTTTTTTTTTTTTTTTTTTTGCGGTACATGGGCCTCTCGCTGTTGTGGCCTCTCCCATCGTGGAGCACAGGCTCTGGACGCGCAGGCTCAGCAGCCATGGCTCATGGGCCCAGCTGCTCCGCAGCATGTGGGATCTTCCTGGACCGGGGCACGAACCCGTGTCCTCTGCATCAGCAGGTGGACTCTCAACCACTACGCCACCAGGGAAGCCCACTTCCATTGTTTTAAACATGAAATTGATCATTTTTGCTTGAAAGTAAACAGCCATTTTTAGAATGTCGAGTATGTGGGGATTTTATATTGGAGATTTGTTTTTCCTAAAGAACTATGAAAATTAAAATTTTAATATTAAGGAGGCAGCAATTTTTAATGCATAATGAATAATTTTCACAAACTAGTTTAGATTCTAGGACTCAGATGGTTTCTTTAACATTTATCCTGAACAAGGAAGTGTATAGAATAGGAAAATGGACGAGCTATTTCAGACCATTTATAAATACCCATAATGTTGACAAAAATAACAAATCTGCTAGTCATACCTTGCAAAGTACATCCCTGATTGTCTCTTTATTACAGCGGTTGGTAAAATCTGACTCAGTCCCACTGTGGGATTATTGTATATCAAGAATTCATTAAATAACATTTATTGAATATCATGGGGTATCAAAAATAAATCATGCTTACGTTCATGTGTTGAAACCATATACGTGATTTTCAAGTCACATAATCAAGAAAAAACAAAGATCAGGGCAAACTGTTACATTAAGTATATTAAAATAGGAGAAGTAAACATGTGAAGAAAGGAAACCAATAACATACTTTGTAGCAAGATGGGTTAATTAGTAAAATATTTTGAAAGGGAGATTTTCACTATTATACTAAGGAGACAATAATATCCTTTGATATCCTGAAATGTGAAAAACGGTGTCATGAACCATTTGGATAAGGTCTATTTTGAAAATATTAAATCAGTTTTGCTGAGTTTTCAAAAGCAAGACTTTTCCTTGAAGGGTGAATGAAAACAACTTTCTAACTTAAGATCTTATATACCATTAGTCCCAATAAAGTTGATGATTTCTTCTGGGAGAATTTAATCAGTTTGTTGTGACATGGTACCAGTAACTCAATTCCATAAAACAACTGTGATTGATCACAGTTGTTCTATGAATTGGTCAGAAGGGAGCCTAAGAAAATCATTCCCACAGCCTGCCTGTCAAAGTACAACTTCAAAAAATGGTCTTCTGGATTTAAGCCGTGGTCTTCTCCTGACCATTCATAAAACTATCATTCATTAGTCATTTCTTTATTTTCTAAACAGAAAATATCAATGATGATCACAATCTACGATAGAGGTCACAACAATTAACTAACTGTAATGGCATGTGGTGAGGTTAAGTTTTTTTCTCAAACCCCGAGCTAGTTAAGTATTGACATCTCCTGACCAGAACGCAGCAGGCACACTTAGAAAGCCACTTCCACATCTATTAAAGCTCGGTGTCAATCCAGGGTTTTTCCAAGTCAATAAACAGTGCCCACACCGAGACTAGGGTTGGACATTTAGAAATGAGACAAAGTTATTCTGAATATAATGCGTATCTTCCAATTTTACTTTGGTCTATCACCATTATCACTTTTATTCGTAAGACATGTGACATCTTCCTGCTGCTTCCTGTATCATTACACATAAAAGTACATATTCTCAGGAACTTTTTTATGCAAGGCAGCCTACCAGAGGGGGGTATGTATTATTACTTAGAAGAAAAAAAAATCACTTGATTACTTCTTAGATAAAGTTGAATCAGCCATGGCATTTATGCCTCTTATGTAGATAGGCACACCTTATTCTACATGTCCATGAGATTAAACAGTTATATGGGATTATTTTGGATAGGGAGGCTCTAGAGATAACCTTGAAATAGCTGCCTTGTGAAAGAAGTAGCTTTGGTTATATTTTCTATTACTGAGTCATTTAAAAAGTCAGATATTGTGTACATTGTTTTTGCCCAGTTATAAACATTCAAAGTTCTCAGTGTAGCCTTCCTCCCCTTATTTTCTATAAACTTAGACAATGTGGCATAATTTACTTATTATGATCCACAAAATAGAAAATCATAGAATTTCAGAAAAAAAAAATGTTCTCTCTGTTAGGGTATTAACTGCTTAACTTTGAAAACATTGCTTCCAAATTTTTGACTACATCAGCTTAAGACTCTAATGAGAGGGCTTCCCTGGTGGCACAGTGGTTGAGAGTCCGCCTGCCGATGCAGGGGACACGGGTTCGTGTCCTGGTCCGGGAGGATCCCACATGCTGTGGAGCGGCTGGGCCCGTGAGCCATGGCCGCTGAGCCTGTGCATCCGGAGCCTGTGCATCCGGAGCCTGTGCTCCGCAATGGGAGAGGCCACAACAGTGAGAGGCCCGTGAAAAGACTCTAATGAGATAAGCCAGTGCACTTGTGGTTTAAGTGTGACTGTAATGCCCTAAAATGTCTTTTTTCCCTCTACTTGTGTTACCTGATGTTTTCTATTAAATGGTAGATATCCCAGCATCAAAGTAAAAATCTCAAACCCATATAATTTATTAACATTTTATATTAGCTTGTTAGATTAACTCCATTATCTTTAAGGTCTCTGGTGATTTTATAGAGGAATTGGAGGACAGGTAAGATGTGGAACAAGAAAAAGTGTGAAGCCCAGGTAGGAAGCCAGTGGGGAAGAACCTGGAGAATCAGTGGAAGGAGAGACCTGAGACCTGATGGGAAGGACAAGAAAAAAAAAGAAAAGAAAAGACGAGGCACATACACGTTTGGAAAGGTAGCTTTCAGAGATGCTTTTCCTTTGAAGCTCTGATGGGCTGTATTTTATGGAATTACTGATTCTTGAGAGAAAGTATTCAAGGAAAGAAAATGTAATGATGGTTTGATCATTGATGCTTCGCAGTATCTTTTTTTTTCTTATTAAATCCACTGGAGTTAATACGTGAAGGTGATAGTATTACCTAAAGCATAATAATTAAGCCATGACAGCTCTTCCATTATGAAGTACATTTGACAATTAATGTCATGGATTAGATTAATTACAGACTATTTAAACAATACTGTTTTGAACTTAAGCAAAATAACTTATTGTTATACTTCAGAGCACTTCAAAAGGTTTTCTGAATGCCTAGTTGTAATTTTTTTTTCTCTGGATTCTTTCAACAGCAAAACATGTAAAAATCTTTAACTTTGTTGGCTGTCAATGATTATTTGCCTGTTTGTTTTCAAATGCATATGATAAATGTTAAAAGTATAAGAGAATAATATTATATTCAAAATTTAGATCACTTGGTAAAAAAACTTATATCATGAAACTTAAAGAAAATCCCAACATATCTGTTTCCAATATACACATCCATGGCACCATCAAAGCAAATCATAATGTTTCAAAACATAAATTCTCAAGAGAAATAGTAGAACAGTTTTTACTGGGATTTCTTTGGGAGACAAACCTAGAATTTTCTTCCAAATAAACTTATACCAGAATGCAATGTTTGTTTCAAAACTTTAACGATTTATAAAAGTCTAATGAATTATAGCCAGTCCTTGTAAGATTCAAAATTTTAAGAATTTATTGAGTGAAGCTTCAAGTTAAGCAGATTATATTTTCTATTTTAATTGAAATTTTTCTTTATCTGTGTTTGATTTGCTTATTTTCAGTAGAACTTAAAGTTTGGATTCTGTATTAATGTGGAGACTTAGTTTCTATCTTCTTTCTTTTTCATTGTTGTTTTCTTTTTTGTTTGTTTTTTGCAGTACGTGGGCCTCTCACTGTTGTGGCCTCTCCTGTTGCGGAGCACAGGCTCCAGACGTGCAGGCTCAGTGGCCATGGCTCATGGGCCCAGCCGCTCCACAGCATGTGGGATCTTCCCGGACTGGAGCATGAACCCGTGTCCCCTGCATCAGCAGGCAGACTCTCAACCACTGCAACACCAGGGAAGCCTGTTTCTGTCTTCTTTTAGAAATATTTCCTAAATGTATGATGTCATTTAAGATATAAGCTAATATGTCTCCAGTACATCTCAGAATATTTTAATTGCATTTAATTAATTCAGAATCAAAACACAATTGAATCTGCCTAAATATGAAAAGGTTGAGACCTTAAGAGATTTTATGCATCATTAAATATAACATAAAACTATATAAGTATAGCTCACTAGTTCTTTAAGTTTTCACTGGTAATATACACAAAAGGTGCTAGGATGCTTAAGTAAATAACATTGCTAGATCATGTATTAAAATGAAACTACACTATAATAAAGAAAATATAAACCTAAAGGGCAGTTACTGTTATATACCCAGATCATTTTGAATGATCCATAAGTAGACATGATGATCTTTAAAATTATCCTATTTTAGAGAAGCCAGCTTTGGTTAGATTTAAGAAAATAATCATAAAATCACAAAATGAAAGATTTCTTGACTACTTTGGACACTTGTCTGTATAATTTTCTAACTGGGGAAAATATCTTTGACCCTTCCTCTTGCTTGGGACTCAGATATGATGGCTAGAGTTCCATAAGATCTTGGACCATGTTGCAATCTAAGATAAAAATTCCAGCTAAAAATCATGGAACAAAGATGGAGCTTGGGTAACTGGTGGCTGTGAATCTATTTTACCAGCCATGACCTGTATTTCTTCAGATTTCTTTATTTGTGAAAGAATAAATATCTATGTTGTTGAAGTCACAATATATATTTTTTTCTACAGGCAGTTAAACTAATTTTTACATGATTTAGATATTTAACATTATTTAGTCTTGATTTATGCTTGTTTTTCTGGCTGACAGTTCTACCAACACATTAGAAAACCTTGATTACAAGTATCATATGTTATTCATATTGACTGTGTAGGCAGCAACATTTCCAGACCTTTCTCACTTCCAATAATCAAACCAATGACTCTTTTCATTCTTCTGCCTATTTACTAGAAAATGGAACAGAAAGGTATCAAGACCCACAAATGGGCTATGGGTGGGAATGGAGAAGTGTGAGAGTGAGGGTTGGATGGTGACAGATTGTGGCAGAGGTGAAATTCTTAAAATCATTATGCTGGAAAAAGTACCACTGCTGTTAATGTGGGTTCCAAGCTGTGTGTGTGACTGAGGTGGAGAGGAAAACAAAACTGTTGAAAGTAAGAAGAATACAAAACTAAGAGGTCATGTTGTTGGATGAATCATCTATATGGACACTGAGAGAAATGTAAATGGATAGGAAGAGTAGTAGAAGAAAGGTACAAAGATAGAGACAATAAAAAAGACAGATACTAAAGTAAGGGAGGGAGTGATTGGAAGTATGATTTATTACTGCATTGTGAAAGCTAGTGACTTGTAGGATATTAAGATTTCAAAGAAGCTGAGTTGTTTTTATTATTTTTGTTTTAATTTTTCAATTAAGATTGGAGTCATAATAACACAGAAATAGTCTTATATACAGGTAGAAAACCTACCTTACTCTCATGTGTTTGTTCAACAAAGGAGGGAGAGAGAAAAAAAAATCAACTGATAGAGCTCTAAGGGAATCATTATCTCCAGAGCACTGAGAAAAGAAGTTCAGAACATGGGAGAGTTTGCTGATGACAAAGACTAAGTTCTAGAGACACAAAAGATCAAGGAAATTATGAACTAAATCATATGGGGATTGTAATCTGGGTGATGAAGGATGACATGGGAGCTTTGGATTCTTCATATTGACATATACCAAACACTACAGCATGATAGAATCAGTTTTACTGTTCTATCAGGGGAAGAAGATAACTCAAATTATAGCCTATCTTATAATAATGACGTAGATATTCTGTATGTATGGGCCAGATGGGATGGTAAAGACAGATGGTCTACTTAATAATACAAAATTATTTCAGCTTCCCCCTCCCCAAATCCAATGTTGGGAGATATTCATGGTGGGGGATAATTAGTTTGTTTAGTGAAGCATAAATTCTTGGACCCCTCACATATTCTGCTGTGGATATTGTTGAGGCCAGGAGAAAACTTTGTATAAAGACACAGAGCTCCTTAAATAGATGCAGAAGATATCCTTCTGTCTTGCCATGGGCAGTACTGAACTAGGCATACATGAAACTTTGGGGACATTCCTTCAACGCTACCATGGATTGTGTTGAGGAAAAAGGAAGAATGGGTTTAACAGGGGATAAGAAGGATGATCACAAGAGTTAAGGTAAAGATAATTATAATTAAATTCATAAAAATCATACATGATGGGGGATGTTAGTAACAATAAAAAGATGACAGTAGGACAATGGTAATATTATTAGGTGTAATTCACCTCAAAGGGGCAAAGTCTCTTTTTGCGTGAAGCTAAAATAAATATTTTTCATGGGACAGTGGATAGAAAAGAAAATTGACAGCACTTCTTTATTTTTCAAGAAAAGCAGAAGATAAGCAGTGCCCATATAACATAGTCTTAAAGGAAACCAGGATTACTTAATGTAAGAAGATTCAGGGAGCTATCTCTGAAGAGGTTAACTTAAAAAAAATAAATTGAAGTAGAAATCCCAGAGATTTGAGTCAACAGAGTTGGGATGGAGGTCAATAATACAGGATTGATGTGTTTGGAGAACATTTACAAAATATAGAAGCAAAGGTACATATTAAAATAAGTCATCATAAAATAAAATCATGTCCTTAAACTTACTTGGATATTCACTCTAATTTTAATATTACAGTTACTAAAATGGGTTCTTAATTAGGTCATTAAATATCCTTATAATTAGTGTCTTTTTCCTGAAATAAATGCCTTTAAAGTGTTATTAACTGAAACAGCCGATGCAAAATCCTCATCATTTTGGAAAACTCTATTTCAGCAATAGCTGGAAATAGATTAGCATATGGGTATGCACGTGTGTGTGTGTTTATGTGTATATATACAAACATTTATTTAGATACATAGTTATTTAGGAATATATGTGAATATTAACACTATAAGCAGCAATTTGTCTAGTATTTATGGGACATATATGTTGTAAGTACCTAGAAAACTGAATAAAGCAAAGATTTCCTCAAGAAGTTTAATGTGGATATTAGGAATTTATGAACAGATAAATACACAACTTATATTAAACAACTTAAAAGACTGGTTTAGAAGCATGGTGTTTGGAAACAGAGTTCTGTATATCTGCAGATGGAAAAACATGTGTGTATGTCATAAGTATGTGATTATGTACACAGAATCTCATTTTTAGTCTCCTTTTGAGAATGAGTAGTATTAAATTTTATGTAATCAATATATGTTTACAGCCACATTTAACAACCCTCTTAATAAATAGTTGCTGTATTTGCAGCATCTCCATCTGTTCTCCTTTCTAATAAAAAAAAAAAGAAAAGAAAAACCCCTAATTTCTCATTTGTATGAATTGAGTGGTGATTGGTTCCCATCTCTATATCATAGATGTGTACTTTTGTCCCAGGTTAAATAATAGACACTAATCCCAGTAGTTGATTCACAGATGTTCACATAAACAAAACAAAAGCAAATACAATCTTCAATATGACTAACCTGCCAGACCTACTGGAGAAAAAAATCTCATTTTCTTTAAACTTACTGGCCATTAGGGTGTGAGTCTTAGGCCACCATTGCTGTAGTTTCTGGCAGCTCTACTCTTCTGCATATGCTACTTTTTTTCCCCTTAGATCCACTGCTGTTGACTATTCATTTGGCAAATTCCTACTAATACCTCATGCCAAAAAGTCTTTCTATTTTTAAGAGAGAAACATAATTAAGGAGTTTATACTAAGTAGATGTAAGCATTTCATTGTCTATATTTCTACTTAACTTGGCCTTTGCCTCCATTATAATATAAACAATGAATAACTGTCTTACTGACTTACTGTTATTATAATGTTGATTTTTATAAATGTAATACTAAAATGTGTTAAGGGATGCATTATGATCAAGACAGGTTCTGTTTAAATTGTTTGAGGACCACACTCTTTTGTCTTTGTTCAGATGCATACCACTAAGACTACAAAGAGAGAATATTCAAATAATATAATCATGCTTAACACAGTAAATATTTCTAATGACCATATATGAAACAGAAACAAAATAGTGAGCACAGTTGTCATGAACAGTTCATTGATTTCCAAGTTGGAAAAGGCCAAGGCAGCTTGGAAAATTTGCTTTATGCTTTCTACACAAGATGATAAACTAGAGCCTGGCTTTTTGCTGATGTGGGACTTACTATTTATAAAAAAAAAAGTTTGAAATAAGTTGGTGCACACCTTTTCTTGGAACTACAGTTTATCATCAGCTGTGTGCTTAGTGGGAAGAAAACACAAGGTGCCTTCTAATGAAGCCCTGAGTCAAGCTTCCACTGGGCATTAGTGTCATGGACATGTCTGGAATGTCTCCATTCCAGACGTCTGTGAGTTGGGAGCACCTGGAAATGAAAACATAACAAGATTCAGGACTGGGGACTCTGGAGAACTATCACAAAACCACTAAACAAGAAAGGGAGAGCACAAAGGGAAAGAGGAAAACTTAAAGGTCAAAACCTGATGATTAAAATGATCTTGCAAAGCAAAATTCCATATATGTGAAAAAAACTAACATATTATAACAGATTGTATGTTTTAATGGAGATAGCAAAAACATGATTTGAAAATTACTTTCTTTAAATTAAATGAAAATAATGGTGGCATCTCTAATACTTAAAAATTAATGTATGTAATGTTTCAAAGATATAAATGAAATGCTGATACTCAAAAATAAAATAAATTAGTAAACATAATCTGAAGACATTAAACCAGAAAGAAAAATATGAAAAAAATAGAAATCTTGGAAATGAAAAATATAGCTATTGAAATTTAAACTCCAGTCTGGACATAATCAAGAACCCACTAAACATAGTGTATATATATACACACACACACACACACACACACACACACACATATATGTATACATGAATATACATATGTATATTTTTAAGTGAATATAAACAAAAAACTATAAATCTTGGAGATAAAAATATAGTCTGAAATTAAAGATTTAGACTTGATATATTCAAATAATCAATAAGTTAGAAGGTTATACTGAGAAATTCACCTAGATTATGGCATAAATAGAAAAAAAAGAGATTAACAAAATTATGAAAATGTAACTAAGAGAATTGTAAAGTAATATGAGGAGCCAACATAGATCAAGCAGATATTTAAAGAGAGGAAAATTGATAATTTATCAGAGGAAAATATTAATAGATGTAGTGTCTGATGCTTTTTCAGAATTAAAGGTAGACATAAATTATTATAATAAAAGCTAATTCCAAAAAGAAAGTAGGAGAATAAAGATTTTATTCTAGAAAATAAACAAAAAATCATAGACATATCAAGGACAATACTATAAAACTACCATGATGGAAAGATAGATAATCTATAAAGGAAAGATGATCTGACAGCCAATTTCTTATGAGCATCAATAGATGGTAAGAAAAACAGAGAAATATTTTCAAAGTGCTAGGGAAAATAAACAGCTGAACTAGAATTGCATGCACAGGTAAAATATAGTCACATCGATGGATGACATGGAAAAATAGTGAAGAAGAAAAGTGTTATTGAGCCCAAGTTCATACCACTCACCACAGGACAGGCCAATAAATTGAGAGATGAGTTGTTGGGTCAAAGAATAATGACTTTATTTGGAAAACCAGCAGACTGGGAAGAGGTGGACTAGTGTCCCGAAGAAGTTACCTTCAATATGGAGTCAGGTTTGTTCTCTCTTACAGAAGGGCAATATGGAATGTCAGGATATGACAGATAGGATAGTCAGAGAACTTAAATAGAGAGTCAGAGGCCTTTCACTTAAGCCAAGATGGCTTGATTGAAAATATGCTTCTTATTAGAAAAACAAATAATAGGTGACAATGGAGAATTAGGATCAAAGTAGTGACTAATATACAAATTAGTGCTAAAGGATCAAGTATCTCATCCAAAACTAATCCTAAGTATTGTTTAAGATGATTAATTTACAAGAGGAGAGATCCTTGTGAAAATGATGTTTGCTAGTGTGCAAATTTCTATGACAAGACACTGTTAAGATGTTTTAAGAAAGTAACAAATTATTTTAAAAAATCAGAACAAGTGAGTCATTAGTAAAGATGGGGAAAATCTAAGATCATCAGATGGAAAGAACACATCTGAATTAACAAACGTACTATCCTACTAATCATGAGACTCTCAAAATCAATGGTTATAACATTAGGAGTCTAACAATAGGACAAGTTCCAAAGTTCCAATAATCAATTTTAAAAACATAAAGAAGGGAAGAAAATAATTAAAAGAAGTAATTTCCACACTCATTAGAGAGGGAATCAATGAGAAATACTTAGGTTTTTTTTTTTTTTGTCAGCACAACCTAGAAATTAATTTTGTATATATAGACTTAATGTAGTAAAAAATATGTTTTCCATTAATTAACTTATATAACAAATATTTATTGAATGACCACTTGGTGTCTAAAACTATTTTTTTTAAAACAATGGGGATACAAAATTACACAAATCAACAGAAAGTATTTTGTCATATGTTATATATCTTAAACAGTAATAGAGAGGGAGGTAGGCAATAAATAAAATAAGTTAAATATAATGTAGGTTAGGTTACAATAAATGCTACATAAAAATACTGTACAGGAAAGGGGAATAGAAAGTCTTAAAGATGGGAAAGCAGAATTTAGATGAAATGGTTAGAAAAGCCTTCATGGAACAGGTGACAATAAATTATGACCTAAAGAATGAAAGTGCATCATGAAGCTGTCCTCCTTTATTTTTATCATGCCTGCTCTATGTTCCACAAAATTTCACATTTCACCCTGTTTCACAACCACATTCCAGAACATGCTAATTTCTTTTTCAATTTAGTACTTCTCCTACCTAGAATGTTCTTCCTCAAAATTCATTGAAATTATATTATCAGCTATATATGATTTTATATTTTACCATGTAATGTTGTTATAAAAATTTAGGAAATACAACCAACTACTTTTTTTAACATCTTTATTGGAGTATAATTGCTTTACAATGGTGTGTTAGTTTCTGCTTTATAATACAACCAACTATTTTAAGTACATTTAAAACCCTACCTATTCTTTAAGATCCAGTTAAAAATTATTTCCACCCAAATTCTTGCATGTGTCCTTAGAAGGATTTTGGGGCTTCTTTTATTGCTAATTATTTACCTGCCTGTTTCCCACATTACATTGGAAATTGTATCCCTTAGTTATCCTCATATACAACAGAGTTTTGTAAAGTTCTCTATTGATATTAAGAGCCAAAATCATTGACAGGACAGAAGAACCCAAGGGATGGACACATTACCAAAATCTCAAGAAGGTAGTGTATAGAGAGGGCCCTTGAAAGATGTTGAGAGGTGTTGTTAAATGTATAGTCAGTTTAGAGAGACCTGGAAGGGAGGCTGTAGAGAAAACAAATACATGACTCTACTCTCTATCCTATCTCTCACTGGTGCCTTTGATATATTTTAGTAGAATCAGGAGCAGGAGGATGAGTCCAGTTCATTTAAATCAGCTTCCCTGCCCACAAAGCAGGGTTGACAATTATGGAGGTCAAATCCAGAGGGGGAAACAGAAGATATATAGAACATATGTCCATACTAAACCATAAGAATACTTAATATTCATGAGCCCAGCTAATATTCTTGAAGTGTTGTTTGGATATATAGAGCAAAATGTGTACAGCCACAGATTATTTTTTTTTTCCATTTTTGAGTATTGATTCCCTGTCAACAGCATGAATCATACTGAGAGGAATAATTTATAATTATCACATATTTCATGTGTATAACTGAAAAACATTATCCTCAACAGTTTTGTTCTTAAATCTGGTGATATTATATTGTCCAGAGTTTACTTTTAAAGGTTAACAATTGAAAATAAAATCTGATTGTACATATACAGATTTATCCATAAAATTCTCATTACAGGGTCTTTAGCAATCTCCTTAGACAAGAGGTTTATGGGGAAGGCTTTTGTCTAATGGAGTGAACTCCAATACAAGTCATAGGAAACTCATAGCATTCTAAGAAAACTTTATTAGCAGAAATGCCACCAACTTGTATTGAAAGGGATAAAGTTTGTGCCTAATGCATAATGTGATGAGACTTTGGGGAGGACTTGGGCAAGTGGGGAATTGCATTTTTCATTTTATAGTAATGGGACATAGGATTATGGCAGATTGTATTTTCCAAAAGAAGACACTGAACATTCAGGACCTATCACTCTTTCATCAACATGGGAATTCTATTCTCCCTTCACTGGAAATTGAACAGCCTTTGTGAGTGCACTGACCAATAGACTACATTGAGAGTGATGCTCACTGACTTCTGATTCCAGTCATAAAAGCTGATATGGCTTCTGACTGAATCCCTCACTCGGGATATGTGGAACCCAGCCTCTATGTCATGAGAAAGCCCACACCATGTGAATGTGTTCCTTCCAATGGCCCTGGCTACAGATCCAGATGACAGGCAACATCAACCTCCAGGCATATAAGTGAACAAACTTTCAGATGATTCTAGACCCCAGATTTTGAATGACCCTAGATATTGCTGAATGAAAGAAGGACAAACTGGCCCTGTTGAGCATTGCCCAAATTATAGATCAGTGAATAAAATGAATGTTGTTTCTTCAAGCCATTAAGTTTCAAGATTGTTTATTAGGTAGTAGTAGATAACCAAAATAATTTTCATATTATTGAGGAAGCACTCAATAAATATTTAGCAGTTATTATTAAAAAGGTAGAATCAATGTTCTCTTTCAGTACTCTGTGACTCCCAAACATGTATTTTTAATCCCGGTGGTGTAACTCTATCACTTCTGGTACTCGGTATTTTCAACATACTTCATTGTTAACATTCAGTGTGCTCAGATACGATATAAAGATAACCAACACTATTTGCTTAGTTGCTACTATTTCCTCGGGCAGGAGGAATAAGTCAATCTATAAATAATAGTGGATTAAACACAACAAAACAATATATAAATTATCATATTCTGTAGGGATCAGTTTCAATATCAAGAAGAAATGGAAAGAGGACAAATATGTAACTGTCAGTATGGAGATTAAAAATAGACTTTGAGCTTCATGAGGCCCTGGACTCTTCATTGTCCCCCAAATCAAACACAATTCCTCACACATAATAGGCATTCAATAAATAAGTAAGGAATCCATGGATCTCAGGGTAAAACAAAGGATCAACAGGTTTGAACCTTGAGTGCAGAAAGTTTTTGCAGAAGTGAAGTTTGGAATTCATCTCATTTGAATGTCTCTTTTTATAGAATACAGCAGTGCATGGGATAAAGCAAATTACCTAAGTTTGAGCCCATGTTTAATTAATTAGTTCAGGCTTATGATTAGGGAAGTCTCAACTCTCAGGCCACTTGTTAATATTTGTCTTTAAGGTTACTTCTAGCTTCAACAGTCTACGATTCTCAGTCTTGTTACCTGTACTACATTTTCTTCTTGGCCTCTTCCAATTAACTTAAGAGAAATAGTTGCTATTTGCTTTCTCAACAAAACCATTTGTTGGTACAGATGAACCATTTTGCAGGGCAGAAATAGAGACACAGATGTACAGAACAAACATATGGACACCAAGGGGGCAAAGCTGCAGGGAGTGTGGGGTGTGGGTGATGGTGGTGGGGATGAATTGGGAGGTTGTGATTGACATATATACACTAATATGTATAAAATAGATAACTAATAAGAACCTGCTGTATAAAAAATAAATAAAATTCAACAGAACCATTTGAAGTTTCAAATGTGTTACACTGGCACTGCAATTATTTGAGGTAAATTTTAGCAATCAGCATAAGACCCCTTCTGTGATATACCTTTTACTATTTTCACTGCTTTTGTAGTTCTCTCAGTTCTCTTCTCCTTCCACGTTTTACAATTGTTTGCACAGTCTATAGATCTGTGATGACTAAATGCTCCTGGGAACCCACATTTCTGATTACTTTGCTACTGCATGAAAAAAACTCCTGTGCTTTCTGGTGAAATGTTGAATTGATTTTTCATTCTGCTTGGTATGAATAAAGCACAGTCAATTCCTTCTGGTCATTAGTGATATTTGTCCACTCTCTGCTACACTCTCTCTCTCTGTCCTTGGATACAAATTCCTTTCTATCTAATTCAGAAAATTTTGGGGGATTGGCTGAGGATTACACTATTTAAAATGTTTTCCCTTTATAGCTGCAGTTGAGTTATATTTAAACCATTTGTAAAATTTACATAGCTTTGTTTAAAAGCAGGACATTGTTTTAAGTTTTTAAGGGTTTTTTTTTTTACCAATTAATGTTTCATATAAATATTGTATTCCTTTAGAGCCTCTAATAATGAAATAAAAGATAGTTCCCAAGCATTTGCTCAGCAATCGAAACAACTGTTTTTGCTCTTCACTTTACTTTCCCCTCTCCCACATCAATACCTTTTTTCTCCTTCTCACTCTGAGTAAATAGACTATCACATGTTCCCCAATGAAGGCTGGGTGAGTAAATGGATCCACTCTTCCACTTTCAGGAAAATATCATATCAGTGTCTGATTACTCTTCCCATTGCCTTATATTTCAAGCTTCTAGCCTTTCTTTCTTTTGTTTCCTTCCTTCCTTCCTTCCTTGCTTCCTTCCTTCCTTGCTTCCTTCCTTCCTTCCTTCTTCCTTCTTCCTCTCTCTCTTTCTCATTCTCTTTATCTCCTTTTTCCTTTCCACCTTCTCCTCTCTGATCAGGGTGCAATTCAAAACATGGACAGAGCCACAAGTTGGGAAGTTGAAATGACCTAGACAAAATATCTTCTACCTTTTGAAGAGTAACACCCATGTAAATGACTGTTTGGGAACTATTATCTTTTCAGGTGAAGTATTTGTTGGAGGTGATTTGTGTATTTTGTTTTCTACAAGTGAGTGGCTATTTTTTTGGTTTATTTTTAATTGTGGACATATTTTCTATATAAACAGTATAACTGAAACCTACAATCTTTAGTTTCATAAGCATTAGATTGAAGAACCTGAATTCAATTTACCAGTGTGTCACAAATTATGTTGGGAGGACCAGTAGTTCCATGAGTATTAATAAAATGTAGTTATTTTTAAAATGAAATTTACTGTTTACATATGTTTAGGAAGTGTTAAATTAAAATAAGAAGGGTTTCCTTTTATTGTAAATTTCTGAGACTCCTTAAATTGACAGTGTTTATAGTGGTTCTCTAAGCCCTATTTGAACTTAATAATCACAAAATTTATTTGACCTTATAAAATATTGTTCATAAACCATATCACAAGACTAGTGTTTCATTGAATTCATATCAGTAATGTATCCAAAGTTATATGTCAAATAAAATTTACTTTAATAATTCTAAAAAACCTTAGTTTATATTTGGTCAGAGTGAAAAGAAGTGTAAAATAGATCCCTGAAGTGATATTTGATATCTGAGATAACCAGAATTTTTCTGCATCTGTCATTTTGATCATGAATGTAACAATATAACTGCTCCATATTCAAAGGAATAACTTATTTCAAGTTAGAGTCCTGATATTTTTAGTTACATTTATCACACATTTCTCACTGGCTTTAATTTTTCCCCTTGTCTATGATAGAGTAATTGCTGGCTATCTACAAGGTGCTGAGACTCATACTAGTTGCCTTTTAGTGCACTTGGTATTCTGATTGGTGGAAATTCCTCCCAGTACAATCAGGTTCTCTTCCAATATGTTCACTATAATTCTGGCCCAGCATAGAAGAAAACTCATGGAGAAGGCTGTAACCCCAACTAGTGTAGTTATTTAGACACCAGTGCTGCTCCCTCTGTCTCTGTAAGTGATTTCTTTACCCACTGAGAATATACAAGACACTCACCTCCCCTCCTTGTACAACAATGTGTCTATGTTTCAGCCACACTCTCATATTTTTGCCTTTTATTAAAACACTTCTCTTTATCTCTATTTGCTGAAAATATCTTTTCATCCAAGTTACCCTTCAAATGAGACTTCATCTAAGAATGTTCCCCAGTGCTCCAAATGCAAGTTGATCAAGTCCATCTCTTTTTTCCTATAGTACTTTGGACTCCTTTTCTATCTCCTTAACTACATCATCTGTTGCTAGACAACAAGAAGCGTGCATTTTTATGTCTGTATCTTTATCACCAGTCTTTCACTTCATCTAACCCGTATAGGAAGTCAGTAAATACTTCTTGATCTGAACTAATTTTATTCAGTAAAATTTTTATTCGTTGCTTTTTGTTGGAAGATACAGTTTTGTTCTTAAGTATTGGCATCTCTGCTGTTAAGTTCCTTTTTTGGTTTGTTTCTTTCTGTCATAAGAAATTTCAAGCTTTTTAAAACTCAATATGACAACTGAAGAAAAAATAATTTTAATAAATAGTTTTCATTAGCAATGATTGTAAAGTGCTTTTCAGGTTTAAAGTGCTATCATACATATTGTGAAATAATACTTGATATAATTGAAGTGGGACACAATTACCCAGTGCAATGAAAAAACAAAATGGTATTAAGATTTAAGACACCATCTCCTTCAATCTCCACAAACACTTGTCATCTAAATATGATATACATATTTAATCATTCTTTCTAAGTTCTAAATAACTTACTCCTACAGTTATTCATTTTATATATACTTGGTTACTAGTTAATTTAGGCTCTCTTCAATCTGTACTCTCATTTTATAAACACACATAGTCTTATAACAAAATCCATTCTTTAATACTTAAAATAATTTAACACTTTCATTTTTCCCTAGAAAATATGATGCCACTCAAATCACTTAATATTATGATTATGGGACTTGATTTAAAAATTATATGATTTTGATTTTACAACTCTATTTTTTAATTTTATGTTTACCTTAGTAAATCAAAGGCTATTTTGAAAAGTAAACAAATAATACTCAAGAATGGAATTTATGAATATCCTGAACAAAAATAATTTGAAACATTTCTTAAGGACCTTAGTGTAGAACAGTTTTTCAAATGGGAAATCAAATGTTTAATCATTGTTTTTAAAAGGTTAGGGACAATTTTTAGAAATGAAAGTTTACTAAGTAAATGATACAACATTTGAATTCCACAGTGAACATTATTCCTATTTTCACACAGAATTATTTTACTTACTCTAATAATGGTAAGTGTCATAGGATATCATGTGTAATTTATTGAAAATGTTTTGAATAGGAAGTGTGACTACTCCCTAAATAAGGTTAAGAAATCGTGTTAATTATCAAATCTGATACATTCCAAACTTTACTTGTAGAATCTTTTAATCACAAGAGACTCTGGAGTCATCATCAGAGTCAATGTTGCATCTGAAAGAGAATCTTTTCTGTGACATCACTGACAATCACTGCTTGAACATTTCCAAAGTTGAAATCTCTGTTTTGTTGTTGTTTGCTTGTTTGCTGTGTTTTGTTTCCCAGTTTTGTGACCCTAGTGTATTTTAGTGATTTTTTAGCCTAATTATACCTCCCTATAATTTCCTGATGTTAGTCTACTTACTGAAAGTATATCAAATAAATCAAACACATTTTCCCACATAAAGGTCTTTCAAAATACAGACCAGCTTTAGCAAAATAAATAAATAAATAAAAGACACCCAACGAAATGTGAATTTCAAATAAACAACAAATAACTTTTTACCAGAAGTATGCTCCATGCATTTTTCCCATGCAGTGTCAGGCATACTTATACTTCCAAATTATTTACTGTTTTTCTAAAATTCAAATCGAACTTGGAATTCTATATTTCATCTGGCAACCCTATCCAAGACTGTTTTCTATTCTAAACTCTTTCTTGCTTCTTTAGGTTTAGGCTAAAGATACGCATTTAAATTATTAAGAAAGAGCAGTATTATGTGCTTTCAAGACTCATAATCACCCTGGAAATGTTGCATTTATGACCACGTGAAATTACCACAATCATCAGAATAGTCCAACGAAAAGGAATGTTGGGACTATAAATTTCTTTAATTCTCCATCAATGTAGTTTAAGATTCAATGTGTCTTTTTTATTTGTTTGCTTCTTTGAATTTTGTAATGTCATATTGCTGATATGTTGTTTCTGTGTCAACTGAAACACTTAATACCACCTATACACCTAAGGCATCATTCCATCATGCTATATATACATATGACATGGATTTTAAACCTACATGCATCACTATCCACTTAGTCTTCATATTTAACTCAAACCAAATAATTTATGTAGTGATACTTTCCTTTACTAAAAGTGTTCTCTCCTTTTCAAAGCTTTCATAATGACTGACTTTATGCAGAGCACTACCTTATTGCTTTTCAAATATGGTTAATTTAAAAAAGGTTCACCTTTTCAAATAAGTCTCAGGAACACACTCATATTGAAATATTCAAGTTTTATCCATTTAACTAGTAAATCAAGGTAAAATATTCTTTTATTATTATTATATTCTTTACATTATTTCTTCATGATTTTTATTTTTAATGAGGAGATTTGTAGAACTTATGTTTATATTTTCTGAAAACAATTATATATAGGAATAATGCACTTTGCAATGCACAGTTACTGAGAAAACACTACTTTAATGGTGCTCTAATATTCCTTATGACTCACAAATCAGCTACTTTTGGTAATTTATAGGAAAATATATACTCTAGGCCACAAACTATACGTACATGAAGATATTTTAATATATAAATGACCTAGAATTTACATTTAGATAATTATTTACAGAAAATATTGGTAGGACAGTGAAGAAGTAGGAACAAGGATTGTTTTGCTTTTGTTGGACAAGCTGTCCTCTAAAGTATAGATGGTTAGCTCATATTCTTGTGGCTTAGAAACCATTAAGTCTAGAATTTTGTACAAGCTACTAAAATGGCCCAATATGTATTTCCCTACACTACGTTAACTTCTGAAGGTAGGTTAAAATTTTATTTTAATTTATTAAAGCCAAATTTTAAAAATTTATTTACTTGGCAGATGGAAATCTAATCAAAGTTTCAACTACATATAAGTTTTCCAGTAACAACCCTGCAGGATTGAAACACAGAAGTGAGCCATTTTGAATACCTCTGTGAATAATTTGTTAGACAGCAATTTCAAAGCTTTCACAGCGCTAATATAAATTTAAAATGAATTTTGGTAAACTTATTGAGGTTATGTGAAAGTTAATGCATTTTTAAACAGATAATCCTACCCTCCTGAATAGAACATCAATTGCTTGGAAGTAGGAAAAAAATCAGTTTTAGAATGTACTTCCTGATAATTCAAATAATACCACAAATGAGCATATTTTAAGAGATAGAAACAGATACCAAAAGTTATGATTTTCTTTGAACTTAAGCATTTTCTAAGAATTCAAAATTTAATACACAATTATTTTGATATATACAAGAATAAATTTTGAAGATGGTTCTATTTAATTCATAACTCAAATGCTTAATGTAGAAAATGAAACTTTAAATAACATATCCCATCTTTTTTTTTCTAATACTGACTTTTGTGGAATCATCTTTGAATGTGTCAACAATTTACGATTTTCAGTTGACAAAGAAAATTTTCAACAGACGGAGTTAAACAGGCAAGGAAGACTTTCAAGACTTGTAATAGGGGAGAGAGAGATTGAATTCAGTTCCCCTGAAACAAAAGGTAATGAGGACAGAGGGAGAGGATTTTTTAGCTAGTGGACAAGTATTGAAGGACTGGGGTGGGAGAGGTTGATAAATATGATTAGGCCATCTGTGTTTGTTGATTGTGGCTTATTAAGTTAGTTGCCTACCCTTCCACAGAGACTTTGAGAGAGGGTTACTTACTCTTACAGTGATTACATTTCAAAGGGATGTCTCCCAGGTCTTTGAGAAAAACATTCCTGGGTTTTAAATTTGCAGAAAGCTAGGAGAAAAATTACATCTAAAGGGAGCAGAGAAATAATTTAGTTGCAATTTTCTAAAGTAAATGCTCTAAGAAAAGGGAGATCAGGGGCCTAAGTCAATAAGAAGCTTGTGTAAAGTTTAATCAAGAAGAGGGGATGTTAAGGCCATCATCATCCCATTTTAAAAAATGGAATGCAAAACAATCCACTTCTAGAAATCTTCAGTTGGCTTACTACATCACAGATATGTATTTCACTTGTACTTATGAAACATGAAAAATGTATTAGATATAGGATGAACCAAAGGAGACTGTTTAACAAAAGAATCTTCAATTTTTGCCAATGAAGCACTAACATTTTGGTTATTTTTTCATGGTTAATAGATTTATTTCAACAAATTAGTTCCAAAAGAGAATATGTATGTTTATATAGGTTATGACATGTTTAATAGTGTGCATCATAAGACTACTATGAAATCCTTGAAATATATAGACTCTTCATATTGTCCTGTGATCTAAGATTGCTACAACTATTTTAGCTACCCAGATACTATATTTCCCATTTCTAACAATTTTTATTTTAGCTATACCTAAAAAATAAATAACGATCAACTTCCAGGAAAGAGTTTTAGCATATTTTTAAGTTTGGTGAAGACCTCATTATAACTTTAGAACTCACTGTGGATCATTTTTATATCATATTTTATACTTATTGAGATTGGATAATTCATGTAATTGAATAGTAATATGCAAAACTTAATATTAATGATTAATACTGACATCATCTCAGTGACATAGGCTTATCTACATTCTACAGATGAAGGAACTGAGGCAGAGAGTAGTTAATTAACTTCCCAAGGTCACACAGTGTGCCATGCTGTATAAAAAACTGAAGGAGAATTGGTGCCAAGTTAACTATCAACTGTCCAGCTCCATCACCTAAAGGGATGGAAGGTCAGCATGAGAAATGTTTCACTGCCCTTTCATGAAAAATTTCTCTGTAGTCATTCTTGACTATTTTGACCATAACCTTTCTATATCTGGAGTTCCTTTAGAAATATACCTCTTTTTTATATTATACAATTGGTTGTTCCTATTAAACTGAAAATCCAGCTTTTGCTTCCTGGCCATGTACTTGTGATATTATTCAAATTTTTACTTCTGGTTGTATTGCATTTTCTGTTTTATTTCTCTTTCTGTCTATCTCTAGACAGAACTTGACCAAGTACCTGTTAAGATATCAGGTTTCTAGAGTTTCACTATCTGTGCCAAACCATTTTCTAGTATCTCCATCTTTCTTAAATCAGAACTTGAGTAACATTACCTGTTAGAGACTGCACCTGCAGATGTGGCACCTGAAAGGTCTTACCTTACTCTAGCCCCTGTGAAGCCCTACCACAGTCATAGAACCACATGGTACTTTCTCAAGGGCCCATACCCACAGTGGTGAAAACAAAATACATGGTAGATAGGAGAATCATGATTGATATTGTGTTTTAGTACTGTCTGAAAGACTCTTCCTCCTCCCTTTCTTGTTACTTGGATAACTCCCACCTAACAATCATGTCTCAATCTATTGTTCTCTTTCATCCAGAAGTATTCTCATGTCACTTGTTCTCTTTTCTCTACAACCTCAATTCCCAAATATCTCAGCTGCTGTTGTTACAGATTTTATAGATCTTGTCCTAGTTATCTTGTGGCACTTTGACATTCTATTGGTATAATTTATTTGTCCGTCTTCCCCACCAGTATAGGTTTCATAGTACTCCCAAAGCTTAACATGGCACACATCACTGTAGCAATAAACTAATGCTCACTGAATGAATTAATAATACAATTAATCTAAAAAATCAGGAAAAGGAATACATAGATCAACTATTAAAAGTGGTAGTGGGATTTAATAAAACAACTGAAATGTTATGAATGGGACAAAGCTTAGTTCAGTCACAAATTTACTCTTCATCCAACAGATATATAATGGACATTATTTGCCAGGCACTGTACTACTCACTATGGATAGAGTAGTAACTAAATCCGTGCCTTTAGGTACAGGCCACTTTATGTCCCACTGAGAACAACAATAGACAAACATAATCTCAATAAAGTGTGGCAATGTGTTTGTATACAGTGTTTCAGGAAAACGTTGAAAATAGGTGGCTCATAAAGACTAAGGGAAGCTTTATAAATATGCATCAGCTAAAAACTGATTGATGAGTACAGTTAAAGCAGCTGTAAGTCATAAAATACAAGTGTCCCAAGGAGATAAAAGGTAGTGTATGCAAATGTCTAGAAATAGGTTGAAATGATACATTCTAAAAATTGGAAATAATTCAGAATGGATAAGAAAAACAAGATGGGATTGGGTAATACAGCAGGAGTCAGATTACTAAGAAGCATGTAAGAACATTAAGAAGTTTGTGGTACTTTTTTCCTTATTGTAACAGGAAACCATAGGTGCTTTGAACAGAGTAACTCCCACATGAGGTTTTCATTCTAGAAAGAGCATTCTCCCTGCAGTGGTAAATACAGTGGAGGTATCCATCTCTGGGAGCAGACAAAATATACGGCAGTAATGTTTATTAGAAATGATGGCCTTCTGAAATAAGAATGTAGCCATGCAAATGAATAACACAGTTTGAGATTTTGTTGATTGGATATGTGGTATCTGAGTGAGGAAGGAATCAGGGATGACACCCATATTTCTGCCTTGGAAATTGGATAGATATTTGTTTCACCCAGAAAAGACAGGTACCTATTCATGTTGAGGGACGTGGATGTGAGAAATGATGTGTTCAGTTTCATAAATTCTGAGTGTAAGGTACTTGTGAGATGTCCTGTAGTCCTGTAGGTAAGAATATAGAGGACTCAACGTGTAAATATGTATCAGTAAGCCACAAAAAATTAGATAAATGTGAAATTGTTGTAATGTTAGAGTGGAACCTAAGGAACATCCACATTTAATTGGTAAGTGAAGAAAGAGAAACAGAGAATATGTCACTATAGACCTGGTTCTCAACCAGGGTCCTTATTGTCAATCTTGCCCTCAAGGGGATATTTGTCAATATCTGGAGTCATTTTTTATTGTCACAACTGAGGGGTGCTGGTTAAGTATGCCACTGGCATCTAGTCTGTAGAGGCCCAGGATGGGCCAAGGATGCTGCTCAACATCCTACGGTGCTCAGGACAACACCACACAACAAAGCATGATCTAGTCAAAAATGTCATTGTACTGAAGTTGAAAAATCCTGCCATAGAAGAAGAAAAAAAAAATGACTATGTAGTATCTGAAAGCAAAGCAAAGATACCATTTTGAAAGAGAAAACAGAGGATATATATATATATATATATATATATCTTGAAAAGAATCCACTGGGGAAATAGTTTTAATGGATTAGTTGGAGTATTAGATGGCAGGACAGTGAGATGTAAAGTGATTATTAGGAAGTGAAAGAAGGCTTTCCTTGAAGTTTCACTACAAAAGAGTAAGGGGATGGGGAGGTGATGGAGAAAAAAGAAGTTGCACTAACAGGAGGAAAATAAGGAAGAATCAAGCCAAGGCATTATACACACACACACACACACACACACACACACATATATATATGATTTAAATAAACAAATGTTAATGGAAATAAGCTATGAGATAGGAAAAAAATAAAAATAGAATGGATCATCAAAGGAACAGAGAAAAGGAGCCAGGAGGTAGAAAGAAATGAATAAAAAATGGATAATGAATGAAGCAATGGAAAGAGATGGGATCAAACCTATAAGTCAAAAGAAATACAATTTCCTTTGAGGAAGGAAGGATGAAAGAATGATTATAGGTTCAGCTGTTGTATAACATTGTGACATTTAATTAAGACAGTTCATGTCTTTGTGAATTTGTAGACGAAAACATCTACTGACAATGGGGGAGGGTGGTGAAATAGGAGATTGCATTATAGGGGGATGGATTTATAATATCCATATTTGGCAACAGGGGAGGGATCTGACCAGGGAAACAGAAAAGAATTATGCCTAATAACTAAGGTGATAAAGTTGCCAAAGACAAAGTGAAATTCTGAGGGTAGAGGCTGTTCCACATCTTTCACTTGCAACCTCTGCTAAAATAATTTATGCATTATGTCTTTTATCTTTATATATTCTCTTATCCCCTCATATTCCACTTGTCTTATACGTTTTTTTCTGAAAGCTAATCTTTTTACCTGGCACTGGTGAATATCAGTTTTAGAAGAGAAGGACTAGAACAGTGTAATAAACTATTTCCATGAATATGTGATTAATAAATCATAGTTTAGTGCTAAATCTCTGAAAGCAGTTGAATGTTAGCCATCTCCATAGATTTTCATTAATATTTCTGCCAAATTTCAATATAATCATCCTATTTCATATGGACAATCCGTATTTTGAATGAGCCTAAAGACTTGAGGCTTCTGAGCAGAGTTTAAAACACGTTCCCCCTATCTGAAAATACTGTCAGAAATGTTATTTGGAATATAAGCAGAGCTTTCATTTGTGGAGCCCACGGCTGTCTGTGTCATAAATATGCACCTATCTTCGCCTTAGCAAGGTTCTTCTAGGTACATTTCATGGTACTTTTCATATGCACTGGATTTGATTTGTTTTAGGGCATAATATAAATTCTCTGCTGTGATACATGATAAAAGAAATACTTTTTAAGAAATCTTTGTTGGTTAGGAGGCTGTGCACATCACCAAGCCTCATGATTTATTAACTGCTTAAATAATCTCTTATCATTATTGTTTGTTTTCATACATAACCACCCATCAGGTACTCAGCACTGTATCTACCTTTCTTTGCAGTGTCTCTTAGTCTGTGTATTTGCCCTCAGTTACTTTTGTGAATTCTTCTGGAAGATAATGATAGCATTTCATATTCCATACCACTAACCACACCACCTGCCACAGAATACAAATGTGTAGAAGGCAGTGGTTTCATTATCTTAGGGTCAGTTGAATTTCAAGAGCTTTAAAATTACCTCTATCAATGATGCAAGTGTCAGCTAAGTTTTCATAAATCTTTAGGAACAGCCACAAGTTACTTCTAGGACATCTTCCTATTTCCAGAAATAACGTCATTCAGCTGCCAAATCTACTATCATTGTGTGGATAAAGAATTTCCACAACTAAACACAATGCTATACTTGTGGTGTATACAGTTGTTTTTTGATAACTTAAAATATGATGAACCCAAAGTTTTCACACAATCAATCCACACTTATGCTATTTATACAAAATCAGACAGAGAGAATATAATACAAGCAAACAGAAGAAAGCATATACAAATGCATCTATTATAAACAACACATACATGAGATGGGAGAATTGCAGTGCTTGTTGTCAGAATTACATTACTAAATGTGGTCACAATGAAAGACCAGGCATTTGGCAAGGTGACTTGTTCAGAATAAATTAGAGTTGACAAGTAGTGAATTAAGCCAACCAATAAGTATAGTGTAAAATTTCTCATAATATGCAGACAAACTCAGATGTTTCCCTTTTAATTTCCAATAAATTTGACCATATGTTCCTTTTGCTGAAAAACTAAATTATAAGGGTTTGCATTTGCTTTTGCTTTTCTTTTTTGTAAACTACTGCCATTATTTAAAGTTGATGACATTTTTTAAAGAATGAACTGTGACCCATTCTCAAAAGGTAATGTGGTATTTAAAAGACAAAATAGCTTCTTTGTGTATTAGAAAGTAAACAGCTTTTGAAAAAGCCATCAGCACCACAGGATACCCATCTCATCCTATAAATATCTATCATGTGACCTCTTTCAATTGCATAGCAGTTTATATTAAGTGTGTCCTGATATTCCTAGTCCTAAAAAGAGGCTCAGCATGGGAGTTGGCAAAATATATTTAAAGGAAAGGTGAAATGAATGAAGTTTGCTTAAACTTGAAGAGGATTTTTCTAACAGCAAAAATGTGTATACTATAACTAATTTGATAGTAAATATTAGATATTTAAGCTTACTAATAATTTAAATTCCTATTTACTTTATAGGACTTAAAAATGTTAATTGAAACAAAAGAATATCATTGAGATTGGAAACAAAATATTAAAAGGTAAATAAATATAAAAATATTTATTATCTATAACACTGAGATTGGCAATATCTCCCAGGTGTTCACTAATAGTGAACTTCATAATTTGAACCTTAGAGTTGAACCATCAAAGCTACCCAATCACAGATAGAACCAGACAACTGTAGGCCTTCCTGTGTTAGTTCCCTTGAATTAATTAAACAAGGAGACAAATTAGTCTAAGGTGGTTTTAGACCTCAGCATCCTAAGGCAGCAAACCAAAGCCTAAGTCTCCAAATGGTTCAGGGTTAAGAAACCAAAACCCAAGGATAAGCAATCAAAAGCAGTCAATTAGCCTTTTCCAAATAAAGCAAATGCTTAAGTCATAGACAATCATATAAATTCCTTGCTTTTCTTCTGCCTTTTCTCTATGAAAGGCTTTCCCCTCCTCACTCATGTTGGTGGAGGGCTCCGAATCACTTCCTTTTTGGTGCTGCCTGATTCCAACTGATTTTTGCTCAAATGAACTTTTAAAATGTTTAATATTCTTCCGTTTACCTTTTAATAGTTCATACCTCTATGTAACTTCAGCATGGAGCCAACAACCAGAAAACACAAAGCCTAATGTAAGCTGGATCACAAAGTCAAAGAAAGGAAGACAAGGTTGAGCTGTAAACCTCCAGGTCAAAGACTCAAAAGCTCCAAGCTGAAAAGAAGAAAGGGGTGGAGTGAATCCATAAGTGTAACACTAATGGTTGTCCCTTCAAAGCGAAGGAAACATCAGGAGCGAGGAATAAGTGATCTGCCCCCCCCACCCCGTGCCTTTTTGAGTGGTTTTTAATTGGTATGTTTGAGCCATTTCCTCTTATTTTGACTTCAATTTGTTTGATGTATTTCTGTCATCATATTTTGCGGCTTTTATTTGCTATAGTTTCTCTTTGCTTCTAGGATTATTTGTTTCTGAGATTATTATTTGGTGCATTTGTTAATTTTTTTTTCATTTCTCTCCTTTTCTATTACTGGATGGAAATAATAAAGTTTGTATTTTTTCTTTTAGTAACACCTTTTAATACATTAACACAGATATTTAAATTTATGTATTCTAACGTAGCCTAATTTGAAGATTATCCCTAGTCTCCTCTCAAATTAGCTAAGGACTATATCACACTTCTCAGTAAATACCCCACAAAATTCCCAATTACGTTTTAGTCTATTTTCATTTTCCTTTTAAAACAAACACCCAAATAATGTTAATGCCATTTGAGGATGTATTTTATTAAATACACTCACAAATTACTGTTAATATGACCTAACTCAATAATAAAAGCTTAGTTAGATTTACCATCATCTTTTACCCATTCCCTTTTATTTCTTTTTCTTTATTCATTTTTTTTCCTACTTTCAATTCTTTCCTGAATGTATGTCTCTTTAACTGAGGACATACTATAATATTTTCTCATTGAGGTTCTTGGGGCTATACAATTTATAAATTACTATATTCCAAGTATAATCTTTATTTTATCTTTATAATTTTGTCGTGTAGGTTTAAAAAAATGTTTCTTCTTAACAGGTTCAAGGTACATTTTTGTTTTCTTCTATCAACTATAGTAGCTGAGGATATGTCTCCTGATAATTCATCCTTGGTAAATATTCAGATATTTCTTTTACCTTTTAGCATGTTCCCTTATCCTTGATGTCTTTATTTTCCTTATGACTTAACAAGGTATAAAGTTACAGATATTATCATTCCTAGCACTAGGTGGAACTTTTTAATCTGAGAACTCATGCCTTTTCTTGTTTCTGGAAATGTATCAGCCATTAGCTTTCTAAATATTGCCTTTCATCCAGTTTCTTTCTGTAATACTTCTGGAACAAATACAAATAGAATATTGGAGCTTCACACTGCATTGTCAATGTCTCTTAACTTCCTTTTATATTGTGAGTTTCTAGAAAAATCTGACTACAACATATTGCATTATTTTCCTTTCCCTTTTCTTCTAATTTATAGTTCCCTCTTTCACAGTGCCTAGTCAATATTTAACTAACAATTTAAAAATTTTCCCAGTAATTAAAATTTTAATTTCTATGACTTCTATCTTCTTCTCTTTTAGATCTATCTTTGTATTTTATATATTAATAGTCTTGTTTATGGAGAGTCATTCATTTTATTCTTTTCTGGAATATTTAAACATACATATTTTATAAGCCCTATCAAATTTTTCTATTAACATCAATTTCTTAGACATGAATCTCTGTTGTTGTGTCAAACAAATATTTAATTTATTTAAATGTTAAAATATGCATTTTAAATATCCAAAAGGATATACACTAAACTAATAGCAGTGTTTGAATAAACAGATATGAATTAAAGAGGGGACATTTTACTTTTTTCTCTAAGTATTTTACTGTTCTTTCCATTTTTCCTACAACCAATATTAACTGATTAGAAATTATTTTTAAGAGAATTTTTCTACATAAATTTATTTGCCTTAAAGTTAAGAAACAACTAAAACTTCAGTTTTTCACTTTTACTCCAGTGTTTTTTCTTATAAATTAATAGTCATGTAGTTTTTTTAATAGGAAATAAAGGTACATATCTCCACACAAAAAAATAAACTAAATAAAGAATATATTGTGGATGTTGAGACCATATCTAAATCTTCTTTTAAAGTCCAATATGTAGCCACAATAATGAATGTGCCAGGGGACCCTGACAGAGTGGAAAGGATATCCAGGAAAAGATAGGAGAAGAAAACATTGAATAGATGTTTAAATTCAACTGCACAATACTTACACTTTATATGTTCTAATTGTTAGAATATTTTCAAGTCATTAATGTGCATTAGAAAACCCATCTTGTATTATTTTATACAATATATTTTCATTATTGGAATTAACTTTGTAATGAAATTTCTAGACATATTTTCCCTTCCAAGTGTAACAACCCAGCATTTATTGACTGGACAATTCATCATCAAAACTTATAAAGCATTTTAAAAAATGAGAAATTAAATTCTACTACAATTTAATTGAATTTATTATTTCCATCAATTTGTAATATTCATATCTACTGGACTTATATTCTCTCTCTTTAACCAAACAGGGTCATTTTCTCTTATATTAAAACAAATGAACTAACAATGTTTGCTACCGAATGACATGTTTGTCTGTGAATTTAAAATATCAGTACTGTGGAGTTGAATATTGCAGAGATCCCTATATTCATATGTATATATATATATATATATATATATATATATATATATATATATATATATATATATATATGTATGTATGTATTACATGTATATTCCTCTATATTCATAGAGCCCTATAAGTGTAATTATAACATCACTCTTACCATTTCCAAAGCTAAAATTGCCCACTTGAAAACATTCCACGGGTCAAAGAAGTCAAATAAGAAAAATAATCTCAAGTAAAAAGATGTGTTAACTATAAAAGCATCTAGATTAGCAAGGAATCTCTAATTTAAATGGTCAAGTTAAACAAGACACAATTAAGACTAATTTAGTTTTCTTGTCTGCAGCTGAGAGAAAGAAGATTTCAAATTAACCTCTATTATGTCTGGTATTATTTTAAAATGTAAATGACATAAGCCTTTCAGCTCATAGCTATGTGGTTATCTTTTTAAACTAACAAACCCACTTATTCTTTTGCAAGTTCCTATGTGCTAATTTTGTACATTGAACTTCTTTACATTTTTGCTAAACAGTTTCAACAAGGTCAAAGTTTTAAAGGAAACTTACATTCCCCTTGTCATTTCAGTAAACATAGAGACAATTTAAAACTTTCATAGTCATAATACATTAGCCCGGTTGCCACTTGACTCAAGGCCCTCTAAAATGAGCAGGCTCTGTTCCCGAGTTTTAGCAGATGTGGATACAGAACAAGCCAAACTTCCAGCAGAATACTTACCCTAGGGGAAGGAGTCCATTTGGATGAAAAAGAATGACGAGAGACTTGGTAGACTACTTGGTAAGGACTGCTTATTATTTTTCCCGGATGAGGTATTCCCCATAAATCTGCTGATTTTACCCTCAGCATTTGAGGAATTGGAGACCTCAGTCTAATCCACTTCACTCCATCCCTTCTCTTTTCAAATTCATATGGTTTCCTTGATGTGGGAGCACTACAGCTCAGTTTCTGTGCTGGATGCCTAAAGTACTTCCTCTATGGTGTTGGCTGGCTGTTCTCCATCACATCTTCATTGGGTGTCTGGAGGAGTTTGTGTCTCCACATTGTACACACTGTAGAAAAATCAGATGGTTATTTGGATGTCTTTCTGTGTAAATGTAAATGTCTTTGTTACCTGGGTTTTAGCCAACCATACTGACCAATGTTTCATTGTTTTTTTTTTATATTGTTTCATTTTGAAGATATTTTGTATGTGAAAATCCATCATTAGTTGTTCCAAAATTGAGTGTAAAATATTTTACCTTTTCCAGATAGAAGTGGTTTTGCCCTGCTATAAAGTTCATTTGTATAGATTTCCTGCATCAGGTTACTTTCAGTATATTTATTCTGGGCTCTATGTGACAAGTACAGTGCAAGATACAAACCAACTGTGTTACTGAAACTTCAAATGGTATATGTAAACTTTTACACCTAGCACAGTTTTTGCATCTTCTTAGATCCTGTCAATATATGTATATCAGTAGAAACAAAAGTAAACTCCTGCTCTTCTGTTGAGCAGGAAATTTCATACAATTTCATACAAACAGCTTTATATATCTGTTTGTGGGATTTTCAGGCAGCCTGCATTCCAAATTGACACTGGGGTTTAAAGGTTTTAGGATTTCAAAGATATTGCTGTAAGGGTAGGTTTATGGGTTGGGTGTGGGGCACTTCCCCATGTGAATTATTGCTGAATAACTAACCTCGTGTTGTGACTGGGGGAGTCCTGCTGGAGTGCTCTAATTCTCATGCTCGACAGGAAGCTCGGTGTTATCCAAATCCCAATGGTACTCAACTGAATTGATGAAATGACCGGGCAGGCCTAATTAAAGCTGTTCAGCTCAAATGTATTGATGTATTACATCTATTACGGCTTGGTTCAATAGGTCCACCCTGTGAATGCTGCCACAGCCTGTAAAGCAAACTAAACAGATTGAATAAATAATGCTGCACAGAAAGGAGACAGCAGTGGAATCAAAGCAACAGAGCGAAAAATGCAACAGGGTGACCTATGAACTTTTATCATATGATCCACCATAAATTACTTGAATATTTATTGTTTTTACATGTTGAACACAGAAGAGAGAATATTAAGATCTAGAATAATCTTTGATCTATCACAAGAGCTGGTAAACCCTTCTCTCCTTTAGTAAACATTGTATGACAATGTGCATAAAATCAATGTAGTTTTGCTTGACTTTTCTTTGTAACTCATTGTTAGACCCTAGCTTTCCCATTTCTTTATTTTGTCTTCTGGCAGTCTTTCATGAAAGGTTTTTTACACATACAATCTACCATCTTCCTTTACTTTTTCTGCTCCAAAAGACTTGTTAATTCTTTTTTTTTTCTTTTGCTGAATTTGAATCATTTTCAATTTTTCATAATTTGTATATTGTTCTGAGCAATAACTCTGATTATGTTTGGTAATGGGTTGTTCCAGATTCTGTGTCTACTAACACAGGGATATCTTACTCATTCATATATAGCATTCAGTGTTACTTATATCATTCTGTTTGCATTGTCAAGACAGAATAGTGAATTTTTGTTGCAGTCACAGCTTGTTGATGCTAAAACAAAGAAAACGTAGATTCGTAAAAAATGCAGCCTAAAAAGTTATCAAAGTTCTTTTTTTATACAATTAAATTTTTAAAAACTTATGGGACATGATGGCTGTCTTACAAATTTATTTTCTGCAAGTGAACTCACACTGAACTTCAGACATACTTCTGCCTACTTGACATCTCCCCTTAGGTATTTAAAAGACATCTCAAACTTAACATTTAAAAGTGAACTCCTAATCTTTCTCCCCATCCAAATCCACTTCTTCAGTTTCCCCATCTCAGCAAATGTCAATTCCAGTTTTCTACTTGTTTAGACTCAAAATATTAGTTATCATGAACTAGTCTCTTTCTTTCATACTCTTCTTTCAATGCACCAGCATATGCTGTTTGTTTTACCTTTTAAATATATTCCTAACTAAACCACTTCTCATTCCCTCTACTGCCACCATTCTGGTCCAGATCATGATTATCTCTTATTTGGATTTCAACCATAGCCTCTTAGGTATCTTCCATGGTTTCCCTCTTGTCCCTTCTGATTTATAAATAAACCCTCAGCACCTAATCCAAAATCTGGCCAATTCTAGCTGTGCAACAAGTATTAGTTAGGTGTATGATATATGAAATTAACCCCTACAGAATTTAACTGGTTTTAGGCCCTAATTGGACCTCACATGGGTATTTATGTCTACTTCTTTTTCTGCCACCCCTTTTTCTCACGTCTTAAATGTGTTATCCACTCGAAGAGAAAGAAAAATCCATCTACACACAATCTCATTTTGCTAAAACCCATTAATATTTTGCCATTGCCTATAAGTTAAACTCTAAACTCTATATTTTCTTCATTCAGCAAATATTGATTAATTGCATTTCTGTGCAAGACACTGTGCTACATTGCTCAGCATTTCATCAAAGTCCCTGCAGGACCAGACTGCACTGACCAACCTACATCACTTCCTCTTCTTATACTTGACAGTTACCGGTAGAATAGAAGTACTGCTTATCCAACACAATGAGGACACATAGTTACTCAGCTATGAAAATCAGTTAAAGATGGATGCATTAAAATTGATAGTTAATACATATTTTAAGCATCTTAATTAAAACTAATAAATATGCATTCATTTACATACCTTTTAATGTAGAGCTATCATCTTTTCTTTAAATGTGAGTTAGCTGGTTTTAATTCTGATTAATATTATTGCATAATGCCTAAAAGCATCTATGATTTCTAGTTTCAGTTCTTTAAATTAGAACAAGTTCAAGGCATTTGAGAAGAAACCTGGATTTTCAATTTTTTATTGTTTTCCCAATAATTTCTACTTTCTTTTCCCACATCTTCCAACAAGAAAGTTCTTTAGTGATTCCTGTTATTTTAGTGACTTTTTATATGAATGAACATTTTTATTTATTCAACTTAATTAAACAATTGTATTCATGCATTAATATTTGTTGTAAGTGAGGTTTGAAAGAAAATACAAGTGACTGTTAGCAAGCACATAAGAACTGGTGGAAACAACAATGTTCTGAACAAGCCCGCTGGGTAGGAAAGTTAAGGTTGCAAGTGTTTACTGTGCTGTGGACACAGGTTAGTATATATTACAAAGGAATTGGAGAGAATTAATCTGGTCAAGAAGAAGTTGATTAAAGATACTTCTCTTGCACTGAAGTTCTAGTGGTTCTCTCATCCAGTTCTATTTCCTCACCCTTGTTGATTATATCTCTGTATATTTGCTCATTCTGCTTGAAAACCTCATTCTTTGTGACTCTGAATAGTTATTAATCATACTATAAGACTCAATGTAGACTTGACTTGTCCTAGTGAGCTCCCTTATATGCTCCTGTAGCACTTTTTGTATGGCCTCCATCATAACACTTTCCACTGTAGATTGAAATTTTACATCTATTTGTGTTAATTGATTGTTAATTTTTTACATCTATTTTACATCTATTTATATCTTTTAGACTTGGGTGTTAGAGGGTAGTTTTTGTTTCTTATAGGCCCTCCTCTCTGCACCTTCCACAGTTTCTGGCACATAGTCTACAGTTAGTAAGTATTTTCTAATTTTTGTTAATTTGTTAATATTTGTTCCATTACCAACCAAGAATACCTAGCAAGTCTTTCTCATCACATGGCAATTTTCTAAATGCAGATTAAAACTCTGAATTGCTCTCTCTGATGACAATGACCTCTTATCTCTCTCCTCTACTGTCTCATCAAATTTGTCTTTTCCCCCCATTTTTATAGTTATATCCTTAACTCCTTTTTACCTTTATGGTCCTTTACTCTATTTCTGATTCCACTAAATTCTCTAATCCACTTGAAATCAATTGTATTTTCCAAAATGTAGATTCACTAAAACATACTCTGTTTCCTTTCTCTTTTCCTTTGCCCATCCTGACAATTTTGGGCTGTGGGATCCCTCCTGCTCTGTGCTTTTTATCTTCCCTCTTAAGTCATGTCAGCTGGAGGTTCCAAAACCACTCTAGCTGGGACCAGTATAAATTCTTGGTAACTCAACCTCATGGAGAAATTTGTTATTCTCCTTCTCCTTTGCTTTTGATCAAGAACCATTGTTTCTTATTTTCAAAACTCCTTATCATTCCATGTATTTCTACCTCCTCTTGGAACTTGCACCATTAACTTTTTCATCTCTCATTTGCATGTTCAATTTCTCTTTCAAGTCTTTCTATCCCTTATGGCTCTCCATCTTCTTTCATCATAGTTATACTTCAAAAAAAAATTTCTGTATCATGATATGTGTTTGTCCTTTTCTCTAATAACAAGTTTGCTGAAAGTCAAGTCTATAAAACGTTCTATAAGACTACTTGTTCTTCCTTACTAGCCATTCTTTTTATTCTGGAAACAATAATAATATAGTTCCTAACACCCACAAATATAACTGAAAACTCACTACTTGGGGACAATGTGATGTTTCATATTTATTACCTTATTTAAATCTTTAAAATATTCCTGTAAGTTACTCTCATTTCCTCCACTCTACAGAGCATGAAACTGAACTTCAAAGATTCGAAGTAACTTGCCAAAGGACTCACAGTTATCTGATTTCTGCTTCCAATTACCTCTAAACCATTTCTCTCAAACGCCATTGGTGACTTCTTTATTGAGGTGAATTATTTTTTTTTCTGGCCGCATGGCTTGCAAGATCTTAGTTCCCCAAACCAGGGGTTGAACCCAGGCTCTCGACAGTGAAAGCACAGAGTCCTAACAACTGGACTTCCAGGGAGTTCCCTGAAGTGAAATGTGAAAAACGTAAATTAACCATTTGAAAGTTCAATTCAGTGGCATTAAATATCTTCTCAGTATTGTGCAATCATCATCTCTACTTCTGAAATAGTCTCTTCACACTCAAAGGAGACCCTGTATTCATTAAGCTATAAGCTTTTCTTCCTTCCCCCAGTCCCTGGCAATCACTGATAACACTTTTCTGACCTATGAATTTACCTATTCTGGGCATTTCAAATGAATGGAATCATCCAGTATATGCCTTTTCATGTCTGGCTTCACTTAGCATGTTTTCAATATTTATCCACATTATAACTTTTATAAGAAGTACTTCATTTTTATGGTTAAAAAATATGGCATTGTATGGTTATAATACATTTTGTTTATTCATTAAACCATTGATGGACTTTTGGGCTACTTGTGAACAATGCTACTAAGAACATTCATGTACAAGTTTTTTTTGAATACTGTTTTCAATTCTTTTTGATATATCCCTAGGAGTGAAGTCACTGAGTGAAATGGTAATGTTTCAAGTTATTGAGGAAGTTCCAAATTGCTTTCCACAGTGGCTGCACAATTTTATATTCCCACTAGCAATGAACAAGTGTTATAATTTCTCCATATCCCTGCCAAGACTATTTTTTTGTTTTTTAATTATAGCTGTCCTAGGAAGTATGAAGTGGTATTTCATTTTGGTTTTGATTTGCAATTCACTAATTATTAATGATGCTTATCATCTTTTCATGTGCTTGTTGACAAGTAAAGATATCCAGTAATATCTTTACTGGAGAACTGTTTAAGTGCATTGACCAATTTTTAATTAGGTTGTTTGTCATTTTGTTGTCAAGTTGTAAGTGTTATTCATATATTCTGGATACTAGACATTTATCAGATTTGTGAACATTTTCTCCCATTCTGTATGTTGCCTTTTCACTATCTCATAGTGTCTTTTGATGCATAATGTTTTTAATTTTGATGAAGTTCAGTTTATCTTTTTGTTTTGTTTTGTTATTTTTGCCTTTGGTGTCACATCGATATCTAAATACAAGTTCAAAAAGATTTACTCATATTTTCTCCTAAAAGTTTTGTAATTTTAACTCTTAAGCTTTTCACCATTTGAGTTATTTTTTTAATGTGGTATAAGGTAAGGTCAATTTTTATTTTTTTATTTTTTGGATATGGAAATCTAGTTGTCCCAGTATCATTTTTGAAAACATTACTCTTTCTCCATTGAATGGTCTTGGCATCCTTGTCAATAACCACTTGAACAAAATTTTAAGGTTTATTTCTGGACTCTCAATTTTATTTCATTGTTACATATGTCTATCTTTATAGCAGTACCACACATTATTATAGCTTTGTAGTGAATTTTGAAAGAGGAAGCCTGAGTCTTCCAACTTTGTTTTCCTTTTCAAGATTGTTTTGGCTTTCACATGCTGACCTTGTTTTCTGCAACTCTTCAGAATTTGTTTATTAACTCCAATAGTTTTCCCATGAATTCTTTAAGATTTTCTATATAAAAGGTAGATCATCTGTGAATAAAGATAATTTTACTCTTTCTTTCCATTTTGGATGCATTTTATTTATTTGTCTTTTCTAATTACCCTGGCTAGAATTTTCTGTAAAATGCTAAATAGAAGTGGTGGAAGAAGGTATTCTTGTCTTATTCCTGATATAAGCAGGAAAACTCTCAGCATTTCATCACTGAGTATGATATTAGCTGTTAAGCTTTTCATAGATGCCTTTAATCAGGTTGAAGAAGTTTCCTTCTAATCCTTGTTTCTTGAGTGTTTTTATCATGAAAATTGTTGGATTTTGTAAAATTCTTATTCTGCATCAATTGGGATAATTGTGTAGTATTTTTATTCATAATATGGTGTATTTAATTGATTTTTATGTTTAACCACTCTTGCCTCCTTGGATAAATCCCACTTGATCATAATGCATAACCCTTTATAATATGTTGCTGGGTTCAGTTTGCTAGTATTGTAGCATTTATATTCATAGAGAATATTGGTCTGTAGTTTTCTTTACTTGTGATGACTTTGTCTTTCTTTAGTATGAGGGTAATGTGACCTCACAGAATGATTTAGAAAGGGTTTTCCTACCTTACTATTTTTTGGAAGAGTTTAAAAAGAAATTGTATTAACTTAACTTAACTTTAAATATTGGTATAATTCCACAGCAAAGCCATATAGTCTTGAGCTTTCCTTTGTTGGGAGGTTGTTTATTACTGATTCTATTTCTTTATTTCTTATATATTCATTCATTCATATATTTCTTCTTTATTCATTTATGATAATGTATTTCTATGAATTTGTCCATTTCATCTAGATTATCCAATTTGTTGGTGTACAATTATGTATATTACTCTCTTAAAGTCTCTTTTCTTTGTGTAACATCCCCTCTTTGACTTCTACAAGCATAGATTTAGTTTGGTCTTCTTAATCTAGTTTCTTAAAATATAAAATAGGTGTTTGACTTGTGATGCTTTTCCTGCCTTAATATTGGCTTTTAAAGCTATAAATTTCCTTCTTACCTTTGCTTTTACCATGACTATAAATTTTGGTATATTGTGGTTTTATTTTCATTTATTGCAAGGTATTTTATAAATTCTATTATGATTTCTTCTTTGACCCATTGGTTATTTGAGTATGATATTTAATTTCTACATATTTATGAATTTTCTAGTTTTCCTTCTGTTGGTAATTTCTCGTTTCATTCAATTGTGCTTCTAAAATATGCTTTGTTTGATACCTAATTTATTAAATCTATTGAGACTGATTTTGTGCCTTAACATATGGTTTATCCTGGAGAATGTTCCATGCACACTTGGGAAGAATGTGTATTTTGATGTTTTCTTGTGGAGCGTTCTGTGTATGTTAGATCTAGTTGGTTTATACTGTTATTCAAACCCTCTATATACCTGTTAATCTGTGGTTGTCCTATCCATTATTGAAAGTAGGATATTCACGTCTCCAACTATTATTGTAGAACTGTCTATTTCTCCTTTCAATTCTGTCAATTTTTCCTTCATATAATTTGGGGCTTTGTTGTTAGGTGTGTATATGTTTTAAATTGTTACATCTTGGGACTTCCCTGGTGGTGCAGTGGTTGGGAATTTGCCTGCCAATGCAAGGGACATGGGTTCAATCCCTGGTCCAGGAGGATCCCAGATGCCACAGAGCAGTTGAGTCCATGCACCACAACTGCTGAGCCTGAGCTCTAGAGCCTGCGAGCCACAACTCCTGAGCCCACACACTGCAACTGCTGAGGCTTGTGCCCCTAGAGCCCATGTTATGCAATGAGAGAGGCCACCATGATGAGAGGCCTGCACACCACAATGAGGAGTGGCCCCCACTTGCCACAACTGGAGAAAGCCTGTGTGCAGCAATGAAGACCCAATACAGCCAAAAATAAATAAATAAAATTGTTGCATCTTCTTAATTAATTAACACTTTAATCATTATATAATGTCCTTCTTTGTCTCCTTTAATGCTTTTTTAACTTAAAGTCTATTCTTTTCTGATATTAGTAAGCCACCCAACTCACTTTTATTCACTAGTTGCATGGATTATAGTTTTCATCTTTTCACATTTCCTGAGTCTTTCTTTTTTCCTTTTTTCTTTTTTTTTTTGCGGTATGTGGGCCTCTCATTGTTGCGAAGCACAGGCTCCGGACGTGCAGGCTCAGTGGCCATGGCTCATGGGCCCAGCCGCTCCACAACATGTGGGATCTTCCCAGACCGGGGCACAAACCCATGTCCCCTGCATCGGCAGGCAGACTATCAACCACTGCGCCACCAGGGAAGCCCCTGAGTCTTTCTTTTTCTTCCTCAGATCTGTTGTGGAACCTCTGTAGTGAATTTCATTTGATCTAACCTCTTTTTAGATCCTGAATATTTTATTAATTTCTTTTTAAAATTTATATCTTTTTACTAATATTCTCTTTCTGTTGAGACATCATTCTCCTGGTTTTCTTTAGTTCATTTTCAATGATTTCCTTTAGCTTGTTGAACATATTTATGACAGTTGATTTATTGCCTTTATTTAGTAAATCCAATGTCTATCCTTTGCTAGGGGAAGTTTCTCTTATTTTTTTTTTTCCTGTAAATTGTCCATACTTCCTTGTTTCTTTGTATGCTTCAATTTTGTATTGAAACCAAGGCATTTTGAATATTTTAATGTGGTAACTCTGGAAATTAGGGTTTGTTTTTGTTGCTTGCTCTCATTTGTAGTTATTTGTCTAACAACTTCTCTAAACTATTTTTTAAAGACTTTATTCTTCATCATATGTAATCTCTGATGCATTTGTTTCTTTAGCTTACAGTCAGCTAGTCAGAGATTTCCTTAAATGCTTGGAACAAACAACAAACAAAAAGCAATATTCTCTTTGTCTTTTGCAGATTGGCTCTGTGTTGAGGTATTCCTTCAATGCTTAGTCAGGACATTTATAATTCTGCTTTAATGTTTACTTTCTATTTGTGCTGAGCATGATAAGCTGGATTTGAAACCCTAGGGTCTTCTCAGGTCTTGTGTGAGTATGTTTCTTTCCAAAGTCATACATCTAGCTTTCCAGATTCCCTTTAATATGCAGAAGATTTTCAAGCCCTAGGCCCAGAGTAATTATCTCCCCAGCTTTTCTTTTGCTCCAGGTGGTTGAGGCTTGTTCATTTGTCTTTTAACATTTTGAATAGTGTCTTCTACTCAGCTGCTTTTCCACCTTGAAAGAGTTCCAAGTTAGGAGAAACAAAAGCATATGCATTGCATCTGTACTTTAGGGAATATCCAAGCAGTTCTGAACAGACCTTTTGGAGCCAAGGTCTGCTGTGGTCACTCTGGATCTAGGTACTCACACTGAGAAAGTAGGCTACTATCTTCAAGATCAAAGTCATGGTGGAGACAGGGATGAATGGGGGAAGACTATGTTAAAATGACAAAAGTTTCTCAGGTTTAAGCTGTCCTTTTCTTGATTCAGCATTTGCTTGGTTGTTGTAAAATATCTATTATTTTCTGGAGGTCTGACAAAGTTGATTTTTACATATTTTGATAATTTCTTTGGTATTTCTGTTGAATATTGGGCTTTTAGAATTCCCTAGGCTGTTATTTTCATTGACATCCATTTGTGACTTCTTAATAACCAAACCAGTCTCATCTCTATAGAAATCTGAATAGTATTTGACTTACTAACCATACTCCTCCCTCAGTCCACTAGCTCCCACAATACTGAAATCTGTGCTTTGAAATAAAATCTTTTCTCTCCTTTTCCTCAAATCAATGTACTGTAAATTGCTATTTAACTTTCTTTTACTGTCCTTTCCTAGACAATTATATCATTTCCATTAGTCCTCTATTGCATCTATTTATATCACCCTATCAATTTTAGGCTCTTCCTTGAGAATTTCCAAATCTGTGTATTCCTGCCTTCCTTTGTTCCTCCTACTACACTTTTCTCATCTGTTCATTTCCCCTTTCTTTTGTTCACAAAGATTTATCAAGCATCTTAATAAAGTATTGTCAAGTATTAGACTAGCCTCTAGGGATCTGGAGATAAAATCAGCCTCCCACTTAAGTAGTTCAGAGCCTAATGAGAGATTTAGCAAACAGATAATTTGAACACTGTTTAATAATATTAAAATAGCAGTGATTACAGAGTCTCATAAGGAGAACTCATAAGGAGAAATACAAGCCAAGAGAGAGTAAGAAATACCTCAGTGAGAAAGTACTAATGGGGTCAAGTCTGGGAGGATAGAAGGAATTAGTCAGAAGAGATAGAGCTGCAGAGAAAATATTTAGAGGAGCTTCATGTTGTCATTACATTATCTTTGCACAAAGTGATACAAAATAGGGAGAGAAAATACCTGGGGCTCAAGCAAGTGGTATTTGGTGGCCAACCTTATTGTCCACAACTCTGTGGTTTGCCAAAGCTACACCCAAGCCACCAAGGCAAATTGAATTGCTTCTTCATATGGATTACTGTAGTGGATTATACATACCTCCATACAACTATATGTAGTTATGTATATATCAATTTCTTCTTATTAAGACAGAAGAATCCCTAAGGAGAGGCTCCCTTTAATTCTATATCTGGACTGTGTTTCTCAGAAAATTCTCTGACACAAAATAAGTACTCTATAAGAATTTATTGAATTGAATGAAATCTATATATCTTGACATCTGACCTCTTCCATGAGATTATAAACTGCATTTCCAAATATTTGCCAAGTGGCCCAGTGACAAAACTCCACATGTCAAAATCCAATCTTGTTAAAAACAAAACAAAACAAAACAAAAAAAAACAAATTCATAAATGGTGACCAACTGGTTACTTAGATGTAATAGTTATTTTTTTCAATGGATAATAAATAATTTTGATCACTTTCATGAGTGCTCAACAAATAAAACTATTATTTTTAAAAAAATCAAATCTTATTTTTTCCCAATTCTGAAGAAACCACATCCCTTAACCTTTTCATGTATGTGTATGTCATCACTACTCTCTCAGTTGCCCATCCTTTAAATTTTAATCATTGCCCTTTTTTCTAAAAATGCTCCATATTGAATCAAAATATAGCTGTTGATTTGACCTTTACAATCAATTCTGAATCTATCCATATTTTTTCCATTCTCTCACTGTTTCTCAAGGTAAAAAACATTATTTTTAGCTTGAGACATTTAATTTTATTGCTTATTGAAGACAACTAATAATCTTAAATCTTGAGAGTAGCTAATGAGAAAAGAAATAAGGGGTCATTTTAAAGAATATAAATAAAACATTTAATGGGTAGTGATTGTGGTAGAATTTCAGGTCAGATTGAGAAACTGCAATTTTTTATATAAATAGAGGATAAACAAAGAAGACAATGAGGAATATATATGACAATTCTGGGGGAAATATGTAGCATGATTAATGGTTAATATATACTTAAAATTTTTATTTTGTAATAAGAAAAAAAAATATAGGGGAGGAATCATCCTTTAGGCAGAATGTGTATTATATTAAGGATGAATTGGAGGCAGAAAAATACTAGAGATTATTAATTTTTAATTAATTTTTAAAATTAAGAATTCATTTTCCCACTATATAAACAATGTTTAAAATAGGCCTTTGATACATTGACTAGTTCACAAAAATCTTATTCAAACAGAAATATGCCTAGAAAATGAGATTATGTATATTGGTTTTTAGGAGACAATTTCAAGCAGTTCCCATGTTGACCATGTAGGGTTTTTTTATTATTTAATAATTGGTAAAACTTACAATTAAAAAAAATTTTACTGATCTTGTTTTTCTTTTGTGCCCAATTCGATTGAGAATGATTGCCTAGTAAACAAAACAAAATGTGTCCTAGTAATAACAACAAAAGAGCAAAAATATTGTTACACAATGTAAATTAACTAAGACTTTGTGGTGTCCAATTGTGTTTGTTTCCTTATAAGACAAATTTGTTTTCTATCATTGTTTTGCCTTAACATAGAATGAAAATTAGTCATTTAGTGTCTGGGGTTTCTTATTATCTACTAAATTCTGTATCCAGCATTCCAAACTCCAACTGTGTAATATAAAACAAAGATGAAGTCAGTGAAAGAGTTTAAGCATTTGTATAGATAACATAAACCATATATATTAAAATATTTTCAATAACACAATTTTATGATAGCCAAGGGGAAATATTTTTGTCCAAAAAGACTCATTTATCTGTTGGCTCTATAATTTGCAAAATTCTTTACTCTTATTTCTCTTTATTTTTCAAAATAATTTAAAATAGGAAATTGTGAAATGGAGATAGTTCGGAATTTTCTGAAGTGTTTGCTTTAGGACTACAAGTGAATAAAGCCAAGACATAAATTGACCATAATGTAGATTTTCACAGTCACTCAAGGCTGGTTTCAACAGAATATCTTGTTGAAATACTGAATGAACGTATAAAAATAACAAGCTTTAAGGTATTCACGGTACAGAACTCTGTACTCTGATCAAAAGAGAGGTGGTTACAATCAATCTATAACAAATACAGAAAAAAATGTCATTTATATGTTATTTGAGGCTTTTTCCCAGACAGTACTAGGATTGAATGTTTGATGTTTAAGTTGAAAAATAAAATCATGTCTTTAAGTATATATGTCATATTTTTATGTTACATATATATTATGTGAGGTGTGTGTGTGTGTTCATAATAGACACATACAATTCTAATTTGTATCATTTACACTTTGTTATGTTGATGTCATTGTCATTTTTAAGTGATGTATCTATGAAGAAATTGATGATCACGATATGCTACAACTCAGAGCTCTATATCAGCCACCTTAGCCATAAACAGCCTGACAGTATCACTCTGTCATTTGAGATGCACAATGTCTTCCAATTACTGTCGTGTACAATCCATTCTCTTCTGCCTGGTTTTATCACCCACCTCTTTCTCCCTCCTTCAGGAATGTATTACTGATTGACTAAAAGTAGTTCCTACAGTGTATATAGTCAACTCCTTAGCCCTGAAGGGACAGTCTTGTTCACTTTCTTCCAAACTGACCCATGAAAAAGGTGGCTTACAGTTTATATAGTTTCCAATCATATGGCATAAATCAGGGTTAGGGAAAGCTCAACATAGTGAACGCTGACCAGAGAATTAGGAAGGTTTAGGCAACAGGGCAGTTATGTGAGTTTGGGTGAAACAACATTCCTTAGGCAGACCTCCCAAATCTATAAAACATGAAAGTCATACTAAAGAACTCCGAGATTCTTTCCAACTCTAACAGATTTCAGGAACATATTAAGGATTACTAAAATGTATGATCTTATCAATCAATACAAACTCACGTAATAGATTCTGTAAGTGAGAAAATTCTAGCATAACTACATTATATTGTTCTCATAATGTTTCATGCTTGAAGGTAGCAATATGGCAGTGGATACAGAATGTGGATTGAGACAAACCTGAATTCAAATACTAAAACTTAAGAGCTTTATTAATATGGTCAAGTGCCTTACAATTTTGATACTCAGTTTTGTCATCTGTAAGATAGAGAGAAATATGTGAACCTTGCATAATTGATTGGCAGGAATAGAAATTATATATATATATATATATATATATATATATATATATATATATATATATATATATATATATGTATATGTATATGTATATATATGAAAAGCTCCACTCTATTTCTGGGATATAATAGAAGGATACCATGAGATACACTTTGAGTGGAATTATCATATTCACTTGATTGTGAATATAACTACCTTTTATAGCACACAAGTTTTCAATCAATATTTAGTATAAGAGTAAATAGACCTAAGTGAGGGAGACAACTGAAAACAATTCCACATACTGCTATAAACAGATAAAACTGACAGATCCATAAATACTGGAATTCAACAGATAGAATCTACAAATATCTAGATGTTCAGATTGCTGCCATAACACTAAGTGAAGTAACTCAATAATTAAATAGCCACCTTTGCCAGCATATGATGTTGTTCTGCTCAATAATTCATTTAGTGATTAATTCTTAAGTATCTACTATGTATTGAGTCCTAGGGCTGGAACAATGACAAAATCTGTGCTCCTGTGATTCTGATTCTAATAGAAGAAGATAAATTAGATGCAAATAAACTAGTTAATATTTAATATGCTAGCTTGATGGAGATCTGTGCTATGAAGAAAAATAAACTAAGCAATGTAGATAGAGAGGGATGGGGGAGGAAAAGGATATTTTATCTCTGATGAAGTGATTTGTGAGAGGAGATTCAAAGGAAGTCAGGGGACAGTCTTTTTGCTATCAGAGTGAGAGTGTAAGCAAAGGCCCTGAGGCAGGAGACTACCTAGGTTTCTCAAGATAAAACAAGATGTAGAGACCATAAGAGAGGGTGAGCAATAATAAGAGATAAGTTGTGTGGGGGGATGGAACATGGTTACAAACTAGTACTTTACTCCACCTGAGATGGGACACTGAAAATATACCTTTGGAAATTAGCAGCATAGAGATAATGTTAGACAGGAGAGCATCTTGGGAGTGAATGAACTCAGAGAAGAGAAATCATCCGAGGACTGAATACCAGATAGGTCAGTCAGTGTTGTTGCTTCATTGTTGTAGTGCAATATATTATAAATGATATGAATACTACACTTTGTCTAAAATGTTGTAACATTTTATGATTTTCAATTATTACAGTATTTTCTTCTTCACTTCATACTGTTAGCAGGTAAGCGAAGTAGCCCTGGGAATATTCTCAGCCATGCTCTACAGATGCAGAAACCAACACACAGCTGGATGGAGTGATTGCCTCCAGCTTAAATTGATTTTAAATGAAGAGCAGCCAGAAGCTCCACTTTCCCATCCTCTCTTATCCTAATATACGCTTATTCTAGGGGGCTTCTAAGAACCCTATCCTGAATCCTCCTGCCCACTTTCTCTAAAGACTTCTCACAGACTGCCACAGCTCTTCAAGTGATGTGGTCTCAATTGTCTTTCTGCTGCCCTGAGAGGAAAGGAAACAGAAAAGCATGGCCAGAGATAGCTATCATTTGTTGAAAGTCCATGATGAAGATTTATCTGTCCCATCCTTCTGATGGAATGGTGTAATTGCCAAAGAGTACAAGAGTACCAAGCTTTGCATTAGCAGCCAAAATCTCGAATGAATCCCTCTTCATTCAGTTACTTCCTGGTTTCCCTTGAGCAATTCACTTACATTCTTCAAGAATTTGTTTACTCCTTACTGAAACAGGCATAGCAGCATAGCAGTTTCCAGTGTGGAGATGGTGTCAGAGAAAGCACTTTACACACTGTTACATGGCATATAAGTATTAATAATTAAAGTTTATACAAATATAGAACTGAATACTCTAGCTTATTAAAAAATAAGCTATATAAATTAAGTATATTTAAATATATTAGTATGAATCTTATAAGTAGATTTCACTTAGAAAGACAAAGATTTATCTTGTCTCCTATGTGAATATCTAAAATTTATTAATACAACTTCTATTAACATAGCTCAAGCACACTTAATCTGCAGCTTCAATTGTGCTATCAGTGTTTAATGTATTAAAAGTCATGTTTTTGACTTTGAGTCTTCTAGGTAGTTGTCTATAACACATGTATTATTTGATACAGTTAGCAAGTAAAATGTTCCTTTGGTAAAAGTGTTGATACAGAACATAATATAATGGTGTGAACAGTACAGCAGAGGATGATAATCAAATAATGAAATTTACAGAAATCCATGTTTTTTTTTTAATTAGCAAGGTCAAATCATTACCAAATAAATAAATAAACAAAACTCTTCGTGACAAAGACTTTTTGTTCTCAGTCCATGAAATAAATAAGTAAATTGATAGAATGATTGATAAAAAGATATATAAATATTCCTAATAACATCACTTTCAAATACAATCTAAATCATTGATTAATTATAGTTATCATCTCACTTCAGTAACTCTGAAATGTTCATGTATATTGTAACTAAACATAAAGGACATGCTTACATAAATAGTATAGTAAATATATATGTAGAAAAAATAAGTAGATAGATGGTGGTGTGCATATTTCATTTGTTCTTTAGAATCATTAAAATCATCTTGTCTCCCTCAGCTTTTGTAGGATTTGAGGGTGATCAGACATCTCCTTTCAACTTCACTTTTGAGATAATACAAAGATGACCTTAAAAAAATACTTTGTACAATCATCACCATTGATTAAATTATTATATCTTTAGTCTATCAATATGCATCTATACAAGGTTAACATGGGTATTTTAATTTTAGAAAGCACTAGAGATAGTTTTTGTTTTGTTTTGTTTTGTTTTTCATCTGAGTGTAAGACTGTGTATGTGTGTGGTGGGGGGTCTATGTGTAACTGTGTGTGTCTGTGCACGTGTGTGTGTTTACACAGAAGTTTATAATTGAGAACTTTCTTCTTCAAGGTAATGGATTTGTGCCTAAAATCCATCCATCAGTCCTGCTTCATTTCCTTCATACAATGGCCAAGGCCATAGAAACGTTGGCTTTTAAGCTTTTGGGATTTGTCACTTCATATGGAGGGCAGGATGGTCAGATCCAGAAAATTCCTTGTAGCAGTGGTTGCATTTAAAGGACTTTGCACCTGTGTGCTTCCTGTATTGCCTCATGAGCACATCACTTAATGCAAAATGCCACTCACACACTTCTCATGAGCACTTGAGAGCATTCAGGGCAATGACATAGGTATAGTACCAGCATGCTGCCACTGCCTGATTCATAGAGGGAGTGCTCACTGAAATGTCTATTTCTGAGATTGTATTCGGTCAGTGCAGAGAAAAGTCCAAGTACTTGCATTTTGATAAGGATTCTAAGAGACACAGATGTTAAACACTTTGAAAACACTGGCATTAGATAATAAAATGATGCTTAAAATAAATGTTTTAAAGGAGGATAAAGTAGTATCACAAAAATTAAAATAGAGTACCTTAATATACTGTTTGAAATAAAGAAATAAAATTCAAATAAAATAATGTTTCAGGAAAATATTTGATTATAATTGACAATTCTTTATTAGTAATTTTTTATTAGTAATTCTGGATTAGTTTGAAATTTAGTTATTTTTATGTTAGGAATCTTTCATTGTTTTTTCTGGATCCCATCTTTAAGCTACCTATAACAATATTCATGAAGTAAACAGATTGAAAACAATCTATTTTAGTCTAATACTTATGCCAAAACAAATATATATTCATTCATCCATTTATTCAGAAATATTTATGAGTGTATGTCAGTGCCAGCATTCTGGTAGGTGAAGATGAGGATCTAATAATGATCAGAACTGCTCCTGAGGCTGGATATTGTCTGAATTAATGTCTCTTGAACTTTAATTTTCTTTAGAATCACATGGAACCCTGAAGAAATGCAGATGCTGGTTCAGTAGGTCTGAGATCAAGCCTGAGATTTTGTGATTTTAACATATAGCTGCTGCTGGTCCCTTACCATATTTTGAGTATCTAGGGTCAGAAAATTTAAATGTCTACTCTCACAGCTTCTGCTACAGGCCTTAGAACCAATGTAGTCAGCCATATCTTCACTGTGATGTAGACAAATTAGGAAAGAAATGGCTGGGAGATATTTTACCAGAAATAGTTCCTGATTATACTCTAAGAGTCAGAAGAAATCGTTTCCAAAGTTATCATTTATATTAGAATCAGATAATTAAAAGTGTATTTTAATCTTTCCAAATACACCCAGTCATTGACATAGAACAAGTCTAAACATTTTTGGAATCATTGATTGTCACCTAGTCAGCATTTGATTCATTATTTCTAATATTTCATAGAACACTGCCTGTACTGGAGAGGTAAAAGAAGGATGTGATCTTTTCTCAAGATGTCTATTGATAAATATGGACTAGTGTGAGTCACACTTGAAACATTTAATCAAGTGCTTTTTTAACTACACTAAAAATATTTAATACTTTTCTTGTGAGAGAATTTAGGTCCATGTTTGTGATTTTATTAAAATTCAGTTTTGATCATGTAGAATTTTCATAGGACCTGTAAAAATGAATAAACAGAAACCTCAATTAAAATAGAGTTGGGGGGCCAGAAGGAAGAGCTCTCACTCCCTAGGCAATAAAAAGGCCCAGGAGGAAGAAACAAAAACTCCTCCTTTCCTGGCAAAAGCTCAGCCAATGAGTATAGAGGATCAGCAAACCTCTATACTTTAAACTCTTAGTTCCTTCAATGGACTCTTTGTTTACTATAACGATTCTAAACCTTCTCTTCCCCTCTATAAAAGAGTTCTCTTCTGTTGGTGGGGATTTGCTCATGGCTTGCCATGGTTGCAGACGCCAAAATACAATTCTTTGTTGATTTCTAATAAACTCATTTTTGCTGGAGAAATAACCAGCAGCATATTTGTTTGAGGTTGACAGACCAAAGACGGTCTTCTATTTTAGATTGATATGCTTTATCTTTATATATGCTTAATATATGCTTAATGCTTTATATATGCTTTATATATGCTTAATCTTTATATAATTTTTAGTTCAATAAAGTTTTTTTTTTTTTAATTTTCGAGTTCTGGGTAACTCGAGAAAAAATTAGGTAATAATATACTTCCTGCTAGACTTTTCTCACAGTTGTTTATGAAAAGAAAAGCAAAAGGTCAGGTAGAACACAGATGGCAACCTTAGCAGCTATAAAGTTCACTGGGGAAGTTGCTGAGAAAGAAGCATAGTGGATTTGCAGGTCTCCAATGCCTACAGTATTTGTTGGTAGCCCTCACATTTCTAGCTGATCCAGATACAGTGATGATTAATACAGTTTCAGGAATATTTTTCCCTAGTGGTTAAACATTGCCATTATTATGAATTAAATTATATAAACAATTAAACTTCTTTAAAAGCAAAAGTAATAAATACATAAAACTCATTCCTTTCTAATCATCTTACTCTATTTTATTAATATCTGTGCTCTTGAAGTTATTTATTCCTCTTGTATTTGTATGGTGAAAATATTTTGCAGTTTGTTGCTGAGTATGTCTTCCCAAGTTACTGTACAGTGATACCATGTAGGTAGCTTGAACTCACCCTTGGTTGGAATATTTACAGCATGGAAATTAGCACACCACCACACCCTGCCCCAGAGCTGGTTAGTCAACATTTACAGTCACACAACTTGTTAGATGTCACACTTTGGAAGAAAGAGCTTCAATCCTGGAGCTCTGGGGACTTCAAATTCCGTGATTTAAGGTTTCACTGGCTCTGCCCTGGTATGACTGGGGGAGGGGCTGATAGTGCAATATGATCTGACAGAGCCTTGGATACAGGTGTGCCCTTGGAGCTCAGCATTCACCACTGGATTGAGTACCAGCTACTTGCCTGGCAGGATCAGAGCTGCCACTAACCTTCTCTGTCGAGTAGGTTCAATTGTATTAAGCACTATCAATAACTAGGGAGCTTTGCATGAACAGAACTCCTTTTGCGATGCTAGCTTTCATGGATCATCCCTCAATAAATTTATCTCTACAATTCAACCATCTTTCAGAAGAGTGTCTTTTCATCTAAATAGGTTATATATTATGTAATGTAATAAGTGCAGCAGGGAAGGTAAGTCACTTTTCAAAATTGTACGTAACATCATTAACACATTTGAGATCTTTTTGAAAAGTTATGAATTTTAATGAAGCTTATTTACATTTGAAAAATAATTGTTGCCATTGCCTTTTATATTGGAACTTTTCTTGTGTAGTATCCAGTATAACAGAAATGTATACTGATACATGCTGCTTTTAAAATTATTCTTTTTTATATTCCTTTTAATGATACATTATAGATGTTTGTCTGTCTAGAATGGTTAAAATGAACTTTTGGGGTATCTTCCCAGGTTACCATCCTATGACTATGACTTGTTAAGGATTAATATGCAATCAATCAGTAAAATGAAGTTTGTTACAGTGTAGAAGAAATATACTTTATTCCTCTGAAATCACTGGCCTAAAACAGGTTGCATGCATGAGCATGCATATGGAGTCATCCTGGAAGCCATAGGTACCCCCTCTACACTTTAGAGGAAAACTGATCTTATAACCTTAATTCCCCTTTTTTGTCTTGGAAACCATAAAATAAGATACAAATCAAAAATGCAATTGTCATCGCTGTTAAAATGTAAGGTATTGTAAAGTGACAGCTAATATTTGAGTAGAGCATCTTGACTAAAACTAAAAGCATTGTCTTTAAGGATTCCTTTTATTCAAGATAAAACACTTTCAGGAAATCAAATTCCAATTTTATTTACATTTCATTTCAGTTTTAAACTGCATTAGCATTAGGTTTTCTCCTATTCATTTAGGGAAGTAACAAATCCTATGCAATACGAATGGTAATTTTCTCATAGTGTTGCTAATATATATTTGCAGGAAAATGGTATTGGTATTTTTCTAATCACAAAAAGCAAAACCTGCAAAAGTCTGGCACCTAATGCCAAACGAAGTTGAATACTATATGTATTCGTTAGATTCACTGAATAACAAATCTTAAAGAAACAACATATTTAACTATCTATGGGACTGGACAGGTATGAGATAACAATGTGAAAAGCAATGGACAGAATGAAGAGAAAGGAATAGAAGTTGATGCTAAGAAAGGACAAAAGGAAGGAAAGAAGGGAAGAAGAGAAAGAGGGAGGGAGGGAGGGAGGGAGGAAGGAAGGAAGGAAAAGACAAGAGTGATTAGAAAACATTAGAGCAAACTTAAGTAAAAAAATAACCTAGTTAAAATAATTGATTTCTAATTATTCAATAGGTATTTGGTGTCCAGCCTAATTCTCTTCTGGAGTAGTGGTTGATTTAAACTATGGAGTGGGATTTAGAATACTGAGAGAGAAGAGGAATTGGGATATCTCCCTCTACCTGTCTCTTACTGATGATCCTTCTTAATTTATCACTAATAACTCTGTGAACTTGGAAACATTTTCTACCATTATTTTCTTCCAAGTATTTTTGTCAATATTTAAGTAAAATTATATCTAAAATGTTTCAAAGTACAAAAACAAATGCAACTAGCAGGTGGAGTGTGAATATTAATTATCATTAATAAAATAAAATAGATACTAATAACTTAAGTGAACAAGCTTAGTGCCAGGATTCGTATCATCTAGGTTACACTCTGCACAAATCTTTTCAAGTTGTATGATCCTGGACAAGTTTTTACCACTTTGTACTGTCAACTCTGGAGTGCTAAATTACTAATGGATTTACAGAAACAAATAAATATTATGTTGTGAATGAGCTCTTAAATCCATGTAATATTGCTAAATAAATATCAAAGACAAATGTTTCTGTTGTTGTTTTATGGCAATTGTATACTTTAGAAATCAAATTGCCAATTTTTCTATGAAAATGTGATCTTAGGAGAATAAAGTAAACAATGTAAAATGTTCACACATACTCATATAGCAACCAGTGCTTTCTTTATTTATATTAAAGGAATTTAGAATATCACAAATGTACCTGCAATGAGCATCTGGTTTGTGTGAGGCAATCTGCTTCTGTTTTAATGAGAACAGCAAAATCCAGAATGGAGAAGTTATCTGATCAAGGAGTCAGAGAGATGGGACTAGAACACAGAACTCCTACCTGTGGGTCGCAAATATCCTTCCTACTGCATCACAATGACTTTATTATTTAGTACATAAATTAGTTGTCAAACAACAAAAAGTTTTTTGTCATATTTGGGTTACAGCAACCATGATGTGGCTTGGAAGGAATCAACCGACATAAGGTGGAATCATCTGTGAAAAGAAAGAGGTCATTATTGGCTATTTCTGTGATGTGACTTGAAAAGAGGAGGGGAAAAGTGTCACACTCTGCATGGATCCTTGAGGTTTTCTCAGGAAAATACTCCATTAACAATGACAAGTTGCCATCTGTTAGTGAACTCTTCCAGAAGAGAGGGAAATCTACCCAAGAACATTTTGCTACAGTCAAACTGATTCTTTGAATCCAGCCCTTGTTTTCATTACATGTGCCAATAGATATCCATGGTCACTGGTAAACTTTCTCAGTGAAATAGATGTGTCAAGAAATAAATAACAAGTATTTATAAATGATAAGTTGCTACTTGAATGAAGATGTCAATTATCCTATTAAATAAAAGCCATTTAAATTGCATTTTAATTATTTTACCTGTAAGTGTATTCAGCATTGCAGCTTCTCTACCAAACTGTATATTTGTAAGAAGTGGTATGAGGCTGCACCAGGAAAAAAAAAAAAAACCTGACCAGTTTATGCATTCACCTTAAATTGAATCTCTTGTGGATTTCCTGATAAAGATGGGGGGAATGCTGAGCAGTAAATCATGAGTATCTCTCTATTTCATGCATGCTAAATTTGAGAAAAGTCAGAGAATGAAATATTTTCACTTTAGCATATTGACAATTTAGATGACATATAGATGTTTTAATAAATAATATCTTCACTTATTTGCATGTAGATTTTATAAAAGGCAAATAAATACATAGTATATACCTTTTTCCTATTGCAAAATGACACAAAAGTTTTAGGCTGTTCATAGGGGTAGAAATAATAAGGATTTATTTGTGTTAAAGATACATTTCATATTTAAAATAATAGTAGCTACACAGCAAGAATAGTGATACTGCAAAAATGTAACCTTGACACCTCCATAGTACTGAATTTTAACTTAGCCCTCTGCTCCTGGAAAATATCAAAAGTTAAGCAATCTCCCTACCCTTTTGTGATCTGGAAAACATCTTTTTGCTGAGTGCAAGCTTGTACTGATCACCACACGGCAGGCCAATTAGTCAGGGGATGAGTTGTTGGGGCAAGGAATAGCGACTTTATTTGGAAAGCCGGCAGAATGAGAAGATGGTGGACTCGTGTCCCAAAGAACAATCTTACCCAAGTTAGAATTCAGGCTTCTTTTATACTAAAAGGGGAAAGGTTGTGGCTGGTTGTTGTAAACTTCTTGGTGCCAGAATCCTTTGTTCTTGCAGCTGTCCATTTAGGTCTGGTCAGTGTGTTCCAATAAACCTTCGACAAGAAAATTGTTGTTCTCTGTTCTGAAACTTCCACCTCTATATGAATGGAAAAGTGTTATACCTTTAAAGGTCAGAGCCTTGAGAATGGGCTACCCTGTATATTTCAGACTATAGGCAACACTGTTTTACAAAAGGTGCAGAGCCAGCATGACTAAGCACAGGCAACGAAGCACAGAGTTAGAGCTAAAGGAATAGATCCAATATGGAGTCAGGTTTGTTCTTCTCTGTTACAATCTTACTGAAAAGAACAAGACTAAAGGATGCCCTGCTTGCTTACCTCTAACCAGGGCAGACATAGACACACACACACACACACACACACACACACACACACACATATTCCCATTCTTTGACTCATAAATGTTTGGCTGAATTACTTGTCACCAGTGATCAATTGGAACAAAATGCGTGTTAACTAAATTTGGTTAAAATTCTCTACTTCTATCAGATTCCTTAATTTCTTCCCACTCATAACCTGAGCAGCAGACAGTTTCTCTTAAACAGACCACCCTCACTTCTCCACACCTGATTCTTTCTGGCTTTATTTACCCCTCTATAAGCAAAAACCTTTTTGCCCACCCCTTGAGATATTTGCAGATTTTATTGTCAGAGCACTCTCCCTAGTGTAATAGTTTCCCAGTGCACCACTGCAATAGTCTTTTCCCCTTCCCCTGCAACAATACTTCTGAATAAAGTCTGTCCTTGAATCACTATGTTGTAGAATCCCCTGAAAATAACATAATATTGTAAGTCAACTATACTTCAATACATACATACTTCAATACATACATACATACATAAGGTCTGTCCTTACTAAGTCTGAACGTTTTTTTTTTTTATTTTACAATAAAATGCAATGAATATGAACCACTTCAAATAGCTTTGGATAGTGACACTTTGACAATGTTCCTGACTAGAAAGACTGGAACTGCTAGCCAAGATCACCTCCAAATTTTGACCAACCATTTCTTCTTTCCATTATTCCAAAAGTAACACTTTTCATATGACTCTTTTGTCCTTCTTTATGAAGTAATCACCAATGTTTCACTTATCAGGCAGTACATTTTTAACTTTTAACTAACATCCATAAAGAATAGAAAAAAGTTAATTTCCACGGTTTGAATTTATAGCAGGTGATATACCATGAATGATTTTTAAAAATCATGTATTTTAATACTTCATGTAATTTCTATGAATAAAAAAAGAAAGAGCATACCCCAAAAAACATGCATTCAGAGTAATCTGAAGGAACACATGGGGTGAGGTGTTTCTCTTCTTGGCTAAACTGAAAATTATGCTTGAAAGAAACATTTTTCCTTCAAATTAGCAAGCAATTCTAGATGAGTCATTTTGAAAGAAAAATATAAAGTTCTATCCTGGCATCAGTTTACTGGAAACCAGTGAGAGAGCCTGCTCTTTAATCTCCACACTGCATTAATTAAAAAAATCAAAGAAAGAATGTGCATAACAATAAATCTTTTTTAAGTAAGAGGGTTTCATTAGGAAAGCTACAGCATGCTTCTGTTTTCAGACGTTATCTGATTTGCTCGTGCTTGCTTCCACAATTTGTCATGGTCAAATTGAGTTTTAAAACTATTCTCTAAGGTAGCTGCTATGTTGTATGTATTGATGTTCTTAGAGAATTTAATGAGAAGGTGCTAAATTTTAATATCAAAATCATTGGTGGAACTAATCGTTATTCAGACCAAGGACCAGCCCTCATGGGCTATCAATGCAGTTTAATATATATGCTTTAAACACTTACTAGTACCCAGCACTATTCCTCTGTGATTTCACTGTGAGAGAGTGGTTCAAACAAAAAGCAATAGTCCATCAGAACCAATGCATTAAATTCCTTGTGTCCCTACATGTAGAACTTTGGGTAAGTTTTCTGAAAGATGGGGAGAAAATGGAGCTCTAAAACAGGCGTTCTTTTTCTGCCTAAATTAAAGGTCGCCTAGGTCTGGGAAGGAGGATTCTACTATATTACATATTGATCCAGCTAACTTTGCCTTTCAGATTCTGATTCCTGCCATCTGCCTTGCTCCCTGAAGGTCTGTTTCTTTTCTTCTTGGGTGGACATCCCAGTTCAGCTCTTGTTCCTGCTTCTCAGGACTTGACCCTTGTCTCCTGCCTAAACAGACACATTTACCCCTCCTCCTGCCTCAGGGCTCCAGAACACAGTCCCATCCTTCCAGCTTCCTGCTCCTGTTATTGCCTAGACTGCTGTCAATTTGATTTCCTTCCTTTGGACCCTGTTGTGAAACTGACCCCATTCCTTTGGAACCACTTTCACAAGCTGATTAGAAAATGATTTGTGCACATATGGCTCTTTCTCAATGATGCTACTTCACTCAGCATCTTGTAGATATTCCAACCACCCTGTTTTAAGTAATTCCATGTGCTACTGGAATTCTGACTGGTCATGACTTCTGTGAATGAAAAATGTTGCTGCCATGTCAGTAAACAAAGGATTTGCCGACATCAAGCCACTACAGCACACCTTCCATGGTGATCCCTGAGGGAACTCATGATGGAGAAAAATGAGCTACCCCCTGCCAAGCCCTCAGCCACTGCAGCCACCCTCAGTGGTGCACCCTTAGGGGACTCAGGATAGGAAAGAATAAGATACTGGCCTTAGATAGCTAAGGTGCATATCAAAGTGAAAGCAGCTCTTTTGCCCCTTTCCTGTTTGCCCATTTCTCTTCCTCTCTAACCTTAAAAGAACCTAATTATAGGAATGAGATCACTTGGCAATTTAACCTAACTGCTGACTTATACTCTCCTGAATGCACACCATGCCTTGTCTAACCTGTTGAGTCTTTTCCTAGATAAAAAGAAGAATGAAAAATTAAGCAGTTAAAAAAATAACTGGCTCTCTACCCTCAACAGCCCCCCTAAACATTCCTGCAGGCAGATCACTTGGGCAAGATAACATCTGAAGAGAGTCAATCATTCTGTACACAATGGAGAATGATGCAGAACACAATCTCCTGTCCCAATGATTCACTGAGATTCTCTCCCCAATTTTCCCTTTAAAAACTGTCATGGCTGAGCAGAATCTTCGAAGTTGGTCTCTGGACAAGAGTCCACCATCTCCCCAGATTGTGAGCTTTTCTGATTAAAGCACCTTTCCTTTCTACTGACCCTTGCCTCTTGAATTACTGGCTTTTGAGTTGCAAACAGCCCAACCTAAGCTCAGTAACAAAAGGAATGATTTCAATGAGCTCAGACTCTTGCATCTTCCCCTATATATAAAAGTGCTAAATTCATTAGCTTAAGATATCTTGTTTCCTTTAATTAACGGTAATCTTTTGATATTCTGACTAACTGGTCTTTTTTGCAAAAATCCCTATATATCCCTTACCTCTTTGGAGTAGTCCCTTAGAGCTATCTAAGACACTGTCTCCTGGGCTTGAAGTCCTCAAAAAGTCTGCCAAATAAAACACAATTCTCAACTTTTAGGTTATGCAATTTTTTCAGTCAACATTTCCATTGTTCCTCACCTCTCTTAATATTGTTTGATATAGTACCTGATTTTCACGTTTTAAAATTTAATGTTATTATTTTCCCATAAATATTACATAATTACAACTCTTTTTTTCCTGAAGTTCAAAAGTTGGTAATCTTGGGAAATTTATCACATTAAATAATTACAAAAAATAGAAATCTCAGGGATAATACAATAATTTCTGCTCATTTTATTTAAAAAAATACATATGACTTCTATTATTATTAACAATTTTCCCTTTGACTATGAATATGTAGAAAATAGTTAACTGAAGTCACATTTTTTAGTTTGTTTACTTTAGTCATTAAAAAACTGCCTTTGAAACTTAGACCAAGTTAGACCACATATTGTCCAGTTTCTAATTAACTTAAGATGATTAAAATTAGATGCCTTTTATATTCTTACCCAGTTATAAAAATTTTTAAAGACATTTTTAAAGGAAATTTCTCCTGGAGTGAGCAGCATCAAATAGTCATACTGATATACATTGTGTGTGTGTGTGTGTGTGTGTGTGTGTGTGTGTGTGTACACACACACTATATATATATATATATATATATATATATATATATATTTAGGATCATGTGTTGAGACTTTTAGTGTGTTTCAGCAATGGCTTTGGCACATTCTGTGTTCAAAGGATTCATATAGGAATTTGGGATCTTATTTTATACTATGCCAACTTTTATGGTGGCCTTTCATTTTGTTTATTTCAAAATGTTTGTCCCTCTCCACCTGCCTTTGTACCGACTCCTATCTTACCTTAGGCCAGAAAGCACACCGAGCAGCTTCCAACAAAGTGAGACCAAGGATGTTTCACAATGGGCTCTGCAGGACAGATTGTGTGAAGTTCAATTGTTTCCTCCCCCAGAGTCAGATCTAAGCCATCACTCTGCTAATGAGCTCACTTTCACCAGCATGCAAAATTCTCTGCCACTGTTTGAAACGTTGGCTCCTTTATTGAACTTTTAAGTAGCTGTGAATTCTTTTTATTTATTTTTTTCTCTTGTAAATGCTTTGCAGCCTTCTGTAATGCTGAAAGTTTTCCAAAACCAATGAAGAATACAATTCAACACTCTCCTATTTTTTTTAACATCTTTATTGGAGTATACTTGCTTTACAATGTTGTGTTAGTCTCTGCTGTATAACAAAGTGAATCAGCTATATGTATACATATATCCTCATATCCCCTCCCTCCTGCGCCTCCCTTCCACTCTCCCTATCCCACCCCTCTAGGTGACCACAAAGCATGAGCTGAAGGCCCTGTTTTATAGAGCTGCATAACCCTCTCCTATTTTAAGTTTTATTTTTATGGGTTCGTTTTTTTCTGTGTAGTGAACATCTCAGATTGAAAGAATTACTTTATATCTATTGCAACCTTCTTGCCAGAAAGTACATATAACAAAGAACTTGAGATTGTATGTGCTCTGCAAATAATATTATCATCGTTTGCTAAATTTTAGAACCTCTTCTGTCTGTAGGTCTGTACCTGCCAAGTGCAGGGTATTCTCACTGATTCTTTTAAATATACATTTATTTTATTATGTCTGAGTTTGATTATTTATAGATGCTTGTTTTTTTTGTTGTTGTTCTATAAACTTCTGTTCATATTCCATCTCCAGTTTTTACATCACTATTGTTTATATTTTCATTCATTCAATCAGTAGATGTTTATTTGCCTGTGTACACAATACTAGATCATTCTCTTTGCACAGTGGACACCATGGAGAACAGAAGAGAACTCAACCTCTAGAGCTTACATGAGCTGGTGTGCTGGAGAGATTAGAAATCAGCAAGATAAATAATTGACTGAATATATTGCGAGTTAGATGGTGATCAGTGATGTTGTATATTAGTCGGATATGATTTCAAAGCCACTTGTTTATAACTTAAGTGAAGTTATTTTAATCCTCTAGTTTATGAACAGGATAAAAAAAACTTATTAGAAGTAAAGTTGTTTTGATATAACAATGTAGTAAGCTGTGTCAGGATGTCATCTCATCTGTTGTGGTTGATAAGCACTCAGAGCTCAGCTACAGAGAGGCTCCTGCTGGTGGCTTACTGATAAAAAAAAATTAAAAAAGAAAGAAAAATCATGTGAAGAAGCAACTATGGTGAGGGAACATTTAGACTATAGATACCCGAAGTTCATAAGGATGCTCTGAGAGTTTCTACTGTGCAAATGTACCTTTTGCTGATCTAACTCTCTGAAGACCTTGGGACATTAGCTCCTTCCTGGTAAAGTCAATTCTTACCTCACTGCATTGGCCCCAGGGAAGAAGGTCACCTTGCCTGACAACACTGGTGCCCTGGTTCCCTAGCAACGTGCTCCAGCCACAGGGGGACATTTCACCTCCATTCACCTGGCAGCTGGATATCCTGGTTGGTTAAGCCACCTCTCCAAAGAACCAACCTCCTAGAAAAAGTATATATCAACTGAATTTGGATTTTATTTCTGTCATTCCCCCCTTGCCTGGAACAACAATGTAATTAATCTATCATTTGTTTGGAGTACGTTATTTCTTTATTGGCTTACTAAGAGACATTATCCTGTATGCTATTGGCTTGTGAAATTACTTTAATTACCCCAGTGAAACTTTGTTGAAGAAACTATTGACAAAGTTAGTCTCTGAGCATAATTTGCTGTCTCCAAAACAAAACAATTTCAAAGGGGGAAATAAAGTAAAAAGTGGCTTTCAATTTTGGATAGTGACCAAAGGTGTGTTTTGGGGAAACTGATATTTGATTAAAGATCAGAAGAAAAAGAAGACAGAAAAGACATGCACCAAGGCAGGAGCATACCTGATGTGTCATGAGAATGTCACAGACACTAGTGTGGTTGGAGCTGAGTAGCTGACTAAAATGGAGCAAGGGATTCTGGGAGCAGGGTGTCATTTGGCCATAATCCAGGTGAGCAATGATGGTGGTTCCCATCAGGGTGGTAGCACAGGCGGTAGTGACCAAAGCAGAATGGTAAATAAACTGAGATGGGGCAGAGAAACATAGCTTTGCAGTAGACAGTAAATTAGAACTTGGGTAGCAAGGAATGAGATTTTGATGTTTCTAAGATTTATTGTCCCTTCTCATTTTGCACTAACTAAATTCTTTTGTAGATGATGATCTTTTAATGTCTTCTACAATATGCTGAAATTCCCATCAAAGAAATTCAAAATTCAAAATTTCCTTATGAAACTATGTATTCATCTCCACCATAATAGAGGTTTTCCCTCTATTACTCTCTTTGGTATGAGTTAATAACTGCAATTAAATAGATTGAGGGCTAAGGATCCAAGAATACTATGTTTCAAATTCATGTTTCAGGCTATTCTATTTTTTTTAATTTAGGAAATATTGCATGCTCATAAAACACTTATTTTCATTCTGTTTTGTTTTGTATTTTTCCAACAGGTTGACAGCTAGGAATAGGGCTGATCCCAAGATTTTGGTCAAATAAAATCATCCATAAATAACAACGAAAAATAACAATTGCCCTTATTTCTCAAAGCATTTATTACATCAGAGGAAAGTGCTGTAGCATAAAGAACAAAGTATACTATGTGTTTGTGTGTGTGGTTGGGGATTTTTTTGACTTCTAATCTTTCATTGCGAGAAATGGGCATGTCTTTATACAAACTATCACCTAAATCTGTCTCTTGACTGTTGCATTGCCACTGGTCTTTATTAAATCACATAGGGTTTTCATAATTCCATTCTGAGAGTTTCAAGGAAAAGAAAAATCTTTCCCCAAAATGGAAAAATTATTCTATGTCAGTTTTATGTGATATATGAACAGAGATATGCAGACTCAATAGAAATTTCTTTTGGTTACTTCCTAGGGATTTGCTGTAAAATATTAGAGAACAGCAATTCCCATGTACCTAAAGGCTCTTAAACTCTAAATGCTTTGAAGTCACAAATTTTCTGCATTGTATTTTTGATTAAAAGTTCATTTTGCTTTAAAAATTAAACATTTAACATTTTTTTAAAGTTCTGATCTCCATATTTGATTGTGCATCAGAATCATCCAAAGTGTTTTTTCAAACACAGATTGTTGGGTGCCCTCCCCAAAAGTTTCTGATAAAATATGTTGGGGTGGGTTGCAAAATTTTGCAGCAAATATTTCTTCCATTGTTCCCTGAACTGCAGTATTAACCAACAAGAACTCATAAGTCAGACTAACCTTGTTCCCCCTAAAGCCTCATTCTTCGCTTTTGCATCTTTTTTCTGAGAATGCATTTTTCTCAACCTATCCTCAATTAATACCTCTCTTTTTTGTCATTATTAAAATTCATTCATGTTTTTCCTCTTTCAAAAAAAAATTATTGGAGTATAGTTGATTTACAATGTGTGTTAGTTTCAGGTGTACAGCAAAGTGAATCAGTTATACATTTACATATATCAACTCTTCTAGATTATTTTCCCATATACTCAATTAATATCTCTCTGTAAAGTACTGGAGTTGAGACTCATTATCAAAGAATGCATTGTGTTTAGTGGGCGTGGGCTTTTTTTTCTCACATCAACCAGTCTGTTTACTTAATTTTACCAGTTGATACATAAACAGTCTCTTTCCTAGCAGTTTTTTTAGTCTATTTCTGAGCATGTTTACAAGCAAACTCCTGTATACTTGCCACCATATTTTAGCTGGAGACCAGGAAACTGAACTTAGAAAAGTTTTTATAGGGTGCACTTGATTTTCACAAAGCACAAACTGGAGGCACTTGGAGGAAATCTCTCCAAGGCTGTTCAGCCCTTCGTTGAGTTCACTGAAGTTGCTCTAGGAAGGCTGGGGTCTAGGAAACAAGGTAGAGCTGCTGAGGGCAGAAAACTGGGGGGTGGGCTTGGAGAGCCTGGAAGATTCCCAGTGGCACAAAAAGATGCCATATATGCTGTAAATTGAAAAATATTTCTCATTTTTGAGAAAGTAATGAAGTTTGTAAAGTAATGAAGAATATCAAAGAAGAAAAATATCTGGTTAAATATAAAACAACTCTCGATTATCTTTAATTACTTTAAAATACAATTATGCATTGAAGATAAAATAGCAGAAATACATTGTTGGGTAGAGCAAATTGGTGGGGGTGAGAGTAGGGTATAAAACTGTTTTACCACTAAAAGGTTCTTATATTGTTTGAAGTATCCTATTATTATGTAAATTTAGGCTGTGATACATTAAAGATGAATATTCTGCTATTGTAGAAAGCCAAAGAAATATAGACTAAAAATCAAGAGATGAGGGTTTCCCTGGTGGTGCAGTGGTTGAGAGTCCAGCTGCCAATGCAGGGGACACAGATTCATGCCCTGGTCCAGGAAGATAGCACATGCCATGGAGCGGCTGGGCCCATGAGACATGGCTGCTGAACCTGTGCATCTGGAGCCTGTGTTCCGCAATGGGAGAGGCCACAACAGTGAGAAGCCCACGTACCTGAAAAAAAAAAAAAAAAAAAGAAAGAAAAAAAAATCAAGAGATGAAATAAAAATATAGGAAGAAGAAAGAAGAAAAGAAGAATTAAGCCATTGATTCAGCAGTAGGTGAGCATTAAAGGATTTGCTTAAAAACTGCCAAATCAGTTAGGAAAAGAAAGTAAGTTATGAAGGAGTTAAAAGGTGGATAAAAAAAGGATGAAAGCACAAAGGTAACCACTTGAACAAAAATGCCAACTTTTTAAAATACCAAAACATCTTTTTAAAGCAAAGGAAACTAAACAAATTCAGCAAATATAAAATAATATGCATAATGATTATAACAGACTGACAAATTAAAGAATAAATGTCAGTGTTATCAACTAATGGAGTCAACAAACTTACCTATTAGAAGAAAACAAGATTTCAGTTTGACTCAAAATCAAAGGCCAACTAACTATATGTTATACACCAGTGAAAAGCAAAAAAAAAAACATTACAGTGATAAGTACTAAATATTTTTAAAAGAGATTTTTTAAAATAGGCAAATTGAGGCAATAAGAAAGTAGTTTATGAACAAATATCAAAGTAGAATTCAAGCCAAAAACCATTAAAATCAACAGAGTTGTGTCCAATATTTCTTCCACATTTTCTCCCCCAAATTCCTGTCTTGCCCTTTTTTCTTATTACTTTCTTACCTCTCTTTTTTCTCTTCCTTTTTGATCATGCAGTGCCTTTCTGAGTGGTCCTTTAATTTTTCTTTCTTATATGTTTTGCATTCAGTGTTTTAAAACATAAAACATTTTAACTTAGCTTGGCAGTATCTGTTTCTCATCAACCAAATTCTGGATAATATCATAAATTCCCAGGAGTCTACAGAGAAAAACAGAAGAAAGAGAAAAAGAGAAGGCTTCCAATAATGATACATTAAAATTTTTTTCTTCCTTTCTTTTTTACTCCTTCTCTCCCTCCCTCCCTCCCTCTTTCCTTCCTTCCTTCCTTCCTTCCTTCCTTTCTTTGTTTCTTAGTTTCTTTCTTTTTCTTTCAAGCAGAGAGAAATTTATAAAAAAAAAATACAAAATTCTTGGAAAGGATAGAAGAGCCACAAACCTAAAATGTTGTTACTCAGACAGCAAAAATTTGCCACTGTCCATGGACTGCCCTGGAGTCCGTACTCAGGTCCAGCTGCTGGAAGCACAATTGCTGCCACTTCAGGTCTCTCCCCTACTGCCCCTGCTGGGAAAACCAACTCTGCTGGAGGCCACAGTCTCTTTCATTCACTGTCCTCTGCTGCTGCCTCTACCACCACTAGAGCAAGAAGCAGAATGGCTTTTCTCTTCCTGTCTTCATATATGCCAGAGTCATCTGTTGGCCAATATTAACTAGAACCTAGATAGCAAGGCAATCTGAGAAATACAACTTTAAGGCTTCCAACCTTCTATGACACAGAAGAGACTTATAGAAGGAAGACTTTGAGGCAACAGACAAGAGATCACTATCAATAGTTTATCTTGCTACCTAGCTAGCTGTCATCTAGCTGGTTAGCTATCTAACTATGGTTACTATCTTCTATCTATACAACATGTGTAAAGAACACTACTCAACAAAATGCCAGTCCTTTATGATGGAACTTTGGTGAATTAAATATATGCTTATTAACTTTTGCCAATTTATATAAATTTTCATATTAATAAAATTACTGAAGTTGGCTTGTTTGAAGTAATAACATTTTAACAATTAATATATTTCCTCTTTCAAAGATTATCTTTTTCATCTTTTCTTCTTTTAATATTTCCGAAATTGAGATCCATTTTAAAATCAATGAATTCATAAACACAAGTTATTTTTTTATGGATTTGATGCTATTAAATTAGTACTATAACTTATAAAAGGTGATATGTATATTCTATGCTGTTCACTGTGTCATCAATCTAAATATACTATTGTCTCTTGCAATTTATCTTAATACCTTTTCATGAAGAAATTTCTTTAGTGATATTAGGCTAATAGATGAAGTGGAGAAGGAAAAAAAGTTGACTATTAGGTACATTTAGCAATGACATCTTTATGTAAATTTCTCTAGCTAAATATATCCATGAAATATCACCATATTGAAATATTTACCTTTTACCTAACTCTTCTAGGAATATTTAAAATATAGGGCTTATTTGCTAAACATATCATTAAACAATATAAGACACTGTTAATTTAGTAATTGACATATGTGTCTGATAAGCATATTCCAGGTCTGTGGTATCTATATCTGACTTTCTTTTCAGATTATATATAAACCTTAACTACTGGCTGTGAAATATAAAATCAGCTTCTAATTTAAATTTTTTGAGTTTAGGTAGGTCATAGCTCTTAAGATATGATTGTTAACATTGTTAAAATTTTGATCCTCTTGGATCCTACCTTATTCACATTCCAATCATGCTGACTGTGCATGCGTCAGGCCAATTCTGAATCCCAAGTTCATAGGGTACCAAAAGTCTTGCTATTTGTTCCAAAGGAAAGAGAACACATTTCCTTTCCCTGTGTTCTCCATGCAACATTTTGTCTCTAAATTTATTCTTTGCCTATGGTATCACACTTTCTGCTTCCTCTCAAGCCATTTTCTGTAGTCAACTTCTCCTTGTGGACCTTTTCTAGATCATTTACCTCTTCCTATATTTCCATATTTTATTAACACTCAGAATCAGTATTTAGTTCCATGTTTTAATATGTTATATTGCTAAAAGCATGAGGTGTGAATAAAATTGCTTGCATTCCAATCATGGAGCTACCTCTTACTAGACTAGTTGTAACATAGGAATTTATGTAATGTTCCTTAACTTCAGGTTTCTCATTTGTAAAATATAACTATCAATAATATACACTGTATAAAGTAGTTGTCACCTTTAGAATCAAATCAGATCAGCTTATTACCATGTTACTGTCCCACAAAATTTCTCAATTAGGATTATCAATTATTCAAATCTGACCTTCCAAATCTTTGTTTTCCATTATAAGATAACATTGTAAATATCAAAAGACAAAGAAAAAAATAGTAAATGAAAACATCAGCATTATAATGATCCATAATTTCAAACATCATACATATTTAATTTTGTATAAAATTATTGTTAATAATTCTGATCATTTTCTCTTTTGCTAAAATGTGGAAATAACCCAGATGTACAGCCATCTTTAAATTGAAAATAATAAGCTAGATGTAAGAGAATATAAAATGTTTAATTAAGTGAACACAGAAATTCAAAAATTCTAAAATTTCAATTCTCACAAATGTGTTTCCTTTTCTCTTTTTGAGAATTGATATTTATACGTATTATGGTCTCCTTACCCACAGTGGTGATAATGGCTGAAAATACAACTCTTTTAAGGGATACTCATGGATAAGAAGGCAGAGCTACATACCTTTCTCTGGTTCATCAGGGAAAACTGCCAGTTTCAACCTTAAAGAATGAAACACTGTTGTTTCCTTGTGATTTTCCTTAATACATTCATATTTTGACCTGCCAAGAGGGCAGCCATACCCATATTAGACTACTACTGCTTAGTGTCCTAAATAGTAGAGATATACCTGCTACAGATGATACCATTCATCCGCTATTTTTTTTTTTTTCTAGATACTCTATTCTAGAAGTGTTTGTTGGGATTGTCCACTACATTTGTGTATTTTGTCCTTGTCTAAATAACTCAGTTATTACATTCCTTTCCTTCCATACTTCCCATCAAGCTATCATTATTGCTTTAAAGGGGAGGTCATTAGTAATTTAATGTGTTTTTAACTGTGGTATAATCTTTAATTTGTTTCTGTATTGTTTAATGCTGTTAGTGTTCTAGTTACAAAGTTGCATAGATTTTTTTGCCTGTATATACTATTATTATTTTTTTTTTGCAATTTTCTATATCACAAGATTTTTAAATGACACACAGGTGATATTTTAACAGAAACAGCAGTATTCACCTCCAAAGAAAGATCAGTTTTAATAGATGGTCATGTTATTAGCAGTGAAGTGTGAAACAGCGAGGTTACAATTTAATCTCTCTTTACTGAGAGCATGCACCAATTTTTAAAGCTATGACTACTTAACAAGACTGGAACCATGGCAGTTCTCCTCTTCATTGGGGAGATCAGTAGACAGCCACCAACATTATGAGACTCTTGGATCAACCTCAGAGAAGAAAATCAATATTTCAAGAGAGAGAGGGTAACCTGGGGAGTGATATTTGGCACTTTGCCTCATGTAGCATGTGTTACTTTGAAAAGATACACAATTCAGAGAGGGTCCTGATGGTAGCAAAAAAGATAAGAGAAGCAATAAATGATAAATGAGATCATGCTTGCAAAATGTTTTAGAATGACAAAATGTTCGAAAGCCAGATAATAAACATGGATAAGAATGAAATAGTCATCTCATGGATAAGATATTAAATTCATTCTTAGAACTCTTATAAATAAAAATAGATTTTTTGTTGAAATTGTTGGGACAGTCTGACAATCTTGCAAAAATGCATCAATTAAAAAGCCTATGAATAAATGAACTCTTCTAGAGCTGAGGGAGCTTAAGTGTGTAGTTTGATATCTTCAGTACATTCCCAAGAGGTATTTTCTGCATGCAGATCTTGTAAAATAATTTCAGAAGATTCATACTCATCCACTCCTAACAAGATAAGATGTTCTTTCTTTGTAAAGTTTGAAACACTTTGCTTAGCTAAAAAGAGAATAAAATATCATCCATACAATTGTAAAGAAACAATGAATAGTTTCCTCTTGCTTGACCATACATTTTTATCTAATATATAAGATATTTTTTTTCTATTTAATTGCTTTCTTAAGTAAATATATACCTGTTTATTTTGGTGGCTGCTTTTAACTTAAGACTGGAGAACCTCAGGGCTGTGACATATTCCTGTGTTTAAACAGGAGATTCAAAGCGGGAAATGAGAACACAATGATTGTAAACATGGAAAATAGAACTTGAGTTACTTCAATCCTGGCATTCTATGTACAAATCATTTTCTAAGCCTTACTGAAGTTTTTCTTCATCTATTTTTTTTTTCCTTTTCTTAGATAATTCACCGGAGTAATTTAAATATATTTATCTGTTATGTTTTTCTTTTTTTTTTTTTTGTACTGTCATGTACCTTGGTGAAAGATATGAATTCCATCTGAAGCAAGCTCAAATAATTCCAAACACTTATTAATTAATCCTCAAAATGAATACCTCAGTTCTCATGTGCCGGTTGAAGACTATACATGGGGTTTTAGAAATTAACTTTCACATAAATGTAAGGTTTGTGAAAGGATAAGTAATGCATATGCCAATTTTATCCACACATACACACATATTATATATAACATCATATAATCATCTAATATTGCCTGCACTCTGAGCAGACTGCTTCTACTGAAGCCCTAGGTACACCACTGTTGTCAAGAGAAGTCTTTTTTTTTTTTTTCCGGTACGAGGGCCTCTCACTGTTGTGGCCTCTCCCACTGCAGAGCACAGGCTCCAGATGTGCAGGCCCAGTGGCCATGGCTCATGGGCCCAGCTGCTCGGCGGCATGCGGGATCTTCCCAGACCGGGGCATGAACCCATGTCCCCTGCATCAGCAGGTGGACTCTCAACCACTGCGCCACCAGGGGAGCCCAAGAGAAGTCTTTTTAAACTTAAGAATGATCCAGCAAGTAGCAGAAAAACTGATGATCTAAGAGAGAGAATGGAGACTTAAAGAATGACTTTTATTAGGTAAGAATGCTTGAGGTGTGGTTCCCAAGAGGAGGGTTTGTCTTTAGATAATTACTCTGAGAGTCAATCTAGCTACAAGAGATAAAGAAAAGCACACAGATAAACAGAGGAATTGTAGATAAACATCTATGATGGGTAGATGCCGTTATCAGGCAGCATTTTTAGAGTTGGTTACATTTTCCCATCAGTTACTCATCTTATGAATCATCAATTTTAAATACCAGAATGAGACCCATTGTTAGCTATTAGTATGTAAACCCCAACTATCTTAATTCATCAGTGGAAGAGAGATCTAAAAATTTTGAGTGCCTACTCTAAGCCAGACATTGTGGGAAGTGATTTACATATGTTTTATCTTTTAATCCTCAGAACAACCTTAAGGTGTGATTATTTTTCATATAAGGAAACTGAAGTTTAAAGAAATTAAGGAGCTTATCAGAGGACACACTGTTAATAAATGCAGATCTTGGCCTCCAAACCTGCTCTTTCAGACTCCAAAGCCAGTATTATGCCTATTTCATCATAATCATTTTTTCCTATTAATGCATATTCATTTCACTTTCCTTGGGCTTCTGTGATAACCGAAACAGAATAAATCACTTGTCTGCTAACCGTGAAAACTTAGTTATATTCTGATACATGTAGCTAAACCTTTGCATGTTTTGGACAATATGAGAGTAAAGCTAAAAGAGGATAAAAAGAGAGCAACAAGAGTAGTTTATGCAATTAATAAACTTTAAACAATTCTTCTACTCAGAGCTGGAAATGACTGTGAGTCTTTTCAGACTAAGAAGTCCTGCTGCTCAATCTAATTAAATGTCCAACAGCAAAGGGGGATTTTTGGTTTTTTTTGTCTAACTTCATTTTTGTTTAGAGTATTGAGGAAAAAGACAGTTATCTTCATTTGTAATTTTAAAAATATACACTTCTTATATGTCTTCAGTTTTAAATAATTTTTTTTTTGAAGATTAAAAGCACTAAAGAGATTGGAAATGTGTGTAAGATAATATATTGACTGTTTTCCTGGAACCAGAAGTAGACATAAGAGCACGACTTACATTTTATATAATTGCATAATATTTTTAAATAAGCTTAATTTATATTTATAAAATGCTTTTCTTCATATAACTCCAAGAATTGTGGTAGAATGAATATTTTTTCTTTGATGAATAAAGCCTTACATTTATTAGAAAAATTATCCCTTTCCTTTTTTCTGTGTTCACAAGTTAATTAAAACTAAAGCTCATTTTTACATTTTCTATTTCTTTCTACTACCTAAAGGTATAGACCTTTAAATTTATTCAAAATAAATTAAACATTTTGCACATAGGTGTGCAAAATTGCTTTACATATTGTAGTGTATGTTATTAAGTTAATTATAAAATTTCTTCACCAAATTAGAAGATCATTATACATTTTGCAGGGTCTTCACTTCTTGCCACTTTTTACGTAATGATCTGTGCTTTCTTATCTCAAGGTATTGTTCAAAGTGTATACATTTCATTGTGGGTAACAAAATCACATTATTTTATAATAGTAAGTAAGGTAAATCCCCATTAAGTCATTCTACTGAAGGAAAGTTACAGAGGAATAAGTAATATCAGTGGGGCCCATGGTGGAAGTTAATAAAATAGACTTTTTCCCCACCCACATATTCCTTCATCACTATCTGTTGGTGCAAGGAGAGTAGAAAAATCTCAACTTCTGGAAAAATGCAGGAAATAGTTCAACTCAGAAGATAAATTACAATTCTACCTCACCATTTCATTGATGAGTGAGCCTGTGTTATCATGAAAACTGTCCTTATAGGTATATATTCAAAATCCCTGATTTCCTCTGATGAGTTTGATGGCATCTCCATATTAAGATGCTGTGTGTATTCACACTGATCTATTTTTAGTAGTATGTGCTTTAAATCCTAGGAGTTTGGAACACACAAGGCACTTAGTGAATATTTAACTCTATTCACTAACGGCAAGACTGTGAACAAACAACCTTTCTGAGCTTCAAAGTTCTCATCATTTAAAAAGGGAAAATAATATTTGCCATACATGGATATAAAAGGGATTAAGGGAAAGGATGTAGGTAAAAACTCTTAGCATAGATACAAGCACATACTGAGTGCAAAAATAAGTCATATTATATTAAAATTATTCTGTTGTAGTTGTAGATGTTAATACAAAACTAAACTATTCTTTTTATTGCATAATTTAGATCAATTGAAAAAATGTTACAGCATGCTAAGATATAAGACCATTTTGTTCCATTTTGTCAAAAATTTATATTTTTTTCTACTTTCCATGTGTACATTCCAAATTTAGGCTTTACATTTTGTTTGAAGAAATTATTTTTGTTAAACTATTTAACTTTAATTAGTAAATATAAACAGTTCTATGTTATATAAGATAACAATAACTTTGACTTTGAGCTCACATAATGCTTCACTTTCTAAAAATTACTAGCTACACTATTTCCTATTTTGGTTACATATACGTCACTGATTTGTCCCCTGCTGTTTGTAACCTGTGCATCCCTTTCATTTTATCCTTTAAAAAAATTGACCTCAACCAGCAGTCTCAGTCCTAGGTTAATAGACTAACCCTGTCATTTGACAAGAAGGTCTCATGTACGTATAGCTCAGCTTTAATAAACTCAGCATAAAACCATTCCTGCTACTTTTAGAGCCCATACACCACTCAGTGTCCCCATAACCAGACATATGCCTTGTTCTAAAAATATCTATACCCTTGATATAGAGTTTGATAAGCGAGTTCTTGCCTCCATTCACAATGTCTGATTCCTTGTCTTGGTCACATACTGTGTCTTGGTCCTAAGGCTTGGTGCTCTATTTGGTTCTCAAAAATCTATTTTGTTCTAGTTCTGTGAAAAATGCCATTGGTAGTTTGATAGGGATTGCACTGAATCTGTAGATTGCTTTGGGTAGTAGAGTCACTTTCACAATGTTGACTCCTCCAATCTAAGAACATGGTATATCTCTCCATCTGTTGGTATCATCTTTAATCTTTTTCATCAGTATCTGATAGTTTTCTGCATACAGGTATTTTGTCTCCTTAGGTAGGTTTATTTCCAGGTATTTTATTCTTCTTGTTGCAATGGTAAATGCGAGTGTTTCCTTAATTTCTCTTTCAGATTTTTCATCATTAGTGTATTGGAATGCAAGATATTTCTGTGCATTAATTTTGTATCCTGCTACTGTACCAAATTCATTGATTAGCTCTAGTAGTTTTCTGGTAACATCTTTAAGATTCTCTATGTATAGTATCATGTCATCTGCAAAGAATGACAGCTTTACTTCTTCTTTTCCGAGCTGGATTCCTTTTATTCCTTTTTCTTCTCTGACTGCTCTGGCTAATACTTCAAAAACTAAGTTGAATACTAGTGGTAAGAGTGGGCAAAATGTCTTCTTCCTGATCTTAGAGGAAATGTTTTCATATTTTCACCATTGAGAATGATGTTGGCTGTGGGTTTGTCATATATGGCCTCTGTTACCTTGAAGTAGGTTCTTTCTACGCCTACTTTCTGGAGGGTTTTTATCAGAAATCAGTGTTGAATTTAGTCTAAAGCTTTTTCTGCATCTATTGAGGGGATCAAATGCTTATTAGTCTTCAATTTGTTAATATGTTTTAGCACATTGATTGATTTACATATATTGAAGAATCCTTGCATTTCTGGGATAAACCCCACTTGATCATGGTGTATGATGCTTTTAATGTGCTGTTGGATTCTGTTTGCTAGTATTTTGTTGAGAATTTTTGCATCTATGTTCATCAGTATTATTGGCCTGTAGTTTTACTTCTTTGTGACATCTCTGTCTGGTTTTGGTGTGGAGAAAAGGGAACACTCTTACACTGTTGGTGGGAATGTAAATTGATACAGTCACTATGGAGAACAATATGGGGATTCCTTAAAAAACTAAAAATAGAAATACCATATGACCTAGCAATCCCACTACTGAGCATATACCCTGAGAAAACCATAATCCAAAACGAGTCATGTACCACAATGCTCATTGCAGCTTTATTTACAATAACCAGGACATGGAAGCAACCTAAGTGTCCACTGACAGATGAATGGATAAAGAAGATGTGGCACATATATACAGTGGAATATTGCTCATCCATAAAAAGAAATGAAATTGAGTTATTTGTAGTGAGGTGGATGGAGCTAGAGTCTGTCATACAGAGAAAAGTAAGTCAGAAAGAGAAAAAAAAATGCCGTATGCTAACACATATATATGGAATAATAAAAAATAAATAAAATTAGTTCTGGAATCTAGGGGCAGGATAGGAATAAAGATGCAGATGTGGAGAATGGACTTGAGGACACGGGGAGTGGGAAGGGTAGCTGGGACGAAGTGAGAGAGTAGCATTAATATATATACACTACCAAATGTAAACTAGATAGCTAGGCGGAAGAAGCCACATAGCATAGGGAGATCACCTCGGTGCTTTGTGACCACCTACGGGGTGAAATAGGGAGGATGGGGGGGACAAAAGAGTGAGGAGATATGGGGATATATGTATATGTATATGTAAAGCTGATTCAGTTTGTTATAAAGCAGAAACTAACACACCATTGTAAAGCAATTATAGTCCAATAAAGATGTTAAAAAAATCTCTTTCATAAGAGCTAAAATCCTTCAGCATATATCAGCCATGTGCCTGAGGACTTACCCCTGACACATCTCTCTCAGTGTTACTTGCTGCTTGGAAGCAAAACAGAGTTGTCTTTTTGTACCCTAGGACTATTCTCTGTTCTTGGGAACTGTTACCAATGTCAACTCCTAACAAATCCAATTCGAATCTTTCTTTTTTGAAAGTGTGCTGGGAGTAATGGAGACTCCTAGATCTGGCTCTCTTCTCTCCCTTCCTCCTAAACCACACACAAGTTACTCCTTGCCCACGGTAGTCCATTTTTCTCCTTCCTCACTCCTTACTGTCCTATCATGATCATCTAAGTCTACACATATGACCTTCCCTTTTTCTAATTTCCTTTATGCTGTTACATGATCAGACAGGTTAAACTTTTTTGTATCTCACATAACATCTAAAATTAGACATGTCTTTCATTTACTAAAAGCTACATGCATTCCTAGTATGTAAAATGCCCTGCAAGGAATACAGGGATGGGTGTGTCTCAGACGAGAGACACCTATAGGAAATTTGAGAACAGAAGATAAAGGGAGCTTCTTCCAATTGGATTTGAAAGTGAGAACCAGACCATATGTTCTGTAAGAACAGGGGCCTTTTGCATTTTATTTGCATTATATTCCCTTACAAAGGGCCAGGCAACATTCTAGACATGTTCAGAACACTGAGAAAACTCTCATGGGGTTTATTCTACTATGTTTCCTGAAGAGTTTCAGAGACACAGCAAGTTGAAGTGTTTCCATGAAGACAGACTATGGCCAAACATTATGCCTGGAGGTACTGATTTAGGAGTTTCCATAGAGGTGAATTTTGAAGTAGAGATTGATAAGATTTCCTTTTTGTGTAGAAGAGAGGAGAGAAAAGTCAAGGAATAAATCTTGGTAAATACATATATGTAGAAGGTGATATAAGACAGAAGGTATTTAAAAGAAATGGAATCATAAACTTGTGGCTCTGGTAAGTATCTTACAATCCCTTTCTTGCCGGAGGACATTGATGTCTGGAGAGAACAAGGATCTTGATGTTTGTGATGACAGAATTTGAATTCCAAAAGAAGCAGAAAAAGGAATCAATTGGAAGTTTAGGAAGAGAATCAGAATATGCAGTAACACAGCAGTGAATGATATTGGAGAAGTGAGCACATACCTCTTCAAAGAAGTTTGATACTAAAAGAAGGCAGATAATTTCAAGTTCTTAAAAATATATCCCATTTAATAGTAAAATGCCAATAATTCATATTTTTATAACAGCATGAAATATCTTTAGAAGACATTAAAGCAATAAATAATTTTATTATAAAACATCCATTAAAGTCAGATATTACCTCTGCATATTGCCTCCTACCTTGATCTTCAATATTTTAATTAGTCATACTGTTATAGAGCAAATCACTGAGTAGGCTTCAGGAATTATTGATTGAAGTGGGAAATTTAGTTACTAGTAAAGAGACATCAAGAAATATCTTTACTTAGAAATACCACATTCTACTATAATCTTATGAAATTAAAAATCTTTGCAAGGCAATTTTTAAAGAAGCTTTTATAAGATAAAAATAACCGCACAAGATGCAATTAAAGCATGTCCTAAACATTTTAATAAGAATAATATTATTTTATAAAATTCATTGGGATCATTCAGATTAGGTATTACATAATCTAAAAAAAAAAGCCAACTTGCTTCCTCTACAAGACAAAAGAAAACAAAAAACCCAACAAACATCTTGAATTTTCTAATCCACACCAGGAGTGGAATTTGTTATGGTGGCCAGAATCTTCAGAATATGTACCTCATGTTCATTATGTACCAAGCATATTACTAGGCGTTTTCACAGGTATATCTTATTAAAGGTCCAGAACTATCCAGTGACACAAATATTATTTATATTTTCCATGTGAGGAAATCTGTTCAAGTAATCTGATCTGGGTTATAACCAAAAAGTGACAAAAAGGACTCAATACAAGGACAATGTCTCATAATTGACATCTTGTCTCATTCACCTACACAGCAAGTATTTATTTATTTGTATTTATTTAATCACCATTCAGTGAATCATATATCCTTCAATAAATACTTATTAAGCCTCAATTGTGTGCTTGTAGGCACTGTCATGGTAGGTTCATATGAAGATTTATAAGATACATATTGATATTTCCATAAGCTCATCTATCTACATCTACTGATTTGGCAAATTTTTATGATTACTTTTTCTTGGCCACGAAGTACTGATCTAGAAGATCAAGAATACTACTGAAGGATGAACCTGTTCTGCTCAATTCAACTTAACAAAAGCTATGTGACAAGCAGATTGTAGGTGCAGTGCTTACAGAGGTGAGAAAACTTGACGTTATCTCTGTTGTCTTCTAATTACAATCTAGTGGGAAACACAAATGATTAGTAAGTAACTACGAGTGTGATGAGTATTACAAAGGAAAAATTAAAATTCACAGTGGGAGGATCTGATCAGCCTCAAACGTCTTCCTACAGGAAACTTGACAATAGGGGTCCAATGAGAAGAATATTGGTGTAGAGGTAACTATGGTTTCATTTTCAGGCGTAGTATCTCTTGAATACTCTTTTAGGATATTAAATAAAAAAGCAATATTTTGCCTTAGTTTTCACAACTACTCAAATTTATTCTCTTGGTAATTCTACTTGTAACAGAACACTGAGCACACAGATCAGGTTAAGATATGACCTATGTAGCTCATAGTGCAGCCTCTTTTAAATTATAACACTAAACTATATTTTAAAAGAATTAGAAAAAGTGAATTTTTTATCATCAAATGCAAATCAAACAAACAAAATGCACAGTGATAGAAAATCTAGTGACATATCTGGGAAAGAATTGAAATTAACATCTAGACTTATGGAGAGGTATTGATTTTACTGCCATGCCAGGATTGATACTGAGACATGGGTTTACAAAGATAACAAAAGAGACTTAGTATGTGCCTTATAGAATTTAGAGCTCATAGGTTATAGAGACATTAATATAAACCACTGTAGTAATAATGAAATATTACAACCCTGAAAAACACAGTTATGTGATCAAACATGTTAAAATGCACTCTATGTTGTATATATTATCTAAATCTGTACAAAAAGGAATGAAAAGCGCACAAAACTATTATGAAATGCATTTATGCTTAATTTCTATAATTAGAAAATAAACACACAAAAGTAGGGCACAAAAAATACATAGTGTGATTTTCCATTTTCTTTCTATGTACATATAGGCATATCAAAAAAGACTTAAACAAGAAAATGTGTATTATCTCTGAATAGCAGGATTATGGTGACTTCTAGTTTCTTCTTTTTATTTCTCCATGTTCCAAAATATCTGCCATAACTATGTATTACATTTACAATAAATTTATCAAGAGAACATTAACGACAGTTATTTTAGGGAATTTGAGGAGGATGTTTTGCATGCAACAGTTTTTTACATCATGATAATTTAATTTGTTAAAATAAAGAACTTCTTTATGTTGACTGCTATTATGCAGGGCTATTACAATGCTGTTGATTTCTTTTTAATATCTAGTGTTGGTAAATTTCCCTTCTCTACCTTCATTTTATACATTTATTTATTTACTTACTTATTTAAAAATAAGTGTTTTCATTTTGGAATTAACTTTAGATTTATAGAAAAGCTGCAAAAATAATACAAAACTCTCTTCCAGTTTCCCCAACTGTTAACATTGATATTATCTACCTACATTTTACTTATTTAATCAATAAAACCCCTTGTTACTTTCTAAGAAATATATTCTTACAGATACACTAAATTTTTTATACATTTTTCAATATGAAAAGTAACCATATGAACACCTTTCAAAATCTAAAAGAAATTTTTTAAATAGGATGATAAATGTTATATATCATTCAGTAATTACTATGAAAAGAAATAATTTTATATCATGATATGTTATATTTTAAAAAAGAAAGTGGGATAAAATGTTTATAGCTCATTTTCAGTTACTGGCAATGAGATTCCTATCTTAATTGCCAAATTCCACATACTTAGCCACTGCATATATTAGCCACTGCTTATTCAATGCCTACCAGTAACACTGTTCAACATTAATTAAATGGGATGTTCTAATAACCCTAGTTTTACCTTTGTGTATAATTTATAATTAAATATATATTGTTATAAATTTAAAATATATATATTTGTTACACTTCTAGAGGATGGGTACTATGCCATGCAATATATCTGACATTTTTTTAAGCCCAGAAAGATGCTGAATGAAACTAATAGGAAGTTCTCATAAGCATGTATAGAGATATTACATTTTATATTGACTCATCTGTCATCAACAACATTATAGTGTGTAGATTGAAAGTCAATAGTTCAAAATTAACCAATAAGCTATTTTTGTCTTAGTTGGGAAAGTCTAGAGGGAAAACATATGAAAGTTTTATGAGTTGCATATGCTTGTTTTACTTGTAGAACGAGCTAAATTAAGTTGTATTCATTTCAGGGTTTCATTGGGCTTTTTTTTTTTTTTAAGCTATGTAATCATTCTTGTATGCAGAAAGCAGCCCTGGTGGCATCACATTGAGAATCAGACTTCATTATTTGTGTTTGGATATATATTTACAGATACTAATAAGATTATGGTCATAGAACTGTATATCAGTAATGGATCTTAGAAACTATCTATTCCAAGTCTTCACTGAGAGAGACATACTTGTAGGAGGGCTAAATATTACATAGATCCATGCTGAATACTCACATTTAATGCTCCCATAGTATGCCATAAACTGTCATAATATGATTTTTTACTAAATGGCATGTATATTTAAGATACATTGAGCCTATATAATATCAAATTTATTGGAACAAAAACAAAAATCCCTTTTCTTGTTTCTATTTTCACCAGGTCAAAAATAAGCTGTAATCAGATTTTATTCTTTACCATTTTGTCAAATATTCAAAATACAGGATAACATTTTAAAATTTTCATGCTACAAATAGTGGTTTTCCCATGGATATCCTTCCTTCTCAATTCAAGTGATTACTATTTTGTATATGCAATTTTCTTTTCTGTTTATATTCATTTTGATTTATGTCTTCATAGGTCTTCTTGTTCCCCCTGCCCTGCTCATTTTAATTTACCAATATTGCTCCTCATTCATCCAAGGTAATCGGTAGATGGTCATCTACTAAGTAACTTAAAATAATTTTATTATTTTCAATATTTTTGAGGTTTCATCAATTAAAGTTTTGTTCAATAAAAAACAACAACATGGGCCTCCCTGGTGGCGCAGTGGTTGAGAGTCCGCCTGCCGATGCAGGGGATACGGGTTCGTGCCCTGGTCTGGGAGGATCCCATATGCCGCGGAGCGGCTGGGCCCGTGAGCCATGGCCGCTGGGCCTGCGCGTCCGGAGCCTGTGCTCCGCAACGGGAGGGGCCACAACAGTGAGAGGCCCGCATACCGCAAAAAAAAAAAAACACACACACAAAAATAACTCATGCTCCAGCTTTCCCAAATTAAAGACAAACTATAATGCTTGGAAAAAGTAACGCAAGTGAAAGCAAAGAATTGGTTAGTTGATTAAACATGTGTTGCTTGACTGAAACCCTGTGCTGCTCTAGCCTGGTGCAAGTTGTGCTGGATTGGGTTGAGCTCATGGTTGATTGGGTTGAGCTGCCTTAAATATGGTCTTACTTTTTAAAATTTTATTTAGCATAATAAAAAGCAAATGTTTCCTGCTTTGTGCTTCTAAGTTTGTGAGGATTGGAAAATATCAGTGAACTTGCAGGGGAAAGAATCACCGAGCCTAGCAGATCCAGGCCTCTAGACAAAGGCTGGAGCCAGGATAATCTGTCTGGAGACTAAACAGAAGGCAAAATATTATCCTTCAATGCTCAAATAGGCCCTCTCTTCTGGTTGAAGGAGCACCTCATATATACACATGTATTTAACAGGCCTTGCCCTTCTATGGTCTGTTGCCAGGAATAACAATAAACAGTAGCTCATTATACAAGGTGCCATCTCATTACATGAGGAGTTACCCTGGCATATTAAAAACAAAATACTGAAAGCCTAAAAGAAAACATGACTGAAATTAAATGCAAACAACTCTGCCTTTTATTTTAGAAATATTGATCCCCTACAAAAGAGTGGCATGCTTAATGAATATCCTTAATGATTTTACAGTAAGGCAAATCATCTATGAAAGTAACATGCTTAAAAAAGAATGTTATGATCTGGCACCCAATAAAATCCAATATGCTTGCAATCAACACCAGTCACTATGTTATAACTCTCTGGGAGCAAGAAAGCTACAAAATCAGGGAGGAAATAAAGCTAATTTATTTTAGCTAGTTTCAAAGTCGACTAAAATGCTTATAGGGAGCTATGAAAATATTTCCCAAACTAATCTAATCCTGTTCATAGTAATTACTTTCTTTCTTTCAGGCAAAACACCGTCGACAGAAAACAGCAAATGGTTTTTAAGGGATCTAATAGGTATGAGGTATCATATTCAAAGAAAATTTTCATTACTTTAAACCATAACCTCTTGAGACTTTACTTTCATGAACCTTTCTAAATACTTAAGGTATGATTGGACTATAAAGGATTAAATTAGATGGAAGATAAATCAGTCAAAAGTTTTGAGATTGGTGCTATTTGAAATTGTCTACAGAGGCTCAAAGCAATTGAAAATGGGTAAAAAAATGTAATGCATATAAATATTTGACACACATTTAAGGGAAAACACATTGAATCTGAATAATATAACCCAAGAAATGTTTTGAGTATTACAAATAAAAATTAAGGAATTTCTGTTATATACTACAATAATTTAGTGTATTCTGGACACAGCAGGTCATGAACATAGAAGTGATATGTAATCCTTCTGGAGATAACTGACCAAATAATTCTCTGTACAGAAAAAAAATCTAAAACTAGGAAAATATATTAATAATGTCTCAGAATCATGTCAATTCCACTTGCAAAATGAAAAAAAAAAGCCTATCAGATACACTTCTGAAAGCCCCAGTCTCCATTTCAACATTGTCTGGGTTCTGTAAGAGCACAGACTTAGACCACTTGACATGGTCAAAGACTTTCAGCAGACCTCGATCAATCCCATGGGAGATCCTAGGTGTCAACCTTTATTCCTATAGAATTTTGGAAAATTGCCTCTGAAAGAAAATAATACAAATGCAGTTCAGCTATTTCCATTTGCATGCAAAGAAAAAAATACCATCAAAACAAACAAACAAACATTTCAATAGTGGAACTTATTTAGTCCTTAAAGCGACCTTATAAAATTTATGTTATTGCCCATTCAGTTAACAAAAATATGAGGATTTGCCATAGTTCTCTAGTCCAGATGGCAAAGGATTTCAAATTCCAATATCATAATGTAGCATTTCATTTACAATACTACAGCAATATGAGAAAATGTCGTGGAGACAAGGCTAAAACTCTCCTGATTTAATTTCAGTAATTTTCAGAGCCCTTAAAACAGGATGTTTAAGAAATTCAATACAAGTATATAATCTTGTATTGCAACAGATTGAGAAATTCAATACAAGTATATAATCTATTTTTGTATGTATATTATAAAATAAAAATAATTTCTTTTGTTTGTTTTAATTTTCCTCCTACCCCTACTTTGTCTCATACCTTTACCTTAGTATAGAGGTAGAAAAAACAATTTGCAGAATTTTAATGTAGAGTCATAACATTTAAGATATGTTGTGATGGGAGGTTGGTGTTTGATAACATCTGAGAGAATTTTCCATTAAAATCCATTGTAATGACTACTGGAACAATAGGAACAACAGAGATAGTGAGGTCAGGCAGTAATTAAAGGAGATTGTGGTGTGGCTTTCAAGAGAACTGTTCTACTATTCAAGTCTTTCCTTTAACTTGCTCTGTGAATTTAAGTAGTTACGGAGGACGAACTCAATGCAAACACCTAAGAATTTTCATCTCTAGGTTTATGCCTTTGGATAAGCCTCTCTCCATCAGTGTGGGGGAAATCTGTGACTTTTAACTAATAGTATTTTCTAAAGATGATGGGATGTTAGACAATATATGACTTTTGTTTTGTTTTGTTTTTGTTTTTGTTTTTGTTTTTTTAGCCGACAGGAGCAAGAAACCCTCCTTGTGGCTTAATAAACTAAAGGGCCACGTTGGAGAATCCTTTGTGGCAGCGAATGGTGGACAACTTCTAGGAAAAGCAGAAAGCCAGTGTCCTCGGAATATAGCTACAAGACAGTGACTTCCACCAACAACTTGAATGAACCTGCAAGCAGAACCTGCCCCCATGTAGCTTCAAGTGAGAATGTAGCCTGTGACTCCTTGATTGATTGTAGCCTTGGGACCCCAAGCAGATGACCCAGCTAGGCACTCCAGATCCACAGAGATGAAGATATAAAAAAAAAAAAAAGTGTGGTTTGAAATCATTATTCATGATAATTTGTTATACAACCACAGAAAACTAACACAATAGATTACCTCCTCAATTTCTTTAGGCCTGAGTTGAAAAATTAAATACCTTTTGGCTAAGGTCTTTTTCTAACAATTTTTCTTGGGTGTAGGGCCCTGGGATTTGAAGATTGTCACCGGAAAAGGGGAAGTCAATGCTCTAAGCAAGAGGACTGTGAGTATGAAATATAAACCCAGAAACGCATATAGGGTGTAAGGACTGTAGAAAAGGGCTGAAGTTGAACTCGTGTCACCTCCTATATGGATGTTCTGGTTCCGTGACCTCTTTAAAGGAGTCCAAACAGCTTCCCTTTGAGCCATTAGGCAGATTTCCTTAGTAAAGGCAATTATTCTTTATCCCTAAGCTTTGGGAAAGTGTTCTATAGACTCAGGGAAGATGTCTGATTGCTCTGGCAGATGGCCCTTGTAAAACTGACAGAATACTAGATCCTTAAACTCACAGTTAAATGCATTTAACATTCCTGACCTAGTGTGATTCCTCTACCTATATTAAATTCCATCTTCAAATTCTAGGGTAAGTAGTGGTGCTTGCAGATTCATTCACAGTTTTCCTTCATGCTGTAAATGAAACAACAATGATTGGATATCCAAAAACATAATAGGAGACTATATTCTGCTTTTACAATGACATCCTCCTACCAGATTCACAAAGCTGAATTACATTTCCCCCCCCAGATTTAGACCATATACCAGAACATGTCGTTTTTCTTTTTTAATACATCTTTACTGTACTATAATTGCTTCACAATACCATGTTAGGTTCTGTTGCACAACAAAGTGAAACAGCCTTAGGCATACACATGTCCCCATATCCCCTCCATCTTGAGCCTCCCTCCCATCTCCCTATCCCACCACTCTAGGTCATCACAAAGCACCAAGCTGATCTTCCTGTGCAATGCTGCTGCTTCCCACCAGCCAACTATTTTACATTCCGTAGTGTATATATGTTGATGCTACTCTCACTTTGCCCCAGCTTCGTCCACCCACCCCATGTCCTCAAGTCCATTCTCTATGTCTACCTCTTTACTCCTGCCCTGCAACTAGGTTCAGCAGTACCATTTTATTTAATTTATTTTTCTTAGATTCCATATATATGTGTTAGTATACCGTACATTGTTTTTCTCTTTCTGACTTATTTCACTCTGTATGACAGACTCAAGGTCCATCCACTTCACTACAAATAACTCAATTTCGTTTCTCTTTATGGCTGAGTAATATTCCATTATATATATGTACCACCTCTTCTTTATCCATTCATCTGTCAATGGACATTTAGGTTGGTTCCATGTCCCGGCTGTTGTAAATAGTGCTGCAATGAACATTGAGGTACATGACTCTTTTTTTTTTTTTTTTTTTTTGCTGTACGCAGGCCTCTCACTGCTGTGGCCTCTCCCGTTGCGGAGCACAGGCTCCGGACACACAGGCTCCGCGGCCATGGCTCGCGGGCCCAGCCGCTCCGCGGCATGTGGGATCTTCCGGGATCGGGGCACGAACCCGTGTCCCCTGCATCGGCAGGCGGACTCCCAACCACTGCGCCACCAGGGAAGCCCCATGACTCTTTTTGAATTATGGTTTTCTCAGGGTATATACCCAGTAGTGGGATTGCTGGGTCATATGGTAGTTCTATTTTTAGTTTTTTAAGGAACCCCCATGCTGCTTTCCATAGTTTTACCAATTTACATCCCCACCAACAGTGTAGGAAGGTACCCTTTTCACCACATCCTTTCCAGCATTTATTGTTTCTATCTTTTTGGATAATGGCCATTCTGACAGGCATGAGGGGATACCTCATTGTAGTTTTGATTTGTATTCCTCTGATAATTAGTGATGTTGAGCATCTTTTCATGTGCCTCTTGGCCATCTGTATGTCTTCCTTGGTGAAATGTCTATTTAGGTCTTCTGCCCATTTTTTAACTGCATTGTTGTTGTTGTTTTTTTTTTTTTGATATTGAGCTCCATGAGCTGTTTGTATATTTTGGAGATTAATCCCTTGTCTGTTGTTTCATTTGCAAATATTTTCTCCCATTCTGAGGGTTGCCTTTTTGTTTTGTTTATGGTTTCCTTTACTGTACAAAAGCTTTTAAGTTTCATTAGGTCTCATTTGTTTATTTTTGCTTTTATTTCTGTTACTCTAGGAGGTGGGTCAAAAAGATCTTGCTGTGGTTTATGTCAAAGACTGTTTTTCCTATGTTTTCCTCCAAAAGTTTTATACTGTCTGGTTTTACATTTAAGTCTTTAATCCATTTGGCGTTTATTTTTGTGTATGGTGTTAGGTATGTTCTAATTTCATTCTTTTACATGTACCTGTCCAGTTTTACCAGCACCACTATTGAAGAGGCTGTCTTTTCTTCATTATATGTTCTTGCCTCCTTTGTCATAAATTAGGTGACCATATGTGTGTGGGTTTATCTCTGGGCATTCTATCCTGTAGCATTGATCTATATTTCTGTTTTTGTGACAGTACCATACTGTTTTGATTACTGTAGCTTTGTTGTACAGTTTGAAGATGGGGAGCCTGATTCTTCCAACTCCATTTTTCTTTCTCAAGATTGCTTTGGTTCTTTGGGGTCTTTTATGTATCCATAAGAATTGTAAGATTTTGTGTTCTAATTCTGTGAAGAATGCCATTGGTAGTTTGATAGGGATTGCATTGAATCTGTAGATTGCTTTGGGTGGTATAGTCATTTTCACAATGTTGATTCTTCCAATCCAAGAGCATGGTATATTTCTCTATCTGTTTATGTCATCTTTGATCTCTTTCATCAGTGTTTTATAGTTTTCTGAGTACAAGTCTTTTGCCTCCATAGGCAGGTTTATTCCTAGGTATTTTATACTTTTTGTTGCAATGGTAAGTGGAAGTGTTTCCTTAATTTCTTTTTCTGATTTTTTGTTGTTGGTGTATAGGAATGTGCATTAATTTTGTATCCTGCAGCCTTACCAAATCCATTCATTAGTTCTAGTAATTCTCTGGTAGCATCTTTAAGATCTTTTATGTGTAGTACCATGTCATTGGCAAATAGTGACAGTTTTACTTCTTCTTTTCCAATTTGTCTTCCTTTTATTTCTTTTTCTTCTCTGATTGCTGTGGCTAGGACTTCCAAAACTATGTTGAGTAAGAGTGGTGAGAGTGGACATCCTTTTCTTGTTTCTGATCCTAGTGGAAATGCTTTCAATTTGCACAATTGAGTATGATGTTTGCTGTGGGTTTGTCATATATGGTCTTTATTATGTTGAGGTAGGTTACCTCTATGACCATTTTCTAGATAGTGTTTATTATAAATAAGTGTTGAATTTTGTCAAAAGCTTTTTTTGCATCTATTAAGATGATCATATGGTTTTTATTCTTTAATTTGTTATTGTGGTGTATCACATTGATTGATTTCCATATATTGAAGAATCCTTGCATCCCTGGGGTAAATCCCACTTGATCATGGTTTATGATCCTTTTAATGTGCTGTTGGATTCTGTTTGCTAGTATTTTGCTTGGGATTTTTGCATCTATGTTCATCAGTGGTATTGGTCTATAATTTTCTTTTTTTTTTTTTAGTATCTTTGTCTGGTTTTTGTATCAGAGTGATGGTGGCTTCATAGAACGAATTTGGGAGTGTTCCTCCTTCTGCAATTTTTCGGAAGAGTTTGAGAAGGATCTGTGTTAGCTCTTCTCTAAATGTTCGATAGAATTCACCTGGGAAGACATCTGGTCCTGGATTTTTGTTTGTTAGAAGATTTTTAATTATGGTTTCAATTTCATTACTTGTGATAGGTCTGTTTATTTTTTCTAATTCTTCCTGGTTCAGTCTTGGAAGATTGTACCTTTCCAAGAATTTGTCTATTTCTTCTTGGTTTTCCATTTTATTGCCATATAGTTGTTTGTAGTAGTCTCTTATAATCCTTGGGATTTCTACAGTGTCAGTTGTGATTTCTCCTTTATCATTTCTAATTTTGTTGATTTGCGTCCTCTCTCTTTTTTTTCTTGATGAGTCTGGATAAGGGTTTATCAATTTTGCTTATCTTCTCAAAGAACCAGCTTTTAGTTTTATTGATCTTTGCTATTGTTTTCTTCATTTCTATTTCATTTATTTCTGCTCTGATCTTTATGATTTCTTTCCTTCTACTGACTTTGGTTTTTCTTTGTTCTTCTTTCTCTAGTTGTTTTAAGTGTAGGGCAAGATTGTTTACTTGACATTTTTCTTGTTTCTTGAGGTGAGATTGAATTGCTATAAACTTCCCACTTAGAACTGCTTTTGCTGTGTCCCATAGGTTTTGGGTCACCGTGTTTTCTTGTCATTTGTTTTTATGTTTTGTTTTGTTTTGTTTTGTTCTTTGATTTCTTTGTGATCTTTGATTTCTTTGATTTCTTCAGTGATGTCTTGGTTATTTAGTGGTGCACTGTTTAGCCTCCATGTATTTGTGTTTTTTAAAGTTGTTTTCCTATAATTGATTTCCAGTCTCATAGTGTTGTGGTCAGAAAAGATACTTGATATGATTTCAATTTTCTTAAAGTTTCCAAGGCTTGATTTTTTACCCAAGATGTGATCTCTCCTGGTGAATGTTTCATGTGCTCTTGAGAAGAAAGTGTATTCTGCCACTTTTGGGTGGAATGTTCCATAAATATCAATTAGATCTATTCAGTCTTTTGTGTCATTTAAAGATTGTGTTTCCTTATCTATTTTCTGTTTGGATGATTTGTCCATTTGTGTAAGTGGGGTCGTAAAGTCCCCTACTATTATTGTGTTACTGTAAATTTCATGGTTGTTAGTATTTGCCTTATGTATTGAGGTTCTCCTGTGTTGGGTGCATAAACATTTATAATTGTTATATCTATTTCTTGGATTGATCCTTTGATCATTATGTAGTGTCCCTCCTTATCTCTTGTAACAGTCTTTATTTTAAAGTCCATTTTATCTGATACGAGTATTGCTACTCCAGCTTTCTTTTGATTTCCATTTGCATGGAATATCTTTTTCCATCCCTTCACATTCTATATGTTTCCCTAGGTCTGAAGTGGGTATCTTATAGACAGCATATATATGGCTTTTGTTTTTGTAACCATTCAGCCTGTCTGTGTCTTTTGGTTGGGGCATTTACATTCAAGGTTATTATTGATATGTATGTTCCTATTACCATTTCCTTAGTTGTTTTTTGGGGGTCTCTTTCTTCTAGTGTTTCCTGCTTAGAGAAGTTTCTTTAGCATTTGTTGTAAAGCTGGTTTGGTGGTGCTGAATTCTCTTAGCTTTTGTTTGATGAAAAGCTTTTGACTTCTCCATGGAATCTGAATGTGATCCTTGCTGTGTAGAGTGATCTTGGTTGTAGGTTTTTCTCTTTCATCACTTTAAGTATATCCTGCCACTCCTGTGTGGCATGCAGATTTTCCACTGAAACATCAGCTGAAAACCTTATGGGGATTCCTTTGCATGTTATTTTTTGTTTTTCCCTTGCTGCTTTGAATATTTTTTCTTTGAATTTAATTTTTGTTAGTTTGATTAATATGTGTCTTGGTTTGTCTTTCCTAGGTTTTATCCCGTATGGGACTCTGTGCTTCCTGGACTTGGGTGACTGTTTCCTTTCCCGTGTTAGGGAAGTTTTCCACTATAATCTCTTCAAATATTTTCACAGACCTTTTTTTTTTTCTCTCTTCTTCTGGGACCCTTATAATTCGAATGTTAGTGCATTTAGTGTTGTGCCAGAGGTCTCTGACATTGTCTTCAATTATTTTTTCTTTACTTTGCTCCTTGGAAGTTATTTCCACCATTTTGTCTTCCAGCTCATTTATTCATTCTTCTGCCTCCATTATTCTCTTTTTGATTCCTTCTAGTGTACTTTTCATGTCAGTTATTGAGTTGTTCATCTTTGTTTGTTTGTTCTTCTAGATCTTTATTAAACATTTCTTGTATTTTCTCAATCCGTGCTTCCATTCTATTTCTGAGATTCTGGATCATCTTTACTATCATTACTCCAAATTCTTTTTCAGGTAGGATACTTATTTACTCTTCATTTTTTTGGTCTTGTAGGTTTTTACCTTGTTCCTTCATCTGAGACATATATTTTTGCCATCTTATTATTATTATTATTTTTTATGAGTGAGATTGTGTTCCTGTTTTACTGGTTATTTGGCCTGAGCCTTCCAACATTGGCATTTGTAGGCTATTGTGTAGAGCTAGGCCTCGGTGCTGAGATGAAAAACACCTTGAGACCTCACTCCAATGAATATTCCCTTGGGTCTTAGGTTCACTTTTAGTCCATTGGTTCAGACTCAGAGCTCCCACTGCAGGAGTTTTGGCCCGACCCCACGCTCCCTAATCAAGATCCTGCAAGTCATGTGGAGTGGAAAAAAAATAAATAAAAAATAAAAATAAATAAAAAACACAATAGCAAAGTAAAAAATAAAATTAGACTAGGAAACTAACAGATATGTTAGAAAGAATGTAAAAATAAAAATATAGATGAATCAACAACCAGAAGGTATATCAGTACCACAATAGGAAAAAAAGAGGAAGGGAAAGAAAACAAACAAACAAACACACACAGAAAAAACAAAAAAACTGTTGCAGGGGAGGTCTTGGCTGTGGAGAGCAGGGTCTAAGCAAGGGTGAGGTTTTGGCAGTGAGTGGGGCCAATGCTCAAGACCCACAGGGCTGACAAAAGGCCCTGGGAGCTGTCAGGGGGTGTGAATTAGGCTCAAGGAACAAATCGACCCATGCATGTCCCCCACCCCTTGTCTCAGAAGACAGGGTTCCTTACCTGGGAACCTAGCAGACTTTCTGGGCTCGAGTGGGTAGGGCAAATGCCCTCATTTCCTCTCCTGCTCCTCCAGTCTAGAGTCTGGGAGGGTCCCTCCTGCCTGCCTTTCCTTATCTCCCCAGCCTCCCTCCTATGCCCCCAAGGACCCACACAACCTGGAGAGCGTTTTGGAGGGCAGGAAAATGGCCTGGGAGCTCAGCAGGCTCCCTGGGCCCGATTGGGTGGGACAATCGCCCTCTACTCCTCTCCTGCTCTTCCTCTTCCCGGAGAGTCCCTCCCACCCTCCCGCCCACCTCTCCTGATCTCCCTGGCTTCTGGGGCACCAACATTGTCTGGCTTCCACTTCTCCTACCCCCTCTATGTCCTACCGGTTCACTCTGGGGTTCCTCCCATCTCCTTGGGTGTCAGAGTCCCCCACCAGCTGCTGGCAGGTGCCCTAGTTGTGGGGAGATGCTAACTCCATGTATTCCCACACTGCCATCTTGACTCCTCCCCCAGTACATGCAGTTTTTATTTAAAGAATTCTCACTCTGTGGTTACTATTTGGTTTATTGTTTTAAAATATGAGAATAGAACGTTTTCCCCTACTGTTAAGGATGCTTCCTTTGCAAAAGCAAGGAAGGACTCACAAAATACCATTTTGCTGCTTTATGTGTACAGTTTTATGTATTTATATAAAACATTTTATTTTTTGGATTCTGATAACCTGGTACACTTAGCTTGCCTCATCATTTTCCTCAGATAAAAAGCCAAGAAAAAAACAAACATTTTGGAGTTGAGAAATGTGAACTAGTGTATAAACATCTCCATTAAACAAAAGTGAGTGAAGCAAAAGCACATACTCATGTTTTCACTTTATTTGAAATTATGTTATTTAATGAAGTCCTATCCCCAGGCCATTAAAAATTGTATAATTGTCTCTTCTGCATTCTTTCCTTTCCTATCACCCACTCTTTTGTCTTACTATCCTGCCTCCAAATCCATTGGGCCTGAGTTCCCATCAAATGCATGTAATTTAAATCTTCCTTCCTTATAACAGCTCTTCAACAATGTTGGAGTAAAGCAAAGTTTTATACATATTAAAACTAAAATGCAAACTACCAGTTAGGAATGTAGACGAGAATGGGTAGAGTTATTGGAGGATAGGAAATGGGCTTCCTTCCTGAGATTTTAATTTGGTAGTATTTTCTGTAAGGTGCCTGGAGCACTTGTTAACAGTCAAATCATGCTAACAAGATTTATTTTTCAGAGAGAATATAAATTGGGCAGGAAAATGTTTTGGGAAAGAACAATGGGCTGGTATGAAATGTAGGAAGTGTGCCCTACTTTTTCAAACACACATGCACACCTTTATTTCTGACCCCTCTTTTACTTTCTCTCTTTGTTTTTTTATTTCTCTATCTCCCTTCCAGACTTCATTTTAATTTCTTTCTCCCAAAGCCTTTTAGTACATAGTTCAACGTTTACATCTCAGTTTATCCTAACACTCCTGTTAGAGTCTTTTTTTTTTTTCATTTAACATATTTAAAATAATCAACACATATTATAGCTCCTTAAGACTTGTATTCAGAGTGTCTCTATCAAATTGAATTATACTTTAAGCACAGCTATTTAGCCAAAATGTATTCATCATTTTATTTTCATATGTTTTATTATATAAGATGTGTGTGTTTGGCTGGTAAGATAAAAAAAAAAACACAATCAGATTACCATTACTTGCTATTTCAATTATAGATTTCACATCATATATCTAGCATCTGTGTATATCATGTATTATTTTTATGTCCTTGTATTTTCATGAACATTTTGTGAACTTTGTTCTTTGAGTACAGAGTCTTGGCAAGGTACTCGTCACTGATCATCTCTGATAAACTCAACAAATACCCTCATGTCCTGAAATAATCTTAAGAGTAAAGAAGTGAATCAGATCTAAATAAATCTCAGTCATATCACCAGTTTTACATCGTTGCTAGTAGTGCTTAAATTTATTTTCAGAAATTACATAAAAGGAAGGAAATTTCATAAAGAAGTTACAGAACCATGGACCCAACAATGAATTGTAGTTTTTGTGTATTGGTTATGGTCTGAGGAACACATCTACTTGTTCCTGAAATTCCTATTTTACAGTGAGTTTTAATGGACCTAATTTATTTTCGGCACCTTAGGAAACTAACACTTGAAAGATCACAGATACTTTGTAATTGAGACACTTCTTGAGATCTGCATTCCAAAACGTAAACAAAAAATAAAGTGCATTCCATAATTACTAACCACTTTTGATATTGAGAAGCTATTTTCTGGCACTAACTGTATAAAATTCTTTAAAATCTATAATTTCTTCAAACTCAGGGCAGTTTAGCAAAAGAAATAAGAACAGTTTCACAGTGTCATCTGCTCAATACACATGTTCAATTTGAATTGAAATATCTGGATTTCTATAAACTGTTGAGCAAAGTTCCTTTTTATTCATTCCCTGGAAAATTTTTGATTGTATCACTGCTGATTTTTTCCATCAATTTCAAAATAATACATGCTCATCAAAGAAATCATGACTTTCACAGAAGTAAAATGAATAAAATAATGTCTACATTATTACCACTTCATGGAGGTCATATCATGGACCCTGAGTCAGACTCCTGGATTATAATCTCAATTCCAGCTTTTTCACAATATCTAAATTTAGAGAAATTACTGTACTAACCTCAGTTTCCTCATTTGTAAAATGGAGTTGATAATAGTGGATAAATAACAATGTTATTTTAAGATTTAAGTAAGCTTATTCATTTATTATAACATACTTCCTTACATACTACAAAGGTTCCATAAGTGTTATTAATCATTATTATTAAAATCAAATTATTTTTTCAAAAATTGATTGCACATTTTGTGATTATTTTATAAAGATGCTATTTTCATTTTTTAATGTGAAAAAGAAAAAAACACACTAATTTAGGCTTATTTTAAAATATGGTTGTGATGAAATATTAACAGATATAAATTTAAATTAAAGCAAAAACTAGTAAATAAATATCAGAATTTCCCATTCTCTCCTTACTCATATAATATTTAGAGAGCATCTTAAGGGCCCAGGCCCATGTATCCCATAATGAAGGAAGAGGCATTTCTATTTTTTTTTTAATTTTTTAATTTAATTTTATTTATTTTTTTATGTAGCAGGTTCTTATTAGCAAGAGGCACTTCTAACTCTCCCTATAAAGACAGCAAACATATATATATATATGTATATATATATATATATATATACATATATATACATATATATATATATATGTAAATTACCTACACATGTAAGTGCACTTATAAATATTCCTCAATCTGCACTGGATTTTAGTTTTTCTTTTCTTATACATGCCCTATTCAGTATTCATCATAAAGAGTATCTATCATAATCCACCCATTAGTTCACTTGTGCTAGCATCACACTTCCAGAGATTCTCAGACTACCATCATAAGGTAAAGGGCAGGCATTCATTGGCTGTATTTATATAGCAACAAATACCATCCATTAAATAATTGAAAAGAAGAAAATAGGAAAAAAATGTAGAAAAGAAGGCAACTATCATCAAAGTTATTTTAGAAATAAATCTTCTAGAGGATATAGTTATTTTGTAATTTAAAATACTTAGGGAAATCAATTTAAGAAATCTGTATCTGGAAAACAATCTAAAATCATGCTAATTATTTACTATTCTTTCTTAAGAAATTATTGCAAAGCTCTATATAGTGATCACTAATGAATCACAATATTTTACAATTATAAATACACTTGATTTTGGTTTTAAACAGACTAAAGAACACAAAGATAAGGAGAAATAGCAATACACTGAGTACTGTCTGAAAACAGTAACCTAGATTTTCAGAGTTCATCAAAAAAAAGATCTATTTCCTTTCTTGTGTCACTTCATATCTGTGCTTTAGTTTCATCATGTATAAAGAACTGGCCAAGATCACATGTAATGCCCTTTCCTTTTCCAAATTAATCATTCTAATTGCTATTTTAAAATAAACAAGAGTTATGTTTTTATGATAATTGATATTTTTTAAAAAATTAAATTTAAATTTAAAATTAGTATTTTAAAAATTTAATTAGGAAACCTAGGTTTTTTTCTGTTCTCCCAAGAGGGATCCATACAGTGTTGTTCTGTGTTTCTGTCCTAAATTAAAGGGAAACTTTCACACTGTCTGGAGCCCTTGATATCCTGAAAATGTAGAAGGAAGACATCCTCAAATTCTTTGCAGCAGGAACCCACTTGGGTGGCATCAACCTTGACTTCCCAAAGAAACAGTCCATCTACAAAAGGAAAAGTGATGGCATCTACATCATATATCTGAAGAGCACTTGGGCAAAGCTTCTGCTAGCAGCTCGTGCCACTGTTGCCATTGAAAACCTGGCTGATGTCAGCATCCTTTTGTCCAGGAATAATGGCCAGTGAGCTGAGCTGAAGATTCTGCTGCCACTGGAGCCACTACTGTTGCTGCTGCTTTGTTCCTGGAGCCTCACTAACTGGCTTCCTTCCAGGAGTTGAGATTTCTGGTTGTTACAGATCCCAGGGCTGCACACCAGCCTCTCCCAAAGGCATCCTGTGTCAACCTGCCACCACTGCTCTGTGTCTCCTCTGTGCTGTGTGGACATTGCCACCCAGGCAACAACAGGAGAGCTTGCTCACCAGGTCTGAGATGGTAGATACCGGCCCTGGATGTTCTGTACATGTGTGACACCCTCTCCTGTGGACCATCCTAGGAGGTCTGGCCTGATCTCTGCCTCTGCAGAGACCCTGAAGATGGTGAATAGTTTTCCAGGCCACTGTTGGAAAAGTTGTTCCCAAGGAAGAGTGTTAGGGTGAGTGGGCGTTCCAGTTCCCAAGTTTACTGCTACTCACCCGAGGTCACAGTCTGGTCTGTGGGTATAGGTCCTCCTCCCAGGACTGGGCTATGCAGGCACTGCTCAGGCCACTGAATGGGTAGGGACCACCACTGAGTGGTCGTAAACTCTTCTCCCACAGACTCAACAGGAAATGAAAATAAATTGATGGAAAATAAACAGTTTGTTAAAAAAATAAAAAAAAAACAATCTGGAATCTTTAATCTGGATATAGGCTCTGTAAAGTATACCATCAAATTTAAATTGTTATATTAATAATCACCATTGTGAGTAAAGAAAACATGCAATATAGTGTTCATTATTCATTGTAATGTCTTGTAGAATATGATTGCCTAAATTGATCTGTGATAAAACCCTAAAATATATTTAGTGGTGAAATCAAATTTATTTCAAAATTAATGTCTTTATTGAATAAGAGAGCTTTGGAAAAAAAATTAGCATATATTTGAGAAAGACTTCAACACATTATCCTGATTAAATTGTATCTGGGCTATTAAAATCATGCTCTCTGATTTGAAATCATGAGCTCTCAAATGGATTTTAAAGAATTTCATTTAATGTAACTATGAGAAATGGAACAGTCTTGAAGATTCTGGTGGGAAGCAGAATACTTATGAATCTTTCTGCTTTGTTGGAATCCTCAAAATAAATATGGAAAAAAATTCAAAAGATGAGTGTTGGATTTTTGTTAGGATCCAACAATAAAACTTGTCAGTAGGTCTGAAGTAACAGAGATCGGCCCTTGCCAGAAAAATAATGACAATAGCAGTTTAGACCTCTAAATAATCTATATACCTTTGTGAAAAGAAAAAGGGAATTCATATTAACCCGAATATTTATGACACTGTGAGGAAGCTTCTATAACAAGTTAAACATGAATTTGTGACAGGAAATATGAGAAAAGAGATTTTGTGAAAGAAGGGGAAATAAATTAAAGGGTAAGGGTACAAAAAGAAAGTAAAGGAGGATATTGGGGGAGACAAGCAAATATAGATAGAAGAAACAGTAAATTAATATAGAATTTAAAAGAGAATCTTCTGAAGTGGGGAAGAGTGAAAAAATAAACTTCCTGTTATTTATATTAAATGCTAAAAGCAGGCATTAGAAGTATTAAGCTCTTCAACATACTAGGAGAAAATTTGGCCTTGTTTATTATGGTAGTTTTGAGAATTATTTTCAAGAGTTACTCAGTAATTTCAGTCAGTTATTCTTAAAGTGTGGCAGGTGAATTGTTAGCAATCCAGTAAACTCTCTGATATCAGATGGAGTTCTTTAAGAATATAAAGATTTACTGATATAGAGAACAGACTTATGTTTGCCAAGACAGAGGGAGTTGAGGGAGGGGTGAAGGGGGAGGTTGGGGTTAGCAGTTGTAAGCTATTTTATATAGAATGGATAAAAAATAATTCATACTGTATAGCACAGAAAACAATAGTCAACATCCTATGATAAATCATAATAGAAAATAATATAAAAAATAATTTATATATATGTATAACTGAATCTCTTTGCTGTACAGAAGAAATTAAAACAACATTGAAAATCAACGATACTTCAAAAAATAAAATAAAATAAATATACACTCTCAGTTCTTTTCCAGACCCCAGAAGGGAAAGTAAAGGCATCTACAGCAACCAGTTATAGTCTAGGTTGAGGGACAGCTACTTTTCAGCTTTTCTGGAGGAAGACAAAGTTCTCTTTCCTTAAGATAAATGAGCAGGGTGTCAGGCATCAGCCTCTGAAGTGAGAGAGTCGAGTTCAGGACATTGGTCCACCTCCTGGCCCCATGTGATATCAAATGGGGAAAGTTCTCCCAGAGATCTCCATCTCAATGCTAAGACCTAGCTCCACTCGATCACCAGCAAGCTACAGTGCTGGACACCCTATGCCAAACAACTAGCAAGACAGGAACACAATACCACCCATTAGCAGAGAGGCTGCCGAAAATCATAGTAAGTTCACAGACACCCCAAAAAACACCACCAGAAACTCTTGTGCCCACCGGAGAGACAAGATCCAATCTCATCCACCAGAACACAGGCACAGTCCCCTCCACCATAAAGCCTACACAACACACTGAACCAACCATACCCACTGAGAGCAGACACCAAAAACAAGGGGAACTATGAACCTGCAGCTTGCGAAAAGGAGAGCCCAAGCAGGGTAAGGTAAGCAAAATGAGAAGACAGAGCAAATGAAGGAGAAAGGTTAAAAACCACTAGACCAAACAAGTGAAGAGGAAATAGATGGTCTACCAGAGAGAGAATTTAGACTAATAATAGTAAATATGATCCAAAATCTTGGAACTAGAATGGAGAAAATACAAGTAACATTTAACATGGACCTAGAAGAACTGAAGAACAAAAAACAATGATGAACAACACAATAAATGAAATTAAAAATTCTCAGAAAGGAATCAATAGCAGAATAACTGAAGCAGAAGAACTGATAAGTGATCTGGAAGATAAAATAGTGGAAATAACTACCTCAGAGCAGAATAAAGAAAAAAAAGATTGAAAAGAATTGAGGACAATCTCAGAGACCTCTGGGACAACATTAAACACACCAACATACGAATTATAGGGGTCCCAGAAGAAGAAGAGAGAGAAAAAAAAAGGGACTGAGAAAATATTTGAAGAGATTATAGTTGAAAACTTCCCTAATAGAGAAGGGAAATAGTCAGTCAAGTCCAGGATGAACAGAGAGTCCCACACAGGATAAATCCATGGAGAAACACTCCAAGACACATATTAATCAAACTATCAAAAATTGCATACAAAGAATAAATATTGAAAGTAGCAATGGGAAAACAACAAATACCATAAAAGAGAATCCCCATAAGGTTAACAGCTGATCTTACAGCAGATTTTCAGAAAGCCAGAAAGGAGTGGCAGGACATATTTAAAGTGATGAAAGGGAAAAACCTACATCCAATATTACTCTACCAAGCAAGGATCTCATTCAGACTTGACAGAGAAATTAAAAAGTTTACAGACAAGCAAAATCTAAGATAATTCAACACCACCAACCAGCTTTACAAGAAATGCTAAAGGAACTTCTCAAAGCAGGAAACAAAAGAGAAGAAAAAGACCTACAACAACAAAAACAAAACAATTAAGGAAATGGTAATAGGAACATGCAGACCCCGGAGGAAGATGGCAGAAGAGTAAGACACGGAGATCAACTTCCTCCCCACAGATACATCAGAAATTCATCTACACGTGGAACAACTCCTACAGAACACCTACTGAACGCTGACAGAAGACCTCAGACCCCCCAAAAGGCAAGAAACACCCCACATACCTGGGTAGGGCAAAAGAAAAAAGAATAAACAGAGAAAAAAGGATAGGGACGGGACCTGCACCAGTGGGAGGGAGCCATGAAGGAGGAAAGGTTTCCACACACTAGAAGCCCCTTCGTGGGCGGAGACTGCAGGTGGCGGAGGGGGAAAGCTTCGGAGTAGCAGAGGAGAGCACAGCAACAGGGGTGAGGAGGGCAAAGCGGAGAGATTCCGGCACAGAGGATCGGTGCCCTCAGGCACACACCAGCCCGAGAGGCTTGTCTGCTCGGCCGCCTGGGCGGGCGGGGCTGGGAGCTGAGGCTCGGGTATCGGCTTTCAGTCGGAGCGCAGGGAGAGGACTGGGGCTGGTGGCAGGAAGAGAGCCTGAGGGGGTTAGTGCACCACGGCTAGCCCGGAGGGAGTCTGGGGAAAGGGTCTGGAGCTGCCGAAGAGGCAAGAGACTTTTTCTTCCCTTTTGTTTCCTGGTGTGCGAGGAGAGGGCACTAAGAGGGCTGCTTGGGGAAGCGCTGGAGACAGGCGTGAGCCGCAGCTAAAGGCGCGGACCCCGGAGACGGGCGTGGGACGCTGGGCTGCTGCTGCAGCCGCTGCGGGGCCTGTGTGCGAGCGCGGGTCACTGTCCGCCCCGCCTTCCGGGGGGCCTTTGCGCCCCACCACTGCCGGAGTCCCGGGACCCGTGGATGGCTTTCCCAGGAAAGAGCATGGAGCACCTCGGTCTGGTGTAATGTCACGCCGGCCTCTGCCGCCGCAGGCCCGCCCCACACTGCGCGCCCCTCCCTCCCCTCTGCCTGAGTGAGCCAGAGCCCCCGAATCAGCGGCTCCTTTAAACCCGTCCCGTCTGAGCGAAGAAGGGACACCCTCTGGCGACCTATGCGCAGAGGCGGAGCCCGGTCCAAGGCTGAGACCCAGGAGCTGTGAGAGCAGAGAAGAGACAGGGAAATCTCTCTGTGCAGCCTTGGAGGCAGCGGATTAAAGCTCCATGGTCCACTTGATGTGCCCTGCGTCTGTGGAGTGCATGAATGGACAGCGAATCATCCCAAATTGAGGAAGTGGACTTTGAGGACAAGATTTAAGACTTTCCCCCCTTTTCCTCTTTTTACAACAAATTATTCCAAATTAAGGAGGTGGACTTGCAGAGCAAGATTTTTGATTTTTCCCCCTCCTCTCTTTTTGTGAATGTGTATGTGTATTCTTCTGTGTAAGATTCTCTCTGTATAGCTTTGCTTCCACCATATGTCCCAGGGTTCTATCTGTTCGGTTTTTTTCAATAATTACTTTTTAATTTTAATAACGCTACTATATTTCATACTTTATTCTATTTTACTTTACCTGCTCTTTCTTTTTTTCCTACCTTCCCTTCCTCCCTCCCTCCCTCCCTCTGCCCCTCCTTTCCTTCTTTCTCTCTTTCTTTCCTTCCTCCCTCCCTCCCTCCCTTCTTCCTTTCACTTTCTTTTTCTTTCCTTACTCCCTCCCTCCCTCCCTCCTGTCTGTCTTTCCTTCCTCCCTCCCTCCCACCCTTCTTCCTTTCACTTTCTTTTTCTTTCCTTCCTCCCTCCTTCCCTCCCTCCTGTCTTTCTTTCTTTCTTTATTTCCTTCCTCCCTCCCTCCCTCACTTCTTCCATTCACTCTTCCTTTTTCTTTCATTCCTCCCTCCCTCCCTCCCTCCCTCCTTTCTTTCTTTCTTTCTTTCCATCCTTCCTCCCTCCTTTCTTCCTTCCTTCCTTCCTTTCTTTCTCTCTCTCTTTCTTTCTTCTACTAATTCTTTCTTTCAACTTTTTCTCCCTTTTATTCTGAGCCGGGTAGATGAAAGGCTCTTGGTGCTGCAGCCAGGAGTCAGTGCTGTGCCTCTGAAGTGGGAGAGCCAACTTCAGGACACGGGTCCACAAGAGACCTCCCAGCTCCACATAATATCAAGCAGCGAAAATCTCCCAGAGATCTCCATCTCAACACCAGCACCCAGCTTCAGTCAACGACCAGCAAGCTACAGTGCTGGTCACCCTATGCCAAGCAACTAGCAAGGCAGGAACAGAAACCCACCCATCAACAGAGAGGCTGCCTAAAAACATAATAAGGCCACAGGAACCCCAAAACACAACACCACACGGGGACCTGTCCACCAGAAAGACATGATCGAGACTCAACCACCAGAACACAGGCACTAGTCCCCTCCACCAGGAAGCCTACACAACCTACTGAAACAACCTTAGCCACTGGGGACAGACACCAAAAAGAATGGGAACTACGAATCTGCAGCCTGCAAAAAAGGAGACACCACATTAACATAAGCAAAATGAGAAGACAGAAAAACACACAGCAGGTGAAGGAGCAAGATAAAAACCTACCAGATCTAACAAATGAAGAGGTAATAGGCAGTCTACCTGAAAAAGAATTCAGAATAATGATAGTAAAGATGATCCAAAATTCTATTCCCAAGATCCAAAATCTTGGAAATAGAATAGACAAAATGCAAGAAACAGTTAACAAGGACCTACAAGAACTAAAGATGAATTAAGCATCAATTAAAAACAAAATAAATGAATTGAAAATTACTCTAGATGGGATTAATAGCAGAATAACTGAGGCAGAAGAACGGATAAGTGAGGTGGAAGATAAAATAGTGGAAATAACTGCTGCAGAGCAAAATAAAGAAAAAATAATGAAAAGAACAGAGGACAGTCTCAGAGACCACTGGGACAACATTAAACACACCAACATTCGAATTATAGGGGTTCCAGAAGAAGAAGAGAAAAAGAAAGGAACTGAGAAAATATTTGAAGCGATTATAGTTGAAAACTTCCCTAATATGGGAAAGGAAATAGTTAATCCAGTCCAGGAGGCACAGAGATTCCCATACAGAATAAATCCAAGGAGAAATATGCCAAGACACATATTAATCAAACTGTCAAAAATTAAACACAAAGAAATCATATTAAAAACAGCAAGGGAAAAACAACAAATAACACACAAGGGAATCCCCATCAGGTTAACAGCTGATCTCTCAGCAGAAACTCTACAAGCCAGAAGGGAGTGGCAGGACATAATTAAAGTGATGAAGGAGAAAAACCTGAAACCAAGATTACTCCACCCAGCAAGGATCTCATTCAGATTTGATGGAGAAATTCAAACTTTTACAGACAAGCAAAAGTTGAGAGAGTTCAGCACCACCAAACCAGCTTTACAACAAATGCTAAAGGAACTTCTCTAGGCAAGAAACACAACAGAAGGAATATACCTACAAGAACGAACCCAAAGCAATTAAGGAGATGGGAATAGGAACATAAATATCAATATTTACATTAAACGTAAATGGACTAAATGCTCCCACCAAAAGACACAGAGTGGCTGAATGGATACAAAAACAAGACCCATCTATATGCTGTCTACAAGAGACCCACTTCAGACCTAGAGACACATACAGATTGAAAGTAAGGTGATGGAAAAAGATATTCCATGCAAATGGAAATCAAAAGAAAGCTGGAATAGCAATTCTTATATCAGACAAAATAGACTTTAAAATAAAGACTATTAGAAGAGACAAAGAAGGACACTACATAATGATCAAGGGATCGATCCAAGAAGAAGATATAACAATTGTAAATATTTATGCACCCAACATAGGAGCACCTCAATACATAAGGCAAATACTAACAGCCATAAAAGGGGAAATCAACAGTAACACAATCATAGTAGGGGACTTTAACACCCCACTTTCACCAATGGACAGATCATCCAAAAGGAAAATAAATAAACACAAGCTTTAAATGATACATTAAACAAGATGGACTTAATTGATATTTATAGGACATTCCATCCAAAAACAACAGAATACACATTTTTCTCAAGTGCTCATGGAACATTCTCCAGGATAGATCATATCTTGGGTCACAAATCAAGCCTTGGTAAATTTAAGAAAATTGAAATTGTATCAAGTATCTTTTCCGACCACAATGCTATGAGACTAGACATCAATTACAGGAAAAGATCTGTAAAAAATACAAGCACATGGAGGCTAAACAATACATTACTCAATAACGAAGTGATCACTGAAGAAATCAAAGAGGAAATTTAAAAATACCTAGAAACAAATGACAATGGAGACACAAAGACCCAAAACCTATGGGATGCAGCAAAAGCAGTTCTAAGGGAGAAGTTTATAGCAATACAATCCCACCTTAAGAAACAGGAAACATCTCGAGTAAAAAACCTGACACTGCACCTAAAGCAATTAGAGAAAGAAGAACAAAAAACCCCCAAAGCTAGCAGAAGGAAAGAAATCATAAAGATCAGATCAGAAATAAATGAAAAAGAAATGAAGGAAATGATAGCAAAGATCAATAAAACTAAAAGCTGGTTCTTTGAGAAGATAAACGAAGTTGACAAACAATTAGCCAGACTCATCAAGAAAAAAAGGGAGAAGATTCAAATCAATAGAATTAGAAATGACAAAGGAGAAGTAACAACTGATGCTGCAGAAATACAAAAGATCATGAGAGATTACTACCAGAAACTCTATGCCAATAAAATGGACAACCTGGAAGAAATAGACAAATTATTAGAAATGCACAACCTGCCAAGACTGAATCAGGAAGAAATAAAAAATATGAATAGACCAATCACAAGCACTGAAATTGCAACTGTGATTAAAAATCTTCCAACAAACAAAAGCCCAGGACCAGATGGCTTCACAGGTGAATTCTATCAAACATTTAGAGAAGAGCTAACACCCATCCTTCTCAAACTCTTCCAAACAATTTCAGAGGAAGGAACACTCCCAAACTCATTCTACGAGGCCACCATCACCTTGATGCCAAAACCAGGCAAGGATGTCACAAAGAAAGAAAACTACAAGCCAATATCACTAATGAACATAGATACAAAAATCCTCAACAAAATACTAGCAAACAGAATCCAACAGCACACTAAAAGGATCATACACCATGATCAAGTGGAGTTTATTCCAGGAATGCAAGGATTCTTCAATATACGCAAATCAATCAATGTGATACACCATATTAACAAGTTGAAGGAGAAAAACCATATGACCATCTCAATAGATACAGAGAAAGCTTTCAAAAAAATTCAACACCCATTTATGATAAAAACCCTGCAGAAAGTAGGCATAGAGGGAACTTTCCTCAACAAAATAAAGGCCATATATGACAAACCCACAGCCAACATTGTCCTCAATGGTGAAAAACTGAAACCATTTCCACTAAGATCAGGAACAAGACAAGGCTGCCCACTCTCACCACTCTTATTCAACCTAATTTTGGAAGTTTTAGCCACAGCAATCAGAGTAGAAAAGAAAATAAAAGGAATCCAAATTGGAAAAAAAGAAGTAAAGCTGTCACTCTTTGCAGATGACATGATACTGTACATAGAGAATCCTAAAGATGCCACCAGAAAACTACTAGAGCTAATCAATGAATTTGGTAAAGTAGCAGGATACAAAATTAATGCACAGAAATCTCTGGCATTCCTGTACACTAATGATGAAAAATCTGAAAATGAAATCAAGAAAACACTCACATTTACCACTGCAACAAAAAGAATAAAATATCTAGGAATAAACCTACCTAAGGAGACAAAAGACCTGTATGCAGAAAATTATAAGACACTGATGAAAGAAATTAAAGATGATACAAATAGATGGAGGGATATACCATGCTCCTGGATTGGATGAATCAATATTGTGAAAATGACTCTACTACCCAAAGCAATCTACAGATTCAATGCAATCCCTATCCACAGCCAATGGCATTTTTCACAGAATTAGGACAAAAATTTCACAATTTGTTTGGAAAAACAAAAGACTTCAAATAGCCAAAGCAATCTTGAGAACGAAAAACAGAGCTGGAGGAATCAGGCTCCCTGACTTCAGACTATACTACAAAGCTACAGTAATCAAGACAGTGTGGTACTGGCACAAAAACAGAAAGATATATCAATGGAACAGGATAGAAAGCCCAGAGATAAACCCACGCACATATGGTCAACTTATCTTTGATAAAGGAGGCAGGAATGTACAGTGGAGAAAGGACAACCTCTTCAATAAGTGGTGCTGGGAAAACTGGACTGGGACATGGAAAAGTATGAGATTAGATCATTCCCTAACAGCATACACTAAAATAAGCTCAAAATGGATTAAAGACCTAAATGTAAGGCCAGAAACTATCAAACTCTTAGAGGAAAACTTAGGCAGAACACTCTAGGACATAAATCACAGCAAGATCCTTTTGGACCCACCTCCTAGAGAAATGGAAATAAAAACAAAGATAAACAAATGGGACCTAATGAAACTTCAAAGCTTTTGCACAGCAAAGGAAACCATAAAGAAGATCAAAAGACAACCCTCAGAATGGGAGAAAATAGTTGCAAATGAAGGAACTGACAAAGGATTAATCTCCAAAATTTATAAACAGCTCATGCAGCTCAATAGCAAAAAACAAACATCCCAACACAAAAATGGGCAGAAGACTTAAATAGGCATTTCTCCACAGAAGATATACAGACTGCCAACAAACACATGAAAGAATGCTCAACATCATTAATCATTAGAGAAATGCAAATCAAAACTACAATGAGATATCATCTCACACCAGTCAGAATGGCCATCATCAAGAAATCTAGAAACAATAAATGCTGGAGAGGGTGTGGAGAAAAAGGAACACTCTTGCACTGCTGGTGGGAATGTGAATTGGTACAGCCACTATGGAGAGCAGTATGGAGGTTCCTTAAAAAACTAAAAATAGAAATACCATATGACCCAGCAATCCCACTACTAGGCATATACCCTGAGAAAACCATAATTCAAAAAGAGACATGTACCAAAATGTTCATTGCAGCTCTATTCACAATAGCCTGGAGCTGGAAACAACCTAAGTGTCCATCATCGGATGAATGGATAAAGAAGATGTGGCACATATATACAATGGAATATTACTCAGCCTTAAAAAGAAACGAAACTGAGCTATTTGTAATGAGGTGGAAAGACGTAGAGTCTGTCATACAGAGTGAAGTAAGTCAGAAAGAGAAAGACAAATACCGTATGCTAACACATATATACGGAATTTAAAAAAAATGTCATGAAGAACCTAGGGGTAAAACGGGAATAAAGACACAGACCTACTTGAGGATATGGGGAGGGGGAAGGGTAAGCTGTGACAAAGTGAAAGATAGGCATGGACATATATACACTACCAAACATAAGATAGATAGATAGTGGGAAGCAGCCACAGAGCACAGGGAGATCACCTCGGTGCTTTGTGACCGCCTGGAGGGGTGGGATGTGGAGGCTGGGAGGGAGGGAGATGCATGAGGGAAGGGATGTGTGAACAGATGTATATATATGACTGATTCACTTTGTTATAAAGCAGAAACTAATAAAAAAAATAGGAACATGCATATCGATGACTACCTAAAACGTAAATTGATTAAATTCTCCAACCAAAAGATATAGACTGGTTGAATGGATACAAAAACAAGACCTGTATATATGGTGTCTACAAGAGACCCACTTCAGACCTAGTGACACATACAGACTGAAGGTAATTTCCATGCAAGTGGAAATCAAAAGAATGCTGGAGTAGCAGTTCTCATATCACACAATATACTCTTTAAAATAAGCACTATTACAAGAGATAAAGAAGGACACTACATAATGATCAAAGGATCAATCCAAAAGGAAGATATAATAATTTTAAATAGTTATGCACCCAACATTGGAGCACCTCAATACATAAGGCAAATACCAACAGCCATAAAATGGGAAATTGATAGTAACTAAAATCACAGTAGGGGACCTTAACACCCCACTTTCACCAATGGACAGACCATCCAAAACAAAAATAAACAAGGAAACACAAGCTTTAAATGATACATTAAACAAGATGGACATAATTGATATTTATAGGACATTCCATCAAAAAAACAACAGAACACACTTTCTTCTCAAGTGTTCATTGGACATTCTCCAGGATAGATTATATCTTGGGTCACAAATCAAGCCTTGGAAAATTTAAGAAAATTGAAATTGTATCAAGTATCTTTTCCGACTACAACACTATAAGACTAGATATCAATTCCAGGAAAAAAACCTGGAAAAAATACAAACACATGGAGGCTAAACAATACACTACTTAATAACCAAGATATCACTGAAGAAATCAAAGAGGAAATTAAAAATTACCTAGAAACAAATGACAATGAAACCACGATGACCCAAAACCTATGGGGTGCAGTGAAAACAATTCTAAGAGCGAAGTTTATAACAATACAATCCTACCTTAATAAACAAGATTCATCTCAAATAAACAATCTAACCTTACACCTAAAGCAATTAGAGGAAGAAGAACCAACAAAAATCCAAATTTAGCATAAGGAAAGAAATCATAAAGATCAAATCAGAAATAAATGAAAAATAAATGAAGGAAATGATAACAAAGATCAGTAAAACTGAAAGGTGGTTCTTTGAGAAGATAAACAAAACTGATAAAACTTTAGCCAGACTCATCAAGAAAAAAAGGGAGAAGACAAAAATCAGTGGAATTAGAAATGAAAAAGGAGAAGTACCGACTGACACTGCAGAAATACAAAGGACCATGAGAGCTTACTACAAGCAGTTATATGCCAATAAACCAGATACCCTGGAATAAACAGACACATTCTTAGAAAAGCACAGCCTTCCAAGACTGAACCAGGAATACATAAAAAAGTATAAACAGACAAATCACAAGCACTGAAATTGAGACTGTGATTAAAAATATTCCCACAAATTAAAAGCCCAGGAACACATGGCTTCACAAGCAAATTTTATCAAACATTTAGAGAAGAGCTAAGACTTATCCTTCTCAAACTCTTCCAAAATATAGCAGAGGAGGAACATTCCCAAAATTCATTCTATGAGGCCACTGTCACCCTGATACGAAAACAAGACAAATATGTAACAAAGAAGAAAACTATAGGTGAATATCACTGGTGACTATAAATGCAAAATCCTCAACAAAATATTAGCAAACAGAATCCAACAGCACATGAAAAGGATCATACACCATGCTCTATTGGAGTTTATCCCAGGAATACAAGGATTCTCCAATATGCGAAATCAATCAATGTGATACACCATATTAACAAATTGAAGGAGAAAAACCATATGATCATCTCAATAGATGCGGAAAAAACTTTTGACAAAATTTGACACCCATTTATGATAAAAACCTTCCAGAAAGCAGGCATAGAGAGAACTTATCTCAACATAATAAAAACCATATATGACAAACCCACAGCCAACATAGTTCTTAATGGTGAAAAAATGAAAACATTTACACTAAGATCAGGAAGAAGACAAGGTTGCCCACTCTCACAACTATTATTCAATATAGTTTTAGAAATTTTAGCCACAGCAATCAGAGAAGAAAAGGAAATAAATAGAATTCAAATCAGAAAAGAAGAAGTAAAGCTGTCACTGTTTGCAGATGACATGATACTATACATAGAGAATCCTAAAGATGCCACCTGAAAACTACTAAAGCTAATCAATGAATCTGGTAAAGTTGCAGGATACAAAATTAATGCACAGAAATCTCTGGCATTCCTATATACTGATGATGAAAAATCTGAAAGTGAAATCAAGGAAACACTCCCATTTACCATTGCAACAAAAAGAATAAAATATCTAGGAATAAACCTACCTAAGGAGAAAAAAGACCTGTATGCAGAAAATTATAAGACACTGATGAAAGAAATTAAAGATGATACAAATAGATGGAGAGATGTACCATGTTCTTGGATTGGAAGAATCAACATTGTGAAAATGAGTATACTACCCAAAGCAATCTACAGATTCAATGCAATCCCTATCCACAGCCAATGGCATTTTTCACAGAATTAGGACAAAAATTTCACAATTTGTATGGAAACACGAAAGAACCCCAATAGACAAAGCAATCTTGAGAAAGAAAAACGGAGCTGGAGGAATCAGGCTCCCAGACTTCAAACTATACTACAAACCTACAGTAATCAAGATAGTATGTTATTGACATAGAAACAGAAATATAGATCAATGGAGCAGTATATAAAGCCAAAAGAATATCCCATGCACCTATGGTCAGCTTATATTTGATAAAGGAGCCAAGAATATACAGTGGAGAAAAGACAGCCTCTTCAATAAGTGGTGCTGTGAAAACTGGACATATACATGTAAAAGAATGAAATTAGAACACTCCCTAACACCATATACAAAAATAAACTCAAAATAGATTAAAGACAAAAATGTAAGGCCAGACACTATCAAACTCTTAGAGGAAAACATACCAGAACTCTCTATGACATAAATCACTACAAGATCCTTTTTGACCCACCTCCTAGAGAAATGGAAATAAAAACAAAAATAAACAAATGGGACCTAATGAAAATTAAAAGCTTTCACACTTCAAGGGAAACCATACACAAGATGAAAAGACAACCCTTAGAATGGGAGAAAATATTTGCAAATGAAGCAACTGACAAGGCATTAATCTCCAAAATATACAAGCAGCTCATGTAGTTCAATATCATACAAATAAGAATGTAATACAAAAATGGGCGGAAGACCTAAAAAGACATTTCTCCAAAGATGATATACAGATTACCAACAAACACATGAAAGGATGCCCAACATCATTAATCATTAGAAAAATGCAAATCAAAACTACAATGAGGTAACACCTCACACTGGTCAGAATGGCCATCATCAAAAATCTACAAAGAATAAATTCTGGAGAGGGTGTGGAGAAAAGGGAACCCTCTTGCACTATTGGTGGGAATGTAAACTGATACAGCCACTATGGAGAACAGTATGGAGCATCCTTAAAAAACTAAAAATAGAACTATCATACGACCCAAGAAACCCACTACTGGGTATATACCCTGAGAATACTATAACATAAAAAGAGCCATGTACCACAATGTTCATTTCAGCACTATTTACAATAGTGAGGAGATGGAAGCAACCTAAGTGCCCATTGACAGATGAATGGATAAAGAAAATGTGGCTCATACATACAATGGAATATTACTTAGCCATAAAAAGAAATGAGATTGAGTTATTTGTAGTGAGGTGCATGGACCTAGATTCTGTCATACAGAGTGAAATAAGTCAGAAAGAGAAAAATAAATACTGTATGCTAACACATATATATGGAATTTAAAAAATTGGTTTTGAAGAACATAGGGGGAGGACAGGAATAAAGATGAAGACATAGAGAATGGACTTCAGGACACAGAGAGGAAGAAGGGTAAGCTGGGACGAAATGAGAGAGTAGAATTGACATATATACACTATCAAATGTAAAATAGATAGCTTGTGAGAAGCAGCTGCATAGTACAAGGGATCAGCTCAGTGCTTTGTGACCACCTAGAGGGGTGGGATAGGGAGGATGGGAGGGAAATGCAAGAGGGAGGAGATATGGGGATATGTGTATATGTAAAGGTGATTCACTTTGTTATAAAGCAGAAAACAACACACTATTGTAAAACAATTATACTTCAGTAAAGAAGTTAAATATAAATAAAATAAAACCCAAAATTGTATCTACCAAAAATAATTAATTGAATCAAGTGGGGAAAAGAAAATATATATACCAAATATGTTTATATGTCTTGATAATATATGAACTTTCTATTGATTAAGAAAAATATGTCTAGGCCAATATTTTAATGATAATGAAGCATCACAACATTGAAGGACAAGTGTATGACTTTGGATAAGACAGAGCTGGAATCAAATGCCAGCTATACTACTTACTTAGTAGGTTCAGTTTGGACAGTTACATCCTTCTTTTGAGACATGATTCTCTGTTTCTAAAATGTCCATAAAATGCTTAATTATGGGGTGTTTTAGGGATTAAATTAGTTACTGCATATAACAACCTAATATTCTACCTAGCATGGGGTAAACATTCAAAATAGAAATTATAGCATTATGATTCCACTGAAAGCATAACACCAACATCGCTCCAATTTTATCTTAAAACTTTCTCAGCCCCACTTTTATATATCCCCACAAGAAGCTATTTTTTCCAATGAGCCTCAGTGTGTCCACTGGCACCCAGACATCACCAAAATCTTTTGACTAAAATCAATCTACCATTGCCTGATGAATCCATGTAATCTATATCCTGAATTTTAGACAAAATTCGTATTGGTAGTGTTAATTTACTTTGCCAGTTTTTGCAACTGTTCCTTTCAAGGTTTTAAAACCTACTCATTTTTGTCTGTCACCTCGCTTAATCGTTGTTTTCTGTTTAGTGATTCTCTTTTCTGAGATAGCATTGTTTCATATGAGGAAAGCTGGCCAGAAAGTCTTTCCAAAAAAGGGGGAAAGGGTAGAGATACAGATTCTTACACATTGGTCACCACAGTTACCCTTTTTGAATTATTTCTTTAAAAGTAGTTTCATCTTCATATCCTTATTGTGGTTTATTTCATGAAAATCTGAGTTGCTGTAATATTGGGGGGGGGTTGCATGTTAAAATTTGATCTGACTAATTTAATTATTTATATTGAATTAACCTTGTAAGACTATTGCTCTATAACTCCTTGTCACAAGGATGACTTTATGGAAAGAAATGATACTAAAACAGTGATTTGAAACCTAATAAAAATGAGAGTTTATGAATTAATTTCTTCCATTCCATAGTAATAGAAAATTAACTGAATATATTTACTATCAATATATTCAACTTCATTTATATTATCAAAATTATGTTTGATGTTTTAAGTAGTGAATATTTTTGAATTGTTTACTTCTTTCATTTCTATTTTCTATATTTTTATTAAAATTATTTCTAAGAGAAAAGCCATTTTCATGAAATTATGAAGCTGTATGTGACATGTTCAGGAATGGTTAGTTAAAATCATTGAGGAGCTAACTTTTAGTTTTACAACTTATTTACAGTACAGCTTCTTATTGGCTAGTTACCTAGAAGACCTATGATCAGTGAAGCACAATCTCTTAGAAGCATACTTAGAAAATTATATCTACCATATAGTGAGTTCTAGAAGTCTCATCACTACCATCTACCTAGGAATATTCTTCTAACAGTCACATCAATAAAGTTAATGGATTAAGCTATGGATCCCTGAAAATTCCATTAACCAGGCATAATAATCCCCCAAAGGCTGCTGAGAATTTGCAAAAGGCAGAAATTCGTTGAATTTTAAACACAAAGATGAATAAAAATGGGAAAATAATTTAAAAAATCTTATTTTACCCATTTTTTATTGTGCATTACTTAAATGATGGTGTTGATCTATATAGTTCTTGCTATCATCTTTGTTATAAATCCATTAGAAACCTCTGATGTAACTAGGCTGTATTACCAAATTATGTTCTAACATCTCTTATTAACACTTTCTTCCACCCAACTTCATTTACATCACCTCAGAGGAATGCCCCATTTTCCTTATTAACTATTCAAACATCTTCACATTTAAATTTAAGGAACTGAGAGTCTGACCTCTACTGACATTTTCAGGCTCTTCTCCCCACTACATCTCAGTTCCCACAAGCCTTGCTAAATGTACATCATTTCTTTGAATGTGCTTTGCCATCTCTCTCCTTCAGGTCTTTCCACACTTCTGCTATGACATTCTTTCCCTCCTAAATTAACCTGGCTGACTCGTACTCACCATTCAAATGTCAGCTTAGACATAATTTTCTGCACTAGGTACTAACCCTTGCTTGGTGTCATAATTCCAAGACAGATGTTGTTCTTATGAGCTCCTGTAAAATACTGTTCTACTTCTACTAGTGTGTAATTGTCTGTTTAATTGTGTGTACCCCTTACCAGATGGCAAAATACCTTGTTCATCCTTGAATCCCCAGCCAACAGCACAATGCCTGACACAGTAGTCAAAAAGTAGTCAGAGAACAGATGAGTAACTTCATGAGGAAACGTTTCTTTGTTGTTTTTTTGTTTTTTTTTTAAAGAAAGGAGAGTAAAATTCTTGAATGAAAATGTGATTTTTTATTTTGTTAGTTCTACAAGACAGTGTAAGAGTAGATAAATATCACTTTATTGACTATATATTTTACAAATGACTCAACTGTCCTTGTTTACATTCAACATCATTCCTAGGCTCAGAAATCATTCAAGAGTATTAAAATAAGCTAGAAACATAATTGTAGCCTAACACTCAAATCTGATGAAACTAGAGGATATTTGTAACCTTGAGTTATGTGAAGAGTAAAAGTGAATGAATGAGGGTTACAGAGGATAACATGGATAAGAAGCAAATTGTTTCACATGACAGAAGTTAAGAAAATCTCAGAAACTGGAAGAAAAATCTTCTGCAGAATATGAGGGCAAGGTGGAGGAAGAAATTGTTTAAATGTCTATTAATGGAGTAGAATGGGGTCAGGTCCCCAAAAACACCCAGTGTGACCTGGATACATCCCTCTTCACCACCAGTCCTAGAAAATGTATCTGAGAACCTGAACTTGAGAGATTTCAGCGAAAAGCAGATATAAAGAATAGGGCAAGAGAGCATAAATGAAGGTTACCATAATAAACTGTATGGCCCCAGCTGCCTTCTCTCACTAGGGACCGAGAAGTCATGTGGGGCTCTTTACTGCTCCCCTTATTCCCCTTCTTTTCCACTCCCTCCCTCAATCTTGTCACAACAAAGTAGAAGATTTCTCTCAGTAGGAACAGAATGGCTTTAGAAGATTGGCTTAGAGGAACAACAATGTGCAGAGAGGAGACCCGCTAAAGAAAGCAGATGGTAAAACTATTTAACCATGTGACAAACTGGTCCACCCATGGGAAAATTTCATTTGCTTTTTAGATATTGAATCTTAAATATGATTTTTTTAAAAGCCTCTAAAATGAAGCAGGGAGGAAACAAAAGGAAACCATGAGAGGAATTAAGCAGACAAAATTTTCAAAAAAATTGATTTATCAGAAAGATAAGATACTTCATTGTGAAACAAGAATAAGCCACTATAAAAAGAAACAAAGAAAACAAGAACTAACAATTGACAATTAAAGATATAAAAGCTGGGCTTCCCTGGTGGCGCAGTGGTTGAGAGTCTGCCTGCTAATGCAGGGGACACGGGTTCGAGCCCTGGGCTGGGAGGATCACGCGTGCCGCAGAGCGGCTGGGCCCGTGCGCCACAACTGCTGAGCCTGCACGTCTGGAGCCTGTGCTCCACAACAAGAGAGGCCGTGATATTGAGAGGCCTGTGCACCGCGATGAAGAGTGGCCCCCACTTGCCACAACTAGAGAAAGCCCTCGCACAGAAATGAAGACCCAACACAGCAAAAATAAATTAATTAATTAATAAACTCCTACCCCCAACATCTTCTTAAAAAAAAAAAAAGATATAAAAGCCAAAATGTTACAAAAATTTACTGGATAGAGATTAGAAGTTAAAGTTGACCTTCCAGAGGGTAAAAGAAAGGCTAAAACAGTTGAGAAGTAAGGAAAAATGTTAACAAGTTGAAGGAGCAATAGCAAAATCTCTCTAATTAAGAGTTCCAAAGAACTCAGTGTGGAGGAAATTTCTAATGATATAATATTAGAACAAAATGTCATAAAGCTCCACGTGAAAATAGCCTACCAGGTCCAAACAGTGAATAAAAAGTAAATGCATCATTTAACACAATTTTGAAATTTCAGATCGCCAAAGTTAAGTATTTTGACTTTCACAGGTTAAAAATAAGGTCATGATCTTTTGAGTTCAAGATGGAGGAGTAGACGTACGTGCTCTCACTCCCTCTTGAGAGAGCACCAGTATCACAACGAATTTCTGAACCATCATCAACAGGAAGACACTGGAACTCATCCAAAAAGATACCCCACATCCAAAGACAAAGGAAAAACCAAAATGAGATGGTAGGAGGGGCACAATCACAATAAAATCAAATCCCATAACTGCTGGGTGGGTGACTCACAGACTGGAGAACACTTATACCACAGAAGTCCACCCACTGGAGTGAAGGTTCTGAGCCCCATGTCAGGCTTCCAACCTGGGGGTCTGATAATGGGAGGAGGAATTCCTAGAGAATCAGACTTTGAAGGCTAGCGGGAAGGACTTTGTAGGACTTTGGCAGGACTGGGGGAAACAGAGACTTCACTCTTGGAGGGCACACACAAAGTAGTGTGCTCACTGGGACCCAGGAGAAGAAACAGTGACCCCATAGGAGACTAGATCAGACCTACCTGCTAATGCTGGAGGGTTTCCTGCAGAGGCAGGGGGTAGCTGTGTCTCACTGTGAGGACAAGGACACTGGCAGCAGAAGTTCTAGGAAGTACTCCTTGGTATGAGCCCTCTCAGAGTATGCCATTAGACCCACCAAAGAGACGGGGAAGGCTCCACTGTTGGGTCACCTCAGGTGAAAAAACCAACACAGAGTGGAGTGAGCCCAGTCCCACCCATCAACAGAAAAGCAGATTGAAATTTTACTGAGCTCTGCCCACCTGAGCAACAGCTAGCTCTACCCACCACCAGTCCCTCCCATTAGGAAGTTTGCACAAGCCCCTTATATAGCCTAATCCACCAGAGGGTAGACAGCAGACACAAGGAGAACTACAATCCTGCAGCCTGTGGAAATAAAACCACATTCACAGAAAGATAGAAAAGATGAAAAGGCAGAGTGCTATGTCAGATGAAGGAACAAGATAAAACCCCAGAAAAACAACTAAATGAAGGGGAGATAGGCAAACTTCCAGAAAGAAGAATTCAGAATAATGATAATGAAGATGATCCAGGACCTCAGAAAAAGAATGGAGGCAAAGATCAAGAAGATGCAAGAAATGTTTAACAAAGACCTAGAAGAATTAAAGAGCAAACAGAGATGAACAATAAAATAACTGAAATGAAGAATACACTAGAAGGAATCAAGAGCAGAATAACTGAGGCAGAAGAATGGATAAGTGACCTGTAAGACTGAATGGTGGAATTCACTGCTGCATAACAGAATAAAGGGAAAAGAATGAAATGAAGACAGGAGCTTCCCTGGTGGCACAGTGGTTGAGAGTCCACCTGCCGATGCAGGGGACACAGGTTCGTGCCCTGGTCCAGGAGGATCCCACATGCCGTGGAGCAGCTAGACCCGTGAGCCATGGCCACTGAGCCTGCTCATCCGGAGCCTGTGCTCCACAATGGGAGAGGCCACAACAGTGAGAGGCATGCATACCACAAAAAAAAAAGAAAGAAAGAAAAAAAAAGAAAGAAAAGAAATGAAGACAGCCTAAGACACCTCTGGGACAATATTATACACACCAACATTCACATTATAGTGTTCCCAGAAGGAGAAGACAGAAAGAAAGGACCAGAGAAAATATTTGAAGAGATTATTGATGAAATGTTCCCTAACATGGGAAAGGAAATAGCCACCCAAGTCCAGGAAATGCAGAGAGCTCCATACAGTATAAACTCAAGGATAAACACACTGAGACACATAATAATAAAATTGCAAAAAAATTAAAGACACAGAAAAATTATTGACAGCAGCAATGGAAAAATGACAAATAATATACAAGGAAACTCCCATAAGGTTAAGAGCAGATTTCTCAGCAGAAACCCTCCAAGCCAGAAGGGAGGGGCATAACATATTTAAAATGATGAAAGGGAAGAATGTACAACCAAGATTACTCTAGTTGGCTAGGATCTCATTCTGATTTGATGGAGAAATCAAAAGCTTTACAGACAAGCAAAAGCTAAGAGAATTCAGCACCACCAGACCAGCTCTACAACAAATGCTAAAGGAACTTCTTTAAATGCGAAACAAAAGAGAAGAAAAGGACCTACAAAAACAAATCCAGAACAATAAGAAAATGGTCATAGGAACATACATATCGATAATTACCTTAAACGTGAATGGATTAAATGCTCCAACCAAAAGACACAGGCTTGTCAAATGGATACAAATAGAAGAACCATATATACGCTTTCTACAGGAGACCCACTTCAGACCTAGGGACACATATAGACTGAAAGAGAGGGGATGGAAAAAGATATTCCATGCAAATTGAAATCAAGAGAAAGTTGGAGTAGCGATACTCATATCAGGAAAAAACAGACTTTAAAATAAAGAATGTTTCAAGAGACAAGGAAGGACACTACAAAATGATCAAGTGATCAATCCTAGAAGAAGATATAACAATTATAAACATATATGTACCCAACATAGGAGCAGCTCAATACATAAGGCAACTGCTAACACCCATAAAAGAGGAAATCAACAGTAATGCAATAATAGTGGAGGACTTTAACACCTCTCTTACACCAATGGGCAATTCATCCAAACAGAAAATTAATAAGGAAACACAAGCTTTAAAAGACACAATTGACCACAGAGATTTAATTGATATGTATAGGACATTCCATCCAAAAACAGCAGATTACACTTTCTTCTGAAGTACACACACAATATTCTCCAGGATAGATCACATCTTGGGTCACACAAATCAAACATCAGTAAATTTAAGAAAATAGAAATATAAAGCATCTTTTCTGACCACAAGGCTATGAGATTAGAGATCATTTACGGGGAAAAAAGAAACCATATAAAAACACAAACACATGGAGGCTAAACAATACATTACTAAATAACCAAGAGATCACTGAAGAAATCAAAATGTAACTAAAGACACATGAAAATGAAAACACGACGATTCAAAACATATGGGATGCAGCAAAAGCAATTCTAAGAGGGAAGTTTATAGTGATAAAAGCCTACCTCAAGGAACAAGAAAACTCTCAAATAAAGAATCTAAACTTGAGCTTCCCTGGTGGCACAGTGGTTGAGAGTCTGCCTGCCGATGCAGGGGACACGGGTTCGTGCCCCAGTGCAGAAAGATCCCACATGCTGCGGAGCAACTAGGCCCATGAACCATGGCTGCTGAGCCTGCGTGTCCAGAGCCTGGGCTCCACAACAGGAGAGACCACAACAGTGAGAGGCCTGCATACCAGAAAGAAAAAAAAAAAAAGAATCTAACCTTACACCTAAAGGAACTAGAGAAAGAAGAGCAAACAAAACCCAAAGATAACAGAAGGAAAGAAATCATAAAGATCAGAGCAGAAATAAATGAAATAGAAACAAAGAAAACAATAACAAAAATCAATAAAAGTAAAAGCTGGTTCTTTGAGAAGATAAATAAAATTAATAAACCGTTAGCCAAACTCACCAGGAAAAAGAGGGAGAGGACTCAAATCAACAAAATTATAAATAAAAAAGGAGAAGTTACAACACACACTGCAGAAATACAAAGCATCCTAAGAGACTACTACAAGCAACTATATGCCAATAAAATGAACAACCTGGAAGAAATGGACAATTTTTTAGAAATGTGTAATCTTCCATGACTGAACCAAGAAGAAATAGAAAATATGAGCAGACCAATCACAAGCAATGAAATTGAGCCTTTGATTAAAAATCTTCCAACAAAGAAAAGTCCAGGACCAGATGGCTTCACAGGTGAATTCTATCAAACATTTAGAGAAGAGCTAACACCCATCCTTCTCCAACTCTTCCAAAAAATTGCAGAGGAAGGAATACTCCCAAACTCGTTCTATGAGGCCACCATCATCCTGATCCAAAACCAGACAAAGGTATTACAAAAAAATAAAATTACAGACCAGTATCACTCATGAATATAAATGTAAAAATCTTCAACAAAATATTAGCAAACACAATCCAAAAACACATTAAAAGGATCATAAACCAATATCAAGTGCTGTTTATCCCAGGGCTGCAAGGATTGTTCAATATAGGCAAATTAATCAATGTGATACACCATATTAACAAATTGAAGGAGAAAAAACATATGATAATTTCAATAGATGCAAAAAAAGCTTTTGACAAAATTCAACACCCATTTATGATAAAACTCTCCAAAAATGGGCCTAGAGTGAGCCTACTTAAACATAATAAAGGCCATATATGAAAAAAACACAGCAAAAATCATTCTCAATGGTGAAAAAATTAAGCATTTCCACTAAGATCAGGAACAAGACAAGGATGTCCACTCTCACCACTATTTTTCAACATAGTTTTGGAAGTCCTAGCCCCAGCCATCAGAGAAGAAAAAGAAATAAAAGGAATAAAAGTTGGAAAAGAAGAAGTAAAACTGTCACTGTTTGCAGATGACATGATACTATACATAGAGAATCATAAATATGCCACCAGAAAACTACTAGAGCTAATCAATGAATTTGGTAGTGCTGCATGATACAAAGTTAATACACAGAAAGCTCTTGCATTCCTATACACTAATGATGAAAAATCTGAAAGAGAGATTAAGGAAACATTCTCATTTACAATTGCAACAAAAAATAATAAAATACCTAGGAGTAAACATACCTAAGGAGACAAAAGACCTGTATGAACAAAACTATAAAAAAATGATGAAAGAAATTAAAGATGATACAAACAGATGGAGAGATATATCATGTTCTTGGATAGGAATAATCAATATTGTGAAAATGCTATACTATCCAAAGCAATCTACAGATTCAATGCAATCCTTACCAAATTACCAATGGCATTTTTTTACAGAACTAGAACAAAAAGTCTTAAAATTTGTATGGAGACATAAAAGACTCTGACCAGCCAAAGCAGTCTTGAGGGAAAAAACGGAGCTGGAGGAATCAGACTCCCTGACTTCGGGCTATATTACAAAGCTACAGTAATGAAGACAATATGGTACTGGCACAAAAACAGAAATATTGATCAATGGAACAACATAGAAAGCCCAGACATAAACCCATGCACCTGTGGTCAACTAATCTATGACAAAGGAGGCAAGGTTATATAATGGAGAAAAGACAGACGCTTCAATAAGTGCTGCTGGGAAAACTGGACAGCTACATGTAAAAGAATGAAATTAGAACACTTCCTAACACCATACACAAAAATAAACTCAAAATGGATTAGAGTCCTAAATGTAAGACTGGACACTATAAAACTCTTTGAGGAAAACAAAGGAAGAACACTCTTTGACATAAACCACAGCAAGACCTTTTTTGACCCACCTCCTATAGTAATGGAAATAAAAACAAAAATAAACAAATGGGACCTAATGAAACTTAAAAGCTTTTGCACAGCAAAGGAAACCCTAAACAAGGTGAAAAGACAACCCTCAGAATGGGAGAAAATATTTCAAATGAATCAACGGACAAAGGATTAATCTCCAAAATATATAAACAGCTCATGCAGCTCACTATTTAAAAAAAAAAAAAATGCAACCCAATCCCTTTATGGGTGGAAGACCTAAATAGACATACAGAAGAAGTCAAAGAAGACATACAGATGGCCAAGAAGCACATGAAAAGCTGCTCAACATCACTACTTATTAGAGAAATGCAAATCAAAACTACAGTGAGGTATCACCTCACACCAGTTGGAATGGACATCATCAGAAAATCTACAAACAACAAATGCTGGAAAGGGTGTGGAGGAAAGGGAACCCTCTTGCACTGTTGGTGGGAATGTAAATTGATACAGCCACTATGGAGAACAGTATGGAGGTTCCATTAAAAAACTAAAAATAGAATACCATATGACCCGGCTATCCCACTACTAGGCATATACCCAGAGAAAACCATAATTCAAAAAGACTTATGCACCCCAATGCTCATTGCAGCACTATTTACAATAGCCATGTCATGGAAGCAACCTAAATGCCCATCCTCAGATGAATGGGTAAAGATGTGGTACATATATACAATGGAATATTTCTCAGCCATAAAAAGGAATGAAATTGGGTCATTTGTAGAGAGGTGGATGAATCGAGAAACTGTCAAACAGAGTGAAGTAAGTCAGAAATAGACAAACAAATGTAGTATATTAACACATATATGTGAAACCAAGAAAAATGGTACAGATGAACTGGTTTTCAGGGCAGAAATTGAGACGGAGATGTAGAGGACAAACGTATGGACACCAAGGGGGAAAGTTGAGGGGGGTGGGGGGATAGTTGTGCTGTGATGAATTGGGAGACTGGAATTTACATATATACATTAATATGTATAAAATCGGTAACTAATAAGAACCTGTTGTATAAAAAAATAAATATAATAAAATTCAAACAAAAATGTCATGGTAAAATAGTTAAGAATTGCATTAAATTACTCAGAAACATGGAGAAGTTTTAAGATAGCCCGGATTTCAAAAGGCTGAGGTAAATTATTTTTATCTTATACTCTTCAAATTATAAAAACCATAAACCAAGGAAAAGAGGAAAATAAAGACAATTTCAGAAATTGTCAAAAAAAATTTTCCCCACTCACCCTTTTTTAGGAAGATATTAGAAGATGTGCTTGATCAAAACATCGAGGTAAAGCAATAAATAGGAATCCCAGGGTATCCCCAAAATAATGTACAAGAATGTAAAATTGTAATAATGTCAACAAATAATATAAAAATATTATAAATGGGTAATATCAGTGCATTGAAATATTAACAAATAATATAATAAAAACCAGCCTCTCTACAAATAGTTTTTATAAAAAGTTGAAAGCAGTAAATTCAAAGCACAGAATACATTTTTTAAAAAGTGGAACAAGAGAATGGCGAGCCACGATAATATTATGTTCTATTACAAGCTTTTCAACATGAGTTTCTATTTAAAAATGCACAAGTATTAATATAAAAATGAAAAAAATCAATTACAAAGAAAATCATCTTTGTCATTTTCCATTCTCTAGTCAAAGAAGTCAGATGTGATTGAAGGATAGAACTTTTTAAAGAATACCTAAAAATGCATGTCAGCAGTTGAAGTCCAAGTACACAATACCTTGAAAACACAGCATATTAACAAATAACAAAGGTTAAATTTGCCAGAATGGTGTTTTCTGTGATGTATATAGTTGTTGATTGATAAAACTTATAAACCTTCTTTTATTGAACTTATTCATAAAATGTTCTTTCAAGCAAATACTGTACTTTTGATACAAGTATTCTCTTTAATTCTACAAAGATTTAAGTCTGATTCAAAATTAAAACCACAGAATTTAAACATAGCAAAAAGAAACCTTGAAATTTCATCTGTTAATTGTGCATAAAAATATAATGCTTCATGCTAATTACAATGACTTAAGACAGACTTATAAAACTCATTTCTTTACAGTTCACCTGGGTTAAAATTCTTAGATATACATGTTGATCTAGAGCAAAGTACAATAGAGAGAATTTAAAAATGTAAACAACACTGTAAATCAGGGACACCAATTACGTGTCTTGAATGAAGATAAATTTGGAGCAGCACCCTCTTCAACTCCTGGAGGGGCATTTAACAATATTCTTAACAGGAAGGCAAACAATCCTTCCTGTCACAGAAAAGAGCTCTTTTATAACAGAGCTATGCCACAGCCATTTCAGGATTTTTTGTTTGAAACTGGAATGTAAAACATCCAATATCTTGAGGCAAGTTCACTTAAATCAAAGGAATTTTAGACTTTGCACAATGCATCGACTGTATTATTAAAGAATAGGTAGAACCTACTCTCTCCTGCTTCACCTTTGTAATTCAGGACTGTCTGCTCACAGGGTAAAATATTTTGATTATGGGAAGTGACTTCTCACATCTCAACATTACTGAATAAAATAAAGCTACTTTCCCCACATGTGCAACAGAGAAGAAGGATGATTCTGCATGGCAAATTGCTTTAATAAGTGACGAGGAAAAATAGATTTCAAAGAAGTCACCCTACCTAAGACAATTATTTTTGCTATTTTTTCTCCACCATAATTCTCCCACAAACTCAGCTGGAGAAATTTCCATTTAATTAGCAATAATTACTGATCAGAATACTTTGCATTTAGGCATTGTTTAACATAGACTTTAGAGAATCTTAAGATGTTATTGAGTTTTTATTGTTATATCAGAAGAAACAGACAAATTAATGATATAATGAAATATACCACAAACTCTATACTTCACCCTCCCAGCTTTATTATTTAGAAAGAATGGCCATGGAGACATCAGTATGCCATGCTAAATAGTTTCTATTTTATCCTTGTACCTTGTCAGGAGCTAATGGAATGGAAAGGACTAAGGTTGGAGTTTATATTATGTCTCTCAAATGTCTATTTTCACTTTCTTTCCTTAATTAGTAAAGGACAGTATTTCTTTGCCTGCCTTCACACAGAGATACCTATGAAATTAAGTTCTGGACAATGGGATATGAGCAAACATGACATATGCGAGTTCCAAGACACGGCCTTAAAATATGAGGAAATAATCTAAAAAAAAGAGTGGGTATATGTATAATTGAATCACTTTGCTGTACAGCTAAAAGTAACACAACATTGCAAATCAACTCTACTCCAATATTTTTTTTAATGTAGAACTGGAAAATAAACAAACAAACGAACAAAAAAACCAGTCGCTTACCTCCACCCCTTTTCTCCCTTCGTGAGGAGTGGCATGCTATTCTGGTCACATGAGCCAGATATAATCATGTGTATGAGAGCTATACCTGAGAGGAAATAAGACCAAAATTGTAGAGAGAATCTCCATCCCTGGAAGGATTGGGGAGGAGCAGCCTAACTCTTTTTAGACCATTTACCAATCCCAAAACTATTATGTTGAGAAAGATATTAAGATCTATTTTATTTAATCCACTGTATTTGGGGGTTTATTAGTTGTAGAAATTTAGTTTACAGCCTATGCAATTAGAAAATAAAGATACTTGGCAATAAGGTATGTTTGTAACAAAAATTCTAAAGCATGTGACTTTGGCTTAACAATCACAAGCTGAACAGTGAGGATATTGACACAACAGGCTAGAAAGCTTTTCATCCTCTTCAGCTGTGGAAAACATTGTTAAAGTAGCCGCCTTTGACAATTTGGAAGGCAGATCACATTTCTACATAACCTGGAACTCTATAAATGGTTATAAAATGTTAGAATATCCCTGTTTTTTATCTTGTAGTTATTAGCAAAATATCATCAGAAATATGGACTTTAACTATAACTGCACTGAAGCAGAAATGTCAAGGTGTATAGTTCTTCGATGGAAGATTCTTTTGGAACATGTCCTGCACTATAAAGTAACTGGGAGATCAGTTTTTTGAGGTTTTGCCATGGTGTCAATGACCAACTACTTCTTAACCCCAAACAGCAGGATATATAATTGTGACTCCAAGTTTGTCTCAGAGCTTCTATTTAAATGTCCTTCACTACCCAGTGGGAATTAGCTTAGTAGCATATATTAGATTCAGGTTGTTCCAGTTTCACAAAACATCTTATGCCAAATGCCTTTAAGGTAATCACACACAGCCTGAAAGAGAAGAGGATATTCTGAACACAGATATGTAAGGCTTAGGAAATATGTGTAGATGAACTATTTGGTTATAGGTACTTGTAAATGGAACTAATTGAAATCATATATTTGGAAACCGACACAGCTGAAATATTTTGCCAAATAAACCACTGTCCTGGCCTGCAAAAGTCTATGTCTCTTCAACTTCAAAAAAATACTGGGGCCACCAAATCTCTACCAGCATGAAGCTGAGTAGGCCTTAGTAGGACATATTCTCCAATGCCAACTATAGAGGTGGCCATGGAAAATAATAATGAACAAGCAACAGCAACTGAGGTAGCAGATGGTCTTCCTAGATGCCAAAGAATGATTTTTCATAATTTTTGCCAAGCAGAATTTGATAACTATCTTGGAATAATGAATGTTACAAGTTCCACGTTCTTTTAGTTCTTTCAATGAAGAATTATTGTAATAACTCTGCTCAGACTCCACCATTGTAAATTGAGCATGAGGGGAGTAAAGAAATCCATATGTTAAACTAGGAGCCACATTTGGACCTGATGGATGGATTATTCCTTACCCAGAGATCTTGGATAGACCTTGAGCTGGGTGGAGAACCTTGATAGGATGTTGAGATGTCTTAACAGTGTGTATTTGTGTTGATGTGTGTGTGTGTGTGTGTGTATATGTATGTACTGGGAATATGTTTCATGCATGAGAAGGAAGTTGCTTTTGTGTTCATAGGGGTTGGCTGTGGAAAATGTTTCTTCTTGAAATAGAATGCTTGTCATCTAGAGATTGCATTCAAGCATGAATAAGTTCTGGTCAATGGCAGATAAAGAAAACTTATGTGTGCAAATTATAAGTCATGTCTTAAAAGGAAGCTGCTTACTCTCCATTCTATTTTTTCTCCTTCCCTGATATCAGAAACACAGAAATGGTGGTGTGAAGAGGCATTCTAATGAATGATGAACACCACAATAAAAACGTCCTAAATGGTCAGTTACTCTGTGAGTAGAAAAGCCTACCCATCGTATTATTTGAGAGATAAATGAGTTTTTATCTTATCTGAATCACTGCATTTTCAGATGTCCTTTTAACCATAGCATCCTTTACTCATCCAGGAGAGAATAAATATGAGATTTAAAATTTAAGATGCTAAAAAAAAAAAAAGGTACCTCTAAGTATAGACTGGGTGACAGACTGGTAGGAGATAGAGATTCCAATTAAATGCCTAGAAATAGCCCTTGTGAGAAATGTGAGCTTAAAGGTATAACACAATGACAATAGCAATGAAGATGAAGAGACGCTTTGGTAGACACTGGAGAAGTAAAAGTGACCAGACATGTTTAACTAATTAAAGATGGAAGTTGAGAAATGGAGTAAGTTTTAAATGACTCTAAATTTTTTCAGCAAATGCCTACCATATGCCTGGCACTTGGTTATTTGCTGTGTCTAAAAAATTTCTTTACTGAAGAAATTCATTATTTTGTTTACCAGATAAGAACACACACACACACATATATACTAAAAAAAAAAAAGGCAGTATTTGTTTAACCAAAGAATGAAAGTCTATAAAGGTTGTGAGATTTCAGCAGAGAAACTCTTATAAGAGGAGACTTCATAAAGAATGTCCAACTTAAATTAGTCCTAAAATGATGAATCAAATTAAGATAGAAAAGAAAGCAGATGGAAAAGATAAGCTAGCCATCTTACTAATGGATAATATTAGTTACTCAGAAAGCCCCAGTTTGAAAATTTGTATTTAATTTGTTACAGAGTTTGTCCATTTGTCAATCCATGAGCTACTTTTTTTTAATACTTTGGTAAAGTTGAGGAAAATGCTGTTATTCTGATACACACACACACACACACATTCCATCTCTAAGTATTCTGATTCACATATTTTATTAACTTTGTATGTTAAAAAAGTAAATTGCTTTATAGTAGTGACAGGTTTATTTTATTTTAAGATTTGGCATTATATTTTCCATTGTGTGAGTCATCACCAAAGATTCTAAATATCAAACTCTTGTTATGTTTCCTTTATTCTGACTTAATTAGGATCATGAAATAATCCTTGTAGTGTATTTTTGGCAATAATAATATATACCATTTATTGAATGCAGATCCTGTTCTAATAACTTCATGTGTATTCACTCATTTAAGGAAGAAAAATGGAAGGAAGGAAGATCAGTAAAGGGGTATTTCATAAGATTATCTCATAGGACTAAGTTTCTTGGATGACTGTGTATTCTTCAGTGTGTGTAGACAAATGCACAATTGACATTGCTGAAATGTATAATCTGAAAAAGCTGCTAAAAGAGAAACATATTGTGTTCAGTAATATTTTATTTAACTAAAAATTTTATTGATATATAATTAACATACAATATTATATTAGTTTCAGGTATACAAAAGAGTGATTTGATATTTTTATACATTATGAAATGATTACCAATAAGACCAGTTATCATCCTTACCATGAAAAACTGTTAAAGTATCATTGACTATATTCCTTATGGGTACATTACTTAACCATGACTTATGTATTTTATAACTGGAAGTTTGTACCTCTGAAACCCCTTCACCTATTTTGTCTGCCTCTCTCTCCTGACTGGCAACCACCAATTTGTTCTCTGTACCTATGAGTCTGTTTCTGTTTTGTTTTGTTTGTTTGTTTGTTTTGTTTTTTTAGACTCCAAATATTAGTTAAATCATATGGTATTTGTCTTTCTCTATCTGATTTATTTCACTAAGAATAATATTTTCTACGTGAGTGGCAACTAAGGAGCCTGCCAGACAAAGCTAAGGAGCACATGTGCCACAACTAAGGAGCCAGCAAGCTGCACCTAAGGAGCCCATAAGCCTCCAACAACTAAGACCTGGCATGACCTAATAAATAAATAAATAAGTAAATAAAATAAATACTAAAAAAATAAAGAAGAATATTCTCTAAGTGCATCCATGTTGTCCACATAGGCAAGATTTCACTCTTTTTTTATGTCTGAGTAATATTGCACTATATATATATATATATATATATATATATATATATATATAGTGCAATATATCTATGATGTCTTCTTTATCTGCATATCTACAGGAGGACACTCAAGTCACTTCCATATCTTGTCTATTGAAAATAGTGGGGCTTCCCTGGTGGCACAGTGGTTGAGTCCGCCTGCCGATGCGGGGGACGCGGGTTCATGCCCCAGTCCGGGAAGATCCCACGTGCCACGGCGCAGCTGGGCCCATGAGCCATGGCCCCTGGGTCTGCGTGTCCGGAGCCTGTGCTCCGTGACGGGAGAGGCCACGGCAGTGAGAGGCCCGTGTATCGCCAAAAAAAAGAAAAAAAGAAAAAAGAAAATAGTGAACCTTGGGGTATAAAGATATATATATATATATATATATATATATATATATATATATATATATATATATATATATAATCTTTTGTGGGACGCAGGCCTCTCACTGTCGTGGCCTCTCCCATTGCAGAGCACAGGCTCCAGTCACGCAGGCTCAGTGGCCATGGCTCACAGGCCTAGCTGCTCTGTGGCACGTGGGATCTTCCTGGACCAGGGCACGAACCCGTGTCCCCTGCATCTGCAGGCGGACTCTCAACCACTGCGCCACCAGGGAAGCCTTCATATATTTTTTGAATTAATGTTTTTATTTTTATTTTTTTTCAGATAAATACACAGAAGTTGAATTGCTGAATTGTAAAGTGATACTATTTTAATTTCTTGAGGAACATCCATAGTGGCTGCACCAATTTACATTTCCACCAACAATGGAGAACAGATCCCTTTTTTCCACAACCTTGCCAACACTTTGTTTCTTGTCTTTTTGACAATAGCCCTCTGACAAGTGTGAGGAGATATCTCAATGTGGTTTTGATTTGTATTTCCCTCATGATTAGTGAAGTTGAGCCCCTTTTATGTTTGCCATCTGTATTTCTTCTTTGGAAAAATGTCTATTCAGGACCTCTGCCCATTTTTTAATTGGGTTGTTTGTTTTTGATGTTGAGTTGTAAGAGTTCTTTATACATTTTTGATATGAACCTCTTATCAGATATATCATTGACAAATATCTTCCCTCATTCAGTAGGTTGCTTTTTCATTTTGCTTGTGGTTTCCCTCACTGTACAAAGACTTTTAAGTTTGATGTAGTCTCATTTTTTTATTTTTGCTTTTCTTACCCTTGCCTGAGGAGACAGATACTAAAATTTGTGTGGAAATACAGATCCTGAACAGCCAAAGTAATTTTTAGAAAGAACAACAAAGCTGGAGGAACCATGCTCCTAGGCTTGAAAGTATTCTACAAAGCTATAGTAATCAAAACTGTATGATACTGGCACAAAAACAGACACATAGATCAATGGAACAGAAATGACCTAGAAATAAAACATGCTCACATAGTCAATTAATCTGTGACAAAGGTGGCAAGCATATACAGTGGGGGGGGGGAAAGACAGTTTCTTCAATAAATAGTGTTGGGAAAACTGGACAACTACATGCAAAAGAATAAAACTGGATCACTTTCTTACACTGTATATAAAAATAAACTCAAAATGGATTAAAGACTTAAATGTAAGACCTGAAAGCATACAACTCCTGGAAGAAAACATAGACTGTAAACTCTTTGATACCGGTCCTAACAATATATATTTTATATTTTTGGATGTCTTTGTAATATTTTTAAGTCATCTTTTCCATTTCTGCACTCTCTACCTTTCACCCACAATGTGCAGATGACCCAAATTCTCTTAATAATTCCAATCTTAAACTCTACAACTCCATCTGTATTCTATCTTCTTTTATCCTCTACTTCTCCTCTCTCTACTTTTCCTTCTATTATTCTCTCTCTTGCCAGTTACGTTCTGCCCATAAAACATAAACTCTTTCTATATGTCCACTTCTCTGACTCAACTATTTCCCCTTAGCATCACCTAACCATAATTTGTATCCCAATGTGCCAGAATAAGAATTGGAAGGCAAATCAGACAATGTCAGCATATTCTTCAGAGGATTTGAGGGAAGGCAAAAAAAGACCAGCAAACATTTATAAGTTAAATTTTGTATTATTCTTATCACAATTATAAGAGTACTATGCAGAAACTTCTGGAAGTAAAACTCTTTTTATACCTTGAGGATTCAGTGTCCAGGACATTCATAACATTAAAATAGTCTGACTATAGAAAGTTTTTAATAAATCCCTGAAGGTATATTCAGTGTTCTGGGAAACTGAGCACATACAATAGCAAGCAGTGTAATTCTATCTGGTTCCAGTAATTGTACCAATTTGTTTGAAAGATAGAAATGTGCCCTTTACTCTAAGAAAAACAAAATTGAACATCCATATCCAGTGCCTGTAGCCAATTGACTTTGTTCTGGGAAAGCTCGTTGCAAATTTGATATTGCCCAAAGTTATCAGCACTGTCCATTTTGCTTTTGTAAAGGCTCAGTGATTTTTAAAGTTTCTTTTCAACTGAATGTCTCTTCATTTATTAATTTAAAAGACGTTTATTGCAGCCCAAGAGTGTTCTAGACACTGTACCTCTTTCTACGTATACAATATGAATTAAAAAATGACTCTGATCTCAATGTATTTATGGTCTTTGCATATGTAAATGAATAAGGATCACAGCCTGTAACAGGAGGCTTGGTAGAAACATATGGGGTAGGAAGGAGGAAGAAAGAAGAAACACTGAATTCAGTCCAAGAGGTGGAGAAAGACTACACAATTCTGGGCTTCCTTGGTAACACAGTGGTTGAGAGTCCGCCTGCTGATGCAGGGGACACAGGTTCGTGCCCTGGTCTGGTAAGATCCCACATGCCATGGAGGGTCTAGGCCCAGGAGCCATGGCTGCTGAGCCTGCATGTCCAGAGCCTGTGCTCCACAATGGGAGGGGCCACAACAGTGAGAGGTCTGTGTATTGAAAAAAAAAAAAAAAGACTACACAATTCTAAATAATGGACGTTTAATAGATATTTGACAGGTGGAAAACACTGGAAGGCATTCTAAGCAGAGACACTATCATCCAAAGACATTCATGTAAATCAGCATAGTATATGGGGAACTACAAATATTTAACTAGAGAATATTTTATCAACTGCAAGAGGAAGATAGAGATTCTGTAGGAATGCTTTATTTTCGTTTAATTTTGGTTAAGGCATTTTATTACTACTGACACTTTAAATTCAACTTACTTTCTGAGTGCCATGTATTAATATATTCTTATTGTGACATCAAAAAGAAGTTGTACTCATGTAAATTTCTTAGGGACTTCTATATTTTTGTCATTTTCTTCCTTTATTCTCTAAACAAATATACATTCCTTGTCTATTATAAAACAGTCATTATATGTAATTTTCCATCTGGTATTGGACCAATAATATTCAGAAATATCAAGTCAGACATTATTTATAACTTCTGAGCTGCAACAATATATGCCAAATATGGCAAATTATTGTCTTTACTACAGAAATAAGCCTAAAATTCAAGTTTTCAGAGGATTACCCATTTTGGTTATTTTTCCCTACAATACAGTAAAATCATTGCTAATATATTTATTTCCCATTGAGCTAACAAAAAATAAGAATACCATTTGGATCCTCAAATGCCAATACAGTAAATAGAAACCAATATTTCATTAAAATGTAGTTTCACCTTACATATGAACTGGTACATATTTGCGAAGTATTCCATGACAATTACACAGTCTTAACAAATTATTTCAAAATTATAGTAGATTATGTACATATACCTTCAAGTTTAGATAGATAAGTAGATAAATAGATACACATATAAATATAGATGTATAGATATCCAGCTGGTAGAAACTACTAATTATCTGTCAATATCACATTTCTTTTACATGCTTTAGTAATAAAATCTCCTGAGATTTAGATGGATACATGTCACCCAATCAGATATTATATTTTTCAGTTTTCTTCCAGCTGTATACAATCACATGTCCAAGTTCAGGTCAGTGCAAGATGAGCAGTCCGTTCCTTTAAAAAGGCCACTGACTCTCCACTTTCACATTCTTCCTTTTCTTACAGGCTGAGATGTGGGAATGGAAGGTGTCAGCCAGCTTTAAACAAGAATAAGAAGGCAGCACAAAAGGATAGGGTGGAAAAACACATAGAAGGGATGGAGACCCGGATGATATCTTGGAGAAGCTGAGTTGCTCCTCTCCCTAGAACAGCTCAGAATTTTTTTTACAACTTGAAAGAAATATAATTTATAGAAATGAAATTCATATTTTTACTTATACAGTTTGATAAGCTTTGATAAATGCACAGTTGTGAAGCTACCTTCAGAATGAACATTTAGAACACTCCAGGTTTCTGAAACACTCCAGAAAGTTCCATTAGGTTCTTTTGCAGTCAATTCTTATCCTCATCCCCAACCCCTGGCAAAAATTGATCTGCTTTATCACCATAGTTTGCCTTTTACAGAATTTTATATGAATATACTTATATATTATGTAACAATATTTTTGAGATTTATCCACATTGTTTTGAGACAGTTTGTCCCCTTTTTCTTGCTGAGTTGATTGCATTTTATGAGTATATCACTTTTCTTTAAAAAATCCATTCCCCAGCTGAGGGACATAAGGATTTTGTCCATTTAGGGGTTATTATGGCCAAATGCTCCATTTCTTTTTGATAGATAACTAGGATAAATAACTTGGTCAAACTGTAAGTATATGTTTACTTGTTAAAAAACCATCAACTAATTTTCAAAAGTGGTTGCATTACTTATAGCCACATATGAAGGCTTCAGTTTCTACACATCTTTGCCTGTACTTGATGTGTCAATATTTTCAGCTTTCAAGACTAGTTCAAGATGGTGGAGTAGAAGGACATGCACTTACTCCCTCTTGTGAGAGCACTGGAATCACAACTAACTGCTGAACAATCATCAACAGGAAGACACTGGAACTCACCAAAAAGATACCCCATATCCAAAGACAAAGGAGAATCCACAGTGAGATAGTAGGAGGGGCACAATCATGATAAAAACAAATCCCATAACCACTGGGTGGGTGACTCACAAACTGGAGAACAAGTATACCACAGAAGTCCACCCACTGGAGTGAAGTTTCTGAGTCCCACATCAGGCTTCCCAACCTGGGGGTCCAGCAAGGGGAGGAGGAATTCCCAGGGAATCAAACTTTGAAGACTAGCAGGATTTGATTGCAGGACTTTGACAGGATTGGCAGAAACATAGACTTCACTCTCAGAGGAACACACAAAGTAATGTGCACATCAGGACTAAGGGGGAAGGAAAAGTGATCCTATATAAGACCTACCTACTTGTTAGTGTTAGAGGGTCTCCAGCCAAGGCAGGGTTAGCTGTGGCTCACTGCAGGGACAAGGACACTGGCAGCAGAAGTTCTGGGAAGTACTCCTTAACGTAAGCCCTCCTAGAGTCTGCCATTAGCCGCACCAAAGAGCCTGTAGCCTCCAGTGTTGGGTTGCCTCAATCCAAACAACCAACAGTGAGGGAACTCAGCCTCAGCCATCAGCAGACAAGTGGATTAGAGTTTTACTGAGCTCTGCCCACCAGAGCAGTACCCAGCTCTACCTACCACCAGTCCCTCATATCAGGAAGCTTGGGCAAGTCTCTTAGATAGCCTCATTTACCAGAGGGCAGATAGCAGAAGCAAGAAGAACTACAGTCCTGCAGCCTGTGGAATGAAAACCACATTCACAGAAAGATAGACAAAATGAAAAGGTAGAGGACTATCTACCAGATGAAGGAACAAGATAAAACCCCAGAAAAAGAATTAAATGAAGTGGAGATAGGCAACATTCCAGAAAAAAAAAAACAATTCAGAATAATGATAGTGAAGATGATCCAGGATCCTGGAAAAATAATGGAGGCAAAGATTGAGAAGATGGAAGAAATGTTTAATGAAGAACTAGAAGAATTAAAGAACAAGCACCTAGAATAATTAAAGAACAACAACAAAAAAAAACAGAGATGAACAATACAATAAGTGAAATGAAAAATACACTAGAAGGAATCAATAGCAGAATAACTGAGGCAGAAGAACGGATAAGTGACCTGGAAGACAGAATGGTGGAATTCACTGCTGCATAACAGAATAAACAAAAAAGATTGAAAAGAAATGAAGACAGCCTAAGACACCTCTGGGGCAACATTAAATGCACCAACATTCGCATTACAGGGGTCTCAGAAGGAGGAGAGACAGAGAAGGACCTGAGAAAATATTTGAAGAGATTATTGATGAAAAGTTCCCTAACATGGGAAAGGAAACAGCCACCCAAGTCCAGAAAGTACAGAGGGTCCCATACAGGATAACCCCAAGGAGAAACATGCTGAGACACATAGTAATAAAATTGGAAAAAATTAAAGACAAAGAAAAATTATTGAATGCAGAAATGGAAAAGTGACAAATAACATACAAGGGAACGTCCATAAGGATAAGAGCTGATTTCTCAGTGGAAACCCTACAAGCCAGAATGGAGTGGCATCACATATTTAAAGAGATGAAAGGGAAGAACGTACAGCCAAGATTACTCTACCCAGTTAAGATATCATTCTGATTCAATGGAGAATTCAAAAGCTTTACAGACAAGCAAAAGCTAAGAGAATTCAGCACCACCAGACCAGCTCTACAACAAATGCTAAAGGAATTTCTTTAAAAGGGAAACACAAGATAAGAAAAGGACTTACAAAAACAAACACAAAAAAATTAAGAAAATGGTAATAAGAACATACATATCAATAATTACCTTAAATGTGTATGGATTAAATGCTCCAACCAAAGACACAGGCTTGTTGAATGGATACAAGAAAAGAACCATATATATGCTGTCTATAAGAGACCCACTTCCGACCTAGGGACATATACAGACTGAAAGTGAAGGGATGGAGAAAGATATCCCATGCAAATGGAAACAAAAGAAAGCTGGAGTAGCAGTACTCATATCAGATAAAATAAAGAATGTTACAAGAGACAAGGAAGGACACTACATAATGATCAAGGGATCAATACAAGAAGAAGATATAACAATTATAAATATATACACACCCAACATAGGAAAACCTGAATACATAAGGCAAATGCTAACAGCTATATAAGAGGAAACTGACAATAACACAATAAAAGTGGGGGAATTTAACAACTCACACAAGTGGACAGATCATCCAGAGAGAAAATTAATAAGGAAACATAACCTTTAAACAACACAATAGACCAGATAGATTTTATTGATATTTATAGGAAATTCCATGTTAAAACAGGTGATTACACTTTCTTCTCAAGTGCACAGAGAACATTCTCCAGCATACTTCACTTCTTGGTAAATTTAAGAAACTTTAAATCATGTCAAGCATCTTTTCTGACCACAGTGCTATGAAGATTAGAAACCAATTGCAGGGAAAAATCATAAAAACACAAACACATGGAGGTTAAACAATACATTACTAAATAACCAAGAGATCACTGAAGAAATCAAAGAGGAAATCAAAAAATACCTAGAGACAAATGACAAGGAAAACACGATGATCCAAAACCTATGGGATTCAGCAAAAGCAGTTCTAAGAGGAAAGTTTATAACAATAAAACCCTTCCTCAAGAAACAAGAAAAATCTCAAATAAACAATCTAACTTTATTCCTAAAGGAACTAGAGAAAGAAGAACAAACAAAACCCAAAGTTAGCAGAAGGAAAGAAATCATAAAGATCAGAGCAGAAATAAATGAAATAGAAACAAAGAAGACAATAGCAAAGATCAATAAAACTAAAAGCTGGTTCTTTGAGAAGATAAACAAAATTGATAAACCATTAGCCAGACTCACCAAGAAAAAGAGGGAGGTCACTCAAATCAATAAAATTAGAAATTAAAAAGGAGAAGTTACAAGAGACAACACAGAAATACAAAGCATCATAAGAGACTACTACAAGCAACTCTAGGCCAATAAAATGGACAACCTGGAAGAAATGGACAAATTCTTAGAATAATATAACCTTCCAAGACTGAACCAGGAAGAAATAGAAAATATAAACAGACCAATCACAAGTAATGAAATTGAAACTGTGATTAAAATTCTTCCAACAAACAAAAATCTACAACCATGTGGCATCACAGGTGAATTCTATCAAAAATTTGGAGAAGAGCTAACATCCATCCTTCTTAAACTCTTCCGAAAAATTGCAGAGGAAGGAGCACTCCCAAACTTATTCTATGAAGCCACTATCATCCTGATACCAAAACCAGAAAAAGAAACTACCAAAAGAAAACTACAGATCAATATCATTGATGACTATAGATGCAAAAATCCTCAACAAAACACTATCAAACAGAATCCAACAACACATTAAAAAGATGATACACCATGATCAAGTGGGATTTATGCCAGGGATGCAAGTATTCTTCAATACATGGAAATCAATCAATGTGATACACTATACTAACACTTTGAAGGATAAAAAACATATGATCATCTCATTAGATGCAGAAAAATCTTTTAACAAAATTCAATACTCATTTATGATAAAAACTCTCCAGAAAGTGGGCATGGAGGGAACTTACCTCATCATAATAAAGGCCATATACGACAAGCCCATAGCAAACATCATTCTTAATGGTGAAAAACTGAAAGTATTTCCTCTAAAATCAGGAACAAGGATGTCAACTATTGCCACTATTATTCATCATAGATTTGGAAGTCTTAGCCACAGCAATCAGAGAAGAAAAAGGGATAAAAGGAATCTAAATTGGAAAAGAAGAAGTAAAACTGTCACTGTTTGAAGACGACATGGTAATATACATAGATCATCCTAAAGATGCCACCAGAAAACTACTAGAGCTAATGAATGAATGTGATAAAGTTCCAGGATACAAAATTAATGCACAGAAATCTCTTGTATTCCCATACACTGACAATGAAAGGTCAGAAAGAGAAATTAAGGAAATGACCCCATTCACCATTGCAACGCAAAGAATAAAATAACTAGGAATAAAGCTACTTAAGGTACCAACCTAAGGTACTGTATGGTACTGGCACAAAAACAGAAATATAGATCAATGGTACAGGATAGAATGTCCAGAGATAAACCCACATACATATGGGCACTTAGTTTATGACAAAGGAGGCAAGAACATAAAATGGAGAAAAGAGAGCCTCTTCAATAAATGGTGCTTAGAAAACTGGACAGCTACATGTAAAAGAATTAAATTAGAACACTCCCTAAAACCATACACAAAAATAAACTCAAAATGGATTAAAGACTTAAGTGTAAGGCCAGAGACTACAAAGTTCTTAGAGGAAAACATATGAAAAACACTCTGACATAAACCACAACAAGATCTTTTTTGACCCACCTCCTAGAGTAACAGAAATAAAAACAAAAATAAACAAATGGGGCATACTTAAACTTAAAAGTTTTGTACAGCAAAGGAAACGATAAAGAAGACAAAAAGACAACCCTCAGAATGGGAGAAAATATTTGCAAACAAACCAATGGGCAAAGGATTAATCTTCAAAATATATAAACTCATGCAGCTCAATATTTAGAGGAAGAAAAAAAAAACACCCCATCAAAAAATGGGCTGAAGAACTAAATAGACATTTCACCAAAGAAGAAATACAGATGGCCAAGAGGCACATGCAAAGCTGCTCAACATCACTAATTATTAGATAAATGTAAATCAAAGCTACAATGAGGTATCACCTCACACCAGCTAGAATGGACATCATCAGAAAATCTACAAACAACAAATGCTGGAGAGGGTGTGAAGAAAAGGGAACTATCTTGCACTATTGAGGGTAATATAAATTGATACAGCCACTATGGAGAACAGTATGGAGATTCATTAAAAAAAACTAAAAATAGAATTACCATGTGACTCAGCAATCCCACTGCTGGGCATATACTCAGAGAAAACTGTAATTCAAAAAGATACATGTACCCCAATGCTCATTGCAGCACTATTTACAATAGCCAGGTCATGGAAGCAACCTAAGTGCCCATCAACAGATGAATGGATAAAGAAAATGTGGTACATTTATACAATGGAATGTTACCCAGCCATAAAAAGAACGAAATTGGATCATTTTTAGAGATGTGGTTGGACCTAGAGACTGTCATACAGAGTGAAGTAAGTCAGAAAGAGAAAAATATCATATATTAATGCATATATGTGGAATCTAGAAAAATCGTACAGATGAAGCAGTTTGCAAGGCAGGAATAGAGACACATATTTAGAGAACAAATGTATGGACACCAAGGGGGGAAAGTGGGAGAGGTGAGGTGGTGGTAGTGGGATGAATTGGGAGATTGGGATTGTCATATACACACCAATATGAATAAAATAAATAACTAATAAGAACCTGCTATATAAAATAAAATTCAAAAAAATAAAAAGTCAATGTCCATGACACCTCATAATTAAACTTCTGAAAACTAGAGGCAAAGACAAGAACTGACAAGGGCCAGAAAGAAATAATGCATGGCTGATGAAGAGCAGTTAGAATGACATCAGATTTCTCATCTGAAACCATGGAGGCCAAAATAAAGAGCCACTACGTCTTTCAAGTTCTGAGATGAAAGGACTGTGAGATGTGAATTCTCCAGCTGGTGAACATGTCCTTCATGAATGGAGGAGGAACACAGACATTTTCAGACGAGGAAAACTTAGAGAAATATTGCTAACAAACGCACCCTGGAAGAATTGCTAAAGGAATGTCTCTACAGAAAACAGAAACAAAAGAAGAAAGCTTTTGTTTCTTCTTCTTCCATGGAAAGATTAAGGGACTTAAATGAAAGTAAGGTTTCTACACTTCACATGAATTGCCAAAATGTTGATACCAGTAGGCTGTTTTAGTGAAATACGTGTATGGTAATACCAAGAACACTAAGAAAATTATACAAAGTGAGACACTTGAGAACACTGTAAATACATCAGGAGGAATCTAAAGCTTTCACATATCTGATCTCTTAAAAATTAGTCATTAAAATAAATTATTAAGAAAAAGTGGCTCAATATTATGTAACAACCTAAATGGGAAAATAATTTGAAAAAGAATAGATACTTGTATATGTATAACTGAAACACTTTGCTGTACATCTGAAACTATCACAAAATTGCTAATCAAATATACTTCAATATAAAATAAAAAAATAAAAAATAAAAATAAATTAAAAAATGTTTTTGGATTTCTTTTTTAATTAAATTTTTTTACTTTAATTATTTTTGACTGTGTTGGCTCCTCATTGCTGCACACGGATTCTCTTCTAGTTGCGGCGAGTGGGGGTCTCTCCTTGTTGTAGCACATGTGCCTCTTATTGCGGTGGCCTCTCTTTTTGCAGAGCACAGGCTCCAGCCATGCTGGCATCAGCAGTTGTGACACTAGGGCTCAGTAGTTGTGGCTCATGGGCTCTAGAGAGCAGGCTCAGTTGTGGCAAATGGGCTCAGCTGCTCAATGGAATGTGGGATCATTCCAGGCCAGGGCTCGAACCTGTGTCCCATGTATAGGCAGGCAGACTCCCAACCACTGTGCTACCAAGGAAGTACCTCAGCTTTCTTTTAAGCTATTCTAGTGAGTGTATAGTAATAACTCATTATGGTTTTAATTTACACTTTCCTAATGGTTAATGATGCTGAGCGTTTTTAATGTGTTTTTTGTCATTTTAATATATTCATTTATTAAATTTCCTTCAAATCTTTTGTCAATTTTTAAATTATATTTATCTTCTTATTGAATTATAAGTGTTCCTTACATAAAGGACAGATCCTTTGTCATGTAAGGATATATATATATATGTATATATATCAGATAGATCTGACATATGACATAGATGATAGATAAATAGGTAGATATGAATATAGATATAGATTATGATGGCTTCGTGAAGTATTTTTTCCCAATATGAAGCTTGCATTTTCAATTTTTAAAGTGCCCTTAAATAAGCAAAAGTTTTAACGAAGTCCTCATTAACCAGCTCTGCCTTTTATTAGGTAAAGAAATAAAATATCTATCTTGTTAAAAACCTCAGTTATTTTAGTCTCTGTTAAAGAAGCCAAATCAATAATCTAATTAATGTATAAACATTAGTATACTAGAACACTACCAACTATCTATAATAAAAACGTACTGCTTTTAGAAACAGAAAAGTGTAAACATTTTTAAGATAAAGTCTTCATGTTCAAGAAAGCAACATAATAAAATATATAAACTCCAGTCCTCTCACAAACTCAAGTGGCTACAATAAAAACAACAGAAAGAGGGTGCTCTAGAAACTGGGAAAATACACTTTTTATACATTCAAAATATTGAGGAATGCAACACTATGTTTTGTGAGACTGCATTGTAAGAACAATTTTTTTTTTAATCCAGTTTAGGAATAATTAAAGGACCACTTAAGTATCCTGTTACTTTCTCTGTACTAATTCTCAGCTCAAGGGAAGCTGACACTTGAGGCAGTATATTAAGATTGTATGAAAATAATCTGTACCTAGTGTATAGCACAGGGAGCTCTACTCAATACTCTGTAATGGCATATATGGGAAAATAATCTAAAAAAGAGTGGATATATGTGTATAACTGATTCACTTTGCTGTACACCTAAAACTAACACAACATTGTAAGTCAACTATACTCCAATAAAAATTATTAAAAAAAGAGATACCCAGCAAATTCTGAAAATACTTTATGCTATTGATATTTAGATTCTCATTGTAAACACTCCTTCATTTTCAAATACTGATTTCATAAATATTGAATGTGATTATTTTTCATCTAATTCCTTGAAGAGAGTAATGTAAGGATTATGTTATATTATACCTATGCTTGAAAACAGTATTAAATATTTATATAATAAAAAAAAGACTATATGAGCAACTTTGGAAATTTTCACACATATTGGAACTACATAGACCAAAAATTCCAAAGTTGACCTAACCCATTTCCCGTTTAACACAGAAAGTGGGTCAAAAATTAACAGATACATGGCTGCTGCTGATTCAGTAGAAGATTAATCCTACCACTTAGAGAATGTGATCATTAAATCAACTTATTGTAGTTATCTAATGGAATAAAATGAAAGGAAGAGCTAGAGAGTGAAGAAGAGAGGGTGAAAATGAAATAAAATCAAACAGACAAATGTTTTCTTAATGCTGTAGAATTCTTCTTCTGCCCAAAGTGCAAGCAGACCTAATTTGGCAAAGTTGAACCCACAAACATCTTTGGTAGAACCTGTCTCAAATTTTAAAATTGAAGTATATTTGATGTACAATATTATGTTAGTTTTAGGTGTACAACTTAGTGATTCAACATTTAAAATACATTATGACTATTCAGGGTCTTTTGTGTTTCCATACAAATTGTGAAATGTTTTGTTCTATTTCTGTGATAAATACCAGTGGTAGTTTGATAGGGATTGCATTGAATATGTAGATTGCTTTGGGTAGTAGAGTCATTTTCACAGTGTTGATTCTTCCAATCCAAGAACATGGTATATCTCTCCATCTATTTGTATCATCTTTAATTTCTTTCATCAGTGTCTTATAATTTTCTGCATACAGGTCTTTTGTCTCCTTAGGTAGGTTTATTCCTAGATATTTTATTCTTTTTGTTGCAATGGTAAATGGGAGTGTTTTCTTGATTTCACTTTCAGATTTTTCATCATTAGTGTATAAGAATGCCAGAGATTACTGTGTGTTAATTTTGTATCATTGCAGCTCTATTTACAATAGCCAGGAGATGGAAACAACCTAAGTGTCCATCATCAGTTGAATGGATAAAGAAGATGTGGCACATATATACAATGGAATATTACTCAGCCATAAAAAGAAACGAAATTGAGCTATTTCTAAAGAGGTGGATAGACCTAGAGTCTGTCATACAGAGTGAAGTAAGTCAGAAAGAGAAAGACAAGTACCATATGCTAACACATATTTATGGAATTTAAGAAAAAAATAAATGTCATGAAGAACCTAGGGGTAAAACAGGAATAAAGGCACAGACCTACTAGAGAATGGACTTGAGGATATGGGGAGGGGGAAGGGTAAGCTGTGACAAAGCAAGAGAGAGGCATGGACATATATACACTACCAAACGTAAAATAGATAGCTAGTGGGAAACAGCCGCATAGCATAGGGAGATCAGCTCGGTGCTTTGTGACCACCTAGAGGGGTGGGATAGGGAGGGTGGGAGGGAGAGAGATGCAAGAGGGAAGAGTTATGGGAACATATGTATATGTATAACTGATTTACTTTGCTATAAAGCAGAAAGTAACACACCATTGTAAAGCAATTATACTCTAATAAAGATGTAAAAATAAATAAATAAATAAATAAATAAAATACATTATGAAATGATCACCATGATAAGTCTAATAAACCATCATTACAGTGTTGTTGACTCTATTTCTTATGCTGTATATTATCTCCATGTGACTTAATTATTTTATAACTGGAAGTCCGTACATCTTAACCCCTTCAGCTATTTCACCCAACCCATCACCCCATCTCAATTTTTAAAGCTAAAATAAAAATTAGTTTAAAAAAATAAAAGAGAAATTAAGCTAAAATGTAGAAGAAAAATACTCTAAATAAAAGTTTAGAAAATACCCCATATCTTACTACCAAACAAGCAGATGTCCTCAAACTCTGCAGTCTTTTCCAACCCTGCAGCATTTGCTCCTGATGACTCTTTTATTTTATGAAGCCTTTCCTGCAGGCTATATAGATGCCATCCTTTCCTAGTTAACTCCTCTTAGAACATGCATTCTATCCCTCACTTCATTTGTTAGCTCTTTGCACTACTACTTTTCCATCCCTCTCATTAGATATAGTGTCATCACTCTCCACTGGTGATAATATCCATACCCATGCTTTAAAGTATTATCTTTATGACCATGAAATATACCAGTAAATTCTGGGAAATTGTTAAACATTTTATGAACATCTCCAACAGGATGGTTATTAGGCATGTCCACAGCAATCTGTGAAAAACATATCCAGTGTCTTCTCCTTGTTTCCAGGTGTTTTGTGAAGGATTTACATAATGAATCTTTGATAACAGTCAAACTTGTTTTTCCCCTCACTGCAATACATTGGGGACATTGGCCTTACATATACCTTAAATATATCCTGTTTTCTATTCTCGCTAACACCAACATCAAGGAATCCAAAACTGCCCTGCCTCTAATTCCTTCCATCTAATGTGCACCCTGGACTTAGCTTATTAATTTGTCCATAACTGCTTCTCCTTCAGTCCATCCCAGATGATATTTTTAGACTGGTCTTATGATAGCACAATGAAGATTACATGACACTCATGTTGAAAAACATTTGAAGACTCCTTACAGCCTGTAAAATTAAATTCAGTTAATTCAGTGTTTAAATATCTTTTTCATGATGCTTATGGAAACATTTTCCTTTTCTGAGTCCTGTGATGCCACATATTCTTATTTATTCTACTACATTAGCATTCATTCTCTATCTTTTTCTCCTTACATGCTCTCTCCAGATCACCTCCATTATTCACATGACATCTAAGTTACCATATTCTGAGTTCCAAATATATATCTCTAGACTAATATCTCTAGAAAGCATACATTAAATTCCTTACTTGTCAATTCTATGTCATTGTCTTATATCTCAGAACTCACTTGTCCAAAAGAGCATATTTCTTAACCTCTGAAATCTGTACCCCTACACAGGTGTTTCTCATCATAGTAAATAATGCCATTTCCCATTTGCTGAAATGAGAAATCCACACTTATTATCTATTTCATTCTTCTATCGAGCCTCTGAACCCAATTCATCAGCAGATTTATATTCATATAACAATTAGCTTTAGATTATTACTTCTCCTTGCTTGAACTATGACTTCTTTCTAACTAGTCTCTATGTTTTAATCCTTGCCACTCTCCAAACTATTCTTTGAAATAAAATTCAAATTCCTCAACATAATTTTAGAAGCCCTGCAGGATCTTGGTTCTGCTTACCTCTTCTGACTCATCTCCTGCTGTTCTTACCAGCTGCTCTAATCCCCTTCACTATACCATGCTTTCACCAGATCCAGAACTTTGCACATACATTTGCTTCCATTTTACCCTAATCCCAAGATAAGCCCTTCTCTTCTTTCAACTCTCACCAAAAGTATCTCATTATCAGAGAAATATTCCCTGAAGACCAAAGCATGATAGGCAAATATTTTTTTACCTGTTTTAAACCCTAATTTGTTCTCTTTTCATTCTTTATCACAATTTATAATTATTTAATGTATTTATGTTCTTACTTGTTCTATTATCCCAACTATGTATAAACTCCCTGAATGCATGCATTTGGTCAGCCTAGAAGTCTAGGCCTGGGAGCTAATACAGTACATGACGTATGGTAGATAGCTGAATACATCTAATGAATGGATAGATAAACTCTATGCATCATCTCCCTTGTCTACTTGATAATTTTCAGAATAGCTAAACATATTTTACTTCTAGTGTTTTGGTTTTACTCTTTTTTCCTTTGAAATCTCATTTTACTTTTAAAGCTCCAAAGTAATGGAGCTTTCCTGAAATGTCACTATCCCTTTCAAAAAACAACTAATTAACCAACCAGTTATGAAAGCAAGATTTTCAATAAATAGACTGTAATTTATTTCTCTATGAAATCTCACAGTATTAGGGGAAAGGTTTCTTTTTCCTAAGGAATTCTCATGATACATTACTGTGGATATAGAAATTGTGTCTCATAAAAATATCCTTTAGTTTAAATAACAAAGTGCTATATTGTTCAACATTGAATGCTGAAGAGGTGTTTTTGATATATCTAGAAACATTTGTTTAAAAATATTTACCTTTTAAATGTTAACTACTAGTTAATAGGTATGTTGACTGTGAGTGAGGCATGCAGTACATTCAAAAGACTCAAGAATTAATATTATTGGGTTTTGTTTATAAGCATCAATAGAAAACATGAATAATTATGCTTCTTAGGCTTTTCAGGAGTATATATAAAAGCATAATTTAGAGTTATTAGAGAGTCTAAACTGAAAAAAATCCTGTTCCTGCATGATTCCTGAAGTTAAATCCGTGGTAATTGCAAGTGGGTGGGTGGGTGTTATGTTTGTATGGGTTTTATCTTTTTAAGGGACTGGAGTTAGAAAAGATTCCAGAATACATAGCCATCAATAAGTACCTGCTCAATTGTTTCCTGCCTTTACTGAAATCCAGTATAACATAAACTTTGAAAGTGATAGGTATGCTGATTTGAGGTTAACTTAAAACATAAACATTATTATTAATATAAAGAAAAAACATCACTCTTTTCCTGTGATGTAAACATTTTTTTCTTATATTGTTTTTCTGAAAAAATGGGGCCACCCTATGACCTTTAAGTACAGAGAATGGGTGGATTTAATTCATGAAATAGTGTGTTGCTTAATCACACAGACCTCGTGAAAGCCCTTTCTTATAGACATGAAAACTTGTTTTGGAGACAGAGCTAAGAAATATTTGCCATATAAATTATTATTTTACTGGGATTTACATGGAGGCTTAGTTGAGGACAATATATTTTTGGCTCTTAGTACACAAAAATATCCTAGTCAGCTGTCATGGTAAAATAAAAATTTTGAGGGATGCCATAAGTCAAAGAAACATCACCACTATTTTATGAAGTAATATTAGGCAATGTTTGCATAAAAAAGCGGGACATATTATGAAGGCCTTGTCTGTGATCTCAGAATGCAGATTGTTTCTTGTACATGAATATCTAATAACTACAATATTTCATGACATGAGGTAAAATAAATCCATGGTTCAATAATCTGGCCCCGAAATCTGGCTTAAGTCTTAACTATCTCTAATTTTCAAGTCCACTATTTGATTTAATTGCATGTTACTTTATCTTATTCTCATTTACTCATTAGGACTTTCTTTCTTGATTGTGTGTAGTAACTACTAATTATATGTAACCTGTTGACCTCTCATCTTAAATTCTTCACTAGTGCTAGTTTTCTTATATCTAGTTTTTTTTAATAATCATTAATTCTTTTACTCTTTATTTTTTGTGTTTTGTTTATAAGCATCACTAGAAAACATGAAAATTATGATTCTCATGTTTTCCGTGAGTGTATTTAAAAGCATAATCTAGAATTGTTAAAGAGCTTAGGCTGAAAGAAATATAACAAATATGCTGTTTCTATTTTGTTACAGTTGGGAAAGGTAATTATTTCTCTAGCTCTCTTTCTTCTGTAAATGTGTTCTAAGTGTCAGAATTCTATATCTGTCTGTCTAGGTCACACCTATGGTTGTAGGCTAAGTGAGAAACCAAATGTGAAAGAAATGCAAATATTCAGCACAAAAGATGAAACTGTAATATTTGAAAGAACCCATAAGAGAAGTAGCTTTTCTGATACTCTTTATTGATTTATATGATCTGATGTTATCATTTTTATAATATCCTCATTTTTGTTTAGACCTTCAATACTCTTTGTTTTGGAGATTTATCAATATTACCTTTTATAATCATAGCCAGCTTTTTTGTGCCTTGACATTCTTCCCAAACCTCTTCACTTCATTTTGGTCAAGGTTGCTACAACATCAGATATATTGCTTTTCTAGAACAATCTGTCTTCCATTTCTAGTTTTGAGAATTAATTTGTTATTGTAGTGCAAGAAAGAGATGACTTCCTGAAAGAAGAATGTGCAGAAGTAGAACATCTTCTGGGAGGAGAAGGCAAGGGCCTTGAGTTTCATGGATGCACAGGGAGGACAGAGAGCAGTTGTAGGGGCATCACACAACCAGGTCAGTAGTCAGCTGAACATGGAGTTGGGGGCTCAGGGGATGGCACAGGAGAAATATGTGAGAACTCATGGTTTTGCCTCCACTTACAGGGGTCTGGAATTTAAAGCCCAGTCATTTAAACAATGTACAGAATACTAAATACTTAGATTTTACAGAAGGCAGAATTGAAAGAAGTACAAACACAACATTTGAATTTAGACCTAGTTTTAAATTCCATTATAACTTCCTGATTGGCAAAGGACCTTCAGTTTACTAATTTTTTAAAACGCAGTTACTAGTTCTCCACAAGGCTACTGGTGACACTGAGGTGATAGCATTTAACTGCTTTGCATCAATAGAGCAGAAAGAAAGCTCTTATGAAAAAGTCTCCATTATTATTTTGATGTAGAAATAATGCTCCGTTTTGGTATTGGATATCTTCCCTGAGTTAAAACTGTGATATGGATGCTCCCTGTTTTCTGTGCCCACCCCGGCCCGAGGATATTGTACTAGAAAGAGCCTCATATTGAGGACTATTTAGTTAAGACAAAAACAAAAACAAAAAAGCAAAAAACAGTAAGATATTATTTTTGCTTTGCAACATATTCTTCTGAATATTCCACATGTAAAAATAACAGTAAAATACAGAAGAGAGGGAGTTGGGTCTTTGTCAACTTTGGATTTTCTATCAGTTAGCGTCAAAATAAGAAACAGAGGACACACGGGAAAGAGGAGTGTTCCTTACAAAGAAACCACATAGGATAGTGCTGTAATCTGAGGCTAGTAGTGGAGAGTTATTAACACGTATAGTCCTGAAAGAATTCCAGCTATATGACATTATGGAAAAGGCAAAAGTATGGAGATAATAAAAAAGAGCAGTTGTTGTCAAGGGTTAAGGAGGACAGAGAGATAAAAAGGGATACTTAGAGGATCTTTAAGGTGGTGAAACTGTTCTGTATGATATGACAATGGTGGATATATATCATTATACACTTGTCGAAGCCCATAGAGGGTACAATGAGTGACCCTAATGTCAACTATGGACTTTGTGTGATAATGATGGTCAAAATCGTTTCATCAATTATAATAACTGTACTACTCAGGTGAAGGACATTGATGGTGAAGTCAGTAACTTGTGTGATGGCAGAAGGTATGAAGGTATGCTGAAACTCCCTGTTCTTTATGCTCACATTTGTTGTGAACCTAAAACTGCTCTAAAAAATAAAGTCTATTAAAGTAAAATTACAGTAATCTTACTCTCTTCCTTTCCTCCAGTCTCTTGCCTGGTTACTTATGGGCTAAAACAACTGGAATCCATTAGTGTACAAGAGCATTGTTAAAATACACTATGTAGTCCAGCCAATCAGAGGGGAGGAAGAGGAGGGAGAGTGAATCCTTTGAGGCATAAATGGGAGATGTCTAGCAAGGACTTCTTTTGAATGTTGCAACTGTTACAAAAATTCCTGACAGTGTTTTCAGAGCAGCATTCCTTATTATCAATGAGTTAGAGCATTGCATTAAAACTTATTGGGAAAACTCAATATGTGTTGAGTGACCTTGACAACACTGGTTACAGAAAAAAAAATCCTTGGAAAACACCATTGGATCATATGTAGCATAGTCAAATATAGCACATAATTATTAAAAAAAACTATTAATATATATAATAGCATCATAGGTAGATTTCTAATAAATATTTGGAAGATTATTAATGTGTGGATGAAACAGAATATTCTAGAGAAGACACAAATAAAATAAATCTTAGTAACAGTGTCCTAAGATGAACTTATTATTCTTAAAGCAGTATAAGAGAATGACTAGCAACTTGGATGTGACAGACACACCTGGGTATAAAACACATCTGTGATAATTTCTAGCTAGATAATTCAGATAACTTGTTTTTCATCTAAAAAATAATACAGAATAATAATATCTACCTCAGAGATATCATGGTGGAATTTAAAATAGATAATGTATATAAAATATTTAACCCACTGCAATGGTCATATAAATCATTCAATAAATATTGACCATAATACGACTACCACTGAAATTATCATTAATATTAACATTAGATTTTTTTTATAAATTGTAGTACTACTGATTTTTAAAAATGTTCACTCATTTCTGCATTATAACGTTTGATATAGTTGTAAAACCGTCCTGTGTTTATCTTCCCGAGTATTTTGTTTAGTAAATAACTTATGAGAAGAGCACATTTTGTGTCTTTTAAAGCTACTATTGGTCAGTCTGTACCTAGGGGAAGTCAATCTTTATTATCTGGTTTTTCACATGCAAGGGAAACATTGTTACTAAAACCTTTATATTCCTGCCAGGATATTGGCACTGCAATGAGAATAGCAGAGAAAGTGCTTAATCAAAGGTCATCTACTCAAATCAAATTCTCAGTGTGGAATTTATTGCTAAAGAGAGAACCAAAGACAAACAAAGAATTTGACATTTGAAAACCAATATCAAAGCATAAAATATAAAAATTCTGTAGCTTTGGGACTCAAAATTATCTGAAACTTGAGCAGTAGACATTAAAATACTTTAATTATTTCGATATGATTCAAACATTTCAATTAATATTAGTTTTTGACTGTGATACCATTTCAAAATAATAACAACCTCAAACATTATACAGATCCTCAGAGTCATTTTATTACCATTAATAACAAAGATCAATCATAAATTATTCATAATACAAGCACCCGATAATTGATTTAGCACCCTTCTAAAATAAGAATCTAGAGATTGTAAACAATTGTCATTCATTCCAACTTTCTTGGGGACAATTAAGTCTCATGGATATCTGTGTTGCAGGGATACATGCACATATTTTTTACTGAAACTACTTGTAGTGGAAAACGCCAAGTGAGAAAATGGCCATATCTGTAGCAGTGTTTTTGAAAGAATAGGAGTTATCCGGGTAAGAAGCAAATAACTAAATAAGCAATATCTTTTGTGCCATTTTTTTTTCTCTAGGACCTAATAGAAGAGGTATTTACCAAACTTGTTAAATTGATGTTAAATGTGGAGTGATATATCCCGTTATTTAAACTAGACTCTAAGAAATGCTCAGCATTTAGATATGGTGTGTTCCAGATCCTGAACAAAGGGAAAATTCTTAAACGATGTAGATATGTACAGAAAGAATCTAATTATGAACTAAATAACTAGGGAAGACATTCCCATGAAAAAAGAAATTTAAAAAAAATCAAGATATTCAGTTATATATGGATTGAAACTGCAAACCTCGCTCCTTGAAGTTTTGACAGGGTGAGATGACAAAGATATTGAGAATATATGAAATTTTAAACTGTGAAACTGAAAATAGGAAGAAATTTCTCTAAGCTCATGATTCTTTTGTGGAAGTAGGAAAACAAAATGGTGAGAATTACTGGGGTAATTACAAACAAAGATGTATATGATAGCTTCAAACAATTTACATCTGTTCTTCTCTCACATTTTATTACATTTGTGGATTTTACTAAATATTTTCTTTGTATAGGGATTTTAGAATTTATCACAAACTTGGAATAATGAACAGATATGCTGAATTCATAGATCTATGCAGTATAATATTACATGAAGCATTCTAAATTGTGGAGGGGAGAAAGTGTTTCTAGAAATACTTAAAAGTCATATATAATTTCAATGAAGTAGTGGAGAAAGGGCATAAATTTTTCTTTATGGTTAATGATTTGGTTTGGGGGAAATAAATATGCCACTGGACACTGATTTTAGTGAATCCACTATGTATGTGTCAAGATGCAAGAAAGAGATGGATTCATTTTCAGGTGTAAAGAAATAGCCTCACAAGAAAGAAATGAATTTCTAATAGCAGAATTGGATCTAAGTATTTGCCAATTATGCTGTTGGATTAAAGGAATATCTCAGAGAAAAAAGCTCCTACTTGTCGATTTCTGTTTTTGTTTTCTCTCTCATGTTTTAGAGAACTGATAAGAAGAGATCTTCTTTACCTTGGGGAACAATTCACTTACTCTAGTGAGATTGAAAGTATGTTCATTTAGCCTAGGCGGGGATACCACAATCCATAGTAAAAAAAAAAAAAAAAAAAAAAGGATTGTGTTGATACTGAAGACCTCTGCTGTATGTAAATAGAAAAACCTTTCCATTGCTGAGAGGTCGACTGGAAATCATACACCTGTGATTAAAAATATTAGAATGTTTAAATCTATTAAGTAATATGTGTTTGCTTTTCTGAAAGGGGATTTTGACTAACATCACGGTTCAGAGAACTTTTGTTTTCAAGGTAAGTGTGTTTCATATAATTTTATATCTTAAAAACACAGTGAAAATGGTTTTCAAGTGGAATCTATTCTTGCTTATGAGTTCTAAAACAAAAGACATTTGTCCAGATTGGTGGATTATGATGGAGTGATAAGTTTGGAATAAAATTTGTGCAGCTGGGAACATCCATGAAACTGGGAATTCCCTATTTCCCAAAGACAAGATTACCTTAATGCCCTTTAATTTTCTCTTAACATGATACTTGTGACACATTTGTTACCTGACCTGTAGAGTTGCTAATCAGGAAAAAAACACCCAGAAATTACTAATATACTAAACAAAAAGGAATAAGATATTTCTCTGATTGCAAAAATATGTCTAAAGATTAGTTCTGAGTTTTGCATGAGCTATTATTCCTATAGCCAAGAAATGCCAGAAAGTGTTAGATGGAATAACATATCAGCAATAAGCTGTTTTTAAAAGGTTTTAAAAATTGGAAAGTTATCTAGCAAATCCTAAAAGTCAAAAGGTTAAAGAACCCTGAGACTGGGCTGAGGTGAAATTAAAGACAGCAGTCAAGTGGAAGGAAAAATCAAGCTTCCCTTATGCTTCTCTTTCTTTCACTGTAGGTTGTTTCCAGGAAAGGACATAGGGAGAGAATCCTTCTAGTGTTGAATTCTGATGTATAATTTATCAAATCCACAGGGTAATTCAGTCAATGATTTTTATGTTTTTATCTTTATGCAAGATTGCACTGTGCATTTTGCTTAGTCTGTTAAATGGATAGGAAGAACTGAAAGCAAAAATGTTGTATTGGATTTTCACTTAGAGTCACCAGAAGCCTAAAGATTTCAATTAGTCGAATTTTCATTTTGTAGGGCAACATTCTCTCCTGAAGTTTTATCCTTACCCTATGCTTCTTCTGGCATTGTTCTTAAAGTAGGCAACATTATTTTAAATTATTTCCTTCCTATTATAACTTACACTTTCATAAAATCAATCCAATGAGTAAATTGTTTTCATTCTACTTGTATTAATGCATGAAAAACAAGTGAAAGGAAGAATTTGGTAGTTTCTGTGCTTAAAGAACTTTAAATATAATTAGAAAATAAAAGAAAAAATCACCAGCCAAAAATATTCTGAAGTGGGGAACAACATTTCTTGAAGCAAAAAGTAGGTTCTGTAACAATTAATGTGATGTTTTCTAAAGAAGAATCTATTACTCATGTTGAGGGAGCACTAGAGAAAAATTATCCAAAGCAATACAAGGGAGTTTGAATTTTGCCTCAAGGATTGTCTTTTTTTTTTTTTTTTGGCCTCAGCTTGTGGGATATTAGTTTCCTGATCAGGGATTGATCCCAGGCCGTGGCAGTGGCAGTGAGAGCACCAAGTCCTAACCACTGGACCGCCAGGGAGCTCCCAATGATTGCCTCTTTGTGGAGACTTACTTGCATGTGCTATGAAGGAGATCAGAAGATCATATTATATTTTCTTCCTAATAGTTCATGACCAGAATTAAGACATGAAATACAGATTAGCAAAATGTTACCTTTTTTTGGTATTAGTCTATGTGAGTGGATATGAAACAGAATTTACTATAGATTATTAATGCAACTAGATCCATGGGTGTAATACTTAATAAAATTATTACAGTGTGGCAAATGTTGAAATAAAAGCACAAAAAATGCTTTTTTATGGGAGGATGGTAGCAGCGGTCTTTCCCTAAGTATATGGTCAGAGGAGATGATATTTTGCATAAACTTGATAGTTTATTACCTAAACACATAATTTTAAAGTTTCTTTATTTATATTTACCTATATAGTACCTAAAACAAACATTTGTAATGTGTTGTAGCATCTGACACAAAAAAGTTAAGACACTGGCAGTACTATCTGCAACTATTTAGGATAAAATTTTCATAAATCAAATAAAAATAATGTTATTATGTAGGAGTTTAAAGAGGCTAGAATGAAAAATAGTAAAAAAGGAATTACAGTTTTATATGTTTTGCAAATAGGAAGTTCGTGAGTTTTGAATAAGTGGGAAGGTGATTGAAAAGAAAGGGAATCCTAGAGAATTAAGGAATAAAAAGGCAAATACAACAGTAGATAACCTTTTGCACAATAGGCAAAGACATGAGTAAAATGGATTTTTATGAATAATAATTGGATTTGAGAATTTCTCCATTTCTCACTGAATACGGGCTTCTACTGAGTAAGGCAGTTAGCACAAAGCCATCCACCATTCTCCCTGCTTGTAAGAGAAAGTATAAAGAACATAAGGACTGATAGATTCATTAACACTCCTTAATTTAGTCAAATAAAGTTAATGTACATTCAGGGGACTCTGAAATAGATTTTTGTTAGACTTCAGCAACACTTTACCTGAAATAGCCATTTGACTGTTTTACAGAAATGAATCTGGGCCTGCTTCATCTCTAATGTGCATATTGGGTAGATCTGCCATGATTATGGAGTGTAGGAAGGGGTAAAATTGCAGTCATTTATGTGGCTGAATTTTATTTTTTTAGAGAAAGGAAAATCAAATTGTATATAGTGAGAAATAAAATATTTGCTAATGTGAGATCTATAGGACATGGATTTTGAGCAAGTTTGTTAGCACATAATATCCTTTTAAATATCAGAGGATTACCTAAGGACCTTTGTAATATGTTGAAGCTGTTAATTTATTGACTTTCCGATGGATTCCATGGTCATACTATATTCATAAAATATTTGAAACAATGGGATTCAGGTTCAACTATTACTATCTTCTAAACATTCATGACATTTAACATTTTTGAATATCCTCATTGGAATAATTCCCTGTTTACTTTAAGTGGCTACTGTAAGAACTAAATAAAATTATACACACACACACACACACACACACACACACACACATATATATATATATTAGTTTGAAAATATTAAATAGTAACGATTAATGTTCCTAAAATGTTATCAGTATTTTTCTTATCAGCCTAACTAGCTCTCACTTTACAAACAAGGGTATACCAATGAGTATTCAGGGAAAAAAATACATTTTATTGATATGTGTATGTGGTGTGATAATTTTTTAAGACTAAATATCAGTGAATTTAATTTCTGGATGTATTAGTAGATAACAGATGAGTAGAAAACAAAAGAACTATATGTATAACTTTCCTCAAAGACACATTTTGTGATTTATCTTTCTTTATATATGCAGCTTTAGTTAATTAATGTTTTTAATAATGTTTTATTTTGGAATGATTTTAGTATTATAGAAAAGTTATAAAGATAGTGCAGATAATTCCTATATATTAGGATTCTCCAGAGAAGCAGAAGCAATAGGAGGTGTGTGTGTGTGTGTGTGTGTATACCTTCCTAACAGGAATATCTTCTCACTTTCTCATTGTGAGGTAGGAACTGATGCCACTGGGAAGCACATATCCCTGACCATTAACTACTTTTTTGTTTTCTTTGTAAGAGGGAATATGTTGGGGAGGGACATGCACAAAATATGAAACATTAAATGCATTACAGCTGCAGTGTGGAGTAGCCCCAGTGAGTTTCTATGTTTGCTGGAGAGAAGGGAGGGCTAGCAGCAGATTCAGTCACAGAATGGGGACTGTGGTGGACAGAGGAGGAGCTCATTTCCTCTGCACATCTTGGCTATTAGATCTGTGTGTGTGTGTGGAAAAGAAGAAAAAAGAGCCAGTGCTCACTGATTTAAATATTAATTTTTTATTTTTATTTTTTTAATTTCTTTTTTACTTTCTAATGGAGGCTGAGGGGATTGGAGAAGCACGTCAGGGCAGGACCAGAGTCTTCCCTGGCATCACAGCCCACCAGTGCCACACTACAGCCCCAAGTGAGCACTACAAGCATGGCTGACCCAAAGGATGGGTTGGAGAAGGGGAATAAGACAGGGGCTGGAAGAGGGGCTCCGGGCCAATCACGGCACAGGCATTACCTCACATAGTATTGGTGAAGCCTGAACCAGGGTGCCACCTGGTCAGCACAATGACCACATCTCCCTTCTTGAAGAGATACTTACTATATATATATATATATATATATATATACATATACATATAGCTGTGTATATATGTGAGACTTATTCTAATAAGAAATTGACTCACACAGTAATGGAGATTAAGTCCTATGCTATTCAGTGTGTAAGCCAGAGACCCAAGAAAGCCTATGACACTGTTTCAGTCTGAAGGTCCATTGGCTCTAGACCCAGGATAAACCTATGTTACAGTTTAAATTAGAAGACAGGAAAAAATTTATGTCTCAGCTCAAAGGAGGTCAGGCAGAAGGGATTCCCTCTCACTCATGGGAGTGTTACCCTTTCTGTTCTATTCAGGCCTTCAACTGATCGAATGGGGTCCATCCAGATTAGGGAGGCCAACCTGCTTTACTTAGTCTATTAATTCAAATATAAAGCTCATTCAGAGACACCCTCACAGACACACCCAGAATAATGTTTGACCACATGTCTGGGCACCCTGTAGTTCAGTCATGTTGACCCATAAAATTAACCACCCCAGCTCCTGTACCCCATTATCCATTTTCCCCTAATGTTAACATTTTACTTTACCACAGAATATTTATCAAAACCAATACATGGGGACATTACCATTAACTAAACTTCATACTTTATTTGAATTTTGCCATTTTTTCCCATTAATGATTTTTTATTGTTCCAGGATCCAGTCCAGGACACTGCATTGCATTTAAAGTTAATTCATTTCAATTGTGTAATGTATTTTATTGTAGGATTATGCCACAATTTATTTGTTCATCCTCCTAAAGGTGGTGATTATTTACAAATTTCCACTCTTGAAAATATAACTATCCAATGAAATCAACTGAACTCAGTTAGAGGCATTCAAGAAGCAATACTACTCGTTCTCCCATTGTCTCTTCCATATGTCCTGGAAAAAAAAAAAAAAAAACAACTGACTTATTCCACAGCATTTTGTGTTAGTCTTAAAATCAGTGTCCTTTTATTTTTTTCAACTTTATTGATGTACAATTGACAAAGAAAATTGTAAGATATTTAGAGTGTACACTGTGATGATTTGATTTACATATACATTGTGAAAGAATTTTCCCCATTGAGTTAATTAACACATTCATCACCTCACTTATTTAACTTTTGTGTTTTGTTTTAGTGAGAACATATAAGTTTCACTCTCTTAGGAAATTTTCAAAATACAATATAGCCTTACCAGTCTCCTATTAATAACCAAAATGTATAATGTGATATGGCCATAAAAGCCTTGAATATTATTCACATTAAATAGACTCTTTTTCCTCCATCTGAGGTCGGTTTCTGGTTTTCAACTGTGCCATGGAGAGTGGAGCTTGGTTAGGAGATGTTATTAGAAGTGCAGTTTTAATCCTTGAAGACTGGGCAGGATGAATGGAGTTTAAAATAAAGATACATTAAGAAAAATTATCCCAAACTTGGAAATAAGGTTAAAAATTGGGCAATATGTCACTTTAAGGTCATATGAGGGCACTGTTTAACAGGTCCATCTTAGGATTATCCAGAGAACTGTACTTTATCCAATTCACTTCAAACAAAGTCCCAGATTAGTGAAGTTACATGTTAAATTACATATTTTTGTCCAAGAGAGATGCAGACACTTTCTTTCTTATGGGAAAGATAACCCTCCAAATTACTAGTTTTTGTTCCATAAGAAATCAACAAGTTTTGTAAGTAACCAGTCTTATTCAGTATTCATTTATTATATTGTCTACAAACCTCAAGTCCTCAAATGATCTTTGAACTTGTTATACTGTCTTAACTCTTTCCTTATAAATTCTTTTTCTTTGACACATGTTCATTTTGTATTTATTTGAACCATATGTTTAAACATTTTGAAAATCACTCTTTAACAGACAAAAGGATTCTGCTTTGCATGTTAGGTGATATTTAATCTGGCCTCTGTTCCCTCTGGGAAATGCAGATGCATAGTTGTTAGCTGCTCTTTTTCAGTATGTTTTTTGTATTTTCAGAGATTCTCTTGCAGTAACTTCTGACTGAAGCCAGTTGACAAATGATGCCTATTTTCTGGAAGGCTGCTTTACACTCCTTTCTTTACTGATGGGTCTACAGACACATCAAGCTCCTTTATTGGAATTCCACTTCCTCTGTAAATTCAAGTGACCCTCCATGCATCCTTTTACCACCATTAATAAGTACAGCTTGCTCTGAATGCGATCAACTGGAAAGACTATTTCAACAACAGCCTTTCTTCTTTATCCATCTCTAAATGATAACCAGGCACCAGGCTCTATTATTGCCAAACCTGAAAGAATGCTTTTTCAGATCTCTAGGTGGTTGGCCTGAAAACTCCTCACTTAGCTTGAGATATGAGGAAGAAGTATATTCACTTTCTATTTTTCTTTCCCCAGTGGGAACTCATTATATCAGTACCCTCTCTTTCCCTGAAGAAACCTTCTCCTCTGTCTCTTTATTATCCACATACTTATAAGTCTTGCCACTTTTATTCCATATATCTTTGGTTATTCTTGGCATGTACAGTTTGTTCTTTTGCATTCATATTTTCAGATTAGCTAGTTTTGAATCCAGTACTGTGAAAATTTTTCTAATATTCTGAATGATAATTTATAAATTTATGAATTAATTTTTTGATAATTAGAATCTTCATACTTTTGAATAATATTGTCCATGAACATGGTATGTTTGTCCAGTTTTTTAGATCTTCTTTTATATATTTTATTATAATTTTATAATTTTCTTTATAAAAGTCTTATAAATCATTTAGTAGCTCAATTTATATCTTGTAGTTTTCAGTTTTATAAGATTTTTTTAAAAAAATTATTATTTAATTATGATTGTAAAATGTTCTGCCTTTTGAATAATATTTTTATGCCAAACAACATTGTTATTCACTATTTTATTTCTAATGATTTCTAGATTCTCCAAGGTTTCCCTGTCCTATATAATTAATGACATTTTTCATCTAATTTTATATCATGTATTTCATTTTCTAGATTTATTGAAATTAGCCAGGATCTGCTACCCTCTCTGACAACACACAGAGCCTATAAAGTTAAAAGGAAAGAATGATAGTGAGTGTAATTCTATTCTTGACTTTATGGGAAACATGTCTAAAATAACTATATATGTGATGCCAGATTTAGATTTGTTTGTAAGTTTGGGCCATTCCCTTAATTAGTTAAAAAATTAGCCAATTTTGTTGCTACAAATGTTTAGTTGATCAAAAATGAATTTGGATAAGGTCTATTTTCTTGTGAATTTATTAGTATAATTGTATGCTTTTTCTTTAAATCTTTCAATTTACTACATTAGTTTTAATATTTTGAAAACCTTGAATTCTTGTGATACAGCTTTACTGATGATCATATGCATAAATACCTTGATAAATAAGCATGAACAAAATGTAATAATACTTGTGTACTAAGAAACAATTGTAGGAGAGTTGCTTTTAAGTCTTGTATTCTATATGTATTATCTAACAACCCTTATCCCTAATTTCCTTTTGCATTAAAATGTCTTTAAAAAGTAAACTTTAAGTGAATAAAATATTTTATATAATAATCTACTTTTATTCAAGCATTTGTGATTGCCATAGGTTGAGTTTTTTATTATTATTATTTAAACTCAGATATTACAGTAGTTTAGGATCTTTTCCTTAATGCTTCCAAAGGGATTAAAATATTTTGTCTATGTAAATATTAGGGAAATTAGAAGAATCAGACAAATCATAAATATGCAATACAGTTATATTGTGGAAGAAAAGTTTTATGATTGTTCTAATTCAGGAAATGTTCTCTCAGTAAACACTGGCTAGCTTAACTAAATGCAGCTGTATTTCTAGGGATAGAAGGGCCAATACAAAGCAGCATAACTACCCACACATCATCTAAAATATAAGGCTTGAATACAATTCATACAATTGTTGGGTAGATTCTTTTAAGCTATGTTTATTTATATAAATGTTAACAGAACTGTAATTGCTCTACTCATAATTTTTCTTTGAAACACTCTGAACATGTAATGGAATCTTGTATATTGTGGATACTCAGTAAATACTGTTGAGTATTTGACTGTCTTCATTTCATTATTCTCATTAACAGTAATATACACATTGGCCATCTACCTAGAAAAATAGCCTTCAGGCAAAATTTTAAATAAATGGAAATTATTTATATTAGGAAAGGGAAAACTCAAAATTGAGTTAAAACACCACTTTAAAAAGTATAATTTTATTTTTTCAAAGATATATTTTAAACTTCAACATGTATGATTATTATTATAAAAAAATTGGATAGAAAGAGTTATTAAATAATGGACATTATGATCATTTGTTTTCTTGTCTACTTTGTGGTCTCCCCTTTTTTTAATGGCTTCTTTTTGTAGTGGAGAACAAAACTGATATTTTACCCCCAGTCATCAATGACAGTGAAACAGGTCATGACCAGGCAAATATCTATTAATGTATTTTGGTACATCCAATATCACTTCAAAAGAAAACTAAACAAACAAAACAAACAAAAAATAAGACGTTAGCCCCAATCTCTGCCAACTAATCAAATTTCTAACATTTAACATTGGACTTTACAGCTTTCACAGAAATTCCTTGAACTGGTTCATCAAAAATCACCTGGGCCTCCCTGGTGGCGCAGTGGTTGAGAGTCCGCCTGCCGATGCAGGGGATACGGGTTCGTGCCCCGGTCTGGGAGGATCCCATATGCCGCGGAGCGGCTGGGCCCGTGAGCCATGGCCGCTGGGCCTGCGCGTCCGGAGCCTGTGCTCCGCAACGGGAGAGGCCACAACAGTGAGAGGCCCGCATACCGCAAAAAGAAAAAAAAAAAAAAAAATCACCTGTGTTACTGTAGCCAGAAGATATTTACAATGTTGCAAAGAAAATAGCAAACAAAACCTTCAAATAAGTCTGAGTTGGGCATAACCTCTTACACTGTCAGAATGTATGCCATTTCAAAAAGAAAGAAATAAAGAGGGTGGGAGGGAGACACAAGAGGGAGGAGATATGGGGATATACGTTTATGTATAGCTGATTCACTTTGTTATAAAGCAGAAACTAGCACACCATCGTAAAGCAGTTATACTCCAATGAAGATGTTAAAAAAAAAGAAAAAGCAGAGAGACCTACAACCACACGGACACACACACACAAAAACACAAACGCATGCAAACACACACACACACACTCTGCTTCTTTCCCCAGCCCAAATAAAAACAGCAGACATGAACAAAATTCAGAATAGCAGGTAATTCACAGAGATTTTGTTTAAGAATCATAAACATTTTCACAACACTGGAACCCAGAAAGGAGGCAAGGAACAAAGAAATAAGTATCATGATATAATGCCCATGATGGTATGATTCTATTTTAGAATCATGTGGGTGTATGAGTAACATCTTTGGGAATTTGTAGAATTAAAATATTAACAGTTAATCATCAAAAGAAACTAATGATTATGAACAAAAGTCAAATTAAACCACTATTTCATACCATATATAAAAGTAAATTCTAAAAAGAAAAAGTCCAAATTAAAAAAAAAAATAGAAAGACATTTAGCAAAATAGAAGATACCAAGGAAAAAACATATGTAATATATTTGAGTACAAGAAATTCATATTTTCCAAATAGAAGAACAAGTCAGAGAAACATAAAAGAACTGCGAGAAAAGATCTGAAACATATAAAAGAAAAAAAAGGGGTGGAATGATATTTTAATGCTCCAGTAGCTCCTGCAAATTAAAGAGTAAAATACCTTTAAACTAAATGGAAATGATGGTAGAGATTATGACAAGAATATACAGAGTAGAAAAGACTATCAATTCAAATTTTCAATAAGTGTTTTAAAAGATGTTCAACCTCTTTTTTAATCAGGAAAAAGCTAATCAATGACTAACAATTTTCATTGATTATACTGGCAAATATGTTAATGACTAATATCATCCAATGATGGTGAAGGCAATCAAAAGGAGCTCTCTCATGAATTTCCAATGGAAGTGCCAATCACAACAACCTTTTGGGCAACTAAGCTGACAGAATCTAAAACTGAAATTTGCATTCCACTATATTCAACATTCTCACTTCATCATAAAAATATGGAAAGAAAAGTCCCATTGTTTAAAGATTCCCTGCAGAATTCTCTGAAGGGATAACAAATAAAAGGATCCTAAATACCTACTAATAGGAGAGTGACTAAAAAAATCATAGCATGTCCATAAATATCTGATATTACACAGTCATTAAAGAAAAAAATCGATTTCTTTATAAGCATAATGCTCAGTGAAAGAAGCAAGTTTCAGAATAATGTATATAATAGCATTTTTATAAAAACAGATTTTATGTATGTGTGTATATATATATATATATATATATGTGCTTTAATATGTTTATATGGACATAGAAAAAATACTTGAAAAGATGTCCATTATACAGTTAATATTTTTCCTTGTGGAGTGAGAGAGGGGAATGGAGAGAAGGGAGTGGGCATTTAGTTTTATCATGTGCTCTTTTTTTTTTTTTTTTTTCCCCATACGCGGGCCTCTCACTGTTGTGGCCTCTCCCGTTGCGGAGCACAGGCTCCGGATGCGCAGGCTCAGTGGCCATGGCTCACGGGCCCAGCCGCTCCGCGGCATATGGGATCCTCCCAGACCGGGGCACGAACCCGTATCCCCTGCATCGGCAGGCGGACTCTCAACCACTGCGCCACCAGGGAGGCCCTATCATGTGCTCTTTTGTGTCAACCATTGCCATGTGTAGTTTGTAAGGACAATCCAATAGAGTATAATTCTTGATTTTTACTGAAATAAGTGTACACTTCTTACAAATACTGTAGAACACAAGGCTCAGTTTCTTTTGGAAAAAAAGAAAAAAAATTCTCTTCTATTTCACAATTAATTTAGTGTCTATCCAATAGCAGATATTAAGCTTTACTAGAGTTTATGAAATCTTTAAAATTGCTAGGGAACCTTCAGAGGCAAGTAACACTTCCTTTAAGGGTATTTTAGCTATTTGGATGAGAGTTAACAGATTGTAGCTGTTGGAACATTGTGATCTAGTCTGAGTGATAAAGTGAAGCACTATAGTTCATGGCAATAAATGCCACCTGCAGTGAATTTATCAGTCAACTAATATTAAGAACATATTCGAGGGCACAGTATCATTTCTCAGTACTTGACATCCAGGCACAAAATATTTTCTAATGTTTATTAGCACCATATCAGTTGATAAAAAAGGTGGCTTTGTTGGTTTCAGAAGTGCTTTTCCCCAGGACCATAATACACTGCTGCTTTTGGCAATGTAGAAAGTGAGATTTCTGTAAAACTATAAAGTTCAATGCATTTACTGTATATTCCATTAAGTATTTACAGTCATAATATAGTGTGAGGCATGTGCATTCATTAAAACATTAATTTTATTACATTGTTTCAATAAAAGAAATTGAAATAATCAGAATATTTTTTAAATAAAAGGAAATAGTAATTGTATAAAATTGAACATTCTGATTTGATGTTAATAGCTTCTATATTACCATTGTTTAATAACATTCCAAATTGTTCAATAACCAGAGAAAATATGTAAAATTCTTATTAAATTAAAATATATCCCATAGCACAAAAATAACAAAAACTTTGAAAAAATGCTTTTCAAACCTATCTGTATGATTAAAAGCTTAATTGAAGATAAATGTTGATAATGATATCTTGAAAGACAGTTTGGATCCTCATTCAGTTTGTATATTAACCGTGGAAAAGTGCTTGCTTTCAGACTTCCCTGTGCTTAGGCTGACTTTTCACACCACTCTTCTCATATTACTGATTAACTTGTGTGAATGTAAATTTATAAATGTGTGCCTTGGTAGGTTATAACAACTTTTCATACAGTATTTCTCTCTGGGCTTCAGATTGCTATTCTTTTTTTCATTTTCTTTCTGTTATGCCTCCAACTCCGTATACCAAGATTTGCAGCTAAGTAAACTGAAACCTCTATTAGTGGCTGAAAATGTGCCTTCTGATCCACTCTTGTGCCAGAGATAAAGATTTTGCCCTACAATTTCTATTAATTTAAATAATTTTAAATTACTTCTGCCTGTCTCTTCTTCCATTCTCTCAATTGCATGTTGATTTTTATTTATGTTTCCTTGATTATTTGTATATATCCTATATTTCCTGGAGAAAATATGATCTAACTTACTCATTTTTCTTTGTATTTGCTGGCTTGTATTTTATGAAATATGCTTGAGTAATAATAACTATATAGTTATAATAATAGTTATTATAAATAACTATTTATAGTTATTATAAGTATAACTATTATAAATAGTTATTATAAATAATAATTATATAGATAGGGAGTATAAACCATGTGCAAGGCACCAAAAAATCCTTAAATAAATATTTATTTTCAGTTTACACACCACAATGTAGAATGATAGTTCAAATGCAAAGAAGTCCTTAGTGAACAAAAATGTTAATATTCCTGTTTTAGGTTTGAAGAAAAAAAGTGAGGGGTCCTAAAACATATACATTGATTAACCTCCCTAAAGGCTGTTGCCTGCTTTTGGGATTGGGCTATAATTTATTTTATTTTGTTTTTAAGATATCTTAATTGATACACTGATTATTATTTAGATATTAACTGAAACTCTACAAGTAGAAGCCCAAAACTACTCTGGCAAGTCTATAAGGAATCCGTTTTTCCTTTCTAGTTATAAGATATATGCATTTCAGTTTAATCAATTTACAAATATGGAACTGAGGTTAAATAAATAAAATATAGCCTCTAGTCATTTTTCCTCAAAGAAAGAACCTCTCAGGGCAATCTGTCAGTTTACATTACAGTTAAAAAAAGTTTCAGAAGCATCGACCTCCAAGTAATAAGTACATAATAAAGTATAATATAAAACCTGTATCACAGAATTATCTTGATTTATATTACTAGCACAGATAGAATTATCTAACGGGATATGGAATACAATTGAAATAAAACAAAAAAAAAGCTAAATTTTACATTGTGTCTCACAATAGTTTTGAGGAAAGAGGTCTTGCTCAAGATCGTCATAAACTGACTTTAATGAAAGTCAGTAATTTATATACTGCATGTTGAACCATCTAATTTTTGTTTATGTTGATGTAATTGCTATGATGAAAGTGGGGAAAAAAGGACCAAACCACATTTTCAGAATACTAGAGTTTTATTTAGAGTGGTATTTTATTAAGTTAAAGATGAATAATAAATCGATTTGACTGGCCACTAAATCCTTTTTTTAAAATTTTACCTGATAAGATATACTTTATAATAAGGGACAACAGAGAGAAAGAACAATGGCAAACAATGAATGGTGCTGTAAAGAAGGCTGATTACCACTGATAGGTCTCTTCTTTATTCTTCTGTGATTTTCTTATTCATAATTTAGGTTCATTTAGAAACACTTGATATTATGTTATTGAATCAAAATTATGTCTATTAAAAATGAGATTGCATGGATCAGAAGAAAAGTAGGAAATATAACAAGAGTACATCCACAAACTCCTTTTCAACATCATAGTCAACAATTCTCATTAAATATGAACTTCAGTACAACCAATAGATGAAGCCTACAGCAATGATGGAAACCAGGAAAGAATGGTATTCACACAACAAATTTAATCAGTTTATACAATTGAAATTATATTCTATGATAAAAAAAATGAAAAGTCCCTCAGAGATAGGCTCAGAACACACAGAAACTGTTGTGATGTTTCAAGATACTTAAAAAAATATATATGTTTTTAAAAGTTCCATGAGATGAAAGGCTGAGTTTATAGTCTCAGTGGTTATATAACAGTCATGAAGCTCTTGACCTCAACTAACAAAGCATGGAATTAAATAAGACAAAATATGTACAGGCATACCTTGTTTTATTGCACTTGGCTTTATTGTGCTTCGCAGAAATTGTGTTTTTTTTTACAAATTGAAGGTTCAGGGCCACCTTGCATTGAGGAAGTCTGTGAGCACTGTTTTTCCAACAGCATTTGCTCACTTCATGATTCCGTGTCACATTTTATTCATTCTCTCAATATTTCAAACGTTTTCACTATTATCATATCTGTTATGGTGATCTGTGATCCGTGATTTTTGATGTTACTACTGTGAGTCACTGAAGGGTCAGATGATGGTTAGCATTTTTAAGATATTAATTATTTGTAATTAAAGTATGTAAATTGTTAATTTACACATAATGCTATTGCACACAAGCTACAGTATGGTGTAAACATAATTTTTATGTGTACTGGGAAACAAAAAAATCCTTGTGACTTGCTTTATTGAGATATTTGCTTATTACTGTGGTCTGGAACCAAATCCACAGTATCTCCATTGTATGCCTGTAATGAGTTCAATAAAAATCAACATAAACAACTATTTAGGAAGACTTTAATAAATCACTCTGTCTTTAAAAGAAAATGTAATCTAAAAAGCATAAGTGTATATCTTAGTGTAATATAATTCATTAGACTTTTTGATGCTATAGATATATAAATTAACATATAGATATGTAAAATGACAGAGTCATATGAAATTATTATACAATGTTTGGCATATAAATAAAGGACACGACATTTTTACAATAAAATTTAAAACTAATTCTGCAATCATATTCCAAATTAATGTGAAAACAACATTTAAAGCCACATTCCTTAAACTGCATTGCAATAAAACTAGAATTCAATGATTGCATGATTAATTATAAATCACCCAAAGTTATCAAATAATAAGTATAGCTGAACAGATCAATAGCCCCGAGAAAATTCGAAATAGTTTAATATATTTAGATCAAATAAACTTTCAACTTCTTGGCTTACTTTTTTAGTTAGCTGTAACTTTTACAATATACCCATGTAAATAGTTCAAGAGCACTAAAAAAAGTTTAAAAGTGTTCCAGTTAATTTTATGAAATGATCTAAATCCCACCTTTATTGGAGAGCAAGAAAAAGTAAACTCAACACCAGCCTTGTTTATCTGCAGGGTATGAAAAGGGAACGGTGGGGAGATTGGTACAGCTTGAATCACTTCTATTCTTAGGAATATGCCCCTGACTACTGTGTGGAGGACAGTGACTACAAGGGTTTGCGGGGGGGAAGCTGTTAAGGTCACGATGTCTGGAAACAAGATGGTAGCAGTAGAAGTAATTGGATGTGGTGTGTACTGGATATATTTTGAAAATAAACCTAATGTGATTCTTTAAATGACTGAAGGTGGAGTGTCAGAGAAATAAGAGGCCAATGTGTTTCCATGGCTTAAAGTCTAATTTTATTATAAACTATGGGCTGTGCACTTGCTTGCTCAAACTCAGTTCCTCTTCTCTTTGCCTGGAGCTTTAGACCCCAGCTTCACTCTCCTTTCACTTCCCAGATTGTGTCCTTAAATCTTTGGCATAATATTTCTCAAACACTTTTCCTCAGTTCTTGTCCTAGCTGTTTTTGTCATTGTGGAATCATATTGTAGGTCTCAGCTTAAATGTGCTCTTTCATAATGACTTTCATGAACATAGTGTTAAAGTGTAAGCCCCCTTACTCTCTTCTACATTCCACCAAAATAATTCTGTATTGCAACATATTATTTGTTTTCTTTACAATACTTTACATTTTGGAATCATTTACTTATAGATTTGATTTCTTACCTTGTTTTGTCGGTCTCACTGAAATTCAGTAAGTTTCATAAAGGCAGGAACTAACTCTGAATTAACTTCTAAAGCAAATTGGGTACATGCTGAGGACTTGGCTTATAACTGTGCCTCAGAAAACATGTAAACAAATGAGTAAATACAAACAAAATTAGAAAAATAACATCTCTCCCTGATATATTAAACATAGTTAATTATTAATAGGGTAATAAATTACTTTGTGAAAGAGAAATTTTATTTTAGTTAGAACTATCATAGAACTCATATTTAACTATGAAGAAATAGAAACACACTAGGCCATGTCAGGATGTGACAACACTGCCCCTTAACTGGATATCTTTCACTATCTCCTCATATACACCATCTTCTGTGTCCTACAAGGTCAACCCAAATAAACAACATTAAGAGTTCCTTTATCCCAAGGCTTCCTTTTAGGTTTATCCAAAGTTGAATACCGGCAGACGTTATAGAGGAGGAAGGAGAGTTAAGTTGGTGAGTATATTCCCTTGGTTTGCTCCATTATGGCTACTCCACACTGATTGCATTTCTTAATACACTCTGTCTCCAGTCCTGATAACTGCTTCCTCCCTTGTCTCTGTAGCATAAAGGCAGTATTAGCAGGTCTTTCTTATGAGGCCAAGAACTTCACTCTATTATGTTGCTTTCTTAACCCTCATGCCGGAGTCCAGCTCCAGCGAGTCCAGGGATACCCGAGGGATGGATAGAGTCGGTGAAGGAAATAATTCTATTACACTTCTTAAAGTATCAGCATTGCATGTTTCTCTTTCTCATGTCTTTATTCTTCATTCTTCCTCATTGTTTACAATCACAGGTTTATATATTGTACTTGATTACATTACCAGGTACGTGGACAAACAATCTTAGCACAATCAAACCTCAAAATCTTCTATAAAGATTTTTTTAAAACAAATATCCCCTAGTTTCTGGATGTCCTATTAAAATATTTCCCCAAGTTCCCATTAATCACAGGTTGTTTCTTAGTAACCAAGTCAAGCAGTTATATGATTATTTCAATTGTAAAAGTTGGAGCTACTTGTTCCTATTTTTCTTCTTGCATGAGCAACCTTTTACAATGGTTCCATGAAAATATTTACAATGTACCTGCATGCTCTTTCTCGTTGTTTCCTTCAACTGAGACAGTGTTTTCTCCCTATCCTGGCAACGAATTCTGCTCTAGTCATTTGTTTTTCTATAATTAATCTTCCTTTATAATAGAACCATAAATTTCATATGTCATCATCAGGAACTCCGGCCCATGGCCATAACTCCATACTAGAGGGTGTTTTACATAAAAAACATCCCCTTAGTTCCAGGCTCTTAATTCTTTACCTATTTCCCCAGGGCTTTAGTCGGTACTTCCCATTCTGTGGTAATTTCAAGAGGGGGGGCCCTAGAGGAATTTTTCTTTCACGTGGAGCAACATCCCTCCAAAATTGCCCCTGTATGTAAATTTATTATCATAAAACATAACAACGGAGCTGTAGTCCACCTTCCTGGCACAGCGCTGCCTTGCAGTTTCGTCTTCCATTGCTCATGACTTTGTCATGGTGCAATGGCTCCAGGATGACTTTCGACACCCTCACCCATATATTTTTAAATAGTCTCTGTATTACTTTTTTAATTACTCAAATTTAGTGTGCTTTTTTACCCATGCCAGAACCCCAACCAAAAAAACACTATTAAAACTATTATGTTGCAAATTATGTAACCTCTAGATATAAATAGTCAGACATAGAAATCAGAAATAAAAGGTATAAGGGTTGAAAATAGAAATGAGAAAGTTATTACATATAAATGACAGAAATATTTATTAAACAAAATTGAATAAAAAGTTGTATAAGAACTTTAAGCAGTTCAGTAGGAAAATACACATATAATAAAAAGTTTTCCCTACATATTTTCCAAGTTTTATTGAGTGCATCACAGAATATAGGGACCTTACCAAGCTCTTTGCCTCATAAAAACTCATCTAATCCATACCACAACTCAATGAGATTATTATTATTATTGAAATATTATCTTAATTTTATAGAGAAACTAATTTATACTCAGAGATTAGGTAACTTTCCCTACCTGAAAAGCAAGAGAATCAAGATCTGAGCCCAGGCAGTCTAGAGATGAATAACTGTACTCGTTACTTCCATCCAGTACACAAGATTAATCAGCTAGAAAACATTAGGGGATATGTCTTCTCAAACTAGTATTTTAATACAAAAATAGATATAAACCTACCAAGATATGTTACATATCTTTTCTAAGAAAATTACACAATTTTATCTAGAAAAATAATTAAAGATGAATAAATGAAGAGTCAGTATGTCATTAACTGAGAAAACACATTTTTATAAAGAGTTCAGTTCTCCCTAACTTATTTAATAGATTAAAACAAAATCAATTTAAGCTCACCCTGAGATATTTTCATCCCAAACTTGACCAATGATTTTAAGGTTAATGTAGAAGAATAATTGGGCAAGAATATACATCAAACACTCGAACAAAAAAGAGTACTATCAAGAGGCTTGCCAGAGAGTAAGATATAGTATAAAGAAATAATAATTAAAGTGTAATCCACATGGAAAAAAATAATAAGAAGAAATAGGCCTTATTACATTTAAGTACAATGGATAAAGGAAACGTTTAAAACTCTGGAAAATTTTCAATGAAAAGTCCATAGCTCAGCCAAATGAAAACTAAAGTAGACACCTACTTAACCAAATGCTAAAAAAAATTCTGAGTATATCTGAGAGTTAAATATGAAAAAATAAATCAATAAATAACTAAAGAAATCAAATAAGATTATTAATATTATTCGTTAGTGGGAAGGAATTTCTATGCTCATAAAAGAATGTATATACACACATGCACAAACTATATACATATATATTATTTCGATCACTTGAGGCATTTATAAGTCTAATTATTATTATAATATTGTGCAAATAATGCACTTAATAAAGAAATACATATGACAGATAAAAGGCTAATTTTCAAAAGATATGATATTTTTAAAAATTAAAAGAAGACTCCTCAAAATAAAAATTGACCAATGACATGAAAAACCAGTTCAGAAAATTAGATTAGATTGAAAATTCCATATTTAACTAGTAAGCAATACATTAAAATTAAAATGAGCTGTATCTTTTATACAAAATTGGCAAAAATTAAAGACAATGACATTACATCATTAACAAGAGGATAATGGATGATGCTTTCTAATATGTAACACATAACCAAGCTGTTTTCATATCTGAACTATTACTATTTTGAAAGTGAGTCACTGAGAGTTAAAGAAACATTTCTTAGACTACTTAGTAAGGAGGAACATAACAAGTGTAGAAACAAAAGTTTTTTTTTATTTTTTTAATACTAAAACTCATGTTCTTAACCATTATGTTTTAACCTGTTTAATATTTTCTCAGAAAATTCTATTATAATGCACCAAAATGTCAACATGCTTTTACTAGGAGAGGGGGGAAGATAATAACTGGTGAAATAAAAATATGTATTTCATATTATGTTTATAAAAAAATAGGATGAAAATTTAAAAATGTATTGTTATCTAAGCATTATAAATATAATTGCCCAGAAGCAGATATTACCATATGTTTTCAACTATGATTAACTTGGATGGTAGAAATATAGGTTTAAATATTGATACTTTAAAATACTGTTTAGAATATTTTCTATAATAAGCATATAATGCTTTAAAACATTTAAAGAAAACTGATACTTTTAAAATTTTATTTTTAAATTTAAATGTGTAGATTAACATGGAGGAGTCACTATAAATTTCCAAGTAGAACATGCTTCAGCCTAAGATAATACCTGTATGGGTTTAAATTTTCAAGAGCTGTTTGAATAATTTTGGCTGCACCCCAAGCACAGGAGAAGGGCGAGGGGAAGCAGCAAGATCTTCACGAAGGTATTTATTGACCTTTACAAGAGCTGTGGCACCGTCAGGTGAACAGAGATCTGGCAGCTTCTAAATATGTTTGCATCAATGAGAATTACACCAAAATTGTGAGGTTTCATTATGATGATTCTGACAGCTGTGTGAACTACAGGAATCTCTTCTACCCCCATCTTTCATGTTCTAGCCTCATTCTTCTCCCTATTCTTCCATAGAGCTTTGGCTTGACATTTAAAACTTTGAACTAGTAAAGTTTATTTCATTCTCCCAAGCTTATATCTCATGACTACAGGAAAAGAAACAGCTACTAGAGCAGCCATCTCATGATTCTCCAAATATTCTATAGACAGTTTTGTCATTTAGCTCTCTTTCCTCCTTTAACTCCTAACATTCTAATAATTTTTCAAAGTCAAGATGTAATGCTACTTGTTTAATATTTCCTTCTGATTTTGAAAGGTTTATTATATCTGCCCTCCTAAAATAAGTAGAGTATAATCCAATATATGAAATATTTAATACAAGATTCAATAAGGTTAAAAACATTTTTTTTTAAATTTAAATATGTTGGAGAATCTCACATTAAATAGGAACAAAAGAAAAATAAGCTAATGAACTAAAAAAAAGTACTAATTATTGTTACACTCGTTATTATAACTCCCTGTTTTCTCTTTAGGTCTTTTCAACCATATTTCTCAGAATTAGTATTAGGTTGGCCAAAAAGTTAATTTGGGTTTTTCCATAAGCTGTTACAGAATGAAGTTTTGGCTAACCCAATATTTAATTGCTGCCTCCATTTCTTACGTACACAATCTGTAGGCAACTCCAAACTAGATCAATTCATTTTCCTAACTTTAATTAAAAGAGTACTTGAAAAAGTTAACCAAAGAAAGCTTTTCTAAACTTTCTATGTTATGTTCTGTCTCAGTAGAATTTGATACAATTGATGACTCCTTCCTTCTTTAAACTCATTCTTTCCTTGATTTTGGTGACACTTCCACTTTCATTATGGTTAATCACCATCACATCCAAAGAATAATTGTTCTCTCCACAACCTCCAGGTGCTATACCCTTAACTGTTACCTACCTGACTCTCCCAAGGCAGTCTCTTCCAAGCACACAACTACAGTTTCCACATATAAGTCAAAGATTACAATTTTATCTTCAGCTAAGATTTCTTCACTGAGCTTCAGATTTATATCCACTGTTCTCATGATGTCACCACTTGAATGCTTCAAAATAGCTCCAAACTAACAGGTGAAGAACTGAAATAATGGTCTCCCCTCTTTCTTCCCCAGAACCAATTCTCTTCTATTGTTTCTTGTCACAGTAAATAGTACTTGCTCTTATATGAGCCAGAAACCAACGTGGCAAATGACTTTCCTTCTCTTCCCCATATCTGATATATAACACTATTCTGTTAGTTTTATCTTCTAATTATATGTTAAATCCATTTTCATCCTTAATATTAAATCCAAATTTCAGTTAATTTTGCTCATACAAATTGCTGTTTATGCACTCTCTTTGCTTCTGCTCTATGTTCAGCTATAGTCACACTTTAGTATAATGCTGTTTTTAGAAGGTTTTCTCCAGTCATGTGCAGCTTCTGATTAAAGTAATGCAGATTGTGTTTTGAACATCTTTAGGGGGCATTCTTCACTACATAATCTTATTAGTTTAAATGGGTATTTGGCAATTTCCTAGCAGATGGCAGTAAGTGTCATGAAGAAAGAAACCCTTTTGCTGATGTACACAAAGTCATTCTATGGTCTGGTAACAGAACACTTACCCTTCACTCTCTTGCTTAAAGTCATTCAACTCCTCTTCATTTATTTGAGGATTAGATATACTAAATATGTACTAAATGTTCTTACACATGGGTTGACTCTATCTTTCTATCCTCTTTATTCTATGCCATACTCTCATTATCTTTGCTCAGTCATCCTGACTCTTTTCAACTCCATGAAGCATTACAGGCTCTCCTGCCACACAACTTTTTCACCTTTTATTTCTGTTCATAGAGTGCTCTTCCCTCTGCATTTCCTCACTTAACTCCTAATCTTTCTACACATCACAGCTCTGCTTTCATTTTCCAAGGAAAATATTCTCAAATCTTCTATCTAGGTCAAATTCCCCTATTATGTTCTCTGATTGATCCATGAATCTCCTTACTCATAATATTTACCATAGTTATAATTTCAAAATTTTCTGTAACGATTTGATTAACTTATGGTTGGGGGAGTTAATCAAGAGGATATGACCACTGGTTGACCCACTAGCTGGACCCAGGCAATCAGAGGCTCCGCACTCCCTCACCTGACCTTGGAACATACATTCTGCCTACAATTCCCACAGTGGGAGCTGTTCCAAGGATATAGTCTTGAGAGAGTAAGGTGTTGTGATCATCAGGACTGAATATGTGACCAAACAGGTTAAGACCTCTATGGAAACTTTTATTTTTTTTTATTTTTTATTTTATTTTATTTTATTTTATTTTTTTGCTTTATAACAAATATAATCAGTTATACATATACATATGTTTCCATATCCTCTCCCTTTTGCGTCTCCCTCCCACCCTCCCTATCCCACCCCTCCAGGCGGTCACAAAGTACCGAGCTGATCTCCCTGTGCTATGCGGCTGCTTCCCACTAGCTATCTACCTCACGTTTGGTAGTGTATATATGTCCATGCCGCTCTTTCACTTTGTCACAGCTTACCCTTCCCCCTCCCCATATCCTCAAGTCCATTCTCTAGTAGGTCTGTGTCTTTATTCCTGTCTTACCCCTATGTTCTTCATGACTTTTTTTTTCTTAAATTCCATATATATGTGTTAGCATACAGTATTTGTCTTTCTCTTTCTGACTTACTTCACTCTGTATGACAGACTCTAGGTCTATCCACCTCATTACAAATAGCTCAATTTCATTTCTTTTTATGGCTGAGTAATATTCCATTGTATATATGTGCCACATCTTCTTTATCCATTCATCCGATGATGGACACTTAGGTTGTTTCCATCTCCGGGCTATTGTAAATAGGGCTGCTATGAACATTTTGGTACATGTCTCTTTTTGAATTATGGTTTTCTCAGGGTATATGCCCAGTAGTGGGATTGCTGGGTCATATGGTAGGTCTATTTGTAGTTTTTTAAGGAACCTCCATACCGTTCTCCATAGCGGCTGTACCAATTCACATTCCCACCAGCAGTGCAAGAGTGTTCCCTTTTTTCCACACCCTCTCCAGCATTTATTGTTTCTAGATTTTTTGATGATGGCCATTCTGACTGGTGTTAGATGATATCTCATTGTAGTTTTGATTTGCATTTCTCTAATGAGTAAAGATGTTGAGCATCCTTTCATGTGTTTGTTGGCAGTCTGTATATCTTCTGTGGAGAAATGTATATTTAGGTCTTCTGCCCATTTTTGGATTGGGTTGTTTGTTTTTTTGTTATTGAGCTGCATGAGCTGCTTATAAATTTTGGAGATTAATCCTTTGTCAGTTGCTTCATTTGCAAATATTTTCTCCCATTCTGAGGGTTGTCTTTTGGTCTTCTTTATGGTTTCCTTTGCTGTGCAAAAGCTTTTAAGTTTCATTAGGTCCCATGTGTTTATTTTTGTCTTTATTTCCATTTCTCTAGGAGGTGGGTCAAAAAGGATCTTGCTGTGATTTATGTCATAGAGTGTTCTGCCTATGTTTTCCTCTAAGAGTTTGATAGTGTCTGGCCTTACATTTAGGTCTTTAATCCATTTTGAGCTTATTTTTGTGTATGGTGTTAGGGAATGATCTAATCTCATACTTTTACATGTCCCTATCCAGTTTTCCCAGCACCACTTATTGAAGAGACTGTCCTTTCTCCACTGTACATTCCTGCCTCCTTTGTCAAAGATAAGGTGACCATATGTCCGTGGGTTTAACTCTGGGCTTTCTATCCTGTTCCATTGATCTATCTTTCTGTTTTTGTGCCAGTACCATACTGTCTTGATTACTGTAGCTTTGTAGTATAGTCTGAAGTCAGGGAGCCTGATTCCTCCAGCTCCATTTTTCGTTCTCAAGATTGCTTTGGCTATTCGGGGTCTTTTGTGTTTCCATACAAATTGTGAAATTTTTTGTTCTAGTTCTGTGAAAAATGCCAGTGGTAGTTTGATAGGGATTGCATTGAACCTGTAGATTGCTTTGGGTAGTAGAGTCATTTTCACAATGTTGATTCTTCCAATCCAAGAACATGGTATATCTCTCCATCTATTTGTATCATCTTTAATTTCTTTCATCAGTGTCTTATAATTTTCTGCATACAGGTCTTTTGTCTCCTTAGGTAGGTTTATTCCTAGATATTTTATTCTTTTTGTTGCAATGGTAAATGGGAGTGTTTCCTTGATTTCACTTTCAGATTTTTCATCATCAGTATATAGGAATGCCAGAGATTTCTGTGCATTAATTTTGTATCCTGCAACTTTACCAAATTCATTGATTAACTCTAGTAGTTTTCTGGTAGCATCTTTAGGATTCTCTATGTATAGTATCATGTCATCTGCAAACAGTGACAGCTTTACTTCTTCTTTTCCAATTTGGATTCCTTTTATTTCCTTTTCTTCTCTGATTGCTGTGGCTAAAACTTCCAAAACTAGGTTGAATAAGAGTGGTGAAAGTGGGCAACCTTGTCTAGTTCCTGATCTTAGTGGAAATGGTTTCAGTTTTTCACCATTGAGGACGATGCTGGCTGTGGGTTTGTCATATATGGCCTTTATTATGTTGAGGAAAGTTCCCTCTATGCCTACTTTCTGCAGGGTTTTTATCATAAATGGGTGTTGAATTTTGTCGAAAGCTTTCTCTGCATCTATTGAGATGATCATATGGTTTTTCTCCTTCAGTTTGTTAATATGGTGTATCACGTTGATTGATTTGCGTATATTGAAGAATCCTTGCATTCCTGGAATAAACCCCACTTGATCATGGTGTATGATCCTTTTAATGTGCTGTTGGATTCTGTTTGCTAGTATTTTGTTGAGGATTTTTGCATCTATGTTCATCAGTGATATTGGCCTGTAGTTTTCTTTCTTTGTGACATCCTTGCCTGGTTTTGGTATCAAGGTGATGGTGGCCTCGTAGAATGAGTTTGGGAGTGTTCCTCCCTCTGCTATATTTTGGAAGAGTTTCAGAAGGATAGGTGTTAGCTCTTCTCTAAATGCTTGATAGAATTCGCCTGTGAAGCCATCTGGTCCTGGGCTTTTGTTTGTTGGAAGATTTTTTATCACAGTTTCAATTTCAGTGCTTGTGATTGGTCTGTTCATATTTTCTATTTCTTCCTGATTCAGTCTTGGCAGGTTGTGCATTGCTAAGAATTTGTCCATTTCTTCCAGGTTGTCCATTTTATTGGCATAGAGTTGCTTATAGTAATCTCTCATGATCTTTTGTATTTCTGTAGTGTCAGTTGTTACTTCTCCTTTTTCATTTCTAATTCTATTGATTTGAGTCTTCTCCCTTTTTTTCTTGATGAGTCTGGCTAATGGTTTATCAATTTTGTTTATCTTCTCAAAGAACCAGCTTTTAGTTTTATTGATCTTTGCTATCGTTTCCTTCATTTCTTTTTCATTTATTTCTGATCTGATTTTTATGATTTCTTTCCTTCTGCTAACTTTGGGATGTTTTTGTTCTTCTTTCTCTAATTGCTTTAGGTGCAAGGTTAGGTTGTTTATTCGAGATGTTTCCTGTTTCTTAAGGTGGGATTATATTGCTATAAACTTCCCTCTTAGAACTGCTTTTGCTGCATCCCATAGGTTTTGGGTCGTCGTGTCTCCATTGTCATTTGTTTCTAGGTATTTTTTAATTTCCTCTTTGATTTCTTCAGTGATCACTTCGTTATTAAGTAGTGTATTGTTTAGCCTCCATGTGTTTGTATTTTTTACAGCTCTTTTCCTGAAATTGATATCTAGTCTCATAGCATTGTGGTCGGAAAAGATACTTGATACAATTTCAATTTTCTTAAATTTACCAAGGCTTGATTTGTGACCCAAGATATGATCTATCCTGGAGAATGTTCCATGAGCACTTGAGAAAAATGTGTATTCTGTTGTTTTTGGATGGAATGTCCTATAAATATCAATTAAGTCCATCTTGTTTAATGTATCATTTAAAGCTTGTGTTTCCTTATTTATTTTCATTTTGGATGATCTGTCCATTGGTGAAAGTGGGGTGTTAAAGTCCCCTACTATGAGTGTGTTACTGTCGATTTCTCCTTTTATGGCTGTTAGTATTTGCCTTATGTATTGAGGTGCTCCTATGTTGGGTGCATAAATATTTACAATTGTTATATCTTCTTCTTGGATCGATCCCTTGATCATTATGTAGTGTCCTTCTTTGTCTCTTCTAGTAGTCCTTATTTTAAAGTCTATTTTGTCTGATATGAGAATTGCTACTCCAGCTTTCTTTTGGTTTCCATTTGCATGGAATATCTTTTTCCATCCCCTTACTTTCAGTCTGTATGTGTCTCTAGGTCTGAAGTGGGTCTCTTGTAGACAGCATATAGATGGGTCTTGTTTTTGTATCCATTCAGCCACTCTGTGTCTTTTGGTGGGAGCATTTAGTCCATTTACATTTAAGGTAATTATCGATATGTATGTTCCTATTCCCATTTTCTTAATTGTTTTGGGTTCATTATTGTAGGTCTTTTACTTCTGTTGTGTTTCTTGCCTAGAGAAGTTCCTTTAGCATTTGTTGTAAAGCTGGTTTGGTGGTGCTGAACTCTCTCAGCTTTTGCTTGTCTGTAAACGTTTTAATTTCTCCATCAAATCTGAATGAGATCCTTGCTGGGTAGAGTAATCTTGGTTGCAGGTTTTTCTCCTTCATCACTTTAATTATGTCCTGCCACTCCCTTCTGGCTTGTAGAGTTTCTGCTGAGAGATCAGCTGTTATTCTGATGGGGATTCCCTTGTGTGTTATTTGTTGTTTTTGCCTTGCTGCTTTTAATATGATTTCTTTGTGTTTAATTTTTGACAGTTTGATTAATATGTGTCTTGGCGTATTTCTCCTTGGATTTATTCTGTATGGGACTCTCTGTGCGTCCTGGACTTGATTAACTATTTCCTTTCCCATATTAGGGAAGTTTTCAACTATAATCTCTTCAAATATTTTCTCAGTCCCTTTCTTTTTCTCTTCTTCTTCTGGAACCCCTATAATTCGAATGTTGGTGCGTTTAATGTTGTCCCAGAGGTCTCTGAGACTGTCCTCTGTTCTTTTCATTCTTTTTTCTTTATTTTGCTCTGCAGCAGTTATTTCCACTATTTTATCTTCCACCTCACTTATCCGTTCTTCTGCCTCAGTTATTCTGCTATTGATCCCATCTAGAGTATTTTTTATTTCATGTATTGTGTTTTTAATTGATGCTTGATTCATCTTTAGTTCTTCTAGGTCCTTGTTAACTGTTTCTTGCATTTTGTCTATTCTATTTCCAAGATTTTGTATCTGGGAAATAGAATCTTGGATCATCTTTACCATCATTATTCTGAATTCTTTTTCAGGTAGACTGCCTATTACCTCTTCATTTGTTAGGTCTGGTGGGTTTTTATCTTGCTCCTTCTCCTGCTGTGTGTTTTTCTGTCTTCTCATTTTGCTTATGTTACTGTGTTTGGGGTCTCCTTTTTGCAGGCTGCAGGTTCGTAGTTCCTGTTGTTTTTGGTGTCTGTCCCCAGTGGCTAGGGTTGGTTTAGTGGGTTGTGTAGGCTTCCTAGTGGAGGGGACTAGTGCCTGTGTTCTGGTGGATGAGGCTGGATCTTGTCTTTCTGGTGGGCAGGTCCACGTCTGGTGGTGTGTTTTGGGGTGTCTGTGAACTTTTTATGATTTTAGGCCACCTCTCTGCTAATGGGTGGCGTTGTGTTCCTGTCTTGCTAGTTGTTTGGCTTAGGGTGTCCAGCACTGTAGCCTGCTGGTCGTTGAGTGAAGCTGGGTGCTGGTGTTGAGATGGAGATCTCTGGAAGATTTTCGCCGTTTGATATTATGTGGAGCTGGGAGGTCTCTTGTGGACCAGTGTCCTGAAGTTGGCTCTCCCACCTCAGAGGCACAGCACTGACTCCGGGCTCCTCAATTTGGGATGATGTGTTGTCTATTCATGTATTCCACAGATGCAGGGTACATCAAGTTGATTGTGGAGCTTTAATCCGCTGCTTCTGAGGCTGCTGGGAGAGGTTTCCCTTTCTCTTCTTTGTTCTCACAGCTCCTAGGTCTCAGCTTTGGATTTGGCCCCGCCTCTGCGTGTAGGTCGCCGGAGGGCGTCTGTTCTTCGCTCAGATAGGACAGGGTTAAAGGAGCAGCCTCTTCGGGGACTCTGGCTCACTCAGGCCGGGAGGGAGGGAGGGGCAGGGAGTGCGGGGCGAGCCTGCAGCGGCAGAGGTCGGCGTGACGTTGCACCAGCCCGAGGTGCGCCGTGCGTTCTCCCAGGGAAGCCGCCCCTGGATCCCGGGACCCCGGCAGTGGCGGGCTGCACAGGCTCCCGGAAGGGCGGTGTGGGCAGTGACCTGCGCTCGCACACAGGCTTCTTGGCGGCGGCAGCAGCAGCCCCAGCGTCCCACGCCTGTCACTGGGCTCCGCGCTTTCAGTCGCGACTCGCGCCCGTCCGTGGAGCCCCTTTAAGCAGCGCTCTTAATCCCCTCTCCTCGCGCACCAGGAAACCAAGAGGGAAGAAAAAGTCTCTTGCCTCTTCGGCAGCTCCAGAGTTTTCCCGGACTCCCTCCCGGCTAGCTGTGGCACATTAGCCCCCTTCAGGCTGAGTTCTCGCCACCAGCCCCAGTCCTCTCCCTGCGCTCTGACCGAAGCCCGAGCCTCAGCTTCCAGCGCTGCGTGCCCCGGCGGGCGAGCAGACAAGCCTCTCGGGCTGGTGAGTGCTGCTCGGCACCGATCCTCTGTGTGCGGATCTCTCCGCTTTGCCCTACCCAGGTATGTGGGGAGTTTCTTGCCTTTTGGGAGGTCTGGGGTCTTCTGCCAGCGTTCAGTAGGTGTTCTGTAGGAGTTGTTCCACGTGTAGCTGTATTTCTGGTGTATCCGTGGGGAGGAAGGTGATCTCCGCGTCTTACTCTTCCGCCATCTTACCCGGAAGTCCTCCAACTTTTATTTTTTTAATTGAAGTATAGTTGATGTACAATATTATATAAGTTACAGTTGTACAATACAGTGATTCACAGTTTTTAAAGGTTATACTCCATGTATAGTTATTATAAAATATTAGCTATACTCCCCATATTATACAATATAACCTTTATATATAACAGTTTGTACCTCTTAATCCCCTACCCTATAGTACCCATCCCTGCTTCATTTTCCCCACTGATAACCACTAGTTTGTTCTCTATATCTGTGAGTTCACTTGTTTTTCCTTATATTCACTAGCTTGTTGTATATTTTTAGATTCCACATATAAATTATATATATATATATATATATATATATATATATATATATATATAGTATTTGCCTTTCTCTGACTTATTTCACTTAGCATAATACCCCCTAAGACCATTCATGTTGCTGCAAATGGCAAAATTTCATTCAAGGATCTGGTAGTTGTAGAAATCTACTCTTCCTGCTGCCGCCCAAGACAAGCCTCATTTCTTATTAAACTTACCACCTACCAATCTGGAATGGTCTTCCTCTATCTTCAGTCTCTTCCTGTCCTCCTTGTAGGGAAGCCAGTTTCAAATTACACCAAGGAAGCTCCCTAGAAGGTTTTGAAACAGCACATATGTATTTTCTACTAAACTGGAACTTGATAAGCGATAGTGACCACATTAGTTTTGCACAATTTGGATCCCTAATTCTACCTCAGATCCATGACCCTAGTAGGTTGGAAGGAAGAAAGAAAGGCTGGAAGGTAAAAAAAGTTTGTACCTACAAACTGTTGGTGGCATGACCAATGGAGATGAATAATTGAATTGTGTGGAAGGTATTATTAGATCTTTTCTAAAAATGATGGCATTGTTTGCAGGATGGATATTTCTGCTAAAATTCATAGTATAGAGAAAACAAATTAGTAAAGATTTAAATTTAATGGGGTTTATAAAGTAATTTTATGTTAAAAGCATGATAAACAATTTTAAAAGATTTCCTAAAACATAAAAATTGAAACTTTTTCAATTGTACATAATGTATTTTGAAGTTTTGTAAAAAACATATTATTGACAATAGACTGGCTTTAGCTACTTAACACATTAAATATGTTTCACACATTTTCCATTCAGTATAACTAAATTTTTATATAAAGTTTCCTAGGAAGACTTTTCATTAAAATTTTACACTTCAGTAACTGAAACTTTAATAACAGGTGAATGTATCTTATCTATTTTGGTTTCAGAAAATTAGTCAAAATGTTATATTTGAAAAATACTCAATTTTGGTTAATGATATAAGCATTTAACATGTCTGTGACTTCATTTTTCTTTATTGTGAGTAAATAATTTGTTAAAAATAAATGTTATTCAAATTTATTTTATAAGTAGGTTTCCTTTGAATTTAAACCTTGCAAAATTAGAAAGATGGGATAAATTCATTAAAGGAATAAATAGGATTTCTGTTGGCCGACAAAACAGATGGTACATTCATACAATCTTCCAACAGTTCAATAAATATATATATAAAAGGTATATATACATATGTATGTGTATGTATATATATATACACATATATATACACACACACACACACACACACTATATGCTGTGTCTCAGACTAGCAGCAGTATTTAAGACACAGTCCTTGCTCTCACAGAGCATACAGTTTCATGAAAGGGACAGATTTTAAAACTTACAACACAATAGCTAGTTACGAGTGTGAAGATAAAGTGCTACAAGTGTATATGAAAGAGATTTCAATTTTTGGATTTCAAATAAGGATTCATTAAAAGAGAGATAAGAAGGAAAAGGAAATGATAGAAGGAAACTGGACTGGAGGTAGATGTAATGAAATCAATCAAATCTTGTTTTAGAGAAGACTAAGGAAAATATATTTAAATGAATGTTATGTATGAGAAACAGATGGTGATTTCTTTGATACTAATGTATGGTTTAAGGAGAAAGCTAGTGAGAGATGAAGCTGGAAATTTGAAATAAGAACCAGATATTGGCTTTGATTTGCAAATAGAAATGTTTTGTTTAATTTGTTAATGATTCATAAACAGAGATTTTGAAGGGAATTATAATAAAATGCATCTTTCTTTTAAAATGATAATGATGAATGCCCTATAAAATATGGACAAAATGAGAAGTAAAAATAAAAGTATAGTAAGAGTCTCAAATTTAATCAGAAACATACTGACCAATACCAGGATTGTAAGAAGGAATCTCATAGCACTTCTAGACATCATAACCTGAGAATTAATAGGTCTCTGGGAGAAAAAAATCATAATCTTGAAATTTTGAGTCAAGATGATGGAATAAATGCTTGTTAATTTTTATGCAACAAATATTTATTATGCATAAAAAACATTCCAAGCAATCTTTTGAGTCCTGGAGATACTATAGTAAACCCTGCAGGGAGACAAATAGACTTCCAGTCTAGACAGGGAGACAAAAAGACTAACAATACATGCAAAATATATTAAATGTTGGCTCGTGATAAACACTAAGAAAAAAATAGTAAGGCAGGGAAGTAGACTAGGAAGGGGAAAGGGTGAAATGTTTGATACCAAGAGAAGCCTCAATATATAAATAAAAGTCAGTTAAGGGCTGAAGGAGGAGAGAGAATAACACATGAACTTGACTTGGAAAAGTTTATTCCAGAAAATAGGGAGAACTTATGTCAAAACTGAGGAAGGAGGCAACCTGGTGGATACATTGCAAGTGTCTTTTGGAAAGCATTAAGAGACCAGTGGTCTGTAGAGAAGTGATTGGGAAAGACAGTGGTGAAGTCAGAGAGAGAACAGGGTGTAGAACATAGGGGACTCATGGGTTTTTTTGTCTGAGTGTGATGGGAGCCATTGGACACTTTTAAGCACAGCAGTGACATGATCTGAATTATATTTTAAAAGGATCACTCTGGCAGATAGATGGGGAAAATAGTAAAAGCAGGAAAGCCAAGGCAGGAGGTTTTGCACGATTTACAAGAGAAACAATGTTGGCTTCGACTCCTACATCCAGCTTGAAGTAGTAGAAGCACTGAGAAATAGTAAAATCTGATTAACTCTGGTGGCGTAGCACAGTGGTCAGATGACCAGCCTCTAGAGTTCATTTGCACAGATTTGAAATCCAGTTAGTTACTTAAAACATAAAAGACAGTGGTCTAATTTTTTGGTTAACACTTCTCCCTTTTGTAAAAACAGGAATAATAATAATAGTAACTAATTGAGAGGTAATCTCTGAAGAGCATTTAGAACCATTCTAGGCAGGTAGGAAGAACTAAGGTTTGGCAAAACAGGGAAAGAGGAGGCACAAGGATTTGCTAATAACCCAAATGTTAAGAGTGAGCAGAAGACAGGAGTCAGATGACTAAAACATTGGAAGGTCTCAAGTTTTTCTTTACTAAAAAGGAGAATATTGACTTAGGAAGAGCAAGCTTGAGTGAAGATATAGGGAGCTCAATTTGAGATGTTTAATGCCTTGGATACCATTTAGATATCCCTGTGGGATAGACTACTGTAGGTCTGAGCTCAAAATATGAACTTAGGAAGTTTTAGGATGTAAATGGAGTACATGATGAATAGAAAAGACAAGAGTTCTAAGGACTCTTCTATTAATACTCTATTAATACTGACAGACTCTATTAATACTAATACTAAAACATACAACTTTAGGGAATTGGGAAATGAGGAAGAACCAAAAAATGAGATTAAGAAAGAGAAGTAAAACAGGAAGAAGAAAAAGAAAAAAACAAAACCAAAACAAAATCCCCAAAAGTTGGGCTTCCCCAGTGGCACAGTGGTTGAGAGTCTGCCTGCCGATGCAGGGGACGCAGGTTCATGCACCAGTCTGGGAGGATCCCACATGCCGCGGAGCAGCTGGGCCTGTGAGCCATGGCCGCTGAGCCTGTGCATCCAGAGCCTGTGCTCCACGTGGGAGAGGCCACAGCGGTGAGAGGCCCACGTACTGAAAAAAAAAAAAAATCCCCAAATGCCTATGATATATTGGAAGCCAAGAGAAAAGGTGTTTAAAGGCCAAGGGAGTCATCAACTCTTCAAGTAGGATGAACACTGAGAAATGACCATTAGATTCAGCAGTTCTATAGTCCAGTAGCCCTAGTCAAGGGTTTCACTGGAGCAGTGGGAGCAAACATCTTATTGGAGTGGGGGGTTCAAGATAGAATGAAAAGAACAGAAGAATTTCTGTAAAGAAAATAAGAGAAATGAGATCTCAACTGAGGGGGAAGTATGGTCAAAATGTTTATTAGTTTTTTGTTTGTTTTAGTTTTTTGAAATACAGGATGTTTGAAAGTTTACATAAATGGTTCAGGAGAAAGGGATAATTTGATGAATTTGAGAAAGGGTAAACTTGTTGGAATATTATCCTTGAGTAGATCAGAAAAGATTGGCCTAATGTGAACTGCAGAAGTTGTCCTTAGCTAGGAGCCTGGGCAGTTTAATCCATGTAAGTAGGAGAAGGTATAGTGTATGGACACAAACACATGAAGTTAAGTGGAAAATTGTGGAAGTCTTTTTCCTGATTACTTCAACGTTCTTAGTTTAAAAAGATGTCATTTCTGTTATGCAAGATGAATAAATTCTGGAGATTTAATGTACAGTATGATGACTATAGTTAATAATGCTGTATTAATACTGTACTTGAAAGTTGTTAAGATAGTAAATCTTAAATGTTATCAACACACACACACACACACACATGATACCTACTTGAGTTGATGGATATGTTAATTAATTTTATTGTATTAATCATTTTGCAATGTATATGTATATCAAACATCACATTGTGCACTGTAAATATATGTAATATTTATTTTTTCAATTATACTTCAATAAAGCTGAAAAAAAATATACACGACATTCTCAGCAAAGAACGTTAATGAAAAAGAAGTAGTATGGTGTGATGGTATGAATGGTCACATAGGAGAGGAAGTAGCACATACATATATGATAAACACTTATGAATATACACGTGCATTAAATGTATATTTGTATGCACATATATTCATAAACATATGTAGATAATAAAGAAAATAAATATTTAATTATATATGCATGCATATACATGCATGTATGTATACACATGTGAGTACATACACACAAATACATATTCTTGTGACAATGGGTGTCTATAAATCTAAGTTACCCACTTGATCCTAGAAGATCTTCACTGTTCTGAAATGATATGTTTGTTTGTTTGGGGGAGGTCATGCAATTGTTGAGTAGAAGGACATTCATAGATAAAGGTGAGATATAAGAACAGGAGATAACACAACCTTAGTTCAACATGAGGCTTAAAAATGTAAACACTGTTTTTAAATTTAAATCCAGAAGGCAAAAGTAATATTTTTATGTTAACTTTTCTTAAATGTATATTTTCTTGAATGAAGTAGAAATTAACAGGTAGAAACTAAAGGCTGAGATTCTCAGTAGTCCAGAATATTTGTAAAAATATTTAAAAATAAAAGTGTCACCACCTGGCTACTTATTCATAGTGATCAGAATATACGCTAGCAGGACTTAATAGTAGCCTAGTAATAGGTTTTCTTTAGAGCCAGCAAGAAAAATTGAGCCAGTCTTGAAAAAAAAAGTGTTCTCAAAGAATATAGAAAGTAATGGTTACTTTAAAAGAGGGAAAAGGCAGATTTGGCAACAAAATAAAGAGAGAGTGTGTGTAGCCACCTTAGGGATGAGAAGTAGCCCTTGGGCTTACTAGTATATAAATCACAAGATTAGGAAATGCAAAGACAAATAGCTCCCTGAAGGCTATAAAGGTTATAGTGAGTCGAAGGCTGTAGCCAAGCTAAGAACTATTCATGAACTGATCAGCAATACTCTTGCAAAAGATACACTATAGACAGAGAGGTAGAGAAGTTGTTAATGCTCTTTTTTTGACAGCACAGCATCTGATGAGCCAGTGAGAACAAAAACAAGATAAAGGTCAATAAAATTTCAGTACAATCCACCAATCACACAAATGTCAGATTTGGAAGACCAATGTTCTAACTTTAAATTAACTGCCAGGGAAAAACTGTTAAATCAAAGCACTTGAGGGTGATCTGTAAGCTGGCATAAATGAAGTACATGGATCTTATATTATTACAATAATCAATATATTTTGAGGGTGTGTTATGTACATTATAAGCCATAAAAATAATCTTAAAACGCTGAAAGATTTTATTTAAAAAGTTAATCAAATAAAAGTGTTAGAAATCCTACTGAAGACCACATATTAGAACAAATTAACATTTATATGCATGCTGATATATTTTAATTTGATAATACCCACTTCACTGACTATCAAATGAAGTGAGGTTCAACGAAGGAGGTGAGTTTTATAAGGAGTTTTGAAGGATTATGACTAGAAATGTATTTGAGGATAGTTAGATGTATGGACCTCAGTTTTGCAGTACTCTATTAACACGACTGTTAGCTAAAAATGAGATAGTCCACAAAAACAAAATATTGTCTCCACTTGCAAATAGTCATAAAAAAATAGCCCAAACAAACTGCCAGGCTTTTATTCTGAGAAAATACTAAAAACAGTTTTATTTTGTTCCCCCCAAAAATCACTCTTATACATGTTTGTTTCAGAGGAGTCTCTTTGATAAGTGATTCTTATATACTGTCACTCTGTTGAAAAAATGAAAGACTATATTAACTTTATGTTCTTCGATTGCATTGTTCATTGGTTCTACTATGGTTTGAACTTCTTTGAAATGTGGAATATAGTACAGCATTCACTAAACACCTTTCTCAATAATGTTTATTGATGCTCTTTGCTTTGTGTTAATAACATCTGAATTGTCAGCTTTACTCTTCATACTGAAGCCAACCTCAACACCAGCTTTGGCTAGAGTGAGTGGGCCTTACAACCTCAGTCTGTTACACTCAGCACCTCTGTGTGCTTCTTCCCAATTGTAGAGGGATTTCTTGAATTCTAACTTGTACCATGTAGCTCAATCATGCTGGGTCCTTACACCCAGCTTTGCCTTTTCGATCTCTCTCACTCAAAGGCATGAGATTTTCCAAAGAACTTTAGAAACTGGTTGGGTGTCACTTCTACCTAAATAGACTTACTAAAACTTTCCAGTAGGTGACTGCTTTTATTATGTTTAAGGTATAACAAATTATATCTTTGGACACCATGATCTCGAAGGAAGACCGTTCCTAAAGAGGCCAGTCAATTGCACAACCAGGTTGGTTTATCTCAGATTCATCCTTAATCATTCTCAGATTATTATTATTATTATTTTTAATATGGAACACTTCAAGAATCCCTGCACAGGATTCAGGCTAATCTTCTTTGTATGATTCTAATTTTAGTATATGTGCTGCTAAAGCAAGCATCATTCTCAGATTATTCTCTCAGATTATTCTATTTCCATATTATTTTACCTCATAAGTAAGGACACATAGGACATAATAATACATCTCCAGGATTCAGAAACACTTAGACCATGTTTCTTTGTTGAGTCTTTGTCTTTTAGTACTAATTTATCTATTTACAAATACATGTCTCTACCATGGGTTTCTTTAAGGTAGAAATACTTTTTTTTCCCTTGTATTGACATTACATAACAATGTGGTAAGTATTTAATAAGCCACTGAAAAGTTACATGTCTGAAGGTCACAGTAATAATAATAATAATAATAATAATATGGAAGTAATAAAGTTCAATAATTGTTATAAAAGTATGGATATCGTAGCTACTTATATCTTAAATAATTACTAGTTTTTGATGAAAGATATATATCAGAGTTGTATTTTTTAATTGAATAATTGTCTTTTTTATTGAGTCATTAATGCATGTTTGTTTAGTTTTCATAATTAAGATAAAACAACTATCAGAATTTTGCTTCTACAGATTTGGTCACTCCTTATGTATATTACATACATTTGTATATATTCTGTATTTTCTAGTTTGTAATCAGTTTTTTAACATAAACATAAAATCCGTGTTTATATTGCACAGTATATCCACAATCTGTAAGTTTTGCTTTCAATACGTCTTTTATATTTTATTTAACCACTTCTGTAATTAACTAATCCCATATTAGTGTATGCTTTAGGTTTCTTATCTTTTCATTTTTCTGGATAAATGTCATATAACACAACTTTGGCAACAGCCTAATTCTCTTACAATAAATAGCTGTAAATATGTTGTTGAGTAAATGATATGCATTTAAAATGTTAATATACATTGCTAAACATATAAATATACTATTAATTTTAAAATCCCTAACAGTAGTTTGTATCTCTTGCTTTCTCTCTCTCTCATTTAAATGACTATTAGACATTTAAGTTGGTCAATTCTTCAGATTGTTGCACACTACTATCAGCTATTAATTATCACTACTCTTATTTTAATTTTTTTTATTTCCTTCTCATCCATATTCCCCAATCATATTCCTATTCCCCTCCCTCACGCAAACACCCTTTGAATGTGTTTGATATATACCTTTAGATACATACATTATTCAAAAATATAACATGTTCCTTTGTCTCTGTATGTATTTTTGATTTACAGAAATGATGTCCTGCTTGAGAGGTCATTATTTTTCCTACCTATTACTCTCAGCAGTATATTCTATAATATCTATTGGTACTTCTGAGAGTACATTGAGTTCGTGTTCTTAACACTGTATATTTCACATTTGCTTTAGTTCTCTAGTGATGAAAACTTAGGTTGTCTCCAACTCCCTCTACCAGAAAAAAATGATGCAATAAATACATATTTTTTTCAGACTGATACTAGTGATAGGGGTGTTAGAGGTTTTAGGTATACCTAATTTTAATAATTACTTTCAAAATTCTCTCTATGATGGCTAATCATCTAAGTTATGCTCTTTACTGCACACTATGCATTTTTCTCCATATGTTTATCGAAACATGATGTTATCTGACTTTCTATCTTTTGCCAATCTGGTGTTCATAAGTTCTTAACTTATTCCTTTTCTATTTACACTACTTTAATCCTTAGTGAGAATGAGCACCTCCTTATAATCATGTTAGTAATTTGAATTTTGGTATCTCCTGGATCTTATGGCCCACATGGCAGGGCACCTGGCTTGACATCCTGGACCTGCTGTACAGTCTTTTCTTGTTCTGGGCCCCAATCAAAACTAGCATCCCTCAGGTCACTGGGTAAATGGCCCACTGTAACACACCCAAGTGGGGGATATGTTGCCTCCAAAATCCAAAGATGCCCACTAGGCATGGAGCCTCTTATTTTGGTTATAGAAGGGGACAGATGTGACAACTTATCTTTCACTTTAGAAGAGGTGTCTTGAAATGTCCTCCACCACAGGACCCCTGGACATTTTACTGAAGTGGAAGTCTATTGAGTTTTTGTGGAATTGATTTATCAGTTTTTGACATTCAAATATCTTAGCATTAAGTCTAGAGTAGTTGCTACTTCTTGCTCAGTAGACCTAATCAGCACAATCTCACCAATATGATAAACTAATGTCATGTCTTGGGAAATGGAAATGTGATCAAGGTCCCTATAGACTAAATTATAACTTTAAGTCTGGAGATAGTCCTTGAGGTACAACAGTGAGAGCAAACTGCTTCTTGTAATTTTTTACTACTGGGTATGAAGAACGAAGCACTGGCTGCATACCAGGTACAAGGGGATGTGTTAATTTGCTAAAGTGATGAAATCACATCTGGAAGAACAGCTGCAATTGGAGCCACCATTTGGTTAATTTTACAAAAATCCACTGTCAGTCTTCAAAATCCATCTGTTTTCTTCACAGGGTAAATAAGGCAAGTTGAATAGGGATGCAGTGGGAATCAATACCTCTGCACCTCTCAAGTCCCTGATAGTGGCAGTAATCACAGAAATACTTTCATAAATGTGATATCGCTTTTGGTTGACTATTTATCCTAATTAGAGGCAGTCCTAGTGGTTTCCATTTGGCCTTTCCTAACTCACTCCAGAGGTAAAGGAACCAGTGTGTGGATTCTTCCAATTAAACAATCTAGAACTGGATAAATAACCATAGGGTGGACTCAGGGACCCACTAGACCCAACGTAAGGTGGACCTGAGCTAAAACACCATTGATCACCTGACCTTCATAAACCCCTACTCTGAGTAATAGACCACAATGACTTATAGATCTCCTGGAATGAGTGTCATTTCAGAGCCAATATTCAGTAATCCTCAACAAATCTGAACATTTCCTTTTCCCCAATCCTTAGTAAATATGGCAAAAGTGCATATGTCCCTTTCAAGAAGCCTGGGAGAAAGATTGACAGTATGAATTTTGGTGATGTAGCTGGATTCTTTCTCAAGAGGAGTTAGCCTTTTCATTCAAGGAATTCTGGGTCTATAAATGGGTTCACATCTGGGAATTGATCAAGCGGACATAGTTCTCTGTATTGGTGATTAAAGTTAGACTTTTGTCTAACTCAACCTAAATCTCTGATTACATTTCATAACGTCAAAATTTCATAGACTCCCTATCTCTTTCTCAAGTATTCTGGTTACTGCTTTGACTCAACTGTCCATTATGGCAACAGACACACCTTGTCTCTGGTGACTGAGTTCTTCCCGTTCTTTCCTGCCACTCTGGAATCCAGTTACCCCCATTGTATGTAAGGATCTCTGTGCACTAGCAGCACTTTCCACTGTAATTTCTGGCCTACTTAGAAGAGATACCAAAGATCTCTTCAGAGACGCTGAGGCTCATCTCAGAAATTATTTTTCAAAGTAATATGAAAGGTGTGTTTTCTGAACCCTCTTGAAGTGGGTGAGCAACTCTTCCTTGATTAATGTACTTTAACATTCCAATATTCCTAAGCCTTTCAACACCTTCCTCTACAGTATATCAGAGAAGTTCTTGCATTTTAGCTTCATGTAGCATAAGCTATTTTTTGATCCATGTTTCAGGAAACCAATGAAACACACTATTAGATCTCTTTCTAACCCATCAAGCTGAAAAACTGAATCCAGAACCTTTGCTTACTTGGCCCATATTAATAAATCCAGAGTGAACTAACTAAATATTCCTTTCACCATTTTCCTTCACTCTTTTTATTCTTTCCTAAACATATTCTCCTGATTTCTGTCTATATCCATTGGCATGCAGTATACCTCCTTGTAGGACACATGTTTTACTTCACCCTTTATGACCTGCTAGGTCTTGAGTGTAGTTATAGGTCTAGAAGCTAAGAGAGATGGTGTGGATGGGTCCTGAGAAGAATCAGCAATGTCTTCAAAGGCAACCATTTCAAAATAGGCCCTTAGTTTCTTCAGGCAAATCACGGTTAACCTCCTCAGTCTGTAGTGAAAGACTGTTTTTATTATCAAAGAAGACTCAACAGAATTTAGGAGTTTAATGTTCACAGCTTCACCAGGATCTTGCCGTTCCAATTTTCAAGATCCCATTCCTTCCTAATGAATGTCCTCTCTTTAACAGATGATACCCTATTGAGATTGTCGAGAATTCAGTTTGTGTTATGATCTACCATTCACAGGATGTGACACTATAATTATTTTTTAGAATATCAGTCCTATAGCCACAGGAAATAGGGTTTGTTTCAGGGCAGAATAGAAGCTTTCAGGTAATATACTCAGGGCTTGAGCTAGGAATTTGATGTGCTCATCCCTTCTTTCTCCCAGTTTCTCCACTGCAGTTAGGAACAACCAGCCAATCTCAGTGTACTCCTTATTTTAAGCCAAATGTTCTAAAGTATGAAAAACATAGTTACCTACAGTCCTACATTATATATATATATATATATATATATATATATATATATATATATAATGTATGTATTTTTTAACAGATCCCAATGGTGATATTTTGTGCATCTCTAATGCTGCACCCCACCATGGGCTACCAATGTTCTTTTTATTAGTGGAAATAGAATAATATGTACCACAAATCAGATTAGAGAACCAATTCCAGAAAACCTAGAACCTGCTGAGAAAACACATCCTTTAGAACCACTTGTAACAAATTATCACAGAGTAGTTTAAAATAAGAGAAATGGACTCTCTCCCAGTTCTGGGGACCAGAAATTGAAATCAAGGTGTCAGTAGGGTTGCAGTCTTTCACAGTTTACTGTTGCTTTTGTCTTTCCTTGTCTCATGGCTGCATCTCTCTCTGGTCCATCTTCATATCACTTTCTCCTTTGTGTAACTGTGTATAAAATTTTCCTGTGTCTCTGTTTTACTTGTGATGACATTTAGGGCCTGCTTTCACAATCCAGGATAATCTCTTCCTTTCCAGATTCTTAACCACTATTTTTGCCACATAAGCTAATAGTCACTATTTTACCATATAAGGTAATACTTACGGGTCCAGAAATTAGGACATGACCTATATTTTGGGGGGAGGGGTCACCATGCAGCTCTCTACACTCATTATTTATAAGATCTTGTACCAGTTAATTTCACTCTGTCTTGCTTAAACCATGGCATTGTGGTTTGCCTTTGATAAGAAAAACTATCTATTTTTACTATTTTCTTTCCTGATGTAATGAATAATATCTCATTTTCTATTATATATTAATTAACTATTGATGGTGCAGAAAAATACAGATGGTTTTATAAATTGACCTTTCATACAAGACATTTGCTAAATTTTTTCAGAGTTCTAGAAATGTCTCAATCCAATTAAGGTTTCTATATAGATAATCATAACATCTACAAATAAGAGTACTTTGACTTTTGCCTACCAATTTTTGTAGCTGTTATATCTTATTTTTAAAAATAATTTTGCTGCTTGTAAATTCTAATCTTATGTTTATTAGTAGTGGCAATAATACGAATCTTTATCTTGTCTCAGATCCTATGGGAAATATTTCCAATAATTTTTCATTAAGAATAATGTTTGTTAATCAAACATAAAAGTAGAGAGTACAATGGTACTTTCCAAGGGCTAGGAAGAAGAGAAGATGAGCAGATGTCAATGAAAGGATACAAAGTTTCATTTATACATGGTAAAAATTCTGGAGATCTACTGAACAACAAACATAAGGCCTCTGGTTAAAAATACAATATTGTATACTTAAAAAATTGCTAGGGGCATAGGTATAATGTTAAGTACTCTTACCACAAATGGAAAAAAAAAAACAAGAAATAACATTTGTTATTATTATTATTATATATATATTTTATTTACACACTGGGCCAAGTTAAGAAAGTTTCTCTCTATTCCATATTTTCTTATCTCAAGAATATTAATAATATTGTAGTAATTTTGTCTATACATTTCCTTTTTATTATGTGATTAACACATCTCTTTGTGAGAGGTAAACTTAAAACTACAATAGTTTATTTGCTCTTTCCATCTTCAATTTTTTAGTTTTTTTTAAAATACTCTTGAAGGCTATGTATATAAGGTGCATATATATTTAAAGCTGTTATAACTTTTGAATCTTTTTCATTTATAAGTATTTAAAGTGTTACTACTTATGATAATTTAGCTTAAATTATATATAATTTAATATTAAAATTTCTGTATTAAGTTATTTTGAGGTTTATGTTTGCCTGTTTTATTTGGCTTTAACAATGTAGTTTCAGAATTATGTATCCTTTTTAGTTCAGTGAATTTCTTACAGACAATATATTAATTTTTTTCCCTTATGTAATATCTCTTCTGATTGATGGGGTTTCCTTATGTAATGGACTAAATGATGGTCCTCAAAAAGATATGTCTACATCCAAATCCCCAGGACCTGTGAATATTACTGTACTTGGCAAAAAAAAAAAAAAAATATATATATATATATATATATGTGTGTATATATATATATATATATATATATATATATATATATATATATATGGTTAAGTTAGGGCTCTTGAAAAGAGAAATATATCTTGAATTATCCAGGTGAACCGCTAGTGTGATCATATATATCTTAAGGGAAAGCCTGAGGAAGGTTTAGGACAGATATACAGAGTAGAAGACATAAGACAAAGAGGAGGCAATGCCGCCATGGAGGTAGAGATTGGAATGATGCAACCACAATTCAAGGAATGCCTGGATGCACCAGAATCGGGGAAAGGAAAGGAACAGAGCCTTTAGAAGGAGCACAGCCCTTCTGACACCTTGATATGACTTCAGGCCTACAGAACTGTTAGAGGATATATTTCTGTTGTTTTAAGCCCAAGTTGTAGTAATTTGTTACAGAAATCCTAGGAAACTAATATACCCCATTTACACTTATTGTAAATACTCTTGCATTAGCATTGATTTCTGCCATTTTATTGGATGATTTCTGATATAAAAAATGTCTTTTGATTCTTAGTGTTCAATTGAATATGTCCATTTTCTTCCATGGGATTCAAATTTTAAAATCATTAAAGTGTGTTGTGTCTGCTTTCTCACATTCTAAATTGGAAAATTAGCACCTGGCTTGTCTTCCTCATAGATTCTTTGTTGTGAGGATTAAATGGTTTACCAGAACTCAAGTCATTTGACTCTACTTTGACATGGTTGCATCTCCTAGTAAGTTTAAAAACTTAGATTGAGACCTTGGATAACACACACTTATGTATTAGATATAGAGATATTGAATATAGAAAGAAAGAAAGGACTTTTATTCTGAGGTTATTTTACATGAAAATTCAGTCATGAAATGTATAACTGAGATAAGTATGAATGCATATATATGTACAATACTTGATTTGGTAAAGTAGGTATAGTAAAGACAGGTAAAGCATCAAACAGTATAAACATAGTAACCTAAGTAAACTGATATGAAATAAATGGAAATGATGAAGTATCCATTACAATTAGTTATGGTATTTCACTGAAGAAAAACATTTGTTACTAACACAACAAAGAGCCATAAACCTCAGTAACGAAAATTGGATGGCAACTTCATAAAATATTATTAAAATTATACTCTACCTACTACCACCAATATTAGAAATGGCTTGGAGTAATTGCAGATCATGATGCAAGTAAATTATTAGGATATCTTTTCTAAATAAAATCATTATATGACATTTGAATGAAGAATGAAGAAATAAATAAAGCCTACATGCTTTAATGGTTGGGAAGTGTTGGAAAATTATTTTATTCTTGTTAGTTTTATTTCTTCTTAATTATATAGAAGAACATAATTAAATAATAAAAACTATGAAAAGTACATTTTATGTCACTATAAAATTTATGTGTTTCTTGGAATTTGAAATAATTAAACATATGTACAGTACATGTTTTATCTCTAAGTAGATGAAAGCTTCATGAAAATATAAGAGCTAAATAAATTGAAAACTGTTAAGTTTAAATTAAAAATGTTTAATATATCATAAAGGGATGGGAACATATGCTCACATTTATACTAGTCTGTGGAGTTAAGATGATTAGTAAGATCTTAAAATGGCATACACTTAAACACAACTTGTTAAGAATTCATTGATTTTTTTGTGTATGTGTAGAAGTCTCAAATTCATATATAAACATAAGTAAAACTAGCCAGAAACAATATTACTGGGAATCCATTTGCAGAAAGTACTATCATTAATATATATCTATAAATTTATATAAATGTATAATTATATATATATATATATATATATATATATGCTATATGTTCTTGGCAGATTTCAGTCTAAGCAATATGTAGCTCAATAGCCATGTATGCATTATTAATATTCACTATTTTTTGAAAGTTGTTAACATTTACATCTTAATTAAAATTGACCATGCACTGTTACATTTTTTACTTGTTAATATATTTAATATTTACAACAACCCTGTAAGGAATGCATTATCATCATCCACATTTTACAAATGAGGAAACAGTGGCAGAAAGCAGTTAAATAATGGCCAAATTCACACAACTAGAAACTGTTCTAGCCCAAATACAAACCTTGATAATTTGGTTCTAGAACTGATACTCTTCATCATTTTGTGACATTGACTCTGCAGTTATAACAATTAGAGTCAGTTCTCCAGGAAAATTGTGATAGAAACTGTCAACAAAATATTAACAAGTTGATCTAAGAAAGAAATGGAAAATTTTATTCAAGACAAATTTGAGGATTATAACAAGGGCAGAGCATCTCAGAAAGTTCTGAGAATGAGAACTGTCTCATCCATTAGAAGTCAAGGCAGAGTTATATAAGTTTTTTGAGACAGAGGGCTATACGTCAAATGATGTATTATTGACAGTTTACATAATCCAGATCTAAGCATCATTGCAGTGGGTTATGTGAACACTTACAAGATCAAGAAGGGTATTATCTTTTAAGGAGTTATCTTGTTGATGCTAGGAAAATGTTGCTCTTTATGGTTGAGCAGATAGATACTCCTGATGATGTGGGAGGCCTGGTTGATACATAATGCAGATACACAATGCATAATATGGGGGGAAGAGGAGGGCAAAGGGCAGAGAAGAATTTTTATGTTTAGATTTTTCTTGTCTTTCCATAAAATATTAATTTTATTTCACAAGACAAAATTTGTCCTCTACACACTCTGTGTTTTTATCATAACTCTCTGTTCCCATAACTCTAAGTAGCACTGAGGTTGCTACCCTTTCTAATTATTCTCAGGATGACAAATAATAAGACGATATATCACATATTGCTACCTTTATATTTTAACAATCATACTAGAGATGTACCCACAGATACAAAGAAATTGATCTGAAATTGTTAAATTTTGAAATAACAGCAAGGCCCTGGTGATGATGAAGGTGGGGCTTTGGTAGGTGCATAGTTGTCAGCAGGAGATCGTATTTAGTTCTCCTTAAACTGCACCAGAGATATTTAAATTTTTCATCTACTTATATTATTTAGCTAGCACGAAAAGTATGATATTCTTGCATACTTGTATTAATCACTGTTCTCCAGAGAAATAAATCCAATAGTCTGGTCCAAGGACAGGGGGAGATGGAGGTCACAGCTCAGCAGGCAGGCAGGCAAGGGTAAATCCTCCCTTCCTCTGTTTTTTTGTTCTATTCAGGCCCTCAGTGCTTTGGATGATGTTACCCACGTTGGGGAGGGCAATCTACTTTACTGAGTCCACCAAATTAAATGGTAATCCAATCTAGAAATACCTAGATATAACATTTAATCTGGGTACCCTGTTACCCAGTCACATTGACACATAAATTTAACTATCACAACATTTCATAGGTCATTTAAATGTATAATTGAATTAGACTTCCCAGCATTCAGAGAAAAAAAAATAAATTACATTTAACCATTATCTAAAATGACACCACCCTTGAAGTGGAACTGTACTAGGATATTACTTGAAGTGGCCAAATACCATTTTGCAATTGTCCATAAAATGGTATTTCTTAAGATTTCTGTCCAAATTCATCATTGGGATGTGCCACCCTCACCCTTGAGATATGTTGTGCTCTAAGGAAGACAGAGTAGCCATCACACTGAAAGACTTTTCAAATGAGGCTCATGTACCCTGAAAGAAAATAGCTGCTGTGTGGACAACCAAAGGCTTGTGACCTTTGCTACTGGACAAAAAAGTCTGTTGACACTTGGGCTCATTATTTCACACAGAGAGCCAGTTGGATTAAAGTTTCCTAGAATAGAAATATCGGTTTCCAACAGATTTCCTTTCTGTTGCAAGGATGTGCTATTTCTCTTTCTCTGAGAGCCATTTTTGAAATTTTGCATAATAAATTTCAGAGCCACAATGTACTTTGTGGAATAGGAACGGAAAATCCAGTTTCCACACCTATCACATTTTTATCACATCAAATCAAATTTTTCCATAACTTCCAAATCAGGCCTTAATGAGGAAAATCAGCACTCCCATAAAAATGATTTGCTTTCACTTATTCTAAAATCAAAAATCTGTATAAAAATACTCTCAGGCTTCCCTGGTGGCGCAGTGGTTGAGATTCCGACTGCCAATGTAGGGGACACGTGTTCGTGCCCCAGTCCGTGAAGATCCCACATGCTGCAGAGCAGCTAGGCCCATGAGCCATGGCCACTAGCTTGCACGTCTGGAGCCTGGGTTCCACAACGGGAGAGGCCACAACAGTGAGAGGCGCGTGTACCACAAAACAAACAAAGAAACAAAAAAAAACTGTCCCTTTTTTTCAAGTGTGTATGTATATATGTATGTGTTACATGTACACTTTATCTTATCTTCTATTAACTCTCATTATTTTTAAGAGGTATGTTTGAATCTCTTCTCCAGAATATTTTATGCCTTCTTATTTATTTACAAACTACATACTTGAATTGCTGCCCAAATGAATATTATAAATTCATTCATGTATGAATACTAGGGCTTCTTTTCACTGTAGATCTCAAAACACATTCTGAACTATTTAAAGGAATACATTTTATCCTGGATTATACAAAAGAGAACCTGTAAGTCACATTTAAGAACTGATGATAAAGAATCACACAGCTTGATAGTAGAGATCCCTCTAATTTTCTTTGGCATGCACAGTGAAAAAAAATTGGTAAAAGTCATATATCAAAAAAAAAAAAAAAGAAGTTCTAGTGTGTGGTGGAGTTTCCAAAATAGCAGCAGCTTGAACAGAGATATCCAACTCTTTTGTTCCAAGATTGATGTTGAAATACCAAAAGAAAATTTCCCTGCAAACAGAAAAATCTCATTACAGCCACAGAAATAGAAGAAAAGTTTCACCTCTCAGCCCAAAATTTGTAGGTTAGAAATGGAAACAGCAGATTTAAAGAAAAACAAACCAAACCAAAAAACACCCAGAAAGAACCCATGTCTCCTCTCACAAGTGCGAGGGAGGAGTCATGGAAAATGAGGCAAGAAAACAGACTGTTGGACAACTCTGCTATCACCACTTTTCTTAGTAGAATTCTACACACACTGTTGACTTATAAGAAAGCCCAGGGAAATAGAACTCTTGTAATCTCAGTATTCAGAAACAGCTATTTTGGAGGCCTAAATTTTGTGTGATGACTATATTTTTCAGGAAGCTGACAGAGTTTGTTCAGAGCTATTCTTTTATGTAGTGGATCTGGCTGTATTAGCTAAATCAGGAAGGAGCCTGGATGTAGCCAGAAGTGAAGAATCTCGGGCAAAGGATGGCAGAATATCTATTTCGTGGTTCTGTCACTTTTCCAAGCAGAAATAAAAATTTTTGTACTGTCTGGAAAGCTCATGACCCTTAGCCATTCCACTCAACGTTCAATTTACAACAAATAAACCATTCAGATTAAAGCCTGTGTCTACATTTCTAAGAATAACCAGGTAGAAAAGGGGAAGACAAGAGGAAAATACAGTCACCATGTTTATGAGTAAGAATCAGTTCTGGAAATTGTGTTCTTTGTTTGAATATGGTTAAGTAAGAAACATAAGTAAAGGGAAAGTGGAACCAGTGAATTCATGATAGTATAGTGTCAAGGAAGCTAAGGAAAGAGAATGTTTCAAGAAGAAAACTTCTCTTAGAAAAAAGTTGTCAACTGATTCAGATGCTGGGAAGAATATGAGAACTGAAAACAGTTTCTGCATTTAAGATATTCAGATCCTTGATGAATTTATTTATTCATGGAGTGATGGGAGCAGAAGTTAGGTTAGAGAAAGCTGAATAGTTACTGGGTGGTGTGTGGTAGGTTCAGTAACCCCTCCCACCAAAGATGTCTAGAGATAAGAGATTCCTACCAGGTGGAAATTTACTATCTTAGTAAAGGGGAATATCTCACAATGTATATGTAAGTTGAATCATCACATTGTACAATTTAAATATCTTACAATTTTATGTGTCAATTACACTTCAAAAAGCTGAAAAAAAGAAGAATATCCATTGGCTAAGCAGACATATGTATGTGTATAAATGCCTGAGTGTGTAAATGCATGTTTATATATATGAAAATATATACCTATATAAAAATTACATATTTTTAAGTGGAACAATTATTTCCTTAAATGTGCTTTAGTAAAAAAAAAATTTCACCTCCACTTTAGAATAACAACCAAATAAGAATATAAGTAATTTGTTCAGTCACATAGTCATAAAAATGAAAATACAGCTACCAAATCCCTCTTCTACTTACTTCTCATAGCATGTCTCTCAATTAGCGGAAAATCCACCATATGCTTATATCATTCATTTGAGCTTAATTCCTATTGTGTCAACTTTATACAAATAAATTTAATTTTAAATTTACAGACCATATGTTGGGTTAAACTTGAAATCTCCTAGGAGGCCTACAATAAGATAAATATTCAAATCAGTGATATAAATTTTCACACCATAACCCCTGCTTCTCCTCATTGCATATCCAACCATTTTTATCCCAGCTGCAGTGCATAAAACAGACATTATATCATCCTAGGTCTGCCAATCATATTTCTCTAATTAATACACAAAACCTAATGTGAATTGTACCACTGCTAGAAGCGTTACTCCACCAAAAGTTTCTCAAAGTACTTGATTAAGATTCTGTGGTACAGACCACAATTTAAAATGAAATGCTAAAATAAAGTCACATCCTGAAGAGGTTGAGCTTTCACCATCATTTGAGTTATCATCATTCTTTGAGACAATAAAGCAAAAGAAGTAATTATCTTGCATGAATGAGCAGAATTCTCCCCTTTCAGAAACTATATTGGTGACCTCAGTTTGCTTACCTTTGACACTAAAATGAGCTGAGTGCTTTCTTGTGGGAAGGAGTTGGGAAAATATTAAGGAAAAAGCAAAAGAGAGTTGTGGTAGAAAGGAGCAGGGATGGAAGTAAAGAAAAAAAAAACCTTTTTAGGGTTTGTTCAAGAAAATCTTAAAATGATCTGATACCTATTTCTGATGAAAATAACGTATTTCCTTGAATATAGAAACCATTGCAGTTGTCAAGAGAGTACACTTATATTGTTTTTGAAAGAGTGTATAAAGTATCTGCATGAGGATTTCCACAGCAAGTCCAAGCTGCAGGTAAACTGACCTGCTACTTGAGTTGTGTAGCACTGGAAGTTCCTGGGAGACGTGGAGATTGTAGGAGCCTCTGACAAGCCTCCATACAATAATCATAACACAGATGCCTGGGCTTAGGAATAAGGCTATTTCTTTTTCAGGAAACACGTTTGCACATTTGAAAAGCAGCTCAGTGCTGGATCTTGGATGCTAACAGAGACAAAACCCTTGACCATGAGCCATTTCGTGATGATGGGATCCAAACAGCCTATCATGATCCAGGTATTATCTGATCTTACAAATTAGAAAACATATAAACAAAAACAAGGATAAGACCCCCACCTATTTTTTTTTTTTTTGCTAAAAGGTTAATCTATGTTTTTAATTACTTGTTTGCCTTCACGATGGCTGTTTCCCCCATTTCTGTCATATAAAAACGTATCCTGATGGTGGTTAGTGTTTTACTTTAAATTTTGTGTAGGACTGTGGCTACATTGACACCATGCAGTGACAATATGGTAACTGATAGACAAAGAAAAGTCTATTCTGAAGGGCACATGGGGAGAACTGTGCCAGATATTTTTATTTTCCATCCCAGATCCACTCCTCTCTGCTGTTCACTACTTTCTTTGCTCCTAGATGTTGGCTTCTATCAGATTCAAATGAGTCCCCTTGTCTTCTAACTGAATGGGTTCAGAACTCAGCTGTAGCTACACTCTGGGTTCAGAGCTGTGTTGGTCACAGTTTGCTTCTGGAGTGTTCCAGCAATCCATGTCATTTCCCTTAACCCTGATGACACATGTGTGAAAGCCCCATCCCTAAACTCTCTTTAATTACCTTTGAGAGTACCATCTGTTTTCTGATGGTCTCTAACATAAACAGCTGTTTTGATGAAGCTGTAACAAAATAGCTAGCTAAAAAATTTGTAAAGAAACTGAATTATACCTGATATAAACTGCACATTCTTAAACTTCATGGTATCTCCAAGCCTTGTCCTATTCCTTATACTCTGCTTTCTCTCAAACCCTTGACCAGCAACTATCCACACTATATTCAATCAAAGATTCCCATCACATCCTTGATCTCAATGGTGCTGAGAGTCAGGGATGTGATAAACTTGTACTTAAGGGAGGCTTGGGAATGGTGTAATGGTGTTTATTAGATGCATGACAAGGCAACTTAAAAAAATGAAAATAGGACTCTCATCTTCTGAGATGGCCCACACTCTGTCTGTGGAGTGTGTTTCTCTCTAAATAAATTCACTACTTACCTAAAAAAAAAAAAAAAAAAAAGAAAGAAAAGAAAAGGAAAGAAGGTAAGAACATTTTTTTTTTTTACTTCTAAACAGAATAATTCCAAGGCCAGTTGTGCCTGTGTCAAAATAGGAAATTTCAAATGATTGTATATAGAAGTATTTCAGTATATTAATATTCAGAAGCATGAACTGATAGGCTAACTGCTATCATGTATACTATACAATCAACAAAAGGAAGTTTCCAGCCTTTATTTATGCAAGATAAGTTTCTCAAGAAGAGTAGAATTATGAGAAGGTCTAGTTTAGTGAGCATACATTTTCTTCACAGATTCTCTGCTGGGGCACAAATCCACCATAGTATTGTAAGTACCTTTATTTACTTTCCAATGTTTATTTGATCCTGACCACTTGAAAATTCATAAGCATTCGATCAAGTATATGCAAGGAAAAAACAAGTTTAGAATAAGTAAGTAAACACTGAGCATGTGAACTTTTATAAAGCTGAATATATGTGTTGAATTTAGATCAACTCTATTTTTGTAATAAAAGTTTATAACTATTTGCTCTCTTCTTTAAAAGCAAATACAAGGAAACACCAATTTTTTGTATTTATTATTCAATTTCCCCACCTGTACCTTTCACACGAATTTATCACTTTTGTTTCTGAGGGGTGTGAGCTATAGAAACATGACATAATTTTGTGCTTTTAAAACTGATCATTGACTGCTTGGCTGAATTTTAGGGTTTCCTGATATAGGGGAACTTTTACACCAGAGCTTCAAGTCCCAACCTGACTCTTCTTGCTTCAAATACTTCTCTTTTACTAAACAATTCCAGTTTTGAGCAATAACACCATAATAAGCATAACTACTTTTTTGGAATCTTTTTGTTAGAGTATTTGAGACACTTTTTTCCATACATGCCATTAAAATCAATTCATGTTTCTGTGTATAGTTGAAATTGGACCTTGAATTTCATTCTAAATAAAACTGAAATGAAGAGTTGGTCTCCTTCCACTATTTTAAATTTAATCTTTTTAATGCCGTCTTTGATCTTTTGATCTTATTTTTTTAGAGTTCTGCATTTGTAAACCATTTCCCTCAGTGTTTGATTTGACATTGTTATAAACCTAAAAAAATAAAATAAAATAAATGTTACAGTAGAGAAAAAAATGCCGGTAAATTAACTTGTTCTCCTCAATGTTGTCATGTTGTTTCTCCATCAATCCGAGCTCACCCTTTTGTGATCTCTCTGTCTCTCTCTCTCTCTTTCTTTGACTTGCTTATTCATACCTCCTCTGTCTCTTCAGTAAATTTTCACATATATAAGGATCTAGTAAAAATGTTATAGTGATTGAATCTGTTGGAAAAATAAGAAATATATTTCAGATACCTAGATTACATTCCCTCCCCCCCAACAATGTTCTATTTGCGTAAAATTTAGAGTGAATTACCTAATATTCCCCAAACATGCATAAAATAGGTTGAATAAGAACTATTCCAAACTGATTATTTTCCTTTTTTTACAATGATTTGAATTTGAAGACTAGTTCTATAGAATTAATTGGTAACTTTTCTTAGGATTCATGTCCACATTTTGAGAAATTTTTACCTGTGATTAATGTTTTTGTAAATGTTGACTAATCTGATAGATGTTCTTTAATATAATTACATGTTTATACACACAATTATATTCATAGCTATGTTAATTATAACAAAAATGTATGCATAATAATGTATGAATTTAATACATATAATTAATTAAATTACTAATTAAACACATTACTTTATCTCTTGGAATCTCACAAATAAAATTTATTTTTATGATTAAAGAATTTTTATTCACATATAAGTTAACAAGTGGTGTGGCTTCTAACAACTGATAATTCTCTTAACTCATAAGAACCTTGTTTTCCTTATTTGTCAAAAGGAAATAAGGATTCTTACCCCATGGATTTCTTGTTGAATTTAAATACAGGATTTATGTAGTCAATTTTTGCAAAATGCCTTGTACAAGTTAACCACACCTTAAGCAGTGGTGGTAGACATGGTGGAAGCTGCAGGGAGCAGCATTTGTGGTACTTTCTTCCTTTTGACTTTCCAGCAGTTCCCAAAAGTCATTTAGAACTGAAGAGATGGACATTTCCTATTGCTGCCCTAACAAATTACCACAAACTTAGTGGCTTAAGACCACTCAACTCTGCTATTTTAGAGCTCTGGATAATAGAAGTCCAAACTGGGTCTTACTGGACTAAAATCAAGGTGTTGTCAAGATGGTGTTCCTTTTGGATGCTTTAAGGGAGAATCTGTTTCCTTGACTTTTCCAGCTACTAGAGGCTGCCTGTATTACTTGGCTCATGGCCCCTTTTCTGTCATCAAAGTCAACAGACCTGTGTCTCTATGTACCTTTCTCACATACTCATATGTTCCTCTGACTCACTTTTCTGCTTCCCTCTTCCACTTTTAATGACCTCCTGTGATTACATGAAGTCCACCTAATTCAAAATAATTTTCTGATCTCCAGATCTTTAACTCACTCACACCTGCAATTGCTTAGCCACGTAGAACAGTACCAGTATGTTTGAAGTCCAGTATGTAGTCCTAAAACAACCAGTTTTCCTCTCACGCAGCCCTAGTACTAGTTATAATGTTAAACTTAGTAGTGCAAACATTCTTTTGATTTTCTTTCTAGTATACACATGCATATCCAAAAAGCTTTATTTTATGTTTTTTCTTATTTATTAAATTTCTAGGTAACTTTGTTTTTGAATAGCATGATTTTCAAGATTACTCACACTGGTGAATAGAGTTCTATTTCCTTCATTTCATGTTTGCATTGTATTCTTTGAATGAACACATTGCAATTTATCTCTTCTAATATTGAAGATAGTTTAGGATTTTCTTATTCCCTTGCTATTAACAGTACAATTTAAAGTACCCTTATACAGATTTGCTGGTGTTCATGAGTGAGTTTCTCTAGAGAAGACGCCTGGTATCAGAATTTGTCTAATGCTAGGGTGAGAGTCCCATTGCTTAACATTCTTGCCAAAATTTGGTGTTGTCAGACATTTTAACTTCTGAAAATGCATTGTATATTAATTTAAATCTCACTGGGGTTTTAATTTGCATTTCAGTTTCATGTAATGACAGTGCATACCTTTTTGCATGTTGAGACAATTTGGATTATTTTTTTCTGTGAAATGTCAATCTCTTATTTTGCCTGTTATGCCTATTTTGCTTATTTATTCTAAGATTTTATTAATAAACTCTGGATACTAAACTTTTTTGGTTACATGTATTGTAAAAAGGTGTTACTAGTTTGAAATGTGTCTTTTTATATTCTTCCCTTACACAAGGTCATGAAGTCATTCAAATGTATTTTCTTGTATGTTAAACTTTGGCTTTTAATATTTAAACTTTTGCTTATCACTCAAACCTTACAAAGACAGGATAGACACTACAAACTCTCTACTGCCAGAGGAACCTTAGTGCTTGCCTATTTGTGTGTTCAGTTCAGCTCTGGGCATGGGTCTCTGGGAAAGACGGGCTTGCTCTATTGGGAGGCATGGAGCTCTGTCTTGGACTAAATGATGCTTGCAGTGTGACTCTTTTCTACCCCTGTGCTCATTTTTTTCTTTTTTTTTTAAATTATTTATTTATTTTTGGCTACATTGGGTCTTCATTGTTGCACTCGGGCTTTCTCTAGTTGCAGCGAGTGGGGGTTACTATTTGTTACAGTGTGCAGTCTTCCCATTGTGGTGACTTCTCTTGTTGTGGAGCATGGGCTCTAGGTGCGTGGGCTTCAGTAACTGTGGTATGCAGGTTCAGTAGTTGTGGCTCCTGAGCGCTAGAGTGCAGACTCAGTAGTTGTGGTGAATGGGCTTAGTTGCTCCACGGCATGTGGCATATTCCCGGACCTGGGCTTGAACCTGTGTCCCCTGCATTGGCAGGTGAATTCTTAACCACTGTGCCACCAGGGAAGTCCTCCTATGCTCTATTGAAGTGATGGGTACTCGGCTGGGTTGCAAATAAATCAGTTTTTGTTGTTAAAATTTGTTTTTGGTGGGACATGATAAAATGATGATCCCTGATTGGCAGTGAATCTAAATATTTTATGTTCTTTTTAATATGTTAGTGTGCAGGACATCATGCAATAAGTGTGTTGAGTGAGCGAGGTGACCTGGATGAGTAACAGGTACTTCAGGGAATCTGTCAAAGAGCCAACAGCACACGAGTTAGAATGCCCTGTGAATAAATGAGTTTACTAAGGCAAATCTTAAAGGAGGCTGAGAAGAGGCAATCAAGGAGGTGGTAAGAGAAGAACCGAAAGAGCTTAACATTGAGAAAGCTCAGGGGATTTTGGTTTCAAGGAGGAGGTTATGTTTTACAATATAAAATACACCCTGGAGAATAGATAAATGAGTACTAAGTATTTATTGGATATAGCAACAAAAATTCAGCAGCAGTCTTGCTGAGAGCTTTGTTCAGTGGATGAGTAAATGATGAAATTGGATATTGCCATGGTGTGAACAATAAATGGGAACAAGATGAAACAGATGAAGGGAAATGATTTTTTTTTTTTTTCATGAAGCTTGGCAATGCTAGGTAATAGAGAGGGAAATAAAACTGGAGAAGGCTTGACGTATAAGAACAAATGGGAGAGACATGAGGATTTTTCAAAAATTCAAGAAGAAAAAGAAAGTATAGGAAAGAATGGGATAAGCTTTAATAATTGGAGCGAAATTCCTGATGTAGCATTCATGGGATCCAGAGAACAAGGGGAAGAGTTAACCTTGGTCATAATGAGAAATTTACTATCATCATAATGAGAAAAAGAAGTTAATTACAATATAACATCACTTTTATAAATGGGGTGTCAGGAATTTGAAAAAGTTCTTAACTGAGTGTATCTATATTTCTGAGAAGTAGGTGACAAGATTTTCTGCTGAGAATGAGTAGGAAGGTAATAGAGTAGGACAGGTAAGGAGATAAGAAATGGTTTGATTAGATATTATGGAAAATGGAGGAAAACCTTAGAACAGAGAACTGGTGAGCAAGGTAAATGGCCCTATTGAGCTCAGAGAACCTTAACTTATAGAGGCAATTTTCTGAGGATTTTGCAATTTTCTCCAGTTGGATTCAACTGCCCAGGTAAAGGAACAAAGAAATCAGTCTGCTGGGTTGCTTCAGCTTTGGGTTTGCTAAGTAGGTTCAAATATAGAAATTGAAAATGTTCACAAAGACATGGTTGAAGAAATTGATCAAGGGTTATAGGCTTAAAAGGAAGAGAGTGAACCTGAGGCAGAAATAAGACCTTTTATACAATTGATTGTATGTCACAGGACTGAATACAAGTTAGCCTGATGAAATAAAAATATTAAGTTTTTTTCATGCACTCAGCCATTCTGGTCTACTTCTAGGAAGCATGAGAAGATTAGGAAGTGCTAAAGATACAAACATAACTTTTCTGTCAATCTGTTTGCTTTGCTTAAGCATGCTCTAACATCCTTCTAATGGTAGAGTATTTTGTCCATATTTAGAAAATGTGTCATAAGATATTTTCTAAACTATTAGCGCTTTTTCTTGGACCACTAATCAGTGTTATATTGTCCTTAGGTCTTCCATCTGCACGTTTCTGGTGTGACATTTTTAATTTGGGGTTTTCAGGTTCATATAAACAAGGATACATATTAGAGGGTAATGCAATTTTAGGAAATCATTTACCCCTTTGATTCACAGAATCTTATAATGGTAAATCAGATTAATGTCACTTTGGACATTTCTTTGTGAGATCGAATATATTTTAGTTATTTATTCTTGTTCAGTGTATATACTCGCTTTCTCTAAACCCCTTCCCTTGCCGAATTTTAGCTGTTTAAGGAAATAACTCAGAACTCACTGGAAGACACAGATGAGTGTTGAAGGCTTCGCATAAGATCATTAAGTTGGTTTGCGGGGCTCTAAGACAGGACTCAGCTCATGGCACTTCTGAGAAACTTTGGATGCAGGAGCAAAAGATTTTACCGGCACTGGCCTTCAAGTTCATTAATGTTTCTTACGACCATGCCCTTGCTGTTGTACATCAAACATCTTTAGGTTGTGATCCATCCTTCCTACTATTGCCATCTTATTGTGTATGAGCTGAAACGATTCTGATTTTATGTTCACGTTCTTGCACAGATTCCACTTCATTAATATAAACAGAGAAGCCTAATGAAAACTATATAATTCTCTGGGGTTGAAAGTTTGCCCCTGTTCTCATTTTATATCTCCATATTTCCAGCAGATTATGAAATATTCAGTATTTTTATCCGAAGACACATTGCTTTTAACATATTTGGCACAGAAGGTTATCTTTAAAATCCCCTCTAAATCTCCGAAATTAATCTTCTGTGTATTGAGCGCTTGCCAGCTTGGATAGTTATAGGATTAGACATTTTTAAATGATTTTTGACTCTGAAGGTTGTTTGCATGCTGTTACCAAATCTGGCTTTGTTGTCCTTCAGCATCTTCCATTTCATAAAGGATTTGCTGTAAACCTACTAAATGTTTTCATCTAATTTTATAATTATCATACCTAGGAAGTACCTTTATTAGAGCCTGGCACTTTCCTGCATATAAAGCCACTGCACCTGTAATTGACTTTAACCAAGTGAGTACTAATCCACAATATTTTTTCGGGGCTGGGCTTGCCAGCAGGGGAGGCTCTTTACTATACCTCTTTTTCTCTGATAAAACAAATAAAAGCTTATTTATTCTATATATCAAATTAGATGTCATAATAAGACAAAGTTAATTCAACACTCATATGTTGTAACAGGTTATAATAATATTAGTAAATGGAGAATTAAAACCGATCAGAGAGAAAATGTTAAGAAATAAACACTAAGCCTAATGACAGTAACACACTGCAAAATTTGCACATCATTTTTCAGAGACACTCAGAATGATGGATGCATGTGCCTCATTCATCTTGCTTTATTTCCTAAACTAAATAAAATGATGTATTTCAATTTTTGAGATAAATTTTATCTCAGGTAATTTGAGTGTCTTTATTTCATCATTTCTAACAAACAAGATCTGGATCCTCTTGTAACATAAAAGAATTAGTCATCAGAAGGCAAGTGGTCTCAGAATCTATCTGTATAGCATTTTCTCAATAACCATTGAATAAATTTAAATGAACATGTATATGTATTATGGTAAACCAAGGAAAACCATTTAGCTACTCAAAAAAATAACTACAATTAAATTAAAACTAAGTAGAAATTGAGAATGCACATCAAAATTTTGTTATTTGAGTATTTCATTTCTTGGATACCGAAAAGACATATTTAATAATATTCCCAACTACTTTACCAGAGCAGATGCTACATCAGAGAAAAGATGTCTCTTTCACATTTCCATTCAACTTAGAGGGACTAACTTCCCCCAATTTCCCTTCAGCAAGTTTTCCATTACCCTTAGTTATTAAGCTTGATTTTTAAACTATGGTTACTTAGCTCTCCTTCTTAAAACAAGTACCTGCAATTGAAACTACTATGCAATGAGCAGTGAAATAAAAGTTTCAAATATAATAATAATAATTAAAAAATAACGTCTTACCTTCAAGTAGGGTATCCCCAAATGGCTGAGACAGATAAGAAAACTGGCAATATGCAGCACAATATATGATTTGTGTAGTGGGGTAAATAATGTGATGCTATGAAAGCATAAGACACAGATTTTTAAGCCAAGGTTTTAGGGATCAGGGAAAGGTTACTGAAGAGACAAAGTCTTTGCTGAATTCTGCAGAAGGAGGCCAGGTGAGTGAGGGCCAATTCTGACAGATAAAACATGTAAAAAATCTAAAGGCAAAAAAGATTAGGAAAATGGTGTGTACAACTGGGTAGTTAGCAGAGAGTTGTGCCTCTTATTGAGATGGGAATCAATCCACTTCAGCATAAAAAAAATGTGAACATTTATTAAAAATATTTCAGCTTGAAAGTATTTAGAATGTGAGAATCATGGAGTCTCAAATCCCATGATACTATACCTGAAGTAGAAAAAAAGAATAGTGGAAAAGGTATACTTGTTTCCAACTTATCTGTTTAAGTGAATAACATACATATGTGTTACTACTTTCCAGCACACCAATTTCCTCTCTCTCCTTTATGGAATAGGCATCTCCATCTTACATGCATTTTGCTCACGCTATGTCTTTCCAACGTCTACCTAGAAAACTAGCATTACTTCTCTCAGAAAAACATGTTCAATGTTCTTCTTAGACTTAGGTCTACTTCTAACTCATCCATTAATGAAATTTTCTCTCTCACAGACAAGAACTTTGTTTTCTTTCTCTCTCTTCTGTTTCTTTCCTGCCAAGTGGGAAAGGACATGAATTATAGATGTACTGCAGCTACATACGCATTAAGCTAGGCACTGATAATATAGAGTAGAAAATTATGAAAAAACTTAGCCTTAGATGGTCACTTTCAGCCATGAGGTAAGAAGTGAGGCATATATCCAGATTACTGAAGAGGTTTAAAATTTTTTCCTGCTTGGAGCTCTAGGACTGGGAACATCTGTTAAGGAAATGAGGCTGGCATTTGAAAAATATTCTCCAAGCTATGTTAATTTATACTTTTTAGATTAAACGCCTTCCACACTTTGATATCCACTGCTTCTGAGCTGCAGAGTTTTGTAGATCTATGTTCAAAGGGTCATAAACTTAGATGGTAAATAATAGGGAGAAATGAAAATTTGGAGTAAACATTTAACGGTCATAATCTAACATTTATTTTTGGATCAAAACAAAGTAGGATGTCGTTAGAGGTCTGTGAAGAAAGAGGTAACATGAATAGTTGTTTTAGGTGTGATGTAAAATGCAGTAAGAAAATGGGGATACTGAAGTTTTGAAAAGTTATAGGACAAAGATGGACCTCACCCATGGAAAAAACTGTCAATTCATGAACTGTAAAATATCATAGCAGGTATATGAAAACAATGTGAAATGACTTTGAATTCCAGAAAAAAATTAATTTAAATGTCAGTTCTTTATTTATATGCTGTGTGACCATTGGCAAGTCATATTACTACTCTGAGTCTGCTTTCAAATATTTTAAATATATTAGATATAAATGTACTTCACTTCAGAAATAAACCCATGCACCTATGATAAATTAATCTATGACAGAGGAGGCAAGAATACACGGTGGAGAAAAGTCAGTCTCGTCAATAAGTGGAACTGGGAAAACTGGACCACTACATGTAAAAAAATGAAATTAGAACATTTTCTCACACCATATACAAAAATAAACTCGCAAAATGGATTAAAGACATAAATGTAAGACTGGATACTACAAAACTCTTTGAGAAAATCATAGGCAGAACAGTATTTTACATAAATCGCAGCAATATCTTTTTGGGTCAATCTCCTAGAGTAATGGAAATAAAAACAAAAATTAACAGATGGGACCTAATTAAACTTAAAAGGTTTTGCACAGCAAAGGAAACCATAAATAAAATGAAAAGACAGTCTACAGAATGGGAGAAAATATTTTCAAATCATGTGACCAACAATTGATTAATTTCCAAAATATACAAAGAGCTCAATCTGGATATACATCTCAATTTTTTTTTTTCGTTACACGGGTCTCTCACTGTTGTGGTCTCTCCCGTTGCAGAGCACAGGCTCAGCGGCCATGGCTCACAGGCTTAGCTGCTCCACGGCATGCGGGATCTTCCTGGACCAGGGCACGAACCCATGTCCCCTGCATCGGCAGGCGGACTCTCAAACACTGCGCCACCAGGGAAGCCCTGGATATACACCTCAATTTTAAAAGAAAAGTAAAAAAAAAAAAAAAAAATTAAAAAATGGGCAGAAGATCTAAATAGACATTTCTCAAAAGAAGACATACAGATGGCCCAAAGGAACATGAAAAAATGCTCAACATCACTAACTATTAGAGAAATGCAAATTAGAACTACAATGAGGTATCACCTTACTTGCCATCACCAAAATGTCTACAAATAATAGATGCTGGAGAGGCTGTGGAGAAGAAGGAACCCTCCTACACTGTTGGTGGGAATATAAATTGGTGCAACCACTATGGAGAACAATATGGAGATTCCTTAAAAAACTAAAAATAGAGTTACCATATGATCCTGCAATCCCACTCCTGGGCATATATCTGGATAAAATCATAATTCAAAAAATACATGCACTCTGTGTTCATTGCAGCCTTAATTACGCTAGCCAAGACATGAAAGCAACCTAAATTCCATCAACAAATGAATGGATAAAGAATTTGTGGTACACATATACAATGGAATATTACTCACCCATAAAAAGGACAAAATAATGCCATTATCAGCATCATGGATGGACCTGGAGATGATCATACTAAGTGACGTAGGTCAGACAGAGAAAGAAAAATATCATATGATATTGTTTATATATGGAATCTAAAAAAAAAAAGATGATAAAAATGAACTTATTTACAAAACAGAAACAGACTCACAGACTTATAGAATGAAGTTATGGTTACCAGAGGGGAAGGTGGGGGAGAGAGATAAATTAGGAGGATATGATTAACATACACATAGTACTATATATAAAATAGATAACCAACAAGTACAGGGAACAATACTCAATATTTTATAATAATCTATAAGGGAAAAGAATCTGAAAGAGAATACATATACATAAATATATGTATTATATATATAATATATAAAATATAACTGAATCACTGTGCTGTACACCTGAAACTAATGACATTGTAAATCAACCATATTTCAATAAAAATATGTACCACATTTTATTTGATTAATACTAAAATCAGATCATGGATGTTCAAGTAAAGGGAGTTATTATTATTATTTTATTTCCAGTATCATATAAAAATAGGACCATGATAAGAACTATGGACATTACAAAAGATATAAAGATTATGAATTGTTTTGCACAACTTAAAATCTCCTTGTGGAGACTCAATGCAGATAAAACTTCTAATCCTATTTTAAAAATATGTTCAAGTATGTGACACTGTAAAGATGCCTGTAGTAGTACCTAGGTCTTACCTTGAACATTCGTTTTCTCTATAACCTACAGGAATCTGAAAAGAGTACATTTTCCCTTTTCTAAAGAGGAGAAAATTGGAGTTTGGAGACATGAGGTATTTTGCATTTGGTCACATAACTATGAACTCGGGAGTCTAGAATTTGAACTAGAGACCATCTGCTTTCACAGCCTACCCCTCTCCACTATAACATATGCACCAAATAATTGTTTGTGTTATTTTTTTAAACATCTTTATTGGAGTATAATTGCTTTAAAATGGTGTGTTAATTTCTGCTTTACAAAGTGAATCAGCTATACATATATATATATATATATATATATATATATATATATATATATATATCCCCATATCTCCTCCCTCTTGCGTCTTCCTCCCACCCTCCCTATCCCACCCCTCTAGGTGGTCACAAAGCACTGAGATGATCTCCCTGTGCTATGTGGCTGCTCCTCACTACCTATCTATTTTACATTTGGTAGTGTATATATATATATAAATGATACTCTTTCACTTCGTCCCAGCGTACCCTTCCCCCTCCCCATGTCCTCAAGTCCATTCTTTACATCTGTGTCTTTATTCCTATCCTGTTCCTAGGTTCTTCATAACCATTTTTTTTTAGATTCCATATATATGTGTTAGCATACGATATTTGAATTTCTCTTTCTAACTTACTTCACTCTGTATGACAGACTCTAGGTCCATCCACCTCACTACAAATAACTCAATTTCAATTATTTTTTATGGCTGAGTAATATTCCATTGTATATACGTGCCACATCTTCTTTATCCATTCATCTGTCATTGGACACCTAGGTTGCTTCCATGTCCTGGCTATTGTAAATAGAGCTGCAATGCATATTGTGGTACATGACTCTTTTTGAATTATGATTTTCTCACGGTATATGCCCAGTAGCAGGACTGCTGTGTCATATGGTAGTTCTATTTTTAGTTTTTTCAGGAACCTGCATAATGTTCTCCATAGGGACTGTATCAATTTACATTCCCAGCAACAGTGCAAGAGGGTTCCCTTTTCTCCACACCCACTACAGCATTTACTGTTTGTAAATAGTTTGATAATAGCCATTCTGACCATTGTGAGGTGATACCTCATCATAGTTTTGATCTGCATTTCTCTAATGATTAGTGATGTTGAGCATCCTTCCATGTATTTGTTAGCAATCTGAATATCGTCTTTGAAGAAATGTCTACTTAGGTCTTCTGCACACTTTTGGATTGGGTTATTCATTTTTTTTTCATATTAAGCTGCACGAGCTGCTTGTAAATTTTTGAGATTAATCCATTGTTAGTTGCTTTTTTGCAAATAGTTTCTCTCCTTCTGAGGGTTGTCTTTTGGTCTTCTTTATGATTTCCTTTGCTGTACAAAGGTTTTAAGTTCCATTAGGTCCCATTTGTTTATTTTTGTTTTTATTTCCATTTCTCTAGGAGGTGGGTCAAAAAGGATCTTGCTGTAATTTATGTCACAGAGTGTTCTGCCACTGTTTTCCTTTAAGAGTTTTATAGTGTCTGGCCTTATATTTAGGTCTTTAATCCATTTTGAGTTTATTTTTGTGTATGGTGTTAGGGAGTGTTCTAATTTCATTCTTTTACATGTAGCTGTCCAGTTTTCCCAGCACCACTTATTAAAGAGTCTGTCTTTTCTTTATTGTATATTCTTACCTCCTTTAACAAAAATAAGGTGACCATATATGCGGGGGTTTATCTCTGGGCTTTCTATTCTGTTCCATTGATCTATATTTATGTTTTTGTGCCAGTACCATGCTGTCTTGTTTACTGTAGGTTTGTAATGTAGTCTGAAGTCAATGAGTCTGATTCCTCCAGCTCCTTTTCCTTTCTCAAGATTTCTTTGGCTTTTCGGGATCTTTTTTGTTTCCATACAAATTGTGAAATTTTTTGTTCTAGTCTGTGAAAAATGCATTGGTAGTTTGATAGGGATTGCATTGAATCTGTAGATTGCTTTGGGTAGTCTGATCATTTTCATAATGTTGATTCTTCCAATTCAAGAACATGGTATATCTTCCTCTTTAATTTCTTTCATCAGTGTCTTACAGTTTACTGCACACAGGTCTTTTGTCTCCTTAGGCAGGTTTATTCCTAGGTATTTTATTATTTTTGTTGTAATGGTAAATATGAGTGTTTCCTTAATTTTTCTTTCAGATTTTTCATCATTAGTGCATAGGAATGCTAGAACTTTCTGTGCATTACTTTTGTATCCTGCTACTTTGCCAAATTCATTGATTAGCTCTAGTAGTTTTCTGGTAGCATCTTTAGAATTCTCTATGGATAGTACGATTTCATCTGCAAACAGTGACAGCTTTAGCTCTTCCTTTTAGATTTGGATTCCTTTTATTTCTTTTTCTTCTCTGATTGCTGTGGTTACTTCCAAAGCTATGTTAAAAAATAATGGTGAGCGTGGGCAACCTTGTCTTGTTCCTGATCTTAGTGGAAAAGGTTTCAATTTTTCACCATTGAGAACAATGTTGGCTGTGGGTTTTTCATATATGGTCTTTATTATGTTGAGGTAAGTTCCCTCTATGCCTTCTTTCTGGAGGGATTTTATCATAAATGGTGTTGAATTTTGTTGAAAGCTTTTTCTGCATCTATTGAGATGATCATATGGTTTTTATCCTTCAGTTGGTTAATATGGTGTATCCCATTGATTAATTTGTGTATATTGAAGAATCCTTGCATTCCTGTGATAAACCCCAGTTGATCATAGTGTATGATCTTTTTAATGTGTTGTTGGATTTTGTTTGCTAGTACTTTATTGAGGATTTTTGCATTTATATTCATCAGTGATATTGGCCTGTAGTTTTCTCTCTTTGTGACATCTTTGTCTGGTTTTGGTATCAGAGTGATGGTGGTCTCATGAAATGAGTCTGGGAGTGTTCCTCATTCTTCTATGTTTTGGAAGAGTTTGAGAAGAATAGGTGTTAGCTCTTTTCTAAATGTTTGATAGAATTCACCTGTGAAGCTATCTGGCTTTTGTTTGTTGGAAGATTTTTAATCACATTCACAATTTCGGTGCTTGTGATTGGTCTCTTTATATTTTCTGTTTCTTCCTGGTTCAGTCTCAGAAGGCTGTTCTTTTCTAAGAATTTGTCCATTTCTTCCAGGTTGTCCATTTTATTGGCATAGCGTTGCTTGTAGTAATCTTTCAAGATTATATATATATACATACATATATATATATGTATATATATATAATATATATATATATGTGTGTGTGTATATATATATATATGTGTGTGTGTGTGTGTATATATATATATATATATATATATATATATATATATATATATATATATATATATATATCATTGTTCCCAAAGTCCACTGCTTCAATTTTGGCATGATTCGTTGTCTATTCAGGTATTCCACAGAGGCAGAGTACATCAAGTTGATTTGGTGATTTAGTCAGATCCTCCTGAGGCTGCTGGGGGAAATTTCCCTTTCTCTTCTTTGTTCTCACCTCCTGGGGTACAGCTTTGATTTGCTCCTGCCTCCGTGTGTAGGTCACCTAAGGGCGTCTATTCCTGCTCAGACAGGAGGGGGTTAAAATAGCAGTTGATTAGGGAGCTCTGGCTCACTCAGGCTGCGGGGAATGAGGGGAACAGAATTCGGGGCAAACCTGTGGCGGCAGAGGCCGGCTTGACACTGCAACAGCCTGAGGCGTGCTGTGTGCTTTCCCGGTGAAGATGTCCCTTGATCTCGGGACCCTGGCAGTGGCGGGCTGCTCAGGCTTCCTCCGAGAGGAGATGTGGATAGTGACCTGTGCTTGCACACAGGCTTCTTGGTGGCTGCAGCAACAGCGTTAGCATCTCATACACGTCTCTGGGGTCTGTGTTGATAGCCACGATGCACGCCCGTCTCTGGAGCTCATTTAGGTGGTGATCTGAATCCCTTCTCCTCACGCACCTCAAAACAATGGTCTCTTGCCTGTTAGGCAGTTCCAAGCTTTTTCCCGGACTCCCTCCCGGCTAGCTGTGGTGCACTAGACCCCTTCAGGCTGTGTTCACGCCGCCAACCCCAGTCCTCTCCCTCCGATCCGCCCGAAGCCAGAGCCTCAGCTCCCAGCCCCTGCCTGCGCCAGCGGGTGAGCAGACAAGCCTCTCGGGCTGGTGAGTGCTGGTCAGCACCAATCCTCTGTGGGGAAATCTCTCCGCTTTGCCCTCTCCACCCCTGTTGCTGTGCCCTCCTCCGTGGCTCCTAAGCTTCCCCTCGCCACCAGCAGTCTCCACCCCTGAAGGGGCTTCCTAGTGTGTGGAAACCTTTCCTCCTTCACAGCTCCCTCCCAGAGGTGCAGGCCCCTTCCCTATTCTTTTGTCTCTGTTTTTTTTTTTTTCTTTTTGCTTTTGCCCTACCCAGGTACGTGGAGAGTTTCTTGCCTTTAGGGAAGTCTGTGGTCTTCTGCCAGCGTTCAGTGTGTGTTCTGTAGGAGTTGTTTCACGTGTAGATGTATTTCTGATGTATATGTGGGGAGGAAGGTGATCTCCACATCTTACTCTTCCACCATCTTGAAGGCTTCTCTCTGTAGTTAAGTATTAATCTTTTCTGTCTAATATATTTGCACCTAAGTTTAAGCCCTTGTTTCCTCTCACATTCAGTTTCACAAAACACTTTCTAATTAGTCTCCTCAACCTTAGTTTTCTCTCCATTTCCTCAATTCCTATTTATTGAGTAGCTATTACACACCTGGCGTGGTTCTAGGTATTGTGGGTATAGAAGTTTCTCTGTCCGTGCTCTACTGCAGTTGTCACAGGTATGGGAGACACACAACAAAAAAATAAACAGACATATATCCTATGGTAGGATAAGAGTGATAAATATGAGTTGAGCAGGGCAAAAGTACTGAATGTTAGACAAAAGCTATAATGGAATGGTTATTTATAATAAAGTTAAAGTGAATTAGAACAGACATTTGAAGGAGGCAGGGGAATGACTTGGGTATAAACCTGGGAAACTATATTCCCTGGAACAGGAATAGGAAGGCAGAGTGTAAGGATGCTCTGTGTGGTAAAGGAGCAGTGTGTATGGAACAGAATTAGGGAGAGAGACAAAGAGAGAGCAGAGAGAGAGAGAAGAGGGGATAAAAATAAAGAGATAATAGAGACTACACCAAGGCTCTCAAAGGTCAACATAAGGATTTTAGCTTTTCCTCTAAGTGAGTTGAGAAACCACTGCAGGGCTTCCCTGGTGGCGCAGTGGTTGAGAGTCCACCTGCCAATGCAGGGGACACGGGTTCGTGCCCCAGGCCGGGAAGATCCCACATGCCGTGGAGCAGCTGGGCCCGTGAGCCATGGCCACTGAGCCTGCGCTTCCGGAGCCTGTGCTCCACAACGGGAGAGGCCACAACAGTGAGAGGCCCACGTACCGCAAAAAAAAAAAAAAAAATGTTATTGAGAAACCACTGCAAATTATTAATAATTAGAGAAGTGACATCAGGACTCTATTTTAGAAAAATCACTCTGTCTACTGTGTTTTCATCTAGAACACTGCTGGTCATCTTTTCAAGATACAACATCAATCAGACTACTTACTTAGTCATAAACCCACAGCACTTCATCCTCACACCTCATTGGTTTTGGCTTCTATTTAGCAGCAGCTGTGGGACAGGGGTGGCAGTGGTAGTAATAGTCATAGTAATAGTCTCTACTCCATGACCACCTGCTCTAGAGATCTCTAGATCTATGGAGTATTTGATTTTTAATTTAATTCTTCCAGAGAACCCTTTACTTATTTCTAATGCAATATCCATTTATATCTCAATGGACATTAATGTTCTATACGATTTTGGAAATCCTTTTCTGTAGAAATAAAAATGAAACCTTTGACATTCAAGGCCTTGGTATTGCTGCCACATTTTTTTTTTTTTTTCTGTATGCAGGCCTCTCACTGTTGTGGCCTCTCCCATTGCGAAGCACAGGTTCCGGACATGCAGACTCAGTGGCCATGGCTCACAGGCCCAGACGCTCCATGGCATGTGGGATCTTCCTGGACTGGGGCACGAACCCGTGTCCCGTGCATCGGCAGGTGGACTCTCAACCACTGTGCCACCAGGGAAGCTCTTGCTGCCACATTTGATTTTTCTCTTTGTGGATGGTCTTTTCTTTACCCACTTCCCATAAGTAAGTTTTATCAATTCTTCAAGCTTTGCTCAAGTCTTACTCTCCCTAGGAAGTCTTACCTGATTTTTTTCATGAAAGTAACCTCCTTCTCTTATGATTTTCCATGATGTTGATTCATACTTTTTTATGTCACTTAGCATTTATTATATTCTATCCTATACATGGTTAATTCTTTTTTATCCTTAATATGCAAGGATCCATGAGGACAGGATAATCTACCTATGAGTCTAACATAATGACATAAACCTACTAGGAAATAAATGCCTAAGCCAACGGTCAGTTTATTCTTATAAGAGTTATATCTATTCTGATTACATGTATCATTTATTTCCATGATTCAGTTGTAGTCTCTTTTATATAAAAAAAAACTTATGTTTGTACCTTTAATATGTCCCCCATGTGTCCCATGTGGACGTCTGTAAATTTCCCTTCAAGTCTTCAAAAGTTTATCAACTAAATGGTCAATTAATCCTCCAGGATGGAGAAATTTGCTAATAGATTAAAAGATTTAAATCATCCCTAGGGCTCCATTGTGAAAGAGAGATTTCTTAGCTTCAAAATGTTTGTGAAATGCCCCATGCGCTGAGGAAAGATAGTGAGGCCAGACTCTCTAAACAGCTGAGATGACACAATTGGGGTCAAAAAGCTTAATCTTTCCTATCATAGTTTTTATTACTCTGGCGTGTTTTGATACACTCCATAGGGAACTGTCATTTTATCTCGCTTATTCCACAGGTCGTAAAACAGGCTGGTAGATAGTACATTGAAGTAAGAGGAAGAGGTGAAATAAAACCTCCATCTTACTCAGTCTTAGAATATTACATGAAGGTGTAGTATCTTGATTATTCAATTGTAGAGATGTAGGTAAATTGCAGGAAAAATCAATTAATTATAACATACAAATTTATTTTAGCTTCGATATTTTATAATGTTAGTTCACTTATACAAATTAATACTGTACATCAAATAAGTTAGATAGAAATCTAAACACAAAGTAATGTTTTCATAAATCTTTGTATCAGGTAATTAAGAAAAAAAAAGTATAATCCGATAACAGAGGATTTTCCAATTTGCCAATAAACACAGGCGAATGATATGGAAAAATGTCAATTCATGGTTTATGCAGACCAAAGCCAGATCATTTAATGTTTAAATATTATCTTACTATTTAAATTGTACATTATTATAATCTTACTATTTGCCCAAGGTAGGAGAGGAGACAGACCTAAATTTAGGAAAGAATGAAAGATTCAAGATTTCAGTCTAAAGCACAGATATAAGAGCCCAGATTAGACAGGAAAATGTATTCAAAGCTACATAGAGGGCTTCCCTGGTGGCGCAGTGGTTGAGAGTCCGCCTGCCGATGCAGGGGACACGGGTTCGTGCCCCGATCCCGGAAGATCCCACATGCCGCGGAGCGGCTGGGCCCGCGAGCCATGGCCGCGGAGCCTGTGTGTCCGGAGCCTGTGCTCCGCAACGGGAGAGGCCACAGCAGTGAGAGGCCCGCGTACAGAAAAAAAAAAAAAAAAAAAAAAAAAAAAAAGCTACATAGAGCAGGTGAGATTGACAAACAGCTTGGTCCAAGCAGTAAAATTATAATAATATGTCCTAGTAATGTTGGTCTGTCAAAATATTATGAATAACATTATTTTTCTTCTCCTTAGAATCATCAAGTTTACAATTCCAATAAGGGAAAAATAAGAGTTTGGCAAAAATTTGAGCAGCATAACTTAGTTTTTTTGTTGTTGTTGTTTTGTTTTTTAATCTAATGCAGGTGCCTTAATGGTCTTTGAAGCAGGAAGGAAGGATAGAAGGTTTTTAATTTGATGGAAGTAATATTAGCAATCAGTAATTTTATTAGAGTTACACAAGAGAAGAGATTGGCTGGGACATAGTTCAGAAAGTAATTGCAGTATTAAAAACAAATTTTAAGGGAATGAAGAAAAATCCTTAAACCTTTGGGTTTATTTATCTGATCTATGATGAGGTTTCATCCAGAACTTGTTCCTCTTGAGCTGATGAAGTCTTTTTCATTTAGTTTGCAGGTATCTTGTTATCTATAATTCATTAAACTACTGCTTTGTAAATACAGTTGGCCCTCCATATCCTCAGATTCCACATGCATGGATTCAATCCACCATGGATCAAAAATATTTTTAAAACAGTTCTAGAAGGTTCTGAAAAGCAAAACTTTAATTTGTTGCATGCTGGCAACATTTACATAGCATTTATGTTGTATTAGACATTATAAGTAATCTAAAGATAATTTAAATATATGGGAGGTTATGAATAGCTTATATGAGATTACTCCAGTTTATATGAGACTTGAACATCCATGGATTTTGATTTCTGTGGGGAGTCCTGAAGCCAATCTCCCATGGATGCCAAAGGATGACTCTTAAATAACTTTTCTTGAAAGCACTAGACAACAGAAATAATTTTTCTTTACAATAAAATTTATTGACTGCTATTTTTTTTCTTTTAATATTTGTTCATACTATCTCTCTGTTCTGAAAAAACTAAAATGCTAACTAACTAACTAAATAAAGTACCAGCCTTTCTCAGGGTAAAATGGGAAGAATAAAAAACAACTGAAGATCCTGCATTTTCTTGTCATTTTTATGAAATGAAAATTTGTCACATTTATCCTTAAAATTTTAGAAGACTAAATGTTACATTATGTCCAAAGAAACTTTTTATAAAATAACTTTCTTTTTAAGATTATTGTTTAGAGATCTGCATCGAGTTCTAGAATGACAACATGATATTCACCTTGCAGACCTCTCTTTAAAACCTATAGTAATCCTAACTTAAAAGAAGACTGAGGGCTTCCCTGGTGGTGCAGTGGTTGAGAGTCCACCTGCCGATGCAGGGGACACAGGTTCATGCCCCGGTCCAGGAAGATCCCACATGCCATGGAGCGGATGGGCCCATAAGCCATGGTCGCTAAGCCTGCACATCCGGAACCTGTGCTCTGCAACAGGAGAGGCCACAACAGTGAGAGGCCAGCGTACCGCAAAAAAAAAAAAAAAAAGGAGACTGAAATTAGGGAAAAATAATGATGTTTTAAATGTTTTTCTAACTTTGTTGTTATTCAAAAGTGGCTATTCCTTATTTTAATTTTGAAACAAAGTATTTTAAAAATATTAAAAAGATGTAATTTTGATGAAAATTACTTTTTGCCAGTATTATAAAAATGTTATCTATACTAAGAAGCTTTTTATCAGTTATGATGAGCCTCTTTTTATCTGCAACAATAACAGTTATCTGGCCTTGAATTAAATTCATGGCAACTACAGAACATTACAGTCTAGATGAGCATATAGCCCTAGTGTTGGACCTAAGTCCTCACCTTTCCTGGAGAAGCTTAGGTTAGAAGTGTTTCTGTAGAAGAGTGTGGAGTGGGAGGATTAAAGTGTTCATACATTGTTCTAGCATATGTGAAGGCTTTTACATCCTCTGTTTGTGAAACAGTGTACGGATAACTGAAATTTAATGAAACATAAAGGAAGTAAGTCAATTATGAGACTTTGAGCCTATAAAAGGTCAAATAGATGTAGTGGATCAGGTCAAACAAGGAACTAGCACATCCACACTCAATGATTTAGCTTCCTGTTATACAAAGAACTGTCCAGGGTTCTGAGGACAATCACAGATGCACAGACCATTCTCCCTGCCCTTAGAAAGCTTTAAAATTGTTCGGGGAAATGATACTCATAAAGCATTAAAATCTAAAACAGTATAAATATCAAAGATGTATTTAAAAGACATATAAAATAGATTTTTACATATGAACAGTGAAAGCATATAGCTTATGGTAGCGTCTTCTGAAACAAAAGGGATGTCAAATGTAATTCTAAACACTTAGAATTTTCACTTTAAATTCCTTTTTTTAAATTTTTTTGGTGGAATGAAACAAAAGCTGTCTTCTAGATGTTTAACACTCTCCATCATTTTTTTAGTGCTGTACTTCATCGTCATCAACTTGTTTTCCTTTCAATTTACTAAGGCTTCTCTGGTTTTCAAGTCCCTAAAGGAAAAATGAGTAGACGATTATGCTATTTGGAACAATTCAACAGTGACAGGGTAACTAATGGCTTGAAAGAGTTAATTAATCCTCTTCTCTGATGTGCTTTCCTATTCCTAAAGTGTTGTTTGGATTTAAGTAGGTCTCACTATACAATTTTATTCATTTAGGAAATAGTTTGAGAGGACTCATGCTTAAAATCTATTTAAGCAGACATGTATGAAAGGGAAAAATACTGATACAAGAAAGACCATGATTAAGCACAGAAGACATAATGAAGACAATCACGAAAATTTCAAAAACCTATCATATCCTCTATGAAAATTGTGTCCTGAAATCCCAATTGTATCCAGAGATATGGACAGACTTTAGAATATAAGCACTGGAATAAAATAGAATGAGGGAGAATTGAAGAGAACGATTTTTGTGTCTCTCACCTCTTCTATGACAAGAGACATATGAGCTTTGTTTGTGGTCATACAAGATCTTTCAAATGAGAGAGCATTTTAATCTCTCTCTCTCTCTGCATTCAGCACTATATTTGGTATTTTATGTTGTTTTGTTTCAAATGATCCCCCAATGTAGGGAAAAGGCTAAAAGAATAGCATTTTATTTGAGAAGCACAAGGTGGTTGTAATGATTCCTTTCAGTGGCTTTCAGTGGACACTAAATTCTGTTGAAAAACCTTTACCAAGAGGGCTACTCTTTGGAAAAACAAATTTTTGAGGGATATCAAAAAATATTTTTTAAAATTTTATTTCACCCAGAAAACTAAATATAGATCAAGTGTTATGCCAACAATGGATCTGTTTTCTGATCTTTTATCCTTGGAGTCAAGTATTTAGTTCTGTGTTTCCTATATTGAAAGGGACCACACTGAGCAAGAATAGCAGTTACCTTTTACACTTAGTGGGAATTGAAATGGAAATTTTAAAAAACCCATTTTTTTAGAGTTACACGAATTTTAGACTAAAATAATTTTATTCACCTTGATCACCTACCTTGTTAAATGAATTGATACATAGATAATTTTGAAATTATTTAGTACTTTAAAAGTTTATTCAGGAGGCAAAAATAGTATTATACTAAACATAAGGACTTGTTTTACTTTGGAGCCAGACTGGCTATAAATCCTAGCTATGCCATGTTCTGCAATCTTGGGCAGTTTTCCTAAATACCTGTGACTGCTTTGTGACTAAAAAACTAAAAGATCCCACATGCTGCAACTAAGACCTGGTGCAGCCAAATAAATAAATACATAAATAAATGGAAATAATAATAATAAAAACATCTATCTCACACTTTCTTGTATGAAGATTAAATGAGTGTGAGTGTGTGTGTGTGAGAGAGAGACAGAGACAGAGAAAAATATATGTAAAAAAGAGAATTTATAAGAATACAAAGACAGATTAAGCTGTAATCAAATATTACTTTTATTAAAACCCTATAAAAAGCATTCCTTAATAATATGAATTAAATATAATACAGTTGAGATTGTCTATTTTTCTACAAAGGAGGCTTATTCTGGTTTCTGGTCATTTGAATAATCTCTTAACAATATAATTCCTTATTCTATAAATTTGAAACTTTTATTCTTCACTTCTAGCAATATGTTCTGGGATTATTATACTATATTTAAATGGATATACACATAAACATATGCTATTATACTTTTTACAAAAATGAAGAACATTTTTTTTCCAAAATATACAAACAGCTCATACAATTCAATATCAAAAAATCAACCTAATCAAAAATTGGGCAGAAGACCTAAACAGACATTTCTTCAAAGAAGACACAAAAATGGCCAACAGGCAAATGAAAAGTTGTTCAACATCATTAATTATTAGAGAAATGCAAATCAAAACTACAATGAGGTATCACCTCACACTTGTTAGAATGGCTGTCATCAAAATGTCTACAAATAATAAATGCTGGAAAGAGTGTGGAGAAAAGGGAACCCTCAAGTAGAGCTACTATATGATCCAGCAATCACACTACTGGGCATATATTGAGAAAAGATGAAAACCCTAATTCTAAAAGATACATGCACTCCAATGTTCATAGTAGCACTACTCACAATAACCAAGACATGGAAGCAACCTAAGTATCCAATGACAGATTAATGGATGAAGATGTATTCTATGTAAATATACACAATGGAATATTACTCAGCCATAAAAAATGAAATATTGTCATTTGCAGAAACATGGGAAGACCTAGAGAATACCATACTAAATGAAGTAAGTCAGATAGAGAAAGACAAATATTATATGATATCACTTATATGTGGAACCTAAAAACTAATACAAATAAATTTATTTACAAAACAGAAACAGACTCACAGATATAGAAAACAAGCTTATGGTTACCAAAGGAGAGAGAGAGTGGTGAGAGGGATAAATTAGGAGTATGGGATCAACAGATACATACCAGTATATAGAAAGTTGATAAGTAACAAGGATTTACTGTATAGCACAGGGAACAATATTCAATAACTTGTAATAACCCATAATGGAAAATAATCTGAAAAAATAATATATATGTGTGTATAACTGAATCACTTTGCTGTACACCTGAAACTAACACAATATTGTGAATCAACTATATTTCATTTAAAAAAAAAGAAGCACTTTTTTGGCATTAGTCTATATCTTGATATTTTTATTCAATATCAATATCAATTTATATATATTTTCCCTATTGCTGGGTAACATCAGGTTAATCAGTGCACTTTTATGATTGTACAACTTCTATAGGTCAGAAGTATAGACCTGGCTTGACTGGGTCCTCTGCTCTTGGGAATATTCAAGATGCTGTTGGGGTTATGATCTCATCTTAGGCTCAAGTTCCTCTTCCAAGACCATGTGCTTGTTAGAGGAATCCAGTCCTTGCTGCTGTATGTCTCATGGTTGCTCTTTTCTTCAAGACCAACAAGAGAATTTGATTTCTTTCTCTCATCTCTTGACCCTCTTTAAAATATTTCACCTGATTAAGCCAGGCCCACCAAGGATAATCTCCCTTTGATTAAGTTAAAGTCAACTAATCAGGGACTTTAATTACACCTGCAAAATCCCATCACCTTTGTCATATGATGATGTAACTTCTTGTTGCTTCATTGGCTATTGAATCTCTCACTCTGTTCTGACTCAGAATTTTTTTTCAGTTTTGATTTAGGTTTTTGCTTGTCTCAACACACAGAAATATGTAACTTAAAACACTGTTACAACATGTGTGCACCATTGTGAAATGTAAGACAAGACTCAAGAGTGTGTGTTTACCATGGAGTAAAATTTGTACAACTCTCCACCATGATATATGATAACCTATCTTGTGTGTCTGAATAAGCCATGTATCTGAATAAACAACTCTCCTACCACCAAGATCTGACCGTATGCATTTTATCAGATTCAGTTCTTTCAACTGTCATTTAAAGTTTTATTTGAAATGGTCTATATTTTCATTAATAGTCACCATACTTTTATTTATTTTTTAGACCTATTAATCATAGATATTGTAAAGTCTTTGCTGCTACTTGTAAAATTTCTGCTACTGTGGATTCTACCTAATTTTTCTCCCTCTTGAATATTGGTTATTAGATCCTGTACATTCAAATGACTGCTAAGCTTATAATGAATGATAGACATTATGATTAAATGGATCATAGAGAGCCCAGTGATTTTTCTTCAGAGTGGGTCCACCCTTTCCTTTATTAGGCAGATAGAATGAGGAGTTGATCACTTTAACCCAATCAAGAACTAAAATAGTTTAAGGCTGATTTTAAATTTTGATAAGATTTAGTTGACTTTTGGCACTCTTCTGCTTCTAGGGCTCAGACTTTCACAGCTTGAAATTGCTTACTTTGCAGTTCCTTTTAGTACTCATGCATTCTACCCTCCTTTTAACAGGTTGTTAGATTAGCTCCAGCATTCTTCCCAAAACCACTATGATATTTGCCAAACGTCGTGAGGATCATACTGGCTATATGTTCATGTAGCTACCTAAAACACTGCTGAGTTTTTTCTGATCCAGTTTTTCTTTCTGCTTGGGACCCACTCAGATATTCTGCCTCCTACCTACACCATAGAATTGGCATAGAATTGGTAAATTTCCCTTATTAGAAGGCAAGTATACATATAGCTGATTCACTTTGTTAAACAGCAGAACCTAAGACAACATTGTAAAGCAATTATACTCTAATAAAGATGTTAAAACAAAACTATGTGAGAAGAAAGGAAATAATAAAGATCAGTGTGTATATCAATGACTCAATACATTAGAAACAGGAAAACTGTATAGAAAATCAAACAAACCAAAAAATGCTTCCTCAAGAATATAAACCTATAACCAGACTTACTAGGAAAAAAAAAAAAAAAAAAAGAACAGATTACCGATACCAAAACTGAGGGAAATTACATCACTAGAAATTCCATGATGTAAAAAGAATAATAAATAAATAATATGAATAAAAGTGATGTTAGATAAAATGGACAAATTACTTCAAAGATAGAAACTATCAAAGCTCACTTAAAAGCTAATATTTATGGGCTTACCTGGTGGCACAGTGTTTGAGCATCTTCCTGCCAATGCAGGGGACATGGGCTCAGCCTCGTGCTCCAGTCTGGGAGGATCCCACATGCCACGGAGCAGCTAGGCCCATGAACCATGGCCACTGAGCCTGTGGGTCTGGAGCCTGTGCTCCACAATGGGAGAGGCCACAACAGTGAGAGACCCGTGTACCACCAAAAAAAAAAAAAAAAAGTAATATTTAATGTGAAAAACAATATATCTACTAAAGGAACTGAACTTGTTGTTTACAAACTTCCCACGTAAAAGATCTCTACATCCAGATAGTTTGACTTGTGAATTCTACCAATTATTTAGGAAGAAGTAATTCTGATTCTACACAAATTCATCCAGAAAACGGAAGTTAAGGAAATCCAATATTATGACCAAAAACATTAGTGGAAAAGAAAATAACACATACCAGTCAGAATGGTCATCATCAAAAAATCTACAAATAATAATTTTTAGAAAGGGTGTGGAGAAAAGGGAACCCTCTTACACTGTTGAAATGTAAATTGGTGCAGCCACTATGGAGAACAGTATGGAGGTTCTTTAAAAAACTAAAAGTAGAGTTACCATATGATCCTGCAATCCCACTCCTGGGCACATATCTGGAAAAAATGCATGCGCCCCAGTAGGACATAGCAACACTATTTACAATAGCTGCTAAGAAATGGAAGCAACCTAACTGTCCATCAATAGATGAATAGATAAAGAAGATGTGGTATATATATACACAATGGAATACTACTCAGCCATAAAAAATAATGAAATAATGCTATTTGCAGCAACATAGATAGACCTAGAGATTATCATACTAAGTAATGTAAGTCAGACAGAGAAAGACAAACATCATATGAGATCACTGACATGTGGAATCTAAAAAAAAAAATAATACAAAGGAACTTATTTACAAAACTGAAATAGACTTTCAGACATAGAAAACAAACTTATGGCTACAAAAGGGGAAAGGTAGGGGGAAGGATAAATTAGGAATTTGGGATTAACAGATACACACTACTGTATGTAAAATAGACAACAAAGGAGGACCTACTGTATAGCATAGGGAACTATATTCAATATCTTTTAATAAATTATAATTGAAAAGAATGAGAAAAAGAAAAAAAATATGTATAAAAAAGGTAAGTGGAAATTTTCAGTTCAATTCTAAATGATTCTGTTCTCATTGGAATTTTAATTCCTTGTCTTCCATTTTTTCATAGTTTGCTGATGTCTTCAAAAATATAATTTCTGTGATTATCTAGCATTTCTGGCTATTCTCTGTGGGACCATTGGCTAGCAATGGACTACTCTGTCCAACTTAGAAATAAAATTCTTCTTTAAAAATATTGATAGATAGATAGATAGATGATAGATAGATAGACAGACAGACATATCTTCCTGAGGAATGACAAAGTTGAGTACAGGTTTATAGATCATTTAGGTATACACTTTAGTGAAATACTTGTTTGTCTTTTCTGTTGTGTTGCATCTTTTTCACTGATTTGTATTAATTTGTTGTAAGATCTTTTCTCACTCTGCGATTTTATGAGTAGTGTTCTAATTTTAACATCATCTAATTATTTGACCTCTAAGAGTAGAATTTTTGTCCTGTTCAAGATTCTTTACATCCTACAAGGTTACTAGATATTCTCTGGTTTTCTTCTAAAAGGTTTATTGTTTTTATTTTTCATATTTTTATCTGAAATCCATCTGGAATTTATTTTGGTGAACAATGTGAAGTATCAATAGTCATTTTGTTGCATGCATGTATGAAATATTTCACATTAGATGATTTATAAATTAAAATAAAAACTAACCAGAAATATCTGAATAAGAATAAAGTAGAGCTTCTATGTTTTAAAATATAATTATTGAACTTAAAACTCAGTGAATATTTTAAAAAACTCTATAGGAAATTCATAAAATGAAAGTAGATCTTAAGAAGCTATCCAAATGCAGAACAGCAGGCAAGAAAAAGAAAAATAGAAGATATGGAATAGTAATTACAAGATAAAGAATAGAATGAAAAGGCAAATGTCTGTCTTCCTCAAAGGGATCAAAGAGAGCTAATGAAAGAATTGAGGTAGGTAATATTTGAGGAGATAGTGGCTAAGAATTTTTCAGACTTGATGGAAGTCTCAGGTTAAGAAAACAAATTAGTTCAAGCAGCATTACTGAACAAGAATATCTTCATGCAAAAATATTCTAGTGAAACTATAGTGGAAAAAAACAACCAAAAAAAAATAGACCTTAAGGTAAGCCAGGGTGGAAAAAAAAAAGTTTGGTAACCTACAGAATAATGAAAACAAACTGCTACTTTACAGCAACATTAAAAATTAAATATGATAGAACAGTACCTTCAAAATCTTGAGAGAAATATCAATTTAAATACCCTATCTATCTATCTATCTATCTACCTATCTTCATCTATCTATCTTTTAGATAATATTGTGAATAAAGCAGAAATGTGTCTCTACAAGGACACAGCTTAGCCAACCTGGAACAAGAAGTTTGAGGTTGAGATGGAAAGCTCCCAGGCCCTGAGGGTATTGTGCTACAAAAAGTGTTACAACAAAACAAAAATCACCAAGGAGGACAGTGAGAGTTCAGACAGGATCATGGGGAAGGGTTAGCTCCAGCTGCATTACCCAGGGCTTGAAGGACAGAAAGTGGCAGCTGACCATCATCACCATGAGTGGGATTAAAGTGAAATTCTCCCTCAAATACACCAGCGAGAAGTTGAGCTCTAAGATAATTCATTCCTGAAACAGAAGTGAGTGCTCAGAGTCAAGATTACCGTGGTCACTGTGGTCACCAAGAGGTAGAGGCCCAAGGTGCCCTATATCATGAGCCAGTGCATGGTGGAGATTGAACACCAAGACATGAAGGAAGTAGGCATCTATTGAATGTCCAGAGTGGTCATCCACATTCAGGCCCCAAAGGTGTCCTTTGATGGCAGTAACAAGGATGTATCAATGAAGATGAAGGAAAAGGATGTCAACACCATCCCTGGGATGCTGAAGTTCTCCTTTCACTAGCTGCCTGAGCCCGTCTTCACCAACAAGTTCTACCCCAACTTAGCCAAGGGCATCACTCTTTCCAGCCCAGCTGCAAAGGAGAGCTACATGCTTAACTTGCTACTGTCACTCCCAAAGCCAGAGGTCAATTCCTTCTGGACCACCTGAAAAGGGTGGCAGAAAATGAAATGGTGAACAAAATGTCCCTACACAACCTTGACATGGTCTCCAGCCCCACACTACTCTGGGCCCTCAGAAAAGAGAGCAAGCTCCCTGACAAAGCATCCAGTCCATCTTTATTACAGAACAGCTGGTCTCTGGAATTCATGTCCTTTGTCCAGGTGTTGCTGTATTCCCTGCATCTGGAGGTCATTCCTTGCTCCACACAGCAAGAAACAGAGTATCTTATTCTTCACCAAAGTCTAAAGGCTTTGGTAAAGACTCCATATCCATCTCCAAGATTCAGGCAGAATAGCCTAGAAACCTGGCAAAATGGGCCAACTGCAGAGCAGGAACTGAACCTTCTTGAGGATTAATTGAGCCACCCCCCTAAGGTCTGGACCTTCTACCAAGAGATAATTACCCAAGGCAAAAAGCCAAGTGGCCTAGGCAACACTGGATACCCTGTGGGTCTGCAAGCTCTGTGCTAGCTTTAGACTGTAATTTCCCATGCTTCCATCAAAGAATACCCCAAGCCAACAGGTCTCAGACTGCTCTTGGCTAGGATAAGGCAAAGGGAGTGGTTTTTCTGAACTTACCAGAGTTTAAAAGATTTCTGCTGGATTGCTCATCAATATGAACCATCCCAGGAGAGAAGGGAACAAGGCAAATTCCCTCACTATCTATCCTGTGTTGAGTAAACATTGCTGCTGCTTCATGGAAAAAAAAAGGTAAAATGTGGAGGTTTTTAGATAACCAAAAATTCTTTAACCACCGACTGAGATTATCACCAACACATCTTCATTAAAGATACTCTAAGAAATGTACTTAATTTTTTTTTCAAAATTTATATTCTTATTTTATTTTGTGTGTTATATGCTCTTATTGTGTCACTGATGTTTACTCTTATCTATCTAAACACACTTGAAAACTTCATTTTTTCTATCAAAATATGTTATTAGTCATGGCCTGTATCCTCCTCACAAAAGGACAAGAATGTTCTGTTCTGCCCCCTTCTTGCAAGCATCTTGACTTTTATACTTAGATTGTCATCAATTCCTTTTCATTATGAGTCAATACTGATTTAGAATTAACTCAATGTATTGTTGCTATCTGTCAGTAATATTGTTTCTAATAGTTCACAATTTTTATCTTGATTTTTTATTTTTTTTTAATTTTGCTGTAGGGAAAATTGGAGTAAGTCTCCTAGGGAAAGTCATTAGGTTAATTTTATTTTTACTCTTAAACACTGACCCTAGTTTGGCTGAGTACAGAAAACTGTGTTCAGTATCTTTTTTACTTTATACCTTCAGTTATACTGCTGCATTGTTTTCTAGAATCAAGCATTGCATGTTAGAATCTCCACATTTTCACTTTTTTTTTCCTTTCCAAAAAAAAAAAAAAAAGAGCTTCATTCTTGATTTGCTTTGGGATCTATTTTGTATTGCAGTCTGGGTATGTCTTTTACATTCATCTACTTAACATTCAGAGTAGCCATTCCATAATGAAGCCTCATGAACCATGTCAAATATAGGAAACTTCCTTCTATAATTTCCTTGTCATTAGTTGCTTCTCAATTTCATCTCCTCTGCATTTTTTATGCTTCTATAAGTCCTATCAATCTATGAATTGAGTCTGCTTTAAACATAATTTCCATATTTTTTACTCTTTTTTGCATCATATCCTGCATGATAAACTAATTTTTTTTTATTTTAGATTGTTGAAACTGTCTTAACTATGTTCATTATGTTGCCATTAAATTATTACTCATATTTTTATTTAGCAATTTTTAAATTTTGCTTCATTTACTTCAGTAAAAATTCTCTTCAGTACAACTTTCTTACCAAGTCTAAGTGTACAGTTTTAACACCTTCAAATATTTAACATAAATGAGTAAATAAAGAGAAAAATAAATAACAAGTGGAAATATTAAAAGAGATGACCCCCCCCCATGAAATAAACTTAATATAGTATACAGGCAAGACCTTAAAATAAATTTCTCCATGGTTTGAAAATGCTTAATGTGAATACAATTAAATCTTGTATAAAAGTACCAAATACAGTGTTTAAGCAGGAAGTGGGTATTCAAAACATGTTATTTATTACATGAGTTAGAGCTGTTTAGTAATCTACTTTCTCATGTAGAAGATTATTTCTTACCTCTAGTAAAGTTTTGAAGACACTGACCAAATAAACAGAGATTTTTATATAAACTAACCTACATGGCCCCTGAGTTCCCTAAAAATTATATCAGTCATATAAGTGGCTAGTTTCATATGTGATTAAAAGCTAGTTCCAAAAAACTTTAAATGATTGCATGTAATATTAGCTCAATGTTAATTGATACTGTTATTTAGTGTATATGAAATTATGACAGTAGTTATTTATTATCTAATTTACCTAACATATCAATATTATATGACCTTTAAGAAGCTTTTTAATGAAATTTTTACTGAAATCACAATTATTGTCATCAACTTCACCATTATCAATTTTTATCTGAGTCACATGTTTGCTCTGTGCTTTTGGAAGCAAACCAAACAGGGAGATATATTTCTGCCTCTGAAGAGATAACAACCAGAGTTCTAATAGTGACACAAATGCATTCATGAAACTGTAGGGCACAAGACTGAAGGAAATGCAATACAAAGGCTCAGGAAAAGGAGTATTTTCTTTCTTTCAGGAAGGATAAAACGGAAATTCCATTGAAATGCAATGTACTTTAGTTCTATGATGATTCAATGGTAATTATGTTTATAAAAAAGATCCTAAAATAGTAAGAAGTTCTCAAGTGTCTTCTGAATATTAAAGGACCTTAAAAAAATTAACATAGTTTTAGTATTCAGTACATTTAGAATACTTTAAAATTTTCTTTGAGATTTTGTTATTCAAAATATTTGACTCTGGACATACTCCATTCTCTCACCATGGTCAACAGCCAAGTGTTTGGAGAAAAGAAAGGGGAAAAAAGAGAAAATAGGAGAAGATTTTCAATTTGGTTATATTTTATCAAGTAGTCTCTCTATGATTTTGGATGATTTGTTGTATTTTTTTCTTAGCCTCAAACCATATTTGTGGTAAAACCACATAAAGTCAAATTCATTTAAGTTACTTGGGCTATTTAAATTTTGTTTTCCTTTACTTATTTGTTCACCTAGTGAAATAATTGTTTTTGATACATTCTTGATATTTCTTCCTATGTGTTTTTTATTACGACTTTTATCTCCCCCTTCCCCACCACACACACACACATTAGGATGAAGAGGAAGTACTCTGCTTTCTGGATACATTTTCTTTTCTTTTCTTTTCTTTCTTTCTTTCTTTTTTTTTAAACTAACACAACATTGTGGATACATTTTCTAAGATTTGTATTTTCTTTAGAGAAATCCAACAGACTTCACAATGTTCCCCTCCCTCTTTGATAACAAAATGAACAAAATGACAGACTAGTTAAAAGTACAGGATAAAAAAGGCCTTCACTCCTTGTCTTGCTCCTTTCTATTGAGACAGGAAAGATGTGGTTTCCTCAGTGCACTATCCTCAGTAGCATATGGGTTGTCTTTGCAATCAGTTGTCTTTGTTTTGTATTTTTTGACAGTGGTGCATTATATGGAGAGATAGACTTAGTTCTAATTCCTTACCCTTTCTCTGAGTTTTATAACTAAATAACCTTTTAAATAAAATATTGCAACAGTCCTGCATTTTGAGGATGAAAGCACTGTTTTCTAAAAGGTCAATTCAATCTGGGAAATGTTTTCAGTTTAGACAATACATTATAAACTGTAGAAACCTGTGGCAATTTTCAGCACCACTATCAGGAAATAAATTTCAGTCATTCACAGTAATATGGCAAGGTGGTGACATTTGAAGACTGGACATGGGCTCACACATTCATTGTATGTGACTGACTGCTGTGCAGCAGGGGCCTTTTTCCAACTGCTGGGTGAATTTAAGATATAAATGAAAAAGATGATCTGAACACTTCACAAAATGAATGAGACCCCATCATCGGAGTGACAATATTCTTCTTTTATAGCAGACAAGGATTAAAATACATCAAATTAATAAATCCCTAGAAAACCAATAATCTCACATTTGCTGAACAGTTGTATCTTCTAGTAGTTATTATCTCTGAATTACAGTGAGTCACTATCTTTGTTTCATTTTCCAGATATATGTCCTTGTCCATCAAAATCTATGACAGTTGCACTACACAGTCAAGCAATACATTTATGAAACATTTCTCTGAAGTGCATGCTTGTTTCATAATCCCGATCCCATATCTTTATTTACTTCAAAATATATGGAACTGTCAGCAAGAGGGTCAGAAGATTACAACACTTTGTTTCTTTGCTAGTGCTTTTATTTAACTGGAAAAATAAGCTGAAGCACGAAGGGAGTGATGAAATAAAGCATATATAGAGTCACAATGGCATAAAAATGGTAAACACAGATACACTGTAAGAAAGATCATCATATCAAATCATTAAAATAATGTTTACTTCAGTAACTCACACACCTACTTTATTAAAAATTCTAGGAAATCCAAAATGATAAGCAAGAGCTTTAACACAAACAGAAAAAGCTCCTCTTCTCTCTGAAATTTCTCATGGTATCATCTGGCTTTTGACTTTAAGACCTCGTGTACTGTGAATGCAATTCTCTATTGTACTCCATGATGGATTTGTTTAGCATTTTTAATCTACATGCACTTAAAAACAGCAAACCTCATAGGACATCATATTTTGTAAAAGTCTGTGATTCACCTGAAAAAGTTATAAATAAATAAGTTGGCAATTTTTATTCAAGAGAAACACCTCACAAAAACCAACAAAAGGCATATACAGGTAGGTATCAACAACATATTCTTATTATAGAGCACTCTGACATGAAATTACTTACAGTTTTAGAGTTCAAAATACCCTTTAGCTTAATTCTATCAATTAAGATAGCATGTCTCTTTATTTCCTTGCTATATAAGCTATTGTATGAATTAAATATGTTGAGATCAATTTTAATTACATGATACATTTCCAGAGATGATGGAAACATATCAATTCTACATTTCTATGATTAATCTCTATAAATATTTTTGGAGGCTATTAGAGGATATTTCTGGTTGGTTTTAATTATTTGATTTTTAAAATATCACTGTTGGGACTTCCCTAGCAGTCCAGTTGTTAAGACTCCATGCTTCCACGGCAGGGCGCACAGGTTTGATTCTTGGTTGGGTAATTAAGATCCTGCATGCTGCACAGCACGGCCAAAAAAATAGTTTCCCCTCCAAAAAGTAAATAAATTTAAAAAAATAAAATACTACTATTATCCATATTCTACAAATGCGGCATTATGGCTTCTGATCTTCCATTCCAAATATAAATCTATATAATATTTTTGCCAAACTTTTATTCATCTCTACAATTATTTCAGGATGTTGGCTTGGGAAATTCACCATGGATTTTCATAACAATAGTGAATACACTAAATAGCCTTCAAACTCCTCTAAAAATTTATCAGCATTTCTCTAGGACCAAGGGGACTTATTCAATTTCTTCGAGCATTGGTTTGTATAGAGCCTGGTTTGTAACCTTATTATCTGGTTTCTCCACTTATATTATGTTCCATGTCTTTGGGACTTTCAGGTCAGAGCTTCACTGATAATATTTTCTGAGCAAAATTCAATTGGTTTAGGGACAGCTCTCTCTGCTCCAAATTAATCATGACTTTTTTTTTTTTTTACTAATTTACTCCATTTTTACTAATCTGTTATATTATTCCCCGTAGCTTAGTCTTATCATTTTAACATTTCTGGTTTGCTATGGCCTGAATTTTTGTGTAACCCCAAAATTCATATTAACATTAAACATTAATCTTAATCATATTAACAATAAACCTAATGCCCAAGGTCATGGCATTAGGAGGTGAAGCCTTTTGGAGATGATTGGGTCATGAGGATAGAGCCCTCATGAATGGGAGTAGAGCCCCCTTCTATAAGAAAAGGCCTAAGATAGGTTCCTTGCCCCCTTCTGCTAAGTGAGAACACAAGGAAAAATCTGTGACCTGGAAGAGAGCCCTCATTTGACTGTGCTGGCCCCCTGATCTCTGACTTCCAGCCTCTAGAACTGTGAGAAATAAATTTCTGTTTTAGTTAAGTCACCCCATCTACAGTTTTTGTCACAGCATCCTTAATGGACTAAGACACAGTTGTTTGGGCTATGCATTTAAGACTTAATAATATGTAAGGAGAACTAATGACTCTTATTTCCCCTCTACCATGTTCCATCTTCTATCACCTGGCCTTTCAAATATCAATAAGTGGCATTGCCCTTTGCCCATCAGACCATCTTTTATTTTGCCCTTCCCTCATACCCCATATCTAATTCAACAGTAAGTTCTTTAGAATTTACTTCCAAACTATATATTAAATTTTATTCCTGCCATTCCGTGGTGCAAGACGTCACCATCTCTCTTCCAAATGTCTGCAGTAGCAATTAGAAGAACTAAAAATGCTAAATTGTTAATTCCCCTCTCAACATTTTATTAGTGTTTTTGCCACTATTCAGGTCTCTGTAATTTCAAGATCCTCTAAGCTTTCATATTTAAAACTCTCCTCTTCCAATAATATATTAAAAAGTAGCATATTCCTCCATATATATCATTTTAATTTTATCGCTACTAAGAACCTTGCTCCTTCTTCTTTACTACATTATCTGCATATTTGTTTGGGTTTTAAGAAATTGAATCTCACCTCCAGCTACCTGGACAATCTGGTTTTCCATTACTCTCCAGTATAAATTATATGATCTAGTCTTTAAAATAATATTTTTCACAATCCTTGAATATTCTGCGTAAATTCTATATCCAGTTCTTTTTTCATGGTTATGTTAATTAAGGTATAGGCTTTGCTGCAGTGATAGAGAACTAAAATATATAAAATATAAACATTTATTTTCTTCTCTTGCTGTGTTGGTTTGGTGGCTTCATGGATTAAGGTGTTTCACCACCATGCTTGCATTCCTGCCAATGTTAAAAAAGGGGAAGTGGAGGTCATGTACCTTAGCTTTAATGGCATAACCCAGCAGCCATACATGCCCTTTGCTTGTAAATCTTACTGGCCAAAGCATAGTAAGATTATAAACATATACATAATTGTTTTTTCACAAACATTCAAGTATTATTTTCGAGCCTCTGGGCCCACCCTTTCATTCCATCTCTCCAGTGCTCTGTGATGTGCAACAGCCTGATCAGTACTAAAATTTCTGTCCCACCTCATACCCCAAGTTTAGGGCTCAAACTTTCCCTCTTCTAGTTATCACTTAACCATCTGCTTTCCTTAACTTCTGGTATTTTGTAGATACCTTTAACTCATTTATGTTATTCTCATTCTTATGATTCTTGAAAGTTTGAAATCTTTCAAATCATTTTTGTTTATTTTGTGGCATTTTGTGCGGGAAAATAATTCATAATAATTGAATTATTAGCCATATAAGAAACCAACTATTCAATTATTTATTCATTCACTGAGCAGTTATTACAGGCAAACTACCATGATAGATGCTTTTAGTACTTACGGTAAATATAATTGTTTCCCACCACAAACTCACTATTTTAGCGACTAGTACTTACCAGAGAAATTTTTACCCTGAGGAAATACTACACCTTGAGACAATCTCAGAGGACCTGTGGTTTCAGTATAAGCAATTTATATACAGTGAATTTCGTATTTGCAAGCTTTAACGTTTTAAAATACAGGAAGATCCTGCCATTTGGGGAAATAAGTCTTTTTTCTTACTTTGTAAAGTCATCTTAGTCAAAAGAGTGAAAGGACTATCAAAACATTGGCACAAAAAGTGAGATAAAGAGAAAAAAATCCATTAAATGCGTATGTTTCTCTGTGTTTCTAGAGTCCTTGTCACAAGTGACTCTGAGTGATTACTATATTTACTTATTTATTTACTTAGCCTCTATCAAAAAAAAAAAAAGAAAAAAGGCAAGGAGTGAGGACCATAAAGATGGAAGCTAAATACACATTGATTTCTTATGCCCTGCTGCTTCTTCATTGCCACATGAGCCAGCTTGATGTTACCTTTACCATATGTGTGCTTCATTTATTCCTAAAAAAGAAACCTTTCTAAATGTTGCTGTTAAAGTAAAAGGAATATTGTAAAAATTTAAGGACATCTTTCAAATTGAGTAATTTTGTAGTCGCAGTAGAAAACAAGTCTCACAGAGAGTCCATTTTCAACAAGGGCATAGGAAACACACACTTTTAATTGCATTTTAGAATGGCATTGTTTTTGACCTTTAAGTGATTACCTTAAGCACTTAACACTTATGAAGACATCACATTGGTAGTTGATTGACAATATAAAGGGAATTAACTGTACTCTAGCCCCTTGGAGTCTGACTCATAGGAAGCTAATCAACCAAAAAAAAATAGAGTAGGAGGTCATAAATGTGCTCAGACTGATAAAAACAGTAGAGAATTTCTGTCAAATTCTGTGTTGTGTCCCTGGAAACCAAGATAATGACAACCATGCTTTTTACATAGGTAATCTTAAAACTTCTTAACAATTATAGAAGGTTCTCACATAATTATTATAACACTTTACATTTGAAATTTTATCAGTCTATATCACCTGGATTTACCTGGTATTAATAAAATATGAATCGTTTTATGCCCTGTATGGGACAAAGTTTGCTTGATGCTTGTGCTTTTACTTATACTATAGAATACAACTTATTTCATTGTGATACATGTAATACTGTATTAAATTGTGCAATTTTTATATAAGTGGGTTACCCTTCAGATAACTCTTATGAGTTCACATTAACTGGTAGTTATGGCTTCTGTAGTTTAGTACTTTATATGTAATATTAAAATTTTGAAGTGATAAGGGACAAGTTACAGTTGTGTGTATGTATTAAATGTAAACAGATACTTTACCAAGTACCAAGGTAACTTTAAAAGATAAATTGGCTGTTTTTTGACTTTTAGCTAGATTTTCTGGAAAAAATGCTTACTCCAATGTGTCACAAATGTGCCTAGAATACTCAACGCTTATGGTTGCAAAAGTCCAAAAGATTCTGACTTTAAGGTCAATTAAAACTGTGGGAACTTAATTTGCCTCAACTAACTAAGCAGCATTCCCAGAAGCAAGGTTCTGCAAACATGGATCTCAACAATTCACTTCTCCCTGAATTTTTATCACTATGTCTTTCCTACCTTTCTTCTATTTTATACATAACTTCTGCCTTTTTACATTTCAGTTGACCACTTCCTTCACCATGATTACAGCAATCTCCAGAATTGATCTGATTCCATAAACCTCACCCTACATTTTTGTTTTCACCCTATTTCTTCTGTGAATTGGAACAATTAGTAGTCCAGAATGCTGTTGTCCCAACAGTCTCATTGTTGAGCATGTAATGGGTTCAAGATTAGCAAATTGTTTTAGAGGAAACTTAGCAAGCAGTTTTGTGTAGGGATCAGCAAAATTCCAGTAATACAAATGAAATAAAGCAATCAGTGAGTTGAAATGCTATTTATTTGCTTGTATCTTTTCTATTCACATTATGTTTAAGAATCTCAAAAACCTGTTTTAATCAAGAAATAAATTCATTTCTTTCCGTTTAATGGTTAAGATCTCTTGATTCCTGCACATGGTGAAGAGTAAAAGTCAATGAAGACTTGTGATTTCTGGCTATGGCAGAATTCAGATATTAGTAAATCTTCTCCCAGAAAATCAAGGATAAAACTGGAAAAAATTGTCTGAAACAACCATTTTGGGGTTCTAGAAACTGACATAAGAGAAACATCAAATTGTGAAATGTTTATTCATAAAAAATATTCAGGTAAGTGTAGTTGGGGTCTGCAGCACTTTTGCCCAATCAGCAGAGGGTTGAAGGCATGAGGAATTTGAGCATATCCAATGTCCAAATCATTGGCTAATCACTAAGCCATGCAGAAACTATGACAACCACTAGGAAGCCAACCTTAAATTTAAAAAAAAATAAAGTCTTTAATTAATTTTTTAAAAAGAAGAGAATAACTTAAAACTTCCAAGCAAAATCAACACCAGCTGTACACTACAGGGAAGAAAAATTTTACAATTAAAATCTAGGCAAATTACAAGTGAATGAAATAACAGCTACAAATCCTAAAGGGGAAATTCAGAATCCAGAATTGCTATATTACATTTTTAACAAGATATCAAAAGATACAAAAAAGAAATAAGTATATGTCATCCATACTCATTAAAAAAAAAAAAAAAAGGTGGATGATAGGAACTGATTCTAAGTGGGTCCAGATGTTGGACTTAGCAGACAAAAGCTTCAAATCATCTATTATAAATATTCCCCCTTCCCAACTTAAAGTCTGTTCAAAGAATTAAAGAATAAATGATGAATCAGGAAATAGTTCACCTCAATAGAAAATGAGAAACTAAAAAATAGAAATTCTAAAGTTTAAATGTACAGTTACTGAAATGAAAAATTCAACAGATAGGTTCAGCAGAGGTTGAAATAAGTAATTTTTCAAATGGAAAAAAAAGTGTATTCCACAGAAAACACAAGCTTATTCTAGAACAACTCTAGATGGGTCTGCACTGCACCTCCCTTGTTAGGACTTACTAGGAAGAAACTGCACATTGCACATTTATTGACTACTGATACCTTAAACGTCTTTGGGTGTTAGAAGGTCATAAACTGAATCATAAGACCTATGTGATAGGAGCTTGTCTTGCATCCTGAACTTATTATAAAACTCTCATTTTCTATCATTTGAAATGACCAGCCTTCTAAGCCAGGCGTTCCCAACCCCTGGGCCATGGACCAGTACCGGTCTGTGGCCTGTTAGGAACCAGGCCACACAGCAGGAGGTGAGTGTCAGGTGAGCGAGTGAAGCTTCATCTGCATTTACAGCTGCTCCCTGTTGCTCATATAACCTCCTGAGCTCCACCTCCTGTCAAATCAGCAGTGACATTAGATTCTCAAAGGCGCACAAACCCTGCTGTGAACTGCACATGCGAGGGACCTAGGTTGTTCGCTCCTTATGAGACTCTAATGCCTGATGATCTAAGGTGAAGCTGAGGCGGTGATGCTAGTGCTGGGGAGCTGCTTCAAATACAGATTATCATTAACAGAGCGATGTGACTACACAGAGATCATAATAAATCAATTGCCTGCAGACTCATATCACAACCCTATCAGTGAGTGGCAAGTGACAAGCTGCATCTGGTGGCAGGATTTAAAGTAGCAAGTGAGTTGATGTACTTCAATTGTACAGCTGCATCTGGTGACAGGTTTTAAGACAGAATCCGACGCTTATTTTAGTCTGTGTGGGACCCCCCGCCCATTATTTTATTTAACACTTCTGTCCGTGCCTCTTTCCCACACTGTGTACTTGTCTCAGTCACAGTTTTGGTAAGCCCACAAGCTAACCCTAGCCATAATAAGTAAAAAACAAATGTCACTGGAGAGCTTCTTTGAAAATGGGGAAAGACCCAATGATGAGACAGCAGAAGTCTCTAAGTCTGCCAACAAAAAGAAAGCTGCATTTAAAGGAAAGAAAAAACAAAACAAAACAAAACAAGAGTCCTACTTAAGTTATGGGTTCATTGCAACAGGTGATTCACATTCTCCAAGGCTGCTTTGTATAATATGTGGCAACTGGCTACTCAACAAAGCCATGAAACCATCAAAACTGCTTTGCCACGTGGAGATGAAACACCTTGCATTAAAAGACAACCCTTTGGAGTTTTTCAAAAGAAAAAAGGAAAAAAAACGTGAACACGAAGAACAGATGCAATTATTGAAGGCCACCACTTCATCAAATGTATCTGCACTGAGAGCATCATTCTTAGTGTCTAACCGTATTGCTAAAGCTAAGAAGGCCTTTACTATTGATGAAGAGTTGATCCTGCCTGCTGCTAAGGACACTTGTAGTGAAATTTTAGGAGAGGCTGCAGTTCAAAAGGTAGCACATGTTCTTGCTTCTGCTAGCACCATAATTAGATGAATTGATGAAATAGCAGAGGATATTGAGGTACACGTGTTAGAGAGGATTAAAGAGTCACCATGGCAGGCAATCCAGGTTGACGGATCAACTGATCTTGGCAACAAGGCAACAATGCTTGTTTTTGTGCATTATATTTTTCAGGAGGATGTGCGCCAGAATATGTTATGTGAACTTTTTAAAACATTTAATTTAATTAATTTATGTATTATACACAGGTTCTTATTAGTTATCTATTATATACATATTACTGTATATATGTCAATTCCAAACTCCCAATTCATCCCACCACCACAACCACCACAACCACCCCCACATTTCCCACCTTGGTGTCGATCATTTGTTCTCTACATCTGTGTCTCTATTTCTGCCTTACAAACTGCTTCATCTGTACCATTTTTCTAGATTCCACATGTATGTGTTAATATACAATATTTGTTTTTCTCTTTCTTACTTACTTCACAGTGTATGATAGACTCTAGGACCATCCACATCTCTGCAAATAACCCAATTTTGTTCCTTTTTATGACTGAGTAATATTCCATTGTATATATGTACCACATCTTCTTTATCCATTCATTTGTTGATGGGCATTTAGATTGCTTCCATTACCTGTCTATTGTAAATAATGTTTCAATGAACCCTGGGGTGCATGTGTCTTTTTGAATTATGGTTTTCTCTGGCTATATGCCCAGTAGTGGGATTGCTGGGTCATATGGTAATTCTACTTTTAGTTTTTTAAGGAACGTCCATATTGTTCTCCATAGTGGCTGTATCAATTTACATTCCCACCAACAATACAAGAGGGTTCCTTTTGCTCCACACCCTCTCCAGCATTTGTTATTTGTAGATTTTCTGTTAATGCCCATTCTAACCAGTGTGAGATGATACCTCATTGTAGTTTTGATTTGCATTTCTCTAATAATTAGTGATGTTGATCAGCTTTTTATGTGCTCCTTAGCCACCTGTATGTCTTCTTTGGAGAAAGATGTCAATTTAGGTCTTCTGCCCATTTTTTGATTGGGTAGTTTTTTTTTTTAATATTGAGCTGCATGAGCTATTTATATATTTTGGAGATTAATCCTTAGAAGGTTATATCTTTCTAAGAATTTGTCCATTTCTTCAAGGTTGTCCATTTTATTGGCATACAGTTTCTTGTAATAGTCTCTTATGATGCTTTGTATTTCTGTGGTGTCTGTTGTAACTTCTTTTTCATTTTTCATTTTATTGATTTCAGTCCTCTCCCTCTTTTTCTTGATGAGTCTGGCTAAAGGTTTCTCAATTTTACCTTCTCAAAGAACTAGCTTTAATTTTATTGATCTTTGCTGTTGTTTTCTTTGTTTCTATTTCATTTATTTGTGCTCTGATCTTTATGATTTCTTTCCTTCTATTAACTTTGGGTTTTGTTTGTTCTTCTTTCTCTACTTCCTTTAGGTGTAAGGTTACATTGTTTATTTCAGATTTTTCTTGTTTCTTGAGGAAAGATTTTATTGCTATCAACTTCCCTCTTGGAACTTCTTTTGCTGTATCCCATAGGTTTTGGGTCATCATGTTCTCATTGTCATTTTTCTCTACATATTTTTTGATTTCCTCTTTGATTTCTTCAGTGATCTCTTGGTTATTTAGTAACGTATTGTTTAACATCCATATGTTTGTGTTTTTTATGGTTTTTCCCCTTGTAATTGATTTCTAATCTTATAGTATTGTGGTCAGAAAAGATGCTTGATATGATTTAAATTTTCTTAAATTTACCAAGGCTTGATTTGTGACCCAAGATGTGATCTATCCTGGAGAATGTTCCATGTGCACTTGAGAAGAAAATGTAATCTGCTAGTTTCAGATGGAATGTCCTATAAATATCAATTAAATCTATCTGGTCTATTGTGTTATTTAACGGTTGTGTTTCCTTATTAATTTTCTTTCTGGATGATCTGTCCATTGGTGGAAGTGAGGTGTTAAACTCCCCCACTATTATTGTCTTACTGTCAATTTTCTGTTTTATAGCTGTTAGCATTTGCCTTACGTATTGAAGTGTTCCTATGTTGGGTGCATATATATTTATAATTGTTATATCTTCTTCTTGAATTGATCCCTTAATCATTATGTAGTGTCCTTCTTTGTCTCTTGTAACATTCTTTATTTTAAAGTCTGTTTTACCTGCTATGAGTATTGCTACTCCAGTTTTCTTTTAATTTGCATTTGCATCTAATATATTTTACCATCCCCTCACTTTCAGTCTGTATGTGTCCCTAAGTCTGAAGTGGGTCTCTTGTAGACAGCATATATATGGGTCTTGTTTTCATATCCATTCAGTGAGCCTGTGTCTTTTGGCTGGGGCAGTTAAACCATTCATATTTAAGGTAATAATCGGTATGTATGTTCCTATTACCATTCTCTTAATTGTTTTGAGTTTGTTTTTGTTGGTCCTTTACTTTTCATGTGTTTCCCACTTAGAGAAGTTATTTTAGCATTTGTTGTCGAGCTGGCTTCGTGCTGCTGAATTCTCTTGGCTTTTGCTTGTTTGTAAAGCTTTTGATTTCTACATCAAATCTGAATGAGATCCTTGCTTGGTAGAGTAATCTTGGTTATAATTTCTTCCCTTTTATTACTTTAAATATATCATGACATTCGCTTCTGGCTTGTAGAATTTCTGCTGAGAAATCAGCTGTTAACCTTATGGGAGTTCTCTTTTATATTATTTGTTGTTTTTCCCTTGTTGCTTTTAATAATTTTTCTTTGTCTTTAATTTTTGCCAATTTTATTACTATGTGCCTTGACGTGTTTCTCCTTGGGTTTATGCTGCCTTGGAATCTCTGCACTTCTTGGACTTGATTGACTCTTTCCTTTCCCATGTTAGGGAAGTTTTTGACTATAATCTCTTCAAGTATTTTCTCAGGCCCTTTCTCTCTCTCTTCTCCTGCCACTCCTATAATGTGAATGTTGGTGCATTTAATGTTGTCCCAGAGGTCTCTTAGGCTGTCTTCATTTCTTTTCATTCTTTTTTCTTTATTCTTTCTGTGGCAGTGAGTTCCACCGTTCTGTCTTCCAGGTCATTTTTTCATTCTTCTGCCTCAGTTATTCTGCTATTGATACCTTCTAGTGTATTTTTCATTTCAGTTACTGTATTGTTCATCTCTGTTTTTTTGTTGTTGTTGTTGTTGTTGTTGTTCTTGTTCTTGAATTCTTCTAGGTCTTTGTTGAATATTTCTTGCATCTTCTCGATCTTTGCCTCCATTCTTTTTCCAACGTCCTGAATCATCTTCACTATCATTATTCTGAATTCTTTTTCTGGGACGTTGCCTATCTCCATTTCATTTAATTATTTTTCTGGGGTTTTATCTTGTTCCTACATCTGTTACATAATCCTCTTTCTTTTCATTTTGTCTATCTTTCTGTGAATGTGGTTTTCCTTCCACAGGCTTCAGAATTGTAATTTTCCTTGCTTCTGCTGAGTGTGTGTTATTTTCACTTTTTTTCTGCAACACCACAGCTACAGAACTATTCAAGTCTTTTAATGATTACATATCAGGAAAAATGAATTGGTCATTTTGTATCAGTTTACCAACGGATGTAGTGGCTGTCATGAATGGACAGCTTTCTGGTTTCACTACAGGGCTCAAAGAGGTTGCTTCTGAATATGAGTCTACACACTGAGTCATCCATAGATAAATGCTGGCTCACCAAAAAGTGTCACCTGAAGTTAACATTTTGCAAGATGTGATTAAATTTATCAACCATATTAAAGTATATGCCCTTAACTCACATCTATTCACACAGCTCTATGAGGAGATGGATGCAGAGCACACACTTCTTCTCTTATACACAGTAGTGTGATGGCTTTCTAAATGTGGATTGCTGGCCAGAATTTTTGAGTTATGAGAGCCACTCCAGAGATTTCTTTTAGAAAAACAGTCACCATTGGCAGCACATTTCAGTGACACAGAACGGGTCGCAAAGCTTGCTTAGTTGTGTGACATATTCAACCTGCTCAGCGAACTCTATCTGTCACTTCAGGGGAGAATGACACTGTGTTCAAGTTGGCAGATAAAGTGGCTACATTGAAAGCCAAACTGGAATTATCATGGTAATGAATATACATTGGGATTTTTGACATATTTCAAACATTAGCAGGGATTTTGAAAGAGACTGGGCTAAGGCCTTCTTTCTCCAAGCTGATGCATGATCACCTACCTCAGCTTTCAAAAGTGTTTGAGCATTACTTCCCAACCACACACACACACACACAAAAAAACAAACTGAGAAGGAATGGATCCTCGACCCATTTGTAAATAAGCCAGGTGAATTGACTTTGTCTGTGCTAGAAGAGGATCAACTGCTTGAGATTGCAAATGACGGTGGCCTTAAAAGTATATTTGAGACAACTACAAGTCCCCATACGTTTTGGAATAAAGTCAAGGTGCAATATCCTGAGATTGTCACAAAAGCACTGAAAAGCCTGCTTCCATTTCCAACATCTTATCTTTGTGAAGCAGGGTTTTCTGCAGTGACAGCAACCAAAAGGAGATTATAGAGTACACCGGATATAAACAACACATTTCACATGTCACTGTCTCCCATCACCCCCAGATGGGACCATCTAGTTGCATGAAAACAAGCTCAGGGCTCCCAGTGATTCTGCATCATGGTGAGTTGTATATTATTTCATTATATATTACAAGGTAATAATAATAGAAATAAAGTGCACAATAAAGGTAATGCACTTGAATCATCCCAAAACCATTCCCTCTGCCCCTGGTCCATGGAAAAAGTGTCTACCATGAAACCGGTCCCTAGGACAGCTGTTCTAAGCCACTGGTCAATTGTTTGGAGCACTATCACCAAGTATATTCTCCCAAATCTCGAGGCTGCTTTTTAATGTTGGGAGGCACAAGGTGTAATAACTTTTCATTTACTTTAAACAGAATGTCCCAGTATATCTCAGAATCTTTGTCCGAGGGCTTGTTTCCAGCTCTCTGGCAGGCATGTGTCCTACCAGGGCATCTAGTATATTTGACATTTCATGCTTACCAGGTTAAATTAGCACATTACAATTAGGATAAAATAACAGCTTGATATTGCTGGAATGTCGAGACAATCAAGGTTTCAGCTGACTAGATTATATCTGATAGAAGAGATCACATAGCTCTGGAAGTAAATATTGAAGGAGTTCTTCTGTTCCTGCTTTGTGAAGGTGAATTTTTTTATTTTTTTTCTTTTACCCTCTCACTGTTAGGGATTGAAAAGAACATTTTTACCAGATCAATAGATATATTCCAATATGTTGTTTAACCAGTAAATATATATAATACATAAGGACAGGTATTATTGGTGTTGCCACCTGTTTCAGCTCACAGTGGTTCCTCATCACATCCACTAATATCCAAGTAGTTTTTACAGGTGTAAAATGGAAAAAAAAAATAACAGGGGTATACTTAATAGCACTCCTTAAATCTTTAAGAGTGACGTTAATCCCTGTAATTCCTCCAAATATATGGTGTTTATCCTAAATGAATATCTTGGTAAGATTTTTCAATTTCAAGGGCATACACTTGGCTCTTCCTATGATCAAAACCTTGCTCTTTAGGGCAGGGAAATAATGTGAAGCTTTAACTAGGCCATGTCTGGCCTAGTTATATAATTAGGGAGTAAGGAAATAACTGTAGAGTATTTGAATTCAGGGCAATACTCAGTGTATTGCCTGACCTACTAAGCCCCTCAATCTAAATGAAGGAACATGATGGTATGTTGGCTGCCTGGTTCCAGTGTCAGATCAGACCTGTTTCTGTTATAAAATAAACTGGACATTTTATTTTACTTGGTGAAACCTTACCCTGACCATACTCTAAGTTCAGATTACTTTCTGAATTACAGCTTTTATATTCAAGGACACTGGGACAGTATATTAACTTAGGTCTGAGAACTGAATCAGGGGTTTCAATTGTCCATTACAGATGCTGAGATCAGCCTCTACTAACCAAATTTCAGTGTTTTTTTGTTTGTTTGTTTGTTTATTTTTTCAGGCAAGTTAAGTACCAGCTTATTTGGCTGTTCTTCTTGACCCTAGTAATACCATAATTTATTAGCTACTGACACAGATCCCTGTGAATAAAAATATTAATTGCCATTGTGGCCTTAATGCCTATTATAGAAATTACATCCACATCATTTCTGATGATTAAGTGATAAGGATGACAGGAAGATTTTTTTTTCAGCATCTACTGTAGGCAAATCTAGTTTACAAAGGTCAGTTACCACTGAGCTTCTTAAAAATGTCAGTTCCACTGCTCCCTCCTTTAGAGCAGTCCACGTTAATTTCTCAAGAAATTATAGTTTGAAACCTCACAGAGAACATACTTCTGTGGTGCACTTTTGGTTCTTGCATAAGACATCAATTCTAATACTCTCATCTTTTTGAGACTTCTTATACATCCTATAGTTTGTCAAAAATATTTGGATCTCTCTCTTAATTCTCTGTAGGTTGTTACCTCTCAGGTTTCAGAGAGCCATCCAACAAAATATTGAGACCAGTTTAGTACCCTATGCTAGAACTTTAAATGGTGAATCATGTTTGTGTGCTCACACATTTGTAAAATTTCTCCCAACGAGCAGTAAATTCTTGTCTTTTGCTATAACACTCTCAGGATTCACTCCCATATATATTCAGTGTTTCTGACAATACATATTGTCTAGTTCCTCAAACTCCTTCAGCATGGAAGTTATTTTCTCTCAGAGTTATGGTTCTGCAAAGACCTTACCTTATCCTGGTTACCAGGTAAGGAGTAGAAAGGCAGAATCTGAGAAGAAAAACTTCCCATGAGGTCAAGTCTTTGGGAGAAGGGTGGCTACTCTGCTCACTCAAGGTGAAGAGTACTGTTTCTGCTGCTCTGGAAGATTCAGATGACTTGAGAAGCTCCTGACTCTCAGGCTCAACTTTCAAATACTTCTATCCTAGATCTTGGGGATCTATTTTTTTTCCTATTAGATCCCTGACTCAGACACTGGAGACTTACGCTTTCATTGAATTAAAAGCATTCAATGCCTCAAAAGATAATGTAAAATAACACTTAAGGACATAGCAGGGTCACAATTTTTGAAAACTCAAGTTTTTGAATTGCTACCATGAGTATTCTGAAACCGAAAATGGCTAACATTTGGAGGAAGCCAAATGCAAATTTTATGCAATCAACAGTAACTATTGAAAAAGCTCATGTCCCTTGTTTCAGGCTTGATCAATGTTTTCTGATCAGGGGAGAAGGAGCACTGAAGTGGCAGAAGGAAGCAAAGATATGCTGGCTATTCAGTATAGAACACTAAGGGGCAGTGTACCTGAGGATACTGTCTATATGTAGCATGTTCCATCTGGAGTTGCCCCGGTCCTGGTCAATGCTGCTGTGACTTACTTGAAGCCTCAATTGGCCACATTTTGGCACTATGACAAGCTTGATCTGGTTCTTCCAACCTCTGCTGAGATCCCTACAGCTATTCAGAGCTTGAAGAAAATTGTCAATAGTGCTCAAACTGTCCATAGTGCTTCAAACACCTAACAGTTCAGGAATCTCTACTGAATGGTTTGTGACCACTGAGGTGTGGATGTGGTTTTATATTGGGAGATCATTGGCAAGCATAGCCTCATTGGCTATGATATCTGAAGACCAATCTTTAACATGTGATCATTTGCTTTATTATTTAGGTTTTCTTGGGCCATGTGTGAGCAGACTGGTATTTGAATAAAATAAGATAATGTGTCAAAAAAAAAAAAGGGCATCGATTACTAGCAACATCTCCATATTATCATAGCAAGACAGAATACTGTAGACCGGGTTTACTAGAGTACCACCTTGTATGTATCTGGGACATCTCATGGAAAGTTGCTTAAATTAGAACTGAGAATCTTTCCTCATTCAGTTTAAAATGGCATGGGTGTGACTCTGAGATATTGCAAACTTAAAAGCTTTCGCTTCTCTGGTGAAACTTGACCTGAGATAGAATGGGTTATGTCTTAACAATTTTCAAGTGAGGTCATGGACATGCTCACACATTCCCACCAATGTCTGAATAGTCTGGAGGGCCAAAGGAACTTAGATGCTAGCCTACTGAGAAAGCAAAAACTTAAAAGAGACCAAGTGTAAACCTGAAATAACTACATCAAATTTTCTATCTTCAGGCAGAATAGAGGCTAGAGTTAGAGTAAAAGTCTATTAAAAGAAATAAAGTCATATAGAATTGTTTCACATGAGTTTGTAATGTAAGATTCATATTTGCTACATTTAGTAAGATGCCAACTATGGAAAAACATACATGGTGAGATATATGAGAAACAACAATTAAAATCAAGGTGTTGTATTTATTTTCCAAATTTCCAAAAACTAATGTAAATACATTGGTTTTATCATTAAAAAAAGGCTTTGTAAGGAACTTTGAATACAATTTTATTTTATTTTTTCTATAAAATGTTAAAATGCCTGAGGAATTCAATATGGTTATAGACTTTTTCCTAGTTGTTTTGGTGCTCCATAAAATATCTAACATGTGAGCACACAAATAAGGTTAACTTTATACACAATTTCAGAACATGAAAGTCATGTAAAATTTACTAAGCAAGGCCATAGAAGTCCCCATTGTCATGATGGATTTTTATAATGATATAATCCTTAATGAATTATACTTCCATTTATTATTCCATTATTAATTCTCTCATCTGAATTGCCTTGGGAATGTCTGCCATAAAATTGTTCAACATAATATTTCTTTCTGTGTCAATCATATAGCACATGCAAATCTCCCAATCATGCATAAGACAAACTTCATTTTCCTTAAAACACATACCCAGCTTTCAGAAAATATTTATGTTGAAAATTAAGATATGCTGAAAGAAAACTATCACTCACATTTAATGGACTAATAGAGTTCTGACCTTAGATGTGTTATCATATAGTAATTTCTTCTACTTTTTACAAATGAAAATAGATGGATTCTACTTTATACTTTCCACATCATTTCTCCCTTTCAATCATGCATTTGTTAATTTTAATTTAACTCACACCTCTATGAAAGTAATTGTTTAGTTCCATTCACACAGATGACTAAAATAGATCACAGAAGACTGTAAAAAAAAACTGCTGATAACAAAAAATGATAACAGGAGAATTGTTCATAATTTTCTATTTTCTTAGTTCTCTCTAACACTTTAATTTGACTGCCAACCTCAACCCAATATTCAGTGCTGCTCCACCATTGCTTCCCTTTTGTTTCTTGTTAGTTCTCTGTTCTATTTTCTTCCTTGGCTATTCCAGACCTTTATCATTCTCCTTATGTTTTCCCTCCTTACTTTCAGCAGACAGCAATATTTTCTTTATAAAGATACTACATTTTCTCAAAAATACATATTCTGTTTCTTTATTTCCAACCAATCAATAGAAATAACAAAATCCTTAATTTCCCTTCAGTTTCATGAAAAAAGATTTCCTTCTTTTGTTTCTGTCCCAGGAGTCCTAACCAGGCTCTAGTTTCCATCTTTTCCTCCCACAGTTGTGGACCTCTCCATGAAGTAAATCCTCCTCTTCTTGTGTTTAACTTATAGCTCTCTGCTTGATATTTTCCATCAAATTAAATATCTCTCAAAATTTTGATGAAAAAATTAAACAAACATACCACTCCTTATTTTCAGATAAATTGAAGCAACTGTCCCAGTTTCCTGCTTTTAATCAATGTACTTTATAAGCATGTGATGTTTGCTCTAGGCACTTCTTTATCTACCGAAGACCCCATACTACTCTCATATTTAACCACATAGTCACTTCTTCATCCTCAATTATGTGTATGTTTGTGATTCACTAACACTGCTATCTCTAGCTGAAATGCTCTCACTTCCCTTCTTAGCTTGGCTAACCTTTGATAACCCAAATATCCATCCTACAAATACTTATTTGGCATGTGTTATGGTTATGTATTCTTATAGTTTCTGTGACCTTTCCTCATTTGGTTGCTATTCTTATGACAGTTATTTAAAAAAAATCAACAACACCTAGAACATAGGTGACAGTTAATAAATATTTTTAAATGAATGGATAGAAATGCAATTACGGTACAAGCTATGAGTATCAGTGAAGACCTTGGGGGAAGTGACATTTAAATTGAGACCTGGGCATTGAATATAAATTTGAAAATGAAAGGAGTGGATGGGAAAAAAAAGTTTCAGAGGAAAATCATGTTTGAGGAGTCTGTAAAAGAAAATAATTTAAAAAACATGTGTTAAAGAACTTGAAAGAAGACCAATGAAACCAGGGGGGTAGGGGGTGGGGTGGGGAGCAGAATGGACTGTGAGACAAGATAAAGTCAAAGATGATATAGAAATGTATCCACAAAAGTTGTGGTTCATTTTATATATACATTTACTTTAACCTAAAAGCAATGAGAAGTCAATAAAGTTGTTTAAGCAGGGAAATTTACTTGGTCAAGTTTGATTTTTCCAATGAGTTTTCTTTAACTAAGGGAAAAATGAGAACCATTAGCAAACTCTTATTGATAGGACTAGTGCTCTAGACAAAGGTGTGGGCCATGGAGAAGGGGTGAAGTAGACAGAATCAATAGCTGTGTCAACCTAAATAAACCTAGTAGGTAATAATCAAGTGAAAGTGTTTATTTGGGATTAAAGAATTATAATTTAGGGCACACAAATTTGGGTAGCAACCCAAACAGGGTCTGAAAGGAAGTAAAATCCAGGGCCTTTTAAAGGCAAAGAAGGGAGGTTTGCATTACAAAGTATTTTAATTAGAGTAGAAGGCAGAAGACAGTCTTGGTTAAACAAGCTAAGGCTATCACTAGAGAGATGGAAAAGTGCATTACTGTGACAAATTGTAGGTATTCTTGTAGAATCCTTGGAATTTTTGTGTTTTACCCTTAGTTCCAAAGTTCATGGTCCCACCCAGTGAGGATGCACATAATGTTCACCTTTTTTAATGGCATCCCAGCTCCCTTTTAAAGCACTTGGATCTGAGTGACAATTTTATTTTGTGTTTCTCCCTTTTGATCAAGATTTTTCTTGGAAAGCACTGCTGATGAACTTAACAGATTTGCTTTGTCTCATGTTGCTGGAAATGACCTGTTCTAGAAAGTCATGTCCCATATCAGAGGTATTTTTTAATCTCTGATGGTAATTTCAAGAAGTCAGTTTTATAAGGTTTTGGCCACATTTGAGTCAAGGGAGGCATTCAGGAAATGACTCTTGGGCAGTTTCCTCATCCAGGATTTCATCAAATTACCTGAAGTTTCAGGTCAATAAGACTTATCTAAAATTTCAATCCACTGAGCAAACATAATCTTAGTGTTCATAAAAGTTTTGGAGTAGAACTGAGTGAGGAGTAACATAAGAGTTTAAATATGAAGACATATAGCAAAATTTAACAAAAATTGTAAACGATATTTGAAGGCCTGATCTTATCCAAACATCTACACCAGAAGGAAGGCAATGGAAAATATTGATAGGGAACCAGAGGGTGCCATTAAAAGACATTGAACCAGAAAGGTTTGTGTTAGTGTTCTAATTTTTTGAGCTCTAATTTCACTTCATCAGAAGTATGGATCCATGTACAGCAGACCATGTTGGCTACAGCACAGATGCTACCCTGTTCTACAAGGATATAATCCAGAACTATTTGATTACCTAATACAATCCTTGTTAGGACATCCATGGATAGTTTTTGTTGAGCCAAGACTCGAGTAGTAAATATGCTTATTTAGTTATGGTTAGGAATATACTTTATCAACAGGTCATTATGGACGGAACCAACCCAAGGAACAAATACTTTGGCAATGATAATCAATGGAGAGTAGATAAGGTGTAAAAAGGAGGTTACCAAGTGTCAGCTAAGTCTATAAGATAGTGGCTGGATATTTTTCCTTTAACAAGAACTTCAGATGGAATGCTATGCTATCCCAAAAGGCACTGCCCTGTCATGTGCCTGCTGTTTAGCCCATGGTTCCCCTTTGTAGCCATATACAAAGGTACATCTGGAAGGGTACATACTACATGGTCAAGTATGTTGTTATTTATGTTTTCATTGACAGGTATGAACTGCAGAATACGTTCTAGCCAAAGATCAGCGTGGCCATTACAGCTCATTAAGGGGCCAGCTGACAACCCTTTGTCCCTAGTATGACAAAAGGCTTGACATAGATGGATGAAATCACATTTCTTACAAATTTTGGTCAGCCATTTGCTTGATGCCAGAAGCAAAAGAAAAAGCGGGAGGGTTGGAATGTTGGAGGAGTAGGGTTTTGGAGAAATATTCTGTGGCAGTGTCAACCCCCAAAACAAGGTGGAGATACCACATCAAACAGTTTTACTCTATAGGCAGTTTTAAGGGCTGAATGCTTAAAGTTTCCCATAGCATTGGGAACCAAGGGAAAATTTGTGATGGATATAACTAGGAGGTCCTTATATTTGGATGATTGTGGTCTTTGTAGACATACTCAGCACTTGGAGAGATTTTACCCAGTTGTTATAGTTTGGGAATGGTTCACTGGAATATTTTCTCCCATTTGTCAAAAGTAGTACCCTCAAGGAAGGTAAAAACTTCAGCTAATATTAAACAGACTCCAACAAAATGCTGACTAGTCACCATCTTGGACTTAATAAAGGAAGTCATTAAATGATATTCTGAAACCACCACACAACTCAATGGGCCTTTCTTAAAAAGAATGTTGAATTAGTATTATTAAACTCAGTAAATCCATCAGTGTGATAGAGCAGATCTATTATGAAATGGATCAGTAATGAGGTTAGAATAGTGTGTATGTATACACTGGCCTTGGCCTGAATTTTGCGAAAACTGTCAGAATCAAGATGTGATCTGCTTCACATCCCAGTTAATTTTAATTTTAATTTTAATCCCCTAATTGTTTCAGAAGTCCAGTCAGGTGTTGGAGCCTTCTTTAAATGAGAAACATGAATCCAAGAATCCACACCTTTAACCTTTGCAGCACAAGGATTAGTTAGGGGTACCTGATATGATCCTTTCCATCCACGCTGTAAAAAATCTTTTAAAAGACAGAATCAACTGGTTGTAGATTGTGATGTTTGTTGTCTTCATCTCTCAGGAGTGCATTGTGGAAAGATAGTTCTACCAAGGTATACGTTTTTATGTAAGGCTCTGATTAGTCCTTTGCAATATTGAAGCATGTCTTTTTCAATTAGTTGAAGAACAGAGAGATCCAACTGCATAGGTCAGCCAGTAATAATTTCAAATGGTGACAGTTTGTGTCTCCCAAAGAAGATAACTCTCAGATTCAAAAGGACCAGAGGAAGTGTCTAAGGCCAAACTAATTTCAAGATCTCTGTAAATTTTGCCAGTTGAGACTTAATAATGCCATTTGTTCCTTCCACCAGTCCAGAGGACTTTGGGTGAAAGCACAATGAAAATGTGGTAGCATATACTAAACCTCACTGATCTGTCTCATAAGACAGCTAGTAAAATGTGTTCCTCAGTCACAATGCAGTTCTGAGGGCACACCCAGGTGGGTATAATCTTTTCTAAGAATATTTTTACAATAGCCAAATTTGTAGCCCATTGGCAAGGGAGTGCTCCAATCCAATGAAAAAACATGCAAATCATAACAAAACAAAATTTATAACCTTGGGAAGGAGACAACTGGATAAAATCCATTTGACATACCTCAAAAGCCCTTTTAGGGAAGTCAAAATGTCCAAGGGCCGTTTGGATAGTTTTCTCTGGGTTGTTTTTAGGACACAGAGCACTAGTTACTTGTGCCTTCTTGGTAGCCTTAGAAATATTTCCCCATCAGTACTGTTTCATGAAATTTCCAAGTTTATCTGCTATCCAGTGGGACATCTGACAAGTCATTTTCAACAGGACTCTTTTCATGGACTCTGGAAAGACAAGTCTTTTATTTGGGTCATACCATAAATTAGTTTTACAGGCTAAAAATACAATTGTTATCTGTCGAATAAAGTCTTTTTTTTTTTAATGTGATGCCTTAGATTGGGCATCTTTGGTCATTTTCATTAGCTCCTCTTTTGAAATGTAGTCAAAATTTGCCATAAATTTTCAGTTTCAGGTTGGGTAGCTTATAAGGCAGTTGCCCTTGCATCTTGATCAGCCAAATTATTTCCTTTGATTTCATTTAAATTTAATGCCCAGGCACCTGAATGATGGCTAGGAGAGATGGAAGTTGGTTTGATTCCAACAAATTGTTTACCCAATTTCCACCCCTAATCTAGTTTTTTTCCCAAGGTAAAAAAATCCTCTTTGTTTCCAAAACAGGCTAAAATCATAAACTGCCCCCAAAGCATTGTGACTGTTTGTATGGATATTCACAGTTTTGCCTTCTACTAGGGTACAAGCTTAAGTTAAAGAATGGAGTTCTCTGCCTGCTATGCTGAAGTAGAGGTAAGCAAGTGGAGCTGCCTCAATTATTACAAAGGAGGAAGTGATAGCATGCCCAACACAATGCTATTCTTTGCCATTTTTCAAATAAGAGCCATCATAGTAAGCTATGAAATCTCAGCATTACCAATAAGGGTTCTTGTAAATCAGCTCTAGGTATTAATGACATATCAGACAGGGTCAGACCGTCATAAGGAATTTTGTCAGTAGGTAAAATGAGAAGGCTTGCAGTGAAGGTTGTTGCAGTGGGAAAGGGTTGTATGAAAAAAAGTTAGTAAATATTTCATATGAGGCAAGATGGCTTACAGAAAGGTGTTGAGTGTGATGAGAATTGAGCAAGGCTTCTACTGCATGGGAAACAGATGATGAGTGGAGAGCCCATAACTATTTCCTCAGTTAATTTTGTAAGGACTGATGCTGTTGAAATAGTTCTCATGCATGGGAGATACCTCTGGCTACAGGTCTGTTGGTGACTGCAATAACCAGGGCATCAGTGTTTACCTCCGTTACTTTCAATAAGCACTCCTGAGGCATTACCCTTCCTTCGTACACAAAGAGAAAAAAGGGTAGGGTGCACTTCTTAAGTTTAGGGACTTCCAAAGAGCCCCATTGTGGCCTCTGAACTTTTAAATTATCTTTGGTGCTATTGGTCCTTTGAGACAGAAATTTTAAAAAGAACACAAGATGCTGGGAATATTTGTGGTCCGACCCCATTCAAAAGTTTATGGTTCCACCTAGTGAGGTTGAGTATTGTCATCTTTTTAATCATTTCCCAGCTCCATTTTAAACCCCCTTGACATAAATGACTCCATTTTATTTCAAATTTCACAGCTGCTTAAAAGAAACAAAAAATAGCTGTCTTTAACTGGTTGTTGGGACAGAAAAGAGGGACAAATCAAATAAATTTGAGGATAAAGAAATAATTAACTCACTTTTGAACATCTTAGTTTGTGGGAGAGATATAATCTAGATGTAGAAGAAGCAAGTGGAATTACAGACTGGCAGCTCTGAAAAAAATGCCTGAGCTACTGTTGTAAATTTGGAAACCATAGGCTTATCCTATGGGGGAAAGAAGTTTCTAGTAATGATGAGATCAAGGGTGTGGCAAGAAGTGCCATGCATAATGTGGAGAGAGAAATTGTTCCTGTTTTTTAGAACCTCTTTTCCTAATGAAAGAATAAGGAGCCTTAGAGATAGCATGAGATTTCTTCGTTTTGTACAGATAGAGCTCCAGAGTCGCTTTTATTTATTGAGTCATGCAGAAAGATAATACTGGGTTAAAGTTGAAACTTTCAGAACCTTTTGTTTTTATTATTACAGATAATCCCTATAATGATTTCTTTTTCTAACTTCTACATATCACAAATCGAGAGTTTTTTGGGCTTTGTATTTTTATCATCAGTCATAAGGATGTCAAACAATTAAGAGATCAGTGTGCTAGGTGGATCAGCTACATGGTTATTGAAGTTGTTCATCAAAAGACTTGACTCAAACATCATTTACCAAAAGATTTCTCCTCTGTAATTCCTGGGATTAAATAGGTACTACTCCCATAGTCACCATTATTATTTCCTGCTGGCAATACCATAGTATTTGTTACATGTATTCTAATTATTCCTCACTGATGTTGGATACTCCTAGACCCTGTGAGGTCAGGAGCTTTTGTTTTCTTCCCAGCATCTAGCCAAATGGCTTGTACAGCATAAGCATTTATTAAACTGATTAATCTTAGCTTGTATTCATTTGCCTTGTATATTTTTTCCTTTGGATCTTATATTTTTATTTATATATTTATATTTATCTTATATTTAACTATATTTAAATTTTATCCAGGCTTGACTTCCCCCAGATTTAAGAAGAATTTGTTTTTCCATGTAATCATTGAGTTCTTTCACTTTTTAGCCCTATAATTTTTCTCAGTTAATACAAATCATTCTAAGAAGAAACAGAAAATATACTGTAGCATTTTTATATCAGGTGAAATAGCATCAAGACAAAGGAGAACATGTAAGAAGGAGGGAAACCTCAGAGGCAGAAAGGATAGCTATTCTCCTCAGTTCTGAGGGGAGGGTAAAAATGTTGAACCAAAGGAGGGTAGGCACAACTCTCTTCAGGCGTTCCAATCAGAGGAAGTCACTGATGGAAAGCAGAACATACTGGAGGAAGAACTGGGTTGGCGCATATAAGGCACTGGAGAGGAATCACTTGGGAACACTAGAAAGCCCCAAAGTGCAAAAGATCTCAATTGAAGAAGGCCAGATAGCTTGAATCCCTCTGCCACAGAAAGAATGTATTTGAAAAGCTGCCAGAGAAGCCAGTGGCAGGAGATAGGTTTATAATGTAGACTCTGCAAGCCAAAGCACACCTTTGCTGAATCCTGACTCTAATGCCTACCAGATCATCATGATATTAGTATTTAATTTCTTTAAAACCTCAGGTAAGGTTTACAGAGGTGGTCATTTTACCTTTGTAAAATAGTGCAGACATCATGAAGTACTGTTATGGAGTATAAGTAAGCTAACTGCAGAAAAGACAACAGTACCTAGAAAGCACTCAATAAATATTTAACTACTATTAGAATTGTTAGTAAGATTATTATCACTTAAACGATGGCAAAGGAGAGCTTTCTGTTTCCCTGCTTTTATTTCAACCATCAAGGTTAGAATCATGGAAGAAGAATTTCAAATTCCACTTTGCTAATATGGAGAGAAGTTATGATATTCCACTGCATCGTGTTCGCACAGGATTTTGCATAGTATAGTGATCAGTCCTGTGTTGGTGCCAGTACGGTCACTTCCAGGGAAGAGGTCAGCACAGATAAAGTAACAGATTGCAAGGATACTACCTTCATCCCCACCCCAAACGCCCTGGTGAATATACAAAAGTCTGCACATGTGTTTAAATCAGACAGATTATATTAGCAGCACATTGAGGTTTTCTTTGTTTTTTTTTTCCTGCTTGAATGACACAAGTGATCATAAAAAATTTTGAGTTTGTTTTCTTGTTTTTACTTCTTTATCATCAGACATCATTTTATCCTGTTTGTTAACAACTACTCTTCCAAATTTTTGAAGTTATTTTGATTTCTAATGTGGTCTGTCTTCCAAGGTGTTACCCATTTAACCCAACTTGATCCAATTAACACTTTGCAACCACATGCTTTTTATGGAATCTTGTTACACAGAAGAAGAAAGTGAGAAAATTGAAAAAGGTTCCTGAATATCAGACAGATCTATGATGATAAAGTTAACTCATATTTTGTAACACTGTCACAAGAAGGATCAGTTTCTTTGAGACCAGTGAAACATTAAACACTCTTGTAGAAATTGTGAGAAATCTGGTTTTGTCCAAGCAAAACAGTGTATCACCAAGTAAACACCTGGACTCAGCTATAAATATTTTAATTTTTATTTCAAATTATTTATCAACTTTTAAAAAATTAACATTTAATGATATATACATATACATGTACACATATACATAGACACACACATACATCGAAAATATATACATATATTTTAAATTCAACATTTAAATAATATTTGTGATGTGTGTGTGTGTGTGTGTGTTTTACTCTAGCCTCTAAGTATCCCCCAAAGCTAAAACTCTCTTCTTCATATCTCCTTGCCCTCTCTCTTAAACCACCAGACAGAGGCAGAATAATATAATGAAAGAACACACAAACTTTGGACTCAACCATGCCTGCCTTCAAATATTGGCTTTGACTCTTATTAGCTGAATGACCTTTATCAAATTACTTAACCTCTCTTATCTTTGGTTTTCTTATCCACATGTGGGGATGGTAATGCTTTTCTCATGGGGTGGTCTGAAAAATTGACTAGATAGTCTATCCACAGTACCAGGAATATAAAATATACTTAAGGCATGGAAACTATAATTATCATTAGGAAAAACAAAATCTTCTGGAGAATTTGCATAAGCATGACACTTGGCAACAATACAAATTCATGGTCTTATAAAACTAATCACAACATTTCTCAGTTAAGAAATAAAGTCAAACCTAGTCAGTCAATTTCCTGACATAACACTTTATTTAAAATGAAGGAAATAGAGAATAAGTCTATAATTGATATACAATACTTTTCTTTTTTGCTTTTTTTCCCATATATAATGATTATTTTGATTACATTTACATAAAGTAGGTAATTATTATTATGATCAAAATAGAAATTATAAAATATAAATTATATTTTGATTTCAGGTACAAAATCCTTCCTGCCAAAATGATTTTCTTCTTCTACCTAAGATTTTCATCCATAGTATCATAGTTTGGGATTAAGAACTACTTCAGATGATATTTCTCATATAAAATACATGAAACAGCAACTGGCTAGGATCCACAATAACTTTGGCATAGAAATAAATTTAACAGATCATTTGTAAATGTTTCCTAGAATGGAAATCATGGAGATGGGGTAATAACTTTTGTTTTGGGGGGAAGGCATAGTGGAGGAGGTAGCATTGTTATTCACACTCAGTAATCACCTTGGGGGAGGATCGTTAACTGCTATGTTCCAAAATGATGAATTAGGGCTTCCCTGGTGGCGCAGTGGTTAAGAATCTGTCTGCCAGTGCAGGGGACATGGGTTCGAGCCCTGGTCCGGGAAGATCCCACATTCTGCAAAGCAACAAAACCCTTGTGCCACAACTACTGAGCCTGCGCTCTAGAGCCTGCAAGCCACAACTACTGAGCCTGCGAGCCACAACTACTGAATCCCACATGCCTAGAGCCTGTGCTCTGCAACAAAAGAAGTCACTACAATGAGAAGCCTGCACACCACAATGAAGAGTAACCCCCACTCACCGCAGCTAGAGAAAGCATGTGCACAGCAACAAAGACCCAATGCAGCTCCAGATATATAAATTTATTTTAAAAAAATGATGAATTAGCCAAGTGGCCTAATGAAAAGTACTAACGAAGCAGACTGTATCCTTCATCTCCATGAAACCTCCAGATGACCCTGCTAACTCTAATGATATACCGATGAAACATAGATAGATTTCCAATTACATCAACAAACTAGGCCAATATACCATATTGGCAGAACCACAGATCAGGTATTTTTGTCCAGATAAGACTTGAAAGCCAAACATAATGATATTAAACATCAAATTTCAAAATATGAAAATGAACTTTATATACAAGACAGAAAATCCCATGTAAGAAGTAAAACTATTGACCTAATGGCCAAGGAACTCAGCCAGAGTACTTTATGAATAAATGCAGTTGGAATGACCTATATTCTGATAAAGAATACATTGGTAGATAACTTAGATCCTACAACCTTGACTGATATGAGATGGCTATATTTTTAATTGAACCCTAGGATGAGGATACATTAGTAAAATTATTGTTGCATTGTTAAGACAAATAAAGACTTAGGTCAAAATCAACATTACATTAATAATTATAATTAGCATAAGAATGAAATGCTAAAATATCTCATTTAAATGTAGGCTGTTAGCTCTTTTAAAAACTAATTTCAATATAAAAACAAAAATCACTTTTAAATAAAATATAATTATATTTCTATTTAGAACAAAATTATTTAAAGTATCTAAATGATGATTATTCAGTATTCATATTAATAAGTTGCACATTAACAAAGTACAAATAGGAATTGTGTATTCTACTACTTATCAAAAAGACACTTGGAAATCAAAGAATATATGTTCCATTATTATAAATAACAATGTAGCAATGTTATTTGTATAAAAATCTATGTCCTTTGAATTATTTACTTAGGATAAATTATCAAAGCGTGTTGTGGGTCAAAGGTATGGTTAACATTGATTTTCTTGTTTTATATTGCTAAATAATTCTCCAAAAATAATGCATTAATGTGTAATCTCCCAGCCATGTATGGCTTCACCTGAAGTTTATATTCAACTCATCCTTAGCCTTACTAGAGCTTGCTTTTTGGTGTGTATGTGTCTTCTACAACTTTTGTCTTTGTGTCTTTCCTGAACATCTTTTCTCTGTCAATAGCCATCTTTAAATCTTTCCATCATAAAAAGAGAGGCCTCCTTGGGCTAGCCCAATTTTCCTTTTCCAAACATTGGACAGGTATCATCTTCCCTTCCTGTCTCTGATTTCTCACTTCTCTAAAAGCTCAATTCAAATCATTGTCATGCCATTGAAATATCTTAAATGCTCTAGAACATTTTCATTCTTGTTTTGACTTCTTATTGGCCGTTGGCTCTCTTAATCACTTATTTCTACTTGAAATGTTACCTCACTTGTCTGTGATGTATTTTTTCTTGTGGTTTAAGAAGTGATGACTGGGGAATCTTTGTCAAATTTTGAAAAGTTGTACTTCTTTTAAAATTAGTATTTTGAGCTTCACCTACAAGAAATTAATATCAATTATCTTGTCAATTGGAATATTAAGTATCCAACTGTTTATTTATAGGTGATTTATAAACAGCATATGCTGAAATGTTTTAGCATCAAGGTTCCTCAAACTGTGTGTTGCAAAAAATACTCATCCATGTTATACTAAATGATGTCTTATAAAGGACTCTTATCAAATAAGTTTATGGAATGCTGAGTTAAACAAGTATAAGGAGATTTCTTTTCTTTGGGGGTGAACTCGGTCTTTAATATGCAAACCCCCAATTTACTATTCAGCTTTTTATTTTCCTAAACTAATTTGAAAGTGTAACCCTTATTGCATGAAACTTATTGTAATTTTCTACTTAGTAATGACCCAAGGAACCAAGTTTTGCAAACACTGCTCTAGAAGAAAAAAATAAATTACATGCATGTAGATTCATATCCTAACCTAGTTTATTTTTCTGACTTTGTAATCTTTGGAAAATACATTTAACTGTTTAAAATTTCAAGTTAGTTATCTCTGAAGGAAGACTAATAAGGAATAGGTTAAAAGCGAGCTGTTAAGGCTAACTTTGTTAATATAATAAGTATTTGATATAATTACAGTATAAAAATAGTCTCTATAGTTAATAAAACGAAAAACATTTTAAAATAGGGTTAACATTTTAACATCAGGAATAAATGAGCCCTCCCAAATCTTAGGAATAATAATCAAATACATAAATTAAAAGATCAATTCCCTTTAGAAGTATAATAAATAGTGTTTTAAGGTCACAGAGGACATGGGATTCATTTTTCTCGGCTTTTTTACTGAAGGATTATAGAGTAAGCAGAAAAAAAAGAGAAATGGAGAAATGAAATGACAGCACTATTCTCACATTCAGGCAATATTGTCTATACTTGCCCCCCCCATTAACAAGGTAATAATTTGCATAACTGCAGAAGTTCTTATTGAAAACAATCTTATTGCTCCATGCATAAGGCAATGCTGATCCAAATAAAACAACATATAACGTGCCTACAGCCATGCCCACTTACCTTCCCAGTTTCAAAAACATGGCCCAAAGAACAAAGTTAAAATTCTCTAGTATTCAAGGCCCATTCATGATTGTTCTACAATCTATATGTTTAGGTTAATCCCCCCTACCTTCCTTCATGATAGCTTTTTAAAAGCAGCTGTATTGAGGTATAAATGACATACAATAAACTATACACAATTTAAGAATACCATTTGATAATTTTTTGATTTATGTATGCACCTGTGAAGCCATTGCTATAATCAAAATAAAAACAGATCCATCACCACTCTCCTCCTCTTTATCCTCCACCTTCCCATCTCCAGACAACCACTGACCTAATTTCAATTACTGTACAATGACTTTTTCTAGAATTTTATATAGGGGATTCCCTGGAAGTCCAGTGGTTAGTACTCTGCACTTTCATTGCTGAGGGTGTGGGTTCTGTCACTTGTGGGAGAACTAAGATCCCACAAGCCGAGTTGTGTGGCCAAAAAAAAGTTAGAATTTTATATAAATGTCATCATACCCTATGTACTCAATTTTGCCTATGATTTTTAGCAAACTATTTTTAGCTTCATCCATGTACCAAAACTTTATTCTTTGATTGCTGAATACATTCCATTGTACAGAATAACATATAATGGAATTGTGTTTTCTATTTTTTATAACTGTTCTTTGTTCATTTTGTTCTCTTTTTCTGTCTTCTTTTGGATACAATTTTATCTCATTTTATTGCCTTTGTTGGCCCATTAGTTACAGCTTTTTGCTATATTATTTTAGTGGTTGCTTTAGGGTTTATAGTACATATCACTACTTTATCACAGTGTAACTTCAAGTGACATTATGCCACTTTGTGTATGGGATAAGAACTCTATCCACATCAGTATACTTTGATTTTTCCCTTCCCAGCCATTGTGACCTTGTTGTCACACGTTTTATTTCAATGTATATTATAAAGTACACAATACATTTTAATCATTTTTGCTTTAAGCAGTTGATTATCTCTTAAATATATCTTAGTAATAAGAAAAAAAAATATTTGTGAATGCTGTTGCAGTTTCCAGTCCTCTCTATCACTTTGTGTAGATCTAGAACTACATCTGCTATAATTTTTCTCCTGTTTGAGGGACTTTGTTTTACAATACTTGTTGTGCAAGCATTCTGGTGATGAGTTCTTTCAGCTTTTGAATGTCTGAAAAAGTGTATTTTCTTTTTCTTCTGAGCAAAAAAAAAAAGGTATCTTTAGATTGATAGATTTTTAAATTTTTGTTTGTTAGTTTGTTTTTTTTAACATTTCCATACTTTAAAGATGTTGCTCCACTGCCTTCCAGCTCACACTTGTTTGAATGACAAATATGAAATACATTCTCATCCTCATCTTTGTCCTTTTGTACATATTGTGCCCTTTTACTTTTTCCTTCTGGCTGCTTTTAATATTTTTTAAATATATATTTGCTGGCTTAAGGCCATCTGATTGTGATGTAACTACGTAATTTTCTTCAAGTATCTTGTCATTGAGATTCATGGAGTTTCTTGTATTGGTGATTTTACAGTTTTTATAATTAATTTGGAAACTTTTCAGCTATTATTTATTAAAATATATTTTTTATTTCCCCCTACTCCTTTGCAGTTGTCCCATTGCTCACTAAAAGCTCTATTCATTTATTAATTCATTTTTATCCCTCTGTGTATTTTATTTTAGATAGCTCTATTGATATGTTTTCAAGTTCACTCATCTTTCAGTTTGCCATGTCTATTTGACTGTAAATTTCATCCAGGATATTTTTCATCCCAGATATTATATTCAGATTTAGAAAGTTTTCTCTCATATTTTTATTTTTTTATTTATTTTTACATATGTTGAATAGATATATCTATTCTTTTTCAAATTATTTTCCAAATTAAGTTGTTACAGAATACTGAGCAGAGTTACCTGTGCTATACAGTAGGTCCTTGCTGGTTATCCACTTTAAATATAGCAGTGTGTACATGTCAATCCCAAACTCCTTAACTATCCCTTCCCCCCACCCCAACCTTCCCCTCCTGGTAACCATAAATTCGTTTTCTAAGTCTGTGATGTGGAACTTTTTTATCTTCTATGTTGCAATTTAACACATCTAATCTTTCCTTTAACTTCTAGAACAAGTGAAATAGTTAAAATAACAGAGTTAATGTCCTTGTCTTCTAATCCTATCATCTATGTTAATTCTGGGTCAGTGTCAATTGATTTTTTTCTCTTCATTATAAATGATAGTTTCTTTCTTTGCATCCCTTCTAATTTTTTATTGGATGCTAGTAATTTTGATTTTATTTTATTGTGCAGTGGACATTTTTGTATTCTTAATATACAGGAATATATGTACTCCTTTGTCCTGGGATGCAGTCAGATTACTTGGAAACAGTTTGATCTTTTTGAGCCTTGCTTTTAACCTTTGTTAGCTTTGGTCTAGGACTACTTTTCCCTGTTCCTTAAACAATATCATTTTGATTACACATTGCCCTGAGAATTATGAGATGTTCCACTCTGATTAGAAGAATAGGCACTATTCCCCAGTCCTGTGTGAGTGCCAGAGATTGTGACCGCTAATCTTTGAAGGTATTTTTTTTCCCCCAGCCTCAGACAGTTTCCTCACAGGCGTGTGTTGATCAGCGTTGTGTTGACTCCTCAAAGGGAACTCTGAAAATCTCAGGATTTCTCTATGTTTGAAGCCCTTTATTCTATAGTGTTCTGCTCTGATTATCCCAGCTTCTTTGGTCTCACCAGACCCTCTATTCATGGAGCCAGGAGGGCTCTGCTTGGGTTATTTCCTGAACCTCAGCCTGAGATTACATATTGCAAACTGGGACAATCATGGGTCTCAATGCATTTGTTTTAAGTCTCTCAGACATCGGTGTACTTTGTTGCTTTATGTTTAGTGCTTTAAGAACAGTGTTTTTTTTTTTCCATATATTTTGTCTTTTAGATTTTTTGTGTCTGGATGATAATTTCTATCCTTGTCAATCCGCCCAGATGTATAGATCTCCCTTATAGCTTGCAGCCTAGTCAAAACAAACTCTTATGCCGTTTTTTAAGTATGCCATGTTCATATATATATATATATATATATATATATATATATATATATCCACATATACCCATGCCCCCTGCCATTCCCTCTTATATATCCTTGCTCTCTTCTTTACCTGATCAACACCAACTGAATTTCCAAAGCACACTGCAATTCTCTGATTAGTTTTTCTAAATGCTCTCAGGCATGTTTAATCTTTATTTTGTTTTCCTGCCCACACAGCACTTTACTTATTACTTAATTATAGCCCCAGGAATAGTCTTATGGTTATTTATTTAGTTTTATATATATATATATATATATATATATATATATATATATATATATATATATATATATATTTTAATTCAACTAAACCATGTCCAACTATATTCGACATTTTGAATATAGAACAATGCCTAACTTATTAAAGGAACTCAGTGAAATTTAATGACTGATTTGAAAAATTTGTTGATGAATAATATGTCCAACAAACTGTGCCTCTCCTCTGTGGTCAGGAGCATGAATAGCTCGGATAAAAAGTGGCAACTGAAGTTAGATGAGTATTTTTTTAAAAAAACTCCTTTAAGTTTCAGTTTTTTATAAAGTATTCATTTATTGGTAAAGAGTAGTCAAATGTATGTCCTTTTTTCTAAAAATAAATATAATTTTTCAGTTAAATTTTCTTTTTAAATTTTTTCTCCTATTTCTATATTTTGTTTTTATTTCTGATATAGATAAACTTTTAATAATTTATACAACTACCAACAAAATATATCCTTATGATTTAGTAAAGCTGTTTCCAGCTCAAATATAAATGTACTATCATCTTGTATCATACTATACACCATAAAATATTAGATTAACAATCAAGGAGGAATTGTAGAAATATGTTGGTTGAAAGATAAATAAAAGCAATTTTTGAGGGTTTTTAAGGACAATATATAGCAGCACCATGACAAAATAAAGGGGGGGGGAATATCTGATGAAATGTTCACACACACACAAAAAAAAGTAAGAAATATGCCCTGGCCTATTATTCTAGTCTCTCTACTCACTGCTGCAACATTAAGCAAATCATATCAAATCACTCAGACTACCATTTGTATTTAGCTGTATTCTGAACCATAAGCTATCTCTAGATATTTGCTAGTTACATTCTTTTGTTCTTTGAGTTATATTTTTCTCCCAATATTTTCAGATTAAAAAATAGAATCACCTGATCCTCGAACTCCTACCACCTATTTGTGTTTAGTAGGTTGATTATGAGATCTAAGGATCTGTTTTCAAAAACACCACCAACGAAGATGGTGAAGTAGAAGGACGTGCTCTCACTCCCTCTTGTGAGAACACCAGAATGACAACTAACTGCTGAACAATCATCAAAAGGAAGACACTGGAACTCACCAAAAAATATACCCCACATCCAAAGACAAAGGGGAAACCACAATGAGATGGTGGGAGGGGCACAATCACAATAAAATCAAATCCCATTACTGCTGGGTTGGTGACTCACAAACTGGAGAACACTTATACCAGAGAAGTGCACTCACTAGTGTGAAGGTTCTGAGTCCCACGTCAGGCTTCTGAACCTGTGGGTCCAGCAATGGGAGGATGAATAATTAGAGAAACAGACTTTGAAGGCTAGCAGGATTTGATTGTAGAACTCTGACAGGACTGGGAAGAAGAGAGACTCCACCCTTGGAGGGCACACACAAAGTAATGTGTGCATCGGGACCCAGGGGAAGGAGCAGTGACCCCAGGAGAGACAGAACCAGACCTACCTGCTAGTGTTGGAGGGTCTCCTGCAAAGGCGGGGGGTGGCTGTGGCTCACCGTGAAGACAAAGACAATGGTAGCAGAAGTTCTGGGAACTACTCCTTGGCGTGAGCCCACCCAGAGTCCACCATTAACCCCAACAAAGAGCCTGCAGTTTCCAGTGTTGGGTCACCTCAGGCCAAACAAATAACAGAGAGGGAGGCCAGCCCCAACCATCAGCAGTCAAGCAGATTAAAGTTTTAATGAGGTCTACCCACCACCAGTCCCTCCCATCAGGAAACTTGCACAAGCCTCTCAGATAGCCTCATTCACCAGAGGACAGACAGCAGAAGCAAGAAGAACTACAATCCTGTAGCCTGTGGAACAAAAACCACATTCACAGAATGATAGACAAGATGAAAAGGCAGACGGCTATGTACCAGATGAAGGAACAAGATAAAACCCCAGAAAAACAACTAAATGAAGTGGAGCTAGGCAACCTTCCAGAAAAAGAATTCAGAATAATGATAGGGAAGATGATCCAGGACCTCAGAAAAATAATGGAAGCAAAGATCGAGGAGATGCAAGAAATGTTTAACAAAGACCTAGAAGAATTGAAGAACAACAAAACAGAGATGAACAATACAATAACTGAAATGAAAAATACACTAGAAGGAATTAATAGCAGAATAACTGAGGCAGAAGAATGCATAAGTGACCTGGAAGACAGAATGGTGGAATTCACTGCTGCTGAGCAGAATAAAGAAAAAAGAATGCAAAGAAATGAAGACAGCCTAACAGACCTCAGAGACAACATTAAATGCAACAACATTCACATGTTGTTGCATAATAATCATAATTAGACGCATAATAATCAAATTGTCAAAAAATAAGACAAAGAAAAATTATTGAAAGCAGCAAGGGAAAAATGACAAAAAACATACAAGGGAACTCCCATAAGGTTAACAGCTGATTTCTTAGCAGAAACTCTACAAGCCAGAAGGGAGTGGCATGATGTACTTCAAGCGATGAAAGGGAAGAACGTACAACCAAGATTACTCTAGCTGGCAAGGATCTCATTCAGATTCAATGGAGAAATCAAAAGCTTTACAGACAAGCAAAAGCTAAGAGAATTCAGCACCACCAAACCAGCTCTACAACAAATGCTAAAAGAACTTGGCTAAGTAGGAAACACAAGAGAATAAAAGGACCTACAAAAACAAACCCAACACAATTAAGAAAGTGGTCATAGGAACATATATATCAATAATTACCTTAAACATGAATATATTAAATGCTCCAACCAAAAGACACAGGCTTGATGAATGGATATGAAAACAAGACCCATATATATGCTGTCTACAAGAGATCCACTTCAGACCTAGGGACACATACAGACTGAAAGTGAGGGGATGGAAAAAGATATTCCATGCAAATGGAAATCAAAAGAAAGCTGGAATAACAATACTCATATCAGATAAAATAGACTTTAAAATAAAGAATGTTACAAGAGACAGGGAAGGACACTACATAATGATCAAGGGATAAATCCAAAAAGAAGACAAAACAATTATAAATATATATGCGCCCAACATAGAAGCACCTCACTACATAAGGCAACTGCTAACAGCTATAGAAGAAGAAATTGACAGTAACACAATAATAGTGGGGGACTTTAACACCTGATTTACAGCAATGGACAGACCATCCAAAATGAAAATAAATAAGGAAACAGAAGCTGTAAATGACACAATAAACCAGAGGGATTTAATTGATATTTATAGGACATTCCATCCAAAAATCTCAGATTACACTTTCTTCTCAAGCATGCAAGGAACATTCTCCAGGATAGATCACATCTTGCATCACAAATCAAGCCTCAGTAAATTTCAGAAAATTGAAATAATATCAACCATCTTTTCTGACCACAAAGCTATGAGATTAGAAATGAATTACAGGGAAAAAATTTAAAAAGCACAAATACATGGAGGCTAAACAGTATGTTACAGTATGTTACAAAATAACCTAGAGATCAAAGAAGAAATCAAAGAGGAAATCAAAAAAATACCTAGAGACAAATGACAATGAAAACATGACAGTCCAAAACCTATGGGATGAAGCAACAGCAGTTCTAAGGGATGTCTATAGCTATACAAGCCTACATTAAGAAACAATAAAAATCTCAAATAAACAATCTAACCTTACACCTAAAGGAACTATAGAAAGAACAAACAAAACCCAAATTTAGCAGAGGGAAAGAAATCATAAAGATCAGAGCAAAAATGAATTAATTAGAAACAAAGGAAACAATAGCAAAGATCAATAAAACTAAAAGGTGGTTCTTTGGGAAGCTAAATAAACTTGATAAACCATTAGCCAGACTCATCAAGAGAAAGAAGGAGAGGACTCAAATCAATAAAATTAAAAATGAAAAGGAGAAGTTAGAACAGACACCGAAGAAACACAAAGCATCCCAAGAGACTACTACAAGTGACTATATGCCAATAAACTGGACAACATGGAACAAACAGAGAAATTTTTAGAAAGGTATAACCTTCCAAGACTGAACCAGGAAGAAATAGAAAATATGAACAGATCAATCACAAGCAATGAAATTGAAACTATGATTAAAAATCTTCCAACAGGGGCTTCCCTGGTGGCACCGTGGTTGAGAGTCCACCTGACAATGCAGGGGACACAGGTTTGTGTCCTTGTCCAGTAAGATCCCGCATGCCATGGAGTGGCTAGTCCCATGCACCATGGCCGCTGAGCCTGTGCATCCGGAGCCTGTGTACCACAATGGGAGAGGCCACAAAAGTGAAAGACACACGTACCGCAAAAAAAAAAAAAAAAAAAAATCTTCCCACAAACAAAAGTCCATGCCCAGATGGCTTCACAGGTAAATTCAATCAAACATTTAGAGAAGAGCTAACACCCATCATTCTCAAACTCTTACAAAAAATTGAGGAAGAAGGAACACTCCCAAACTCATTCTATGAGGCCACCATCACCCTGATACCAAAACTAGAGTAAGATACTACAAAAAAAATCAAATTACAGACCAATATCACTGATGAATATACATGCAAAAATCATCAACAAAATACTATCAAACAGAATCCAACAACACATTAAAAGGATCATACACCATGATCAAGTGGGATTTCTCCCAGGGATACAAGGATTCTTCAATATAAGTGAATCAATCAATGTGATACACTGTATTAAAAAAAATGAAGAATAAAAAACATGATCATCTCAATAGATGAAGAAAAAGCTTTTGACAAAATTCAACACCCATTTATGACAAAAACACTCCAGAAAATGTGCATAGAGGGAACTTACCTCAACATAATAAAGCCCATATACGACAAACCCACAGTAAACATCATTCCCAATGATGAAAAACTGAAAGCATTTCCTCTAAGATCAGGAACAAGACAAGGATGTCCACTCTCACCACTATTATTCAAAATTGTTTTGGAAGTTCTAGCCATGGCAATCAGAGAAGAAAAAGAAATAAAAGGAATACAAATTGGAAAAGAAGAAATAAAACTGTCCCTGTTTGCAGATGACATGATACTATACATAGAGAATCCTAAATATGCCACCAGAAAACTATTAGAGCTAATTAATGAATTTGGTAAAGTTGCAGGATACAAAATTAATGTACAGAAATCCCTTGCATTCCTATATACTAATGATGAAAAATCTGAAAGAGAAATTAAGGAAACACTCCCATTTACCACTGCAACAAAAATAATAAAATACCTAGGAATAAACCTACCTAGGGAGACAAAAGACCTGTATGCAGAAAACTATAATACACTGATGAAAGAATTTAAAGATGGTGCCAACAGATAGAGAGATATATCACGTTCTTGGATAGGAAGAATCAATATTGTGAAAATAACTATACTACCCAAAGCAATCTACAGGCTCAATGTAATCCCTCTCAAATTACCAATGGCATTTTTTGCAGAACTAGAACAAAAAATCTTAAAATTTGTGTGGAGACACAAAAGACCCCAAATAGCCAAAGCAGTCTTGAGGGAAAAAAAGCAGAGCTGGAGGTATCAGTATCCCTGACTTCAGACTATACTACAAAGCTACAGTAATCAAGACATTATGTTACTGGAACAAAAAACAGAAACATAGATCAATGGAACAAGATAGAAAGCTCAGAGATAAACCCATGCACCTATGGTCAGCTAATCTATGACAAAGGAGGCAAGGATATACAATGGAGAAAAGACAGTCTCTTCAATAAGTAGTGCTGGAAAAACTGAACAGCTTCATGTTAAAGAGTGAAATTAGAACACTCCCATACACCATACACAAAAATAACCTTAAAATGTATTAGAGACCTAAATGTAAGAACGCACACTATAAAACTCTTAGTGGAAAACATAGGAAGAACACTCTTTAACATAAATCTCAGCAAGATATTTTTTGATCCACCTCTTAGAGTAATGGAAATAAAAACAAAAATAAACAATGGGACCTAATGAAACTTCAAAGCTTTTGCACAGCAATGGAAACCATAAACAAGACAAAAAGATGACCCCCAGAATAGGAGAAACATTTGCAAATGAATCAAGAGACAAAGGATTAATCTCCAAAATATATAAACAGCTCATGCACCTCAATATTAAAAAAACAAACAGCCCAATCCAAAAATGGGCAGAAGACCTAAATAGACATTTCTCCAAAGAAGACACACAGATGGACAGGAAGCACATGAAAAGCTGCTCACCATCACTAATTATTAGAGAAATGCAAATCAAAACTACAATGAGGTATCACCTCACACCAGTTAGAATGGGCATCATCAGAAAATCTACAAACAACAAATGCTGGAGAGGGTATGGAGAAAAGGGACCCTCTTGCACTGTTGGTGGGAATGTAAGTTGATACAGCCACTCTGGAGAACAATAGGGAGGTTTCTTAAAAAACTAAAAATATAATTACCATATGACCCAGCAATCCCACTGCTGGGCATATACCCAGAGAAAACTTAATTCAAAAAGACACATGCACCCTAGTGTTCATTGAAGCACTATTTACAGTAGCCAGGTCATGGAAGCAACCTAAATACCTATCGACAGATGAATGGATAAAGAAGATGTGGTACATATATACAACGAAATATTACTGTGCCATAAAAAGGAAAGAAATTGGGTCATTTGTTGAGACGTGGATGGATCTAGAGACTGTCATACAGAGTGATATAAATCAGAAAGAGTAAAACAAATATCGTATATCAACACATTTATGTGGAACCTAGAAAAATGGTACAGATGAACCGGTTTGCAGGGCAGAAATTGAGACACAGATGTAGAGAACAAACATATGGACACCAAGGCGGGGAAGTGGCGAGGGTGATGGGGGTGGGGGTGTGATGAATTGGGGGATTGGGATTGACATGTATACACTGATGTGTATAAAATGGATGACTAATAAGAACCTGCTGTATAAAAAAATAAATAAAATAAAATTCAAATATTCCAAAAAACAAAAAACAAAAAAACAAAACACCACCAGCATTTCTGATTCAGCTAGGCTGGACGTGTTTGGAAACACTGCCTAAGATCATAATGTGGTGAGTGAGTATGTAGTACAAAAGGGCCTACAGCATTATTCTGGGAACTTACCCCTCAAGAAAAGTGAGAATGGGTCTTGGTTTCCTTGTTAAGTCAAAGTTATGCTGTTGCTCTTTTCTGCATGCCTCTTACCTCTGTCTCCATCTCTGCATACTTTGTCCTATGTGGAGCTGACTGATGTCTGTAGCGATGGAGTATTACCATGTTTGAGCACTTCCTTGCTGTGAGGGAAAGAACAGAAGTATGTGACGAAGGACATTTCACATTTAGAGATTATACCCTCCATGAGCTTTGTGTCTCAACCACGAGTATACATCCAAGATTGGCAAAGGAGAATCCTTGAAACTTACACATGCAATGATTTGCTGATTTCAAATTGCTATAATTACTCATTGAAATTTAACTACTTCTTGCCTTCATGATTCAAGGGCAAACTCCTTCAATAAAGCAATAGATTAGGCAACTTTTGTGCTGGTGGGTCTCTGTGATTACGATAGATTTTTTTCCCTTCAGAGAAGAGTTTACACCTCTCTTTGCTGAAACCTCCATAGTCTGGCCTTGTGATGCTTCTTGTCTATGTCTGTCATCAGAGAAGTTTTAGATAGTAAGGCAGATTCCGCTACTATAATCCCATTAAATCCCTCAACTATTAGTCAATTATATGGCAGTTTGAATTCTCAATAGACTTTTTTTTTCATTAAAAAAACCTGTATTGTCATTTCCTGTGGGTTGGAAATCACAGAAATTAGGTAGAAAAAACCGAGGAAGACCAATACAAAAGAATGGCAAAGCATCTCCGTAGACATAGCAGAGAGTATCCTGGGCGGCAAGTCCATGAACAGGTCTCCAGGCTCAGCTCTCCAAGTCCTCTAGGGACTCTGCATCCACTGTCACCCTTTCTGGTTCCTGAAGGTCGTTCCCAGGCCCTCCCACACTGTTGTTAACAGGTGGTAAATAGGAGCCACACCTTTGCGCCTCTTCTGATGTCTGTTCTTCCTCCTACTCTTTGTCCCCTGTACTCTCACAGAGATTTTAGCCACAAAACTAATTTCTAGGAAAGTGGAAATATTGTGTATCATTCTCTGTCCTTCATTCTTCCTCTTGTCTAGAATGTGGATGTAGTAGCTGGAGCCCCAGCAGCTATTTTGTACCTTCCAGAAAATGACCCTGTCAGGAATGGTGAAAAGATGTAATGAGCTGGGTTTCTTACAGCTTTAAGAAACTCATATGATTCCTGGATTGCTGACATCTGACCATATAATGTGAGATTATAAAATCTTATATGTTTAGGCCATTGCTAACTTGAGTTTACTCTAGCGTGTAGCTGAACCTAATCCTAACTGGTACCCTAGGTTCCCATATCACTTTGCCTTTTGTTAATCCTTAGCTCTTTATAAAGAATATGATAGTTTAGATACAGAATTTCCAACTGTCAAACAATTGGTGATTATTGTGCTGATTTTTGATTATTACTATTAACAATTACTGTTACTATTACTGTTCCTTGGGTTGACTTCAGCTGCCTTCACTAATGTAATCATTCATACATATTCATATACAGATTACTCTGCACTGCATTTCCAGACAGAGATATCCTTGGTCGGGGGTCTCAGGTAAGCATCAGGAGAAGGCTATGAGCTCAGCAAAAGTATACTTAGAACACAAGGGCAGGGATAGATTTGGAGTGGAGAGCCATTCTCATTTGCTAAGAGACAATAATGAGGCCCCTAAAGGGAACTGGAATAATTATTGGCCACAGACTTGTCTGATGCCTCACTGTATTCCTGATAGCCCATGTGTCCTCCCATATCCAAAGCTGATTTTATGCATGGGTGCTAGTTAAGGGATTCCAAGTTCTTTGGTGACAAAGAGGCTAAGTGGGAAGTGATAGTTATGGTGTCAGGTTTTACATAAGCTTTTTCTAGAATCCCAAAATCCCAGATGAAGGAAACTGACAAGCTGGTCTTTCACTTGTATCTGGAGCACTAATTGTTGCTATAGATATGGCCAAGGAGATAGCATTCAGCCCCACAGCAAGTATTGGATTCATTGTGTGGCCAGTATGCAGGTGTTACAGGTCAGTGCAAAGAGGAAAGGCCCTTGGAGACCCAGAAAGTGTTTGTGCACTGGCTGAGCCTTCAGTAACTTGTGACCAAATGGAGATGCCTCGACAATAGGTGTGGTCTATATAACAATACATGATTAATCAGAAGAACTTTATGTTGGAAAATGGGAGACCCTGTTCTAGTACTTAGGCTGTTATTACCTCGTGATAGGACTTTAAAATTACCACTTCCAGGCCTTGCTTACCTAATCTGCAGGAGGAATGTATCACACTAGATTATAACTGAGGGCAATTTCCTCCCTAAACTACATTTCTGGCAGAGTGAATTTAGATAAGGATTTAGATTCTCCCTGTGTTCACATTGGAAAACAAAAGTTATTCAGTACAAACAGCCAAATCTTGTATACACAACCAGAATGGGGTGTCCATTCCAGGAACATGTTTTGATAGGCTTAGTATGACTATCATATAAAATGAAATAGTTCAAGGCTTCACATTTTAAGCACTCAGATGGGAAGATGCCAGTGTCGTAAATCACATACATTTTGACCTTATAAGAGATGGAGGTTGAAAAACAAACTAAAGTGACTCTGCAGGTCAGGAGGCATTACTGCTTCAATTTCTGCACAAGCCATCGGAAATTACTAGGCAGAGCTCCTCTTGTACTTGAACACAGTTTCTAGCATAATGTCTAAAGATTTAAAATGGAAATTACTAGTCATTATAAATGAGCAGCAGCTATGCCAAAATCACTAATGACACATTTTTCTTGAGCTGTCAGTAGGAACAGTCAACATGGACTTTCTTTGTCTTCAAATGATTTCTACCTTTCTAACTTCTTGTTATTAACCAGTGGAGTTCTAACAATATGGGCTAGATGCCATAGGCAACTGGAATTCATTTGTATCCGTTGTATATCTCAACGACAGGAATGTCAACATCCTCGATTTCTTCCCGACCCTATAGAGCAACAATCTCTTTGATTCAGTTAAAAGCACTTGCAGATTTGTTCTTTCTTCAGCAACCTACAAGTGGCAGGTAGGTCTCATCATCTATTCACAACCTTCTTTTACATTTCATCTGCAATCTCAGTGAAGACCATGGAGAATATATTCATAGAATATACTAGAAGTTTGATAAATATTCTTAAAGTGTAAGTCTTAGTCATCAGCAGACTGAAAGTAAATGGTGGGCATAGGCAGGACATTGGTGACAGATGTAGAACATGAGTTTTCACATATAAGTTTTGAGATTTAGTGTATGATTGTATCTCTATAGGTAAAAGTCAACTGATTTAGTAATATTTATTTGTTTACTCACTTGTTTCTTTGTTTATTTATTTTAGTTCTCCTCCAAAAGGTGCAATGACGTGGGATCTCCCACTTGTGATTTGATAATATCACAAATATACTGGCCAAAAGACATGCTCAGGCATACCTCGTTTTATTGTTTTGCTTTATTGCCCTTCACAGATATTGCACTTTTTATAAATTGAGATTTTGTGGCAACCCTACATCGAGAAAGTCTATTAGCGCCATATTTTTCTAACAGTATTTGCTCACTTCAGGTCTCTGTGTCACATTTTGGTAATTCTTGCAATACTTCAAACTTCTTCATTATTATTAACTGTGTTATAGTGATCTTTGAGTAGTTATCTTTGATGTTACTATTGCAAAAAGATTATGACTCTCTGAAGGATCAGATGATGGTTAGGAATTTTAGCTATAAAGTATTTTTAATTAAGGTATGTACATTTTTTTAGATATAATGCTATTGCACACTTAATAGAATACAGTATAGTGTAAACATAACTTTTATATGCACTGGGAAAGAAAAAATTCATATCACTAGCTTTATTGCGCTACTCATTTTATTGCAGTGGTCTGGAGCCAAACCTACAACATCTCCAAGGTATGCTTGTATTAGGAAAAACATATTTCAGTCCTACTTCCACTACTTTCTAGCTGTATGAACATGAGACCATTACCCTATTGCTAAATTTTCCCCTCTGTAAAATGGGGATTCTGTCAGTATCCATTTCATAGAATGACTGGGAGGAATAAATAAAATAGGTTATGAAACATCTAGTATAGTATTTGAATATAATAATTATTCTCTGTCAATTATAGTTATTATACATAGTCTACATTTAAGATGAGAGGAATCTGGGTTAAAAGATAACACAAATTTACTTGGAGTAGTCCTGGGAAGATTCATGGAGGATGAATATTCAAATTTTGACTCACAAACACTAGAGACTAGGACAGATCCTACTTTTTAGTGTGAGTGACAAAAATGAAGAAAGGAAAATAAACAAAAGGACAAGGAAGCATTGTGTAAATCACTATGTCTGCATTGTGACTATCTACCTAAGTCATGTGATATTGGCCCTGGGATGATCACTAAAAAGAACCCTTGGAGCAATAAGCAAACTCCAAACTCTAATCACATTTTAAGGATCTCATAGCTCCTCCAAGGTCAGTAGGGCTCAAACACTAATTTCTTTCCTACTGTATAGCACAGCGACCTATATTCAATATACTGTGATAAACCATAATGGAAAAGAATATGAAAAAAGTATATATATATATATATATATATATATATATATATATATATATATATCTGAGTCACTTTGCTGTACAGCAGAAATTAACACAATATTGTAAATCAATCAGTTTTATACTTCAATAAAATTTATAAAAAACACTGAGTTCTTCAGGAATCCCATCTCTACCAGGTTAATAGACATGAGTTCATACAAGTACACATATCTACTAACTCCTACCTTTTATGATATTCTATCTAGGAGAAAGCTTATCCAGTCCTTTTCCATCCCTCCCTGGCTTGAGTCAGCTGCCTTTTTTTTTTCTTTCTTTCTTTTTCTTTTACTTTTTTAATACAATTTTTAAACTCCCTTTATTAAGTGTTTATTACGTGCTTCTGTAGCAACCTGGACTTCCCTATGTAACAGCACTTATTACCATGCACTATATTGCTAAACTTACATTTTTTTCTCCAGTAAACTGTAATCTCTTTGAAGTCAAGGACAATATTTTGTCACCATAAGGGAATACCCAGAACATAGTTAATTCTTAACATTTGCATTAAAAAAAATGATACCTCCACTTTATCATCCTGTAAATCAGGATTACATTACTTCATGAACATCAAGTTCCCTTAGTTTTAACATTCTAATAAGATACTAGTCACAGTCATAATATCTTGAATTAATGTAGACATTCTTTTGGTTTCACTTTTCAAAACTGTAATCACAGCAAAAATCTGTGTTCTTACAACAAGGCTGATTATAATAAAAAGTATGAAAAAGATCACTAAAAGATTTAAGACCAGGGCACAATTAGAAACGTTTAAATTGCTTTCTGTCTCAGATTCTAAGAACATATGTTTTCTTTAACACTGCTGATATTTAAAGCTAATTCCACAGATATGGATGATATACATGTCATCGTTTTTTGTATTATCAACTGAAAACACAAAATATTCTGTAGTATCCAGAAGCAGACTAGGGAAATTACACTAATTATTCTAAAGGGTAAGTGCTTGCTTTTCATTTATTGAGTTGGTTTTATGTTTCATGTGTTACATTTGGCATAAAGGCAGGAATCTTAACTTGGATGCATGTCTCTGTGATTGATATGAAAATAGAAGTTCACAGTAACCTTCAGAAAGTATTTAAACATTATTGTGTACAGAAAATTCTTCCCAGATAAAATAGGAAGTACTTCTACTCAAAGATATTATATAAAATGTTTTCAAATAATATCATTGTGCTTTTTAAACAATGTGTTCTTTAAAGTATTTAGGTATATTACATACATGTCCACCTATATATGTAATAAGTACAGTCTAATATTTTGGAAGTAGGATGTGCTCAATACATTTTAAAGGGTATTTTAACACTCTAGAGCAAGACAGTCCAATAGAAATATAAAGTGAGCCATAAATAAATTTAAATTTTCTAGTAACTTCATTTTTATAAGTAAAAATAATTAGGGGAAATAATATGTTATCAATGAAGTGTGCAATCAATAAAAATTAATAATGAGATGTCATACAACTTTTAATATTATCTCATTGAAATCCAATATAATTTTTATCCTTCTACTACATTGTAATTCAGATGTGCTTGATACTACATATGGTTAGATACTTGATATTACATGTGGTTAGTGGCTTGATACATGTGGTTAGTGGCCACCATATTGGATCAGGTAACTCTAGAGCAGCGGTCCACAACCTTTTTGGCACCAGGGACCAGTTTCGTGGAAGACAATTTTTCCACAGACTGGGGCAGGGTGGATGGTTTTGGGATGATTCAAGCACATTACATTTACTGTTCACTTTATTTCTATTATTATTACATTGTGATATATAATGAAATAATTATACCACCATAAGGCAGAATCAATGGGAGCCCTGAGCTTGTTTTCCAATTGATCTATTATGATCTCTGTGCAGTCAAACCTCTCTGCTATTGATAATCTGTATTTGCAGCTGCTCCCCAGCTCTAGGATCACCACCTCAGCTCCACCTCAGATCATCAGCATTAGATTCTCATAAAGAGCAAGCAACCTAGATCCCTCACATGTGCAGTTCACTGTAGGGTTCGTTCTCATATGAGAATCTAATGCCCCCATTGATCTGACAGGAGGTCGAGCTCAGGAAGTTATGTGAGCGATGGGGAGCAACTGTAAATACAGATGGAGCTTCGACTTGCTGGCCCACTGTTCATCTCCTGCTGTGCAGCCCTTTTCCTAAAAGGCCAGGACTGGTACTGGTCTGTGGCCCAGGGATTGGGGATCGCTGCTCTAGAGAACACTACTGTGTATATCTATATAGTTGCAATGCACAACAAATTTAGCCAAATACCTATCATCTACTATCTATCTATCTATCTATCTATCTATCTATCTATCTACTGTAGTATATACAATGGAAGCAATAAAAGTAACGCTAAGAAACTATATTTCAGAAAGAAGTGTTATCAATGACACTGCAAATTCTAAGTTTTCTAAGTGTATTTTCTCTACAGAACCATCCAAGCTAAATGACAACACATTAATGTATTAAGGTATTTAGTGTATTAAATATTAGGATAATAGTACATAATTAAGGTCATAAGATAATAAGATTCATAATCTTAGCCCCTTACTACACTACCACTTCTACAAAACCATCAGACACTTCTATAATTTATGAAATTTGCACTGGATGGACATGTAGAAAATATGATATCCAGATCCAACTATCATCTGTCTACCTCATTGACTGGTTTGGTTGATTTAATTTTGTCCCTGGAAAAGTTGCTATTCTCTTCCTCTCCCACTGGCTCAAGAAAAGAAAAAAAAATGCACTTGCTTAAGGGAGAAAACTACTTTCCAGATAAAATAGGAAATATTTTTATTCAAAGACATTATGTCAAATATTTACAAATAATAACAATGTGTTTTGTTTAATAGTGTGTATTTTAAAGTATTTAAATAGGTTACAAAATTAGGAAGAGTTTCTATCTTCATGCCAATGGCAGTATTTGAGTCAAAAGCCATTAAATGCACTGATAAAACTATAAACACTAAAATAATCACTTTTAAGTTGTGGTATTGAGGTGAGTAGCTATTAGCCACATGTAGTCAATTTAAATGTGGCTAATGAAACTGAGAAATTATTTGTAAATTTTAATTTAAATAACTTGAATATGTTTTTTTCCTAGCTTTATCAAGATATATTTGGCAGTTTATAATGTACAATGTGATGATTTAATACATATATGTATTAGGAAATGATTGGCATAAGAAAGCTTATTCCTCTATCACTCTCATAATTACCATTGTGTGTGTGAGTGTGGTGTGTGTGTGTGTGTGTGTGTGGTGAGAACACGTAAGATTTACTGTATTGACAACTTCCAAGTATGTAATACAATATTGTGAACTATACTCACCATGATGTACATTAGGCTCCCAGATCTTATTCATCTTATAACTGGAAGTTTGTACCCTCTGACCAATGTCTGTCCATTTCTTCCCCCACCTTTCCACTTCTGGTAACCACCATTCTACTCTCCATTTCTCTAATGAAGCAGGACCCTATGGGGCCTTCCTGAGGCAGACCCTCCTCCATATCCTTTGCTTTAGCTCCTCTCTGAAGTACCTAGATAATAGTATCTGATGCACAATTCCTGAGTTGCTTTACAGATGCTAAAACTCCCACCAAATTGAAGAAATTAACTACTTGATGACCATGAGCATGTTGCCCCACACCTACTGGAGCCTAAGGATTGATAATGTTAACCCCTGTGACATGGTCCTGTTACCTCACCATCAACCAATCAGAGAACTGTGCATGAGCTGATCACACACCCTTGGATTCCCCTCCCTCACCTGGCCTTTAAAAATGCTTTGCTGAAACTCATCAGGGAGTGTGGGCTTTTTGAGCACTAGCTGTCACAGACTGCTATTATGGTTCCTTACAATAAAGGCTGCACCCTTCACCATAACCCCAAACTGGTATCAGTTGATTGGCTTTACTGTGTGTGGGCTGGCACACCCAAGTTTTTGTTCGGTAACATTTCTATGAGTTTGGCTTTTTAGATTCCATATATAAGTGACATCATACAGTATTTGTGTCTGTCAATTTTTTTTTTTTTTTTTTTTTTGCTATTCAGTTGTAAGAGTACACTATACACTTTGGATATTAACCTCTTCTCAGAGAGATGACTTTCAAACATTTTTATTTAAATTTTAAAATTGATTCTCTGTTCAGTTTGTTTGCTGGAAAATTTTAAATATCTCAGGAACAGCTTCAGCATATGAATCCACTTTTTCAAATGTAGATTTTATTAAATCTAAGTATAGATCAAATATTTTCAACAAAATGTTCCTGTTCAAATTGAGATGTGTTATAAAATATACACTCAGAATAATAAAAATGATTTGACAGATTGCTAATAATTTTTTATATTACTTATACATTAAAATGATAATATTTTAGATACATTGGGTTAGACACAATGTGTTATTAAAATTAATTGTCTCTGTTTCCTTTATTTGTGTAATATGGCTTCTAGGATATTTAAAATTATTTATGTGGTTCACATTCTAGCTCTAATGGACAGCACTGGCAAAAGAGGTTATTGTCCTTTCCATATATACTCGTTATCTCAACAAACTATGATAGACCTTATGGAGGGAAGGGCGGTTTTTCCAATACAGAATTATCTTCAAAGGGCACTAACTCAGGGCGCTACCTTGTGTTTAATTATTTAGTAAAATGAAAATATCAATAAAACCAATGCATGTAATGCCATGTATATAAAGCAGTGTCATATAATTAACATAAAGAAAATCAGATTACTATTAATGGCTGATAATTACAACACAGTTAAGCAATAAAATCATAAATCATTGCTTACCATGGAAGCCTTACTAGAAAAGAAGGCATAACGTATCATTGATCAAAACACCTTTTATCCACAGTTATTGTTAAAATGCTTCATGCTTATTTATTTCACTTTCAAGGGGAAGAAAAAACCTACAAAAATCATACTATGATAACGTATAGCTTGCAGTATGTAACCATACAGTCTGATAATAATAATTTGATGCCAAATATAATGTAAGAGATATCAATATTCAATTTTATTTAAAATTACCAAAATCCCATTAAGTGCATGGCATTGTGGTTGGCTACTGGGGAAAAAAAGAAAAAGGAAGGAAGGCAGGACTTCTGAAAGATAGACAATTAAAGCCAAAATAATTTTACCAGTTGTGTTGAAAGTGTTGTATATTGGGAAATACTTTTAGCTAGAGGATTTAGGAAAGAATTTATTTTTTAGTGGGGTCTTACTCTTAGCATAAGCATAGTCCATATCTGCAAGGTAGCTTTCATAAATTAAACATATTGCCATATTTAATGTGTGAGGTGTATTTAATTCTTTAATCAGTGCTTGTCAAAGTGTGCATGTAGGTCTCCTAAAGACTGTTTCATATGGTCGCTGAAGTTCTCCTTTTCTAATCTACGTATCTGTGTGAGCCTTGACTTTCTTCAATTACAAATCCTGAAATGGCATTTCACAACATTATATGCAGAAACGGAGCCAGCTGTGTACAGTCAAAGGAGACATTAGAAACATCTTTTCCTGTGTGTGTGTGTGGTTTGGAAAACATTTTTAATGAATGTTTCATTTTATTTATTTTAGTTTCTTGGAATGTATCTTAATGAAACTCTAAGAAAAAATGGTTCAAATACACAAGTACAAACATATTCACATGGCAGGTATTTAATAGGAGAACACTCAATCCAATGTAGAGTTCAAAGAAAAGGGTCAGAATATGGAGCATTGAATTTGTTTTCCTTTTGGCGTATGCCTTCTTTCTAAATGTCCTGATTATCATGTATTACTTCTGCAATTGTTTTCTTTCCCCTCCCATTCACCATTCAACACACTCTAATATGACTTCTGGTTTCACAGCTTCTCCAAAATAGCCCTAGTAAAGTCCTCACTGATAAATACTTGTTGTCCTTTAAAGTATTATGGCAACCTGGCTTACATATTCTCACCTGTACTTTTCTCTCCAGCCTCATTTCAGCATCACCAACAGCCTCACCTCAGCCTGGCTCTTGTTCCCACTTGCCACTGTGGCTAAAGTCAGCAAGCAGTCTCTCTTACACCCAGGCCTGTTTGTGTTTAAGTTTGACTACATGCTCTAACACTCTTGCATGTCCCTCAGCTTTTCACTGGATTGTAGATAAAAAGCAAGATCATTAAACTGATTAGCAAGACCTTCCACAGTATGGTCCTTCCAGTTTCTCCAGTATATTCTAGGCTTCCCTTCAGTTTCTGGGACACGTCCCTGTCTTTTTTACCATGGAGTTTTGCACACACTAGATCCTTACTTGGGTGGGTTCATTTCACTACACTCACTTGATTAGTTACCGCCTTCTTTTGCTTTGGATAGCAGATGAAGTCTGATTTGTTTTGGACACCTTCCCCAAACCTCCAAACTGGGTTATTTTTCTCAGTTAAACTCTCCAATAGAATCATGTTTCCTGCTCCCCTTTGCCCTCCCCTTTGTAGAAAGTTGCTCACTTCATCATTTTACAGTAAGTCATGCAATCATTTGATTAACATCTACTTAAATTATATATGTAAATGTGTGTCTAAATTTAATTTGTATCCATATGATTATTTGATTTATAGCTAACAAAATTATAATTCCTGTGAGAATCGATAGTTTGTTCAGCTTTTTATTCCTAGTGTAAAACACATAGTAGGGGCACAAAAAGCATTTTTGAGTATCTCTTCATTAGTCATAAGGTGTGAACTTTGTCCCACAAACAAATGAATATGAATTACTCTAAATTATTTCTTTTGGGAAATTGGAAATATTCTCAGTTTTGGATATAGGGATCATTGTAATTTATTGTCATGATTGTAGCTGGGGGCATTAGAAGAATAAACATAGAAATTGACCTGAGGATTAATACTTTTGTGGTTTTCCTCCAATTTTCTAAGTACTAAGTAAACCTAGTTAAGTTATGTGGAAACTTAGTTTTAACATAAACTCATTTCTTGACTAAGATAAAAACTTTACCAAACACTTAGAGTGTTATGCCATACCAATATTATCAAGATTTCCTAAAGGAACAAGAAAGGAAGAATTTGAAATATATACTTCAAATGCTCCTTACTTCTAGTGTGTGCAAGAATATTTGTGTGTTTATGTTTTACTTCATCTAATTGCTCTTTGCTTTAATATTGCCTTATAGAATAGGACTTTTTGTGAAAGTCAACCCTCTCCTTTTTTTTTTTTTGTTTTTTTAATTGCCGTTGCTTATCTTTCACTCCCATGGCAAAAATTAAAAGGCCAACTATATAAGGAGGGGAAAGGCTTTAGGGCTATGGAGACATCCTCAAAAGAGACAGCGACACACGAAAAACTGATTCGCTTTCATAAGGTTCCAATGGTTGGGGAGTATGATAAAAGTACAGACTTTATAGAATATACATTTAAAAGTATGTTCACATTAACAACATTAGCTTTATCAGAGTCAATGCTTAGGGCTCCCTTTGATTTTCTGAATTTTAACAAGCATAAATTAAATTTCCATTTGATCACTACAATGGTTGCAAAATTGTTAAAACAAATCTTCATGGACATCATCACGTTCAGAAACTTTGAATCCGTTCTTGGGTAAAAATGACTATCCTACAATCCCCACATGCAAGTCTTTATTGTTGCCTCAATGTGTCAAAAATATTTAATGAAACCTTTTAGAAATAGCTAACTGCATTCATATGTAAGGAGAACCGGAAACTGTTTCGCACTTGTAACATGTGAATGTTTATGGAGATAAAATATACATATATATCTCCTAGGAAATATGTTGCCTACATAGCGAGGTTTTAACTGAAGCAGTTAGACTTTACCAACAGATGGGATCACAGTCCCTTCTGTTTCAGGACACAGTGTCATTCTGAATGTGTCACAGTGCTACTGCAGTTTCTTCCCAGCAGCCCACTCTCATCAGTCATTCACCTTCTGGTACATCAGGGTTTCATTAGCTCATAACTACCTGACCTTGTGTCGGGTGCAAGTCAACAGGTAGTTCATACCCTTTCCTGTCAGAATTAGCATTCATGACACTACTTAAACTGTGGAGCAAATTTAAAGTTCATTATTAAATGAGGCATATGTTACTACAATTATAACTGATTCAGTCTAGTTATTTTTAGTTTGACCTTTTCTGTATTCATCAAATTGGTTTTGAAATAGACATTGAGATACACTTTACAGTTCATTATAAAAATTTCTATGACTGATATTTTATGTGAAGTTTTCCAGATTCTCAGTAGTTCCATAATAAATGTTAGACTTCAGTGTTAGTTTAAATAAAAGTGAAGTAAGGGAGTTGAGGAAGATGACGGAAGAGTAACACGTGGAGATCACCTTCCTCCCTACAAATACATCAGAAATACATCTAAACATGGAACTGCTCATACAGAACACCCACTGAACGTGGGCAGAACAAATCAGACTTCCCAAAAGGCAAGAAACTACCTACGTACCTGGGTAGGGCAAAAAAAGAAAAAAGAAAAAAGAAAAAACAGAGAGAAAGAATAGGGGCTGGACCTACACCAGTGGGAGGGAGCTGTGAAGGAGGAAAGGTTTCCACAAACTAGGAAGCCCCTTCACTGGTGGAGAGGGTGGTGGTGGTGGGGGATGCTTCAGAGCCATGGAGGAGAGCACAGCAACAGGGGAGCGGAGGGCAAAGTGGAGAGATTCCCACACAGAGGATCAGTGCCGACCAGCACTCACCAGCCCGAGGGGATTGTCTGCTCACCCGCCGGGGTGGGCGGGGGCTGGGAGCTGAGGCTCGGGCTTTGGAGATCGGATCACAGGGAGAGGACTGGGGTTGGCGGCATGGAAACAGCCTGAAGGGGTTAGTGCACAACAGCTGGCTGGGAGGGAGTCCGGGAAAAAGTTGAGCTGCCGAAGAGGCAAGAGACTTCTTCTTGCCTCTGTTTCCTGGTGTGCTGGGAGAGGGGATACAGGGCGATGCTTAAAGGAGCTCCAGAGACGGGCGTGAGCTGCGGCTGTCAGTGGGGACCCCAGAGACGGGCATGACACACTAAGGTTGCTGCTGCCGCCACCAAGAAGCCTGTGTGCAAGCACAGGTCACTCTCCACACCACCCCTCCCGGGAGCCTGTTCAGCCCACCACTGCCAGCATCCCGGGATCCAGGGACAACTTCCCCGGGAGAAGTGAAGGCATGCCTCAGGCTGGTGCATCATCACGCCGGCCTCTGCCGCAGCAGGCTCGTCCTGTACTCCGAACACCTCCCTCCCCCCGGCCTGAGTGAGCCAGAGTCCCCCAAAGAGCTGCTGCTTTAACCCCATCCTGTCTCAGCAGGAACATATGCCCTCAGGCGACCTACACACAGAGGCAGGTCCAAATTCAAAGCTGAGCCCCAGGAGCTGTGTGAACAAAGAAGAGAAAGGGAAATTTCTCCCAGCAGCCTCAGGAGCAGCAATTAAATCTCCACAATCAACTTGATGTACCCTGCATCTGTGGAATAACTGAATAGACAACAAATCATCCCAAATTGAGGAGGTGGACTTGGAGAGCAAGATATATTAATTTTTCCCCTTTTCCTCTTTTTGTGCGTGTGTATGTGTATGCTTCTGTGTGAGATTTTGTCTGTAAAGGTAAAAATTTGCTTTCACCATTTGTCCTAGGGTTCTGTCTGTCTTTTTTTTTTCACTATTTAAAACAATTTATTTCTTAATAATTATTCTTTTATTTTATAAATTTATTTTATTTTACTTTACTTTATTTTATTTTAACTTCTTTCCTTCTTTCTACTTTTTCTCCCTTTTATTCTGAGTGGTGTAGATGACAGGCTCTTGGTGCTGCAGCCAGGAGTCAGTGCTGTGCCTCTGGGGTGGGAGAGTCAACTTCAGGACACTGGTAAACAAGAGACCTCCCAGCTCCACATAATATCAAATGGTGAAAATCTCCCAGAGATCTCCATCTCAACACCAGCACCCAGCTTCGCTCAACGACCAGCAAGCTACAGTGCTGGACACCCTATGCCAAACAACTAGCAAGACAGGAACACAACGCCATCCATTAGCAGAGAGGCTGCCTAAAATCATAATAAGGCCACAGACACACAAAAACACACCACCAGACGTGGATCTACCCACCAGAAAGACAAGATCCAGCCTCATCCACCAGGACAGAGACACTAGTCCCCTCCACCAGGAAGCTTACACAACCCACTGAACCAACTTTAGCCACTGGGGACAGACACCAAAAACAACAGGAACTACGAACATGCAAGTGCAAAAAGGAGACCCCAATCACAGTAACATAAGCAAAATGAGAAGACAGAAAAACACACAGCAGATGAAAGAGCAAGGTAAAAACACAGCAGACATAACAAATGAAGAGGAAATAGGCAGTCTACCTGAAAAATAATTCAGAATAATGATAGTAAAGAAGATCTAAAATCTTGGACATAGAATAGAGAAAATGCAAGAAACATTTAACAAGGACCTACAAGAAATAAAGAGGAAACAAGCTATGATGAACAACACAATAAATGAAATTAAAAATACTCTAGATGGGATCAATAGCAGAATAACTGAGGCAGAGAACAGAGAAGTGACCTGGAAGATAAAATAGTGGAAATAACTACTGCAGAGCAGAAGAAAGAATAAAGGATGAAAAGAACTGAGGACAGTCTCAGAGACCTCTGGGACAACATTAAACATACCAACATTTGAATTGTAGAGGTCCCAGATGAAGAAGAGAAAAAGAAAGGGAATGAGAAAATATTTGAAGAGATTATAGTTGAGAACTTCCTTAATATAGGAAAGGAAATAGTTAATCAAGTCCAGGAAGCACAGAGAGTCCCATACAGGATAAATCCAAGGAGAAACACGCCAAGACACATATTAATCAAACTGTCAAAAATTAAATACAAAGAAAACATATTAAAAGCAGCAAGGGAAAAACAACAAATAACACACAAGGGAATCCCCATCAGGTTAACAGCTGATCTCTCAGCAGAAACTCTGCAAGCCAGAGGGGAGTGGCAGGACATTTTTAAAGTGATGAAGGAGAAAAATATACAACCAAGATTACTCTACCCAGCAAAGATCTCATTCAGATTTGATGGAGAAATTAAAACCTTTACAGACAAGCAAAAGCTGAGAGAGTTCAGCACCATCAAACCAGCTTCAAAGCAAATGCTAAAGGAACTTCTCTGGGCACGAAACAAAGAGAAGGAAAAGGCTTACAAAAACAAAATCCCCCAAAAATTAAGAAAATGGGAATAAGAACATACATATTGATAGTTACCTTAAATGTAAATGGATTAAATGCTCCCACCAAATGACATAAACTGGCTGAATGGATACAAAACAAGACCCATATATATACTGTCTACAAGAGACCCACTTCAGACCTAGAGACACATACGGACTGAAAGTGAGGGGATGGAAAAAGATATTCCATGCAAATGGAAATCAAAAGAAAGGTGGAGTAACAATTCTCATATCAGACAAAATAGACTTTAAAATAAAGACTATTAAAAGACACAAAGAAGGACACTACATAATGATCAAGGGATCAATCAAAGAAGAAGATATAAAAACTGTAAATATTTATGCACCCACCATAGGAGCACCTTAATACATAAGACCCAATACTAACAACCATAAAAGGGGAAACTGACAGTAAAACAATCATAGTAGTAGACTTTAACACCCACTTTCACCAATGGACAGATCATCCAGATGAAAATAAATAAGGAAACACAAGCTTTAAATGATACATTAAACAAGAAGGACTTAATTGATATTTATAGGACATTCCATCCAAAAACAACAGAGTACACATTTTTCTCAAGTGCACATGGAATATTCTCCAGGAGAGATCATATCCTGGGTCACAAATCAAGCCTTGGTAAATTTAAGAATATTGAAATTGTATCAAGTATCTTTTCCGACCACAATGCTATGAGACTAGATATCAATTACAGGAAAGGATCTGTAAAGAAAAAAATACAAACACATGGAGGCTAAACAATACACTACTTAATAACGAAGTGATCATTGAAGAAATCAAAGAGGAAATCAAAAAAAAAAAAAACCTAGAAACAAATGACAATGGAGACACGATGACCCAAAACCTATGGTATGCAGCAAAAGCACTTCTAAGAGGGAAGTTTATAACAATGTAATCCTACGTTAAGAAACAGGATATATCTCAAATAAACAACCTAACCTTACACCCAAAGGAATTAGAGAAAGAAGAACAAGAAAACCCCAGAGTTAGCAGAAGGAAAGAAATCAGAAAGGTCAGATCAGAAATAAATGAAAAAGAAATGAAGGAAACAATAACAAAGATCAATAAAAGTAAAACCTGGTTCTTTGAGTAGATAAACAACATTGATAAACCATTAGCCAACTCATCAAAAAAAAAAAAGGGAGAAGACTCAAATCAATAGAATTAGAAATGAAAAAGGAGAAGTAACAACTGACACTGCAGAAATACAAAGGATCATGAGAGATTACTACAAGCAACTCTATGCCAATAAAATGGACAACCTGGAAGAAATTGAAATATTCTTAGAAATGCACAACCTGCCAAGACTGAAACAGGAAGAAATAGAAAATATGAATAGAACAATCACAAGCACTGAAATTGAAACTGTGATTAAAAATCTTCCAACAAACAAAAGCCCAGGACCAGATGCCTTCACAGGCGAATTCTAACAAACATTTAGAGAAGAACTAACACCTATCCTTCTCAAACTCTTCCAAAATATAGGAGAGGGAGGAACACTCCCAAACTCACTCTACAAAGCCACCATCACCATGATACCAAAACCAGACAAAGATGTCACAAAGAAAGAAAACTACAGGACAATAACACTGATGAACATAAATGCAAAAAACATCAACAAAATACTAGCAAACAGAATCCAACAGCACATTAAAAGGATCATACACCATGATCAAGTGGGGTTTATTCCAGGAATGCAAGGATTCTTCAATATATGCAAATCAATCAACATGATACACCATATTAAGAAATTGAAGAAGAAAACCCATATGATCATCTCAATAGATGCAGAGAAAGCTTTCTACAAAATTCAACACAAATTTATGAAAAAAGCCTGCAGTAAGTAGGCATAAAGGGAACTTTCCTCAACATAATTAAAAGCCATATATGACAAACCCACAGCCAACTTCGTCCTCAATGTGAAAAACTGAAACCATTCCCACTAAGATCAGGAAAACAACAAAGTTGCCCACTCTCACCACACTTATTCAATATAGTTTTGGAAATTTTAGCCACAGCAGTCAGAGAAGAAAAATAATTAAAAGGAATTCAACTTGGAAAAGAAGAAGTAAAGCTGTCACTGTTTGCAGATGACATGATATTATACATAGAGAATTCTAAAGGTGCTACCAGAAAATTACTAGAGGTAATCAATGAAGTTGGTAAAGTAGCAGGATACAAAATTAATGCACAGAAATATCTGGCATTCTTATACACTAAAGATGAAAAATCTGAAAGTGAAATTAAGAAAACACTCCCATTTACCACTGCAACAAAAAGAATAAAATATCTAGGAATAAACCTACCTAAGGAGACAAAAGATCTGTATACAGAAAATTATAAGACACTGATGAAAGAAATTAAGGATGATACAAATAGATGGAGAGATATACCATGTTCTTGGATTGGAAGAATCAACATTATGAAAATGACTCTACTACCCAAAGCAATCTACAGATTCAATGCAATCCTTGTCAAACTACCACTGACATTTTTCACAGAACTAGAACAAAAAATATCACAATTTGTATGGAAACACAAAAGACCCCGGATAGCCAATGCAATCCTGAGAAAGAAAAACAGAGCTGGAGGAATCAGACTCCCTGACTTCAGACTATACTACAAAGCTACAGTAATCAAGACAGTAAGGTACTGGCACAAAAGCAGAAATATAGATCCATGGAAGAGGATAGAAAGCCCAGAGGTTAAACCCATGCACATATGGTCACCTTATTTTTGATAAAGGAGGCAAGAATTTACAGTGGAGAAGAGACAGCCTCTTCAATCAGTGCTGCTGGGAAAACTGGACAGATACCTGTAAAAGAATGAAATTAGAACACTTCCTAACACCATACACAAAAATAAACTCAAAATGGGTTAAAGACCTAAATTTAAGGCCAGACAATGTAAAACTCTTAGAGGAAAACATAGGCAGAACACTGTATGACATAAATCACAGCAAGTTCCTTTTTGACCCACCTCCTAGAGAAATGTAAATAAAAGCAAAAATAAACAAACGGGACCTAATGAAACTTAAAAGCTTTTGCACAGCCAAGGAAACCATAAACAAGCCCAAAAGACAACCCTCAGAATGGGAGAAAATATTTGCAAATGAAGCAACTGACAAAGGATTAATCTCTAAAATTTACAAGCAGCACATGCAGCTCAATAACAAAAAAAACAAGCAACCCAATCCAAAAATGGGCAGAAGACCTAAATAGACATTTCTCCAAAGAAGACCTACAGATTGCCAACAAACACATGAAAGAATGCTCAACATCATTAATCATTAGAGAAATGCAGATCAAAACTACAATGAAATATCATCTCACACCGGGCAGAATGGCCATCATCAACAAATCTAGAAACAATAAATGATGGGGAATGTGTGGAGAAAAGGGAACCCTCTTGCACTGTTGGTTGGAATGTAAATTGATACAGCCATTATGGAGAACAGTATGGAGGTTCATTAAAAAACTACAAATAGAACTACCATATGACCCAGCAATCCCACTACTGGACATATACTCTGAGAAAACCATAATTCAAAAATAGTCATGTACCTAAATGTTCATTGCAACTCTATATACAATAGCCAGGACATGGAAGCAACCTAAGTGTCCATCAATAGATGAATGGATAAAGAATATTTGGCACATATATACAATGGAATATTACTCAGCCATAAAGAAATGAAATTGAGTTATTTGTAGTGAGGTTATTGGATCTAGAGTCTGTCATACAGAGTGAAGTAAGTCAGAAAGAGATAAACAAATACCGTATGCTAACACATATATATGGAATCTAAGAAAAAAAAAAAGAAGACATGAAGTAACTAGGGGTAAGACGGGAATAAAGACCCAGACCTAGTAGAGAATGTACTTGAGTATATGGGGAGGGGAAGGGTAAGCTGTGACAAAGTGAGAGAGTGGCATGGACATATATACACTACCAAACGTAAAATAGGTAGCTAGTGGGAAGCAGCCGCATAGCACAGGGAGAACAGCTACGTGGTTTGTGACCACCCAGAAGGGTGGGATAGGCAGGGTAGGAGGGAGGGAGACACAAGAGGAAAGAGATATAGGGACGTATGTAGATGTATAACTGATTCACTTTGTTATACAGCAGAAACTAACACACCATTGTAAAGCAATTATACTTCAATAAAGATGTAAAAAAAAAAAGTGAAGTATGCTTGGATCCCCAGAATATTAATGATCTTTTTCTCAATTCTGCAACAGCTTCACTCTGCAAGTATAACTGGAGTGACATAACATACCTTCCCTTATGTATGAAAAGTGACAAAAGTAGAACTAAGAAGAACAATGTATGTTGTAGATTACTGTAAATATTAATTCCTTTCTGACCCTCTTTGCCCTTCCCTCATTAATCTAACATTGAGACATATCAATCCTAAAGAGCTAGATAATATTCAGCAGAAGAGACTACATATTTTCTCATTAAACACAGCTGAAACACATCTTAATAATTAGGAATTTCAAAAGCATGATTTCTAGAAATTACTATTAGAGCAAGAAAATAACTCCAAAGAACTTTGTTTCTCAAGAATGGAGTCTAAGGACCATAGGAATACAAACTTGTTAAAGTGTAGAAGGGGCACACAGGTACACAGGAGAGGAGAAAGACATATGTTTAATAAAGGTTAAAACAGGAGATACAATTCTTAAGGGGTGCTTTTGGTCTTCCCTTATCCTTGGTGAAATTCACTGCTGATGCTATTGGAAATGTGTGAAATTTTGCACTCATTCCTCTACAAATTTTATGGATTTATGCATGCTTAAGTGAAGATGATATTTAATAGAAGTTTATGCACTTAATTATCTCTCTACTTTTTCCTTTTTTACTGTCATCCTACAGCAATTTTAATACTATTATGTAGATTTTATGCCAATTAGCAAATGAACCAAAGAGTGATGTTTGTTGCCTATGGAGATTCAGATAGCCCTGGGAAGATTTTTTAGATGCTGTAGGCGAATTCTTTAAAATATAGCATATAGAATATTTCAAAAGCCTGCTTCTTCTGTAATATCATAATGACTCCATGTCAGTGCTTGGTTACTGAAGTAGGATTACAAGAGAAATATTACTAAGAGGTCAGTATTGTGTCTTTGCTGTATCTTCATTTGCACAGTTACAAGTCAGTGACATATTCTCTGATTTTAAACTTGTAAGCTTTTCTTGCAGTTCAGATAATGCATTGTCCATTAAGATGGACACATACACAGAAGGACTTAATTCCGTATCAATTCAGATGCTTCCAAAGACACTGACTTTGGGAAAAGAGTAGGATTAAAACAATAAAACATCAGGAACTGAGCTTCTCCTGTGAACTGATTTGGGAGGGTTAAATGTTAATCACAGAAGTGACTTAAATCCTTCTGCTTTTAAAAGCATATTTATTTTTCACCACTCAATTCACCATTTTTATTTCTCTTTGCAATGTTCACTGTCTAATGTTTCTTTTTGTGTTATCCTTCTTTTTTATCCATGATGCAAACTTCCAGAGACCCACAACCAATTAAATCTAACTGGCAAACGTCCACTCTTCAGAATGTTGCAACTTGCAATCTTGGTATTTACTCACTCTTTGGGGGAGGTTACCTTCACTTCAAGCTCTTAGTTCTTTTATCATTCCTTTGAGCAAAAAAATAGGTTTTGGCATAACCCAAGAATTTAAAGGGTGAACTGAGAATCAGCTTAGGTTTATCATAAGCCTTAAACTTGAACTTTACAAGAGATTCAAAAGCAACTTCTTCAGTCTCAGATACAATGCTGGCAAAAGAGTAATTCAAGTACCAAAAGGACGAGGCACATAATGTATTTAACAAACTAAAAACTAGTAAGTTCTGAGATCGTTATTTAGGGAACTAATGTTTTCATAATTTCACTAGAGACAAATATTTTTAAAGTGATGTTAAACTTCTCTATGCCTGTTTGCACTTCTAGCCCGTGATGACATTAAGGAAATATGCTTGCTTTTTGGATATGTGTGAATTAAGTAAAAATGAATAATAATAAATGATTTATTTTATATAGCTGCCTTATAGTTTCCCTTCCTCTCCTACTTATATTACTTATATATGACATGTATAATGGTACATGTTGAATTTCATGTTGAAATATATAATTTTATAGTAAAATACATTATATTGAAATGTATTTTGGTATTAGATTGACATTTTTATGTTGGCAGACAGTCTGTTAAATACTCTAGCACTCTCTTTTTACATAAAGGTTAAAAAAATGTTCAATGCTTTTATTTCAAACGTGGTGGTTGAGAGAAGTTTGTCAGAATTTTTAGCAATTTCCAAATTTATTACTCATTTGATATGTGAGAAATATTTTGCACTTTGAAAATATATTCTTCCTTGCACACCCATGTTCATTGCAGCATTATCACAATAGCCAAATATGGAGATAACCTAAATATCTATCAATGGATGAATAAAGAAAATGTGGTTTATAAATACAATGGAATATTATTCAGACTTAAAAGAGAAGGAAAGCATGTCAAATACTACAACATGGATGGAAGTTGAGGATATCATGCTAAGTGAAATAAGCTAACACAAAATTATATACTTGTTTTTTAAATAAATTGTTATTTTCATAGATTAATCTGGTCCATTTACTTCGCTCAGTTTCTATGAGAAATAATTTAATTGAAATACCAAATTGCAAAAGTATGGCATAATATCAAAATGTGACACACTGGCCTAGAAATTCAGATCTTTGCCAAACTTTACCAAATGTCAGTGTCAACACACACACAGACACACGTTTTTTGTTTTTTTTTAACTTCTAAAACATGTTTATTTCCATCATCTAACTAGAAATTTTATATGGAGCACCATGATTTGGATTCTGTATCTTCAATTAATCTGATTTTCATCACAAAAATGTTAAATGCAGAAAAAGATATTACCTAAATGTGTTTTAATATTTTTAATTATAAAATAATATAAACTTAGGTGAATTATAGATTTAAAAAAAGGATAAATGGTTAAGTTCATACATGTGAAATAATTATTTTAGCTTGTATGACTGAAGAGACAATAATGATAATATTAATGGGACTGCTTATGTTTATTTTTAATATCGTTCTAATTCCTTTTTCTCAGTTTGCCTTTTTATGGTAGAACAAGTTGATGACTTTGCAGAAGTTGTATCATAATTAGTTTGTATATTTGATGTATGTAGAAAATAAACTTTAAATAAAAAATATGTATTGGGTTTTGATTCAGAGACCAATTTTGAAAAATGTGCATCCTTAATTAGATGTATAAACATGGCTAAGATATAACTGTAATGATTTTCCCCATATCTCAAATTAAAAATGAAGTAATGCTAAACTTAAGGGATTTTATGAAGTTTAAAGGAGATGATATTACATATCTAACATGAAATTTATTTCATTCTTTCCTTTCCAAAAGTGAATATTTGATTCAATGATTTGGAACTCAGAATACAATTGCTCATATTACATGAAGAATAAGTATTGTCACTTTTCATTTCAGATTTTCCCATAGGTAAAACATGATAAAAAGTTTAGTGTTACAACTATAAAAATCATATATAAAAACTATTGCTGTGGCAAATCATTTCTGATTCATACATAAGACACAGGATACATTTGTTTGTTTATATATTATTTGTTTATAGGGGTTCTATGTGGATCACTGTTTATATGACGTGATAGTGGATAAGTAAGTATGAATATTAATAAACCATTAATTCTATACATTTGCAAAAGAAAAGACTTCTTAATCAAATTCTTTATGTTCAAGTTTAGTAATTATTTCACTAAAAAAAAAAAAAAAAAAAACTTTAAAAGATTCCAGACTATTATTCTTAAGATATCCCTTTCCTTACACAGATTGCTGCTAATTCAAGGATTTTGTGAGTCAAGAGCAAGCTGTACATGAGTTGTAATTATGTCCATGATACAATTTACCAGGTCATTAAGTCTAATAATCACAGCTTCAATGTATTATTAGGGGATAATTGTTAATAGGACTTCAAAATAATGTTAGATATTATTATTAATAATTCTAAGTAAAAAATCAAATATAATGCAAGTTGTGAGGTAGCCCTTTGCCCATTGGAAACAATTTGTATAATGCTAAGAACTGTGGACTAGAAAGAGCCTGGCTCCCTAAATGCATATCGGGGCCACTACACACTTCCTAGAATGTCTACTCCCAGGCTGCTTGTCATATGTGAAAACACACATACACTATGCATTGCCATGGCAAACTAACCTTTTCTTTGGTATTCCATATTCCGGAAATATCTATCTCTACTTCTTCAGCCAAAATATTCCTTTTCTGTATTCAATCAGTATATCAGAAAGCTATTACAAAAAACAAAACACCAAACACCAATAAACAAAACTCTCTAAATTCAATGGCTTAGAAAACCCAATCATTTCATTCTTACTTACTTGCAGAATTGCTAACCTGGGTGACTCCGTTTATCTCAGCTAAACCCACTTTTGCCTCTGGGGGTTGGCCCATCTAGGCTGTATTCAGCTGGCTCCCCTATATTCTTCCCACGGAGATGGTAGAGGCTGTAAAAGAGCAAGAACAACTACAAGTACATTTCAAATATCTACTTGTGTTAGATCTATTAACATCCCATTTGTGTTACTGAAAATCATGTTAGTTCATCATCAAAGGAGTGAGGAAATTTCATCTACCATGGAATTGAGGGGAAGAAAGTGAACGTCTGTGAGCAGTGATCCAATCTTCTTCAGAGTCTTTACATTAATCTGAGAAGTGGTTAAATTTCTAACTTGTATGCAATGAGGAAAGCCACAGAGCTCCAGGTATTTCCAATAAGACTTCTGCTCTGGCTTCCATACACCGAGGAGAAAAGAGGTGTCCCAAATTGTTTTGTGATCTTAGCCAGAACTCCGCACCACTCCCTGTACCTCTGTGATGGTCATCTCTCTTACTATGACAATCTGATTGAGGCCACAAAGATTAGTACCATTTTACCCTTAGTTGGAAGATTATCCACGGGTCTCTTTCATTTCAAAATATTTTGTGATTAGATGTTCTGATAACGTTTGTTATAGATTATCTTTTCAAGATGTTGTATGGCAAACAGATACAAGATATTCCAAGATATCTATCTTGGAACATAGATATTATGTTACTTTCTGGAGCAGAAAGGGGTTCTATTTACTGTCCAGTACAGAGTAACCAGTGTAATGACTTTTCCAGTGCAAAGATCAGGCAGGTTAACTTGCAGCCAAATCTAAAAGATTTGGTTTCTTTAAGCTTAGTGTTCCTTATCTGTGATACAAACACACTACATGCACAGCTACCACATGGAACACTCTATATCACTCTCAGGGAACTTGTGGGACAAGAGAAACCAGCATGAACAGGAAGGGCATGCTGCTTGCTGGACTGTGATAAGTGGAGTTCTTTGTTTCTCATGCAGGAATCTAATGTCTCTGCCAGCATCTATGAAACAGTGACAGGATAACTTGTTAGCTTGCAAGTGGGGTAAAATCTCAGAGTTTTCACACTTCATAATACCCTTTATCTTGGTTTATACCAATGACTAAGGAAAACAAGGACTCCCAGGTTATTCCTGATTCTCACTTCCATAAAGTTGAGTATATACCATTTTATAATCCATTTCTCATTCCTTTTGAGCTCTCAAAACACTTCTCCTGTGCTTAGAAATGCTCCCAGTCCATAGCAAAATTTGTTATATTCTGAACTCCTTCTCTGAATGTTCTTTACTTTCCTGCTCTGACTCCTGTCTCTACCTTGAGGGTGCTGATTCTCTCTAGTGGAAAGTGGTTTTTCTCTCCCACGGTGTGGAGCTAGAAGTAAAGTGAATATGTCCCATTCTGATTGCTGTTTCCATACAAATCTCTCTCTTCTTCTCCCCTTTCCCAGCCCCCCCCCATAAAATTCAGCCTTGAATCTCATGTCACCAAATAAAACCAACTGCTACTCCTCCTTTTCTAAAACCACTTTAGTTCTCTTTATTTATTTATTTATTTATTTATTTATTTATTTATTTATTTATAATTTTTTTTTCGGTACGCGGGCCTCTCACTGCTGTGGCCTCTCCCGTTGTGGAGCACAGGCTCCGGACACGCAGACTTAGCGGTCATGGCTCACAGGCCCAGCCACTCCACAGCACGTGGGATCCTCCCGGATTAAGGCACGAACCTGCGTCCCCTGCATCAGCAGGCGGACCCCCAAACACTGCACCACCATGGAAGCCCTAGCTCTCTTTTTAAAACAAATTAATTAAGGGATAATATTCATATTACAAAAACACATCCATTTTAAGTGTACATTTCAATGATTTCTAGTAGTCATTTAATAAAATTTCTGTGTTGTGCAACCATTATCATAATCCAGTTTCAGAACATTTTATTACCCTCATAAGTTGCTAGTAAATGTCCTTTCCTATCCCAGCCTCAGTCAGCCACTAATCTATTTTCTGTCTCTATAGATTTGCATTTTCTAGGTATTTCCCACAAACGGAATTATAGAATACATAGTCTTTTCTGTATTCTTACAACTAGCATAAAGTTCTTCAGGTTTACACATGTGGTAGCATGTCAGTATTTCATTCCTTTTTATTGAGGAATAGTATTCCATTGTATAGATATACACACATTCTTGGTCAAATTACCAGTTTATGGGCATTTGAATTATTTCCATATATTGGCTATTATGAGTCATTCTCTGTCTACATTTGCTTATGTGTCTTTATGTGGACATATGTTTTCATTTCTCTTGCTTAGAAACGTTAGAGTGGAATTGCTTGATAATATGGTAAATATATATTTAATATTTTAAGAAACTGCCAAACTCTTTTTCAAAGTATCTGTATCATTTTCCATTCCCATAAGCAATGCATGATATTTCCATTTTTTCACATCAGTATGTGTTATTATCTCTCTTTTTTATGGCAGCCATTCTGATGGGTGTGAAATGGTATCTCATTGTGGTTTTAGTTACCTCTCCTTTTAGGGACCATTTTCTAATCCAGTTTATTTCCCTCAGTCTCTGTAGATTTTAGATTCTTACTCATTATAATTTTACTGAAATTTCTTACTGTCCTCATTCTTAATGCTTATAAAAAACACATATATGCTTTTTTTCAATAATGTGATCTCTCAGTAATTAGACCTTTCCTCTAACCTCATAAAGCCAGTTTCATGAATCTGACATTTTTATGCCTCTTCTCTATGCCAGCTTACCCAATCTCTGGTGACCCACACATTACTAAATCCAATAATCATGTCTTTGTCAGTGGTGTTAAAATTTAATAGTACATTTTAGGAAGAGAAAAAAAAAGGTTCAGTTTTAACAGTCTGCTGATTTCCGTGGTATAAATACTCCAGCCATAGACAGTTTCAAACTTCCACCTTAATGCCAATGAACACAGAGTGTGAAGGAGTGCATGCAGTTGGCTTTTATTTGCTAGTAGAGGAGGTGCCATAATGAGTTGGTCTTAATGATGTTGCCATATTTGCAATATTTGATGCAACTAATCACTCAGTACTTCTCAACTCAACGCTACGTTTCTGGAAAACTACTCTTTCCTGGTATTCCTCCTATTTAATGTGGTTTACTCCTTCTCAGCCTCTTTTGTGGAACATGCTCAGACCTTTGATTTCTGGATGTTGGAGTTCTCTGTTTTTATTCCCTGATACCTCTTTTCCACCTGTATTCTAACTTGAAGATCTCATCCAAGCCCTTGAAATTAAATACCCTCTATAATCTGAATATCCTGTCAGGATTTCCCTCAAAATGTGTGAATGCATACATCCAATTACAAACTCAATATCTTTACCTGGATAGTTAAAACCAAACATGACCAATGTTAAACTCCAGGCATTCCTTTCCCCAACCTGCTCTAACCACAATTTTTTCCATTCTTCCAGTTTCTTAGTCCAAATGCCCGAGTATCATTCTTAACTGTTCTCTCCTTCTCACATCTACATTCTCTTACTCTTGTGCACACATCAGTAGTCCTGTCATCTTTGCTTTTGAACTACTATGTATGAAACTACTATGCATTGCTATGTTCAGAATCTACTGTATTTCACCATCTCCATTACAACCATCCTGTTCCAAGTCATCATTATATTCTACATTCATTATTTCAATTTGCCCTTCAGTTTTACTGCTTTCACCCTTTCCTCTATACTCAAAACAGAAACAATTCTAAAAACAGAAAAAGACCAAAGTGTCCTTTTGAATAGTATATCCTGTTATATCACTGTTCTATTGGCATCTTTAAAGATGGCTTTGTAGCTCATTCAAAGTTAAGTCTTTACATTGCCTTACAAATTTCTACTTGGGCTGATCCTCTCAATTTTGGTAACATCCCTCACTATCACTCTTTCCTCCACTCAGCTCTTATCTTATTGCTCAAAGCATACTCTCATTTCAGGGCTTGAAATGTCTTTTCCTATATATCCCCAGGGTTCACTCACTTACTTCCATAAGATTTTTGCTCAAATGTGAAATTCTCAGTGACACATTCCCTTACCACAATTTAAAATTTCCACACATTCCTACTATAACACCTGACACTTTCTAGTATAGCATACACATACACACACACACATTTTTAAAATAATTGTTTATTTGTTAGATCCTGCCAGAATATAAATTCTATGGCATCAGATACTTTTTGCTTTTATTATTTTGTTTACTGACTTATCCTGAGCATATGGAAAAATACCTGTACTTTATAACATAAAATAGGAACTCATGAAAACTTGGTTGAAGCAATAAAGAAATAATAATTTACCACTTATTGATCATTAGCTATGTTTCAAACACTGTGATAAATGCTATGGATATTATCTTACATGATTCTCACAAATAATGAACTTAGGGCACAGTATTGGGGTTTAATTTTAGGTCTGTCTGCCTATTCACAAGCATATAATAAAAATATGGTCCTTGAACTTCCATAATTCTATATTAGCTTATTCACCAGTCCCATATAATAATTTCTGTATGTGTTTATAACTGTTTTCTTTCATTGCATATTCTGCAATTTTGAAATTTTATTTATTTATTTATGTATTTATGTATGTATGTATGTATGTATTTATTTATTCATTCTGGGCTTAATAGGCCGAGCTACTAGAATTATGTTGTCATGCCGTCTGGTTGATTTTCATCAAATTCAATATCTTCTCTCCCTAAAAATCCCCCTGCATAGGCAAGAATAGCTCTATTTTGGACTCAATATCTCAGCAACTTAATATCTCAAAACCAAAACACTGATTAGAATTTGCAGCCCCATGTATCATGAAAAGGTGGATATTTGCCTAAACTTTAAATCTTCTAATTCAGAAACCCATCCCAGACATCCTTCAAAGTAAAGATCAAAAAGCTCTGTAATTGCCCTAGCCCACCTTACCATGATCTCTTTCTGAGAGGATTGTAAATCCGGGATACTTTCAATTTTTATTTCTTATTTATTTGGCAGATATCTGCAAACTTGATCTTGTTTTCTTTAGCTTCTCTGTATGTATGTTGGGGAAGGAACATGTTTAGAGAAGATAAAGTTCAAGTTTACAAATCTGTACGGCTATACAGAAATATCAGACCATATGATCTAACATTGTTTAAAAACTATAGTTCCTTGAAGCCAAAGTTAAACAAAGTTCAATGGGAAAAATAGGTTACTGTTATTTTCATGGCTCAAAATTTATGTTTTTTAATTATAATCATTTATAATATTGGAGAAAATATGATTTAATTAAAATAATAAAGTTTTTGTTTTGTTTTTGTGTTTTTAATCACACATCTTCCAGGAGCCTTTGTTACTTACTGAAAGCAAAATAGGTCCTTAGAGAAGTGAATTGATTCTTTCAGGCTGTAAGATACAAGTTTGCAATACTGTTGGACATTCTATTAACAGGCCAGAGGGGGAAACTGATATATAAATACAGGGAAGAGAATATAGAGACAGGAGGAGAATATCTGAATGTAAGAAGGGAAAATGTGAATGAGATATAGGACAAAGGGAATGCAATCTTTGTAACATGATTCTCTCTAATGCTCTCCCCTTCGAATCTATGCTTTTTTCTTTTCCCTATGCACAGCTTTTGGCCATAAGAGGATGGTACAAAATATATTTCTAGAGAAATGGGTATTAAACAAACCATACTCTGTAAAATGCAAGCTAAAGATAAGCACAATAACACATGGACTTTTACAACAGAGGAACCTACACGGTTATTGTTTAATATTCTCTTGCTGTGAATGGACAAAATGCAGAGAAAAAATTCATGGGCAATGGTGATATAAACAGAGGTTATGCAAAGTGGAATAGATAATAAAGGATATAGTTGGAAGAAAATGCAGTAAATAGATGAGTTCAAAGATTATGCCATGAAAGTGGAGAGGAAGAATAATTTATTAAAATGTTTTAATTTGGCAAATGTTATTTTTTTATTTTTATTTTTTTTTGCGGTACACGGGCCTCTCACTGTTGTGACCTCTCCCGCTGCAGAGCACAGGCTCCGGACGCGCAGGCCCAGCAGCCATGGCCCACGGGCCCAGCCGCTCCACGGCATGTGGGATCCTCCTGGACCAGGGCACGAACCCACGTCCCCTGCATCGGCAGGCGGACTCTCAACCACTGCGCCACCAGGGAAGCCCGGCAAATGTTATTAAAGTCACAAGCCAAAATGTTTTAAGATTATGTTGAAAGTTAAACTAGCTCTGATTTCCTGATTCCTATATTATGCATTCATTTTAATTAAATTCGTTGGTTCATTCATTGGCTCATTCTTCATATGTCCATTTATTCATTAGTTATTAATTAGTTCAAAGTATGAACAAACACAACATGTAAATCAACTATAATCCAATAAAAATGTCAAAAAGCAAAAACAAAACAAAAAAATTATATACGCCATGTGTTTTGCTGTATGGGAGACACGAATGGAAAAGAAGAGGTTCTGGCCCTCACATAAGTAAGTAAGTAAATAAATAAATTCAGATAACTATAAAAGTTATGAAGAAATGAATTATGTGTTGAAATGGAGAGAAACGAGAGATAGATGCCACTTTAAATAGGATATTCTGGGAAGCTATAACTGCTGATTTTTTTTTCCATTGACCTGTTTAAGCCAGGACTTATGATAAATGGTGACTACAAATGTGCCAAAAAAGATAAAAATGAAAATAAACCTGACTTGGATCAATGTTAATTCACATGTAACAATTTTTACCACCTACCACTTGGAGTTGGATAGAGAGAATTGACCACCTGTATTCAAATCCCCTGTGACAACTGTAAAATATTATTCAGAACAATGGCTAAAATGATGTAAAATTAGCTTGAGTATGCTACTTAATAAACTTTATACAGTTTAAACTCATGTTTTTATATTGTAGCATATCTGTTAATTTCACTTAGAGCAGTCATTATGAAAGAAAATGTTGGTAACTTTATTGCTGCTTGGGTTTTAATATGTTCATAATACTATGTTTTTAAATCCTAGAAATTTTCTGAAGAGGAATTTTATAAAAATAAGTATAATTTCTAAAGTGTGAAGACATTCAAAGTGACATTGGGAAATTATGCTGAGGAAGGGAAAAAGAGAGGAGGCATCTTTAGATTCACATATTTTAGGTTAGTATGAAAATCAATTATGAAGAAAGGTAGGATTTTGAATCAAGCTTTGGTATATGTTTATCATGCAACTCAGGCCTTGATCAGACAAAAAAAATGAGTCTACCTATTATAATGCACAGTTTTAAGTTTTCCAAGCTTAAAATATATTTACTATTATTATTATTATTATTATTATTATTTTATTATTTTTCTTTTTTGCTGTGCGTGGGCCTCTTACTGTTGTGGCCCCTCCCATTGCGTAGCACAGGCTCTGGACGAGCAGGCTCAGCGGCCATGGCTCACAGGCCCAGCCGCTTCGCGGCATGTGGGATCTTCCCGGACCGGGGCACGAACCCATGTCCCCTGAATTGGCAGGCAGACTCTCAACAACTGTGCCACCAAGGAAGCCCCATATTTATTATTATTATTAATTACTACTTTAACCTTCTTTTTCTTAAACACCTAGATTAAAAATAATTTTGCCTAAATATGTTATTTAAATTCAGTCTACCAGGGCATTGCCATCCCTTTCATAACTATGTTTCCCATTTTAAGTCACATAAGTGTTATCTATTTGCTCTCTGACTTTTAAACTTATTGGATTACTTATAATACATCTATAGTAGACACCCACGTTTTCACTGTTAGCTGTGACAAAAATTCAGGTAATGTTGTTGATAGTTTTGAAGATGGAGATGACATCCCACAGGTGTGTGTTAACTCTTGACCAGATAGGAAATAGGAAGGGTAGTACTTAGTGATTCTAGACTGTCTACTGTTCAGATATTCAATGAGTGTTCCTGTCATGGATTAGAATTTATTTTTTAGGATGAGTAAGTCTTTTGTTGCTTTTCTTAGAAGTTAAAAGAATGAGAGAAAGAACAGGTGGTGGAAAGTTACAAGTTTGACTTACTAGAGTTGGTTATCAGCTGATTTGGAAAAGTTTTGGTAAAGAAGATACAGGCGATGGAGGAATGTATTTTTTCCTTCTTTACACATTTTTTAAATTAAAAAAAAGAAAAAAACTATTTGGAACATTTGTGTGCATTTTGAGTGATAGCTATTGCTGTGGATTGGGCAACAGATGGTCAAAATACGATGAGGCAGCTATATGCCAGGGGAGCTGGTTTGTGGTGAAATCAAATTTCCAGTTAAAAAGAAAGAAATGAAAAAGTTTCCAATGTTAAATTTGGAGAAGCGTGGTATTCTCCTAAAACTAATAGGTTATCTGCAGCCTAATAGGCCAAATCTTGAATACTAGTTTAAACAGTGAGAGCTTCCCAAATAAAACTTTTTCCATAAATGAGATATGGATTCTTCAAATTTTTCAAAAATACCCAGATACTTAGACAAATCTCTAGAGGTTGCTGACTAATCTCATGTGTATTTTCTTTTCTCTATCCCTTATTTCCTCAATCCCTTTCTTCCTGAGGTTGGTAATTCAGAGCCAAAATGGATTAAATAAATTTCTTGATATTGTCCAGATTCCAGTAGGAACACTGGCTTCTCTTAGAGTTGGATTTGTTTGCTGTTGAAGGAGGAAAAAGCAAACAAGACACTGAGGCTATGTTTCATGGAAGAAATTCAATTTAAATCAATACTGATAATTTGTGTAGTGGCTCTGGGTGCTTTAAATTCTACTTTCTATATCCTGTCTTTGCAAGTCTACTTTTACTTTTAAGAAATGATTAGATCTAAGGCAGTCTTGTATCCATTTGGAGATAGACCTATATGTATCCCTGAGGGCTGAACTGAGGTCTCTAGAAATCATGCCTTCAACCCAAGGTATGATGTCTTTTTGTGACAGGTACTTTGAAGTCTTCCCTCAATCTTTCATTAAAGAGAAAGAAAACGTTCAAACACCTTTTTTTTTTTTTCTATTCAGAGTTGAGTTTAAAAGTTTACCTGATCATAAGATGGGGGAAAGAAGGAAATTTCTTTTATTTTTCCTAATGACATTAGTTTCTCTTTGAAGTCCAGCTTCTAGACAAGTCACATCAATATCAAAAAATCCATAAGCAGATTCAGAAAAGCTCAGATTGGAAATACTGGGATAAGTCAGTTTTATGTCTCTGAGGCTGTGAAACTTTACAAATTCCTGAAGGTGATTAATTAACAATAGATTAAACATATTTTTGATAATAACATTATTAAATAAATATTTTATAGATCAAAATATTTAGCTGAAAATAAAACCAGATTATCACATAAATTAAAGCTGTTGATCCTTGGTTTCTCCTATTCGTGCTAAAGCCTGCTGATGTGAGTCAAACTCTTTACTTCCAGGAAACATGGAATCTAGAGGCAGAAATCAGCATTTCCTAATGATTTGAATGGCAAATTGTTCTAATATCTTTTAGTATTGATCTTTTTGCATATACTTGAAAAATCCAAAACAAAATTTCAGCTTATTAAAATTCCAATATATATTATTTAAGATTAGCTACAAACTTTTAGAAGATATTACTAACCCTATTATAAGTGGGAAAACATATGTGCACCAATGATTAGAAAGAGAATTTCAACGTCTTGGAAGTGTCAATAACCAGAATTTAAACCAAATATAGTTTAACTCAAAGGTTGATGATTTTTCTACAATATAATGACTTTCTCAAGCATCTTTGACTTTCTCTCCATGTGTTTTCTTCCAGTTTTTCCAGCCTATCTTACTGGTATTCTCCCCATATTAATGTGAAATAGCAAAAAGCTTTAAATTTGGATTCAAAAAATAAAAGTTAAAATATTGGCAGAAAACACTTTAAGAATGGTGAAATAAAAATGTGTGAATGTCTGTACCTCAATGAAAGCAATGAGAACACTGGTAAAAGTTGTCAAAACTTTTTTGATAGCTCAATTATTTAACAAAAAGTTTGCAACAATTCTTTCACAATCTATTCAAGAAAAGGAGGTAAATCTGGGTAAGAAGTCAAGCTTTGTGTCATTTATGTTTGCCCTATTCCCATCCCTCTTCCCCCCACAAGCTCTGTGGCAGTCTTAAAAACCAACAGCCTAGGAAACATGTTAGCTGTTAAAACCAGCATCCTAGCAGACCCCAGATGGGGCAGAACGTTTTTGGATTTCCCTCAAAAACCTAATCCCCTGGAATCTGTCACTATTTGATCTGTCTAGCAGCTCCTTGGAAATCTCCTTTCAATGGGACATTTATTTCTTTGAGATGACTCAAAGACCACTAAGTGAGGAAAACCCTATCCCCAGGGAATCTGTCAAAAAATAATCAGTGGAGGTTGTTTATCACTGCAGTGTGTGTCTGAGGCAGCACTATCAGTTGGGACAAACGTAATCTTGTCAAAATCATAAAAGGAAAATCTTGAGAATGAGATATCCATGGAAAGTTTTGAAAGGCTCCAACGCAATCCAAAGATATATAAAGCCATTCGTATGTGCAGGACTGTGCACATTCTCAGGAAAGACTGAAAATGCTCAAACTGCTAACCTCTGACTGATCTTCAGGCTGTGTGCAAGCAGAAAGTCATGGCTAAGGCAAAGTGGTAAACTGCCTGCCTGGGTGGTGAAGGCATGACCCAACACACAGCCAGAACCCCTCAGAAAACAGTGGGAGACTTACTGGCTCTACAAATTTTTTAAAAAGTATTCATCTAATCATTAGTGACCAAGTAAGCTAACGGGACATGGATTTCACTGGTGACCTTCAAATAAAAATACAAATTTTACAGAATTAGTTTAGGAATGACAATAAAGAAACAAACTAATAACAACAACGGATAGGAAAAACAACTGACTCTGAGTGTGGTCAAATGTGATTTCCAGAATTGTCAGACTATATTGTTTAAAATGTGCAGTTTTCAACAGAAAAAATAAAAATGAGAACTTCAAAGAAATAGGTAAATGTGGCACATGCCCAGGGAAAAATAAAGGCAATAGAAATTGACACCAAGGAAACTCAGGTATTGATCTTTCTAGACAAATACTTTAAATCAACTACTATCAATGTGCTAAAAAAATAAACTTTTTCTAAATAATAAAATTAAGTAGAAACCAATGTCATGCCAAATAGCAAATATCTATAGAGATAAAAATTATATGGAAAATAGATATTTTGGAGTTGAAAAGTATATTTGAACTGACAGACAAAAATATTTAGAATATTTGAAGATAGGCCACTTTAGGGTATTCAGTTTGAAAAACTGCATTAAAAAAAACATAAGAATCCCCATAAGATAAATAGAAAGAAAAAAGGAAGAAATGAACATACCTTCAAAAAAAAAGTGGAATATGATTAAGTGTATGTATAATCATAATGGAAGCCTCAGAAGGAAAAGAGAGAGAGAAATAAGTGGAGAGAATGTTTAAAGAAACAATGGCCTAAAACTTCTAAAATGTGTTGAAAAACATTAATTTACACATCCAGGAACCTCAACGAATTCCAAGTAGAAAAACTCAAAGAAATCCATGACTAGCCACAACATAAACTGTCAAAGGCCAAAAACAAAGAGAGAATCGTGAAATTACCAAGTGAAAAACAGCTTATCAAAAGGGTTCCCCAGTAAGAATATAAGCTGACTTATCATTACAAAGTATAGATGGCAAAGGCAGTGGATAACATATTTGAAGTGTTAAAAGCAAATGGCTGTCATCTAAAACTTTTGTAGAGAGCAAAGCTATCTTTGAAAAAGAGAAGGTAAAGTAAGACATTTCCAGATAAATTAAAACAAACAAAAAAACGAAAAAAAAATTTGTTGCTAGCAGACCTGCTCTACAGGAAATAATAACTGAAAAGACATATGTCAGTAGTAATTCAAAACCACATAAAGAAAGGAAGAGCATGAATAAAGGTAATTACATAGGTAAATATGAAAGATTTTATAAACATATTTTTTGTAGTTCTTTTCATCTTCTATCTGATTTGAAAGAGATCTGCATAAAGGAATAATTATAAAAATTTTGTGAGCTTATAATGTATCAAGATGTAATTTGTATGTTGATCACAGTACAAAGGCAGAGGAGGAAACGGAGCTATATTGGAAGAGAGTTTTCGTATACAATGAAAATTCACTTAATGTTAATCCAACTAGATTATTTTAAGGCACAATGCTGTTTCTAATGCCAAGGACAACTACTAAAAAAGTAACTCCAAAGAATATATTAAAAGAAAGAACAAGGCCCTAAAATGCAACACTGAAAAATGTTTATTTAACACACAAAAAAACAGAGGGCTTCCCTGGTGGCGCAGTGGTTGGGAATCCACCTGCCGATGCAGGGGACATGGGTTCATGCCCCAGTCCGGGAGGATCCCACATGCCACGGAGCGACTGGACCTGTGGGCCATGGCCACTGAGCCTGCACGTCCAGAGCCTGTGCTCTGCAGCAGGAGAGGCCACGGCAGTGAGAGGCCCGTGTACCGTAAAAAAAAAAAAAAAAAAAAAAAAAAAAAAGACAGAAATAGGTGAGGAATAGGTGAATAAAAACCAACAGAAAAGTCATATAACAAACAGGAAAATGGCAGACTTCAACCATACCTTATTAACAAATACATTAAAAATAAGAGGAATGAAATTCCAATAGAAAAGCAGAGATTGGTAGAATGATAAAAAAATAAATGCTCCAAGCATATGATATCTATGCTTGGACATACATTATATTCAAAGACATTAATAGATTGACAGTGAAAGGATAGAGAAAAGATTGACCATGTAAACAGAAATGAGAAGAGAGCATGAGTTACTGTGTCAACATTAGACAAAATTGACATTAAGACAAAAATTCTTACTAAAGATAAAGAAGGACATTTTTTGATAATGAAGGGTCAACCTTTCATGAAGATATAATGATTATAAATATATATTCACCTATCCACACAACTGCTAAATATGTGAATCAAAATCTGACAGAATTGAAAAGAGAAATAGACAATTCATGAATAATAGCTAGATAATTCAACATGCCTCTTCCAACAATGGGTAAAATAACTAGACAAAAAAAAATGAAATACAAGACTTTAATGGCACTATCAACCAACTTGGCAAAATAGATATCTCTAATACATCAATTAACCACAGAATATAGATTCATCTTGAGAGTACATGAAATAGTCTCCAGGATAGACCATACTGTAGGTCAACAAGCCCAAGTAATTGTGCAATGATTGAGATTCTACAAAGTATGTTTTCTGGCAGAAGCATAGTTAAATGAGAAATCTCTAACAAAAAGAAATTCAGGAGACTCATCAATATGTGGAAATAAAACAACACACTCCTTAACCAATTAATGTTTTCCAGAGGTTATGGTAGTAGGGTAGGAAGTGACTAGAAATGGGCATGAGATTATTTTTTCAGTAAATGAGAGTATTCTAAAATAATACAGTGGTGATGATTGCACAACTTTGTGAATGTTCTAAAAACCACTGAGTTGTACAACTCAAAAGGGTAAACTTTATGTGATATAAACTATGTCTTAATAACATAGATTAGATAGATAGATAGACAGATAGATAGAAAGAAAGAGATGATAGATAAGCTGACATTTATGAACTATGTAATCCTGAAATGCAACCTGTCTAAAATTCATTTTCCTTGGCTATAAAGTGGAAACATTAATGTGTCCTATTAACTCAGAGATTTATGTGCCATGATAGTTAAAAATCTATACAAACATCCTTTGCAAACAGTGACACCCACCTACAAAAATTTTAAGCTGTTATTCTGTTTGACCAACCTACCAAATACATACTATCATATTCTCACTTGCATGCTTAATTTTCTTGTGGAACTAGTTAAATTCAAGCATCTTTTATTTGTCTTGGGAAAATTTAAATATGTTTTCTTTGAATTTGTCATGAAATTGAAAGTAATATTTGTGTCTGGCCTTCTCAAGTTGATATCTTAATTAATGGATATTTATTGAGTTTCTGTCAGAAAATACGTAATAAAAGGACTCTTTTGGGGTTATAAATAAGCATAAAATATTCTTTCTGAGTTCAAATATAAAATGTTGCATGTATATATATCCCTTTATACATATATTTATACTCACACATATAAATATAGATATAGATATATGAAGACCACAAAATAAGTATCATGCCATTCAAAAAGCTTATATAGTTTATCTATGTAAAAAATCTTACAAATATTTTAGAGCTCTTTTGGGGAAATTACACACAGTGTCACATTATGACTTCTTAAAATTCCAATTTTCCATGCATGTGATTGGCAAAACAATAAAAAAAGTTCAGTGATACTAAGGACTGATAATTATATGGAACATTGGGGAATCATAAACTCTATTGATGAGCTATGGTTTTGCACAACTAATTTGAAAAAAAAAACAATTTTGCTTTATCTATTAAGCTTGCTGATACATTCCCTCAGATGCTGCAAGTACATTTCTTGGTGTATATCCTAAAGAAACTCTTCATATTATCATACATTTACATGTGCAATAATTTTTATAGCAACATTATTTATAATAACAAAATATTAATAAGCTACTTAAGTGAGTATCAAATATTGGGCTTAAATTGGTGGTATGAGAGATAGACACAACTGACCACTCATAATGCTCAAACTCCTAAAAGAGGAAACCTTTCTGGGCGTGGTGTTATAATAGAGCATAAGAGAGCAGCACCTTAGTGAGCATCTTTTACAATTTAGATGTCTCCCAAGAAGTAAGTGTCTGGATGTGTGAGGCTGATAGTAATGGTTGCTTCTATAGTCAGGCTTTGCTGTGTTGACTACCTTCTATCCTCTTAATCTCTTGTCAAGAATTAGTAAGGAGTTGAGTGATGATGGACAGGTAGAATGATTCATATATGGAATTGGATCTTAGGAGCTTCAACAGAAGCTTGAGGATCAGGAATTGCTATAATCTGGACTGTGTCCAGACCTCTGTATATTTATACTCCTTGTCTTTTTGTACTATCTTCAGAAGACCCCAATTACTAACAGCTTTCTTCATCTCAAAGTTAATTCAGTGAGAAGTGTTGAACTAAGTCTTATGTAAGTAAGATTCATTTATTCCTAAATTCCATTCATCAAAATAATGGGCTCTTTATTTTATTACTTCAACTAATTTACTGTGATGACAAAAGCACATCAGTATTCTTGAAAATATAATTGTAAGTAAATTTCCCCAATGGAGTAACTCAAAATTATACTTCTTGAATATGTTTTGTTTAATCTTGACAGTAATCTTTCAAAGACAGCTCTCCCATACACTGCTGCAGATTCATTCTCAGGTGTATTACTTATGCTAATTAATCTGTAATTTTGTTAATTGTTTACTTGAACTATATGTAATACAGAGGCTCTGAACAATGTTCCTGCTTTTGAGGTATATTTCACTTACAGTATGTGAACATAAGTCAGGCTATGCCACTGGAAATTCTTCAAATTATTCTATAAAATATGAATGCAAGATAAACTATTTTCTTACCAAAGAATATATATTTATTTATTTCCTTAAAAATCAAATATTTAAATAAATGGATTTCAAAGATCAGATTTTTGTTCTTTGTATTGTCTGACTTCTTCCACATTTTATGTGACTTTATTTTGAAATAATATAATCTTTAACTTCATTTGCTGTTCCTACCTTGTCTCATAAGTACGCCTAACTATATGACTCTACTTGTCCCATAACCTGTCTGCACAAATGTGACATTCCTTAGTCTTTTTGTCATGCAGTGAATTTTGGAGATTAAAGAAATAAATGGGATGCAGTTTAGAGATTACTCTATTGTGACTGTATGCATATCCTAGTACACTCTATGAAAGCAGAAGTGTTTTTTAAGCTTTCTTTGAGCTACCTGTCAAACATAATTTGTGTCAATTATACTGCTGTTGATATATGCTTTTAAGGTGGAGAATCATACAACACATTTTAGTTTCTGAACTTACTTTTCTTTGAGGAAAAGTGTTTTTCTAACTTAATTTATTTTTTTTAACTACTGAAATTTGTCATACTTTGACCCATACACTACATGAATACAAATACAGCTTTTTAACATATTATTACTTCCCAGTACCTTGTCTTTGTAGCGTCTTTCTGTCCTTGAGGATATAGTGCTCAAAAGGGTTTTTCTCAGAATAAAATCACTAATTCTGAAAAGAAGCAGGATTTCTGAGAAGCATGAGATATTACTCTCCATGAAGAACACTTGATAGTAACCCCTTACATTTGAGATTGGAAAAAAGTAAAAGGATTATTTTTGGTCTGAAGTATCACCCATTCACAACATGTCAAAAGAGACCACTGCTGTCTGCATTAGTCAATTTTTTGGAGCCATCTGCCCACACTGTGGGATATAGTACAGCCAGAATGAGCACTGCAGGTACCTGAGAAAATGCCAGAAGTGGCCTTAATCAAGATGATTCATTGGCTGGTAGAGATAATTCCCTGGCTTAAAGGAGATAGAGATTGAAAACTAAGAAAAGTCATCCTATAAGAGTATAGCATTTCCCAGAATTCTTGTACATGTCTTTTGGTCCATAGGATTTGCACCTCTCTCTTCATAGTGTCATTAACACTGTTCTATTTTGCTACTACCTCCCTTGAGTAGCAAAATCATTCTATCTGATGGAAAGAACTAAATATCCTGCTGCAAATGAACACCCTATGTATCTCTGACTAAACTGACTACATAATAAGAGAAAGCAAATGGTGAGGAAATGTGAATTATATTTCCTTTAGGCTTGTTGCCTGATTTTACTCAGTGCAACATGTTTCCTTTTAGTCTTTTAATATATGTATTTATTTTCATACCTGGTTTAAGAAACTAATAAAAAATATTATTAGCAGGAAAACTTCTATATATTGGTTATCTTGACAAGTAATTAGCCTCAATTTAGTCCTAGATGTTAATTATACAACATTTCTGAAAGGAAATATATGTTAACATGTTTAAACAGTTTTCCCCCATAATTAATTATTCCATATAATTTAATAGCTTAGAAGGGTATGTCAACAAATAATTAATCTATTGTCAAGTTAAGAAAGAAAAGGAAAATTTTACTGGAGCCAACCTGAGGATTATAACCCAGAAGGCAATCTTTCAGAAAGCTCTGAAGACTGTTCCACCTGTTAGAGGTCAAGGCACAATTATACACGTTTTTGAGACAAAGGGTTATATATCAAAGTAACAAACTGACAGTTCACAAAGTTCAACAAGGCAAGTACTGGGTTATTGTGTCCCCTTACAGTATTGAGAAGGGAATGTTATCTCCTAAGGAGTTACCTTGCTGGTGCCAGGAGGAAATTGGTTTTTGTTTTGTTTTTTTGGTGAGTAGGCATTCCCTTGTCTTCTAAGGGGATCTAGTTAATGTATAATGCAGATGCAAAATGGGTACTAAAAGGGAGGAGGTAGTGCTTCAAAAGAAAAGAGAGAGAATCTTATGTTTAAAATTTTTCTTGTCCTGCCTCAAAAATAATTTTATTTCATGAGTATCTTAGTTTCATTAATTTACATTAAATTAGTTCAACAAATAGTATGTCAATCTGAGCCTTATACTTTATTATTACCTTGGAATTATACAAGTAGATAGACTCCTTCTGAAGTCTTTGAAATCTAGTACATTATATGATATTGGGTATCCATCTGTTAAGTGATTTACTCCCTTCTTTACACTTTTAAAAATAAAAGTTTTCTTGTTATTGTTTACTTTGTTTTTGTTTTCCTTTGTATTTGTTATATCTCTGTAGTGCTTTGGGAACTAAAAGAGATGCATGTATATAAAATATAGCACATTATTCTCTAGATCTTTTTATTTACAGTTATTTGCAGTTGAATAGTCTAGAATAATACATTGAAAATATTGTATTATAGAAGTTTTCAAGAAATAAACATAGCTGTATATTTAATATATATTTACATAATAGGTTATAATTTCTGTATAAGGAGAAGGATATCACTCCTAGCAAATAAAACATGGGATTATTTTCTTGGTTAATGGGCAATTGCTCTGAATGAAGTTTCCAATAAAATAGTGTATGTTTAATGTTAAATATTTAGTTTGCCATAGTTTTTTGGGTTGAGTTACTCAAGGTGTTTGGTATTAGTTAAAGGGCTATATAAAATTAGTGGATATTTGATTTTTCAAATCTCTGTATAAACTGATTTAATTTTTATATACACATATTCTATATTATATAGCATAAAATATATAATAAAATATATATTTTGTGTGTCAACTAGCATTTAGAAACATAATCTGCAAAGAATTCTGATGATTTTATTTATCCAAGTTGATAGAATTTGACTGGAAAAATATGCCATTTAAACAGACTATTTCAATGTGCCTCCCTACTGAAAAGATTGTGCTAGATCTGGAACCAAGAGTAAGCAAGGTCTGAATGATTTATTCTAATTGTGTCAGGCTCATCTCTTTCAGAAAACATTGCTCCCTTTCTATTGTTAACAATTGCTATCTACTCTTAAACTCACAAAAATTAAAGAGATGATCTTTCTCACACAATTCCTATAATTAATAAAACTGCTAAGATTTTGGCTCCAAGGAATGAATACTATTTCCTTGTATACATCCTACTTGGGCTCTGACATAGGGTATAATATCTCAATTTTGATAATTAGGACATAATATCTACAATTCTGAGATAATTCTTTGTATCAAATTTGATATGGGAAAAATATTTTCTATCAAAACAACGGTAAAGATGATAGTTGGGTATAAGTGACTTTAGGGTTGAATAATATTTCTCTAAAACTCATGTCTATCCAGAACTTCATAATGTGAACTTATTTGGAAATAGGGTCTTTGCAGATGTAATTAAGGGAAGGATTAGTGCAGATCCTAAATCTAAGGTAAGTGCTCTTACAACAAAAAGTAAAGGACACACCAAGACACAGAGAAGAAGATCATGTGAAGATGGGGACAGAGATTAAAGTGATGCAGCTACAAACCAAGACAAGTCCAGGATTACAGGGGGCCACCAGAAGCTGGGAAGTGGCAAGGAAGTATTCTTCTTGGAAAAATTGTTCCTTAGAGACTTCATAGGGAGTATGGCCCTGCCAATACCTTGATTTCGGACTTCTACCCTCCAGAACTACATAAATTTCCATTGTTTTAAGCCACCAAATTTCAGCAATTTGTTACGGTGACCCCAAGAAATTACGACTGTGACATGGCATAATTTTAGGTATATTTAGCATTACTGAGGTTTTGATGTCCTGGTGTCTGAAGCAAATCATCTTTTCTGGATGAACTACATATTTCCATCTACTGCTTCAGCTATGTACCATCTCCACCAGTCTTCACAATAACGTGGTTCCAGCAATTTTTTCTTCCTGTTTATGGGATCAGTTTCCTTACTTATAATATATCCTAAGAAGAAAAAGAAAGCCCGAAATCCATCTTTTGACTCTACAATGGCCTCAAGCTAATCCGTCTTTTTTTTTCCCTGTAGGAAAACGTATTCCAAAAGTATTTTTTAATTTATTTTATTGAACTATAGTTGATTTGAAATGTTGTGCAGAAGTTCTCTTATAATTACATATTCATTTTCTATTTTTTTCAAGGTGTTATTTTCACATTTTGCTAATAATTTTCAATTACATGGCTGTTGCAGATTTTCTCAGCATTCAGCATTTTTTTCCTTGCTTATTTCCACAATAAGCAAGAATCTGGAAATGCCACTCATTTGTCTAGGTTTACTTATAATTAAGAACTGCTGTGTGACAAAATTCTGAACATTAAGACCCCAATGGAAGCCCGTGTTAGGCTTGAGAAAGTATTTGCTTCCTTATATGGGAGAAGTGCTGATTTTTCTTTTACCTTCTGTCCTGAAAGTGGATGTGATTCCTAGACTTTTAGAAGTCGTATGCTGACCAGTTTCAAAACATTTAAGGAAAAACGTCCAATGTATTAGGGATAGTAGAGGAGAAAAATAGAAATGACTTAGGTCCTTGATGGTAACGTTGAGCTGCTGAACATGCCTGAGATTAGCTTTATCAAGTTTATCAAGAATCCCTCTTAAGTCACTCTATAGCTTAAGGAACAATTGTGAGGATTCTCTGTTCCTCCAACTATAGTGTTTACTTTAAATGATGTATAGGGCTTCCCTGGTGGCGCAGTGGTTGAGAGTCCGCCTGCGGATGCAGGGGATGCTGGTTCGTGCCCCAGTCCGGGAAGATCCCACATGCCGCAGAGCGGCTGGGCCCGTGAGCCATGGCCGCTGAGCCTGTGCATCCGGAGCCTGTGCTCTGCAACGGGAGAGGCCACAGCAGTGAGAGGCCCGCATACCACAAAAAAAAAATAAAAAAATAAAAATAAATGATGTATAGTTGATTTACAAGGTTTCAGGTGTATAGCAAAGTGGTTATATATATATATATATATATATATATATATATATATATATATATATATACATATTCTTTTTCTTTTTCAGATTATTTTCCATTATAAGTTATTACAAAATATTGAATATAGTTCCCTGTTCTATACAGTAGGTCCTTGTTGTTCATCTATTTTATATATAGTAGTGTGTATCTGTTAATGCCAAATTCTAATTTATCCCTTCCCCCTCTTTTCCTCTTTGGTCACCATAAGTTTGTTTTCTATGTCTCTGAGGCTATTTCTGTTTTGTAAATAAGTTTACTTGTATCATTGTTTTAGATTCCACATATAAGTGATATCATATGATATATGTCTTTCCCTGTCTGACTTACTTCACTTAGTATGAAAATCTCTAGGTCCATCCATGTGGCTGCATTCTTTATCTGAGTAATGTGAGTAATATTCCATTCTCTCTCTCTCTCTCTCTCTCTCTCTCTCTCTCTCTATACATATATATATATATATATATATATATACATATATATATATATATATATATATATATATGTATATATCACATCTTCTTTATCCATTCATCTGTCTGTGGACATTTAGGTTGCTTCCGTGTCTTGGCTATTGTAAATACTGCTGCTATGAACACTGGGCTGCATGTATCCTTTCCAGATATATTAGGAAAAGAAAGAAAGGAGTCTTCCCCAAGCTTCCACCCTCCCTTGGGTTGGGATGTGAGTGTAGGGGACCTCACTATATATCATATAGTTTAATTATCTCAAGTCCAGAGAGGTGAGTCATTTGCTTAACACCACACAGCAAGTGGCCTTAGGATGAGATCTTAGGTTTGTCCAACTACAGAGCTCGGGATCTTATATGATGGCCTTACTGCATGTTGAGAACTGACCTCAATTTCCTCTGGCCTGACTGCAGCTCATTCTCCCTTCCATCCCCACTGCTTTCCACTGGGAACAGTAGGAACAGAAGGAATGTTGGTAGTGGAGTCCCAGGAGTGGGACTGCTGGATCATATGATAACTCTATTTTCAGTTTTTTAAGGAACCTCCATACTGTTCTCCATAGTGGCTGCACCAATTTACATTCACACCAACAGTGTAAGAGAGTTCCCTTTTCTCCATACCCTCTCCAACATTTATTATTTGTAGACTTTTTGATAATGACCACTCTGACCAGTGTGAGGTAATATCTCAGTGTAGTTTTGATTGGCATTTCTCTAATAATTAATGATGTCAAGCATCTTTTCATGTGCCTGTTGGCCATCTGTAGGTCTTTGGAGATGATTGACCAACTATAACATTTCTAAGAGAATGATAATTATTGATTGTTGTGGTTTGAAAAAAAAAAAAAAGAAGAATGGTAAATACAAACCTAAAAAAAAAAAAAGCCTTATTATCCCAGTTTCCCTTTTCCTCAACCCTCTACATTCTTTACCTTCCTTCAAGGCCAAATTTGAGAAAGAGTGGTTTTTGACCTCTCTACCTTTCTACCTCCCACTCCTTCTACTCACTCCAATCTGGCTTCTGTCTCTGACCTCTTAACATGTTCCCCTCTGTCAATCATTGCTAGACTCCAATTGATCTTCTATTATACAGAAATCAGAAAGATTTTTAAATGACTATAAAAACTAAAAATCGAATCAGTTTCTCCCCAAATTCCACTCTCTAATATCTTCACATTGCAGCTGGGATAAAATCCAAACATTACTCCATGGCTTACAACGCCCTGATAATTTACATTATTTTGCTGAAGCAAATCTCCTCCACCTCAGCATGAATCATTTTCCTCAGTATGCCCTAGGCTCTTAACTGACAATTAGCTCATGCTGTTCCCTGTCCTTATAATATATTCTTTGGGTAACTGGTCTCTTCTTGTTCTTCAGATATTAATTTAAATCTTTCAGAAATTTCTTCCCTGTTTAAAATTTACTTCCCTTCTATCCTCTATTCCATTATTATTATTCCATCTATTTATTTTATTATATTTTTACAATCTGATATATATGTATAATCTGATATATATGTTTGTATATTGTGTGTGCATATATATATATATATATATATATATATATATATATATATATATATATGTTTTATTCAACTACAAGATTTACTTATAAGTTTTTGGCCAAAATATTTTCAGTGCTACCAAAGGCCTGGCAGAAAATAGTCATTTGTTTAATAAAAAGTCATTGAATAACATATATATATATATATATATATATATATATATATATATATATATATATATATATATATATATATATATGCCAGGCACAGTTAGAGGTGTTGGTTATATGATAGAGGATAAGGAAAATTACCTACTTTCATTAATTTTGTGTTCTGATTTTATGAATTTGTCTCTAGTGAACAGTCACATGAGGCCTTTGCATTAATTATATCTCAATAAAGCTGGGGGGGAAAATAAGGCATCTGTGAGAAGGTAAACTTTAAATTGATTCCAAAGTTATAAAAAGTTGTCAACCAAACAAAATTCTGTGGGATGATTATTCAAGGCAGACAATACAAAATACAAATCTCTAATTAATATGTGTTCACGAGGTAAACAAAAGGTCATATGGCTAGAAATCATGATGCAGTAGAAAGCTCTTTATAGATAATATTGTGAAATTAGGCAGAGAACATCTTGCACAGAGTTTATTGAAGAGTTATAAGCAAGGAGCTTCACTGATGGAAGGAAGGAAAGAAGGAAGGAAGGAAGGAAGGAAGGAAGGGAGGGAGGGAGGGAGGGAGGAGACAAGGAATTTACTGGCAGTGCTCTGATTATATTACCTGCTGATTGAGCATAAGGCTAAAAGATAGTGAAGGGTCTCCTGCTGCTGCCTCGAATAGAGTGATTTCAGGCATTCTGCAAGTTCATTGAACCTGCTACTTCACGTTAAGTGACATCTGACCAACTGAAAATTTCCAAACCCTGGCAGTCACTTCTAATATCCTCATATGATCCTGGATCTTCATTATGGTAACTTAATGCTTCATCTAAATGAATTCTCCATGAATATTCTTTTGACATAGTGATTATCTCGTCATTTCTCATTGTGAAGAGGTCAATGTCAGACAGGTCTAAATGGAGAGCTGCTGAGGCTCTGCTTGTGAGAGAAGCCATGTAGGAGTCCACATCATGTCCAGAAGTAAAGCCTGTAGGGATGCATGCAGGACCACGGACACTAGAGACTAGGGGGACTCACAAAGTCCATCTCTTTGCCAGAAACTCCATGACTCCCTCCACACCATGTCATTTCAGCCTAAGTAAAAAACAACATCCTTTAATAGAGATTTTTGATGAACTGTGCTCTCTTATTCCCCAACATGCTGGTTACTACTTACTCTCTCATTAAAGTTCTTATTTCATTAAAGACTAGTAATTTGAGAACCAATTTTCATTTTAGGCTACTTACATACCAGTCATTAATTTGCAAATAGGCAGTTTGTTTGCTAATTCTGCAAAATATATGTATACAAATATACACATTTTGCAATCTGGACTATACATGTTTCATTTTAAATGTTCTGCTGGTGAAAAAGAAAGATTTCTAAAGTAGATTTATGTATATATATATATATATATATATTTGGATTTGAGTAAGCTCTTGGGTAAATATTGACTTTTCTTTTAAAGATAATATGTCTTCTACAATTTATTCTAACACATTTTTTACTTTTTAATCTTTATGATTTTTTAATTCTCTTGTGGAATATATTTATAGGCGTACATATTTTAGTATGTTTGTGCTCATAATTATTTTATTATAATAATACCTTGCATTTATTTGGTATTTACTATGTACCAAGCAAGGGTTCAGCACAGGTTACAAGGTTAATCTCACTTAATCCTCAAAACAGCTCTATGAGTTTGTTATTATCAAACAGACCATTAAGTATGTAAGGAAACTATGATAGAAAGACATTGGATAATATTCTTGAAACTTAGAGATAATATGATTAAAACTGGAATCTTCTAAGCCTGGAATATGACCCCAAAGTGTCTGATTCCAGCTTCATTTATTGATTTGCAAAAATTTGACATTTGTGCTTAAAAGAATCTTATTTCTAACTGTTTTATTAAATATTCTGACATTTGTTAAATAATAAGGAAAAAACTTCATTGAAGACTCTTGAGATAGGTGTCAAGACTATTACATCAGGGGAGAAGATCAGACTAAACTCCAAATCCAACAATAACAAGTGAGGATTTATAGCCAAGGAGTACGTTGGGAAAGGGGGAAATGTTGGATGGAAAATTCTAACAGGAGACATCAGAGGTAGGGAGAATTCATGCTAAATTGACCTAACAGGATTCTTGCTTTGGGCAGGTGTGGTTGATCGGACAGCAATGGTGGGGGATGAGAACTTTGATCAGATATTGAAAGTGATCAGATTTCAAGGGTGGAATAATTCTCTCTAAATGGACCTAGCAGGATTATTGCTAAAACTGGGCTATGCAGGTCTGGCAAGGATATGGGCCAAGGTCAAGTCCTTGTAAAGAAAATGGCTTAGTAGAAACTGACTAAGGTTTGATCATGTAGAGCAGCAGTCCCCAATCTTTTTGGCACCAGAGGCCAGTTTCGTGGAAGACAATTTTTCTACCGAGGGTAGGGTGGTGGTTCAGGTGGTAAGGCGAGCGATGGTTCAGAGAGTAATGTGAGTGATGGGGAGTGGCAGATGAAGCTTCCCTCACTCGCCCCACTGCTCACCTCCTACTGTGTGGCCTGGTTCCTAACAGGCCATGGACTGCTATCAGTCTGCAGCCTGGGGGTTGGGGACCTCTGATGTAGAGTGTCTTATCAATTTACCACAAAAAATACAAAATTTTAAAGATGGAGAGGACCTGACAAATAGCCTGAGTCAACCTATGCTCTTTCTAGAGGAAAGTGCTAAATATTTATGTATGTTTGTTTATTCAAAGTCACTTGGTTGATAGTAGACATGAGACCATGACTTAGACCTATGCTCTTGCCTTTACATTATTATTGTCCCTTATTGGATATTTTACATATTATTCGAATATCTAAGACATTGGATACTATGTAAATGAAGAATGACACAAGATATAATAGGTAAAATTAGCTTTAGAAGTCCCAATAAAAATCAACACTAATTGCTTTAGATTGCTCTTCTCTCATCCATTTATCTTTAGTTAAAAAAAATGTAGGTTTACTAACAAATAGCATATTTATTGCTTAAATTGGTGTTGACTAGATAGTTTTGCAGGATCTTTAAATGTCAAATGGAGTCTATGGAAATAGATTGGAATTCCAAGCTCTGTGCTAAAGGTCTTCTGTGGAGCTGTAAATGAAAATCAGTATGTGAGAATATTGTTTTAGCACCTGTCTTATTGCCTGCGCTTGATGTAGTTAGTGTATTTAAAGACAGCCCTACTGGTTACACCATATGGTTTGTAATCATTAGTATAATAATAGATGTACCATTTAAAATAGAGCTCAACAATGGAGTGCTATTGTTCCATTATGTTAGCATAATAGGGGGTTTTCAGAGGGTTGACTGAATCCCAATTTTGAATTTCTGACACATTTAGGTTCCCTAGGATAAAAAAAAAAATTATGTGATAAAAAAGCAAATTTGCTGTTATTTGATTTAGATATTAGTAAATATTTTTATGCTTCCTTTGACATAGCTGACCCTGAAATAATGATATTTTAAATAAACTATCATTATTGATTACAATGAATCTCATTAACATTTTCAAATGTGAAGATGTATTCTGTTCTGGTTTATGAAAACTGGTTTTCCATTGTGAACATTTAATTAGCTTTTTATTCACACTAATTTCAGTTGTTATTAGAATGGGAAATATTTTATGTAAAAAAGTTTAGCAGGAAATGAGAAAGTGACATAAGTTCTTATAAACTATAGAAAAAGTACCTTTAAAAACCTTGAAAACATCCTTTATGTTTACAGTTGGCTCCTAAGTGACAGCACCTAGAAGTTAATCAGTGATTCTAACTTCTCACTTAGTACAAACTACAAGAAGTGACAAGCAAAACAGGAATCCCACTGAAGATAAGTTTACAAGCAAAATAAGAAGACATTGATTTCCAGTGCTGTTAACCAACACTTACATATGCATATACATGCATTTTTAGACATATGCATGTAAAGAACCCATACTTGTGACTATATATGATATATGTAGTTTTAAATATAAATTTAAATTTGAATGCATATTTCCTCCATAAAAAAAACTAACTTCAAATAAATTAGTTGAAAACTGAATTTCAAATTTGAATGAAGAAGTTAAAAAATATATATCCTCAAAAACAGAAATCTAAATGCTTGTTTTCCTCCAACATATAAAATGGGGTTTTATTTGTATAATTTCTAAATGGAATACACCAATTTAAGTGTTCTCTGACTTTTTTGCATGAGAAACTCTTTGAATTAATAAAACAAAACACAGTATTCCATTGTCTCATTGTGCAAGGTACATATTCAGCTTTTTCTAATTCAATAATAACCCATCAAAAGAACTAGATGACCTTAGTGCTTCTACCCCTTGCCTGCCCCCCCCCACCTGTGCTGCTTTGTGTTTTCTTTATCTATTTCATGTCTGTGGAGGCCAATACTGACACATTATATTTGCCAATTAAGGCAGCTTGATTTATTACCCATGATACATCAGTCCCTTGCTCTTAGGCGTTCCCTGCACAATTTGCATGTGCTGCTGCTCTTGGTATGCTTATTTTTCCATATGCCAGTGTCATTTTTCTTTAGTGACATTGAGCTTTACCACTATTAGCTCATTTATGGAGGCATACAGTGGAAGTCTTCGTCTGTAAGATGTTAATAGTAACTTACCATTTTTCTTTTACATGTTCATCATAATTGTAATTTTAATATCTATATAATATTCTGTTTAATTGAAATGTCCACATTTACTTAATCATTCCCCAATTAGTGGGACATTTACACTGCTTCTCAGACAGAATATCCTAGCTGATTCTTAGGAGAAGCTAACTTTATTAAGCTAAAAAGTACTCTTGGTTATGCCCTTGTCATTTGCCTTAGTCAACACTTCAACCACTAATGGGGTTAGTCATACAAGTTAAAAAGAGATATATACAACCCAATAAGTCCTCTGTTTAGGCCGACACCTCCAGTTGCTCCAATTGTTCCCTTTCCACTAGTTTCTTATTTCTCACTCTGAACAAGGTAAGGTGGTACTGAGCTTTACCACTATTATGTATTTACATCAGCTGAGGTACACATAAAATTCCTGGCAGCCACTGATGTTATGAAATGCAATGCCCCAGTATAGATAGACATAATGAAATGGGGTGAAGATTAAGGGGCAGGATTGAAACAAAATTAAAGAAGGGAATTTGGGGTAAGGAAATGGAATTGGGAGCTGTAATAAGGCATACAGGAAACTATGGAAGTGCTTTGTGTAATAGATGACTTTTATTTTAGCTCAATCTACCAAAGCTGTGTGAAGCTTATGGGAATATTAACATCTTATGGACCAAGGACATTTGTTGAAAAGACTATCTTTCTTGGTAGAATTATCTTGTACTTTTGTCAAAAATCATTTGGCTGTATAGATGTTTATGTATTTCTGAACTCTTCTGTCGCAGTGTTCCTTTGTCCTATATATCTGTTGACCTACTTGATACTTATGCAAATTTCACACAGTATTATTTATTTTAGCTGCATAGTATTTTTTTTAAATCAGGAAGTATAGGGCTTCTAATTTTGTTGTTCTTTTTCAAGATTATTTTGGCTATTCTATTAAATTTATTCTATTTTATAACTCTTAGAATATGCATGTCAAAAATTTATGCTTGGTAAAATTTAAGTCAGCACACAGTTGGACCTTGCCTGTTTATCCAATATAAGATTTCATTTTAATTGGAGTGTTTAGTCTAATTTGTTGGTGTATAATTTTTCATAATAGTCTATTGTGAAATTTTGTATTTCTGTGGTATCAGTTTTGTGTGCTTTTTCATTTCTAATTTTATTTATTTGGGTGTTCTCTTTTTCTTAGTTCAGCTAAGTATCTGTCAATTTTGTTTACCCTTTCAAAAATCAACTCATTTTTATTGATCTTTCTACTGCCTTTTTATTCTCTATTTCATTTATTATCAGTTATCATTTGTCAGTCCTATACTTACTCTTTTCCCCAAATATATTAGCTACCCTGAACTAATTAAAGGTCCTGAAATATTTTATTTTATTTTATTTTTTAAGCCCTTGGTCTTTCCTTCTACCATATATTCATGCTAATCACCTTTTCTTTGTCTCATTAATAAAGAAGAGAAAAAGAAGCATTTACTCCTTCCTATAAAGTAGCCTTCATAAAGCTACACAAGAACTTCTGTTTATAACTTATTGATGGTACTTTACATATATATGTGTTTATCTTCAAAGAAAACTGGAAAACATAAACATAATCCTAGCCCTGCCCCAAACACAATCAATATTCTTTTAATAAAAAGGAAACAAGTAACTAGCACTATTTTCATAATTACTCCTTTGGCTGTGTAAATACTGATAAATTTGCACTGATCTATATAATAGCAGACAATCCTCTTCTCTGAGAGAAAAAAATAACCATTACTGTATATAGCTCAAATACTAGAATCTCTGAGGATAGTAACGATCTATCCATCAGGTCTCTGTGTGGTTATTTGTGGTACAGCAAACTGTAAAATAAATACTAATCTGCACTTAACACAATGGAGAATAAAGATAATAGCCATAATAAAAACACCCATGTGGAGAGAAAAATGGAAAACACAGCACACCCTACAAATTAAGTTCCTGGGCAGTGGTAGTAGAGTGGTAGGAACAGGTGGAATGAGATAATATGTTCACTCAGATTGCAGATTCTCCTCCTATTTATGGGGAAGGACTTTCTTGCTCTTTATTCTTTGGCCCATAGCTGAGTTGGACATTGGAGAAGATGTACTACATAGGGGCTTCACTGTTTTCACAGGAAACTTCTTATTAAATGGAATTAGAAGATCCTGTGCTCTGTTAAACATTTAATAGTCTTGGTCTGTTTCAATTCAGGCTAGGGTTTTTTCATTATAATTTCTTTAAAAACTCAACCTGTTTCTAGTCTGTTTGCTGTTTTTAAATTCCACAGACAGATTTGACAGTCAAACCTTTTGAAACATATTGGTTTCTGGTATGGAGTAGATTATTTTTTACTCACTACAAATAATAATTATGTGTTTTCTCTGTGCCCAAATTCTTACCCTGAGGCAATAAAAGTCAGCTGTTATTCTCCATGTATGAGTTCTGTATCATAGGCAAGGAACCCCAATAAAATTAATCTAATTGTAAGAGAAAATGTTAGTTGTCCCCTCTCCCTATCTGTAAGTGTCTCCTTGGAAACATAATGGAAAGAATCCTGAGTTGTTATTGTAATTCTTTAGATTGTAAGTAAATTTCTCCTAAAGAAAGAAACAACCAGTGTTTCCAGTTTTATAATCCATAGTATCTCATAATCTCAAGTCTTACCCTCTCTTGAAATATTCCTCTTAGAAAGTAAATCTCTCTGGATTTCCAATTAGCTAATCAGTCATAAATTAACTTCTAGGGAGCTTAGGTCCTAAGTTTCAGTAAAATTTTCTACAAAAGTCCTAAGCCTGTAGAATCATAAAGCATATTTTCTCTACAGTCTAACAGGTTTTAAGCTTGAACATCATCATTTTGTGACTTGCCTGTATATTCTGCTTTTCAATCTAGCCCTCAGAAAAAGTGTAGCTATCTTTAGACCTTTAAAACAATAAGTTTCAATGAAAAAACAGCACATCTGCCACTTTCTTTCTCAAAAGACTTATGACCTTTATATTACTGTCACTCATATTTTCGTAAGGTTGTGATTTCAATTCCACCAGTTACAAAACTTTTAATTTAAGAAACAGAAGAGGTTAAAATTTACTCAGCCTTCAGAATTACAAATTACAGAATATTCAATCAACTTAGTTTGCACGTTATAAGTAGGGTTATCTTAATTTATCCATTTCTGTTTGAAGATCTTCTGGCTTCAGTCTGACTTTATCTGCCTCATAGGTCCTTATTATAGACCAATATACATCAAAGAAGTGCAAACATACACGAAATTTCATTATTTCAATTATTTCTCTTAGTGATAGATATACAGCAAGACTTACAAGGTATAGGAAATTACCTGTAAAATATTTTATCACAAATTGGTAATCCTTTCCAACTTTTTAGTCCATAAAATCTGCCATCACTTCCCTCAATGCTTCAAATCCTTTTTTTAGCCAAATTCTAGTCTTAGGTTATTTTACTTTAAGCATTTTACTTTCAAATGCAAAGTAAAATACCAATTAAGATTAGGTTTGCATTAGAATAATGGAGACATAAAGGCAGTAACATAAATATATCAGGCAGAAAAATAGTTGGAGGCTGGTATGGTGACTCCATGTGTTTATTGCAGACACAGTTTCCTTCTTTCTTTTTGGTGAGTCATCTATGGCTTTCATCCTCAAACACACCTCTTGGGTTAAAATGGCTGCTAATCTTCAAGACATTGCATCTACACTCAAGGCAGCAGAAATGAAGAAGAAAGGAGAAAGGATTTTTTTCCTTATACACAGAATTTAGCTGTATTTCATTGACCCTCTTAGTCATCATTCATGCCTACACTCCAGAAGATTGGGAAATGTGTTCCTATAAAAATTTGCATTGTAAATCTGAGAAAGAAAATTCAGATTTCCTTTCTGAGTAGAAGAAAATGATTCAGCAATCAGCCACAATTAAATAAATTCTGTAAGACATATGGAATCCCAAACCTATCCTCTATTTCTTTTCTTCATGTCAATCTCCATGAATAAGTGCAAGAATTTAACAAATTATGGCCAGGCATCTGTTTATGTACTTACTAGTGAGTAAGCTGAATTTGTAACCTCAATGTTAATTAAAGTATTTTAAATGGATATACCTCAAGAACTCATTTTTTACTCATTTATTTGTTTATTCATTTACAATCAGTTCTAGTTTAGGTTAGATATTTAAATTTCAGAGATTATTTTAAAGCCTTGAGACAGAATGAGATTACCATGAACAAAGACACTATGATATGAGGATTGAGGCTTGAAGCACTCCACAATTTACAGGTCAGGAAAATGCGAGTTTGGGATAATGAGAAGAAGATAGGTAAAAGGAAATGGAGAGTGTGGTTAAAGCAAAGTTAGTGGTGTATTTAAGTTGATATTCGAATTTGTTAAATGGCGTTGAGAGGACAAGAGATAAGTACCAAGAATTTATCAGTGGATTTGACAATGTGAGAGTTATCCTGACAAAAAAAATGTTTTGCTGGAATAGGTGGGGGGAAAATGTATCCCCTTTAGCCACTGAAAGAAATGGGAAGAAGAAAACTACAGACAGTGGGTATAGATAACATTTTATATAAAAGGAACAGAGAGAAGGAATCATAAATGTATACAGAAAGTTTATTACAAATTTAATTAATATATTTTAAAATATTTTGCTGAGTATATTTTTCCAATGTGTGACATGGAGAAAATAGAAATAAGCAAATCTTTAAAAGAAAACTTGTTAAAGTTATAATGTGTTATGCAATATGATAGATTACCATAGACATTAAATTTTATCTTATATGAGCATATATTTGAAATTATAAATACTTGCAATATATTAAAAATAAAAATTATGTTTCAAAATATAGAAATAAATTATATAACTTTGTGATGCATATTTGTTTGCAAATATATTGGTTTGTATAATTACATCAATAGATATTAGAGCCAAGTACACAAAAAAGTGGAATAATATATATCAAAATGTCAACACTTCAATGATTATTATAAGGACAATGAATTATAGAAAATATTTATTCCTTTTGTTTTTCTAACATTTTCCAAATGTTTTACAGTAGGTATATATTTCTTTAGCAATTTAAAAAATCATATATAAATAAATCACATATGTGTGTGTATATATATATCTATATATCTATATCTATCTATCTATCTATCTATCTATATATAGTATTGGGTAATGCACTCCCTCAAAAAAAAAATTAAAACTCCATTCAGGATTAAGCCACATGTAACTTTAGTTTATGGCCTTTAACTAATAAGCAAATATTTATGTGGAATCTATTATATTTTGATAGAATGTAACACTAAGCCTCCTTTTCTTGTTATTTGTTATTTTGACATTTTAACGTGTTTCAGCTTAATTTTATTTTTCATTGACAATATACTCTCCCCACAAAGCATTAACCAGCTTATTAAATATCTTTCTTCAATAAGCAGTTTTCTAGATGCAAATATTCTGTATAGACATCTATGCATTTTTCACAACTCTTCTTTCTAATTTTGTTGAAAAATTTACACTCATTCTTTGGGTTACTGTTTAAATATCTCCTTCTCAGCACCCTACTGTTTAAGTATCTCCTCCTCAGCACCAATCCTCTCTTATCAATATAAATCAGACTCTCTGCATTATAGTTTCTTTAACTTTCTTATAAAATATTTGTAATATTAAATAATTATAAATCTATTCAAGTGCCTAAATATATGAAAGCAAATATTAACAGACATAAAGGGAGAAATGGATAATAATACAATAATAGTAAGGGGACTTTGAAACCCCACTTACTTCAATGGACAGATCATTCAGACAGAAAATCAGTAAGAAAACAGTAGTCTTAAATGACACATTTGACCAATTGGACTTAATAGGTATCTACAGTAAACTCCATCCAAAAATAGCAGGTTGCACATTCTTTTCAAGTGCACATAGGATGTTCTCCAGGATAGATCACATGGTAGGCTACAGAAAAAGTCTCAACAAGTTTAGGAGGATAAAATAATATCAAACATTTTTTCTTACTTCAATGATATAAAACTAGAAATTAATTACAGGAAGAAAAATGGGAAAAACACAAACATGTGGAGACTAAATCATGCTACTAAAAAAACAAAGGGTCAATAACAAAACCAAAATGGAAATCAGAAAATACCTCAAGGCAATTGAAAATAAAAACACTAGTTTCCAAAATATATGGGACATGGCAAAAGAAATTCTAGGAAACAAACAAACAAACAAATCTTATACAAACAACCTAACCTACCATGCAAAGGAAATAGAAAAAAGAACAAATAAAGCCCAAAGTCAACAAAAAAAAGGAAATAATAATGATCACATTATTCCATTAATCAAGTGGAATTTATCCCATGCCAAGATGTTTCAATACCCACAAATCAATCAGTATGATATATCACATTAACAAAAGAATGGATAAAGGTCACATGATCATCTCAACTGACCCCAAAATAGCACTTGACAAAATTAGTCATCAATTCATGATAAAAACTCTCATCAAATTTGGTATATTTTAACATAACAAAGACCATGTATGACAAACCCACAACTAACATTATACTCAGTGGAGGAAAGCTGAAAGATTTTCTGCTAAAATTAGGAATAAGACAATGATGCTCACTCTCACCAGTTCTACCTAACATGTTATTGGAAGTCCTAGTCACAGAAATCAAGCAAGAAAAAGAAATAAAACTTCCAAATGAAGGGAGGAACTAAAAGCATTCAGTATTTACAGAACACATGATACTATAAAAAAAAAAACTAAAGTCTCCACACACATGCACATACACACAAACACAACTATTAGAACTAATATATGAATTCAGTAAAATTCCAGAATATAAGACTAACATACAAAAATCTGTAGTAAAGAACTATGAGAAAAAAAAATCAAGAAAACTATCCCATTTACAATTGTATCAAAAATAGTAAAATACCTAGGAATATATTTAACCAAGGAGGTGAAAGCCCTATACTTTGAAAGCTATAAGATATTACTAAAGGAAATTGAAGATGATACAAATAAATGGAAAGATATCCCATGTTCATGGATTGGAAGAATTAATATTGTTAATATCCATACTCCCCAAAGCAATCTACAGATTTAATGCAATCCCTATAAAACTGTCCATGACATTTTTCACAGAGCCAGAACAAATAATCCTAAAATTTATATGGAACCACAAAAGACCAAATAGCCAAAGTCATCTTAAGATAAAAAATAAAGCTAATGGTATGCTGTTGGTGGGAATATATATTGGTGCTTTCACTATGGAAAACAGTATAAAAGTTCCAAAAACACTAAAAGTGAAACTACCATGTGATTCAGCAATTCCATTCCTGGGTATATTTTAAGAAAACAGAAACACTAACTTGAAAAGATACATGCACCAAATGATCACAGCAGCATTATTTACAATAACAAAGATACTGAAGCCACGTAAGTGTTCATCAACAGATGAATGGATAAAGAAGATGTGGTAGATATATATACAATGGAATATTACTAAGACATAAAAAGAATGAAATTTGCAACAATATCGTTGGACAAGAGAGTATTATACTTAGTGAAATAAGCCAGAGAGAGAAAGACAAATAATGGTATGTCATCAATTATATGTGGAATCTAAAAATTACAACAAAGGAATAAATATAACAAAACAGAAACAGACTCACAGAAATAGAGAACAAACTAGTGGCTACCAGTGGGAGAAGAAAGGGGGAGGGGCAAGAAAAGAGTAGGGGTTGGTTATAAACTTCTATGTATAAAACAAAAAGGCTTCAATAATATATTGTACAGCAAAGGGAAATATATCCATTATCTTATAATGACTTTAAATGGAGTATAATCTATGAAAATATTGAATCAGTTGCTGTACAACTGAAACTAAAATAATATTTTAAATCAATTATACTTTAATTTAAGGAAGAATATCAAAAACTTAAAAAAATAAAAATTATTCTAAGTCTATTAATATGATTACTTATTTAATTTCTACTCACCAGTATTAGACATTTCATTTAGTATTTTCATTTATTCATTCACTCAGTCATTCAACATTAACAAAAAGGAGCTTCCACTAAGTTTTAGGCAGGGTTTAGGAATTACAGATCTTTCAGTAAACATAGCTGATAGTTTCTGTCCTCGTAGAGTGTAAATTCTTTAGAAGAGTCAATAATATAAGAAAATAAATATATATGTATATAACTTCCATTAGTGATAAGTGCTGGGTGGAAAAATGAAGCAGGGTATGGGGATGAAGACTAACTAGGAGAACAGTGTTCTGTTATTGTAGAGAATGGCCAGGGAATGATCACCGGACCCATGACACCAGAGAAAATCAGAATGAAATGAGGGAAAGGACCATGCAAGTGTATGTAGGAAGAGACTTCCAGGCAAAGGGAGCTGTGTTTGTTAAGGCATTGAGAAGAGGATATATTTGGAAAGTGTAAAGAATTTCAAGAAGGTAAGTATCACTAGAGCAGACTGAGTCAGTAAGAGTGGTCTGAGATGAAGGTGGAAATATAGAATGGGGGCAGCCCATGCAGGTCTAGGCTGGCCATAAATAGGAGTTTGGATTTTAGTCTGATTATGATGGAAAATCTTTAGAAGGTTTTGTGAATGGAAATGACATAATCTGGTTTATTAAAAAAAAAATCATTCCAGCTTTCATGTGGAAAAGAAACATTGCCCCAAATTCCTAATTATTAGAAAATGCAAATCAAAACCACAATGAGATATCACCTCACACCTGTCAGAATGGCTATCATCAAAAAGAACACAAATAACAAATGTTGATGAAGATGTGGAGAAAAGGGAACACCCATACACTGTTGGTGGGAATGTAAATTGGTGCAGCCACTTTGAAAAACGGCATGATTTCTCAGAAAACTAAAAATTGAACTGGCATATGACCCAGCAATTCCACTCCTGGGTATATATCTGAAAAAAACAAAAACACTAATTTGAGAAGATACATGTGCCCAAATGTTCATTACAGTGTTATTTACAATCGCCAGGATATGGAAGCGACCTAAGTGTCCATCAAGAAATGAATGGATAAAGAAGAAGTGGTATATATAAAAAATGGAATACTACTCAGCCATAAAAAACAATGAAATTTTGCCATTTGCAGCAACATGGATGGACTTAGAGGGCAATAAGCTAAGCAAAATAAGTCAGACAGAGAAAGACAATACTGTATGATATAACTTATATGTAGAATCTAAAAAAATACAACAAGCTAGTGAATATAACAAAAAATACACAGACTCAGAGACATAGAGAACAAACTAATGATTACCCATGGGGAGAGGGAAAGGGCAACATCGAGGTAGACAAGTGGGAGGTACAAGCTATTGTCTGTAAGGTAGGCTACAGAGATGTATTGTACAACATGGGGAATATAGCCAATATTTTGTACTAACTGTAAATGGAGTGTAACTTTTAAAAAGTATATAAAATAAATAAATAAATAAGTTTAAAGTAGGAAAACAAAACAAAACAAAACATACATTTAGAGAGTAGAAGCAGAGGGTGGTTACATGGCTACTTTCATTGTCTAAGTAAGAGTTGATTCTACACTGCTACACCCCAGGTCCTATCTCAGTGCATAGACACTGTTAGGACTCGACTCAATAATATTTTTGTTGAACATGTACAAATACATGAACAGAATGAGTTAATATATATGTATATAATGTATGCCTGGCTCTTTATTGATCATTTCCAAGGACTTTTTAGGCCAGTATTCTAAAGTCAGATTATATAGAATTTCAAAACCGTTATCAGTTATTGAGCATTTTTCTGACCCAAGTCACCTACTGGAGAAATCTATTAGGAATAGCACAAGGCCATTGACAGTTCTTATTGACCTTTTCATGCTCTGTGACTCAAAGCACAAGAATCATTAATATGCTAACCTCTAAGAACTTAATACAGGTGTTGACAATCTTACTGAACTGCACGTAAACTCTCAAGATAGAATAAGAATAAAGAGTCTCAGGGTGAATCAAGTAAAGATTCCCCAAATGCAAATCAAAGATTCCATTCCCACTTGTCCCCAAGGCTTTACAATTTTCTTCTACCCAGTGGCTTGTCACAGTTTTGCTTATTGCCTCACTTTTCTGTTTAATGTGGTAAAACATATATACATCATCTTGTATAACAATGATATGGGGTTGTTTTGTCACCATCTACCAATAACCTAATAAGCAATGCACTCTGAGATGTAATTATAGACAACCATAGACTGAATAGACAATGATATCACTTTGAAATACGTTCTCTAGTATTTGACTGATAAAATGAAAGCACTTTGGAGAAAATCAAGCTCCTTAAGTTATCTAGAACTATATTTTTTTCAAACAATTCCTTTAATTGTTTCTCCAAGTTTAAAAGGTGGTTTATTAGGACTGTGAGGGAGATTATGGCTCAGTGCATGGATATTTCAAAACTCTAACATTTTCAAATATTTTTATTTCCATGACTCAATGCATTAGAAAAATCAATGGAATAAAACTGTAGGAAGCCAGTACCCATAATAGTGTTCTATAGGTCCTTGATAACGCATTTGGATAATTTTTTTCAGCCTAATAATTTTACAGCCAGGAACCTTGGAAGGCACATTGCTCTCTCATTTATCTATTTTGTGGGTAGAGGACAGTAGCAAATTTTGGAAAATCTTCCATTTAACAATGGCATTTGTTTGACTCAACTTCATGCAAAAGTGGAAATATTTTCTATTTGAATAGTGTCTGCTTTAGAATCTCAACCTTCAAAAGAAAACAGTAACTCTTTCTCTACCCAGGTGGCTTTTAAGCCATAGGTATCAGAACTTAAGAGTAGGGAAGTTATCTGTAATTTGGTTCTTTATCAGGGTGATCCCCTCAAATGTACTGCTAATAATAACATTCAATTCAAAAACTAAAATGGATGGAGGACTCCTGAAAGATCTACATTTCAACACTAGGTGGTTGAAAATTTTCCACTGAACAAAGCCAGGCAACATATATTTTTCTTTAAAATAAATAAATAAATAAATAAATAAATAAATTTTATTTATTTTTGTCTTAGTTGGGTCTTCATTGCTGTGTGAGAGCTTCCTCTAGTTGCAGCAAGAGGGGAATGCTCTTTGTTTCAGTGCACGTGCTTCTTACTGCAGTGGCTTCTCTTGTTGTAGAGCACAGGCTTCATTAGTTGTGGTTTGTGGGCTCTAGTGTGCAGGCTCAGTAGTTGTGGTGCATGGGCTAAGTTGCTCTACAGCATGTGGGATTTTCTTGGAACAGGGATCCAACCTATGCCCTTACATTGGCAGGTGGATTCTTATTTTTTTTTTTTAATTTTTGTTTTTAATTTATTTTTGGCTGTGTTGGGTCTTCGTTGCTGCAAGCGGGCTTTCTCTAGTTGTGGCAACTGGGGGGGTACTCTTCATTGTGCTCTGCAAGCTTCTCATTGAAGTGACTTCTCTTGTTGCAGAGCATGAGCTCTAAGCATGTGAGCTTCAGTAGTTGTGGCTCACGGACTCTAGAGCACAGGCTCAGTAGTTGGGGCACACGGGCTTAGTTACTCTGTGGCATGTGAGATTTTCCGGGAACAGGGTTCAAAGCTATGTCCCCAGGATTGGCAGGTGGATTCTTAACCACTGCACCACCAGGGAAGTCCAGCGGGCAACATTTCTATTACTGCATCTTTCAATTATTTTTATTATATTTTTTACAGTAGGCCCACACTGAGGGACACTATAAAAATTACAGTGAAGGTCCTAGTCACTGTAGAAGCATCTATCCAAAGTCTTATAATAAAATTTCATCCTGAACTCAGATTTAGAAATAATTGTACTTCTAAAGAATTTTTTTTAATCTTATATGCTATGTGACTCATCACATCCTTTATATTCCCCTTGCTTTATGACATAGAAAGCTTTGAGACAACTGTGTCTTGCCATTTGTCAGGCCCACCCACAGAGCAAGACCACACAACATTCACTTCAAGCACTTAGCTTCCCTTTGTTTCATCTTATTTAACTAATTAGGGATTATCAAGGTATTTTTGGCTGATATCATTAACCACTGGCAGTAAGAGATGAGCAGGGGCTTGGAGAAAAATATCTGACCATAGAACATAGATTTGTGCTCCCCTTTCATGGTGGAGAGTTGCATTGTTCTAAATTTCCTGTCTCCTTCTACCTTCTGGGGACATATGAGTGAATTTGGGACAATAAACTGTGGACAGAAATGAATTATACTACTTCCAAGCCTGAACCCAAATGTGATTCTTCATCTTCTCTCTTCTTCTTAGTGCCAGTGATATATTGAAACTCAGGATGACTTTGAGAGTGACACATTGAAGATGGCATATTTTATGAATGACTGTATTGAGCATAGCACTACTTCCTTACCTTCACTACCACCAGTTGATATTTACATGAGCATATATAAGCTATTGTGGCAAACCACGGAAATTTTAGGGCATGTTTGTTTCATCAGCTATAGTTACCTTAACTATATGGAATTGAGTAATACTATTTATAAAAACTGTCCCATGTTATCTAATGGCAAAATATTTGGTAAAGCTGACCAAAATTACATGGGAAGCAGATGGTCTATGAAGCCTACAGCTATATTGGGATCACTAGAAAAACAGAAAGTTAATGTTTGTTGATTGTTACTTGTAGTATATAGCAAAATGTCTAAAAAAAGGAGATGCACTTAAGAAAATATTAGATGGTTTGCAAGCCAAAATAAATCAAAACAGAAATGTTCCAGAAATTTTTCAAGGTGATTCTTAACTTCCAGTTTGGGGATTCACATATAGAAGCTTGGAAGTCATCACCCCATTTTAACAACAAGTAAAAATCTGAACAGGCTGAAAAATCAAAAGCTTTCTTGGATCAGTAAGAGAGAGGAAGACACAGGGAAAGACACTTCCCCTAATATTGGAGAGACAGACAGGTGAATATGGAAGGCACATCTTACTGGAGCAGAGACTCACAAAGGTGAAAACCTGAACTATAATTAACCAACTGCTGGAGGCTCAGAGTGGACAACTCTGAGAGTGAAATCTCCATGAGGACCCAGTCATAGTGGGACACCCACAGTCTTGTGAAATTCACCTCCAGAAGCAGGACTAGATTCCCATAGTATATATTGGAGAAAAATTCCCTTCTGCTTCTGGCAGGGGAAAGTGAAAAGGAACAGTTTTTGAAATATGCCAGATTACTCTGTTCTTAACAAGGCCTACACTTTGGAGAGACTAATTAACCAGAACCTAACATGCTGGGGTATTTTCAGAGCCTAACTGACTTGGAGGAAGGAAAACATCCAACTCAGCTCATTCTAGCAATACTTTTCCACCAAAGGGTAGAGGAGAAGAAATTGAGAAACACTTGTGAAGTTCACAGTCTAGAGGCATAAGGCCATAAAAAGACAGACCTAATCATAGGACTATAGCACACTGATCTTCCCCACACACTTTGTCACTACATCACTGCACAACTATTTACAGTAGTTCATTTTGCCTGGCACATCATGTCTGGTTATCAAGAAAATGTTACAAAGCATAGTAAAAGGCAAAAACCCCCCACAATTTGAAGAAGTTATGACTAACATGCTAAGGGATCTTATGGGTAAGTAGACAGTGTGCACGAACAGATGGGTAATATGAATAGAGAGATGAAAATCCTAGAAAAGAACCAAAAATAAATGCTAGAGATCAGAAACACTGTTACAGAAATGGAGAATTCTTTTGAGGGTACTGCTGGTAGACTGGATATGGCTAAGAATCTCAGAAAGTGAGGACATATCAATAGAAACTTTGAAAACTGAAGAGTGAACAGAACAGACTGAAAAAAAAACCCAACAAAACAACAAAAGCAGAATATCCAAGGACTGTGGGACAACATAGGTGTAACATACATGTAATGGGAATATCAGAAGAAGAAGAAAAATATAAAAGAACAAAAGAAATATTTGAAAAAAATAATGACTGAGAGTTTCCCAAAATTAATGTCAGAAACTAAACTATAGATCCTGGAGGCTCAGAGAACATCAAGCATGATAAATGCCAAAGCAAAACAAAACAAAACAAAAAACAAGCAAAAAACCTGAAACAGAAAAAACTCAAACTATAACTAGGCATAACATTTTCAAACTACAGAAAATCAAAGAAAAAGGACAATTTTTGCAAAAAAAAAACTAGAGGAAAACAACACCTTACCTATAGAGGAACAAAGATAAGAATTAAATCCAACTTCTGCTCATAAATCATGCAAGCAAAAAGAGAGTAGAGTGAAATATTTAAAGTATTGAGAGAATAAAAAAAACAAAACACTAACCTAGAATTTCTGTACCCTGTGAATCATCCTTAAAAATGAAAGAGAAATAAAGCCTTTCTCAGACAAAGAAAAAAGAAGTTTTGTCCACCCATTTTTTTATACAGTCACAAAATAACCACTGTTCTCTCATTAGAGAGATATTAAGGTTGAGAAAACAATGGGATATATAAAACTTGACAGTTATGTCTCAGAGAGAACTTTAGTATCATATGTGAATTTAACATGAAGAAAATTGAAAACAATCCTACTAAATTTTTAGGAAGTTGTATTATGAAAGAAACCATGAAACTGCAAGTAAAATACTTTGATAAACAATTGTTAAGACAAGTTTTGTCCACCTGTACTTGCACAAATGGAAACAGACTAGATGGACTTTGGGATATTTTTTTCCTCTTGAGGAAGAGGGAGTGTGAAATAGATGCTGCAAAAAGGTACTACAAGGATATCTGGTGATCAGAGAAGTGGACCAATGCAGAGAGATATATCTTTCTGCCAAGGATTTTGCTGTCCTTTATGGTTTATAGTGTTGTCCAGCATAGGACATTATTTTCTATTCTCCTTGACTAAGTTGCATCAATGAAATATGGACCAAATTGGTCTATTCTAATTCTAAGTCTGCTTCCTCTTCTTTGATGTTAGTATACATGGAGATCTCAGAAGCCATATATTAAAGAGGGTAGAAAATCCATTGCTCTTGGTTACAAATAAAGCTCTGTTGTGTTTACCCAATGAAATTTGGAAGTTTACTTTTGATAGCAGCTATCATTACCTTTGATGTTCCTTAATCCATACGCTTATTACAGGGAATATGTTACAATGAAAGTTAATCACAGACTGAATTCTATGAAATGTGCAAAATTCATTAGCAAGAAAGTACACAAGCAGACACACCACCTGTTCTTATAAGGCATTCTTAGGCATTTTGAGAAATGCCTTGGATAAAAGGTTGACTAGAGGCAGACAAAAATGTATTCTCAGGGCAGAGTCAGCCAATACTCTACTTGAGGCTCCTCAAGTCTTCAAGTTTGTCACTACAGATTTGCTGGTTTCTTTATCCCCAAGCAGTTATTCATTCTCATACCATCTGAATTCTTAGCCTTTTGGCTAGGCAAGCAATCCACACAGAGCCCATAAAGTTGATTGTAGATCATCTTCTCACCTCTCCAATATTCTTCTGAAATGGAATTTTAAACTCTCAAGTCTTTGCTGTTTCCTACGCTTTCTGTTCACATTAAATAGATGATGTATGTGTATTCATTTATATGTTATGGTTTCTCTTTTAATATTTAGTGAGAAAATAAGTCTGCAGTAGTTTGTTCCATCTGTGCTTTAAACCTTCACCATTGGTCATAACTTTTCAATGAGACCCAGCACCTACAACTGGCCATAAGACTTCACTGAGGTTTTGTCTGCACAGAAAAAGTGAAACACCTTGTCTGCTTATTCTTTATTCCAAATTTCTTCACATGTGCATTTCATCTAGCTACATGTTATATCATATTTTATGAACCACATTGAGAAAAGTTACCATAGGTACAAAAATGCATATATATGAACTATGTCTTTCTAAAATGTGCTTCCTACTCCTCTAACTTAGAAAATAGATACTTAAAAAAGTATCCTTTTCCTAATAATTCCCAAGTATGTAACATCTTATGCCCCTTCTTCCCTTTACCATCAAATATATGGATAGTGTTATATTTTAGTTGTGGGTCAGTGCTAACACTGTGCATCTAAGAATAATTTGACCTGGATTCTAGATGTGTTTTTTAATAGCTCAGTGAAATTAGGAAAATGCCTCAGCTCATAGGGTGTCAGTTTCCTTATTGCTAAAATGAGGTAGGCAAAGTATTCAAAATTAAATGGTAAATCTTGTTCAACTACAAAATTTACTATCTGATGTTAGAATTAATCTGTGCTGATTTCACCATATACTCATTAATGAAAACCAGAGCCAGACCAAAATTAAAGCAGTGAACATAGATTTTATTCCAAAAATATACTGCCATAGGGGAAGAGAGACTCCAGAATAAAACTGGGCTAAATTCCGAATATTGGGCTTATTCTGAATAGAACTTGTGGGGATCTATAGTCAAATGGCAAGCGTGTGGGTGGGGGCAATTAGTAAATGGACAATTACTAAGAGGAGACATCAAGTCTGGGAGGATTCTGACTGAACTGACCAAACAGAATTCTTGCTGAAGGCAGGCTAGGGTGATCAGATATCATCTGGAGGATAGTGAGTATTAGGAGTGTGATCAGGTATCAATAGTGGGGATTTATCTCTAAACTAACTTAGCAAGATTCTTGCTAAAACCGGATTCTACAAGGAAGCAGATGGGTGAGTCTTGCTGGGGAGAGGGTTCAGGGAATCTGACTAAAGTTTGGTCAAGAATAGAAGCATTTGTCACACCTTAAAATTCACTATTTTTTGTTTGTTTATTTTAACAGGTTTCTGTAATGTGGACGATACCTTTTTATTTTAGGACACCTCCTTCTCTTGAAATATCAGAAGAGGAAATATTCTGATTATTGCAGTTCCTCATTGTGAATAAATTTATTATAATCACCATGCACCAGCAGTATACTTAGTATGCTTATATCTTTCAGGATTACCCATCATATGGCAAAATAACAATCCTAAAATCTTACTGTCTTACAAAACCAAAAGCTTATTCCTTGTTCATGCCACATGTTCACTGCAGGTTGGCTACAACTCTACTCTGCATCACCTTCACTCTGGTACCCAGCTAATGGAACACCTCTATCTGATGGATTACCAATTTGTGGAAGAGAAAAAAAAGAGATATATTGGGAAATCACATGATGCTTCTCAACATGTCTGCCCATAAATGATACACATCAGGTCTGCAAAATTACTGTAAGCAAAAACAAGTCTATGTCATTGGTCAGGTATCACTGAGAAGGGGAAGTAAATCTTCCTTACCATAGAAGCGTTCAATATCTGTGAAAAATAATACGGTCTACCAATGTGTGTTTGAATATATCCTCTACATAAATTTTAATTGAAGACTGATAGTAGGGATTTTTCTCTTTTAAATATGGGAAAACAAAGCTCATAGATGCAAAGCTATCACATTTTAAAAGCCTGGATTTAAAGAAAAATGCAGATCGATAGTTTTCAAAGCCCATGTTCTTAACTTGTAATCATTTGGTCAAATGTTTATTAATTGATCATATTTATCTACAAAATTCTCCTAAAAATGAGTAAGAACGATCTGAATAATGATGATGATGATGATATTGTAAACACAGTATTGGCAATGAATTTTTTTTTCTCCTTCAGTTGGATAGCTGTTGTTTCATTAACACCTGTGCTCTATATGGCTTCTAAACATTTAAAATATTGGTGTTCTGTAAGGGAAAACATTTTATAGTGATTCAGTCTTAAACTTCTGATTTCGCTCTTTTATTTTCTTAGCCAGGGATGTGGAGGAGCACTGAGGTAAAGTCAAAAAGCAGAGCAAAGAGAAAGGGAGAGGTAAGCATAGCACTTTTCCTCATTCAGAAATTGAGAATTTAACAGTTGATCAGCTATGAGAGTGTTTTGGTCGTTCCCTTGTGTTTTACATTCCACTCTGCTTAATTAATGACTCACTCTGCATTTTAATCTGGCTTCTTTGATTATTAACACAGTAGCATTTTTATTTAAGAAGAATTGCAGGGAGGTGGATGTGAGAGAGTATTGGTCCATATCTCACCCATGTTTGAATTCCTAATGTCTTGCTGATTCACATGGAGACCTCATTCTGTATTTAACACGGATCATGGTTGGTACACAGTATGAATGCTAAACTTTATTACTCTAGACTTTCTTTAGAAATTTGAAATTGTTTTTAAAAACCTTTTTTTAAGTTCCACAGATAAAGCATAAAAATTGAATATATTTCATATTCCTTGATCCGGGGCTTCCACACAGAGATATATAATCATTGATATAGAATAAGTGAGGTTTATATTAATCACCCTCAAATACCCAGGTAAAATGGTCCAGTGTTTATTTAACAAGGCATAGCTGGAAAAGGTTGCTGCTGCTCTATTATTGAATTATATTTACTACTTTTTCTTACCCTTTTATTTCCACAATTTCACTGTTATTAATCTAGGAAAACAAGAATTGAAAACTCTCTCTGTTTCTCTCCCTCTCTCTCCTTCTGGCTTTGGAGGCTATAATAAACTCCATTGAATTTATTAGTTTTGGGTTTTTTTAAATTATATTTTTACAAAACACTATACTCACATATTCAGAGGTTCTACGTTAGATTTAGTTTGTCCTTCAAAACTGGATTAGAGAGAGATGCCAACACATATGGTAACTCCTGGAAGAGTTTACAGTTTGAACAACCTACAGGAAACCATGAGTGCCACATTTCCTGTCAGTATTGGGAAGCCAAAATCTGTGTTTGGAAATGAACTTGAGCATGTACCTAAGATCTGTGCAGAAACCCATTTAGTGATCATATATAGTTTTAGAGATGACATACCCTGAGTGATATTCCAATAAAAGCTAACAAAATCTTGATTGCATTTTAATGAGTGAAAGTAATTTTGAGTTCTGCTTTGTGTTTTTTTAAATACTCTTTTTACAATTTTTAAATTCCACTCCAAATCAAAATCAAGCTCAATTTCTTGTCTCTGATAGTCTTGTCTATGCATTCCCTTTGTTTCATTTTTCTTCAAAAGACAAGAATACTTGAAATGTCTCTCCTTGATATAGTTTCCAATTTTTCGTGTGCACTCTCTGTATTTATGTAAATAAATTTGCAGCCTTTCTCATTATTAGATATTAGTTGTGAAATGAACCAGTAACATGCTAAATAAATTTTTAAACATCTACAATATATGATCTATCTATGTGAATAGGTCCTTTGATCTATCAGAAGGAACACAGCTGATAAGAAACTATAGCAAATTTCCCAATTCTGAAAGTTTCTGGCTGTTAACAATTGGCACTTCAAAGAATCTATGACAACAAAGATGGTGACAGCTAAGAGTGTATCATGAGGAGAGTTTATAGTAAACAAATATGTCCTTTGATGCCAATTTGGTTTTCTAAAGACATTTGTTATTACTGGATGGAATTTCAAAGGCTGCTTTACAAAGCCTGCTTGAAAAATTGTTCTGTGGCATTACTCTAAGGACTGTGTTTATGTATGAAAAATGGTTCATTTTTACACTTTTAAATAGATGATTATAGCTATACGTATCTTCCATTTCTATAATGTGCAGGGAGGATAACATGTCAATTTGGCCCAGAGTATGATCCCTTATGCCATGACAGATGCTTTCAGTCACTGAGATAATATGCTTAAGAGAAGATTCTCCACACTTTGGATAAACTACTCACTTCATTGCCTTTACTTTCCCAGCGTTCAGCTATTCAGCAGAAATGTGGCCTTTCTCTCTCTACAGCTTCCACTCCTCAGTCTACAGCTACACGTCAGAAACGTGGGTAGTTGCATAGCTTACTGTGTCTCTTGCCATCATTAGTTTTCTCCAATGGGGAACTGGTTACCTCATGTTTCTTCTTGTCTAGTGAAGTTTGAGACTTACTGGGATTCTTTTTTCAAACTTGGTCTCCTCTTCCCTTTAATACTCAGAGCAAGCAGTGATGAACAGTACTAGACGTGAAAATTAAATGGGCAGGTGTCTACATGCCATGAAGCTAAATTGAATAGAAGCCCAAAAGTCGAAGAGCAACAATAATTCAGGAATAAAATGAGACTTTTCTTCAATTTTGAGGGAAAAGAAAATACCTTTTGTTTACCAACCTCCTTAATTATACAGTAGATATTCCACAGGTCTAAAAGATGTGAGGGAAAACACTAAATTGAGTGCTTAGATGTCAAAAGGTAGTTGTCAAGTCCTCATGCCTCTTACTATTGGATAACTGTTTAGAGGACTTCATGTCTGAATTGGCAAGAAGAAAACAACCATAGGTCGATTATCTACCTAGTCAGTGTTAAAATGTCCCTAACATAGATAACACTGTCAAATTTAAAATTATTAGTGGACAGTTGTGAGAGAGGTTTTAATGGCTAAAGACACAATGAAGATATTTGAAAAGGCTTATGAAAGAAATGTCAGCCCAATCACAACCCCACACTCTAATAAAGATGAAGTTTTCAGAAATGATATATCTGTATTAACTTGACATTTTGTCCTTTACTTTGGCCAAAATACAAATGAGACTATTTAAAAATAGATAAAAAGGGGAGATAATTTACCTCTATCATCCTGAAACATTGGATTCTTCTTATCTATGATATCATTAGCTATATTTATGATAAATCAAACCATCATGTTTTTTTAAGTGTGTAACCAAATTCACATCACTTGCTGAAATTTTTACACATACACGTGCACATATGTTTGTTTGATGCAAAAATATCAGTATGCTTCTTATAGTGGCATACCAAGACATGAAGATGAATTGGACGTGAATCCAACCATCAGAAGATATATGTTTTATGTTTAAACCAAAAAAATTAAACAAAATGATATATTTAAAAGACAACAAAGTAAAATTGAGACATATTTACCATAAATATGTTAGAAAGTAGATTAGTATATATATGTTACTCAGTGTGGATATAAATTGGTAAGATCAGCATTAATATCCTAATATATATTTTAGGTGAAATAACAATACATATTTAATGGAGGATGAAATCCAAACATATAATCAATATATCTATAAATGTTTGCTATCATTAGTAATCAAATAAATAAATTGAAACTAGTTAAAGTATCTTTTGCCTCTCGATTTTGCAAAGATTTGAAACAAATGATAATATAAATAATTAAGGAATAAGAAAAAGGCATTTTCACATGCTACTGATGAGAGTGAAAATTAGTCCATCTTTTGGGAAACCAATTTGTCAATATTAATGAAAGAACACTTAACATTTTTTAATGAATTTTATCCCACTTTTATCCTAATTTATGTATTTTATTCATAATTTATTCCAAGGAAATTGATAGAGTTGGACATTAAGACATATATGTGAAAGTGTGCAAAATAATGTTATTTCTAGTAATAAAAACTCTAAAAATGAAAAGTTATTAAATAATACATTTATGAGACAAGATTTGGGCAGGAAAACCCTTATATTTAGAACTAGTTAGCTAACATAGACAATATGTCATAATTAATACTTAGGCACATTATAATGTTACTTTTGATATGTTATTGCTCTTGAAGGTGTAAAATACGATGTTTATTTTACTAGTTCTGCTTTGACCTTTTACAAACATTATTACACGAAGGTGTTCATGCTAGTGAGTCAAAAACGTACTGGTTTTGGGGAAGCAAAGCAGTGCACATACATGAAAAATTGGGGTCAGGAAAGTGATGAGGCTGGAACTTAGGTAGATAACCAGGAACCAAGAAGATACAAATCACACAGAAATCAGAGCAAAATAGGTAGCAAGAGCATGCAGGGCATTGACAGGAAATGAGAAATAGGTGAAGTCAAGGAGAAGAATAAGCTCTGGGACCCATAAAAAAGGACAGGCATCACAACTAGGGCAATTTTTATTGCAGCCTTGCTGAACTTTAAGCTTCTTGAAAGCAAAGACCGTCTTTTATCCCAATGGTTAGTAGAATGGCTGGAAATAATGGATGTTCAAAAGTAGAACTGAAGTAATGTACTTTTTACCCTTTAACCCTGAGACAGCCTACTCTGGATTTTTTCAGCCACTTAATATAAAAAACAATTCCCAAATGAAAATAAGTGATAATTACATAGTTACATTTTGTTTGAGAAAAGGGCAGGAACAAGTATTTTATTTTACACATGAAGGTAGATACTCTGGATTAAAAAGCATCAAAGTGAATATTTATGTGTTGTAATTTCACTTTGAATTATGCCTTTACAATTGCACTTGGTATCAATGTTGTGTGCATTTGTCCATCTCCCCACCCACACAGTGGGAGCTTCTAGCCTTGGAACATTTATTCATCTTTACATTCTTGGCTCAAGGTTGTATTGATACCTTCCACTGTTTTTAAACTAATCTGAATGCTTTTCACTTTTGGACCACTACTCCTTTCCCTTCTCTGAACCATGGTTTAAGCTGACTTAACTTCACATTCTAAGAGCTGACATGTGCCCCAGGCTTGAACAACTTTATCATTTCAGGAATAGCCCCTGACAAAAAATTAGATATGGCCAGTGAGAATAAATCCTTGAGATGGTTGCTGGAGTTCTTAGATGAAAAGCATTCTTTTCTTTTGAACTCCAAACTGTAAGTGATGTAAGCTACAATTGCATGACATAGAGAAATCCTACCTGAGAATAAAATAATAGAGAAGAGAGTAAAATGGAAAGATGAAGGGAGAGGAAAGAGAGAGAAGAGAGAGATAAATAATAGGTTTGATGATGATATTGAGCACTTAGAGCTCTGCCTAAAATCAGTCCAGATCTTCTAAATCTTTTTTTTTTAATTTTTCCCTTTTTATTGAAGTATAATTTACATACAATGTTATGTCAGTTTCAGGTGTACGAAATAGTGATTCAACATTTATATATATTATGAATTGCAGATCTTCTCAATCTTATGAGCCAATCCATTTCTTTTTTATACTTTAGTTAATTTGAACTATGTATCTTTAGCCTACAAGTGAGAAAATCCTCAAAAATTCACCAGTGGAAACTAAGAGCAGCTATAAAGGTATTATTGGTAAATTAGGAACATTTGGATATAGCCTCTATATTAGGTAATATAATTGTATAAATGTTAATTTCCTTGGGTATAGTAATCATAGTGGGGCTCTATAAATCAATGGCTTTAGGGAATACATGCTGAAATATTTAGGGAAAATGCATCATAAAGTCTGCAACTTTTATTTTTAAATGGATCAGTAAAATGTATATTTATATAGAGAGGTAAAACAGACCTGGAAAAATGTTAACAATTAATGAATCCAGGTGAATGATGTCTATGTGTTGAGAAAATGAACAAGGGAAACCTAAGTCAAAATGGAGTTGGGAAGTCGTGCAGGGAGGGCTCTCATGAACATATCACTAACTGCAGTTTACTGACCCCAGCAGGAAGAAAGATTTCCTTCTTCTGACCCAGCAACAACAAGCCACCCACTGCTTGTAGCTTAAACAAACAAACAAACAAAAAGGTCACAGCCCTCCCCAGTTTCCTCCTAAAACCCAGTAAAATCTAGTTTTCCCTTGGTCTCTTTAAACTTGCCTACGTTTTGCCATAGTTTGCTTGTCTGAAATTACAGTTCCTCTGTTATTCCCAAATAAACTCATTTTGGCTAGCTACAGACCTTGTTATTTCATTTTTAAGGTCAACAATGTTCATCGACTATTCTATTGTCTTTCAGTAAGTTTGACACTTCTTGAAATAAAGTCGGAGGGGAAACCCACATAGCAATAATTGCTGAGTAGTGCAACTGCTTTATAATAGATGCTCAGCAAAGCATGTTCCTTTACAGTTTTTGCAATATTTTATAAACTGTTTTATTCATTAGAAGTAATCAAATCTTAACCAAATTTACACTATAACTTGTTATTAACCTTGCTATCTGTGCAGAGATCAATCTGTGTAATAGCTTCTATATTTGGGAAGTGAAAGTGAGTTTTGTATAACAGAAGGAATTAAATTGTCAAGTCAGATTTGCATTAATCAGACATCTTACCCGGTACCAACATTTACTAATAATTTAAAGGGTATAAGTAACTACTAGATACATATGAAGGTTTGAGACCATCAGTACTTTTCAGTAGGTCTTTGCTTGCCACATTAGGATGTGCTCTGTCTAGATTGATATGTTACATTTCTAAGTAATATATATGGCTGGATTATGTACGTAAAGTGGAGACAACATTTCACTCCTGAAACATCTTCATTTTATACTCAGATAGTTACATAGCTTACATTACTTCTTCCAGGGAGCTATGCCTATAAATCTTCATATTCTAGATTTGTTTACCATAAGCAGTGTTAGACAAACCAGGCATATCCAGCTAAGAGCATTACATAGATAAAGGGTCTTTGATAGTAAGTATCATTAATGTGTTAGCCAAGAAGCCTGTCTTTAGCGTGTTTACAAGGAGGTTTTTCCAGCTTACCTTCCTTCTTTCTTTCCCCTGGGCACACAGCTCCTCACATTGAGAGAATGGACTGCAGAGCTGTTGCTGATCATGTTTTCCCCAGAATCTCACCTTCCTCTCCCACCCTGAAGACTCTCATATCAATTACCCATATTGGTGTCAGTTGATCTATATCCCGGTACCAGCATATGGTTTCCATTGTAAGATAGCACTGGCAGCTGGGCAGGGGGGCTGGAGAGAACTACCATTGAAAATCCCCACTCCTTGTGGTCCTGGCATGGAGAGGAAAGAACTTAAAGGATTCCTATGTCTCCCAGAGTGAAACAGTGAACTCACAGTCCTGAAAGGGACTTGCAGTGCTAGAGAGAAGAACACAAAATGTTCAGATCTGGTTGCTGGAGGGAAATTAGTTCACATGGGTACTTCAGCAGTAGATACAGAGGCACGACAAGCACAAAGATGAAAGAAGGTAAGCTGGAATTCATCAAAGGTCAGCCAGAAAAAAACCACCCTCCTCTCAATTCCTGGAAACAGAAATCAGCCCAAGGGCTAAGGCAGAAAAAGAAGAGAGAATTGTGAAATTAATATTTACCTTTAAAAGACTGAATTGTATATCGTGAATTACCTGAAACAGTACTCTTTTGAAGGAATAAAACACATTAAATTGCCTAGAATATGTTGTCCACAATTTGGAGGCTTAAGGCTAAATTAGAGATATGATTTGAGCAATAAAACAATAGTTCTTTCATTACACATGAGTCTAATGGACTACTGTAAGTTTTATGTCCTCTGAACATATATATATATATATATATATATATATATATATATATATATATATATATACACACACACATTTTTGTTGTTGAAAGCACAAATGGTTTGTATCCTGTAATGGTGCATTGAGAAACCAGAACTTGTGGATATAATCAGAAAGCATCTTTATTTTTCTCACTGGTTGTCTATTAAAAATGTGTTCAGTGATAAAGTTCTTTGTTTGCCCTTGGTTGAAAACTCAGGCAGTGTCCTGCTTTTTGTCTTACTCCTATAATAAAATGTCACACAGTTGCACTAAAAAACAACATATTTTCAGCTCAGATGTTACATACACCTTGTTCTTAATGGTAATGAAACTCATATCTGATTGAAAATGCCACCTACCTGATCTTTTGGGGACATGTCACTTGCTGGCCCCTTGCAGGAGGCTAGGATGGTATGGTTCTTCCCCTCATGCTTTTCCCCCTCCTCATTCACTTAGTTAACATTTGTGGCCAGTGGAGGGAGGAGAGTTAAGGCAACAGTTATGGCCATCACCTTATGCTGCCATAAACAAGCTTTGTACTTTCCAGCCCTGCTAGGTGTCTAAAACATACTCTGATTCATGTCAGTTATTCATTTTATTTTTACATAATCAAGGAGTGCATGCCATTTCCAATAGCAGCATTTCTTCTCCACTTGCCTGTCAAATCAACTAGCCACTCCACTTCTCTTGTTTCCTGACTCTAGATTTCTCAGATGGGAGGCACACACACATTTATGCAATGAAGCAGAGATGTATCAAGTTCCTCCTTTCTCTTCACTGAGTGACATTTTACTCACCCCACTTTGTACCACTGGAGGATAGGGCCTCACAATGCTGCCCTCTCCAAAAAACATACTCAAAGAATAGCCTCTCTCTTTTTAACCACCTTTTCTTTTTTAATCCATCATGTGGATAAAGGGGCTGAGAGTCAATCATCAATTTTGGCTAATCTTCAAGGAAACAAGAATAGTCAAAATTATATTTTTATATTCAATATTGATTGTATTTATGCCTCATCCAAAACTGAGACTGAACAAGTTTAATATTTATATGCTGGTATCTATCTATCATCTACCTACCTACCTATCTATCTATCTATCTATCTATCTACTTATCTATCATCTATCTATCCATCCACCTATATTTTTTATTATTGTGTATGTTGGCGACTTAGAACAAATTCACTCATATTAAAAAGTAACTTCTCATTTGCAATGTCCACGCTTAAGACTTCAGAAAAGAATCTATTACTTCATGTATAAAATGACTAAGTTTTGATTTGTCATCATTAGATTCTCTTCCAAATCTGACATTTTGTCCTTTGCCCATTGCTTCTACCGTGGATTCTTTTTGGAGCAAGTTGGTAGGTATGTAAATTGTGTTCTATGACTAAAATTCTATCTTTCACAATATGGCAAGGCATACAGATAAGTCTCAGTAATGAGTGTGGATAAGCTACACTGTGTTTTCCTCAATTTTCATATTGTATATACCAGCTCACTGCAGGTGCCACGTTGAATACACCTTACTACATGAAAAGCAATATAGGTGCGAATGTGAGCAGTTGGGAATTAAGATGAAGAGAAGTGGCTTAGGATACAAAATGAGAATTAACAAAATAAATAAATAAGACTGCAGGACAGTTATACCCTCCAGATCTCAAAATTATACACTGCAACAAGGAATTACACACGTACAAAATTCACTTCCTAATACTGTCTGAGTAAAGGAAGTAAATTAAGAAAACAGAAGGAAAGTAAGAAAGCAGTCTCACAAGACTGAATAACAATAAGATAATCAAGCTCCCTTGGTGCTTAGAAAACAAAGATGGTTCATATCCCTGAATAGAATCAGTCAGTTGGACATAAAGCAGAGACACGATTTTTTCATCCGCTCCCCTTATTGAATTGTATGCTTGTATGTTCTGGAGGAGTTTTTTAAGTGCACTGTTTTCCACAAGGGATATTTATTTCAAATTGTATTCATTCAGATAGAAATTTCAAGAATTCTAACCTTTAAAAAAATCACAAAATATACACATTTTTTGTTTCCTCATTTGTCTTTTAAACATGAGTATAACTTTAAGGTCATATTTTTTAAAAAAGTGAATTTGTCTTTTTGTTTCCTTGGAATCCTAAATTCTGAAAGTGATTAGAGCCTTTTGTTTTACTATCTCAACTTTCCTTAGACTATTAATGTTAACAAGGCTATTTCATGATTTTTGCCACTTGGACCTACATATCTTCATCCTGTAGTGGTTTGCACTCTATATTTATTAAAGGTATATTATTTTTGATTTTCTGTTTTTAGTCACTGCCCTCATTACATTTTATTGCTCTAGATAGACTATCACAGTCAACTATAGTCATTAGCTAATGATCCATTGTCTCTTAAAGGCAAGTTTAGAAACACAGAGATGATCATGCTGAGCAATTGAGAACTGAATACCTAACACATTATGAAAATGAAATAAAGGGAAAAATCCAATTAGATCCTCTTAGTAGGGGTCAAAAGAAGTAAGGCTTTTCATTGGTTCTAACATATTTACCATGTCGATGTACCATAGAAAAAAAGTATAATGAGCGGTGGAGAACCACATATTTATGAAGTGAGTCACTGAACAATTTCTGCAAGTTGCCACCAAACAAAATGTAAATTACAGGTAATGGCTTAATTTCAAGTCAGCTTTTACTCTTTAGTCAAACTATCTCTGTATTGCTCAACACACTCATTTCAGTATCAAAAATGATAAAAAACAGTAACAATCTTTTCAGTTTTTGCCAGAATATTCTGTTGGCAAAGAGTCACTGATCCTTATATTTAGTGTTCAGTTTCTAGAATTAATTTAATGAGGTAAGAAGTCAAGAGCACAATAGACACTTTTAATTCAGGTTCTAGCTGAATAGTTGATATTGAATATTTTTTGTGTTATTGAATAGTTGTACTTTTTCTCATTACACATTTATAACCTTATTCACAACCGTATCTCAGACCATGGTCTAATTATTCTTTACAACTTCATACTGAACATAACACTATATAATGCTGATATGGGATCTTTAACTTTAGACCTGTGACTTATGCACATAGTTTCCAGATTTAATAATATAAATTTTACCTTACCCCTAATTATTGTAATAGATGTGATAATTTAAAACAGCAGAAAGGAGACTGTCTGATGGCAACTTTTTTATTATATAATGTGGCATCTCGCATATTCTTTATTTTCAAAGTTAGACTCGTGTTACGTCTTTTAACAGCTTTTTAATTATAATTTAAATAGTTTAAATTTCTTCTTTTTTATTTTTTTTCTACTGATCTCACCCTTTTGCAATACAAAAGCTTAATTAAATTCTAATTTATTTTTCTTGCATATACCTCCCAGAGTATTGTCAATCATACCATATGTCTTGTCACATTTTGTATCTCTATAAAGCATGTTGCATGTGGCTTATGTGTTACAAGTAGTGTTTTTATATAGAGTCATCTGATACTTTAGTAAGATGTATTTAATTTCTAATTTTAGAAAAGTTAAAATTCAAAAGGTAGGAAAATGACTATGAAAGAGAAGAGTAACTAGAGAAAAAGGCTGAAATCCAGAGGGAGCAATACCATAGAAGACAGGACAGACTGAAATAGAGATAGTTAAGATAGACAGGAAAGAAGTGTCCACTCTGGGTCCCACAGGAGGAAAGACAGAGAGATGGACTAATTTTAGAGATTCTGCTTGGATGGAGGAGGAACACTGGAGGGGTTAATCTTATGTGTTAAATTGAGTACACCACAGAGTACCCAGAATTTTGGTTAAACATTATTCTGTGTGTTGCTGTGAAGATATTTCTGGATGAGACTAACATCTGAAGTGGTAGATTGAATAAAGCAGTTTGCCTTCTCCAGTACTGATGGGTTTCATCCAAACCCATAGAGGATTGAATAGAACAAAAGATGAAGTAAAAGAGAATTTGCTCTCTCTGCATGTTTTAGAGCTGGGACAGAAATCTTCTCCTGCACTTGAATTGGACCTTACATCATCAGCTCTCCTCATTCTCAGGTTCTTGGAATTGGACTGGAACTATACCACTGACTCTATGGTGTTTTATGGCACATTTCATATATATGAGTGTATATCTCTTTCTTCAGAGAACCCTTATTAATAGAGATGATTTTGGTACCAAAACTGGTTCTAGAAGAACAGAATTTTAAGGATGAGTTTTCTGAGTTTGTTCTGAAGTTTTTGACCTTGTCTCTCCAATGCTATTAGATTTATAGACACAAATAACTATTTTTCTAGTAATAAAGAGAGCACTGAGAGTTCATAGCATTAACTATTTATAAAGATTCCCAGAATATCTTCATTGAATACTCCTAATCAACCAGTTATAAGAATCAAGATGTTGAATATATACAATACTTTTAAACATTTTTGGAAAACAATCAATATAATAAAATTGACTGGTTGTTTCTCAAATTCCTGGACAAAGTGGAGAAAAATAGGATGAGCTCAGTGATTTGAATAACCAGCTCAACCATTCATAAATGACCTGGAAGCTCCTATGTGGGACATGAAGGAAACCCTTATCCCCTGTAGACCCAGGACTGAGATTGCCAAAAATCAAATACAGAATCTCATCCTGCAACTGATTGAATTAAAAGACAAGTTGAATTTCCAGTCTCATAGGGTGTCTACTCTTAAAGTGAGGTCATTGATTAAGAATGAATGGAGTCCTGTAAATTAGGATGGGTGCTCCCACACTCTGATGAAGATAGGTACATTGAGCTCCTCAATTCAGATTAGTCTTCTTTCCAATGGAAGAAGCCTCCCCACCCCCAAGGGGGAGTGGACCCTCTTCTGAAGGGATTAGCTCTGCATTACCTGAGGAGACTTAAATGTCTTTCACTGAGGCAGTTGCCATGTAAGACAATGATGATTGCCCTCAGAACCCACCACCACTATCCATCTTTGCTTCTAGACCCATATCTAGATTTAGTCCCAGCAGGCCCATAAAGGCAAGGAAGAAAATGTGACCCATAAAGAGATGTGCTTCACTACAAAAGAACTACTTGAGTTTTCTAATTTATACAAGCAAAATTCAGAGAATATGTGTGGGGATGGATACTAATGATGTGAGATAATGGTGGAAGAAATATAAAGTTGGATCAGATTAAATTTATTGATATTGGCTCACTAAGAAGAGATTCTGCATTTAATATTGTAACTCAGGAACTAAGAAGATTCTAATTATTTGAGTGGTTACTGAAACATGGAACAAAAAGTGCCCCACAGTGAGCCTACTCAGTAACACCAGACCTTCCATGGTTTAAGGTAGAAGAAGTGATTCAATAACTTAAGTAGATTAGAAAGAATGGATTTGTCATTTAAGACACACATTCACACTGAGAGGATCCAGAAGACATATGTTTTACCAATACTGAGAGAAATAAATTTGTGAGGGGACCATTGACATTTTGAAGATCCCTTGATCGCTCTTCTCTGTAGGTAGGAAAGACCTTACAATGGGAACTGTGGTCACTGAATTGGGAAACTTAAAAGCAATGGGAATAATCAAATCCTGGGATGTCAGGGACCATGTCGTGGTACTCAACCACCAAAAGCAAGATGGGTTTGGACAGAAGAGTAAAAGTAGCAATCAGAATAGTCTGACTTGCACAGACTTATGAAGTTAGATAGTTGATCATGGTGTTCCTAGAAGTGAAATAGATAGGAAACCTGCTATGTTCTCACTTGATCTGTATAGTGTACTAAATTCTTATTTTACCTGTATAAGCAGAAAAGTTCTAGGTCAAGTGAACAAAAGTCAGCCTGAATCATAAAAACAGAGAGCCACAGCCTCTTAATCAATTCCCAGACTTGAACTAGTTTACAGACCTAGAACTCCTTGAATGAAAGGGAGTCTGTGTCCCCTTGAAGAATGACCTCAGTACTCCACCAAAAATCTATACTGTTAATGTTTTCCCAGCTTCTCCAAAGGGATCTAGGATAACTGGGATCTAGGGGAAAAACATCATACATTTCAGCAATTATTGGACACTGACTATGAACTGATACTAATTCCAGGAGATCCAAAATGTCCCTGTGGCCCATCAGTTGGAGTAGGGATTTATGGAGGTCAAGTGATCAGTGAAGTTGTTGCTCAGGTTCACCTCACAGTGAGTAAAGTGGGTCCTTGAACCTTCCTTTGGTTATTCCTCAAGTTCCAGAATGCATAATTGGCATAGATATACTCAGCAGCTGATAGAATCTCCACATTGGTTTCTTGACCTGGAGAGTGAAGGTTATCATAGTAGAAAAGGCTAAATGGAAGCTACTAGAATTTCCTTTATCTAGGGAAATAGTAGGTCAAAAGAAATACCACATTCTTCCTGGCATTTCAGAGATTAGTGCCACCATCAAGAACCTGAAGGACTAGGGGTGGTGAGTCCCCCTGCATCCCTAATCAACTTGCTTATTTGAACTGGGCAGAAGACAAATGAATCTTGGAGAAAGACAGTGAATTATTGAAAACTTAATCAAAATGGTGATTCCAAATTCAGCTGTTGTACAGAGTCATTGCTTGAGCAAATTAATATATCCCCTGATACCTGGCATGAGGCTATTGATATGACAAGTGATGTTTTCCCATCTCTCTCCATAAGGATCAACAGAAGCATTTTGCTTGCAGGCAACATGACCAGCAACACACTTTTACTGTCCTATCTCAGGGGATATCAACCCTCTAGGCCTATGTCATAACTTAGTTTTCAGGGATCTTGATAGCCTTTCCTTCCATGAGATATCTCACTGATCCATTACATTTATAATATTATGCTGATTGGCTATAGGGAGCAAGAAGTAGCAACTTCTCTAATTTATTGGTAAGACATTTATGTGCCAGAAGGTAGGAAATAAATGCAACAAAATTCAGGGTCCCTCTACCTCAGTGAAATTTGGGAGTGTGTGGTTGTGTGGGTCATGCTAAGATATCTCTTCTAAGGTGAAGGATAAGTTGTTGCATCTGGCCCTCTTACAATAAAAAAAAGAGACACAATACTTAGCAGGTCTTTTTGGATTTTAGAGGCAACATATTCTTCATTTTGTTGTGTTACTCTGACCTATTTACTGAGTGACCTGAAAAGCTGCTATATTTGAGTGGGACCAGAATAAGAGAAGGTTCTACAATAGGCCCAGGTTGCTGTGTAACCTACTCTGCTGTTTTTGCTGTATGATAAAACAGCTCCTATGGCTCTTGAAGTGTCAGTGGCAGATAGGGATGCTATTTGGAACCTTTGGCAAGCCCTTGTAGGTAAATCACAGTGCAAGCTTTTTTTTTTTGAATTTTGAAGCAAAGCCCTGTCATTCTTTGTGGATACCAATTCTCCTTTCAAGAAATAACTATTGGACATTTACTGGGCTTTAGTAAAGATTGAACACTTGACCATGGGCTACCAAGTTTCTGTGAGCTCTGAGTTTCCTATCATGAACTGGGTGTTATCTGACTCACAAAGCAATATGACTGGGCAGGAATAGCTGTACTCCATCATCAAATGGAAGTGGCATATACATGATTGGGCTTCAGCATATCTTGAAGGCATATGAAGCTATATAAAGATGCGTCCTGAATGCTCATTATCTCCACTTCTGCCTTACAGCCCTCTTTCTCTCAGCCTACACCTATGACCATATGGGAAATTCTCCACACTCAGTTGACAGAGGAAGAGAAGATTTGAGCCAGGTAGACAGATGGTTCTGCAGAATATGCAGATGACACTCAAAAGTAGACAGTTGTAGCACTATAACGTCTTTCTGCGACAACACTGAAGGACAATGGTGAAGGAATATTCTTGAAATGGACAGAACTTTGAGCAGTGCACCTGACTAGAAGAAGAGAAGATCAGATGTGTGATTATAGAACAACGAGTGGGTGTGTAGCCAATGGTTTGGCTGGTGGTCAGGGATTTGGATGGAAAATGATTGGAAACTTTGTGACCCAAAAATTTGGGGAAGACGTGTGGATGGACCCTTCAGAATAGGCAAAAAATGTAAATATATTTGTGTTCCATATGAATGCTCACCAAAGTGTGACATTAGAAGAGGATTTAAATAATCAAGTGGGTAGTATGACCCATTCTGTGGATACCATTCAGCCTCTCTCCCCAGTTATGCCTGTCATCACATAATGGGTGCATGTCCATTGAATTTATTGGTCTTATGATTTTCTCCACCATCCTGAAGCAGTTGGTTTGATAGAATTGTGAAATGGTCTTTTGAAGAGTCATTTATATCTGCCAGCTAGGTGAGAACACATTGCAGGGTGGAGGCAACTTTATCCAAATATTTGATATGATCTTAACATCCAACATTTGGTGTTATTTCTCCCATAGCCAAGATTCATAGCTCCAGGAATCAAGGAGTAGAATCAATAAGCTTAGTGACCCAATATGAACATTTTTGCTTCCTGTTCTAGTAAACTTGTGCTCTGCTGAGACAGCCACAAGCCAAATTGGTAGTGGTGGGTAATGAAATAACAGGAAAACTGATTCAGATATAAAAGTTCTTCATGACCAAAAAACAATGGTGAAGAAGCAAATGACAGATGAGAAGTAAAAAACAAACACATTTCATTTAAAACTCTTGTATTTATTATTACCATTTTTATTTTTTGTCATGGTCATTAATTAGTCTCTGAATAATTTTGAACATATTTTTTCATCTTCATTGTAATTACATTATATTTAATATATTTGTTAGCAGACTTAAGAGAAAGATGGAACACTACAAAATTAGTAGTTATGAAAAATCCTCATAAAATAAACGTCTATTTGCAGCTGACAGTCAAGAGTGCCTCATTCCATGGGTTGGAAGGACTGTATTTCACCATTAAGGTGAATAATTTCCACTTAACCTTTTATTTGTTTTAACCTAGGAAAGAATGATTATAATGCCTAAAATTTATATTCATTGTTCTATTTTCAATTATTTCTTCTCTTTAATCAGTAAAGTTACAAAATAACTATTTCAGGGGAGACCTTTAAGATGGTGGAGGAGTAAGACATGGAGATCACCTTCCTCTGCACAAATACATCTGAAATACATCTATGTGTGTGACAATTCCTACAGATCCCCTACTGATTGCTGGCAGAAGACCTCAGACTTCCAAAAAGGCAAGAAAATCTCCACATACCTGGGTAGGGCAAAAGAAAAAAGAAAAAAAAGGAGACAAAAGAATAGGGAAGGGGCCTGCACCTCTGGGAGGGAGCTGAGAAGGAGGAAAAGTTTCCACACATTAGAAAGCCCCTTCACTGTCAGAGATGAGGGGTAGCAGATGGGGAAGCTTCAGAACCATGGAGGAGAGCACAGCAACAGGGGTGCAGAGGGCAAAGTGGAGAGATTCCCACAAACAGGATCATGCCAACCAGCACTCACCAGCCCGAAAGGCTTGTCTGCTCACCGGCTGGAGAGGGTGGGGGCTGGGAGCAGTGGTTCCAGCTTCGGAGGTCAGAACCCAGGGAGAGGACTGCAGTTGACTGTGTGAAACAGCCTGAAGGGGCCAAGTGCACCACAGCTAGCCAGGAGGGAGTCTGGGAAAAAGTCTGGAATTGCTTAAGAGGCAAGAGACCATTGTTTCAGGGGGCACGAGGAGAGGGGATTCAGAGCACTGCCTAAATGAGCTCCAGAGACAGGCACGAGCTGTGGCTCTCAATGCAGACAACAGAGACAGGCATGAAATGTTAAGGCTGCTGCTGCAGCCACCAAGAAGCCTGTGTGCAAGCACGGGTCACTATCCACACCTACCCTCCTGGGAGCCTGTGGAGCCCACCACTGCCAGGGTCGTGTGATCCAGGCACCACTTCCCCAGGAGAACATATGGAGCACCTAAGGCTGCTGCAACATCATGCTGGTCTCTGCCACTGCAGGTTCACCCCACATTCCATACACCTCCATCCACCCAGGCTGAGTGAGCCAGAGGAACCTAATTAGCTGCTACTTTAACCCTGTCTAGTCTGGGTGAAGAACAGATGCCCTCAGGTGACCTACACATAGAGACAGAGCCAAATCCAAAGCTAAACCACAGGAGCTGTGCAAACAAAGAAGAGAAAGGGAAATTTCTCACAGCAGCCTCAAGAGCAGTGGATTAAATCTCCACAATCAACTTGATGAACATTGCATCTGTAGAATAGCAGAATAGACAATGAATCATCCCAAAATTGAGGCAGTGGATTTTGGAGCAACTGTAGACTTGGGGTTTGCTGTATGTGACTGACTAGTTTCTGGTTTTATGTTTATCTTAGCTTAGTATATAGAGTTTATTATCATTGGATGATTTGTTTATTGATTTGGATGCTCTCTTCCTTATATATATATATATATATATATATATATATATATATATATATATATATATATATATATTTCCTTTTTCTCCTTTTGTGAGTGTGTATGTGTATGCTTCTTTGTGTGGTTGTGTCTGTACAGCTTTGTTTTACTATTTGTCCTGGGCTTCTGTTTGTCCATTTCTTTTTTTTTTTTTAATATAGTTTTTAGTGCTCGTTATCATTGGTGGATTTGTTTTTTGGTCTGGTTGTTCTCTACTTTCTCTCTTTTTTCTTTTTTTTAATTACTTTTTAATTTTTTTAATCTTAAATAATCTTTTTATTTTAATAACTTTATTTCTTTTTATTTATTTATTTTCTTTCTTTCCTTTTTTCTTTCTTTCTTTCTTTCTTTCTTTCTCTCTCCCTCTTTTTTCTTCTGAGCTGTGTGTCTAACAGGGTCTTGGTGCTCTGGCTGGGTGCCAGGACTGTGCCTCTGAGATGAGAGAAATGACTTCAGGACATTTGTCCACCAGAGACCTCCCAGCTCCATGTAATATCAAGTGGTGAAAGATGTCCCAGAGATTTCCATCTCAATGTTATGACCCAGCTCCACTCAACAACCAGTAAGGTACAGTGCTGGACACCCTATGTCAAACAACTAGCAAGACAGGAAAACAACCCCACCCATTAGAAAAGAGGCTGCCTAAAATCATAATAAGGTCACAGACACCCCAAAGCACACCACTGGACATGGTCCTACCCACCAGAAGGACAAGATCCAGCCTCATCCACCAGAACACAGGCACTAGTCCCCTCCACCAGGGAGCCTACACAACTCACTGAACCAAACTTAGCCACTGGGGGCAAGCATCAGAAACAATGTGAACTACAAACCTGCAGCCTGTGAAAAGGAAAACTCAAACAGAGTAAGTTAAGCAAAATGAGAAGACAGACAAAAAGACAGCAGATGAAGGAGCACGAAAAAAAAGCCCACCAGACCAAACAAATGAAGAGGAAACAGGCAGTCTACTTGAAAAATAATTCAGAATAGTGATAGAAAAGATGATCCAAAACCTTGGAAATAGAAGAGAAAAAATACAAGAAACGTTTAACAGGAAACTAGAAAAACTAAAGAGCAAACAACCAATGAGGAACAACACAATAAATGAAATTTAAAATTCTCTAGAATGAATCAAGAGCAGAATAACTGAGGCAGAAGAAAGGATATGAGAAAACCATAATTCAAAAAGAGACATGTACCAAAATGTTCATAGCAGCCCTATTTACAATAGCCCGGAGATGGAAACAACCTAAGTTTCCATCATCGGATAAATGGGTAAAGAAGATGTGGCACATATATACAATGGAATATTACTCAGCCATAAAAAGAAATGAAATTGAGCTATTTGTAATGAGGTGGATGGACCTAGAGTCTGTCATACAGAGTGAAGTAAGTCAGAAAGAGAAAGACAAATACTGTATGCTGACACATATATATGGAATTTAAGAAAAAAAAATGTCATGAAGAACCTAGGGGTAAGACAGGAATAAAGACACAGACCTACTAGAGAATGGACTTGAGGATATGGGGAGGGGGAAGGGTAAGCTGTGACAAAGTGAAAGAGCAGCATGGACATATATACACTACCAAACATAAGGTAGATAGCTAGTGGGAAGCAGCCACATAGCACAGGGAGATCAGCTCGTTGCTTTGTGACCACCTGGAGGGGTGGGATAGGGAGGGTGGGAGGGAGACGCAAAAGGGAGGGGATATGAGAACATATGTATATGTATAACTGATTAAATTTGTTATAAAGCAAAAAAAAAAAAAAAAAAAAAAAAAAAAGAAGAAAGGATAAGTGACCTGGAAGTTAAAATAGTGGAAATAACAACTGCAGAGCAGAATAAAAGAAAAATAATTAAACCAATTGAGGACAGTCTTAGAGGCCTCTAGGACAATATTAAAGGTACAAATTCAAATTATAGGGACCCCAGAATAAGAAGAGAAAAAGAGAGAAAAGAAGGGCCTGAGAAAATATTTCAAGAGATTATAGTTGAAAAGTTCCCTATTATGGGAAAGGAAATAGTCAATCAAGTCCAGGAAGCACAGACAGCCCCATACAGGATAAATCCAAGAAGAAACATGCCAAGAAACATTTTACTCAAACTATCAAAAAATAATACAAAGAAAAAAATATTAAAAGCAGCAAGGGAAAAATAGCAAAGAACATACAAAGGCATCCCCATAAGGTAAACAGCCGATCTTTCAGCAGAAACTATACAAGGAAGATGGGAGTGGCAAGAAATATTTAAAGTGATGAAAGGGAAAAGCCTACAACCAAGATTACTCTACTCAGCAAGGATCTCATTCAGATTCAATGGAGAAATTAAAACCTTTAGAGAAAAACAAAAGCTAAGAGAATTAAGCACCACCAAGGTAGCTTTACAATAAATACTAAAGGAACTTCTCTAGGCAGGCAACACAAGAGAAGGAAAAGACCTAAAATAACAAAACCAAAAGAATTAAGAAAATGGTAATAGGAACATACATATTGATAATTACCTTAAATGTAAGTGTATTACATGCTCCAGCCAAAAGACAAAGAATGGCTGAATGGATACAAAAACAATAACTGTATATATGTTGTCTACAAGAGACCTACTTCAGACCTAGAGACACATAAAGACTTAAAGTGAGGGTATGGAAAATGATATTCCATGCAAATGGAAATCAAAGAAAGCTGGAGTAGCAATTCGCATATCAGACAAAATAGACTTTAAAATGAAGACTATTATAAGAGACAAAGAAGGACACCACATAATGATCAAGGGATCAATTGAAGAAGTTATAACAATTGTAAATATTTATGGACCCAAAATAGGAGTACCTCAATACGAAGGCAAAAGCTAACAACAATAAAAGGGGAAATCGACAGTAACACATTCATAGTAGGGGACTAACCACTCCATTTTCACCAATGTACAAATCATCCAAACTGAAAATAATTAAGGAAACACAAGCTTTAAATGATACATTAAACAAGATGGACTTAATTGATATTTATAGGACATTCCATCCAAAAACAACAGAATACAATTTCTTCGCAAGGGCTCATGGAACATTCTCCAGAATAGATCATATCTTTGGTCACAAATCAAGCCTTGGTAAATTTAAGAAAATTGAAATCATATCAAGTATATTTTCCGACCACAATGCTATGAGACTAGATATCCATTACAGTGAAACAAATCTTTAAAAAACACAAACACATGGAGGCTAAACAATACACTACTTAATAACCAAGAGATCCCTGAAGAAATAAAAGAGGAAATCCAAAAATACATAGGAACAAATGAAAATGAAAACATGAGGAACCAAAACCTATGGGATGCAGCAGAAGCAGTTCTAAGAAGGAAGTTTATAGCAATACAATCCTACCTCAAGAAATAAGAAACATCTCAAATAAACAACCAAACCTTACACCTAAAGCAATTAGAGAAAGAAGAACAAAAATCTCCAAAGTTAGCCAAAGGAAATAAATCATAAAGAGCAGACCAGAAATAAATGAAAAATAAATGAAGGAAATGATAGCAAAGATCAATAAAACTATAAGCTGTTCTTTGAGAAGATAAACAAAATTAATAAATCATTAGCCAGACTCATCAAGAAAAAAGGGAGAAGACTCAAATCAATAGAATTAAAAATGAAGAAAGAGAAGTAACAACTGACACTGCAGAAATAGAAATGATCATGACAGAGTACTACAAGCAACTATATGCCAATAAAATGGACAACCTGTGGGAAATGGACAGATTCTAAGAAAAACACAAACTTCTGAGACTGAACCAGGAAGAAATAGAAAATATAAACAGACTTATCACAAGCACTGAATTTGAGGCTGTGATTAAAAATCTTTCAACAAACTGAAGCCCAGGACCAGATGGCTTCACAGGTGAATTCTTTCAAGCATTTAGAGAAGAGCTAACAACTATCCTTCTCAAACTCTTCCAAAATATGGTAGAGGGAGGAACATTCCCAAACTCATTGTATGAGGCCACCATCATGATGATACCAAAACCAGACAGAGATGTGACAATGAAAGAAAACTACAGGCCAATATCACTGATTAACATAGGTGCAAAAACCCTCAACAAAATACTAGCAAACAGAATCCAAAAACACATTAAAAGGATCATACATGATGATCAAGTGCAATTTATCCCAGGAATCCAAAGATTCTTCAATATACTCAAATCAATCAATATGATACACCATATTAACCAGTTGAAGGAGAAAAAATCATATGATCGTCTCAAAGATGCAGAAAAAGCTTTCGACAAAATTCAACACCCATTTATGAAAAAAACCCTCCCCAAAGGAGACGTAGAGGGAACTGTTTAGTTTATACCATGTGTTTGCATTTGAATAATCAATATTGTGAAAATGACTCTACTACCAAAGCAATCTAGAGATTCAATGCTATCCCTATGAAACTACCAATGGCAATTTTCACAGAACTGGAAGAAAAAATTTCACAATTTGTATGGATACACAAAAGACCCTGAATTGACAATGCAATCTTGAAAAAGAAAATCACAGCTGGAATAATCCTGATTTCAGACTATACTACAAAGCTACAGTAATCAAGACAGTATGGTACTGGCACAAAACAGAAATATAGATCAATGAAACAGGATAGAAATCCCAGAGATAAACCCATGCACATATGATCACCTTACTTTTGATAAAGGAAGCAAGAAGTTACAATGGAGAAAAGACAGCCTCTTCAATAAGTGGTGCTGGGAAAACTGGACAGCTACATGTAAAAGAATGAAATTAGAACACTTCCTAACACCATACACAAAAATAAACTCAAAATGGATTAAAGACCTAAATGTAAGGTCAGACAGTATAAAACTCTTAGAGAAAAACATAGGAAGAAAACTCTATGACATAAATCACAGCAAGATCCTTTTTGACCCACCTCCTAGAGAAATGGAAATGAAAACAAAAATAAACAAATGGGACCTAATGAAACTTAAAAGCTTTTGCACAGCACAGGAAACCATGAACCAGATGAAAAGACAGCCTTCAGAATGGGAGAAAATATTTGCAAATGAAGCAACTGACATAGGATTAATCTCCAAAATATACAAGCAGCTCATGCAGCTCAACATAAGAAAAGCAAAAAAACACAATCCAAAAATGGGCAGAAGATCTAAGTAGACATATATCCAAAGGATATATGCAGATTGCCAACAAATACATGAAAGGATTCTCAACAACACTAATCATTAGAGAAATGTAAATCAAAACTGCAATGAGGTATCACCTGACACCAGTCAGAATGGCCATCATCAAAAAATCTACAAACAATAAATGCTGGAGATGATTTGGAGAAAAGGGAACTCTCTTGCACTGTTGGTGGGAATGTAAATTGATACAACCACTATGGAGAACAGTATGGAGGTTCCTTAAAAAACTAAAAATAGAACTACCATATGACCCAGCAATCCCACTACTGGACATATACCCTGAGAAAACCATAATTCAACAAGAGTCATGTACCACAATGCTCATTGAAGCTCTATTTACAATAGCCAGGACATGGAAGCAACATAAGTGTCCATCGACAGATGAATGGATAAAGAAGATGTGGCACATATATATAATGGAATATTACACAGCCATAAATAGAAACAAAATTGAGTTATTTTTAGTGAGGTGGAAGGACCTAGATTTTGCCATCCAGAGTGAAGTAAGTCAGAAAGAGAAAAATAAATATCGTATGCTAACCCATACATATGCAATCTAAAAGAACAAAAAAAAATTGTTCTGAAAAACCTAGGCACAGGACAGCAATAAAAACGCAGACATAGAAAATGTACTTGAGGCCACAGGAAGGGGAAAGGGTAAGATGGGACGAAGTGAGAGGGTAGCATGGACATATATATACTACCATATGTAAAATAGATAGCTAGTGAGAAACAGCCACATAACATAGGGACATCAGCTTGGTGCTTTGTGACCTACTAGAAGGGCAGATAAGGAGGGTGAGAGGGAGATGCAAGAGGGAGGAGATATAGGGATATATGTATATGTATAGCTGATTCTCTTAGGTATAAAGCAGAAACTAACACAGCATTGTAAAGCAATTATACTCCAATAAAGATGTTAAAAAAAAAAAACCTCTTTCAGTTTAGACTGGTCCTATTGCTCATAACTTACCAAAGAGATAAATGTGTGCTGAGAGATTTGACTTGTGTTGACATGAGGAAAAGACGAGTACCAGGAGGTACACATTATTTGTTACTGAATCATATCACTTCCCCACTACACAAATAAACACTTTCTTACTGCTTGGCTGAGTGAGTTATTGCCTTTGTGTCTTTTGCTAAAAATAAGGACAAGGAAGCTGATAAATTTCTAATTATTTCTCTGTTAAACATGCTTTAATTTGGCATTGTTAAACAGAAAAAAAAAACTTACTTACACTAGCTGAATTGGAAATGTCTTTTGAAAGCAAATATTTTCCAGTATGTTTTATTGCATTTGCTTATTGTTTCTTTGAATTTGGTGGTGTGCATCCATGGGTTCCTGTGTGCCTGTGTGTGTGTTTTGAGTTTTCCTTTTATGAAACTTAGTAGAGAGACATGGCATAGATCCTGATGATATTCATAATATATTTTTTAAGATTATGATGTTAATTTGGAGTGGCTGAAATTGTCATTTCGACACATTCGTGCTCATCCCAAAGTACTGCTGTGGTAATTTTTCAGAAGGGCTTACATTATCAGAAAGTGAAATTCTATTTGCTCAATGCAACCACACTGTTGGGAAAACAGACAACAATGCTGTGAAACCTTAGGTCTCAAATCATTAGATAGAAATATCCATGAAAAATTTTCAAGCTATAAATAATTAACACTTTGTTAAACATTATTTAATTAATATTGGGTGAAATTATTAATTATTTGTAGGTTTTATTGCTTTATATTAATAGAATGGAAAATTAAGTAACATATATTGAAAAGTTATAGTATGTCAAAAAAATTACATACTCTATCTGAGAACCACATTTTACAGATGTATAAATTGATGATCAGAAATCTTAGGTGAGAGGTTAAAATTTAATGTCTTTCTCTCCAGTGATAAGGATATTTAAACCAAGTTTTCCATTTTATCATGATGCCTTCTAATATTTGGAGTATGTCTAACTCCCAGGACTATAGAAATGGCAGGAAGCCAATTCTGAAGCTCAATTATTACAGTCAAATATATGGAATATCTTTCTGGTTTGTGCATTTCACAATTGCCAAATATAGCATAATGTATTGTTCTCTTTAATTGCATAAGTTCCATCATTCAAATTGCTAGAAACCTTAAGGATTAAATAGGTATCTCTTCTTCTAGTGATATTCTAAGTCACTAAAGTGATCAGTCATAGGTGAGTCCTGATTTTTCTTTTTTCAATCCATTAATGTACTAATGAGCATCACTTGTTACAGAGAAAATATCTAGCAAGGAGAAATGACCACTTCTCTCTTCTCAACATTATGTTAGAATGTGAAATTAACTCAGGACCAAAACTCCCTTTAAAAATTTCAGATGAGTTTTTAAACAATTTTCAAGCAATGTTTCTTTATGGATATTTCAAACATATTAAGTTGAGAATTTTACAATGATTGCTCATACACCCAGCACTACAATTCTCCCTGCAACGTTTCATATACTTGTTCTATCACAGAACTTCCCTTTATCCATTCCTCTATCCTTCCACAATCTATCTCTTTTGGATGAATTTTAAAGAAAATCGCAGATGTTACTACACCTCCTCCTGAATGTTTTATTATGAATATCATTAACAAGAGTTCACTCTTCTATTTTATATACAATAAAATGGATAAATTTTATAAACATATGCTGTTTTGACAAATGTATAACTGGATTGTGCACAAAACATATATAACCCAAACTCCTATGTAGAACATAGACCATTATTCCCATCCTGGAAGGATTGCCCATCGCTCTGTCTAGTAAGTTCTTGCCCCTAATACACTCTATGAAACCTCTATGCTCATTTTTTCCTGCCATATATTAGTTTTCCTTGTTTTAAAGCTTCATATGTGGAATCATTATAACATGTACTCTTGTGTAATGCTTCTTTCAAACAGCATATTATTTTTTTCTTTTTTTATGAGTATAGCATTTGTTTTTTTACCCCACCACTCAGAAAATGTTACTTTTATTCCTCTAAGTTATTAAGAATTAGGTTATTTTCTCTTAGATAAATTGGTAGTATTTAGTTTAATTACAAGCAATGAAGAGATGTTACTATTGTCCCTTTTGATTCTGAAATTTCTTAAATATTCTTTTATTTTTTCATAATCATAAACTTCATTCTTCTTCATTCACTTTTAGTCAATGATGTCACGGTGACATGAATCGCTTTTGTTTTTCAATCCATTTTTTCCCCCACTTCCATGCCCTCTCTCTCTTTAATGCTCAGACTACATCCTTCTTCATTTAACCCCTTATGACTCTAAAGTAAAGCATGCTTGAGATTAAACAGTGAAAATATATTCTTCTTAATGACATTCTCTTGTTAAATTTTGAAATGCAGGAAAACTTTTTCTAATCATCCTGATACTTTAAAATAGAAACTAACTAAACGTTAACAATGTCTCTTCTACAACAGGCCAGTAATAGATGCTGTTGGTTGTCCATTATGATCCCCTGTGCTGAGGAGGTTGATACATTCCTCTGCTGCTCTGCGTTTTGGTCGCTGAGAGTTCACAGTCGTGGTCATCACTAGAGAATTTTTCAGGACCAAGGGATACATTCTCACCTGGAAATTCCTGGGAGGTTACAACTTCTCTAGAGGGTGTTCATAGCCAATGACTGGCATGAAAAAGGGTGGTCCTCTTGTACCACGTGAGACTCTCTCAAAGGTGCCATTCATTCCCGGAGTTCACCACAGGATCCAGCAGAGGCTAGACTTCAGCTAAAACCATGCTTTGTTTACCTTTTCCTTGCATCCTGTCCTGCTTACAGGAATCTCCTGAGGGCACACTCTCAGTAAATCACTTCAGTGAATCTCATTCAAAGACCTAACTCTCTGGGAACCCAAATTAAGTTATCTCCCCTACTTTTCTTATTTCCTGGTAACCTATTATGATTCAGAAGTTAACAGGAATGGATTAGTTAAAATTTGTATTCTTTTTGGAATATTTGTAAAATATTTTCATCATAGATAATTTTTCATGTAATGAGTATTTTAAAAATTACAAATGTGAAGATGTATATATCAGTTTTTTATAATTTTCATTTTCTTTGTTATGCTGCTTTTCCCCTTTAAAAATGTTGATATTTGTCTTCTTTCTTCTTTTTGATTGTGTTTAATAAAGTGTCAGGATTTCTAATAACTTCACATTGTATGTGCATATTATACCTCTTAGTTACATAAGAATGAGTAAATTATACTATTATAACAGATACTTTTAAATGTATAAAATTATGTATATAAAAGATGACATTAGGTATCTTACAAAATATAGTAGATTGATTTCTAGAACAAGAAAGACTTTGAAAATATATCTAGACTTTATAAAATGCCAACAATTATCAAAATTTATACTTAGAATTTCTTTTAAAATAAAAACAGTCTATAAAAAATGTTTCAAAGTATACAGTTTTTAAATATTTATTTATTTGGTTGCAGTGGGTCTTAGTTGTGGTAGACAGGGTCCTTAGTTGCAGCTCGCTGATTCCTTAGTTGTGATACCATGGCTCCTTAGTTGTGGTACATGGGCTCCTTAATTGTGGCATGCATGTGGGATCTAGTTCCCTGGCCAGGGATTGAACCTGGGTCCCCTACATTGAGGGTGCAGAGTCTTATCCACTGTGTCACCAGGGGAATCCCCAGAGTATATATTTCTTTAAAGGAACTTGTTAATATACTTGTTGATTCTTCACTAGATTGTAGTAAACAAGGAGCTTGGAAGGAATTGCAAGCTCCCTGAACTGCTAGGACTACAAACATTTTTATTCCTGTTTCTACAGTCTTGTCTTCAATTTATGATGAAATGGCAGTTAAGTAAGGTTGAATGGACTATTCATTTCTGTCTAAAAAACCCTACCATGAATTAGCTCTTAGTGTGGACATGCTTTTAAATTTTAGCCAGTATATTGTGCAAAATTGGATTTTATATGTGAACTTTACATCACCGAGAAACTGTGCAAGGGATTACAGTCAAAGAGGATGTGACATTTTATATCAAAGAAAATGTTGAATTTATTTTTAAACTTTACCTGGATTAGAAGAAAAAAGAGAGCCTTTCCTGTGAGGAAAACCACACCAGCAAAATTAAGTAAATTAAACTTATTTTTCTATTTAAGAAAAACAGTGTACATGTGTCACACTAATAAAATGATTTTAAACGTCACATAAACTTGGTAACTTACAAGTATATGCATGTCTTTCTGCAAGTATGCATGTATCTTATATACATACATATTTATCTATTTTCTGAAATTTTGACATTCTGTAACATGTTCCTAAGGATTTCTAGTGACTTTATTACAATTAGCTATGGTTAAAATTTCTTTTACTAACAATTCAAAATCAGGAATGAGTTGAAGATTAATCTTTACTTAGGTCATTGATGACTTAGACTTTTATCCTGATCAAATAATTTTAATGAAATCAGTTATCTTTTCTTAGAAACTTGTTTTCATCCTGTAATTTCAGAAAGAATATAGTCGATTTACATTATAGACAACAATTCTTAAGATTCTAGCAAAGGATGACTAAAACATGACTAGCTAATTTTATTAAATGTACTTTATACTGAAAATCCACAATTTCTGTGAATTTTTTTCTCATTTTTTCATTAAACCATAGTTTTGTATTTAATTAAATCTGTCCTATCATCTATGTATAGCCTAACACTACTTGGAAACTTTATATTAATAAATAAATTTGTCCATAATGTAATAAATTGGGGAATATTTCTGAGAAAATTAGAGGAATGTGAACATAAATTTTCATTAAAGTGATAAAATATATTCAATGTATTTCATCCTTTAAATATATCTGAATTTTAACATATACTCATTTTGTCCCAAAGAATAAAACATTTTAAGACTTTAAAATGTTTTCTCATATTTACATACATCAAATTCTTTGTTATAGAAATAATAACCTGCTTGTTTCTTCACCCATGAAGGTGTGTTCATCCTAACAAGACTTCACAAACCCCATTATGAAATGTTTCAAATCAAACGCTGGTTCTTTTAATTCATACTTCAGAAAAGTGTGTATCTGGCAAAATATCGTTTATAATAAATGGTGTGGATCATGCTTTTTTTGTCTACTAAAATAATTCTAATAACTTTATGATGGTGGGGGTAACCTTGTAGTTAAAAGTGACAGTTTGAGGATTACACAAACTTCTTTTAAAAAAGAATGCATTAAATGAAAACAATCTATTGTTTATTTATTTATTAAAAATTTCCCAAGCCAAAATAAGGATTTACAAAATAAATTGTATCATTTATTTTAACATCAGTTATATTTAGAATTTAAATATCATTTACACTCACATCTATTGCCTAATAACTAGTGATTTCTATTTAAAAACCAATTAATCAAAAAAATAACATTAAAGTTCAAACACATATATATATTTTTTCACTATTAGCTAATCATCAGTCATTGGATAGCTTCATTTGAAATCATTTACTATAGATTTAGTTTATATTGTTACAACTGTCTGAAAGTATTATCTTTAACATCTTTCATTTTCTTTATGTCTTCTTTAATTCTATATATCCTATCTGCAAAATTTTTATTGATTGTTATTACAGGGTATGTTTTTTTTTTCATATTGTCCATTCATTCTACTAACATTCATTTCTTATTAAAATTACTTAGCTAAATAATACTGAATGTTTCCTTTAGGGAAAATAGGGAGAACTTGGACATTCTTTTCAAAATTTGTTTTATTGAGACATAATTGACTTATAAGATTGTATTACTTTTTGGTGTATAACATAATGATTTGATATATATATATATATATAGTGAAATAATCACCACATTGAATCTAGTTAGCATGCATCATATCACATACTAACAAAATTTTATTTTTTCTTGTGATGGGAAATCTTGAAATTTACTCTTTTAGCAGCTTTAAAATATACAACACAGTATTATTAACTGGAGTTACAGCCCCAGGATTTATTTTAAAACTGGGAATCTGTAGGTTTTGACCACCTTCACCATTGTCAAATCACCTCCCTCCCCCTACCTCTGGCTACCATAATTTTTTTCTGTCTTTGAATTTTTTTGCTTGTTTGTTTATTTTTTCAGATTCCATATATAAATGAGATTATATCGCATTTGTATTTCTGTGTCTGATTTTTTCACTTATCATAATGCCTTCAAGGTTCATCCATTTTGTCACAAATGGCAGGATTTCCTTCTTTGTTATGGCTGAATAATATTCTATTGTATGTATATATCACATTTTCTTTATTTATTCATCCATTAACAGGCACTTAGGTTGTTTCCTTGTCTTGGTTGTTGTAAATAATGCTGCAATAAACATGAGATTACCTTTTTGGGTTATTGTTTTGGGCATTCTTTTATCTTAGATTGTTAGACAGTTTAACAAACTGAACAGTAAAAAAATTACTTAATTGAAGGATATTTATATAAGGTAATACAAATCTACTTACTTGCTTAATAAAATATCATGTTATTTAATATCCAGGTCTAAAGTTACTATCAAGGTTACCCATTCTTCATATTCTCATTCTTTCCATATACATAACTCTATGTTGATATTTTTTATTATTTTTCTTGAAATTACTCTCTTCTGGAATGGAGGTTGTCTTTATTCCTATTACTGGAATGAAAAATGAACATAACCATGCTCTAAATAAAATGCTTAGAAACTATTATTGACTTATTTTATTAAACAATTCCCTCATTTCCTCTTTATTCTTCCAAAATTTATTCTGTTTGTTTAAAAAATCTACTCAACTTTTTCCTTATAAGCAATTCCAACCTCAAAATATTTTTATCCAAAATTCCTGACATCTTTTTTACAATATTTTTTTCTTCTCACAGTATATTTTTTAACATTTTATTTTGAAGAAAGAAATAGTATAGACTCATGGGTGTTTGCAAAGAAATGCACAGAAACGTCTCATACAGCATTTTCCCATCCTCTCACAATGTTAACTTCTTACACATTATAATACAATATGAAAATCAAGAAGTTTACATTGGTGCAATGTATAGAATTTAGTAGATTTCACTTGTTATATATGCACTCATTGTGTGTGTAGTTCTATGTGACTTTAGCTCATATCTAGACTTGCATTACCTCTACATCAATCAAAATACTCAATCAGACAATCACAAGACTCCTTTTGTTACCCCTTTATAACCTTCCTATCAAGTGCTGGCATCCATTAATCTGTTATCCATCTCTATAATTATGTTATTTCATAAATGTTACATACATGGAATTGAGATTGGCATTTTTCATTTAAGGTTCATCCAATTAGTTACATATACCAGTAGTCTATTCCTTTTTATTGTTGAGTATATTCCATGGTAATACAACAGTTTGTTTAACCATTTATCTACTAATGCTGCTATGAATTAAACTAGCTGTTAAACCAGCTGCTAGAATAATTGTACTATTCTACATTTCCATCAGTACTGTATGAGTGATCTGGTTTCTCCACATCATTGCCCACATTTAGAATTATTATTTTTCATTTTAGAGTAAGTTCCCTACATATGAATGAGTTCCATTCCAAGAGCACGTTTGTAAGTCCAATTTGTTCATAAGTCCAACAAAGTTAGCATAGGTACCCAACTAACACAATTGGCTACACAGTACTGTACTGTAATAGGTTTATAATACTTTTCACACAAATAATACATAAAAAAACAAATGGAAACAATAAAGAAAACATTTTTAATCTTATAGTACAGTACCTTGAGAAGTACAACAGTGAAGTACAGCAGCTGGCATACAGGGGCTGGCATTGAGTGAACAGGCAAGAAGAGTTACTGACTGGAGGTGGGATATGGTAGAGCTGAAGGATCACCAGCAATAGGAGACAGAGGGCAAGCTGCAATTTCATTCACACCTGATATTGATGACACAGGTTTTTGTTCCTTGCTGGATTCAATTCTATCTACCCTCTTGAAAAAACGATTCAGTGATGTCTGGGTAGTAGCTCTTTTTTTTTTCATAGGTGACACGGTAGGCCTGGATTGCATTCTGAATGGCTGCTGCAACCTTCGTGTTCCATTCTATGCTCAGATTCAGTGCCTCAAAAACTAACAGTGCCTCCTCAAATAAAGAAAATCCCCTTTCCATTACTTGTGTCATGAATCTCTTTGGTTCTTCAGTTACTTCTTCCTCTTCCTCTTGTCATCCTTTCTCTGGCCCTGCTTCTATCAGGTCTTCATTAGTAAGCTCCTCGTGTTGCACAGCAAGGAGTCCAATGAAGTCATCCTCTTGAAGATCTAGCTTAAGATACTCTACTACTGTACTCTATACTGCACTGTAAAGTACACAAAAGCACAACCACTTGTAGAGAATGCACGCACTTGAAAATGTGCAACAGACACGTGACCTAACTTACTTGACTGGACACGGGACCACATGGTTGCATCTTTGAAAGTTCACTACTTGAAGATTCGTATATAGGGGACTTACTGTATCCATTCTGATAGTGTATAGTTATACCTCATGATGGTTTTAATTTGTATTTCTCTAAAGGCTAGTGATGTTGAGCATATTTTTGCCTGCATATTTCCCATCTGATTACCCTCTTCAGTGAAAGCTCCATATATGTATTTTGTTGTTGTTTTGTTGTTTATTTCCCAATTCTAATTGATTTGTTTTTTGAGTTTTTTTTTTTTTTTTTTTCTTTTTGCTGTATGCGGGCCTCTCACTGTTGTGGCCTCTCCCGTTGCGGAGCACAGGCTCCGGATGCGCAGGCCCAGCGGCCATGGCTCACGGGCCCAGCCGCTCCGCGGCATATGGGATCGTCCCAGACCGGGGCACGAACCCGTATCCCCTGCATCGGCAGGCGGACTCTCAACCACTGTGCCACCAGGGAGGCCCATGTTTTTTGAGTTTTGAGAGTTATTCACATATTCTATATACAGGGTCTTTGTCAGATATGTGATTTGTAAATATTTCCTCTCAATCTGCCATTTGTCTTTTCACCCTTTTAACAGGATCTTTCATAGAGCAAAATTATTTCATTTTGATGAGTTCCAGTTTATTAATATTATCTTTAAAAATCGGGATTTAGTGTCAAGTACAAAAACTCTTTGACTAGTCTTAGGTTCCAATGATGTGCTCTTGTGTTCTAGAAGTTTATAATTTTATGTTTTACACTTAATTCCATGATCCATTTTGACTTAATTTTTATAAAATTTTGAGTTTTAGTATAGGGTTCATTTTTTGCCTGAGGTCTCCTCAGTGTTCCAACACTAATTGTTGAAAAGGTTTTCCCTCCTCTGTTGAATTGTATTTGTTCCTTTTTCAAAAATTAATTGCACAAATTTGTTGAGATCAATTTTCTGGGTTCTGTTTTCTGTTTTATTCATTCACATGTCTACCCCCTACAAATACCACTCTGTCTTGGTTTCCATAACTATATGTCAGGCCTTAACCTCAGGAAGAATGATTCTTCCCACTTTATAATTCTTTTTCAAAATAGTTTAGGGTATTTTAGAACCTTTCCCTTTCTTTTTTCAAAATCATTATTCTCTAAAACTTCACCTGCCACATTGTTAATATTTCTAACACATATTTCTAATACTCATTGTTTCCCAATATTTTGGGCCTTTGACTTTCTTATTCATTATACTTTGACTAAGAAATGTTGTGGAGGCAACATTATGATTTAAAAATGTGTTTTCCTTCTTAATACAAAGTCGAATTTCTTCTCTATTCTCATATAACTCTTGTCTTTTAAATGATTTCTTTCATTCTTTCCTATCAATTTACTTTTGCATCCTCATCCTATTGCTAAAGTAGAAAACACTGAACATTTACTCAGTCCATCATTTCCTGTTTTGATTTTCACTTGCCTCCATGCACATTTCAACTTATGCGTTAACTGCTTCAACAGTATACTCTGGACAGGATGTATCACCAAAACAGAACTTCTGTCTTTCTTGCCTGGTTGAGTCCTGGACTACAGTAATATCCATATCTCATTTTACCCTCCTTTACTACAGCTACTGGGTAGCCCAAAAAAGAATCATAAAATAATTTACATCTCCTGATCCTCTATACTTCTTCTATTCATCTTGTATTGATTTATTGGGAACATATCCATTCCAGAGCTTTCAAACTCTCTCCTCCCCTTTTATCAAAATTCCCATCTCTACTCTGTAGGTGGTTTCACCTCCTAATTTTCCTGGGATCTGAGTTGCCCTTATCCTTTCCCTTAACTCCCTTCTTTCCATCTTAAAATAATTTCTCTCTTTTCTTCTTTCACCCTGCTGTTTCTGCTTTCCCCACCCCTGTATTTAAAAGAGAAGTATTCACTTTATTCCTTCTCAAACTAAACTTTTCTACTTTGGATTTTGGATTCCAAGAATATCAAATATAAGTAATGGATTATTTTCCCATTAAGATGTGCATACATTTATTTAAATGTTTCAGCTTAAAAATACGAATTCCAGTGAACTCCAAATTAAGAAAAAGTGATTAATTACACATTTTATTTCATTGATTCATGACTCTCTACCTAATATATATATATATATATATATATATATATATATATATATATATATATATATATATATATAATGACTATGTCTCTACTAAAGTCTCTGAATAACTCATTAAAGCATTGACACAAAATGATCAATCCCCCTGAGCTCTCTTTAATTTGTCATTGCACCTTCTCTTCTTTCTTAAGCTCTTCTCTTTGTCTTACAGGAATTTTGTATATTTCCATTTTTTTTTCCTTATGTGTAACATTCTTTCTTTGTAACTTTTAGTAACTCTTCTTTATTTCCTTGGCATAGCTCAATAGCTCCTATAAATAATGATTTTTACCTTCTCAGGTTTACTCTTTTTATTGAAAAGAAGTTTTGTTTGTGTGTTTGTTTTATCTGTTTCTATGACCTCGCATTATCCTTATTTAGACAAAATTAATTTTAAACCTTACTGACCTCTCTCACACCATTCCAGTTATGTATTTTCATCAGCCATTTTTGAAGATCTCTCATATGGATGACTGCCCAGTATCAATTGCTAACCCTTCAAATAGCAACTCTCATAATTCTTGTTCAATTTGTTTCTATAACGTTTCTATCATTAGCATCTTTATTTAATTTTTGTTGTATATAAGATTATTAAAATAGCTTTCTTATTCATTCATCTTTCCAATCTAAATCTCCCTTCAATACATCCTAATTCATAAATCATCTTTTATTTCTTCTCACATTATTTATCCAAAAATCATCAACCATTTCTCACTGCCTACTAAACTAATTTAGAAATTTTCATTTTGTGAGTCAAGAATATTGAGGGTTTTTCCCCACCTTAACCATCCATCTATGAAAACTGATGGATTCAGAAGAAAAAAAAATCAAGATTAATCTCACTAATCCCTGGGATCAGACTGTTTAAGGTTTCAATATCTGCTCTACCATTAACTTGAAATAAATTGTGTCTCAGTTTTCTCATTTGGAGAATGAGGGAAATGATAGTATTTACCACACAGAGTACTAAAAGGTTTAATGGGAAAATGTGGGAAAAGATCTTTGCACAGTCTCTGGCACACAGTAGACAATCAGTAATGTGAACCATTATTTCTTATTTTAAGGCCACTATATCACTGGAAGAGCTTGAGCGTATTTATTCTTGCATATACCCAGACATTTTCAGAAGAGTTTAAGGATATGTACAAAGAGAAAGCATTATTACATTTTACTTCACTGCAATTTTAAACAAGAATCGTAAACAGAAGGAACAAAATGCAATGTAATATTTGTTATTGCTAATTGTATCTTTTATTTCACCAAGGTTCATGAAATTTGGATTTTTCTTTAAGTTTCCATTTAACTTTTATTACTACAGTATAAAATGTTTATGAGTGATATTTATTTATTATTTTTTTAATCTATTCATTTCTTATATATTGAGGATATATGGCAGGCCATTGATGCCATGTCATTGATTTATGAACCTTTTCTTGAGCTCTTATTTTTTATCCAAAATATCAGCAAAGTTCAAATGTTCTTTCTGTACATTATGTACCACTGAATTAATGTAAGCTTGAATTAATACCCAGATGATTTGTGATTCCATCATATACACTGTCATATAAAGATCTATTTGATGGTCTTTCTCCCTGGGTCATTTTTTTCCATATAACTTATGCTTTATTAAACATTTCATCAGTATTTTCTGGTGATATTGGTATTTTAAACTGCACATACTCTGAGAGTATTTTCATAGTTTTGAAGACTACCTTGAACATTTCTCCACTAAACTGGAAGGATAAACACTACTGGATTTTCTAATTAATTTATTTACTTTGACACATTTATTCTCTCTTTCTCACACACACATTGTGACAATATATATAAACCAGAACTTCAGAACTGTATCAGGCAAACTCCTCATCAGATAGCTACAAGGATTAAATAAGCATAGTAGTTAACACAGAAAATACCACACAATAAGCACAAAAAGTCATTACTGTTATAGGAGAATAACATGATCATTAAAATATTGTTCAATGTCAAGTGTCTTTACTACATTATTTTTTCCATGACACTTTTTGAGCAATCTTTTAAGAAAAAAAAATAAATTGTAACTTCCTTAATTTAGGCAACTATTTCACTAGAAAATTGTTAACATTACTTCCAGAGTACTCATAACAATCACAAATGTAAATGAATAAGATTAACAGCAAGTTTTTCCTAGAATTTTTTATGACAAATGATGGAAGCCAAGTATGTAATAATGACATGGGAAGTAAATTACACCATGAATACAGTTCTAGCCACTTATTATAAAAATTCCCATCCTGAATTATTTATGTAATAAAAGGTTAAAATAAGAATAAACAAACTTACCTTAAGCTTCATTAGATAACTGAAAAGTCAAAAATTACTCTGTACAACAGTATCACCTCATTGGCCATTGTCTTATCACATTAAATGACTTTCAACAAAGTTTTTCCATTTAAAGTACTGAGATTACAAAATTAAAAAATAATAGATTATACATACCAAAATTTAAGGAAATAAGAGTCTCAAGACAGTGGTATAAAACATATTTTCTTATAAAATATTGACCAGCTAATTAATTAAGTGAATAAAATTCAACAATCTGAGCAAATTTGTAACTTCAGATGTGAATGTACTAAATAGACATTCAGATTCCACATTTCTATGTTCATGTATGCACACATACATACATTCTGTCTTTTTCCTCATTGTCCAGGGTATTATCAAGTTCAGTTTTGTAGAATTTCACATAAAGTAAGTTTACATGAATGTCTAATTAAAAAAATAGATTTATTTACCATAAAAGCAGAATAATAATTTAGCTTGGATAACTTTCTTTCACAATGTAAAAGAAAGTAGTAACTTTGGTTAAATGATTATTCCCTTTATCTTCTATTAAAATAAATGGCTGTGACATTGGAAAAATATAACACCATAATGTTGTTGCTGGTGTTTTTTAATTACAAAATAATGGAAGTTACCTAAATACAAGACATGTGAGATTGGTTGACATCTATGCTATGGTAAACATATGTGATGCTGCGCTATGCAGATAGATATAAGAAAGAATGAGGAAGATCTATATGAGTCACTATAGGATGTTACCCAGCATATTTTGTTAAATGAAAAAAAAAAAAACAAAACAAAAGCAAACAACAAACTAAGTTCAAAAAAGCAAATGCAGTATGATTCCATTGTGTAAAACAGAATGGAAAAAAATGCATGTGTGTTTTGTGTATCACTATGTGCTTGCAAAAATATACAATGGGGATATAAACCAAGCAAAGATAGAAGCAAAGATACCCAGAAGCAATAAACATACCTAGATCACTATTTCTATACACTATTGTTTGGATAGGTAATATTCTCCAAGATGGTTAAAGTAAGAATGTTACAAGATGAGCCTGAAACATCTTTTTATGCAGAAAATATAAGAAAGAGCTTAAAGTATAATGGGAGCATGAAAGAAGACTTGTAGGTCAGCTTTAAGGAGTTCCAATTAGTCACATCTGAGAATATGGGAGTATTACAATAAACAATGGTACTCTTATATTGTAAACAGTTGAATAAAACAGACATGTATATGTTTATAGTAATGATAGATGATAGATAGGTAGATAGAAAAATAAAGCAAGTGGAAGCTCTTTTATAGTAGAATGTTAGAATAAGAGAAGACTTTGGAAGATTAAAAAGTCTCTTGGGCTTCCCTGGTGGCACAGTGGTTAAGAACCTGCCTGCCAATGCAGGGGAAACTGGTTTGAGCCCTGGTCCTGGAAGATCCCACATGCCACAGAGCAACTAATCTCATGGGTCACAACTACTGAAGCCCACACGCTTAGAGCCCATGCTCTGCAACAAAAGAAGCCACTGCAATGAGAAGCCCTAGCATGGCAACCAAGAGTGGCCCCTGCTCGCCGCAACTAGAGAAAGCCTGCACGCAACAACAAAGACCCGATGCAGCCAAAAATAAAAATGAATTTTAAAAAAAGTCTCTTAACAGTAATAGATACAACTTAAAATAGAGATTTAATAATCAAATGACATTGAAATATATAAACAAAAATACTAAATGGAGTCACAAAATCACCATGGTTCATCATACCAAATATAATTCAAAGAAGATGTCAAGTAAGCATATGAAAAGATGCTCCACATCATATGTCATCAGGAAAATGCAAACTAAAGCAACAATTAAATACCATTAAATACCTACTAGAAGACCAAAATCTGGAACACTGACAACACCAAAAGCTGGCTAAGATGTGGAATGACAAGAGTTCTCATTCATTGCTGGTGGGACTGCAAAATGGTGCAGATACATTGGAAGACAGCTGGAGAAGGTGGTCTCTTATAAAACTAAACATGTATTTTTATCACATGATCCAACAATTGTGTTCCTTGGTATTTAACTAAAGGAACTGAAAATTATGTTCACACAAAAACCTGCACATGAATGCTTATAGCAGGTTTATTCATAATTACCAAAACGTGGAAGCAACCAAGATGTTTTTCAGTAGGTGCATGGATAAATAAACTGTAGTACATCCAGACAATGGAAAGTTATTCAATGCTAAGAAGGAATGAGCTACCTCACCATGAAAAGACATGGCAGAACCTTAAATGCTTATTACTAAGTAGAAAAGTCAATCTGAAAATGTTACATACTGTATGATTCCAAATATATGATATTCTGTAAAAGGGAAAAAAATGGAGGTAGTAAAAAGATCAGCAGTTGCCAGGGGTTGTGAGGGAGGAAGGAATAAACAGACAGAGCACAGTGTATTTTTAGGACAATGAAATTATTTTGTGGTAATATTATGATAAATACGTGTTATTATTCATTTCTCTAAACCCACAGAACGTAGCATACCAAGAGTGAACCTTAATGTAAACTATGAACTTTGGATGATTATGATGTGTCAGTGTAGGCTTATCAATTGTGACAAATGTCTCACTCTGGTGGGGATATTGAAAGTGAGGGAGCTTATTCATGTCTGGAGGAAAGGGATATATATTCAAGGTATGTCTCTACCTTCGTCGCAATATTGTTGTGAACCTAAACTGCTCAAAAAACAAAGTATATTCATAAAAATGTGGCGGGGGATCAGGCAAAATAGTCAATGGTTATAAAATCTATAGAGGGAAAGTTTGATGAGCCTCACCAAAAAGGTCTTAATGATTCCCTGGGCTAGGTGGCTAGTTCCTGCCTCTGGGACCCTGATTTCCCTTTTCTTAGTGTCTTTATGTAACAAAACTTTAGTGCAAATTCTTTCTTTGTTTATTTAAGATATAAATCTTCTTAAAAGCTTTTTGATATTTTAAAACCCAGAACCATTTTGCTCAAGGACCTGACAGCCATCCTTTGAAATATAATCATCAGGGAAGACAGCACCCCTATCTCCCAATATCTGGGGGAATTCACAGCCTCCCTTCTGCAAGTACCTTCTTCCAATTTGTAACATGGCCTCCTGTCATGAAGATACAAGACAGTTTACTTTCCTTTGGGTAAGACAAATTAGGACATACAGGTGGCGTATGATTCCCCAACACCACCAAAGCCCTTAAACACTTTCCAAACATCTTTACAGCAGAGTGGAGTCCAGTCTCAGTTCTGACATCTCTACACTTTACAATAACCTTAAATAAAGTCTTCCTGTCTAACTTTATCCAGTATAAATTTTGCTTTGACAAGACAGAAGAAACATGTTCTATGTATCTCCCCCCAAATTACTTTTCAATAAAGAATAGAAATTAGTAACTATGGAAAAGAGAAACTGAACAAGTACAATGCATGCTAAATATATATATATATATATATATATATATATATATGTATATATATATACATATATATATGTATATATATACATATATATATACATATATATATATATGTATATATATATATACATATATATTTTTTTCAGGTTCCTTTTTTTTAAACATCTTTATTGGAGTATAATTGCTTTACAATGGTGTGTTATTTTCTGATATATAACAAAGTGAATCAGCTATATGTATAAATATATCCACAAATCTCCTCCCGCTTGCGTCTCCCTCCCACCCTTCCTATCCCACACCTCTAGGTGGTCACAAAGCACTGAGCTGATCTCCCTGTAATATGCAGCTGCTTCCCAGTTGCTATCTATTTTACATTTGGTATTATATAGAAGTCCATGCCACTCTCTCACTTCGTCCCAGCTTACCCTTTCCCCTCCCTGTGTCCTCAAGTCCATTCTCTATGTCTGCGTTTTTATTGCTGTCCTGCCCCTAGGTTCTCCAGAACAAAAAAAAAAAAATTTTTTTTAGGTTCCATATATATGTGTTAGCGTACGGTATTTATTTTTCTCTTTCTGACTTACTTCACTCTGTATGACAGACTCTATGTCCATCCACCTCACTACAAATAACTCAATTTTTTTTCTTTTTATAGCTGAGTAATATTCCATTGTATACATATGACACATCCTCTTTATCCATTCATCTGTTGATGTACACTTAAGTTGCTTCCATGTCCCGTCTATTATAAATAAGGCTGCAATGAACATTATGGTATATGACCCTTTATGAATTATGGTTTTCTTAGGGTATATGCTCAGTAGTAGGATTGCTGGGTCATATGGTAGTTCTATTTTTAGTTTCTGAGGAACCTGCATACTGTTCTCCATAATGACTGTATCAATTTACATTCCCACCAACAGTTCAAGAGGTTTCCCTTTTCTCCACACTCTCTCCAGCATTTATTGTTCATACATTTTTTGATGATGGCCATTCTGACTGCTGTGAGATGATACCTCATTGTAGTTTTGTCTTGTTTTGTTATGTTTTGTTTTAATTTTAATAACGTTTTGAATATGATATATCAAAATATTACAATTTCAACAGTTAATATAAAAATTATTAATGAGCTTTTTACATTATTTTAGTACTAAGTATTCAAAATCAAATGTATATTTTGCACTTACAGGACATCGCAATTTGGACACAATTTTCATCGGATGAACTTGATCCATATTTAAATTTCCTAAAATTTACAGTTGAAAAAGAAAATTCATATAACCAAATTGTTCCAGATATATTTAAAAGTTTTCAAATAAAGTTAATTGAGAGCCCCAATCATTTTCCTTTAACATTCACATTTGTGAAACTCATCTGTTTTAGAGAAATTGATATGAACACATATCAGCTTCAAACCTGTGTCTAAGTTTAGTAAGTTCACTAACTGTTGTGTTAACTCAGTATCAATATTGAATTCAAAAGGGTATTGCAGAATTGAAAATTAACTGAATTTACCACTATCAACAAAGTTATCTTCAAATTTTTAATAGGTTTGCAGCCAATTTACATAATGCTGTCAAAAAAAATTAAAATCTGGGCTTCCCTGGTGGCGCGGTGGTTGAGAGTCCACCTGCCAATGCAGGGGACGCGGGTTCGTGCCCCGGTCCGGGAAGATCCCACATGTCACGGAGCGGCTGGGCCCGTGAGCCATGGCCACTGAGCCTGCATGTCCAGAGCCTGTGCTCTGCAACGGGAGAGGCCACAGCAGTGAGAGGCCCACGTACTGCAAAAAAAAAACCAAAAACAAAAAACAAACAAAAAAAACAATTAAGATCTGCATATAGAAAAATGTACAAAAGGATTATTAGTGATTGTATTATGCAGTTTCAACTTTAAAACATAAATTCTCAGACCTGTCTAGTTATGTCATAAATAAGCTTTTATTTTACTTGGTGATTCAACTCTCATTCATTCATATGCAATGTGATATGGATTATAATTTGATAAGCAAGAAACCCACTAGGCTTTTTTTGTTTTAACATCTTTATTGGAGTATAATTGCTTTACAATGGTGTGTCAGCCTCTGCTTTATAACAAAGTGAATCAGTCACACATATACATATATCCCCATATCTCTTCCCTCTTGTATCTCCCTCCCTGTCACCCTCCCTAACCCAACCCTCTAAGTAGTTACAAAGCACCAAGCTGATCTCCCTGTACTATGTGGCTGCCTCCCACTAGCTATCTATTTTACGTTTGGTAGTGTATATATATATGTCCATGCCACTCTCTCACTTTGTCCCAGCTTACCCTTACCCTTCCCTGTATCTTCAAGTCCATTCTCTAGTAGGTCTGCATCTTTATTCCCATCTTGCCACTAAGTTCCTCTGACCATTTTTTTTTTGATTCCTTATATATGTGTTAGCATACGGTATTTGTTCTCCACTTTCTGACTTACTTCACTCTGTATGACAGTCTCAAGGTCAATCCACCTCACTACAAATAACTCAGTTTCATTTCTTTTTATGGCTGAGTAATAATCCATTGTATATATGTGCCACATCTTCTTTATCCATTCATCTGTCGATGGACACTTAGGTTGCTTCCATATTCTGGTTATTGTAAACAGAGCTGCAATGAACATTTTGGTACATGACTATTTTTGAATTACAGTTTTCTCAGGGTATATGCCCAGTAGTGGGATTGCTGGGTCGTATGGTGGTCCTATTTTTAGTTTTTTAAGGAAGCTCCATACTGTCCTTCATAGTGGTTGTATCAGTGTACATTCCCACGAAAAGTGCAAGGGGGTTCCCCTTTCTTCACACACTCTCCAGCATTTATTTTTTGTAGATTTTTTGATTATGGTCATTCTGGTTGGTATGAGATGATATCTCATTGTTAGTTTTGACTGTCATTTCTATAATGATTAATGATGTTGAGCATCCTTTCATGTGTTTGTTGGCAATCTGTATACTTCTTTGGAGAAATGTCTATTTAGGTCTTCTGGCCATTTTTGGATTGTGTTGTTTGTTTTTTTTTTTGATATTGTGCTACAGGAGCTGCTTGCATATTTTGGAGATTAATCCTGTCAGTTGTTTCATTTGTAAATATTTTCTCCCATTCTGAGGGTCGTCTTTTCATCTTGCTTATGGTTTCCTTTGTTGTGCAAAAGCTGTTAAGTTTCATTAGGTCCCATTTGCTTATTTTTGTTTTTATTTCTATTTCTCTAGGAGCTGGGTCAAAAAGGATCTTGCTGTGGTTTATGTCATAGAATGTTCTGCCTATGTTTTCCCCTAAGTGTTTGATGGTGTCTGGCCTTACATTTAAGTCTTTAATCCATTTTGAGTTTATTTTTGTGTATGGTTAGGGAGAATTCTAATTTCATTCTTTTACAGGTAGCTGTCCAGGTTTCCCAGAACCACTTATTGAAGAGGCTGTCTTTTCTCCATTGTATATTCTTGCCTCCTTTATCAAAAATAAGGTGACCATATGTGGGTGGGTTTATCTCTGGGTTTTTTATTCTGTCCCACTGATCTATATTTCTATTTTTGTGCCAGAACCATACTGTCCTGATTACTGTAGCTTTGTAATATAGTCTGAAGACAGGGAACCTGATTCCTCCAGCTCCATTTTTCTTTCTCAAGATTGCTTTTCCTATTCGGGGTCTTTTGTGTTTCCATACAAATTGTGAAATTTTTCTTATAGTTCTGTGAAAAATGCCAGTGATAGTTTGATAGGGATTGCATTGAATCTGTAGATTGCTTTCGGTAGTAGAGTCATTTTCACAATGTTGATTCTTCCAATCCAAGAACATGGTATATCTCTCCATCTATTTGTATCACATTTAATGTCATTCATCAGTGTCCTAGAATTTTCTGCATACAGGTCTTTTGTCTCCTTAGGTAGGTTTATTTCTAGATATTTTATTATTTTTGTTGCAATGGTAAATGGGAGTGTTTTCTTGATTTCACTTTCAGAGTTTTCTTCATTAGTGTATAGGAATGCAAGGGATTTCTGTGCATTAATTTTGTATCCTGCTACTTTACCAAATTCATTGATTAGCTCTAGTAGTTTTCTGGTAGCATTTTTAGGATTCTCTATGTATAGTATCATGTCATCTGAAAACAGTGACAGCTTTACTTCTTTTCCAATTTGGATTCCTTTAATTTTTTTTCTTCCCTGTTTGGTGTGGCTAAAACTTCCCAAACTATGTTGAATAGTAGAGGTCAGAGTGGGCAACCTTGTCTTGTTCCTGGTCTTAGTGGAAATGTTTTCAGTTTTTCACCATTGAGGACAATGTTGGCTGTGGGTTTGTCATATATGACCTTTATTATGTTGAGCAAAGTTACCTCTATATCTACTTTCTGCAGGGTTTTTATCATAAATGGGTGTTGAATATTGTCAAAAGTTTTCTCTGCATCTATTGAGATGATCATTTTGTTTTTGTCTTTCATTTTGTTACTATGGTGTATCACATTGATTGATTTGCATATATTGAAGAATCCTTGCATTCCTGAGATAAACCCCACTGGATCATAGTGTATGATCCATTTAGTGTGCTGTTGGATTCTGTTTGCTAGTATTATGTCGAGAATTTTTGCATCTATGTTCATCAGAAATATTTGACTGTAGATTTCTTTCTTTACAACATCTTTTTTTCTGGTTTTGGTATCAGAGTGATGGTGGCCTCGTAAAATGAGTTTGGGTGTGTTCCTCCTTCTGCTATATTTTGGAGGAGTTTGAGAAGGATAGGTGTTAGCTTTTTGCTAAATGTTTGATAGAATTAGCCTGTGAAGCCATCTGGTCCTAGGTTTTTGTTTGTTGGACGATATTTACTCACAGTTTCAAATTCAGTGCTTGTGATTATTCTGTTCATGTTTTCTATTTCTTCCTGGTTCAGTCTCAGAAGGTTGTGCATTTCTAAGAATTTCTCCATTTCTTCCAGGTTCTCCATTATATTGGCATATAGTTGCTTGTGGTCATCTCTCATGATCCTTTTTGTTTCTGCAGTGTCAGTTGTTACTTCTCCTTTTTCATTTCTAATTCTATTGATTTGACTCTTCTCCCTTTTTTTCTTGATATGTTTGACTAATCGTTTATCAATTTTTTTTATCTTCTCAAAGAACCAGCTTTTAATTTTATTGGTCTTTGCTATGGTTCCCTTCTTTTCTTTTTCATTTATTTCTGATCTGATCTTTATGATTGTTTCCTTCTGCTAACTTTGGGGTTTTTTGTTTCTTCTTTCTCTAATTGCTTTAGGTGTAATTTTAGGTTGTTTATTTGAGATGTTTCTTCTTTCTTAAGGTAGAATTGTATTGCTATAAACTTCCCTCTTAGAACTGCTTTTTTTGTATCCCATAGGTTTTCGGTCATTGTGTTTTCATTGTCATTTGTTTCTAGGTATTTTTTGATTTCCCCTTTGATTGCTTCAGTGATCTCTTGGTTATTAAGTAGTGTGTTGTTTAGCCTCCATGTGTTTGTATTTCTTACAGATGTTTTCCTGTAAATGATATGTAGTCTCATAGCATTTTGGTCAGAAAAGATACTTGATACAGTTTCAGTTTTCTTAAATTTACCAAGGCTTGATTTGTGACCCAGTATATGATCTATCTTGGAGAATGTTCCATGAGCACTTGAGAAGAATGTTTTTTCTGTTGTTTTTGGATGGGATGTCCTATAAATATCAATTAAGTCCATCTTGCTTCATATATCATTTAAAGCTTGTGTTTCTTTCTTTATTTTCTTTCTGGATGATCTGTCCATTGGTGAAAGTGGGGTGTTAAAGTCCCCTAATATGATTGTGTTACTGTTGATTTTCTCGTTTATGGTTTTTAGTATTTGCCTTATGTATTGAGGTGCTCCCATCTTGGGTGTGTAAATATTTACAATTTCATATCTTGTTCTTAGATTGATCCATTGATAAGGTAGTGTCCTTTTTTGTCTCTTATAATAGTCTTTATTTTAAAGTCTATTTTGTCTGATATGAGAATGTTACTCCAGCTTTCTTTTGATTGCAATTTGCATGGAATTTCTTTTTCCATCCCCTTACTTTCAGTCTGTATGTGTCCCTATGTCTGAAGTGGGTTTCTTGTAGACAGCATATATCCAGGTCTTGTTTTTGTATCCATTCTGCCAGTCTATGTCTTTTGGTGGGAGCATTTAATCCATTTTCATTTAAGTTATATATCAATATGTATGCTCCTAATACTATTTTCTTAATTGTTTTGTGTTTGTTATTGTACGTCTTTTCTTTCTCTTGTGTTCCTTGCCTAGAGAAAATCCTTTAGCATTTGTTGTAAAGCTGGATTTTTGCTGCTGAATTCTCTTAACTTTTGCTTGTCTGTATAGGTTTTAATTTTTTCTTTGAATCTGAATGAGATCCTTGCTGGGTGGAGTTATCTTGGTTGTAGGTTTTTCCCTCTCATCACTTGAAATATGTCCTGCCTCTCCCTTTTGCCTTGCAGGGTTTCTGCTGAAAGGTCAGCTTTAACCTAATGGGGATTCCCTTGTATTGTCTTTTTTTGTTTTTCCCTTGCTGCTTTTAATATTTTTTCTTTGTGTTTAAACTTTGATAGCTTGATTAATATGTGTTTTAACATGTTTCCCCTTGGATTTACACTGTATGAGAATCTCTGTGCTTCCTGGACTTTACTGATTATTTCCTTTCCCATGTTAGTGAAGTTTTCATCTATAGTCTCTTCAAATATTTTCTCAGATCTTTTCTTTTTCTCTTCTTCTTCTGGGACCCCTATAATTCGAATGCTGTCCATTTAATGTTGTCCCAGTGGTCTCTAGACTGTCCTCAATTGTTTTCATTCTTTTTTCTTTATTCTGCTCTGTGGTTGTTATTTCCACTATTTTATCTTCCAGGTCACTTATCCGTTCTTCTACCTCAGTTATTCTGCTATTGATTCCTTCTAGAGAAATTTTAATTTCATTTTTGTGTTGTTCATCTTTGTCTGTTTGCTCTTTTATTCTTCTAGGTACTTGTTAAACATTTTTGTATTTTCTCCATTCTATTTCCAAGATTTTGGATCATCTTTACTATCTTACTCTGAATTCTTTTTCCGTAGACTGTTCATTTCCTATTCATTTATTTGGTCTGGTGGGTTTTTACCTTACTCCTTCATCTTCTCCATAGTTCTCTGTCTTCTCATTTTGCTTAACATACTGTGTTTTGGGTCTCCTTTTTGCAGGCTGCTGATTCATAGTTCCCACTGTTTTTTTTTTTTTTTTGTCTTCCCCCAGTGAGTAAAGTTTGTTCAGTGGGTTGTGTCAGGCTCCTGATGGAGGGGACTGGTGCCTGTTTTCTGGTGGGTGGGGCAGATCTTGTTTTTCTGCTGGGCAGGACCATGTCCGGTTGTGTGTTTTGGGTGGCTCTGAACTTAGTACGATTTTAGGCAGCCTCTCTGCTAATGGGTCAGATTGTGTTCCTATCTTGCCTATTGCTTACCATGATATGTCCAGTCCTGGAGCTTTCTGGTTGTTAGGTGGTGCTGGGTCTTTGTTTTGAGACAGAGATCTTTAGGAGAACTCTCACTGATTGGTATTACATGGGGCTGGGAAGTCTGTGGTGGTCCAGTCTCCTGAACTCATCTTTCCCATCTCAGAGGCTCAGGCCTGACACAAGTCTGGAGCACAAAGACCCCGTCAGCCACACTGCCAGGTACGTGGGGATTTTCTTGCATTTTGGGAAGTTGAGGTCTTCTGCCAGTATTCAGTAGGTGTTCTGTAGGAGTTGTTCCACATGTAGATGTATTTTTGATGTATTTGTGTGGAGGAAGGTGATCTCCACGTCTCACTCCTCCTCCACATTGAATGTCTCCACCCTGTAATATATTTTATAATACAGATGTATGCAGAGAGAGAGACCAAGAGACTATGAACTAAGAATGCCACCTGCCATACCAGTAAGCAAAGGATGTTGCAGCAATCAAGCCATCAGCCACTACAGCCGCCCCCAGCAGTGCACCCTGAGGGGATTCAGGATGGGAAAGCAAAGGATACTGGCCCTAGATAGCTGAGGCACATATCAAAGGGATGATTTCAATGAGCCTATACTCTTACATCTTCCCATACATAGAAAAATGTTAAATTCATTAAATTGTGATATCTGGTTTTGTTTAATTAATGGTAATATTTTGTTATTCTGACTACCTGATCTTTGTTGCAAAATTCCTATATATCCTGGTTCCTTTCTTACCTTTTCCAAGCAGTCCCTCTGAACTATTCTGAGAGACGCCTTCCCTGGCTTGAAATCTTCAAAAAGTACACAAAATAAAACATAATTCTCAACACTTACATTGTGCATTTTTTTCAGTCAACAAGACCAAGAAGATAACAACACAAATGTGGCAAAATGTTAAACCTTGGTGAAGTGAATGAATGGATCTGGGAATTAGTTATTTTATTAATAAAAATTTTATAAAAGTTTAAATTTAGTTTGAAATAAAATTTTAATACGTTTAATAAAAATACCAACAAAGATAATATTGTAACTTGCATACTTCCTTTTCTGCCTTTTCAATCAGTGACCCTTTCCAACAGACTGATAAATAAAGACAGGAGTACCTCAGATTTGAGTTAAATATCACCTTTATTACCAATAAATATAATATTGGCACATGTGGCTGCCAACTACAAATTGGCTCTCGCCATCTGCCCCTGCAAGGATTAGGTCACAAACCCTTCCAGCCGCTGACCTTCAACACACCTTGAAAGGAGTTCAGGGTAGAAATCAGGAATGAGGTGCTCTGTGCTCTAGGAAACACTGGCAAGAACAGGTCTTCAGACAGATGTTTTCAAGACACTTTGTAAGCCCGGTTCTTGCATCTCATATCTAGAAAAGCACTAAAATCATTAATGGAGACATCTGTTCCTCATGACTAGCAGCAACCTTCTGCAAAAATGTGTTCTTGATTTCATGCACCCTCCTTCACCAAACTGACATATATACTGACCTTCCCCCCTATCTCTTCAGAGCACTTTCTCAGAGCTATCTGAAATTCTGTCTCCTGGGCTATAGTCCTCATAAAACTTAACTCATAACTCTCACACTCTGTATTTTTTTTTCAGTCGAAATGGCTTGTGTCATTAGTCAAATTGATTTTTTTTTAATACATCAGGCTTAAATGTTGAGGTTGTGGTCAATCAATGCTATCACTCATATTTTTGAAGGTCAAAATTCTATCAAGACAGGCCTCATTCCACCTTCACAAGTCAGTCTCCAATATGAACCCCTTTTCACTTGGTTGTTCCTGGAAATCCTGGGCATTAGTAGATATATTTTGATGCCAGAAGATGTTGAAAAGAACAATGCATTAGTAAATTTTTTACCAAATCCAAACTCAATCTGCCCACCTCAAGACAGGCCAATAATTGGGAGACAAGGTATTGAGGCAAGGAATAATGACTTTATTCGGAAAGTCGGGTGTCCAAACAGATGGCGAAATAATGTCCCAGAGTACCATCTTATAGAGATCTGAATGCCAGTTTCTTTTATAGAACAGAGAAGAGGCAAAGGCGATGAAGTAAAGTAAAAAGGCCATTAGTCTTGCAAAATATCTCCTGGTTTGGCCAGCATCGGGGAGGGGATGTGTTAATATCTTCTTTTCTGCAGCCATTCACTGGTGGGCAGGGTCAGATTGTCTTCCTTTGAGCTGAACAAAGTCACTTTTGTAACATTCAGACAGAGTGGCAGAGTTCTCTGAGGCAGGCTATTTTGTATGACTATTATTATTTTTTGGATTTTAAATTATTTAAGAGGTTATTGTTTTTCTTTATTTTTTTTAATTAGGGTATAGTTGTTTTACAATGTAAAACAACTATAGTTTCTACTGTACAGTGGAGTGGAGTTCCCTGTGCTATACAGCAGGTTCTTATTAGTTATGTATTTTATACATATTAGTGTATATATGTCAATCCCAATCTCCCAATTCATCCCATTATATATGATTATAATAACAAGAACAAAGGCTAAAGTAAAAGAAACAGATCCAGCATGGCGTCAGATTTTGCTCTTCCCTGTTACAAATTCTCAGGTTGTTTTGTATGCAAATTTGAAATTAATTGCCTATTTTATTCTCCAAAATAATTATGTCTAGTATATAATCATTGAAGTGTAAGAAATAAGATTCAATGGCAACATGTAGACATAATACAAAACATTCCAAATATCTAATATAATTTTTATCCCACTAATAACTTCTCCAGGAAAAGTAAGGTTAAAAAAGTAAAATATTTGTTTGGATGTAAAATCTGAAACCAGCTGCAACAAAGCAGAGTTCAAGATCCATTCTTCCAAATTGGTTATTCTGCTCATAACCAGTGGAGGGGTACTTAATGCCTGGGTAGGGCTAGCATTTGGAATGGGTGTAGTCTGTTAGTTCCTTTGGAGCATAAGGAGTTTTATTCAATCAATTAGATATTTTGGGTTTGCCTCACTTTTTATGAGTAAAAATAGTTTAAAAGGACATTCAAAATTACCACAACATTAGACTGAACACCCAAAGCATATAGAAAACAATCCAATTCCAAACCTCTATTGCAAATATTTGAAGAAAAAATATGTTTCTAGAACCCAGTATTTGGTGTTGCCTAGAATGTCAGTAATTCAGTGGTATGTGAGTGTGTAAGATATAAATTGTGAAAATATTCTTGGCTTCTGTCTTGTCAGGATGCTATTGAACATATGCCTGTCGCTCAGAATCAATAACCTGTACACTAAAGCCCCCTAAAGCTTTGGAAAAAACTCAGCAAGATGCTAATTTTGGCATTTTGCACTTACCATATCTGAGGAGACATGCACCTGTAACTACTGCTTTCTCTCTGAGAGTGCATTTGAGACACGGACAATTGCAACACCCTGTTAAAACAAATTTATTTGAGGTGACAGTTTAATTTTTTTTTTCTTATTCAGTCTTTCTGTCTTAGTTTGGTTACTTAAATAAATAGTGCCATTAGGTGGCTTATAAATAAAAATTCATTTTATACAGTTTTGGAGGCTGGAAGATTAAGACCAGGGTGTCAGCATGGTCAGTACTTCTGAGTCTTTATGGGGCTCCTGGGTTGCAAGTCTTCTTGTATTTTCATATGATGAGAAAAGATGGCGAGAGAGCTCTCTGGGGTCTGTGTTATAAAGGCAAGAATCCCATTCATGAGGGCTCCACCCTGTGTTCTAATTACCTCTCAAAGGCCCCACCTCCTAATACTATCACCTTAGGGTTAGGATTTGGGGAGCATACAAACATTCAGTCCATTGCAACATTCTAAACTTCATACTTTCTAGTTGGTTTCTGTCACTTGCTCAATGTATTGAATACATGCTTTATCTATTCATGTAACACTGAGACACTCTTCTATGTAGGCATTTATAGTGTTAGGCCAAATGAGGGTTATTTTCAGACCCATTCCTAATATTCACAGAGCCCAGGAGAAGAGTACAAGAACAATCCTACATACCATTTCCCTAAGGTTTCTCCTCATCTCACAAGTCTGAGCTAAGCAAATTTCTCTGACAGTGTGCCCTTCCATGTCACACCTCAAGTTGTACCCTAACAGCATCATATTTTATGTTCTTCAAAGGAAACTGAGGCTAAAAGTCATCCCAAATTTAGAATTCTCAGAATTCAAGCAATGTAAACCAAAACACGATCTATAGACCAAGTCAGATTCTGACCTTGGAACTTTCCTCTGTCCGTCTAAAAACCTGCCTTTTATTCCAACACCAGTTAACATTTATCACTGGATTATGTCTCAGATTTAAGGATATGTGTACCTGTTGCCTTGGACTTTCAGGAAGGGGGATTTAGAGAAAGGCTCTGCACAGTCCTTGAAGGTAAGTACAGGACCATTTGGGCAGGATATTCTGAGGATCTGAATATGCTTGTGTGTAGCTTATGAAGGGTCTATAAGTAGAATTACATATTCCCTGGGTTTAAAGGTAGTTCTGATTGTAACCACACCTTTTGCTATGTCATGTATTATACCTAAGAAATCCACCTTCTAAGGCAGTTATTTTACTCTGTAAACAAATGCAGAGCCAACTTGAGCACACTCTGTCACACTCATGAAACACATGTGCCCAGACATTTGAAGATAGAAATGTTTCATACTGTAATGTCTAAAAGACATGTGTATTGAAAACCATTTCCCCTGGCTTCAGCTGCCACTATATTTTAAGATCTTCCCAACCTACTGACTGCTAAAGTAACTCACTGGAATCACTCAATTAGTAATGTTTATGCCTGGTTCTGCAAAATCAACCTTGTAAAGTTACAAGTTGCATCTTAAATCTCCAATAATGTGACCATAACCATCTATGGTAGATGTTCAGGTTTTGCTTTCCAAAGCTAAGTAAGCTAGCATCTGCTGAAGCACCTTACTTAACCAAAAAATATGACATGGCCAAGGGGTCCTCTGCACATTTTCTTGAGGCACAAATGGCCTCATGTCTTTGTTAAATCCTGCAACTTTGCAGTAGGACCTGCATGTATATCCCTCTCTTCTATGAATTCCAGTAATTCCAATAAACCAAGGTGACATAAGCTGCAGTGAACAGACAAGGTCAATATCATATGTAATCTAAGGCTTATAGACATTTGCCTAAATAGCAGTAGTAAATGAGCCACTCACATAAGGCAAACTTAGTCACATGACCCACTTTAAACCCTTATTAACTATCAAGTTCAAAGCTCCTGTATAACATACCCAAGTCCAAGGCCTTAGCCACATGAGAAACCTCAGCCTTTCAATTTATATTTTGTTCCATATATCTTTACCTTCCTTGTCTATCCCTGAGATACACACATCAATGAAACAAATGTGTGTTTAAAGAGCCCAATAGGGCCTCCCTGGTGGCGCAGTGGTTGAGAGTCCGCCTGACGATGCAGGGGATACGGGTTCGTGCCCCGGTCTGGGAGGATCCCATATGCCGCGGAGCGGCTGGGCCCGTGAGCCATGGCCGCTGGGCCTGCGCATCCAGAGCCTGTGCTCCGCAACGGGGGAGGCCACAACAGTGAGAGGCCCGCATACCGCAAAAAAAAAAAAAAAAAAAAAAAAAAAAAGAGCCCAATAAATGTCATGCTGCTTTTCTATATGAGTGCTCATCCAATTGAGATAACTGACAAGTAATTAAAGCTGCTGAAGACAAAGATCCTACTTTTCTCATTGATGAAGTTGGTATTGAGACTCTGGCTTTTTCTGTGTAAGAGATGCCACCATACTATTGAGATTCAGGATTAAATTCCATGCTCTCTGTGGTCAGCAAACTCTTAAGGGAAAGAGAAAGAATGAGGGACCAGGCTGCCCAGGAGCAGCTTCCCCTTCCAAAGTCACCATTCAGGAAGTTTGTCCTGCCACTCTCAACCTCCACCTCCAGGGAGAAAGCATGAAACAGAAGGTAGAAATATTTGTTTAATAAAGGTCTCTCTAGTACACTGGTATAAAACATCAGGACTGGGATGCAAGTTACCCCTCAACAGAACTTATAAGATGTTACATTTCTCAGAAAGGCAAAAACAAAACAAAGGAAAAATGGCAGGAAGCTGAACATTTAGGAGGGACAGGAAAAAAAAAAAAACACTCGTCATTTAACACAATCTTGTAAACCTCCAGCTTGCTAAACTTTCTGCTTTCTGATTATATGTCTCTGTAGGTCATTTTGAAAGAAAATACTAATTGGTGCATTTAACCTAATGGAAACAGTATCATGACCTTGTACATGATAGGTGTTCCTACTGACAAGAATACTCACCAGAGATTTTGTAAGCAAATTATGGTTTGGTTTCCTGTATTTCTGGATATCTCTTGTATGTGCTTATTAGTCCATTGTAAAACTTCTTAACAAAGCAGGATTTCATTATTTATTTTTGAAATTTTGACATACATGTGTAATTTAATATTTCAATTACACTTTATATCCAACTAATACACTTTATCTGAATTCATCCCATTTATTTAATTCAATAAATGCTACATGCTAGCCTATCCAACAAAGTACTGTCTAACAGGTACAGAATGCATATTTTACATGAAACATTTGGTCTTTTAGAGATCAATTTTAAACCAATAGGATGCTACTAAGATAAGATACTTCCTATATCTTTTATTACATTTACTGACTTGGTCATTCATGAACAAGATAGATAGATAGATAGATAGATAGATAGATAGATAGATAGATATTTTTAATTAAATGAATTCTAATTTTCTTACTAACTTATAAAGCAACATTTTATTTTATTTGCCCTAAAGCTACTCTGGAAGTAGAATTCCATTAAGTCCTAATCTGAGGTCTGACAATACTTGATATATAAATTTGGAAAATTGCTTAATTTCCCTGGGCTCCATTTTTTTCCAACTGTAATGATTTCTCAGCCCATTTCAATTCCAACTCCATATGGACATATTGTTAATAGGCAGGTTTTTGCAGGAGTTAAGCTCTGGGTTTTAAATCAATGGATCTTGTTTCAGGGTCATACACTCAGGACAAATTCAGTAACACTCTCTGATATTCAGTTTTATTATTTTCAGAATAATATCATCAAGCTATCATCTGTTTCAAAGAATCAGAGGAAAGGCACTTCCCTGGTGGCACAGTGGTTGAGAGTCCACCTGCCAATGCAGGGGACATGGGTTTGTGCCCTGGTCCAGGAAGATCCCACATGCCACGGAGTGGCTGGGCCCGTGAGCCATGGTCGCTGAGGCTGTGCGTCCAAAGCCTGTGCTCCACAATTGGAGAGGCCACAGCAGTGAGAGGCCCGTGTACTGAAAAGAAAAAAAAAAAAGAATCAGAGGAAGGATCAAATAAAATAAGATTACCTAAAATCATTTTGTACCTGCAGAGAATTACCTAATTGTAAAATACTGTTCTAATTCCAAGAAATAACTTGCTATTTCAAAGGTTTGGTGCTGAGATTATATTTGTTTTAGCCATAATTTTTACTTTGTCCAATCAGAAGTATTTATAGTACTTATTATGTGTTATATATTTACAAGTTATTACTTTCTCACCTTTTCTTCTGATATTATGTTTTTTGTTCTCCAAGCTTGTTCCTCTGTCTTCATCATTTTTGAGCCAAGATTTTGGAACTTATTAAACAGTGCCATGGCTTTCTCTGTGTGAATAAGCAGAATTATAAAGTAAAGATACATTTTTTTACATGGAACTAATGAATCATTTCTATTCTATTTCAGACACTCCTTCTAATGGTGAAATGCTTACTCATGACAACTTAGAGGTCTCCTGTCCCTAATGAGGAGTGAGTGACCACCTTAGTTACCCTTCATGATCACATAGTCAGATGTCTATCTATTCCTAGACATTTTCCAAGCAGAACTAAAATAGAGATATGGTTTGCTGGCATTTATTCTATACCTGAATTGTCTGTAGATGTCAAGGTCAAGTTTCCTAAATTATTACCAATATTTAGTGACAGGGGGTAGGACAGAAGTTGTCACTTATTGTAGTTGATCACCCTTCAAAACTGAATCCTGGGTTCTGGTCTATATTAACAGAAAACAATTTACATATTATCTATGTTTCTTTTGTCTGGGGTCTGAAAGAAGCAAAGTCTTATTTTACCAGAAATTTTCATTGATCAGCAAATACCAATCCTACTCTCTCCTTTTTGTCCAGATTTTTTAATAGCTTTGAACTTTGTCTACAGCATTTCTCACTCTCTACAACATTCTTGAATAGGACTTTTTTCTTGACTTGACTGTGACATCTCTGCTCTGTATTCTCAGAATTAAACTTAAGTCTTGTTTGTTAATAGCTTGGAATGCAAACTCTCCACTTCATCATAAAGTTTTGGGAGAACCAATAATTTTGTGTTTTTTTCCTGTTTTATCTTTAATTAGGTTCAGTTTTCTTTTCTTGAGTTGTAGGTTGCTTCATAGATAGATACTCTTTCTCCCTCATAAATAACTTATTGTTCCCAAAGATCAGTTTTCTGTAATTCCCAAACTGAGTTATAAGAGAGAGCTATAGTACACTTACCTACAGATTACACACCATTCTTAGAATTCAAAATTTTCAAAACACAGATTAAACTGTTGGAATGAACTGAACTTTAAAGGAATTAATATCAGAAGAATATATATGTACCTATCTGCAGAGGTGCAGAGATATATTATACCTATGTTCCCAAAGAATGCATCACAGTTGTTCATTTTGTGTATCAAACCATGCTTGTTATGAAACATAATTTATACACAGTTGAGATGTCAACATTTTAATCTATTCCTATAATAAAAATATTATGACCTTCTGAAATAAAAAAAAAAAACAGAAGGATGATAAGGTAAAATATAATTCCCCAAAGATACTTCTTGTTACACTGTAGTACTGTGACCTCAATATGCACTTAAATGTAGTATTTTTTATGTGAAAAGCTGTTATTAAATTGAGAGATCAGAATCAGTACTTCTTAGAATTAAGAAAATATAGTTGTAGTAAAGGAAATATAAGTTTCTGATTCAGTGTCAATGATGGATTAAAAATGCATATTCAGATGAGTGGCCAAGACGGTGGAGTAGGAAGGCACTGAGTTTATGTCCCACATGGGCATACCAAAATTACAACTATTTAAAGAGCAACAATCAATGAGAATGACCTGAAGACTAGCAGAAAAGGTTTTCCTCAACTAAACATGTAAAGAAGGAACCACAGAGAGATATGTAGGAGGGGTGGAGATGTGGTATTGTCAAGACCCACACTCTTGGCTATGAGACTAACAAATGGAAGGTTACTCACAAATCCAGAGGTTCTCCCCAAGGAATGAGGAGTCTGAGCTCCACATCAGGTTCTGCAGCTCAGGGGCTCTGCACCAGGAAGACAAGCCCCTAAAACGTCTGGTTTTGAAGGTTAGCAGAGTCTGCGTTTAAAAGAGGTGAAGGGCTGTGGGAAACAGATACTCTGCTCTTTAAGGGCACATGCAAAACCTCACATGCTACGAGAGGCAGCACAGAAGCAGTAATTTGAAAGGAGCCTGGGTCAGACTCACTTCTGAGCCTGGAGAGCCTCCTAGAGAGATGAAAGGCAAGAGGCAACTGGGACTCTCCATGGGGACATAGATGCTGGCAGCAGCCATTTTGGGGAGCTCACTCTACCATGAGGACACTGGTGCTCAAAAAAACAATTTTGGACTCCTTACTCTAGCCTATTAACTCCAGCACCCAGACACCACTGGAGGGCTGGCACCAGCCCTATACTCCCTCAGTCCCCCCAGCAAGCTACCCTGGGACCTGGTGTTACATACCAGCAGGCTGGCATCAGGCGTGGAACACACAAGTCCTTAGCCAGGAATATAACAGGCAGGAACCAACACTGAGAACCTCAGTCCCTGCAGCCCATCACCCTAAGGCCAAACATCAATCACCAATAGGCAAGCAACAGGCCCAGGATCCCCAGGTTCTATAATCAACTACCCTGGGACAAAGCCACACTCACCAAAGGGAAGGCACCAATCTCAGGACTCAAGACTCAGGGGTCTCATAGCATGTCCTCAGGATCTATCCCTGCCCACCTGTAGCTGGCAGTCTTACACAAGTCAGGGTCTGTCAGGCCAGTGGGCCAGAGACCAGCCCTGCTTAAGAGCATGTCCACAGTGGTTGTCCTCAACACAACAGAAGGGCACACTCAGCCCACATAGAGGGCATCCCCAGATCATATAGCTCTGGTTATCAGAGGGAAGTATACTGCTGGGCCCTCTAGGACATCTCCTAAATAAGGTCACTTCTGCAAGATCAGAAAACATATGTATCTTACCTAATACATACAAATAAACACAGAGAATTAAGTAAAATGAGATTACAAAGAAATATGTTCCAAGGAAAGGAATAATATAAAACCCCAAGAGAACTAAACAAAGTGGAGATAAGCAATTTATTATATGAAGAGTTCTAGATAATGAACAAAAAGATGCTCAATGAACTTGGGAGAAGAATGGATAAACACAGTGAGAATTAGAAAATATAAAGAAGAGCCAAACAGAGCAGAAAAATAAAATGACAAATAAAAAATACACTAGAAGGAATCAGCAGTAAATTAGATAATACAGAGGAATGGATCAGCAAATTTGAAGACAAAGTAGTTGAAATCAATGAAGCTGAACAAATCTAAGAAACAAAACAAATGAACAAAGACTACCAAACAGAAAGAGAGTCATAGATACAGAGAACAAATAGGTATCTGCTAGAGGGGAGGGGATAAGGGAGTGAAATAGGTGAGGGAAAGTAAGAGGTACAAACTTCCAGTTACAAAATAAATAAGTCATGGTGATGAAACATACTGCATGAGGAATATAGTCAATAATAATGTAATATCTTTATGTAATATTTGTATGGCGACAGATCGTAGCTAGACTTATGATGATGGTCATTTTGTAATATATAGAAATAATGAATCACTATGTTGTGCACCAGGAAATAACATAGTGTGGTAGTTCAATTATCATTCACAAACAAACAAACTCATAGAAAAGGAGTTAAGATTTTTGATTAACAGAGGTGGGCGATTGGTGGAGGGGGAATTGGATAAAGCCAGTCAAAATGTACAAACTTCCAGGCTTCCCTGGTGGTGCAGTGGTTGAGAGTCCACCTGCCAATGCAGGGGACACGGATTCGTGCCCCAGTCCGGGAAGATCCCACATGCCATGGAGCGGCTGGGCCCATGAGCCATGGCCACTGAGCCTGCACGTCCAGAGTATGTGTTCTGCAATGGGAGAGGCCACAGCAGTGAGAGGCCTGCATATCTCAAACAAAACAAAACAAAACAAAAAAAAAGTACAAACTTCCAGTTATAAGATAAATAAATACTAGGGATGTAATGTAGAGCATGATTAATGTAATTAATCAACTTTCTGTATGAAAGTTGTTAAGAGAGTAAATAAACCCTAAGAGTTCTCATCAGAAGGGAAAAAAAAGTATTTTTCTCTTGTTCACTTATTTTGTATCTATATTAGATAATGAATGTTCACTAAACAATTGTGCAAATCATTGCATGATGTATGTAAGTCAAATCATTATGCAATATATCTTAAGCTTATAAAATCATAGTTGTATATTATAATGTCAATTTTATTTCAATAAAACTGGAATAAAAATGCATATTCACCTTTCATTAATATAGTCAACTACTTTTACCAGTTTTTTTTCAGTTTTATTGAGGTGTGGTAGATTATATAGATTATATATGATTATATATAAAGAGTACAACATCATGGTTTGACATATATATACTTTGAGAAATTATTACCACAATCATGTTAACTAATAAATTCATCATGTCACATAATTCCTTTTCATCTATGTATAGGGTGAGATGCTTAATGTTTACTCTTTTAGCTGATTTCAAGTACACACCACAGTATTATTAACTATAGTCAGCAGTCTGTATATTTGATCCCCAGAACTTATTCATCTAATATCTGAAGGCTTGTATTCTTAGACCAGCATCTCTCTGTCTTTCCCAGCCCCGAAACACAGGTAATCATCATTCTATTTTCTGATTCTATGAGTTTGACATCTTTTTCTTTTTTTGAATATTCCACTTATAAGTGAGATCACACAGTATTTATGTTTCTCTGTCTGAATTATTTCACTTAGCATAATGTACTCTAGGTTCATACATGAGCACTTCTTTTCCATTTATTCAGATGGCTATTGTGAATAATTCTGCAAAGAACATGAGAATGCAGATATCTTTTCAAGATGCTGATTTCATTTCCTTCAGATATATACTCAGAAGTGAGATTGCTGGACCGTATGGTAATTCTATTTGTGTTTTTTTGAGTAACATCCATTCTGTTTTCTATAATGGCTGAACCAACTTACCTTCCCACCAATAGTGTACAACAGTTTCCTTTACTCCATAGTCTCACCAACAATTATTATTCTTTGTCTTTTTTAATAAAAGCTGTCCTAACAGGTGTGAGGTGATATCATGGTTTTGATTGGCATTTCCCTGATGATTAGAGATTTTGAGAAACTTTTCAGGTACCTATTGGACATTAGTATGTCTTCTTTAGTAAAATGTCTATTCAGGATGTTTGTTTTGTAGAGCTTTTTAGTTTGATGTAGCCTCACTTGCTCATGATTTGCTTTTGTTGCCTGTGTTTTTGTTTCATATCCAAAAAAAATTGCCAAAGACCATGGTCAAGAAGTATTTTCCCTATGTTTTCTTCTAGGAGTTTTATGGCTACAGGTCTTACATTTAAGTCTTTAAATTCTTTTTTTTTTTTTTTTTTTTTTTTTTGTGGAACGCAGGCCTCTCACTGTTGTGGCCTCTCCTGTTTCAGAGCACAGGCTCCGGACGTGCAGCCTCAGCGGCCATGGCCATGGCTTACGGGCCTAGCCGCTCCGCGGCATGTGGGATCTTCCCGGACTGGGGCACAAACCTGTGTCCCCTGCATCGGCAGGCGGGCTCTCAACCACTGCACCACCAGGGAAGCCCTAAATCTTTAATTTCTTGGTAATTTTTGAGAGTATTTTAAGTTAGGATCCCAGTTTAATTATTTTGCATGGTGGTGGATATTCAGTTTTATTAACACCTTTTACTGAAGATACTATCTTTTCCTCATTTTGTGTTATTGGTACCCTTGTCAAAGATTAGTTGACCATATATGCCTGAGGTTATATTTGAGTTCTCTACTGTATTCCATTGGTCACATATTGTGTTTCATTGGTCATATAGACACATGTATATCTGCTTTAATGTCAATATCATACTGCTGGATTCCTATAGTTTCATAATATAGTTTTAAATCAGGAAGTGTGATGCCTCCAGCTTTTTCATTGTTCTTCTTTTTCAGGATTGCTTTGGCGACTTGGGGTTTTTATGCATGTGTGTGTGTGTTTCTATAGAAATTTTATGATTGTTTCTTTATTTCTATTAAAAAAATGCCATTGGGGGCTTCCCTGGTGGCACAGTGGTTGAGAGTCGCCTGACGATGCAGGGGACACAGGTTCGTGCCCTGGTCCAGGAAGATCCCACATGCCATGGAGCGGCTGGGCCTGTGAGCTATGGCCGCTGAGCCTGCACATCTGGAGCCTGTGCTCCGCAACAGGAGAGACCACAACAGTGAGAGGCCCGCATACCGCAAAAAAAAAAAAAAAAAAAAAAAAAAAAAAAAAAGTTGCCATTGGAATTTTGGTAGAGACTGCACTAAATCTGTAGATTGATTTAGGTAGTAAGGACATTTTAACAATATTAATTCTTCTAATCCAAGAGCACAGAATATCTTTCCATGGAATGGAATATTCTGTGTAAAGCACATGGAGCACTGGGGGTTCCCATGGCCAGTTGTTGCTAATCCACAGGCAAGGTATTCCCAGTGGCTTGTGCCCAGGCTTTCTGGTGGAGTCCAGAGAGTCGTTAGAAGCATCTGAGTCCCTTTTATGACCCATGAGAGCCTTAGCTCCTGTTCTGTCAGCTTCTTCTTGTCCCCCAAGTCTATAGAGCACCTCAATATTCTAGATGGGGTGAGAAAGAAGTAAGCCTCTTTGGTAGCATCCCCCACAGCTGGGGAAAACTGGTACTCACCTATGTGCTCTCTCTTTCTTCTGTTTGGAGAACTAATGGGCTGAGATCTCTTGGGAATAAGCTGTGCCAACTTGGGGGATACATGACTAGAGTAGAGTGAACCTGTTTCTCTGACTCTCTTCAATGTGTCAAATTTCAGACTCTTTTTCTTCTCCAAGGTTGTGCCTGAACTTCTCTGTTGAATTCTTGGACTGCCACAAAGTCACTCTAGTCAGTGGGTGATTGTCAAAATCAGTGTTCTTTGGGAATGAGGTGGTAGGAAACTTCTATTCCACCATTTATCTGACCTGGTCAACTGTTGATGGCTCCACATCTTCTCTAAGCAAACCAGGTAAAGCATTATTCATCTGAAAAATACAAAGAGGAGTTAGAGATGGCTCCTGTCTTCAAAGTGTGCACAATCTTGTGTAATTGTTATGGCATTTACTAAGGGAAAAATAACAATATAAAATTAAAAGGGCAAATAGAAAAGTTGATAAAACACTGTAGAATTCAGAGGAAAATTTACTTAAAAAGTTGTATTAACTTTACACAGCAGTTTGACATGCCATATTTCTTACATTTCATGATTTGGTATTGAAAAAACCTACTAAGGTGTTCAGTCCAAAAGAATATTCTGTAAGTGCAAGACAAATCCATGGCATACCAATATTTGTACACTTAAACGCTTTTCCTTTCTTCTTCCTGCTGAAATTTCTAATCATGTATTCTGTTTCTTTACTCTAGATCCAGCATTACACTCATCAAATTTGGGACCCCTGAGGGACTAATGGAACTCTACTGTCTTGATCAGATGCTATTGTTACTCTTCAAAGAGCTACCCAGGATCTACTAGGATCCAGATCATGCAGGATGTTACGTATTTGTTTCTATAAATGTACTGAGTCTCTTTTGCCAGATTGGAGCTTCATTGCCTACCCAGCATAACTGTATTAATTGTACATCCCAGTCATTTAAATCCCATGCAATTATTCAAGGCATGTCAGTCAGGTATTCTCAATCCATATTGAATACTAAAAGAATAAGACTGTGGGTTGTTTTTTGTTTTGTTTTGTTTTGTTTTTGTGGTACATGGGCCTCTCACTGTTGTGGCCTCTCCCGCTGCAGAGCACAGGCTCTGGATGCACAGGCTCAGGGTCCATGGCTCACGGGCCCAGCCACTCCTTGGCATGTGAGATCTTCCTGGACTGGGGCATGAACCCGCGTCCCCTGCATCGGCAGGCAGACTCTCCACCACTGTGCCACCAGGGAAGCCCAAGACTGGGGGTTTTTAACTTGATATATTAATGCAGCTTATGTCATGTATCTAGGACTAAATTTAGGTCTAAACTTCTTGCTTCTTTTCCAATAAACATAACTCTGAAATATAAATCCTTTGATGATATTTTCTCTTTTTAAATTATTTAAGCCTAGGTATTCTTTCTCACCTTCCACTTCAATTAAAAGTCAGTTTGCAAAATCATGCAACAGCTGACTTAATTATCTCCTTACCAGCATCCTCTACCCCTCCACACTATTGTGATCTGGGTGGGTGGGTAGGCAATAAAACCATCATGTCACTTCCTGTATCAAATCAAATATGGATCTCTATTGTCAGAATGAAAATGCCAAATACATGTTTTGGTTTGCAACACAAGGCTCTTCTCAACTAGCCATTTTTCTCTTGCTTTCTTCTCACTGGTCACATCTATTCAAGCCACATGTGACTACCTACTCTTCCTCAAAATTGCCATTCCCTTTCTTCCAAGGAAGTGTTAGATGTTAACCTCATCCCAGTGAAATGAAGGGCTGGAAAAACACTTGAACAATTCTGGTTTATGTATTCAATATTTTTATAAAAAGCAGGCATTTAAAACTCTAATAGAATCTATAGGGTTTGATGGTTTTAATTGCCTGATATATATTTTTTCATTGATATCATCTTATCCGTGGTGATATCTTATTCTTCCTTGGTACTTTAAAATTAATATATTGTGACACGTTGTGTCAAGAAAATAATGTTGGAGCTGTAAAGATCATAACTGGGTGATGGTACTTATAAGAAACCTTATAAATTTTAATAAATGACCTTTCTAGGAAGCTGTCAGTAGGAAAACCTTTAGGTAATAAATGCAGTAATTCATTTTATATCTATCTATCTATCTATCTATCTATCTAACTATCTATCTAATCTATCTATATCTATCTACACACATTTGTATAATTTAATTTATAGTTAGGCATTTGGGAATAAAAATATATTAATGTTGCTGAACACTACTACTTAAGGATAGTTTATTAAAAGCATAGCTTTTACTTAAATTTTAAAATGTTTTATAAGCAAAGTTATTTTTGTCATATGAATAATGTATTCACAAAATGTACAGGATGTGCATAAATGTATGTGTATATACAGAGAGAAAAAATGTATCCTAAATAATGTGTTTGTCAGAATGTTCAAGGCTTGCTTTTCAAATTATGTATAATATCAGAAAGCAAGGGGGAAGCCCTGTCATTTTAGCTATGGAGTTCAAACACACTAATGAGTACATACTCTGGCATAAATGTGGTTAGAAATGTACTGTGTCAAAGAGATTGAACTCCATAATAGTTAATGAATCTCAAATGAAGAATATAAGATACAGTGCTATAGATCCAATTTTATTGCTTGGAATTATATTTGCCCTTGGCAAAGCAGCTTGTTTATTGCTGCTCATTATAGTTGATACAGTATTGTAAAGTACTTTCATCTAAAAATAAAGGTTATAAAAGATCATAACATAATGCAGGCATGAAGAATTTTCACAACACTTCAACATGTTTTATTACTGACTATAATACAGCAATACATGTAGTGTAAGTATTAGCATTACAATTATATTACCAACACCTTACCTGTAGTTTTAGTGTCAAAGGAAATTATATTTAGTCAAGCTTGGATAATGGTGCAACTAAAAGTAGTATTGAAAAATCAAAACTGAATGCATGGCAAACATTTGAAAACACATAGGACAGATTTATTATTTATATTGAATACAATTATTCCATTGTACCAATGAAAAGAAAACACAAAACACTATGACATGCTAAAGACTGCTACCATTTTAAGATTAATTTAGTGGGAATCTTTTTAGCTTAAAGAATTATGGAAAGGAGGTGGCAAGCTGCTATACCAAACTATCAAGTTCTACAAATGTTACAGTTTAAAATTTATTGATTCTTTCATACAGAGATATTTACAAGGCAATAACTTCATTACACAAGTTATATTGAAGCCATACCTAAGCAAATTTAGACATTCAAAATATTCTTACATGAATTGTCTGTCAGTTAGGCATCTTTAATTGCATGGTATTTTAAAATTAAGCAGACATTTTTAATTTTATTGAGAAAGGTGGTGATCTCTGGTTATATTAAAAGGCCACTTTCCTCTTCACCCCAACATTATCAAAATGTACGAAAAAGCTATTAAAGGGAAAACAAGAATATCTCACCAAAAACATGAAATGACATTTATTGAATTAATATCTGCTTTTGTTTTCATTTTAAAGCTAATGGGATTTTCCAAAACTTATAAACTGTTTCATATATGGCATTGAGATACTTTTATTCATTTTATCATCAAATACTTACAAAAACATGTTTAACTAGCATCCTTGATACAATATTTCCCAGCATTTTACTAAAATACTTATGAAAACAAAGAACAAGATTTACCTAAATTACAGTGTAGTCTATAAAGGACATCTAATTTATTTAAAAAGAAAGTAATGACATTAGTTTTAAAAATAAAGACTGTTTAAGACAAAACCAACTAAATGAAATTTTTATCATATCAGGATGATTAAAGAGATTAAAAAATAAGATGACATTGAAGAAAAATACTGCAGAAGAGAAAAACAAAATGAAGTTTTTACTGTGCTAACAACTTAGAGGCAAAACATATTTGTAAAAATAATATTTTATAAGCTGCAAAATACAATTTTATAAAACTTTCTGATATAGTCAGTAAAAAGCATAAAGACATGCAGGGTGCCTGTAACAAAGAGTTGCTATAAGGAGATAAGGGATTACTGAGATAGAAAGCAAATGAAAAACAAATGCAAAACAGAATTCATTTCAAAGACAGAGTGTTAGATGAAAAGGTAACTGGTTGAACTAAATAAAAGACTGAAAGTTAACTAAAAATTCGGTGGCAGAGTTAACATCACATTAGGGGAGTAGAAAGCAGAAGCAAAAGAGGAAATCGAATACTGATGCCAAGAATAAATCAAGACAGACTGCTACAATGCAGAGAACCTGGACTAAAATGATGAAAATAACAAGAGAGAATACATATGGGAGAAAGAGTAAATTAAAATAAGCTTTATTTAAAGAAGAAACAAACTTACAAAAGAAATAAATGTCAAAGACATAATTAAAAAATACTTTATTGGGTTAAAAATATGTTTTCACAACACAAAGTGTAACTACGTTCAAGCAAAGTAAATAAAAACAGATATACACATCAAATGAGTCAAATTTTCAATTGAAGGAATTAAAAATTTAAGCATTTGGGTAAACATGTTACAAATAATCAAACATCAAGCACCCCATTATGCAAAAATACATATGAGTTAATGAGTAGAAACAAGAATAAAAGGACATAAGATACCAGCTACAGTTTAAAAAAAAATCAGGCAGAACTCAATAATCTCCTTTACAATGCTAAATGAAAGATACTGTGATTTTGTGAACAAAAATACAGTTGTAAACAAGAATCTATATGATTTAATTTCTTATTTATATATATGGAAACCACTTCCAAACCTGCATGATCACAACAAAGAGGAAAAGAAAAATAAACACAGTGTTTTTCTCTTTTTACAAAGAACAGAGTCAGATGATATTTTTCAGAGATATTAATGGGAAAAAAAGGTTGAAATAGGTTTTCAAAATCTACAAAAAAAAATTATAGTTCATACCGATTTTGAGGTGCCCATTGGAATTCATAGAGAGATGGAGAGTAGGGAATTCAATATGTATATCTGGTGTCAGGAAGGAGAGAATGATTATTGGTTTCACAGCTATAGAGTGTCATTCAAACAATAAGAATAAATGGGTTTCAGCAGGGACAGTTTATACTTGTATGTTCCTAACTGGGGGGTCCTGGCATATTGTTGTACTTGAGAAGGGCTCAGGTAGCCTGAAATAGTTTTAGCATTATTTCTCAGAAGAGCCTGGACTAGCTTAATATCTGAGAGTTAGGAAACTGTTTACTCTGACATTTTTACCCCCCTCCCAGAAATAGAACACTAAAATTTAGATGTTGAGCACTTCATCAGACAGAAGCAATTGAAACAGAACAAACAAGTAATATCCAAGAGGCCAAGGAAAAGTGATTGGTCAGTTTCTTGAATTAAAATATCTAATTAATTTTGGCATTACCAAGTGATTGCTAACAGTGGTAGAAGCTCTCTCAGTTATAAACCTACAAATCAGATTTAAGTGTCTTAAAATAGTGGGAAAAATATGATAATTAAATATCAGATTATCTTTTGGGCAGCTTGACTATAAATGAAAAGAGGGAGTTACATTGGTGAGAGGCTTAGTGTAAAGAGAAGGGGAGTGAGTGATAGCACACTTAGGCTTGGACAGGGGGAGGAGAGAGTAAAGAGTGATTGGTTTACAACAAAAAGAAGAAAAGGTCATGGAGGGAACAAGATTCCTGGAAAGAATGCAGATGTGAGATTACACATAGGTGGTAAAATGTGATTATGGGATCACAGGCAGATTGAAAGAGAACTGGAGAGACTTGTCATGTAAGAGCTTGTATTTCCTTTATAAAGAAATAAGCAGTGTCATCTGCTTCCTGTGAGTAGGAAATATTTAGTAGAAGGAATCTCAGGAAGAATACTTTAGACTGGAAATAGTGATTTCCAGAAAAGAGTTGCCTATTAAGGACTCATTTACTAGCCAAACATCTGACTTTGAAATCATGAATTTGTAAGGTGTAAAATATACTGTGCACACTAGGAATGTCACCAGCATTTATCTACTTCATCTAAAATTATATGTTGCTATGAATATCTTATGTTGCATTACATTGAACAAGGCTTTTTTCCCTACTTCAGATTTACATTATTTTTTAATGAGAGAATGGATGAGGAATTTTGTCTAATGTATTTATTTATTTACAATTATTTTGAATTTTATTTTATTTTATTTTTATACAGCAGGTTCTTATTAGTTATCTATTTTATACATATCAGCGTATATATGTCAATCCCAATCTCCCAATTCATCCCACAAAAACCCAACCCTGCTTTCCCCCCTTGATGTCCATATGTTTGTTCTGTACATCTGTCTTTATTTCTACCTTGCAAACCAGTTCATCTGTACCATTTTTCTAGATTCCACATATATGCATTAATATACAATATTTTTTTTTCTGATTTACTTCACTCTGTATGACAGTCTCCAGGTCCATCCACATCTCTACAAATGACCCAGTTTCGTTCCTTTTTATGACTGAGTAATATTCCATTGTACATATGTACCACATCTTCTTTGGTGTTGTCTAATATATTTTAAAATATATTGAAATAATCACGATGATTTCTTTTAACTTAGATTTGTTTATCTTATTAACATATTTCCTAAATCTAAACCATCTATTCTTTCTAAGAATAAGCTTCACTTGTACTAAAATTAGAAAGAGGAGGAGGAGGAGAAGCAGGAGGGAAAAAAGGAAAGAGAAACGTAGTACTAAATATTGTGTGTGCCATGTTTCATTTGAGCTTTACTGCATATAATTTTCACTATTATTTCTGTACTCAAGTTAGGCCGCTGATGGCCATCAAAGGATAGAAGGAAGATCATCTAGAGCCTTCAGGTATGTGTGTGAGTCATTTAATCCTTATCTTCCATATTATGCAGTTATGCCGTATACCTCATATTGAATTTTTTGGAATTGTGTGAAAAATTTCTAACTCTTTAGCAGTTTTGAGCCAAAGAGCAGCCAGTCCCAGTCAGATCATATCACTTAGAGCTTGTCCTTAGACTAACAGGAAATGGTGCCATTCTTGAATGAGACTGATTGATGTTGGCAGTTCCTTGGATAACACAGACCAAAGATCTAACATTTTTCTCATTAAAATAGCCTTCTGGGCCACATTTATGTGAGTAAGTGACCCATTTTTCCACTTTAATTTGCCAAGGTGACATATAGGGTGATGAAGTTTCTAGTATATTCTGGTTTTAATATCAAATTTAGGGAAATGTTTGAAAACTGATTTAAACCTGGTTTATGACACTGTGCTAAATCATGTGCCCCAATATAATTTCCTCCTCAATTAAAATATTTATATAAGCCACAATGTCAAAATATTATTTTACCATGTTTTATATTTTTATTTGTTTACATAGCTTATTTTCTTAAGAATACATGCTCCAGAGGTAATCTTCTTCAGTTCAAAATGTGCAAAAAAATAATTAGAATTTTTCTGATTTAGAGGTGGATTAGGAGGAATAGAGTATTACAACCAAGTACCCTGATTTTTAACATATTCTATGGTTTATTTAGATAGTGATGTTCAAGCATAGATTACTCAGGAAAAAAATACATCTTTTTAAAATCGAATTTTATGTTTTTACCTCTTCTTTTTCAGCATAGCATTTAATTTGGATTTTCTTTCAACTCCTCTGTTTAAAAAATTGCTATAGGCAATGTGGAAGTGGAGGCCAAAAACAAAGGTCATGGCTCTCATAAAAATAATGGATTTAGGAGAAATAAAAACATCAGTTTGAAAGTCTTTTCTTTTTGTTTTCTTTAACTATCTGATGTCTTTTCACTTCTCAGAATAATTGTCTCTAGCTGTCCATGCTGAGTGTACCCCATAGCTGCAACTACTTTGATAAAAGTCTATGCTTATGTTTTCTTCATTATTTTCCTAAAATTAATCCAGCACTTTTGAAATGGATCAATGGAAAGTACTTCCCTCTTGTTTCAATATTGTATTTACTTTTAATCTAGAGCTTCGTTTATGCATTTTTGTTGGAGATCAATGTCTAAATGAACTGGCTTATTCCTACTTTTAGTGGAATGTAGACTTTATGGATATAAACTCTGTCAGAATCAACTACAGAGTGAATCGCACTGGCTGTAGTCATAGCAACAGAAGATACAAACTCTTGTACATAGATTTGTATGTAAATGTTTTTCTTCTCTAATCTTCTTAAACACTTCCAATGCTGGCCTTTAATAAATGTTAGAAGCAAAATCAACCAATTTGGTCAATATATTTCTAACAACATGGTTTATAATAATGATATAAAAATAATTAAAATGTCAATTTTGACATTTTGTGTTCTTTTTATCTTCAGGTTCACGGATGTTTTGGTTACTAACACGTTTCATTACTTACCATGATGACAAAAGTAGGTGTGTGAATTTTCCCTGCAGTTTTCATGAAAATGTATTGATATGCATCTCAGAAGAACTAGAGCTTCTTGACTGGATAAGCTAAAGCTGCTACCCTGCCCCCTTTATCAAACCTCTGGTACAAGATCTATTTTTCCTAAGACCTTTCCCATAGTGCAAAATATTTTTTTTTCATGATCAAAGTAACACCTGTACAGCTATTTATCTTATGGTGTGAAATTCCTTAACTCCACAGCTGACCATAGTCATAGAATGGCACTGACACAAATCTGTGGATGCTTCTCCCCAATTTAGCTACCATATATTACCTGGGAACACATCTCCACTTGACTGGCAAAGCAGGTTGCTGCATTCTGGAGTCTTTTCTGATTAAAAAATTATCTGACACAAAGTAGCATTCCTAGTCTAATTTCTTTGGATTTGACATTCTTCTTGGGAGCTCCTATAGAGATAACACTATTATTTCTATAAATTCATCAATGTATGATGCTAGTAAAACCAGTTTTTGATAAGTTTTTTAAATAATAGAAATAGATTGGAGTATGGGGAATTGGTGAGAATTTGTATATTTAAATCTGAGAAAAAACATAAGACTAAATAGTACATAGTCACTGACACAGTTGTCTATGGAAATTTCACTTTGATAGACTCTCCATTTGTTGTACAATTTAAATCAAACATTTCTTTGGTTTTTAAAGGGAGTATTGATTTTTATGTAAGGTCTTTATTGTCTATGAAAAATATGATAGAATTGATTATCTATGAGAAATAAATAAATGAAAAAATAGTTGATATTTGTTTTAAAGAAGAACAGACCACAAGGCTATATAGATGACTATATGCATCTTTGTATAATTATACAGAGTTTATAGATGTAAACTATACATATACTCAACTATATATATGTATGTATAGAGCTTTTATCATAATGTTCCTTCTCTCATGCCTGAAAGGTTAGGAAGTTTTTAGCAAGGAAATCTATCTTCTACAAGGAACATAACTATGAATCCTAACAAAAGGTGAAAATAAAAATGAAATATAAAATTCCTCACATTTTTTCATAGTTATTAGCATATAAACTTACAAAATGCATAATAAATGGTTTCTTCTTGCTCACATGGTAGCCCTTTGTAGATCATGGGAATCGCTGGAATAACTGCTTCACCCTATTATTCGGGGACTCACAGTTCCTCCATTGTATGACTTTGCCATTTCTTGGGCATTGGAATCTATGCTAGATCATCTACATCCAACAAGATAAGCAAAGAAGTATAAAGCATCACAGGGAGATGTTAAAGTGTGGCATAAAAATGATGCCTCACTTACTTGCATCCATATTCCACTGTACTGGTCTCAGCCACCTGATCCCAACTAACTTAAAAAAAAAAAAAAAGCTGAGAACTATTGTTTAATGGTATACAAGGAGGATAGGGGAAAAGGGAAAGATATTTGGTGACATAGATTATTAGCTCTGTCAAAACCTTATATTCTGTCAATCAGTAACTTTTTAAATCTTCCTCTTGCACACAGAACATACGTACCTTCCTCCAAGGAATAGAACCCAAAGTCCCATTCAGTCTCTGCAGCTCCAAGTCCAAAATGTCCAGAGATGTGTAGACCTTGTCACCAGGCCTATATATGAGGTTTGTGGTCTGGTAGTATCATCATTATCAAATATAGATAAACGGCTTGGTCATCATCATACTCATAGTCTACTTGATTACCATACACATCCACATATATACACATACACACAAATATATGAAGAACAATGGTAATGGAGGGCCCTTTGACAGTATTTATATATACATATATCTATATTTACATCTAGAAGATCTTTGTATAATATGTCATTTATATGTATTATATGTGTATATATATTACATATATGTACATATACACTTCTATGTGTATACAGAGATAGTTATATAAATATAAATGTAAAATAAATAAATAAATATTTATATATATGCACACTTCTATATTATTAATTATCTGAGGTAAAATTCACAGAGAGTAAAATGTACAGATCTTAAGAGTACAATTATTTGTGGAGTTTGTATAAATGTATATCAACACTTTATCAACTTATAGAATAGTTTCATCATCCCAGCAAGTTTCTTCCTGCTACTTTCTACTCAATCCCCAGTATTAGCCCCCTTCCAGGTAACCACTGTTCTACTTCCTATCCTTGGAAATTAGTTTTGCGTATTTCTGAACTTCACATATAAAAAGAATTAAACAATACAGATTCATTTGTGTCTGGCTTCCTTCATTTAACATGCTATCTTAACATAGTCATGTTACTTGCATAACTTTGAAAGAGTTATATTGTTGATATAGTTGGCTTTTGTCATTTTTGAAAAATCATAGACGAATATGAATTCTAACACACACTTACATTGCAATTTTTAAAATGCATTTTCCAGTTGATAAACAATTGGATTATTTACGGTTTTTGTTATTATGGTGTAAGTTAGATAAATATGCTTGTGTAAATCTTTTTGTGGAATTTCATTTCTTTTGGGAAATAAATTTCTTGATTTATAAGGTAGATGTTTGTTTAATTTTATAAAAAATCTGGCAAAATCTGTCCAGACTGGTTGTACCAGGTAAATCCCTACTAACAATTTAGAAGAATTTCATTTGTTCTACAGATTTGCCAGTATTCAATGATTATCTATTTTCTTTCTTTATGGTAGTAATGAAATTATATCACATTGTAGTTTTTTCTGCATATCACTGATAACTAATGATGTTGGACATCTTTTCATGTGTTTATTGACGATGTCTATTCAACACATGTCTATTCAAGGCTTTGCCAATTGTGGTGTACATGTTTTTCTTTCTGTTATAGATTTCAGAATCAATATTTTGCATATAAATTCTTGATATAAATCATTGTTCTATATATTATATTGTAAATATTTTCTCTAATTCTGTTGCTTAACTTTAAAAAAAAACCTTTCCTTTTTAGAGCGATTTTAGATTCACAGGAAAATTGATAGGAGGGTACAGAGATTTCTCATAGACTCCCTGCCTTCATACATGCATAAACTTCCCCATTATCAACATCCCCCCTAAGAATGGGACATTTGTTATCATTGATGAACCCACATTAATACGCTGTAATCACCCAATTCCATAGTTTACATTAGAGCTCACTTTTGTAAATTCTATAGGTTTGGACAAACGTATAATGACATGTATCCACCATTGAAGTATCATACAGAATAGTTTCACTGCTCTCAAAATACTCTTGTTCATCCCTTCCTCCCCCTTATTCTTCCCCCTAATCCCTGGTAATCCCTGATCTTTTTATTGTCTCCATAGTTTTGCCTTTTCCACATGTCAACATATTTGGAATCATACAGTATGTAGCCTCTTCAGACTGACTTCTTTTGCTTAGTAATATGCATTTAAGATTCTGTCTTTTCATGGTTTGATAACTCACTTATTTTTATTATTATTATTATTATTTTGCGGTATGCGGGCCTCTCACTGTTGTGGCCTCCCCCATTGCAGAGCACAGGCTCTGGACATGCAGGCTCAGTGGTCATGGCTCATGGGCCCAGCCGCTCTGTGGCATGTGGGCTCTTCCTGGACTGGGGCACGAACCTGTGTCCCCTGCATTGGCAGGCGGGATCTCAACCACTGCACCACCAGGGAAGCCCCTAACTTATTTATTTTTAACATTGAATAATATTTCATTTTCTGGATGGATCATCATTTATTTATCCATTCACCTACTGAAAGACATCTTGGTTGCTTTTAAGTTTTGGTTAATTATGAATAAATCTGCTACTACCATCTGGGTGTGGGCTTTTTGGTGGACATGTTTTCAACTCCTTTGTGTAAATGAAAAAAAGTGTAATTGCTGAATCCTATGGTAAGATTATGTTTACTTTTGTGAGGAATTGTTAACTGTCTTCCAAAAACGGCTGTGCCATTTTGTATTCCTACCAGCAGTGAATGAGAGTTTCTGGTGCTCTACATCCTTGTCAGCATTTGGTGTTGTCAGTGTTCTGAATTTTGGCCATTCTAATAGATGTGTAGTGGTTTTAATTAGTTGTTTTAATTTGTGTTTCCCTGATGATATATGATGTGGAGTGTCTTTTCATATGCTTATTTGTCATCCATATATTTTCTGTGATGAGGTGTTTGTTAAGATCTTTGGCCCATTTTTTAATCTGGATGTTTGTTTCCTTATTGTTGATTTTTTTAAGTGTTTTTTTTCTGGTATATTTTGGATAACAGTCTTTTATCAGATGTATCTTTGCTAAATAATTTCTCCAGGTCTGTGGCTTGTCCTTTCATTCTCTTGAAGATGCTTACCTGCCTTTTCATTTCTTAACAATGTTTTTTTATGAATAGATTTTTAAAAATTTTTGAAAGTTTTCTTTAGCAATAATTTTTTAAAATTTTAGTGCTTTAATATTCTAAGATATCTTTGTATATTTCAAGTACTCAAACAAATCTCCTTACATTTTCTTCTAGAGGCTTTATAGTTGCAGCTTTTATATTTACATCTCTGATCCATCTACAATTAATTTTTACATGGTTTGAGATAGGAGACCATATTCATGTTTCCCACATATGTATTCAGTTGTTCCTACATCATATGTTGGAAATATATTTTTCCCATAGAATTTCCCTGATGCCTGTATTATCTGTATAGCTGTATTTCTCTATCTGGACACTTTCTTCTCTTCTATTTATGTATTTGCTTCTCCAAACATCAAACCTGTATTTTGATTAGGTGATTACACATTTAATTGCTAATTCTAGTAAATTAACCAATTGATCATTATGAAATGTCCTGTTTTGTCTCTGATAATACCTCTTACCCTTAGTTCACATAGTCTGATACTAATATCACTACTTCAATCTTTGTATTTGCATGGTATACCTTTTACCCCGGTTACTTTTAACCTATGTCTCTTCAGTAATAACCTGCATATTGAGGGATGGCATTTCTTTTAATCCATTCTGGAAAACTATTTTCTAATTGGATTTTATTATTGTAAGGACACTTAACATGAGATCGACCCTCTTAAGAAAAAGTTAAGTGTACAATATATTATTGTTGACTAGAGATACAATGTCGTACATACCTCTAGAACTTAGTCATTTTGCTTAAGCATAACTTTATGCCTGTTGATCAGTAAATCCCCATTTCTCCCTTCACTCAACTCCTGGCAACCACTATTACATTCTTTGATTTTATAGATTTGACAACTTTAGAATGTTCATATAGGTAATTATCTTTCTGTGACTGGCTTATTTCACTTACATAATATCCTCAAGATTCATCCATGTTGTTGCATATTGTAGAACTTCCTACCTTTAAAAGCCTGCTAGTGGGAAACAGCTGCATAGCACAGGTGCTTTGTGACAACCAGAAGGGTGGGATAGGGAGGGTTGGAGGAAGATGCAAGAGGGAGGGGTTATGGGGATATATGTATATGTATAGCTGATTCACTTTGTTATACAGCAGAAACTAAACAATACTGTAAAGCAATTATACTCCAATAAAAATGTTAAAAAAAAAAAAAAGCCTGAGGGCTTCCCTGGTGGCACAGTGGTTGAGAGTCTGCCTGCCGATGTAAGGGACGTGGGTTCATACCCTGGTCCGGGAAGATCCCACATGCCCTGGAGTGGCTGTGCCCTTGAGCCATGGCTGCTTAGCCTGTGCATCTGGAGCCTGTGCTCCACAGCTGGAGAGGCCACAACAGTGAGAGGCCCACATACCACCAAAAAAAAAAAAAAAAGGCTGAATAATATTCTATTGTATTTATATATCACATTTTCTGTACCTGTTCCTCTGTTGATGGATATTTAAGTTGTTTCCATAGCTTGGCTATTGTGAATAGTGCTTAAATAAACATAGTAGTGGTAATATGTTTTCAAAATTCTGATTCAAGTTCTTTTGGATAATATCCAGAAGTGAGCTGGCTGGGTCATATAATAGTTATATTTTTAATTTCTTAAAAAAAATATATTGTTTGCCACAGTGTCTGTATCATTTTGGATTTCCACCAGCAGTGGGCAAGGGTTTCAATTTTTTCACATCCACACCAACACTTGTTGTCTTTTGAGTTTTTTTTTTTTTTTGATAATAGCCATACTGACAAGTGTGAGGTAATGTCTCATTGTGGTTTTTATTTGCATGTCTCTGATCATTAGTGACATTCAACATCTTTTTATGTACTTGTTGTTGATTTGTATACCTTCTTTAGAGAAACCTCTGTTCAAGCCTCAGCCCACTTTAAAATTCTAACCACCCAGCTCTAGATAGGCAAAAAAGTAACCTCATAAGGAACTTCATCTTACCCAATGTGGGTCTTATGTCATGGGTCAAATCCCTTATAGCATCTACATGAATTTTGTCATGTTTTAGTACCTTCAGTGTTTTTTTTTTAATTCTGTCCAGAATGTATCACTGTTAGTGTAAGATTTGTTTAAAACATGCTATTCCACCATCAATTTCATATGTATACACACACACACAGACACACACACAAACATTTTTAGAGTAAATATTATACTGCTTTACTATTTATGATACTGATACATATTTACATTTAAAATAGTCATTCAACTAAAGAATGCAAAGAAAATTATTAGTGCATAAATCCACATAGATGAAGATATGTCAAAATTTGTGAACATAAGTATGAAAGAACAAAATTTCAGAAATATATTATTTGATGCAGTAATGTCACCAGAATCAGCTGACTATATGAGTAAAAAAAAAATGGCAAAATAATCAGTGAAACAATAGTTTAAAAAACTTCTGATGTTAATGTAATGGTAACTTTCATCTTACAAAAATTGGGTTTATTATAATAAAATTTACCAGCTGCAAGTATTATTTGACTTCTTCTGAATCTATGGTAACCCCTTACTAGAGTAGGAGTTATAAAGAACTTTTGTAGATAAAAATAAGTTGCAAATTATTGTGCAAGAAAACTATTTCATAGATATCTGGATTGTCATCAGCATATATTCAAAATGATTATCATCTGCACATGAGCTTATTAAGTGCTAGCTGTATGATAAGTTGAACATTTAAGAATAACTGGATGATGATATTATATTATGTAATTTAATTGAATTTGTTGATTTGTTGAGTGTTTATGATTTTCTATATATAAGATCATATAGAGACAATTTTACTTCTTCCTTTCTGATTTGGATGACTTTTATTTTTATTTTTTATTTTTTATATTGCCTGATTGCTCTAGCTAGGACTTTCAGTCTATGTTGAACAAGAGTGGTGTGAGTCTTTGTTATACAGCAGAAACTAACACACCATTGTAAAGCAATTATACTCCAATGAAGATGTTAAAACAAACAAACAAACACAGACACAAACAAATAAATCAATAAATAAAGTGCTGTGATAAAAAAGAATAAACTGAGGCTCAGAGAGGTTAAAAAAAAAACAAAAAAAAGAAGCAATACAAAAACTAATGTGGTGTCAGTTCAAGGTAGAGAAAGTAAAGAAATGTGTTCATCTAAATGATTCCAACATCATAAATTCAATATTTGCACAAAAGAAAGTTAACAGTAGGTAATGGAAGATCAAAAAGAAGAAATTTCTACTAACATATTATAAAAGTTAGACTTATGTTAGAATCTTAAATTTGATATTTTAGGGCTTCCCTTGTGGCACAGTGGTTGAGAGTCCACCTGCCGATGCAGGGGACATGGGTTCGTGTCCCGGTCCGGGAAGAGCCCACATGCAGTGGAATGGCTGGGCCCATGAGCCATGGCAGCTGAGCCTGCTCATCTGGAGCCTCTGCTCCACAATGGGAGAGGCCACAACAGTGAGAGGCCCGCATACCGCAAAAAAAAAAAAAAAAAAAAAAAAAATTGATATTTTAATGAAATACAAAAAGAAGACATATATTAAGTTATGAATACATAACCCTGAAACGTTCTACTTAGTTCCTTTTTAATCAGCTTTATTAAGGTGTAATTTACATAAAATACACAAATTTTAAGTGCACAACTTGACTAATTTAGATGAATATATACAGTAGTGTAGTCCACACTACAATCAAGATTTCCATGGTCCAAAAAAGTTTGGCTGTGCCCCCTTTGCAGGAAATACCCTTCCTTGCCCAGGCCCCTGATAACTACAACCACATTTATTTCCCTACACTTTTCCATTTTTAAGATTCTCTGTATGTGAAACTATACAGTCAGTAGACTGTTGTGTCTGGCTTCTCTCACTGAAGTCAATGCTTTTGAGATGCATCTATGCCATTGCATGTATCAGTGGTTGCTTTCTTTACAGTTGGTTCTTATTTGGTTCTTATTTTCTGTCTTCTACCAACATCCTTGTCATATTTTAAATAAATATTTTATATATAAAAAAATAGTGTTGTGAGTGGGCACACTTGTCTTGTTCCTGATCTTAGAGGAAAAGCCTTCAATATTTCACCATTAATTGTGTTAGTTGTGGGTTTGTCACATACAGCCTGTATAACATTGAGGTATGTTCCTTTTATAACCAATTTGCTGAAAGTTTTTATCATGAAAGAATGTTGTACTTTGTCAAATGCTTTTTCTGCATTTATTTGATAATATGATTTTTATCTTTCATATGATTAAAGTGACATATCACATTTATTGATTTATTCATGTTGAACCACCCTTGAATCCCAGGAATAAATCTGAACTGATCATGGTGTATGATCTTTTTAATATGTTATTGAATTTGGTTGCTAATAGTTTGTTGAGAATTTTTGCATTTATATTCATTAGGAATATTGGTCTTTAGTTTTCTTTTCTTGTAATGTCCCTATCAAGATTTTGTATCAGGATAATGTTGACCTCATAAAATAAATTTGGGAGTGTCCCCTCCTCTTCAAATTTTGGAACAATTTGAGAAGAATTGGCATTAATTCTTCTTTAAATGCTTGGTAGAATTCACTTATAAAGCCATCTGATCCTGGGATTTCTTTGTTGGGAGGTTTTTAATTACTGATTCAATCTCTTTACTCTTCATTGTGTTTCTATGCACTAAAAACAAACAATCAGAAAGCGAAATTAAGAAAAAAAATCCCATTTACAATGGCATGAAAAACAGCAAAATACTTAGAAATAAATTTAACCAAGGAAGTGAAAGATCTATACAATAAAACCAGAAGATTTTGATGAAAAAAATTGAAGAAGATGTAAACAAATGGAAAGATATTTCATGTTCATTGAACAGAAGAATTAATATTGTTAAAATGTGTGTGTGTATATATATATATATATATATATATATATATATATATATATATATATGATATTATTCAACTATGAGAAAGAAAGAAATCAATCCTAACATTGTGGACAATGTAGATGAAACTTGAGGACATTATGCTAAGCATAATAAGACAGAGAAGACAAACGTTGTTTGATATCTTTTATATGTGGAATCTAAAACAGCTAAATTCATAGAAAAAGGGAGTACAATAGTGGTTAACACGGGATGAGACTGTGGGAAAATTGGGGGGATTTTGGTCAAAACATACACAGTTGTTTTAAAAGCTGAGTCACTTCTGGGGATTTAACGTACAGTATGGTGATTATAGCCAATAATACTGTAAAATATACTGGAAAGTTGCTGAGATTAGCTCTTAAATGCTCTTGCCATAAAAATGAAATAATAATTATGTAACGTAATGAAGGCATTAGCTAGATTATGTTGTAATCATATTTCAACATACAAGTGTTCCAAAACAACACAAAGTTATATGTCAATTGTATTTCCATAATAAAAAGGAGAAATTGGAAATATTCTTTGGTCTAAATTAAAAGTTCTTTTATGTCAGACAATTTGTCATATAACATGATATTGAGTGGGCCAAAATGTTCGTACCTTTTTTTCCATGAGATGGCTCTAGTAGTACTTAGTTGTCTTTAGCTTCATTCGATACAATTTTGTTAGATTGTATCTGAGAGCTGTCATATCAGCAATGCATTTAAAAAAAGACATCAAAATTGGTGAATTTTTGTGCAGCCATTTTAATATTAAAGATGGAAAAAAAGCAACATTTTCAGAATATTATGATTTATTATTTCAAGAAAGGTAAAAACACAACTGAAACACACACAAAAAAATGTGCAGTATATGAAGAAGGTGCTGTGACTCATTAAATGTGTCAAAAATGGTTTGTAGAGCTTCATGCTGGAAATTTCTGCCTGGACTATGCTCCATGGTCAGGTAGACCAGTTAAAGTTGATAGCGATAAAATTGAAACAATAATTGAGAACAATCAACATTATACCACATGGGAGATAGCTGACATACTCAAAATATCCAAAATAATTTTTGAAAATCATTTGCACCAGCTTGGTTATGTGAATCGCTTTGATGTTTGGGTTCTACATAAATAAAGTGATAAAAACCTCGTGACTATATTTCCACATGCTATTCTCTACTGAAATGTAAGGAAAACGTTCCATTTTTAAAACAAATTGTGACAGGTGATGAAAGGTGGATACTGTCAAACAATGTGGAACAGAAGGGATCATGGGACAAGCTAAATGAACTACCATCAACTACACCAAAGGCCGGTCTTCATCCAAAGAAGGTGATATTGTGTAAATGGTGGGGTTGGAAGGGAGTCCTCTATTATAAACTCCTTGAGGAAAATCAAACAATTAATTTCAACAAGTACTGCTCCCAATTAGACCAGCTGAAAGTGGCATTCAACTAAAAGCATCCAGAATGAGTCAACAGAAAATGCATAATCTTTTTTTTAAAACTTTTTATTTTATATTAGAGTATATCTGATTAACAATGTTGTGATAGTTTCAGGTACACAGCAAAAGGACTCAGCCATACCTATACATACATCCATCTTCCCCAGACTCCCCCCCATCCAGGCTGCCACATAACATTGAGCAGTTCCCTGCCCTATACAGTAGGTCCTTGTTGGTTATCCTTTTAAAATATAGCACTGTGTCCATGTCAATCCCAAACTCCCTAACTATCTTTTCCCTCCACTCTTCCCCCCTACCCCAGTAACCATAAGTTTGTTCTCTAAGTCTGTGAGTCTGCTTCTGTTCTGTAAATACATTCATTTGTATCATTTCTTTTTAAATTCCACATATAACTGATATCATGCGATATTTCTCTTTCTCTGTCTGACTTACTTCACTCAGTATGACAATCTCTAGGTCTATCTTTATTGCTGAAAATGATACTATTTCATTCTTTTTTACAGCTGAGAAATGTTCCATGTTATATATGTAGCACATCTTCTTTATCCATTCCTCTGTCAATGTACATTTCAGTTGCTTCCATGTCTTGGTTATTGTAAACAGGACTACAATGAACATTGGGGTGCATGTACATTTTCGGACCATGTTTTTCTCTGGATATATGCCCAGGAATGGGATTGCAGGGTCATATGGTAGCTCTATTTTTAGTTTGTTAAGAAACATCCATACTGTTCTCTATAGTAACTGTACCAATTTAGATTCCCACCAATAGTGTAGGAGGGTTCCCCTCTCTCCACACCCTCTCCAGCATTTATTGTTTGTGGATTTTTTGATGATAGCCATTTTGACTCGTGTGAGGTGATACCTCATTGTAGTTTTGATTTTCATTTCTCTAATCATTAACGATGTTGAACATCTTTTCATGTGCCTCTTGGCCATCTGTATGTCTCTCTTGGAAAAATGTCTATTTAGGTCTTCTGCCCACTTTTTGATTTAGTTGTTTGTTTTGATGATATTAAGCTGCATGAATTGTTTGTAAATTTTGGAGACTTATCCCTTGTCTGTCACATCATTTGCAAGTATTTTCTCCCAATCTGTAGGTGGTCTTTTCGTTTTGTTTATGATTTCCTTTGCTGTACAAATCTTTTGAGTTTAATTAGGTCCCATTTGTTTACTTTTGTTTTTATTTCCATTACTCTGGGAGACAGATCAGAAAAGATATTGTTGCGATTTATGTCAGAGAATGTTCTGCCTATGTTTTCCTCTAGGAGTTTTATAGTGTCCAGTCTCATATTTAGGTCTTTAATCCATTCTGAGTTTACTTTTGTGTATGGTGTTAAAGAATGATCTAATTTCATTTTTTTTACATGTAGCTGTCCAGTTTTCCCAGCACCATTTGTTGAAGAAACTATCTTCCCAGCATTATATAGTCTTGCTTCCTTTGTTGTAGATTAATTGACCATAGGTGTGTAGGTTTCTTTCTGGGTTTTCCATCCTGTTCTATTGATCTATAGTTTTATTTCTGTGCCAGTACCATACTATTTTGATGACTATAACTTTGTAGTATAGTCTGAAGTCAGGGAGCCTGATTCCTCTAGCTCCACTTTTCTTTCTCAAGATTGCTTGGGCTATTCAGGGTCTTTTGTGTCTCCATGTAAATTGTAAGATTTTTTTACTCTAATTCCATGAAAAATGCCATTGGTAATTTGATAGGGATTGCATTGAATCTATAGATTGCCTTGGGTAGTAGAGTCATTTTGACAATATTTATTCTTCCAATCTAAGAACATGGTATATCTTTCCATTTGTTTGTGTCTTCTTCGATTTCTTTCATCAGTGTCTTGTAGTTTTCAGAGTACAGGTATTTTGTCACCTCAAGTAGGTTCATTCCTAGGTATTTTATTCTTTTTGATGCAGTGGTAAATAGGATAGTTTCTTGAATTTCTCTTTCTGATCTTTCATTGTTAGTGTATAGAAATGTAACAGATTTCTGTGTATTAATTTTGTAGCCTGCAATTCTACCAGTTTTATTGATGAAATCTAGTAGTTTTCTGGTTGCACCTTCAGGATTTTCCATATATACTGTCATGTCCTCTGCAAACAGTGACAGTTTAACTTCTTATTTTCAAATTTGGATTCCTTTTATTTCTTTTTCTTCTCTGATTGTCAGAACTAGGACTTCCAAAACTATGTTGAATAAAAGTGGTGAGAGTGGACCTCCTTGTCTTGTTCCTGATCTTAGAGGAAATGTTTTCAGCTTTTCACTATTGAGTATGATGCTAGTTGTAGGTTTGTCATATATATCCTTTATTATGTTGAGGTAGGTTCCCTCTATGCCCACTTTCTGGAGAGTTTTCATCATAAATGCATATTGAGTTTTGTCAAAAGTTTTTCTGCATTTATTGAGATGATCATATGGTTTTTATTCTTCAATTTATTGATGTGGTTTAGCACACTCATTTATTTGTGGATGTTGAAAAATCCTTGCATCCCTGGGATAAATCTCACTTGATCATGGTGTATGATCCTCTAATGTTTTGTTGGATTCCAATTACTAGTATTTTGCTGAGGAGTTTTCCATCTATATTCATAAGTGACATTGACCTGTAATTTTCTTTTTTAGTGATATCTTTGTCTGGTTTTGGTATCAGGGTGATGGTGACCTCATAGAACGAGTTTGGGAGTTTTCCTTCCTCTGAAAGTTTTTGGAACAGTTTCAGAAGGATAGGTGTTAGCTCTTCTCTAAGTGTTTGATAGAATTTGCCTGTGAAGCCATCAGGTCCTGGACTTTTGTTTGTTAGGAGTTTTTAAATTACAGTTTCAATTTTAGTGCTTGTGATTGCACTGTTCATATTTTCCAATTTTTCCTGGTTCAGTCTTGGGAGACTCTGCTTTTCTAAGAATTTGTCCATTTCTTCCAAGTTGTCCATTTTATTGGCATACAGTTGTATATAGAAGTCTCTTATGATGCTTTGTATTTCTGTGGTGTCAGTTGTAACTTCTCCTTTTTTATTTCTAATTTTGATATGAGTCTTCTCTCTTTTTTTTCTTGATGAGTCTGGCCAAAGTTTTATCAATTTTGTTTATCTTTTCAAATAATCAGCTTTTAGTTTCATTGATCTTTGCTATTGTCTTCTTTGTCTCTATTTCATTTATTTCTGCTCTGATCTTTATGATTTCTTTCTTTCTACTAACTTTGGGTTTTGTTTGTTCTTCTTTCTTTAGTTGCTTTAGATGTAAGGTTACATTGTTTATTTGAGATTTTTCTTGTTTCCTGATGTAAGATTGTATTACTTTACACTTTCCTCTTAGAACTGCTTTTGCTGCATCTCATAGGTTTTGCATCATTGTGCTTTCATTTTCATTTGTCTCTAGGTATTTTTTGATTTCCTCTTTGATTTCTTCAGTGATCTATTAGTTGTTTAGTAGTATATTGTTTAGCCTCCACATGTTTGTGTTTTTTATAGTTTTTTTTTTCTTGAAGTTTATTTCTAATCTCAGAGCATTGTGGTAGGAAAAGATGCTTGATATGATTTCAATTTTCTTAAACTTACCAAGGCTCACTTTGTGGCCCAGAGTGTGGTCAATCCTGGAGAAAGTTCCATGAGCACTTGAGGCAAATGTTTATTTTTCTGCTTTTGGATGGAGTGCTCTATAAATATGAATTAAGTCCATCTAGTCTAATGTGTCATTTAAGGTCTGCATTTCTTTATTGATTTTCTGTCCATTGATGAAAGTGGGGTGTTAATGTCCTCCACAATTATTGTGTTACTGTCGATTTCCCCCTTAATGGCTGTTAGTATATGCCTTATATATTGAGGTGCTCCTATGTTGGGTGCATATATGTTTATAATTATTATATCTTCTTCTTGGATTGATCCCTTGATTGTTACATAGTGTCTTTATTTGTGTCTTATAAGAGTCTTTATTTTTAAGTCATTTTGTCTAATATGAGTATTGCTGCCCCAGCTTTCTTTTGGTTATCAGTTGCATGGAATACCTTCTTCCAACCCCTCGCTTTCAGCTTGTATGTGTCCCTAGGTCTGAGGTGGGTCTCTTGTTGACAGCATATATATGGGTCTTGTTTTTGTATCTTTGCAGCCAGTCTATGTCTTTTGGTTGGCATATTTAATCCATTTACATTTAAGGTAATTATTGATATGTGTGTTCCTAATCCCATTTTCTTAATTGTTTTGGCTTTGTTTTTGTAGGTTTTTTTCCCTTCCTTCCTCTTTTGTTCTCTTCTCTTGTGATTAGATGACCATCTTTATTGTGTTTGGGTTGTTTTTTTTCTTTTTTGTTTGTGTATCTATTGTAGTTTTTGAGTTTACTGTTCCCATGAGGTCTTGATGTAGCAGTCTATATATGTACAAGGTTGTTTTAAGTTGCTAGTCTCTTTCCTGCCTAGAGGAGTTCCTTTAGCATTCATTGCAAAACTGGTCTGATGGTGCTGAATTCTCTTAGCTTTGGGTTGTCTGTAAAGCTTTTAATTTTTCCATCAAATCTGAATGAGAGCCTTGCTGGGTAGAGTATTCTTGGTTGTAGGGTTTTCCCTTTCATCACTTTAAGTATGTAATTCCACCTCTTCTCACTTGCAGAGCTTCTGCTGAGAAATCAGCTCTTAACCTTATGGGAGTTCCCTTGTATGTTATTTGTTGTTTTTCCCTTGTTGCTTTTAATCTTTTTTCTTTGTCTTTAATTTTTGTCAATTTGATTACTATGTGTCTTGGCATGTTCCTCTTTGGGTTTATCCTGCCTGAAACTCTCTGTCCTTCCTGGACTTGGGTGGCTATTTCCTTTCCCATGTTAGGGAAATTTTCGACTATAATCTCTTCAAATATTTTCCTGGATCCTTTCTCTCTCTCTTCTCCTTCTGGGACCTCTATCATGAGAATGTTGGCGCATTTAATGTTGTCCCAGAGGCCCCTTAGGCTGTCTTCATTTCTTTTCATTCTTTTTTCTTTATTCTGTTCTGCAGCACTTATTCCACCATTCTGTCTTCCAGGTCACTTATCCATTCTTCTGCCTCAGTTATTCCACTATTGATTCCTTCTAGTTTATTGTTCATTTCCATTATTGTATTGTTCATCTCTGTTTGTTCTTTAATTCTTCTAGGTCTTTGTTAAACATTGCTTGCATCTTCTTGATTCTTGTTTCCATTCTTTTTCCAAGGTCCTGGATAATCTTCACTATCATTATTCTGAACTCTTTTACTGGAAGGTTGCCTATCTCCACTTCATTGAGTTGTTTTTCTGGGATTTTATCTTGTTCCTTCATCTGGGACATAATCCTCTGCCTTTTCCTTTTGCCTATCTTTCTGTGATTATTGTTTTCATTCTGAAGGCTGCAGGATTGTAATTCTTCTTGCTTCTGCTCGGAAAACGCATAATCTTCCATCAGGATAACACAAGACTGCAGTTTTCTTTGCTGACCAGCAAAAACTGTTACAGCTTGGCTGGGAAGTTCTGATTCATCCACCATATTCATCACACATTGCACCTTCAGATTTCCATTTATTTCAGTCTTTACAAGATTCTCTTAGTGGAAAAATTTTCAACTCCCTGAAGACTTTGAAAAGCACCTGGAACAGTTCTTTGTTCAAAAAGATAAAAAGTTTTGGGAAGATGGAATTATGAAGTTGCCTGAGAAATGACAGAAGGTAGTGGAACAAAAACGTGAATACATTGTTCAATAAAGTTCTTGGTGAAAATGAAAAATGTGTCTTTTATTTTTACTTAAACAACTGAAGGTACTTTTTGACCCACGCATTAGTAACAGCACTTACTTTGTAGGACCACATGGATGATTAAATCATACAAACACATGTAGAACACTTAGAATAGCTTGTTATCTACTAAGACCAAAGACTATCTACTGTTACTATTATTATTGGGGAGGGTGAGGCACATCTATACCTTAGAATGATAGTGTGGTGTAAAGATTAAATTTAAAACTAGTAGATATTGAAGGGAATTAATATTGAAAAAGTAAGTGTAATAATTTAGTCTAGTGATGAAGAGGGTACCGCTAAGGGAATGCCATTGAAATGGAAAAGAGAAAGACATATTAAAATCTTGGTAACCATTAAATGTAGTAAACCAGGAAAGTTGTTAAAGATGGCCCTAAGTCTCTTAAAATGTGTACCTGGATATACAATAATACCAGCAAAATGGATAAGAAATAAAGAATGGAATGGAAAGGCATGGTGTTCCAATTTTGATATGTTGAGTTTGAGTACCTTTGGAATAATCTGCTACTAGTCTCAATTAATAACTTGCAAGTAATTGGAGAAAATGTTATTAGGGGAAAAGTCTAGCTTATCCATCCACTACAATCTACAATGTGCTAGATTACTTCTTCTTCAAAATCCATAAGATTAATTATTCTCAGTATACCTACAGACTTGTTTTCATTAAACATGTATGGCTAGTAACATTAAATTTGAGAACAACTGGTATTAAGAGAGAATGAGCAAGAGAAAGGTATAAAAATTTTGTGGAAATAATCAAGTGATAAGATAAAGATATAAAGAAAGTAAAACACACATCCAGAGTTAAGGGAGAGAGAGATACAAGGAAGGATCATGAGGAATATATTAAGACCAAAGAGAAAGAGTGTAGATAAAAATGAACCACAGAAAGTAAGACACAAAATGGATTTGGAAGTGAACTTTACTTACAACCATTACATTTTAGTGTATCACATTGTCACTTTTGCAGTAGTGATTAGCTATTTAAATATTACTAATAGCACTTTAGCTGTTATACCTATATGTTTAGAAATATGCTGAAGAATGTAGTAAAACAAATGTCTTATCAAGTCTAATTATTTTGGAGTTATATCAGTGTTAAAATACTTTGTCACTATAAATTCATTATATTAAATCAAACAGAGGTTATAATTTGGCCCTTGTCCATAACTTCTTCACCCCATTGTAGTAGTTAACATGATTAGGATTATGTTTATACACAAAAATTATTTTGATCCACCTCTAACCATATAAAAATATAAGTCTTGTAATATGTCTATATGGAAATCAAACCAGGGTAACAAATTATTCTAGTTATGGGTCACACCATCTCATAAATCTATTTGATAACAGTTTGATATCAGACTCTATGATATTGAAGCTCATACATATGTACAAACTTACATACACACATTCATTCACCATGATAGAAAACTCAGACTAAATATTTGACTAAATGAATTGAACTGCTTTAATATTTTGATAGCAATTTTGCCAATGTAAGTGCACAGTTTATGTTCTCTGTTTGGAGAAGAAGATATCATTTTCTAAATAATAACTAATTAATAGAGACTAAGTTATTATAAATTCTAAACAAAGTACTAGATATATATTTTCAGCATTAATGATGTAATGTTCTGATATAATTAAGATTCTTGATGTCTGGCAGAATTCAGACACTCCTTGCCATTATTAATGTTCTTTTCATTTTCTAAAGCCTACTATGCATTATCCATATGGGAAATTAAAATGAATAACACAAATGGACATTTTAATGGCAGCCAAAAGTCAGGATTTGTGACTTACATTGTGATAGCTGTTCTGAGTCCATAATCCATTTACCCTAAGAGCCAAAGAGTAACTTTAATACTCTGTATTTAAGCCACTTTGTTTATAGTTTTACAAATATTTAAGAAGATAACCATTTACATTTAAAACTACAAAAAAGAACATTGATAATTAATGACTGTAGTTCAGCATGGGGAGGTTGGTGAGTATTATCAGGATGGAATGGATTAAAGAATTTAAGCAGGGTGGTTTTATGCTCATTTGGACGATGGTGTTTTGTGTTTTCTACATGCTCTACTTTTGTTTACAACTGAGTACTTTAACTACCTAACATCTTTTATGAAATAAGGCTAGATGTTAAGAAACACATAAACAAACTATTCATTATTACAGAAATATGTTTTGTTTTTGGGGGGAAGATTAAGATTACCATGTGGAAAACTTAGCTCATGTCAGGTCTAGGAATGGATTGTCATAGTAATTTTACGTGGTCCTCACTCAGGAGGCAGTTGATACCATGACCACCCTTCTTGGTTTCCCAGGGTAACTGTGCCTTAGAGAAGACTGTGTTCCTTTTCTATCAGTATTCTTCTACCCGGCTCCTGCCACCCTCTTTATTCAGTACTCCTTTAGGACTCAGTAAAAGAGCATTGCATGCTCCTTTTATGGGAAATTTGGGGCCTAAAATACTATTTCTCATAGTCAATTTTTAGGGGTCAAATAGGTTATCATAGGGTCTCTAAGTTTTTATGTTAGACTTAAAAATTAGTTTGCAGCACTTAAGATGTGATTTATATGTATCTAAAAATAAACAGTCCTATGTTCTTTTTATTTATCTAGCTTGTCTTGTCCCTCTGTAACTAAAGACATTCATCTTTCTGTCCTTAATGTATGGGTGTTCTGAAAGATTTTGGCAATACCATGCAAAACTGATTTTCTTTTTTATTTTTGGTCTTTTCTCACACACAACATAAAGCTATTAGCTGTCTTGAATTATAAAAAGAAATTGAAACCTGATGAGGCCAATGGAATGCTGACTCTGTTTCTTGATCTGTTGAACTTTCAGAACTTTTTAGGTCCAACTGCTTCAAATAAAAAATCTCAATATTTACTTACATGGGACAAAGTGTCTATTTTGAGAATATTAGTACTGATAACAATGGAGCAATCAGAACAATGCATTTAAGATAAACAATGTTTTTCACTAGAGATAAAGTAAATACTTCTGATCACATTTATTTTATGTTATGCTTGTCACATGGAAGAGCCAGTGCTAAATGTAGAGCAGTATATATAACACAATCTGGTTATTTTAATATGTTTTACACTGTGCTATCATTTAATGTCTCTACTTGCAGCCATTTAGATAGAAATCAATTAGACAGAGAGGCAGTTATTAGGATAACTATAATAAACAAAATTTAAGAAATATTTAGTGGTCATTACATTTGACTATACTTTAACTATATTTGTTTTTATATTACTTTATTTATTATCATTTTAATGACTATTAAAACCTGCCCAATGAATTTACTATATATAATCTCAATTTACTGTCTATAGTTATTGTATAAACCACTTTTTTTATACAAATGATTTTATTGAGTGACTACTCTGTGCTGGTTATACTCTGAAATCCTAGAACTTCATAGTGAGAAAATCAAACAAAAACTTTTCCACAGAAGGTATTCTGAGATTTAGTTTTGATATCATGAGATTTTCTAATGGAGGTGACAGATAAATTGCTAGTGTAAATATATGAGAAATTTGGGTGAGGTGTTTACTTTTGGATATATTTAGCTATGAAAAAAATTGAGACAGAAAAAGGTAAAGTTATCCCCAAGTAAATTTCACATTTGAGTAGAAAAAGAAGAGTAACTCAAACATGTCTGAGAAGGGACATCAGATAATTGGACTAAACTCAGGAATATATATTTTCATCACTTATTCAAAAGAGAAACACTCTAGCAATGTTATTTGATAACAAGCATCTAGAAAAATTGAGAATAAGAATCTGGGTGATTTGTATTTTGCTTTGTTTGAATGATGAATGAGACAAAAGCATATTTGCAATCAATGGATAATGATACAATAGGAGTAGAGAGTCTGATGATGCAATACAATGGTGAGTTAACCAAAGAGGAAAAGTCCCTGCAAGAACAAAAAGGTATATCCAGTGGGGAGTGGGGGAGGGGCAATATAGAGGTGTAGGCATGGGAGGTACAAACTAATGGGTGTAAGATAGGCTCAAGGATGTATTGTACAACAAGGGGAACAGAACCAATATTCTGTAATAATGGAAAGTAACTTTAAAATTGTATAACAATTTTTAAAAATAATTTTAAAAATTAGAGAAAATAAAAAGGGTATGGCATTCAAAATACACTGTAATGGTTAATTTTTGATAGGAGCATAACTTTTATGACAAAAATGGAAGAAAAGAATGGGAGCACAGACTAGTAGTCTACTGGATTTATGGATGGAAAATTTAGATGGCTTCTGTTTGTTCAGCATAGTATAAAGAAAAGTCATGAGCCAAAGAGAAGTGGTGAAAAGGTAATAAAAGGTTTGGGAAGAGAAAAAGTGATATGAACTATTTCCTTGGGGACTGTGAGAGTGATTTTACAGCTATCTATCAAATAAATAGAGTAAATTGCTGAGCCAGCTAAAGATTCATCTGATCTTGTAGATTCTGAATTCGAATGCATCCAATCTGACCAGTATGCCACTCTTTTCTAGCCATGCTTAGTTCCTACCTCCCCATTTCCTACCACAGGAAATATGAGAAGGAAAAAGGAAAAATAGATCTGAGAGAACTTTTTTCTTGTTTTTTTTTTTCTTTTCAAAAGTGAGTTTATGATAGATCATGGATATATTAGTTTCCTTAGGGTTGCCATAACAAATTACCACAAGTGGGTAGATTAGAACAAGAGAAATGATCTCTTACAGATCTCCGAAAGCTCTAGGGAAGAATCTTTCCAGCTTCTGGTGGCCTCAGATGTTCCTCGGTCTGTCTCCTTCTTCACATGGCATTCTTCTGCCTCTGTATCTCTCTGTAAATCTCCCTTTCCTTTCTCTTATTAAGATTCCAGACATTGGACTTAGGTTCTACCTAACTCCAAGAAGATTTTATCTTTAGATCCTTAACTAACTATATCTGCAAAGACTTTAAAAAAAATAATCACAATCTTCCATTTCCCTATGGCTTAGAGAGAATTACTTTCAAAGTTAGCTGAACTTGAAAATCTTAAATGCAAGCATTAAGGGGTCATCAGAATGAAGAAAGAGCAAGTCGTAACTGGAGTAGAAATATCGGCCTTGAGAGAGATTACGGACAGATATTTCAGTATTACTGGAATGAAGTGGGAAAGGAGTGAGAATACAGGCAACTTTAGAGACTGATGGTAAAAGTTTGAGAGATAACTCATTTAATGTCATTTTAAAATATTGTGACAGTGACACCAGCATATGCTGAACTTGAGTGGTGCTTTTGAACTCAAAATCTGAGAAGGAAAGACAATGTTTAAAATTGAGAATGACCTACTGAATAACACAGGGAACTCTGCTCAATGTTATGTAACAATCTAAATGGGAAAATAATCTGAAAAAGAATAGACAAATGTATATGTTAAAAAATGAGAATAAACATTAAGAAATACTTCAAGAGGGTGAAGAGCAAACTTACAAGAGAAAAACATATCATGGGGCACTATTTAGGTGTTTAATGAGATCAGTGACCCTGTGCTTAAACACAATTCTCTAATGCCTCTGCAAACTAATATCTGTAATGTATCAGGGTTTTTTATATGCCAGATGTTTTATACATATTATTATGGAGTCTCACAAAGACTCTATGAGCTTGGTATAATTGCTTTTACACTTGAAAAAATTAAGACAATGTTGAAGTATCAGTGAATTTCACAATTTGAAAGACAGTTTACCATATTTTATTCTGTATCAAGAAATGGCAAAATTAAAATTATTTACCTTTAACAAATATACTATTATTTGGATAAAATACTGGGGCTTGCTTCATTAGAAATGAAGATAAAAATATACTAAAAAAAATATAAACTAACTGGGGTAAATATTCCTAGTAATAATTTTCTTAGATTGATTTTATTGCCACTATATGACAATATACTTCATACAGATTTGTTTTGTCCATACACTAAATTATTATTGTCATTAGACCCCTTTCTACCACTTGAATATATGCTACTAAATTTTGCTTAATATGGTAATTTAAATTAATCTTTTCTTTTTAATTACCTGCAAGAGAAGGTGAGCCAGAGCAATTTTATGCTTCATATGGTGTTCATAATTTGGCATACTACAATCATGAAAAGACCAAAAGCATGGAGTTTAAACAGATGTCTTACTTGTACAGGTCCATAATACATTGGCAGCTTTTTCATCATGAATTCTGAGACATCCTGATTTCAGTTAGTTGTAAGAAAAGACAGGCCTGATAAATGTCTAGGAGGAAAACATAGATTGGTGCAGCTGTGACCCAGGTCAGGATTATTCTTAATATTCACAATTAATTTCTGGAGAACAGCTTGTATACAGCATTACCAGCTGCTCCTTTAACAAATATGTGCACATTTTGGCAGCTACAGATTTAGTAATTTGCTCTACTCACATGAAAACCAAAAGGTGAGCTCTTCTTGCATGCTTTTCTTTTTTTTTTTCTAGTTTTCTTTATAGAGATAATGCTTTTCATCATATGAACTGCAAGTACAAGGAAATTAAGAATGACGTGACTGACACCTGAGCTATGAATGAGCATTGTTCAAGTTAAGATACAATCTAAATTAAAATGTTCGTGAATTGTAAAGATATACCTCTCAATGACTTTTTTTTTTTGGTCCTGAATTGCTATAGAGATACTTTCCATTTCATTTTGTTAATCCCTCTCTGTACTTTGTTTAAAGTATAGATATAGAGTTAGATTATATTATTTCAGATGCAGTCTGGGTTGACTTGAATTTGTAATGAAAAGACACCATTTTATGCATTTTTTTACAGAGATGAATGGTCGGAAGCAGACCATGTTATTGCCTATGCAAGGTGATATCTCTCTCCTGCTGAATCTCTTTAGAATTTGTTTTCATAGATTCCTGTCCAGAAGCTGAAGGATGAACTACATGACCTTTTCACATCAATTCCATCTACATGAAGACTTCTAAAACTAAAGATATGCCAATTAAGAAAATTCAATAGTATGATGTGATTATTATTTAAATGCATGCAAAGTGGTGGGTAGCATCACAATTCTATAAAAACAGGAGAACTTAGGACTAATAGAGACTCTGTTTTTATTTTCAACTTACCAATTACAAGCAATATTTTCTTTCTTTTTAAAAAACTTTTTATTTATTTATTTGCTGTGTTGGATCTTTGTTGCTGTGCATGGGCTTTCTCTAGTTGCAGCGAGCAGGGGCTACTCTTTGTTGAAGTGCACAGTCTTCTCATTGTGGTGGCTTCTCTTGTTGCAGAGCTCTAGGTGCGCAGGCTTTAGTAACTATGGTATGTGAGCTCAGCAGTTCTGGTTTGCGGTCTCTAGAGCACAGGCTCAGTAGTTCTGGAACACGGGCTTAATTGCTCTGTGGCATGTAGGATCTTCCCTGACCAGGGCTTGAAACTGCGTCCCCTGCATTGGCAGGTGGATTATTAACCATTGTGCCACCAGGGACGCCTAACATTTGCTTAAAAGATCCAATATTTTCAAGTTTAATTTGTGAAAACTGTAGTATATGCACATATGCATAAGATTACTGATATGCATGTTCAAATACCTAGCATCAATCTGTCATTTTGTGAATCTGAATTTTCTGCTAAAAATGAATATACATTATATCCTTCTTTTCTAGAACAGATTTGAGGTAGCTTAAGAACTAAGTGATGTGGGGGGGAAGGGGGAGGACTCCTAAGGTCTATACTAAAAAATAAAAATTAACCAATTTTTATTTTGAGCACTTGTATATTGGAAGAAATAATGGGAAGGACCAATTCCAAATTCATTTTTTATTTACTTAGAAATAATAATTTCTACTATTAATTAAAAAACAAAGACCTGTAGATTTTTGTCAATGTTAACTTTTGCAAAGGTGTATATTTTTTGACCACTTCTAATTTTTTGAAATATATTTGTTTCATATATATATATATATATATATATATATATATATATATATATATATATATATATATATATCCTCTATTATTTCAGGAATGGCTGAGGAAAATATAAGCTGATTTTCTTTCAAATTCAAATGTATTCAAGCACTGTATTCGTTTACTAGGGCTGCCATATGAAGTATCACAGACTGAGTGGTTTAAACAGCAGATATTTATCTTCTTACATTTCTGGAGAGTAGAAGTCCAGGATCAAGGTGAAGTCAGGGTTGATTTCTTTTGAAGCCTCTCTCCTTGGCCTATATATGTCTCAAGTGGTCTTCCCTCTGTCCATGTCCAATCTCCTCTTATTATAAGAACACTGGTCAGATTAAATTAGGACCCTCACTTATGACATCATGTGATTGTTCCTTTAAAGATCCTCTCTCCAAATACAGTAACTTTCTGATCTACAGGGGGATTGGACTTCGACATGAATTGGGGAGGGAGGCACAATTTTTCCCATAACCTATGCTTCATTATGATTTTAAATGTGTCGAATTTCTGTACTAAAAGAGCTGTCTTTGCAATACTCAGCAATACTTTACATGGGACATTATAGGACAAACTTGAAGGTTTGTAAATTGTATATTAATCACTATAAAATATTGCTTTTTATCCATTTCTATTGTCTTGGTTTTCAGTTCAGCTTAACAGTATTGCTACCAACGCTTTTTTTTTTTTGGAGTTTTATATTCACTTGCCTGGTACTTTATCCATTACATAATATTCAGTGATGCTGTAATATTATTTTTTTAAATTTCTTAACAATAAAATGTTAACAGATTTTTTAAACTCAGTTTGAAAGTTCATTTGTATGTTGATTTGTTTGTTTTACTTGCATCACTTAAAAAATAGCCTTGCATTGCACTCCAAATGAAATATAAATCCCTTACTCTGGCCCACAGGGCCCCACCTGATCTGGTCTCTTCCTGCTTATCTAACCTCTTTTCCCAACACTCTCCCTCGTGCACATGCCCATGTGTCAAGGACCTCCTTTTCATTCTAAGTGTTTCCAAGTTCTATGCCTAGAACTTATGCATAGTTTTTCCTCTTGCTGGAATGAACTTTCACAGGCTGGTGACTCTCTTGGCCTGGTCTAATCATTTAAGATTTCAGTTTGTATTGTTTCTCCTCACAAAAGCATTCTGTGACCTTGCTCTCTGTTATGCTGCCAGCTCTATTTTTTTTTTTAATTCCAGTCACTCTTTATCACATGACCCTCCCGTGTTTCACAGTCCACATCAGCACTGAAACTTCCTCTCTGTCATGTTACTCCTATATTAATACTTTCCAATAAAAAGTTTAACAATAATAGAAGTCATTTATCTGCACTGTCCAATACTGTAACTACTAACAGCATGTGTCTATTGAGCACTTGAATGTAGCTACTGAGACTATGGAATAACTCATTGATTTCTTTCAATTTTAGTTCATTCAAATTTAAAATTATGTAGTCACATGTGGCTGGGGGGTTCTATATTGGTCAGCACAATTCTGTCTCCTGCATTAAATCCAAAATTCCACAATGACAAGAAATTTTTCTGTGTGAAGGGATCATCTTTATAACATAGTACTTAGAATGTTCATACTTAACAATAGCAAGTATATAAAATATTTATAAAATTAATAAATGAATAGATGAATAAATAATAGGACCATGCAATCTATTTATATTTATGTAGTTATTAATGTATTTTGTTTGAATCCTGCCTCCTTAGTATGACCATCTTTATTCTTTCCTCTCTTCTGACTTCAGTCAAATTGATTAAATCTTCCTCTTTTGTTTTTGTCTTATACATTTAGATATTCACATAACAAATTTTAATGTATTTTAAATGATTTTAATTAAAGCCAGACACTTCTCTGAGTTCTTTACATATATTAACTCATTTGATGTTCACAATAACCCCATGAAGTGGGTTTCATCATTACCCCCATTATACAGATAGGGAACCGGAGGCACAAGTTGTTGAATGCACATGCTCAAGTTACTTATGTCATAAATGAGGGATGAGGTCTTTCTGTACAGCACAGGACACTATATTCAATATCCTGTGATAAACCATAATGGAAAAGACTATGGAAAATAATACATATATATGTATAACTGAATCACTTTGCTGTACACCAGAAACTAACACAACATTGTAAATTAACTATATTTAGATTTAAGAAAAGAAAAAGAAATAAACCTAAAAACAAAAAAGAATATAAAAATTTAAAAAAATAAGTGAAGGTTGGAGCCTCCAGAGATCTCAGTCTTCATCATTGTTCTACATTTGCTTCTAAATTTGAAAACATTCTCCTGTTATGCTAGCAGCTACATTTAAATTAAAAAACAAATTTGAAATTATATTCACTATTTTATTGAAATATAAATATTAAGAATTAAGAGTATTAAAAAAAAAAAGATGTGTATGATACTTTCCTTTCCAGCAGTTTCTGTCTTTTCCCTCCATCCTTACCTCAGGCTGAGAGTTGTGCTAAACTAATTTGGAATTGGAGGGAGCTGAGACAAAAGTTGCCTCTTTGCAATAATCCTTGGCCTCAGTAGGCATGACACTAAGGGAATTCCATAAGCAGCTAAGCCATATACTACCAATGTGGGCTCTTTCTTTCCTGTCCAGGTAGCTACCTTGAATACCAGGACAGACAGTAAACTCTGCTTTTTTCCCATCATGTTTCCTTCACACTTTCATACTGACTAACTGCTAAACAAGTAAAGACATTTGACATGTAATTATATAATTGATTAATGTTACTGATTAATCTAGAGTCAACAGGAAAACTAATTGTTCTATAGAAACCAAATAAATAAATAAATAAAAGGAATCAAACACTCTTATATTTAGAAGTACTTATTTACACACAACCCAAATACATCTTTTGGCTCTCTTTGCATTTTTAACTGCCTTTCTGGAACTATCTGTGTCAAAGAACTGCCTACAGTCATTCCCAAATTAGTCTTACTTCTCCACTCTTTACTTACATGTCATTAGTGGCATTATAACTTGAATTTGGAGCCTGCACACCCCATTCTTTAAAGCTGTGTATTTCTTTCTTTGTAATGACCTGAAACCTAGTTAATTTTCTTCCAAATGTCCAGAAAATATGTTTCTGTGATCAGAATTATACAAGGAACCAAATGTTTATTTTCTATTATTTCCTATAAAAACCATTTGGTGCTAATATGAACTTCACACTTCTTATTTAATTGCACAAGCCTCTTTAAACTCAGATGGAATTTATTTCTAAAACATGATTTGTGTAAAATACTAATATATTTCATCAGCTTTGATCTTCATCTTTTTACTCCCAAGATATACAAGATATATAGATATATACATAGAAATACAGAAATATATAGACTCAAATCCTGATGGAATTAAGTTTTGTTTGGCAAAAACAATAACTTAAAACTCATAGGAAGTATAGGTGAATAACCTTTGGTCTTGATGTAGGAAAGGATTTCATAAGTAAGACATAAAAGAAAAGTTTCATACATTTGACCACATTAAAATAAAACACACTTAAAGATTGTAATGATATAGGTTATGAACTGGGAAAGATATTTAAACACACACAACCAACAAAGGATTCGTATCAGGAATATGCAGAGAACTTTCAAAAAAATCAATAAAAGCAGCATAAAAAAACTAGGGTAGAATAAAGAATATGAACATATATTTCAAAGAGTAGGAAAGACACATTAGCAATTAACATATAGAAAGATGTCCAAACTGCAATCACAAATTCCAGTTGTCTCCTTTTATTTTCATTGTATTATAATTTTTTGCACCACTGTATAATGTCATCACATTTCTTTGTGAGTCTCTTTTCTTTTCTGGCTTGCAGTCCATGCTCAGTCACACATTTGTATGTCACACAAATTCCTTCCTTTTACAACCTCCTGCCTATCCTTAGTTCAAGAGTTTCATTTAACAAACTTGTCTTATATAAGTTTTGTATCCCATGTGCTATGTGACTCATGGATGATAGGAAATGAAAAGGACAGAGCCCTTGCTCTCCTTGTCCTCGAAGTGCTTATGATCTAGTAAAATAAGACAGGGACATAACAGGTAATTTTTAGCATCAACTTTCTCACCCAGTGATTCTAACATACTAATGTGATATATGACCTCCTCTCTGAAACCTTCCCAGAGCTTTTTTGTCAGCTGTCACAGACAATCTAGCTTCTATGGGTACCACTGTGACTTTATCTGCTTTTTGTGGGGAGAAATGAAATTTTCATATGGTCTAAGAAGAGGGCAAATAACTGAACATATAAAAAATATCTTCTACATTTTATAATGAAAGTAATAAAATATGTAAAATTTTGATGCAAGCAAAATCAATGGGAAATAGCAGTGGAACTAGATGATAGTCAAAATGGGTATATTGGTAAGGGACATTTGTTAGAAATGAGAGAAAAATGATTCAATGTTTATCTTGATGTGTGCAGAGAAATTAAGGCTGTGATTTGGCTCCCAAGAGGTCTTTGGATTTATAAACTTTGTTTCAAATCAAGTAAAAATCATGAGCAAAAAGTGGTCACAGTTTTCAAATATAAGCAATTCTAGGGTATATAATATTAATGTAGGTGGCATTGCACATATTAATCACATCTCCTGTACTTGAGGAATTGCAATATTGTAAGAAGAAAAGAATACTTATATAAAATAATATGAAAAGTGCAGGAAGTGAGGAGAGGAGTATTTGTGTGTGGTCCTGTTTAGTTCTTCTACAAAAACAAAATAAATAAATAAATAAGACATTTTATCATCTCATAATTTATAATGTTGCTGTAAGGATGTGTGTAGCCAAATGAAGTCTCAGAAATTTTTTAACTCTAGTATTTGTCCATATTCTTCAGTTCAAGTGAATGTCATAAATGTACAGTATGGATAAGGATAGACTATTTTCACTATTTGTAAATATTGGTTGGCAGGTAATAGTCTGAAGGGTTCAGGCATAGTAGTTTGGGGGAAATATTCAAAAAGAAACCTCCCCAAAACTAGTAATTATGTAGGCTACAAAAATTGACTGTAAGAAACCTGAAATCTGACTTCATTTTTTATGGTAAATTTTTCAAACATTTAAAAAAATTCATTCAACAGATATCTATATTACTAGGGCTTACTATTTCATAAACATAATGCTAGTGACTATGTGTGTATTCATGGTAGTTGGGTGATAAGTAGACGTCTCCAACCTTGAAAAGCTCATAGTCCAGTGCAAGAAACAGACGTGAACAGATGATAACCAGAAGAGAAAAACAGTAGTGTAAATACTGAGGAGTGAGTGTTAAGTAAGCCTCTGGGAAAGAAGCAAACGCTTCACAGTTGTGGTGATATTTGAGGTTGTTTTAAGGTTGATTATGATATTCAATGGATATTGTGAAGAAGAGCATTTCAGGCTATTTCCTTCCAACCCAACTCCACAATATTCCACAACCAACTTGATTCTCAGTCATCACTCTGCTCTTCATTCATGGATTCTTTCCTTAGTGCTGAGTCTTGGTACTAAGTCAAGTTTCTAGAGCAGCTTGATGGAGTCGACTGTCTCTCAAGACCAAGACCTAAAACTTCACAGGATTTGAATCCACCCTTTTAAACTAACTCCTCTACTTCAATCATTTCTGTATTTTTCCATATATTTTAATGCCTATTAATAACAGGAGCTCAGCTTTCCATTATGGGCACAGTGTCTTAATGGTCTTTCTGATGCACAAAACAATTTGCATTGACCGGTGACAAATTTCATAAAGCTTCATAAACCTTGAGTCACATTTATTTGTCCATTATTGCCTCGATACACTTATTAGTACTTAATTTTACATCTTTCCTTGTACTAAGTCCTGTGACTAGTGCTATTCTTTCTCTTTTCTTCTCCCAAAGTTCAATCTTCTTATCATACATAAATGTGTTGTATATATACATTTTTCTTAGTGAGTAAAGTACTACTTCAATTTATGCATCCCTCACAGTATGCCAAGTAATCAGGAATTGTGTTATAATTGTATCCATGCCCACAAAATTAAACTTGGTAGCACACACACACAAAAAAAGAAATGCATTTCAAAATGCCATTAACTTTCCACTTTCTTTGGTGACTTTAACATAAAACATTACTTGCAGGACTTTTTAATGCCTAATGGAAACTTTATTCTCTGAATTGAAGGGGAAATTTTTATTTCTGAACATTCGAGAACACTAGGAAAGAAAAACTTGAAAAAAGTTCGGAAGAGAAAGTTTGCTTTTCTCAAGGAATTCACAGTCTAATTAAAGAAAGTTGATATACCATTATTTTTAATCTCTTAATCATGTGCTCTTTGCATTTTTTTTTCAATTTGAACATGTCTATATCTTTTACGCTAATGAACTATATAGTTACAACTAGTCTGCAATGCTAAAAAGACAGACTTTCCAATTCATCAGAACTGTTTGGGTAACATAAGTCAATTTAATTTATGTAAAGTAAATCTCCCTATCAGGGTTTTTTGCTGCAGGTCTTTTAATTTCCCTATAGGTTTTTAACTCCATGATGATTTTTTGTAATTAAGAATTATGTACCTAATGACATGAGGCTTGCCAGGTAAAGTGCTGTTGCCCACACTGCTAACAGCAAACTAAGAGCTCTCTCTGAAAGGCTGGCTGAATTTCCCAGCTTTCCTCTACAGTAAACGTGCCACACTATTAGACCTATAATTCACCTGGTTCACGAACAAAGGTTTGCTCTCAACAGACTCCAGAAGCAATCTCATATTGTTGAAAGGTTTCAGATACGATGGAAAACTATACAAAATTTAACACTATCATTAAATTGTGGCACTTTTCAGTTGCTACTGGTGCAGGAAATGTCTTTATTTCATAGGCAATTTTTTTAAATTAAAAATCTAATGAATAAAATAGTGCTCCAAAGTAACCAGACTATACTTCTGGTTGTATGTTCCCATTACTTTGCTGTGTTTCATAAAAAGGGTGACTGACTACATTTATCTGTCTGTACTTGTAGCTAAAATGTATGACACTTATGCTCAACATTTTTAAATAATTCTGAGTTTTGGATCATTTATGGTTTGGATCATTTAGATCATTACTCAGTGATTCCATCAGATATGAAAATTACTTATTAATCATTTGGAGATTTATATCGTGAGAAGGTTGTAATAAATGTAATACTTAATAATTTTTAACTCTTTAGATAAGGCAACACTATGTGCTTCAAGAGGACTTGATGGTTTCAGTGGCACCTGGACAAAAATGATGACTACTCAATTTCTCAGGCACAGGCTTGCTGACCCTTAATAAAATTGTGAATGAGGTGAGCTTTGTTTCAGTCGACTTTGTAATTCACCTCTGCTTTAGGCAGAAGGTGGTCTTCTGTTCTCTCTTTGCTGAGTACATACAACTTCCCTATGTACAAACAGAAAGGCAAATTCTACTTTTCTCTACCAAATATTTTTTTGTTTTTGTCCTCATTCCTTCAGTGTTCATATTTATGGCAGTTTATATGATACACTCATACTGGTTAATTTGCTCAGTGTGAGTGCAAATTTCCTTGAAATACACAAACTATCAAAGCTTACTCAAGAAGTGAATGCCCTCTATCTACTAATGAAATGAATGTCCCCCAAGTCTAGATAGCTTCCTTTATGAATTCTACAAAATTTTGGAAAAAATCATACCAGTTCTACACAAAAGCTTTTAAAATATCAAAGACAAGAGAACAATACCCAATTTAATCCATGAGGGTAGAATTACTCAGCTACCATGTTACAAAAACCAGACAAAGACACTAAGATTAAAAGAAAGAAAGAAAGAAACAAACAAACAAACAAAGAGATTACCCAATGCACACAAAAAGAACATATGAAAGAAATTCACTTATTTGTAATAAAAAATTCAGCTATATAAAATTAGGAAATACCTCAACCAGATAAAAGGCATCTATGAAAAACTTTAAATTAACAAAATTTTTAATAGTGAAAGATTGAATGCTTTCTCCCAAAGATTGGGAAAAGGAGAAACATATCCACTCACAGTACTTCAAATTCTAGACAGTGTAATTGAGTGATAAATAAATAAATGAAAATTCAGCAAAATTAAAAAAAAAAACTGCTTTCTCTTCAAAAGACAATGTTTTGAGCCTTAAAAAAAGCCAGCCATATACTGGGAGAGTATATTTGAAAAACACATAACTGATAAAGGTTTGTATCCAGATTATATAAATAACTCCTATGAATCAATAATAATAAGAAAAACAACTCAATAAATAAAACTGGGTGAAAGGTTTGACCAGACATCGACCAAGGAGGATATATGAAAAGCATAATCACTACAAAGCTGCTCAAAAATATTAGTCATTAGGAAAATGAAAATTAAAACCATTATGAAATATCATTACATTCTCACCTGAATGACTAAACTTAAAAACACTAACAATGCCAAGTTTTGGTAAGGTTAAGGTTGTGAAGCACCTTGAACTCTTGTACATTACTGGTCCATATGCAAAACAGTACAAGCACATGTAAAAAATGTTTTGACATTTTTGTATAAAGTTAAGTATACACTTACCATGTGACTCAGTAATTTTACTCCCAAATATTTTCCCAAGAGAAATAAAGACATATGTCTATGTTAAGATGTACTCAACTGTTCATAAAAATATTATTCAATTTGGAAAGAATAAACTTTCTATTAATTGATGAACCTATAAATAATTTGTGGACTGTCCTTGCAATGGAATACTCAGAAATTTAAGAGAATATATTACCAAGTCAAACAAAAACATGGGTAAATCTCAAAAGTGTTACACTAAGTGAAAGAAGGCACTTACAAAAGACTATATAGTATATAATACCATGTATCAGACATTCTAGGAAAGGCAAAATGATAGTGATAGCAGATCAGTGTTATCACAGTCCAGGTTGTGTGGGGAAGGCCTGAATTCCAAAAAGCAAGAGGGAACTCTTTTGAATGTTGACAATATTCTGTCTAATGATTTTCTCAGTTGTTACAGGATGATATTTATTTTCTAAAAAAACTGATGTATTTTGCACTTATATTTGATGGGTTTGATAGATGAAAAAAATTGACCAAAAACAGAAAGTTACAGGTTAATTCAATTATTGTTGTCAAACAATGAAATCACTAAAACTGAGAAAGAATGACTTGTTTCTTCATTTAATACCATAGAAGTATATGTTTTATATATTGTTATGTTAAGAAGACAAGACATATATAGAGTCTAATTTGCTTTGTGTTTTGAAAATAAGAATTGTCTGTGTGAATATGTACATTATAATCTTACATATGTAGACAACATGTCAAAAATTTTCTCTAGGGCTTCCTTGGTGGCACAGTGGTTGAGAGTCCACTTGCCAATGCAGGGGACACAGGTTCGTGCCCTGGTCCGGGAGGATCCCACATGCCACGGAGAGGCTGGGCTCATGGGCCATGGCCACTGAGACTGCGTGTCCAGAGCCAGTGCTCCACAATGGGAAAGGCCACGAGAGTGAGAGGCCTGCATACCGCAAAAAAAAAAAAAAAAAAAAAAAAATTCTCTAAAGTGTATTTCATGAGAACAGAAAGATAGGGCATTTTAATTTTTATTTCACAAAATTCATTTCTATGTGATTTTGGTTTAAATAACGGATGCATTTAAAATAACGTTAATACTTTTTAGAAGATGAATTAGTATTATTAAAACAAAAAATCAAATTATTCTTTTTAAATAATGCAAAATGTGAGGCATTCTGATACTGAGGAAAAATTATGGATAAGTTTGTAGATGTCCATAGGTGGATTCCAGTCCTTGGAAATTTCCCTAAACTCCAAATCCGTAAATTCCTTCTTGGGAAAAAATAGTGTTATGGTATACTATTTACATATAGGTATTATTTTGAACATAAAATGATACATTACATATTAAAATTCTCATCCAAAAATGTTCACTTCCTTCTTATTTCTCTTCCTCTTACTTTATTATTTTATGTGTCTGGTCATTCTCAGTGGAAATAAAAGTGTGTATGTATTAGAAATGGAATAATTGAAAAACAAACAGGAAATACTTTTAACTTTTCAACTCACAGATAATGCCCAAGTATCACTGCTGGAAATTTTCCACAGATGTCAAGATTAGTTGTAATGTTTTTTATAAAGATTTTTTATCAATAATCCCTTATTTATTCTCAAAGTACACTAATGAGACAACACTGGGTGTTCAAAATGAAAGCTTTTATCTCACCTTTGTTTGTGTTTGATTAAGTTCTCAATTTGTTTTAAGTTCTCAATAGTAACTTATAAACACAAAGTATTTTGCTTTTTACAAATCACCAAATGTCCTTGTCTAAAACAGAATAATCCCTACTTACCTATTAGGCAAACACATTTAGATTTTCTGAAGCAAATTAAATACCTTTGTAAAAACTTTTAAAAAGAGGAACTTTGTATTTTTTACCCTACATTTTTTTTTCCTTCAACAAATATTGGTACTGAAATTCCCATGCTTCATCATTATTATTTTCATCAGTTTTAAAATGTCTATTATGATCAATTGCTTTCATGGTTTTCTCTTACATTAGTCATTCTTTTACATAAGGGTTGCCCATAAAACACATTACAGAATTTCAGTAAATTTGTGTCTGGAAAATTCTGTAGTTTTGGAGGCAGTTATTTTTATAATTCTAGAATACTACTTGATATTACATTACATAGAAATATAATAAGTTACATCGCTTCTTACATTTAACTACTACTTCTTCCTTTGATGGTATTTTACGACCATCTTTTATTTGTCCAATCCTCTATTATTTCTTGCCTTTAATCTAACACCATTCTATATAATTATTTTATTAAAAAATATAATTATGTTTGAACAATTGAAATATATCTATTCAGAATAAATTAGCTTATCACTGAAAAAGAAAGACAAACATGGAAAAATATTTTAGAGGTGGTTTCTTTTCTGCATAATACATTAAGCTTTCATAAAACTATCAATACTATTTACAGTGGTTTACTGCTGTTTAAGCATATTGATTTTTCCTGTTGCTAAGAACCAAAGATTCTACCTGACCCCCTAAAGCTCAGAGTTTTTAGTCAGATATGCATCCTAATTATCTTGCCTTTTAAATTCAATACCATGGAATTCTTTGATTCCATTTCCAAATTCTCTCAGATGAGATACCAGAAGTTTTGCTTCAAAGACCCTATTGTAATATCTGTTTAATCTGGCAAATCTTTAGTTTGTCCTGAGTGAGAATCCAATCAGGACTTTTACTCAAGTGAAAGAAATACCAAAGATTTAAGCACTTAATTTTAGAAATAATTCTTTATCCAAAGGTAGCCCAAATGACTAAAGCTCAATTTGCATGCCTAGGATGTAACTTTTATACTTAAGTAAAGTTACTTTTAATTTTACCATCTCTTTTTCATTTGATTATGCTTAAAATCTCCAGGATTTCATTAAGAATATGGTAACTGTTTTAGCATCCTTTTACTTAAATTTCAGTTTCAATTAAGACCTGCTTGTATTGACAAATACTTTGTTTCACATTTTTGTCCATATATTTTACTATGCCTTCTTCTCTAGGAAAAATCAAATATTTAATATAATTGTAGAATTACACTATCACCCAATGCTTTGAATTGTATCATTCAAATAGTTTTGATTATGAAAATTATCTAAAATGAGTACATCCTGGAACAAATACATAACTATTTCAATTGGCCTTTCAATTCACACAATTTTTAAGGGTATTCAATAAAAAATAAATTAAAAGGTTGCAGACATGTGCACACACATATATATGTGTAAAAGTAATTTTAATAAAAATGCATGAAGGTTTTACATTTTTAAATTTGACTCACCAATACATATAAAATTGAAATTATATCAATATAGAGATCTTTAGCACATCTGTTACCAAGTCTGAACTCATTCTGCTTGCCACACAACAGGCCATTAAATGGGACACGTAGTTGTTGGGGCAAGGAACAACAACTTTATTTGGAAAGCCAGCAGACTGAGAAGATGGTAGACAAATGTCTTAGAGAACCATATTAGCCGAGTTAGAATCCAGGCTTCTTTTGTACTAAAAGAGGGGGCAGTGTGGTGGGCTGTTGTAAATTTCTTGGTGTCAGAATCCTTTGTTCTTGCATCTGTGCACTTAGGTCAGGTCATGATGTTCCTGAAAACCTCCAAGAAGACAAATGTTATTCTGTGTTCTGCAACTTTTTATCTCTATATGAAAGGTAAACTGTCATACCTTTAAAGGTCAGAACCTTGAGAATGGGCTATCCTATATATTTCGGGCTATAGACCACACTCTTTTACAAAAGATGCAGAGCCAGCATGACTAAGCACAGGCAACAGAGGAAAAATGTTAAAGGTAAAGAAACAGATCCAACATGGAATCAGATTTGTTCTTTCCTATTACACACCCAGGTTATTCAGGCCTTCTATTTTTTGTTTAACATTCCATTATTTATGATACAAATATATTTTTAGGCTCAAAAATTACTTCATTGAAGTAAGTTTAAAATTTATTTTACATGTTGAACACATGAACATGACATAAACCTATGAGTCATAGAAGAGAATGCACGTTGACTTAAGGCATTCCATCTTCATTTCCTAAAGGTAAAGCTCTGTATATTACACTGAGTGTTTTTAAGGAATGGGCATATATGCACCCATATTTATGTTTTATGTATTTTTGTTTTACCTGAAATGTTTGGATTCAAACTTTTTGAATGTGAATTTTTTCCACATTTCTTATTACTGATGTTCTTTAACTGAAACCTTAGAGTGCATGTTTATTTTATTTTCTAAAGTTTCCTAGCTAATAACTATCTTCAGGAATTTCAGTGATAATCATCTCTATACTGATTTTCACAGAACTGAGATACTATTTTCTGTCTCTTAGACTCTAAAAGCCAACTGGCTTTCAGCCTATTTATGCATAATTATATATTGTAGGTGTAAATAATATATCCTATGTTGCTTTGGAGATGCTTCAAGGTAGACACATTTTTTGTCCACTTTAAACTGTAATGGGTGTGGACACGACTACATGATAATTAATTTTCTAGAAAGACATCAGAGTATTTCAAACGGTGGTCCATCTATGAGTGAAACAATTCTTCTTGACCTTTCAAATGTATTTCCAGGGTTTTAAAAAAATCCCCAAATTTAACAAATAAATACTACAAAATTTAACAATTTCTTATAAACTTGCCAAATCATAAAATGCTAGAGATTATAGCTAAGAATTAATTAACCAGGCATTTATTGAATATCTACTCTATACTAAGCACTGTTTTACATGCTTGTTAAAGGTGTGTGAGATTTTATTCTTTTGCTGCTTTCCCTCTGGTGAGTAAAAATATCTCCCTAAAGAAAAAATATTATTCAAGTAGAGATGAGTGATGTAGATAAAATAGAACAGAGTAATGTAAGAAGAATAATGGAGTTGAAACTTACAAAGGCAGCTCTGGCCTGGTCTCTGAGAGGAGCAATATTGGAGCTGGGATTTGAAAGAGGAGATAAAGCTAATAATGGGGAAATCTTGAAGATGGGCATTTTAGGTAGACATTCTACAAAGTTCAAGGCCCTAAAGATGCAATGAGAGACTGAAAAAAAATAAAAGGCCAATATACAGGGCACATGAGACAGAGTAGTAGTATTGGATGTTTGGGGAAAGATAGTGACAATGTGATTCAAACTCTTTCTTATGGAAAAGGGTATGGTGTTTACGCAAATAGTAACAGGATTTCATAGGCAATGGCTTAGTCATTATGTGATGCAGCCCTATCATGAAAGTTGCCACTCACCTAACCCAAACATGCAAACTATTAGACTCAATGCCAAACTACAGTAGGAGTCACTTGACATTCTATTACAATTGCTCGGGACATACATATGTTTATGAAAATAATTATATTCCCATATTATGCCCCCTTATCTGATATTTCTCACTTTTTCAATAATATCTCTTTATTTATTTAAAATAAATATTATTTTTATAGTGTCAGTTCATAATATTTTATCTTACTTGGCATATTCCTTTGCTAAATTGTGTAGTCATGAAGGTAAAACTAAAGTGGCTCCAATATTGTGTTGTGATCTTACAGATAGTGTTCATATCTTCATTTGATGACTGATGGATCATAAGAAAGATTGTGAAGTGAGTAGAAATTAATGGCAGACGTGAAATGTTCTTGTACTCTCATAATTTCATTGTTTGGAACTTGCTGTAGGCAAATGATTAGATTTTTTAATTAAATTGTTTATTTACTTGCTGCTTGGTTACTGTATTTCTTAAAAGTGTTCTTATCTCCATGGGAAAAGGAAAAGGAGAGAAAGAGAAATATTAATCAAAGAATTAGTCTAACCAGTATATCCTGAATCTAGGAGTTTAGTTATTGTGGAATTATTAAGACATGTATTGGGCTGACTTAAGTAGCTGAGTGAAAGCCAATTGTCTGCTGCCTTACATGTAAAGACAATCTGTACTTTCTGTATACTTTTCAATAATTTCCATTTAATGTAATTACTGATATGACTAGATTTAAAACTATCAGCTTGATTTATTTATTCCATCTCCTTTGTTTCTCCTTTCTTATTTTTCTGCCTTCTCTCACTATTTTAAAAATAACTTTAGTTTATTTTCTTTTTTTGACTTATTAGATATAACTCTTTGCTTTTTAAAAAAATTGATGTATAGTGGATTTACCACTTGTGTTAGTTTCTGCTGTACAGCAAAGTGATTCAGTTATACATATATGTACATTACTTTTATATTCTTTTCCATTATGGTTTATCACAAGATATTGAATTATAGTTCTCTATGCTACACAGTAGGACCTTGTCTTGTATCCATTCTATTTATAATAGTTTTTATCTGGTAACCCCAAACTCTCAGTCCATTTCTTCCCCCTCCCCTTCCCCTTTGGCAACCACAAGTCTTTTCTGTGTCTGCATAACTCTTTGCTCTTTATTTTTAACTTTTTTATTTTATATTTGAGTGTAGTTGGTTAACAATGTTGTGATAGTTTCAAGTGTACAGCAAACTGATTCATTTATACATATACATGTATCTATTCTTTTTCAAATTATTTTCCCATTTATGTTGTTATATAATATTGAGCAGAATTCCCTGTGCTATATAGTAGGTCCTTGTTGGTAATCCATTTTAAATACAGCAGTGTGTACAAGTCAATCTTATACTCCATAACTATCCCTTTTCCACCTTCCCCCCCTGGTAACCATAATTTCTTTCTCCAAGTCTGTGAGTCTGTTTCTGTTTTGTAAATAAGTTCATTTGGCCAAGAAACACGTGAAAAGTTGCTCAACGTTGCTAATTATTAGAGAAATGCAAACCAAAACTACAAATGGATATCACCTCACACCAATCAGAATGGCCATCATCAAAAAACCCACAAACAACAAATGCTGGAGAGGGTGTGGAGAGAATAGTAACCTCCTACACTGTTGGTAGGAATGTAAATTGGTACAGTCACTATGGAGAACAATATGGAGGTGCCTTAAAAAAACTAAAAATAGAGCTATCATATGACACTGCAATCCCATTCCTGGACATATATCCAGAGAAAAACATGGTCTGACAAGATAAATGCACCCCAACTTTCATTGCAGCACTGTTTACAATAGCCAAGTCCTGGAAGCAACCTAAATGTCCATCAGCAGAAGAATGGATAAAGAAGATGTTGTGTATATATATATATATATATATATATATATATATATATATATATATATATATATATATATATATAATAGAATATTCCTCAGCCAATAAAAAGAATAAAATAATGTCATTTGCAGAAACATGGATGGACCTAGGGATTGTCATATTGAATGAAGTAAGACAGAGAAAGAGAAATATCGTATGATACCACTTACATGCAGAATCTAAAAAGAAATGATACAAGTTCTTTTTATCTTAGTTTTTGCTTTAGGGCTGATAGTATAGATATAGCTATGTGGAAAAAGACTTCTGTTTTGTGATGACACTCCATTTGTAAGATACCAATAAATTATAATATACACGGGCATTATTCTGGAAAAGCAAATGTTTTCTCCACAGTTTTTCTGGATTATAATTTATAATTTACCTGGGGCTACTATTAGGCAGATGTAGGATATTGTTTATTCTTTATTTCAGGTATTCAGTGCTTATAAATATGGAGTTAATAAATCTCTGAATCACAAGTCAATCACTTTACACATCTCTTTTGAGAGAAAGTTTTCTTCTGAGCTATCCCAGATAATTAACTTTGTTAGCTAATTAGTTATGTGCATTTTTATAGTTTTCTGGGGGAGGAAAACCAGGTGATATAACAATTTTTTATTTTATTTTCCTATTATTATTATCCTATTATTTATTTTATTTTCCTATTGATCAGTTATGTTTTGTTATTTGTTTGTTAATATTTATGGCCATCACAATCACATACAGCCAAAAATATTTGATACAATTTTCAGGAAGATTAAATAACAGTAAACACAGTCAATACACTAAATGGGAAAAATAACAATATCAGAATTTAATGATATTTCTCCTGCCACGTTGGACACAGGTTACATGCTCTTCAGATTTGAGCCAGTCACATTTTCAAGTAGAGAATCCAAGATTTGTTGATAGAAGAAAAGTGCTCCCCTGTTTTCATGGAGAATAAGCCTTGAGTGCTTTAATATAGGATGTTTGGTTACATAAAATGTTTATCCTATAATAGATTACTTGTCCTACCTCGACCCTGAAATTCAACTCTAAAGCAAATTTTGTTATGCAGGACTTTCACGCAAAACTGCTTACACATCTGTCATTGTCCTCTACAAGGCAAGCTTTGAGTCTGTACTATATTTATTATGCAAATTCTTTCAAAATCTGTAGTGCAGGTGCCTCATGCCTTTCAAAATTACTTTGCATATTAAATGTAGCATAGAAAATGATGGCCTACAAACTTTAGCTGCTTTGATTTTAATGAGAGACTGTACAATAAAATGTATTAGATATTCAGGGTAATTCACACACAATGGAAATAATTAATGGGAAATACTCTAGCACACCCTTTGTTTCATACAATACAAGTTGAAGAAAGCAGCTGTTATCCAAACATGTTTTTCTCAATTGTTTCATTTTATTTGAAAAGTATCTGAACTAGAAATAAAAGTTCAATCCTTCTTAGAACTATGTTTATGGGACTGAGTTCCTTCATTTTTTTCAAATTTACTTATTTTTTAAGTGAAAAAAAATTGGCTTAGGATGCCAAATATACTCCTCTGATGACTGTATAATGAGAATGGACAAATCCTTTATGAAAATATTTATCAGATAAAGAAATCATTGGAGCATTGTTTTTTAAATAGAATGGATTTAAATTAATGTTATAAATCAACAAATAAATTGATGCATAATTTCAAGCATTTCAGAAATGGAATAATTACTTTAGTGTCTATTCTTATGATGAAATCTGAATTATATGACCATAGTATGAAATGGTATAAAATTATACAATTTTAAAAAGTAAATTTTAAAAAGTATAAAATTTATTTTTAAAATACTTGCAGGTAATGTTAGGAACACAGATATTTTTAGGGCAGTGAAAATACTCTGTATGATATCACAAGGATGGATACATATCATTTTATATTTGTCAAAACCCATAGAATATACAACAAGAGTGAACTTTAATCACCAAAATTTTGGTGATTATGATGTGTCAATATAGGTTTATCAATTTCAGCAAATGTCCCAGTCTGGCAGGGGATGTTGATAATGGGGGAGGCCATACATGTTTCTGGGGGATAGGGGACATATATGAAATTTCTGTAACTTCCTTTCAGTTTTGTTGTAAACCTAAAACTGCTCCTAAAAACATAAGCCTTTAAAAAAATTACTTCCATGTAATGTTTAAATACTGCTTAAAAAGGTATCAGAGATCTTCCAGTTTCTGCTCTGATATTTAAAGAGCTTGGAAGTCATCACGCCATGCTTTCAAGAATAAATAGTTAAATAATCTGTAAATTAATAATTAATAATTTCTTGTAATTAATAATTAAAATTTCTTGACCCAATAAGAAAATTGAACTTTCAGGTATACTGCCACCCTAACATTTGGAGAGACAGGAAAATCCAGAGAAATACAGTCAGAGATCAGATTACCAGGAGCAGGAGCCAATGAGGCAATTAACTGGTAAGAACACTGATACTGCTGACAAAATTGCTGGAGGCTGATTGTTTAAGAGTGAGAAACTGTTACCAAGTCAAAGCTTGTACTGCTCACTACATGACAGGCCAATAAATTGAAAGATGAGTTGTTGGGGCAAGGAATAGTGAATTTATTCAGAAGGCCAGCAGAATGAGAAGATAGTGGACTAAGGTCCCAAAGAACAATCTTGTCTGGGTTTGGATGCTAGTTTCTTTTATGGAACAAAGAAGGGGAAGTGAGAAGGTAAAGTTAAAAAAAAAAAAACAACTGATAAGTCCTTGCAAATATTTCGTGGTTCTGACCAGACTCCAGAGGGGATGTGTTAATTTCTTCTTTCCTGTTCTAATTATTTGACAAGGTCTTTCAGATCTATTAATTCATTTAATCCTTACAACAAACTTTGAAGATAGAAAATATCATATTCCCTTTTTTCAGATATCAGAGAAAAGTAGAAGAGAGTAAATGTTCAAAATTATACAGCTAATAAATTATGAAAATGTGATTTGAGCTCAAACCAATGAGAAATATAGGGGAAATTATACTATGTCCTTCTAAATTTGCTTTGTAACATCTATTGGGTTATAGAGTTGAAAACAGAGAACAGCAAAATAACTCTTTCTAAAATAGGTATAAGGCTCCATCAGTAGAATGTAAATCTGAAATTTCTGAAACAGATGAACACAGATGAACACTGATGAGGATTCTAGGCAGTGGTGGAAAATCTTTAACACCCAAAGAATAAGTGACAGTTTTAAGTAACCTCTGGCTTTGTGAGGGTCAGATGAGTACCTGGGATGGCTAATAGCTGGGTGGGCCATCTTTTTCTTTTTTTTTTTTTTTTTTTTTTTTTGCTGTATGTGGGCCTCTCACTGTTGTGGCCTCTCCCGTTGTGGAGCACAGGCTCCGGACACGCAGGCTCAGTGGCCATGGCTCATGGGCCCAGCCGCTCCACGGCATGTGGGATCTTCCCGGACCGGGGCACGAACCTGTGTCCCCTGCATTGGCAGGCAGACTCTCAACCACTGCACCATCAGGGGAGCCCTGGGTCATCTTTCTTGATCACAGGTATCAGGAGCAACACAGAGCCTGTCAAAGTCTTATCAAACTGGTCACTGTGACAGAATTCTGATTCATGTGAGAACAAGGCACAGAATCAGAGGACACATGAAATGTATTATTAATAAAGTTGAAATATTTAGCTCAAAACTACAGGAAATGGGGCCAGATAGTGGATGGAAACTTTTTAGCAAGTTAAAATTCATGAAGTGTAAAAATTATCATTGTAATGATGGTGGTGTTGGAAGTGATGATGATGTTGGATGTGATAGCAATTCTAAGTATAAAAGCTTCCATCCACTGATCATATACTCAGGTCACAAACTACATTAAACATTTAAATATATTATTTCACTTAAGTTTTATGGACATCTCTTCTTCATAAGAGTTAGAGCAAACACTTGAAAAAACACCAGTCTTACCAAGCCCATGTTTTAAAAAATATTCTTAATTGAATTGCAGATAAAATATTAAAATATTGGGGAAAATGACTCAGCTGTAAGATTGGAATGAGGAAGGTGGATTTAGAATTACAGATTGTATTTGTCAGTTGATAATAATGAAAGCATCAAGTCATCTCATGAAGATCAGAAAGTTCAGGTACAGAAGGAGAATCACTGACTTATTCAACCCAATTTTTTAAAAAAAGTACATTTTAAAGTAGTTACATGTGGAAAAATGCTCTACGCTATGCGTTACTAGGGAAATGCAAAAAAAAAAAAAAAAACAAAACAGCAATGAGATATCACCATGTATCTATTAGAAAAGCCAAAATCCAGAACACTGACAAAACCAAATGCAGGTGAAGATGTGAAGCAACAGGAATTCTCATTTATTGCTGGTGGGAATGCAACATGGTACAGCCACTTTGGGAAACAGTTGGGCAGTTTCTTACAAAACTAAACACTTGTGCTCGTTAATATTTATCCAAATGAGTTTAAAACTTAAGTTCACACAAAGACCTGCACACAGATAGTAATATCAGCTTTCTTCATAATTACCAAAACTTGGAAACAACCAAGATATCTTTCAATATGTGAATGGAAAAGCAAGCTGTAGTCCATGGAATATGACACAGTGCTAAAAGGAAATTAACTATTAACTCATGAAAAGGTATGGATGACTCTGAAATGTATATTAATAAGTGAAAAAAACCAATCTGAAAAGGCCACATATTGTGCAATTTCAAGTAAGTGACAGAAGTAGCCACCTTTTACAGTCTTTACTAACTAGTTTTGGGAGAGAAATACCTTCACCTGGGAGCCCTGCTAGGGATTCTGAGGCTTTCTCAGACCTCTTCTGTTGATGTGCCTGCTTCCCACTTTTTGTTCTGTCTTGATTGTGGTTGGTTTTTAAAATTGCGTGCCTTCTCTTGATGCTGCAAAGCCAGGCTGGATGCTGTAGGACTCCTGTTCGTTAAACCTAGGGTATTTCTGAATGTTCCAGTTTGTGTGTTTTCTCCCAGTCCCACTGGCTTGGGCTGATTTTCTATGTATGCTCAATAGTCATCTTCAAAGGATTGTACCTATTGTCCACAGAGAGTGCTAACAGGGAGCTGGCCAAGGAAAAATGTGTGGGTGAGGCATACGGAGTATTTGGGGGTACCTGTGGACCAGTTGGGTGTGCACAGGCTAGGTGTCCCCAACACGTCATTGGCGGGCTTCTTGTTTGAGTCCATGAAATAATAAGATCTCCATCCTTTTGATGAATTCCAAGCCTTGGCTGCTGTGCTTGCTTCTCCCCACCTTTCAGGTATGCAGATCACCTTAGTATTCTGGGTTGGGTGGTAAAGAAATGTGTCCTTTAGCAGCATTCCACACAGCTGGGGAAGCCAGGCATTCACTCAATACACTTACTTTCCTCTGTTGGAAAAATCACCACCAAAAGGGTCTCTCTTGGCACTGAGCTGTGCTGTCCTGGGGGATGGGTAATGTGAGTAAGGTGAAACTTTCTTCTTACCCTCTTCAGTGCATCAATTCTTGCATTTTTTGCTCCAGAGGTTACTGTAGTTTCTCCACTGGACTCATGGACTCTCACAAAAGTACTTTCATACATGGGTAATTGTAAAAATCAGTGTTCTTTCAGGGGAAGACTAAAGAAAACTCCAATTTCTCCCATCTTTCTGACATCACTCTCCTCTGTCAGTTTTTTTAAAAAAAACATATTGTCTCTATTATGTTCATTCATTCCAAAATTTAATGTCCCTTTCCTCTATTTCAGTGTTCTTTCTTTATATTCCTTGCTATTTTTAATTGTAAAAATGAACTATCCTTTTTATTCAAAGAATTTCTGACGTGTGGTGGTTAAGCTAGAAAACATATTAAGACACTGCAATCTACTTGGTGAGGGGGACAGACAATGAACACAATAATAACATGTGAACAAGTCAAATAAAACAAGATGAAATTAGGACAAATTTAAAAAGACATAAAATTCAGATAAGGTAGTCAGAGTAAGCTTACCTGAGAAGGTAAGCTTACTGTTATATAAATAACTCATCTGTTATTTCAGGTGAGTCCTGAATGAGAGGGAGAAAACTACCAGACATCTCAGAATATTGGGAATGTGTTCTAAGCAGAAGAAACAGAAAGTGCAATGATTTTTAGGAGGGGATGAGCTCAGTAATCTGTAGAAACAGAAGTCCTGTGTGTAGTATCTATTCATCTCATTTTTCTCTTGTGTTTATTATAGTTTCTTATTTTTAATTATATGAGAAGGCAAAACAGGTGTCTACTATTAATTTCAACTCTAATAGCATGCTCTTTCTTTAAAAAATATAGTTGAACAAGATGACGTCAATTTAATATTATATTTCTCATTATTCTTTTTCCCCGTGTTCCCCATTACTCTCAGGTATGCTATTAAAATCCAAATCATAGTTTTCTACCAATTTTTTTTACTTTATGCTGTTGTTGATAATGTCAAAAGGAAGAATCTGGTGTGCAGATCAGTCTCAGTGTTTAATCTCTTCATGTTTCCTCCCGGTGTTAGGTAAAGCCCCCATTAAAAGGTGACAGCTTTCTAACTTTAGTGTTTGAGGTATTATTTGATTCATTCATTCACTCATTTTCCCCACAGCACCACCCAATTTTGTAGCACGCCTGTGCACACCATCATTCAAATATAATTTGCTACTCTCTTGTGTAGAAATCACAAGACTTGCTGTCAAGGCTTTAGGAATAATTACTTCTCCATCAGCCTTCATTATAATTCCATATCTCTCCTATTCTGCTCTTATCAATTATCTTTTTTCAGTCTGTATCCACTTTGACCTACAGATTTGGTAAGATTGCCCAGCATATCACATTTTTGTCTGAACATTTCCTCCTTTAAATCATATGGAATTGTCTTCATTTTGCTTCCCTCCTGATCTCTGATTACTTCTTCTTTTTGTTCAGTATTCTTTATTACACCACACTACACATAGAGTGTTTCCATGGTTTCTCATGTCCATCAATTCGCCTATCTAATTTGATTCTGTCTTGGTGATTTCAACCACTTCATGGCTTTATGTATCTTCTTTCTGCATATGATTCTTTTCTTCTAGAATGTAAGCTTCACCAGAGCATAAATTTATGTGTGTGTGTATGTGTGTTTTTCTACTCATATGTCCCAACAACAGATATAGTACGTACCCAATACATGTACTTGTTCATTGAATAACTTCTAAATGTACGTTCCCAATGAATCTCAAAGCTTAATATGAGTTATAATTACCTAAGGTATTTGTTTAAGCAGCATATTTCCAAGTCCCATACTAAAGGATTTCTGTTATTGGTCTTATCTCCAACCAGAAATTATCATTTTTAACAAGTTCTTTGGTGACAGATGCTATACTTGCTTTGAGAAACACTGGATTAGACATATATTTTTAAACGCTATGAAACATCTCCAGCTGAGTGTACCTTTAATACTTTACCTATTTTTAAATCAACACTTTTCTTCTAAATCTTTGCTATTCTGTTTCTAAGAATGTAGTTTTCTTTACTTTTCTCCTATATTAAAAATGCCTCTAATTCTCCTCTATCCTTTACATGTAAGATTTTGCCCAGGTATGTTCCTTCTATTGAACTTTTCTTTTTGCCTCCACTGCCATCTTACAATTTCAGGAACTTAAAGAATTTTAGAATGCTATAATTAAAAGGTGTTATTACTACATGGGAGATATCATATCCTCCAAGAATTTGAAAATAAAGATTAAGATAAGTAAAAATGAATTTAGAATAAGAATAAATGTAAAAATATTCAGGATGCCCTAAATAGACAGATTTGGTTTATGACCCAAAGGTTTACTTGTAAACCTTTGTTTTACATTATATTGCATTTCATCACATTGTGTTACATTATTCTTATTTTATATATACTTATATTATTTTTAATATTAATATTTATTGAGAATACATCCACATAAGACAGTATTTTAAGTAATTTTGGGTTATTTGCATTAGATTAGTAAAAAGATCATGTATTCTTGCATATTAGAGGTTTGAAGGAAAGGAAAATGTATAGACACAACTATGTTAAAGCGAAGACTGTTCTAAGTTTTAAAAATTATACAGATAAAAAATTACAGCAAGAGATTTTTTTTTTTTTTTTTTTTTTTTTTTTTGCGGTATGCGGGCCTCTCACCGCTGCGGCCTCTGCCGCCGTGGAGCACAGGCTCCGGACGCGCAGGCCCAGCGGCCATGGCTCACGGGCCCAGCCGCTCTGCGGCACATGGGATCCTCCCAGACCGGGGCACAAACCCGCCCCCCCTGCATCGGCAGGCGGTCTCCCAACCACCGCGCCACCAGGGAGGCCCCAGCAAGAGATTTTTCAACTTTTGTTTTTATGTATATGTGTGTCTGTATGTGATATTACACATTTGTGAAAATAAATGTTAAATGATTAACTCAATTAGTAAAAATTATCTTCTGTTCATGATGGAATAATGCCTGCCTGTGACTATATCACATAAAACATTTAGTTTTTCTTGTAGATTTTGAATACAAATCTCTTCTTTACTGTATCTCTCTAGAGATTGAAAAAATTCTCTTCAATCTAAAGAAAAAGCTTTGTATATAATGAACCCAAATGTATGTTAAATGGAAAATATGTTACAGTGAATCAATCAATATGAACCGAACAGTAGTATATATTTATAGAACAATAAAAAGATAAATTAAGAAATCAACTTAGTTCTCTTCAAAGACTACTTCTATTATGAATAGCAATATTTTCAGCTTAATTATGAAAAAATGTTCAGTATGTAAATATTTTTATTTAGTTTGATTCTTACTCTAAAGCAACAGATGCATAAATGAAGTATAATAGTAAAATTCAAACTTTACATGATTTTAACAATGATTAATTGTTTTATTTTTCTGTTATACGAACTCCATTTGTCAGTTCTACCCTTAAAATGTAGAGGGATTTCAGTATATAATGGATTTAATAAAAAATCACTTTGAAACTGTCACAGAGTAATGTTTTTAAAAATATGTGATTATGAGTTCTTTTTCTCCTTTTTTTCTGCATTTCTTTTTTCAGGAAGCATTTCTTTTCTGGACATCTTAAGACATCTGTCTCTCACATTGGGGATGTGAGAAGTGGAAATTTTCAATGAGATAGGCATAGCAGAAGTGAAATAAGGCATTCATATTTTGATTATATTTTAATTTTTACATTGAGGCCATAGTTTTAAACTATGGCCTCAATGTAAAAATTGAAGCCATAGCTTCAATTCCAAGTCTGGTGTACTTGATCGTATAATTTTAAAAATAGCTTACACAATGTATTTTCTTTTACATTTGTGGAAAAATAAACAATAGACATGGCATTTAAAACAGTGCAACTGGGCTTCCCTGGTGGCACAGTGGTTGAGAATCTGCCTGTCAATGCAGAGGACACGGTTCGAGCCCTGGTCTGGGAAGATCCTACATGCCATGGAGCAACCATGCCCGTGAGCCACAACTACTGAGCCTGCGTGTCTGGAGCCTGTGCTCCTCAATGAGAGAGGCTGCGACAGTGAGGGACCCACACACCATGATGAAGAGTGGCCCCTGCTCGCCGCAGCTAGAGAAAGCCCTCACACAGAAACGAAGACCCAACACACCCAAAAAAAAGTAAATAAATTTATTAAAAAAATAAAAACAGTGCAACTTTACTGTTTCAAAGTCCTGCTTTGTTAGTCTGTCTTTGTGACATAATGTTCTACTGCTTATGATGCTGCCAGTTTCTCAAATCACTAAAAAGTTCTGGCTTTACCATTAGTTCAGCAGAAATAGACAAAATACTCCAGTGAAAGTTCATATCACAGACTATGCAAAATACCTGTCCTTTCTGATCCAGCCTATTATGGAATGTTTTAGGAAAACAGAAATAGGATAGGATCACGTTGAGATGTGTTGCAGTCCTCTCATTCTGTTTACTTCCGAGAAAAGTGGTTAAAAAATTGAGGGTGATTCTAGGAAAAATAGTGTAAGATCCTAGGAAATGTATAAAAATCAATCTGGGATAAGAATAAATTCAGTAGAAGAGAATATTTAGGGCCTGGATTTACCTCTAGCTGGCAACTCTTGGTTCCTGGGTTCAGATCACACCCAAGATGGACTTTCCATTGTAGGTAGGAATCTTACTCTATAACTTTGTGGCATAAGATGCCTCCCTCTCTTTTCTGATATTGGGACAAGGGCAGGGAGTGCTAATATGACAGGCTGCTTTCTTAACAGTTCACCATGTTCATATTGTAAAAAATTCAGGAATCTGGCTATGTTACTTTGTTGCTTAGAACTCATGAGTGGTTCTGTATTACCTTCAGGATAGATTTCAGCTCCCTTTTCCTGGACATGAAACTCTTAATGATGGTCTGTCCACTTCCCCTCCCACCACATTCTGGTACCTGTTTAATCATTCCAAACATTGAAGTTTGCTACCCTCACTTCTCTCCAGGTTGTGCCTCTATTTCCCAACTTTGCTAATTTTGTTTTCTTCTTCTGGAATACCTTTCCCCTCCTCTTTTCTTGGCTAATTTCCTTTCAACCTTCAAAAAACTCAAGCACCATCTCTTCCAGGGAGCCTTCCCTAAGTTCCCAAGTTGGTTGCAAAAGGTTTCCCATCCTTTTGCTCCCCAAACTAATTCACTCCCTAAACAGCACCAAAATTGCTTTTGCATGACCAAAATAGCTTCATTAGAGCAGAGAAGATTTACATTTCTTAGTACGAGAAAGCAACAAGGTAGGTTAGGCTCATATAAAAACAATGTGGTCTCTGTAAAGTCCCAGGACACCCAAATGTGTTCAAGTTCGGACATGAAAAGAGAGCCCACCCACGTCTAGCTGGTGTTGGTAACAATCCGATGAGGTACATAGCAAACAACTGGAATTCAGAACTGTCATATGCCCTCAAGGAGTTTATGTGATAGTTGGCTGAACCTGAATGAGGATCTTTCCAGTGGGTATCGAAGCCACTAAGTGGTCACAGAATTCAGGGCAAACCAGTTGCATATAGGAAAATGTGATGTACATCCAAGGTGTAGGAAACTCCGACAATAGCTGAAGTGGAGTCACGGGGAAAATCATTAGGCCCAACTGAGTTGAGAGAGAGTAGAGCCAAGGTAAAAACAGCTGCCCAGTACCTCTAAACCATGAAGTCCTGAAGAAGGAACAGTAGCAGGTGGAAAAGGACTATTGCTATAGAGACCAGAGTAGTTGAAGGACAATACTAACATCTAATATGGATCTAAAATGGGAAGTCACCTCTTTGCCAACCCCTGGAGGTTGTGGAAGCCCTCCTTCCACATACATCACTATGTCAGGAAGAAAGAGAAAGGGGAGGATGTTGGAAAGCTTGGATATTTAAACTAATGAGGCTAAATTACTCAAGGAGAATAGATTATTGAATTGAACTGTGATTACTAGATTGATCTCTATTTAGCATTTTATTTCAATACTAATAAGTAAGATGAGGGCCTCAAAAGGACTACAATTGATTATGGAAAATAATTTGTCGCATTTTCTTTGTACTTTTGGATGTAGGATCTGTGGATTTAGATTGCTACTGTATAGAAAATACTTAATTGGTATGCATATATTTATCTTATGAATGTATGTCACTTGGAAAGGATTGAACACTTCATATGTAGGATACCTTTACCTAGATGAAAATAAAAACTAGAATTAAAAACTTACATATGTCTAAATTCAAACTCTGGAAACAAGAAAAACCTTAATTTGTATTTATGTATTGAAAAGCTCTTTCATTTTATTTAAAACGTGCTCACACTCCATACCTCAAAATTATTAACTCTGCTATTCTTAAAAGATGTCACTATTAACAAAGTAATACATTTTATATTTAAAGATATATTTTATAATAATTTTGTTTTTCTATAATGCTTTATTATTTATTTCACAAAAACTCTTGATTGTCTTTATTTATTCATCTTTATCTTTGAATACAATATTTTAATATTATATATAAAATAAACTGAAGACTATATAAATATAATGTTCTAGAAAAATATCATTACAGTATATATTTAGGTTTTACATTACATTGGGGCATAAATGATTTATATTACTTAGAATTCATTATCTCTTGAAGTTTCAGTTTTCTATATTTTACTTGAGATAAGTATTGCAATATTTAACATGATCTCTCATTTTAATGAATACTCAAATACCTTTTGTAGTATTTCCTTTTTCTGTTTATTCTTTATAAACTAAAAAGTAAAAGTGTCTCTTGTTATTGTGAAATTATTAATCAATAACAAAAGAGATATTTTAATAAAGTTTCATTCTTCAGAATAAAATGTTCAATTTTCCATCTTATCTTTTAATTTTTAAAATTAATTAATTAATTCATTTATTTTGGTTACATTGGGTCTTTGTTACTGTGTGCAGTCTTTCTGTAGTTGCATTGAGCAGGGGCTACTCTTCATTTTGGTGTGTGAGCTTCTCAATGAATTGGCTTCTCTTATTGTGGAGCATGGGCTCTAGGTGTGCGTGCTCAGTAGTTGTGACTTGCGGGCTCTAGACTGCAGGCTCAGTAGTTGTGGCTCACAGGCTTAGTTGTTCTGTTGCATGTGAGATCTTCCCAGACCAGGGATTGAACCGTGTCCCCTGCATTAGCAGGTGGATTCTTAACCATTGTGCCACCAGGGTAGTCCTCCATCTTATTTTAATGATTGTGTTTAACTCATAGAGAAACTAGACATTGAAGATTTAATTATTAGAATATAATAAAAATTTAGAATTATTATTTTTATAATTGAAATTTATATTTTTTGTTATATAAGAGTTTTACACAAGAGTTGATATTTTATAATTCTAGGATATAAAGTGAAGAAATTTAATTAATTAATAAAAATAAAATCTTTTTGAAAGAGAGTATGGAAATTAATATCAACAAACAAATTTTAGTTTGAAGTAATGTATGAACTTCAGAGAACTTCCAAAAATAAATATTAACCATTAGATAATTTAAAAAATCAAAAAGAGTAAGGTATACCTCATCTGAGGGTGTATATAATTTAAGAAGTGCCCACTATGCTTTAAATGTCAAAATATACTATTTCCTTTATTGAAGGAAATGTTACCTAGAGAGACTGAGGAGGTAGCAGGATATGATCTTATGAAGGATGTCAGTATGCAATAATATTGACTTGTCTACCACTGACTCATTATTATCAGATGACACAGATCGACACTTGGAGGAATTTAGTTCCTTGTCCAAAGTCAATACCAGAGAGAACAAGGGGTAAAGCAGATGTTCTGGTTCCAGAGCCTGGATTCCTACTCCTAACCACTATACTGATATCTTCTCCTTGATGCATAAAATGTCTTCTTTTCATGGAAATGAATGATAGGGATCTACAAGTCATAATTTCCTCATGAAAGGGGAAGGAGGAGCCAAACATAGTAATAATTGATCAGTGAGGAGATAGCCCATTAACCAAGGACATTATTTCAGCAATAGTTGACATCAGTGAAGTTGTAAAGACATGAGCCTTACTAACTAGGTATTACCAATTTTGTGGAATATGAATTAGGAGGAGAGAGGAATACATACATCCAAATATAAAGAATATTATTCAACTCATGCAAGTATAAGGATTATTGACCATGATGTAACAAGATTATAAGGAAGTCACAGCCAAAATCTTGGGTCAGGGAGAAGGAAAACAAAAGAAGTTACTAAAAATCTGGAAAGAGTTCATGGCAGAAATAAATCTTATTATTGCATTTTATTTTTTTAATAAAATGAATTAACTGGTTATTCTAATTATAAGCATTTGTAATTTCTTTTTAAAAATAACCATTTTATGCCCATAGACCATTTCCTTCTAGAAAACAAGCTTGCTTTGCTACTTGTTTTATTTTTTTATATACTTTATTTTTTACAGCAGTTTAAAATTTAATAAAAAACAGAGTAGACAGTGTTCAAAGTTCCCATATGCCTCATCTCCCATCCTCATACCTTGTTTTCCCCATTAGTAACACCTTGAAGTAATATGGTGTATTTGCTACAATGAGTGAATGAATATTGGTACATTATGATTAACTAAAATACATAATTTACATTGTATCACTCTTTGTTTTATAAATCTCTATGGGTCTTGATAAATGCATAATGTTATGTATCCAGCAGGACAGTGTGATACAGAATAGTTTTACCATTCTGTGTAAGCTAAAGATTTCCTGCTCATCTATTCATCTCTCCTTCCTCCTGCAGATCCCTAGTAATCACAAATATTTGTACGGTCTTTGTAGTTTTGTCTTATGCACAATGTCATATAGTTGGAATCATACAGTAGGTGGCCTTGTCAGATTGGATTATTCCAATTAGCAATATGCATTTGAGTTGGTTTTTTTTTTCTCCTATGTTTTTCATGGCTTGGTAGTTTATTTCTTTCCATTGCTGAAGTATATATAATATATATATATATATATATATATATATATATATATATATATATATACCACATTTTATCTATTTACCTATTGATGAGCATATTAGTTACTTCTAATTTTGGCAATTATGAATAAAACTGCTGTAAATGTCTGTGTGTAGACATAAGTTATCAACACAGTTGGGTAAATACCTAGGAGGAAATTTGCTGGATCATATAATAGGACTGTCTAGCTTTTCAGAAACTGCCAAACACTTCCAGAATGGCTGCACCATTTTGAAATCCTACCAGCATCAATGACTATTCCATTATATACTCTCCAGTATTTGATATTGTCAGTTTTTCCTATATAAGGTCTTCAAATAGGTGCACAACGTTATCTCATGTTTTTTGCATTTTCCTAATGACATGAGGTTGCTAATTTCCATCTGCTTATCTTCTTTGATATGGTGTCTGCTTAGATATTTTGTCCATTTTAAAATTAGATTGTTTTTTTATTTTTTTTTTGCTTTTTAAGGATTATTTGTATATTTTGGGTACTAGTCTATCAGATCTTTGTTTTACAAATATTTTCTGCCATTATGTGCCTTATTGTTTAATAGTCTTGACATCTCTCAGTCTTTCACGGAGAAAGTTGTAATTTTAATAAGAACAATATTTTTAGCTCAAGTAAGCATTATGTATGATTCCATTTTATCTCCTCTCTTAGCATATTAATTTTACTTCCACTTTATTGTTTTTTAGTAGGTACCCTAGACTTTGCAATAGACATTTACAACTAATTTAAATCCACTTTCAAATAACACTCTACCATTACACGTATAGTAGATGTAATTTATAACAGACTGTTTCAAATTCCTCCCTCCTATTCCTTACAACAGTGTTGTCATTTGTTTTATTTAGTATTTATTATACTATAATTATTCAATACATTGTTGCCACTGTTACTTTGAACTAACAATTGTCTACTAGGTTAATTAAATGAGAAAATACATTTTTATTTTACCTTCACTTATTTTTCTTTGAAGTACTTCCTTTCTTTGTATAGATCCAATGTGTATGTATCAGTTATGTAATTTTCCTTCTCTCTGAAGAATTTCTTTTAACATTTCTTGCAAGGCAAGTCCAGTGGTCACAAATTCCCTCAGTCTTGTTTGTCTAAGAAAGTATTTATTTCTCCTCTTTTGAAGGATAATTATTCTGAATGCAGAATTCCAAGGTCTTGTTTGCTTTTTCATTCCTTTTTCACAAAAATTTAACAACTCCACATCACTCTCATCTTGCTTGTGTGGATTCTGATGCAAAGTGCACTGTGATTCCTATTGTACTTTCTACCTCATCTACAAGTAAGTGTTTTTTTTTTTCAACTCTGGTTTATCTCAAGGTTTTTTCTTTGTCTTTTTGCAGTTTGCATATTATATGCCTAGGTGTTAGTTTCTTCATTTTTATGATTATCTCTTTTCTTTTTATTATTAAGAATCAACATGATCAAATTAATAGGTGTTGGTTTCTTAGTATTTTCCTGGTTGGTATTCTCTGAGCTTATCTTGGTGTATGATTAGGTGACTGTTACTCATTTTGAAAAAGCTTCAGCCATTACTCCTTCAAATGTTTCTCCTGCTTCTGTCTTTCTTCTTCTTCTAGTATTCCCATTAAGTATATATTATACCATTTGCAATTGTCTGACAGTGCTTGCCTATCCTTGTTCAATTCTCCCATTATTTTTGTCTCTTTGAATTTCAGTTTAGGAAGCCTTTATTGCTCAATTTTCAAGGTTGCTGATCCATTCTTTGGCTGTACCCAGTTGACAGATGAGTTCATCAAAGTCATTCTTCATTTCTATAACAATGTTGCTGTTGTTGTTTAAATTTCTAGTTTTATTTTTGATTATTGTATGAGTATTTCTCTGCTGTCAGGTGTAACTACTCCTTTTTCTTTTCTAACTCATATTTGCTCCTCTCTTTTTCTTGATGAGTCTAGCTAAAAGATTATCAATTTTGTTTCTTTTCAGAGAACTGGTTCTTAGTCTTATTGATCTTTTGTATTATTTAAGCTCTATTTTATTTATTTCTACTCTGATATTTATTTTATCTTAACTTCTACTAACTTAAGTTTTTTTATATATTTTTCTAATTCTTTTAAGTGTAAGGTTAGGTTGTTTATTTAACATTTTTCTTTTCTTCTTTCTTCAGATCCACTTCATTGCTATATACTTCCCTCTTAGAACTGCTTTTGCTGTGTCCCATAGATCTTGTATAATTGTGTTTTCATTTTCATTTGTCTCCAGGCATTTTAAATTTCTTTTTTGTTTTCTTCACTGACCTATTGCCTTTAGTAGCATATTGTTTAGTCTCCACATTTTTGTGTTTTTTGCAGTTTTTTCTTATACTTTATTTCTGATCTCATTGCATTGTGGTAGGCCAAGATGTTTGATGTGATTTCAACCTTCTTAAATTTATTGAAACTTACTTTGCAACCTATCATGTGATCTGTTCTGGAGAATCGTCCATGTACCCTTGAAAAGAATGTGTACTCTGCTGTTTTTGGATGGAATATTCTGTATATACCTGTCAAGTTTATCTGATCTAATGTGCCATTTATGTCCGGTGTTTCCTTACTGATTTTCTGTCTGGATGATCTGTCCATTGATGTAAGTGGGGTATTTAAGTCCCTTTACTATTATTATGATAATGTCAGTTTCTTCATGTTTATTAATATTGGCTTTATATATTTAGGTGCTCCTATGTTGGGTGTGCATATATATTTACAATTGTTATATCTTCTTCCTGGATCAATTCCTTTATAATTATGTAATGTCTTCCTTTGTCTCTTGTTACAGACTCTGTTTCAAAGTCTACTTTGTATGATATAAGTATTGCTACTGCAGCTTTCTTTGTATTTGCATTTTCATGGAATGTCTTTTTCCATTCCCTCACATTCTATGTTTGTTGAGAACTGAAGTGAGTCACTTGCAGGCAGAATATATATGGTTCCTCTTTTTGTATCCATTTTGCCACTCTATGTCTTTTGATTAGAGCACTTAATCTATTTACTTTTAAAGTAATTATTGATAGGTATGTACTTGCTGCCATTTGGTTAATTATATTCAGTTTGTTTTAGTAGTTCTTTTTTGTTCCTTTATTTTTCTTTCACTCTTTTTCCTTGTTATTTGATGACTTTGTTTAGCATTATGTTTGGATTCCTTTCTTTATTTAAATTTTTTGCATGTGTGTCTAATATAGGTTTTTGCTTTGTGACTACCATAGGGTTTATATGTAGTAGCTTATATATAGTAATATATAGTTATATATATATATATAAATATAAATATATATATATTACTTTAATTTGTTGATCTCTCAAGTTGTAAAACATTCTACCAACCCTGTATTTTAACTCCCCTTCACTACTTTTACTATTATGACATTATATTTTACATATTTTTGTGTTTCTTTATTCCTTAACTATTTATTTTGGATATAGATTATTTTACTCCTTTTGTCTTTTAACCTTCCTACTAGTTTTATATGTGATTGATCTTCTAAATTTACTGTATATTTTCTTTACCATTGAAATTTTTCTTTTTCTTATTTTCTTATTTCTCATTGTGGTCTTTTCTTTTCCACTTACAGAAGTCCCTTGGATATTTGTGGTAGAGACAGTTTAGTGGTTCTGAAATCTTAGCTTTTGTTTGTCTGTAAAATTTTTTATTTCTATTTTGAACCTGAATGATAGCCTTGCTGCATAGATTATTTTTTTGGTTGTAGGTTTTTTTTTTTTTTTCCTTTCATCACTTTAAATACACCATGCCACTCACTTCTGGCCTGTAAAGTTTCTGCTGAAAAGTCAACTGACAATATTATGAGTTCCATAGTATGTAATTAGTTGCTTCTCCCTTTCTGCTTTTAATAGTCTCCCTTTATCTTTAATTTTTGCCACTTTAATTACATTTTTTTTTTTTTTTTAGCTTGGGTGATTTCCATTTGTCTGTCTCCAGTCACTGACACATTCTTCTGTAATATCTAATCTACTTTTGAACCCTTCTGGTGTATTTTTTGTCAGTTATTGTATTCTTCAGCTCTGTTTGATTCTCCTTATATTTTCTAACTCTTTGTTAAACTTCTCACTGTGTTCATTCATTCTTCTCCTGAGTTTGTTGAACATCTTTATGATCATTACCTTGAACTCCTTATTGGGTAGATAGCTTAACACCACTTCATTTATTTCTTCTTCTGGGGCTTTATCTTATTCCTTCCTTTGAAACATATTGTCTTGTCACTCAATTTTGCCTAATTGTCTGTCTTATTTGTATATATTAGGTTAGTTGTTTACATTTTCCAATGTGGAGAACTGAACGTATGTAATAGATGTCCTATAGGGCCTGGCAGCACACTCCTCTCTCATCACCGGAGCTATATGATCTAAAACTGACTCGTATGTGGACTGAATGGGGTCTTCTGTTGTGGCAGGGCTGACTACTCTGGTGTGTTGGTAGCTTGGGCTAGTCCTTGACCTGGTTGGCTTCCAGTCTCTGCCTTGTGCCTTGTGCAGAGTCTCTGGTGTGCAAAGCCTGATAAAGGAATAGTTGGCTGTCTTGCCTGAGGAGTCCTTGGGCTATTGCTGGCCTGCTTTGGGGCAAAGCCAGTTTCGGTGTGGCTGGCTGCAGAGCCCAAGGTTTCTGAGGCAGTTGTCTACCAGCTGGTTGAAAGTGTTGGGTCCTGGCATGGATGGGTGCAGATCTGGATGATTCCGGGGTTATTGCCATCTCACAAGTGAGTGGGGTGAGGCCTGGGTAGCTGGCTGTGGGTCCAGGTGTCCTGGGATTTGTGCTGTCCTACTGGTTGATGAGGCCATGGCCTTGAAAGTCCTGGGACTGTTGTTAACATGGTGGGGGTGGAGCCTATCCTGAAGTGGCTGGCTGGGAGACCTGGGGAAGCCCAGGGCTGGTGTTATTCTGATGGTGGGCAAGGCTGGGTCCCCAGAAGACTGGTTACTTGACCTGTGGGTCCTGGGATTAGCTGGTGGGCAGGATTACACCCTGGTGCTAATAGTCAAAAGGGAGGACTCCAAAATGCTCCTTGCCAGCTCCAGTGTCCTCATGATAGAACAAACTCCAGCATGTGTGTCCTCAGGGGTTGTCCCAGTGACCTCCTGCATCTCTGAGAGAAAGTGAGTCTGACCCAGGCTCCTTTCAAATTACTGCCTCTATGCTGGGTCTCAGAGGATGTTAGAAGTTCCATGCTCTTTTTAAGAGTGAAGTCTCTTCTGCTCTCTGACTTTCAAAACAAGCCATGCTGGCCTTCAAAGCCAGGAAGTTCTGGGGACTCATTTGGTGCAGGACTCCTGAGTTGGGGAGCCAATATGGGGCTCAAATTCCTTGCTCCTTGGAGGAAGTTTCCCAATCCTGATTATCTTCTTGTTTGTGGGTTGCCTACCCCAGAAAGTGGGTCTTGAGTATACCATGTCTCTGCTGCTCCTACCCATCTTGTTGTGGTTCCTTCTTTATATCTTTAGTTGTGGAAAATATTTTCTATTAGACTGAAGAATTATAATTGCTCTATAACTTGTAATTTTAGTGTGCCTGAGGGAGGAGATGAGCTCAGGGTCTTCTCACTCTACCATCTTGGCTAAACTTTCTAAATTTTGATCAACCATAGTTATTTTAAGTTCTCTGCCTAACAATTCAAAAGTATGTTGTTTATCTGAGTCTGGTTTTAATATTTGCTTTATTTCTTCACACTGAGTTGTTTCTTTTTTCTTCTTAATTTTTAGCCTGCTTTGTAATTTTTTGTTGAAAGATGCACAAGATGTGTCAGGTAATAAGAACTGACATAATTTGACATTTAGTGTGAATTTTCATTTTAATTTGGCTAGGAACTGAGCATTATTTACTGTTTGCTATAGCTGTTGGTGCCAGAAATTTCATTTTAATCTATTTTCCTTGTTTGCTTGTTTTTGCTTGATTATTTTTTCTTTTGCTTCTCATTTTTAGGTTCCTTTAAGAAATACTGTTAGTCTCTATGTCTTGTACTCTCTCAGTTGCAATCCACTGCAATTATGCTGAAGCTTGCTGATGTGATGATAAAGTTTTGGGAAAGAGATGAAAAGTGTTCTATCATGATTAAATCTCACTTGTTTTTAGTGGGCTTTGACTATGATCTTTAAACGTGTTTCTTATATTTTTTTTTTCTCTCCTTTAGTGCGATAGAAAGTCTAATTTGGAGTTTACTAATTACCCTTCCCCAGATCATAAAAAGTCTTTGGTAATGTTGATATCCTTGGAAGTCAGGCTTTGGTTATTAAAAAATAAAAATAAAAAAAAATACCTTTAGTGTATTTCAAAGTGACTTTTCTCTTCCTCTGATAAAATATAGGAGATTCTCCTACAATCATTTCCATGAGAAAATGGTGGCCAGACCCACAATCGTTTAGGGGCTTCTATTAGATTGCTTCTGGTGGTTTTTGTTTTGTTTTATATTATATTGTTATTAGGACTTTATTTTTTGGAGCAGTTTTAGGTTAATAGCAAAATTGAGGGGCAGTTTAGAGATTTCCTATACAGCCCTACCCCCACATATCCATAGACTCCATCATTATAAATAGATACCCTAATACTGTAGTGCATTTGTTGCCATTGATAAACCTAAATTGACACATCATAATCACCCAGTGTCCATAGTCTACATTAAAGTTAACTCTTGGTGTTGTAACTCTATGGATTTGAATAAATATATCCAATATTATACCATAGAGAATATTTTCACCCTTATAAATCATCTGTGCTCTGCCTGTTCATTTCTACCCCCATAAAAACCCCTGGCAACCACTGATCTTTTTACTGTCTCCATACCTTTGTCTTTTCCAAAATGTCATACTTTGGGATCATACAGTATGTAGCCTTTTCAGATCAACTCTTTCACTTAGTAATATGTATTTAAATTTCCTCTATGTCTTTTCAAGGCTTGTTAGATCATTTTATAGCACCAAATAATATTCCATTGTCTGGATGTATCACATTTTATTTATCCATTTACCTACTGAAGGGTACTTTGATTGCTTCAAAGTTTTGGCAATTATAAATTAAGTTGTTATAAATATCCTTGTGCAGGTTTCTGTGTGGAACTATTTTCAACTTTGGATAAATAACAAGGAGCATGATTGCTGTATGTTATGGTAAGAGTATGTTTAGTTTTGTAACAGCCCTCCCCACAAACTGTCTTTCAGAGCCATTTTGCACTCTCACCAGCAATGAATAAGAGTTTCCATTGTCTCACATCCTAACCACCATTTGGTGTTTTTAGTGTTTAGATTTTGTTCATTTTAATAGGTGTGTAGTGGTATCTCATTTTTGCTTCAACTTACATTTCCTTGATGACATATGATGTGAAACATTTTTTCATATGCTTATTTTCTATTTGTAAATATTCCTTGGTGAAATGTCTGTTAATGTCTTCAGCCCTTTTTAAAATCAGGGGGTTTGTTTTCTTACTGTTGAATTTTAAGTGTTCTTTGTATATTTTGGGTTACAGTCCTTTATTGTATCTGTCTTTTGCAAATATTTTCTCCGAGTCTGTGACTTGTCTTCTCATTTTCTTGAGCTTAGGTTTTCAATTTTAATAAAATACAACTTACAAAACATTTCTTTCATGGATCATGTATTTTCTTTTGTATCTAAAAAGTCATTGTCATACCCAAGGTCATCTAGGTTTTCTCCTATGTTATCTTCAAGGAATTTTTATAGTCTTGCATTTTACATTTAGGTTTATGATCCATTTTGAGTCAACTTTTGTGAAAGGTAAGGTTTGTGTCTATATTAATATTTTTTTTTGGAATTTGCATGTCCACTTTTTCTAGCACCATTTTGAGAAGACTACTTTTGTTCCATTGTATTGCCTTTACTCCTTTGTCAATCATCATTTGGCTATATTTTTGTGGGTCTTTTTTCTAGGCTCTCTGTTTTGTTGCATTGATTCTTTGTCTATTCTTTCACACACCACACTTTCTTAATCACTGTAGCTTTATAGTAAATCTAGAAATCAGGTAACATCAAACCTCCAACTTTGCTCTTCTTCAATATTGTTTTGGTTATTCTGGGTCTTGTGCCTCTCCATATATAAACTTTAGAATCAGTTTGTCAATATCCACAAAGTAACTTGCTGGGATTAGCTTGAAAGTGATTTGAATCTGTAGATCAAATGGGAAGAACTGCCACCTTGACAATATTTAGTTTCTATCCATGAACACATTTTCATTAATTTAGTTCTTTGATTTTATTCATTGTAATTCTTTAGTTTTTTCTCACATATATGTGGTACATATTTTGTTATATTTGTACCTGAGTATTTTTGGGTGTGTTAATGTAAATAGCATTGTGTTTTTTATTTCAAAATTAATTTGTTCATTGTTGGTATATAGGAAAACAGTTGACTTTTCTATATCAACTTTGCATCCCATAACCTTCTTATAATCATTTATTAGTTCCAGAATTTGTTGTTGTTGTTGGTGGTGGTTTTTTCAGATATTCTACATGGATGATCATGTCATCTGTGAACAAGAAAATTTTATGTTTTCCTCTCCAATTTGTATACCCTTGATTTCCCTTTCTTTTCTTACTTCATTCACTAGATCTTCTACAGCAATGTTGAAAATGAGTGTAAGAAAGTGCACCCTTGTCTTGTTTCTGATCCTAGTGTGGAAGCTTCGAGTTTCTCACCACTAAGGGTGATGTTAGCTGTAGTTTTTTGTTTGTTTGTTTGTTTATTGTAAACATTCTTTATCAAGTTGAGGAAGTTCCCCTCTATTCTATATTATTATTTTTATTTATTTATTCTTCTTTTTTTTTTTTTTTGTGGTACGTGGCACCCTCACTGCTGTGGCCTCTCCTGTTGCATAGCACAGGCTCTGGATGCGCAGGCTCAGCAGCCATGGCTCACGAGACCAGCCATCCCGTGGCATGCGTGATCCTCCCAGACTGAGGCATGAACCCACGTCCCCTGCATCGGCAGGCAGACTTCTCAACCACTGCACCACCAGGGAAGCCCCTATTCTATATTATTAAGAGCTTTTATCATGAATAGGTGATGTGTTTCTGTCAAATTATTTTTCTACATATATTGATATGCATGTAGGGTTTTTTTAGCCTCTTTATGTGATGAATTACTTTAGTTGATTTTCAAATGTTGAAACAGCCTTGTATTCCCTGGATAAATCTCACTTGGTCATGGCATGTAATTCTTCTTTTACTTTATTAGATTTGATTTGCTAATATTTTTTTGGGGATTTTTGTATCTATGTTCATGTGATATATTGGTCTGTAGTTTTCTTTTTTTTGTAATATCTTTTTTTATAACTCTCTTATTCCTGGCAAGGATTCTGAGGAGAAGTTTGATGTTATTCTTTATATTGTTCCTGTCTGGTTGAAGTATTCCCCGCCACACCCCCTGGCTTCTTCCTGGATTCTTTTCTTTATCTTTGATTTTCTGTACTTTGAAAGAGATGTGCCTAGGTGTGGTGTTTTGGGCTTTTATTTTGCCTGGTGTTCTTTGAGTTTCCTGGGTCTTTGGTTTGGTGTCTGACATTAATTTGAGGATATTCTCAATCATTATTGTTTCAAATATTTCTTCTTTTTTTTTTTTTTTTTTTTTTTGCTTTCTACTAGTCCCAGTATAAGTCACACCTTTTTATATAGTACCACAATGTTGCACATTGTATTGTAAATACTGTTCTGTTTTTATCAGTCTTTGTTCTTTTAGCTTTTTGGTTCCAAGGATTCTGTTGATAAGTGTTCTAGCTCAGATATTATTTCCTTATCTGTGCCCAGTCTACTAGTAAGCCCATCAAAGTTATTCTTCAATTCTGTTACAGTGTTTTTGATCTCTAACATTTATTTTTAATTCCTTATTAGGATTTCTAACTCTCTGCTTACATTGCTCCTCTGTACTTGTAAGCTGTCTCCTTTATCCATTAAAGACTTTAGCATATTAATCATAAATATTTTAAATTCCTTGTCTGATAATTCCAACATTCCTGCCATGTCTGGTTATGATGTTTAATCTGTCTCTTCTAATTTTATTTTTCTCCTTTGGTATGTCTTGTAATTTTTTCTTTGTAGCTAGGCATGATGTCCCAGGTAAAATAAACTGCTGTAAATAAGCCTTTAGTAATGTGATGGTGAGGTGTGAGGAGAGGTGGTGTGTTCTATAGTCCTATGATTAGATCTAAGAATTTCAGTGAACCTATGCCTCTGGATTGTAAGTTTCATGGGAGTTTCTCAGTATTTTCTCCTCCCTTAGGTGGGACAAGTTTTGCTGTAGTGAGCCAAAGTTGGGTATTTTCCTTATCCCAGGTCATTTAGGCTCTGATAATACCCCAGCAGGTTAAGCCCTGGTTAACAAATTATCTCAGAGGGCAGGCCTTTTTGAGAAGAACAGAATGTCTTGATATATTAAAAAAATTGTTTTTTTTCCTCCTCTCTCTGACAGAAGCACAAGGGGATTATTCTGTGATATTTAATATAGGAAACTATTCAAGGTCTTAGTGATAAATTTAGCAATATTGTGGGGGACTCACACTGTGACTGTGTCCCTCTGGAGTTTATAACTCTCAGTATTGTCTGCACTGAGCTTCCAGTAATTTGTCAATTACAGTTCAAGTTTTACTTTCTTGGTATTATTTCCTATGTTGGTTTTCAACCATGATCCTCTGCTCTGGGCAGCAGTGAGTTCTGTATCCACCTGTCTCTCCCTCCAGTCTCACAGGCAGCAGTTTTCCCTCCATCCTTCCCTCTCTTATGGATCTAAGAAGAGTTGTAGAGATTTCAGTCTGCTCAGCTTCTGACGTGTTGTTAGGCAGAGTGGCAACTTCTAAGCACCTTACATGTGAAACTGGAAACTTTCCCAGCGGTTTTTAACTCTCAAGATTGTCCACACTCAGCATCCAGCAATTCTTTGAAGGTTCTGTTTAAGTATCCCCACTGGCTCTAGTGTCTTCTGTTTCAGGTAATGTGATCTTGGCTGTAATTCTCTTTATTCACCTGCCTCTCAAGGTTTTGAGGTGGCAGTTTGCCCTGCTACCTCAGTTCTCTGATGGATCTGAGAATAGATAAGTCCCTAAGTATGTAATGTAAACAAGCATTGCTTAAGCTGTGGTTCTTTGACTTAGTTGAAGAAAAGATTCCCCTGGGTAGCTCTTAAAAAATACCTGAGATGCATGCCAGACCAATTAAACCAGTATCACTGAGAGTGAGACCCAGACATTTATATATTTATAACTTAACTGGTGATTGCTGTGTAAAGCCAGGATTGAGTTCCAGGCAGGGTATCTAAGCTAAGGTGCATTGGTTTGAATCATACCACTTAGATTACTATTGATGTGCAGCTGGACAAACCAGTGAACCAGTCTGTGTCACGTTTCCCTCATCTGGAATAAGACAATCATATATGGCTCATAGTTTCTTTCTTAGCACATAGTAAGTGCTATGTAAGTGCCCAGATTTATTTTTTTTAATTATTATTATTCGAGACTTGGACAATAAATTGAACCTTAGCAGTGCCTCAGGAACTTTCTGTGTCCTCCACTCTAATGATGTACTATTCTTCTCCACCTCCAGAAGTGATTATTAATTTGAATATTTTATTTACTATTGGCTTGCATTTTATTAATTTTAGAATTTCCCTGCTTTTCTTTATAACTGTGTTACACTTGTACACCTAAACAATAAATTGCATTGTTTTCATGCTTTAAAAATTTCTGAAGATACAATCATACTAAGAGTATTCTTTTGTGTTATGTTTGTTTAATCTACTTGTATTTTTGTTGTCTACTTATGCTACAAGTACCTGTACTTCATTTATTTAGAGGGTTCTACAGTGATCCATTTTATGAATATGCCACAATTAGTGTATCCATTCTACTGTTAATGGACATTTGTTTTATACAGTTATTCTGTTGTTGTTATGGAGAACAATAATCTAAACATATTCTTGAACATGAATAATAGTATATGTTCACAGGAAATTTCTTTAGAGGATATACCTAAGAGTGAAATTCTTGAGTCATAAACTATGGATAGAGTTGATTTTATTAAGCAACAAAAAATTGTTTAATATATTGATGTTACTATTTTGCACTTCAGTGTGGATAAATGTAAACCTTCCTCCACATTCCTGTTATCCTTTGACACAGTTTAAAAATTTGTGTCACATTGATGGATATGGATTAACTTATTTCTTCTGTTTTTTTTTAAGTACATATTGAAGTCTTTTACAATTTTTTATTGAGGGAGTACTCTTTTTCTTACTTTAGTATATTTTTTGAAATAAATGTTGAATATCAATTCTTTCCCAGTTATATCTGTAGTAAGTAACTTCTAGTTTATGGATTGCTGTTTCATTTTTCTACAGGGTCTATTTATAAAAGAAAAAGAAGTTTTTATTGTCTTAGATCAGTCTCCCAAGGCAAAAGAAAAGCAAAAATAAACAAATGGGACCTAATCAAACTTAAAAGATTTTGCACAGCAAAAGAAGCCATCAACAAAACAAAAACACAACCTAAGGAATGGGAGAAAATATTTGCAAACAATGAGATAGATAAGAGGTTAATATCCAAAATATACAAACAGTTCGTACAGCTCAATAACAACAACAAACAAACAAACAAACAAACAACCCAATCAAAAAAATGAGCAGGCGTCTTCCCTGGTGGCACAGTGGTTGAGAGTCCCCCTGCTGATGCAACGGACGTGGGTTCATGCCCCCGTCTGGGATGATCCCACATGCTGTGGAGCAGCTGGTCCCATGAGCAATGGCCATTGAGCCTGCACGTCCGGAGCCTATGCTCCACAGCAGGAGAGGCCACAGCAGTGAGAGGCCCGTGTACTACAAAAAAAAAAAAAAAAAAGAAAAAAGAGCAGAAGACCTAAATAGACATTTCTCCAAAGAAGACATACAGATGGCCAACAGGCATGCAAAAAGATGCTTAACATCTCTAATAATTAGAGACATGCAAATCAGAACCACAGTGAGTTATCACCTCACACTGGTCAGAATGACCATCATCTAAAAGTCTACAAATAATAGATACTGGAGAAGATGTGGAGAAAAGGGAACCCTCCTACACTGTTGTTTGGAATGTAAATTGATGCAGCCATTATGGAAGAACAGTATGGAGGTTTCTTAAGAAACTAAAAATAGATCTACATATGATCCTGCAATCCCACTCCTGGGCATATATCTGGAAAAGTTGAAAACACTAATTTGGAAAGATATATGTACTTCAATGTTCACAGTAACGCTATTTACAATAGCCGAGACATGGAATCAACCTAAGTGTCCATGAACAGATGAATAGATAAAGAAGATGTGGTATATATATATATATATATATATATATATATATATATATATACACACACACACACAATGGAATACTACTCAGCTATAAAAAAAAATGAAATATTGCCATTTGCAGCAACATGAGTGGACCTAGAGAATAGCAAGCTAAGTCAAGTGAGTTGGACAAAGAAAGTAAATAGTACATGATATCACTTATATGTGGAATCTAAAAAAATAATACAAATGAATCTATGTACAAAAAAGAAACAGACTCACAGACATAGAAAATAAACCTATAGTTACCAAAGGGAAAAGAGTTGGAGGAGGGGTAAATTAAGGGTAGAGGATTAAAAGATACACAGTACTATATATAAAATAGATAAGCAACAAGAATTTACCAAATAACATAGGGAACAATTTTCAATATTTTGTAATAACATATAGTGTAAAATAACCTGAAAAAAAAATAGATATATATACCTAAATCCCTTTACTGTACATCTAAAACTAACACAATACTGTAAATCACTATACTTCAATAAAAATATTCTTACATTTTAGTTTAATAACATTTGTAAAACTTTCTTTATATTTTCTTGCCTGCATCTTATTCAAAAATTAAGACAGGTTCTAGACTAAGTCTGAAGTTATTCCATTAAAACTACATTGTGAAATTTTTCCTCTGTAATATTTTTTATATGTTTGATAGTTTTATTTTTTGCATTTTGACCTTTAATGTACCTTAAATTATTATTTTTGTATATGGTATGAAATAAGAATCTAATTATATTTTTTATATAACTAAATATTTCATAACTTTAATAGCCCATCAATTTCCTTACAAATATATAAATTCACTTTGAGATAAATCAAGTTTTCAAATATGTATTCCCCCCCCCCGGGTACTCTATTCTGTTTCATTGATCTATCTCTGCACCAATACCACCTGCCTTTATTACTAAAATTTTATGTCTTGATATCTGGTAGAGAAATACCCTCACTCCCTGCTTGTTTTTTCTTTCTTTAAACTGTACTTTGGTGAAATGTGGTACATCTCTTCAGAGAGGGGCTCAAATTAATGACGGCCCTTACATGTTTTTCATATGGAAAGGACAAATAAACTTCTAGAAATTTTATGATAATTCTAAAATAATAGAAAACTTGTTCCATGTTTATTCTTTCCTTAAAATCTGCCTCTAGGCTTTTCTTCCTCAGGGAAAATTTAAATTAGTTTCTTAACTTGTTCATTCTTGTCTGATATTTAGTTTGTCAATATAGTTTACTTCTGCTTTTCACAACATCTTTGCTATTCTAGATAAAATATACATATATCCTCAAGGTTCTTCCTGTCATTTATATTAAAAAATGTTTAAATCGACTGACAATATATATTTAGTTACACTTCCTGAAGTAATATTTGGATGGCTGCATCTTTTTCTACACATTAAAAGGTATATTTTGTAATTCCTCACTAGAGTAGACACATTTTAAAATAGGGATACGTGTCAACATTTACAATTTTTCATAAAATAATGCATATTTGTTTGAGAAGGATGAATATACTGCCTGAGTAAACAACAATTGTTTTGTTATATTTTGTTTTATTCTGTGGTTTAATTTGTGTGACAGATAATTCAGTTAAAATTAAAAAATATTAAAAAAATTAAAACAAATTATGGAAATTAAAAACAAATTTACAAACTATAGACACAGAATACTGTCTGTGACTAAAATAGTGGTTAATATTTTTACATTTCTGATACCTATGTTTATAGGACTCTGACAATAGGCATAACTTCAATATTTGGGCACAACATATATAGATATGTGTGTGAGTGTGTGTGTGTGTGATGTTTAAAGAGTATGAGAGTAAAAGCTCATTCAACACATATTTACTGAGGATGTAATATGTACCAAGGCATGAGTTTGCTATCGTTTATGATAAAGCAAATGAAAAATATGTTCCTTATGAACTTAGGTATCTCCCAAGTTAATGAAGGGTAATGAATCCAATATAATGACATTCCTGTAACGTGATACATGCTAAAATAAAGGTAAGAACAAAATACTATGTGAGTATAAAGAATAGAATAATAACATGCAAACTCAAAAATTCTCCCCCAAATTTGTAAAATTTATGTCAAAGAAATTCTTATAGGAATAGCTAGAATTTCAGGAATTTTTCAACTAGTGGAAGATAATTATTTACATATGTTGAATATCCCAGTCTCATATGTTCCAGAATACATGTGTAGTTTTAGATCTATTCAGGTTTGAAAATGAGAATTTCAACTGTATTACTCAGAGATTTGAATTTAAAACTTAAACTCAGAAAATGTATGGATTTCCAGTTTTCCTGCATAGAGCACATTTTTCTGAATGTCTTAATATAAACACATTTCTTAGGACTTCCCTTGTGGTGCAGTGGTTAAGAATCCACCTGACAATGCAGGGGACATTTCAAGCACTGGTCTGGGAAGATCCCACATGCAGTGGAGCAACTAAGACCATGTGCTACAACTACTGAGCCTGTGTGCTACAACTACGGAAGCCTGTGCATCTAGAACCTGTGCTCTGCAACAAAGACAAGCCACCACAATGAGAAGCCTGTGCACCACAACAAAGAGTAGCCCACGCTCGCCACAACTAGAGAAAGCCCACATGCAACAACGAAGACCCACTGCAGCCAAAAATAAATAAAATAAAATTTAAAATTTTATTTTAAAAAATTAATTAAAAAATAAACACATTTTTTATAGTTTTGTTAACATAGGAAATTTGTTTTATAAAAAACACACATACACCTACATATATATCTTTATATAACATATACATATGTAATATACACATATACATGCATATATATATATATTTATAATATCCTCATATTTTTTGCATCATGCATGATTATAAAATATTCCTTAAAAACAAAGCAGAGGTCTGGATATGGTTTGAAAGCCTTCATCTTGAAAAATAAATTTAAAATATTAACAATGTATTTTCAGATCTAGGAACTGTGGTGGGTATAAAGATAAACCTAGACTTATCTTGTTCTTTAGAACTATAAAATTATTGTTTGCATAACATTTTAGTTGTTTCCCATTAAACATGTTGTGAAAATCTCTATTAAAGGAAAATATTTTGTATTAAAAAATTAATGTTACATTTATAATTCATGTTGAATATAAAAATAATGTAACAGTAATAAGAACAATATAGAGTTCTATGAAATCAAGGAGGATGGAGTCATGTGTGATGGGTAGTGAGAGTTGAAGTAATAAATATTTTAGTCCTAAAAGAGGGTACAAATGGCAAATTCACAGTATTCATTACAGACTTCAAAAACCCAAAATGGTAATAGAAATCTAATTTCACTGTATACAACAGCTTTAATGTACATGAGGAAAGTGCAGATCAGTTTTCTTGTTTGCGTGAAACAGAAAGGAGGGAAGAGAACAAATGTTTGGAAAAGTGATATTTTTTACCACCTCACTAAGACACTTGAATATTATTTTAAGTTCTTTGGAGCTTATTTTGAAGACACCTTTTAGCATGATATATACATGGTTGTTAACAGAGAAGTCAGTGAATTGGAAATGAAATGAAACTAGAAATGGACACAAAGCAAATCAGGTATTGCAGTATTCCAGGCAAGAGGCGATGAGGATACTTGGCGTGTTATCCATGGACATGAAAAGGAAGTAGTTATTTCTAGAGAAAAAACATAAATAATAACAGCAAAAATATCATAAGAGGTTCCTGGATACTAAGAATTTTGCATAAATCATTTCATCCGAGTTTCATAATAACACTATTGTTAGCATTCATTTTTACAGAGGAGAATTCTGAAAAAGACTAAATAGCATGCCCAAAATAAGGTCATATGGCTAGTAAGTGCCTGAACCTGAATTCAAGCGTAGACAATTTGACTCCAGAGAGAGAAAGAGGTAGAGAGAGAGAGAGCTCATGTATTCTCAGTCTGAGTGTGTAGAGGACTTGGTGACTGATACTGTAACAAAAATCAGGGGGAAATTGATAACTGTCCTAGGCTTCAAGCTGGGGTGACAATCAGTGATTGTGTTAATAAAAATTGAATTATTAGAGAAAGAATGAAGTTTGGTGACAGAAGCATGAGTTGGGTTTTGATTGTGTATTTTATTGGTTTGGCAATTCATTTAGGTAAAATTAGAAATATAAAAGAACAGTTCAGGTTAGAGTATAAATTTTGAAGTTTTGTTTAGCAGAAATACATTGTAGCTTTAAGACACTACATAACATGAGTAGTTTTGCATATAGTCCTGAAAAGTTGACCAAAGCTATGTTATTCCATAGAAAAAGAATACTAGCTTCTTCAGATACTAAAATACCATTCACTATTATTTCATGTGCTTTTGTGACTCTTGGTTATCACCTTCATGTTCCCCTTTAGAGTTCTCTTGCCAGCACTACTTGGTTCATGATATATCTAATTAAACCACCAATAATCTACTATGGTTTTACCTTGCACGTCTGCCGTTTACTTCTTAGACAGTGTATACCACTCACTTGCAGCTTTCAGAGGCTTCAGAAATCAACATAAACACATTTTCTCTTACATGCTCATATTGTCCACTAACAAAGATATTTAACACCTTGGATGTCATGCAACAATAAAAGGATAATATTTCTATTTTCCCCTACTGCCCCCACCATCAAATGTTCTTAACTACCCCCACATCTTTTCACCCAATGAATATATGACATTTAGTACTTCTGGAGTTAGAAAGAAATACCCTATTATAAAGTCATACTGGGGTGTTTTTAATAGAGTTTTCTTTTTCTTTTTATGTTCTTTGCAGATAGTAGTTTGAAAGCAAACAAAGACATTTAATTTGCAGAAGTATGATTTTACTAAAACAGAATACTCAAAGTAGGACACTAAAAGTATAAGACAAGTCTGGATTCCTGTATACTATAAAGTTTATAAAATAAAGCCATCAAGCTGATATAAATTATGGCATAGATTCTCACCATACAGGATGAAGAAGAAAAATTTGAGCATTAAGAGTTTAGTTAAGTTACTCCATGGCATTGCATCAATTTTGTAGTGACCTTGAACGGACACTAGTCCATTCATGCAGGTGAATGCCTGAGACAGCAGTCTACAGAGTCACAAGCAAATGTAACTTTCTGATATGTCTTCCCCTGTAGACTTTGTGATCAACAGCCTCACCTGCCTCCCAGCAATTGTATGACTTATGTTCTTCTTAGATAAGACTCCCATAGAGCTTATCAAATCTCAATCTTTTGATTAAATAGACCAATCTAGCTTCACTTTAGAAACCCCCAAACACTCCTCTTATGAACCCTAATAAAGGCATGTGCCCAAGGTCTTATCTTTTTCTGCACTCTGCCTTGAATTGTCCCTGTAGCCCCTCAAAGTGTGCCAGTTACTTCCTCCAGGACCTGTGAGTAATAAAATTATCTAATTTATTTCCTCTTGGAGTCTGTTGTTGAACCAAAGATCATCGTCAGGCAACCTGGCCTCTAATTGATAGTGTTAATTTGACAAATTGATTACATTGAGTCTCAGGGGTAAACCAGTAAGAGAAGAGAACAGCAGGTTAGAACTGATTGTCCCCTACTGCTTTGCTCATGTTAAAAGTCCAGTGAGAAGAAGGTAGAAATATTAATCTTGGCTTGGAGGAGTACGATCACGTGTCTGGTGCTTGTTTCCTCCAACAAACACTATGGATACTTTCAACCTCTGTAATCAGTGCATTGGACAGGGAGCCAGGTCCAAGGTAATAGAGCAACAGGAGAGTAGCAAGGGGAGGTGTCTGAGCATCTTGAATGAGGGTGTGAGTGATAAGACATGAATTTAAAGCATTTCTTGTAAAAAAATTAAATTTTATGGTACAGGGAATGAGACGCAGTTGAAGTCTACATACCCGTTCATCTTTTGATCTGTTTTACCTTTTATAAAAACCACTCCAGCTGCTATAAAAATAAACTGTGGAGATAAGAATGGTGATTAAGAGTGGTAAGTGAGAGACTAGTTACTATTCTATAGTAATGGTTCATTTTAGAGCTGAGAGTGGATTTGACTAAGGTTGAATAATGAAACAGTGAGAAGTAACAGGGAACGTGAATTATATTAGAGATAAAATTGAAAAGACAATGCACGTGTTGTGGGCTATAAAGAAAAATGGAAGGATGATCGATCATGCTAAAGTTTTAAGTAAGAACATGTGAGTTGCTGGTGTTAAAACATGTTGAGATGAACTCATAAAGCTGCCAGACTTTATGCTACTAAATATCTGACTCCAATAACTAGATTCCTTTGCCTTTTTTTTTTTATGTCCATTCAGTTTCTTTCCCTGTAGGTTGCTTATAGGGAAAACAAATTAGTACTTAGGCAAACACAAAAATTTGACCTACCTCCTGTAATATCTCTCACTGTAAATTAATTGGTTGCTTCTCTGGATTACATACTTTGTGTTTTGTGAGTTTTAATCGCTGAAAGTCATACATTAAAATTACTGTCAACAGTGTTAACTGACAAGTCTTATAGTTTGGTCCCCTTAGATAATATTACAAATTCAGCAAAGTAAAAGTTACCTTGCAGAACCAACCACTTAGAGTAACCACCGTTCTGTTCCATTCAAATTTCTGTATCCATCCACCTGTGATACACTATGCAAAAAACATAAAATACATATTTCTGGTCAAGAACAACCTTTAATATCTTTCTGTGGAAACTAATGCAGGGTGCACTCAACTGCCACAACAAACGTAATATTTGAAAAGGAATATCACAATCAATTTGAATCCTCCCAACCCCCATAAATTCTTGAGGATTTCTTTCACTATCTATTTCACCAGAAAATTGGTTGTCTTATGTCTAAATCTTTGAGGGTTTCTCTCTCTTTCTCTCTCATTATTCTCCACTGTGCTGTGTTCCTGGCACAATTCTGGAATAAGCCACTTTAACAGCAAGTTGCCTTCTTAATCCCTGAAGGCACAGAAGTTCTTCCAGAGATGATTTTTAGAACCAACACATAAAAAGTTTGGCGTTTCAGAAGAGCCCCATTATTTATTATTTTGAAACTCTACTAAAGACCCATTGCTCCAGTAAAGCAGAAAACATTTGTCGACTATCCGTGGCAATCCCTTATCTGCAGTTTCCTGTCTAGAGTTAAAAAAAAGAATCATGGTTCAAATCTAATCCAGTGAAACGGCTCTTTAAGCAACCTTACTGAGTCTACCTCAATTTTCGATAGAAAACTTGGTGTAAAGAGAGGAAAATGCATTTTTACTTTAAGGTACACTTTCCTCAAGGAAATATATTAGAGGTTGAAAGGGGTACTATAATTTATTAAAAATTTTTTTGTCATACACAGTGTGATATATATTTTTGCCTTGGTTTTAATAAAGTGAGTCTACATGCAGGTTATACTTTGAGGTACTCTAATTAACATCACCAGTCTCAGGAATGGTTTTGTAATATTTGAGAAACTAAACAGGAGTTTATGGTCCCAAGTATTAATAGAACATTACAAATGTTCACCACTGACAATCCTAGGAGGTGTTAAGATATAGAGATTAACTAGAGATACGGTAGCGTCCATAGAGTTGTATGAATGTTATATAATAATGTGACACCCCCAGCAGTTTCAACACTGAAGTGGCTCCTGAGGCCAAGAACTCCATTCAATCTTGTATCCCGACACTAAGATGAAGGAGACACACACTTACTCAACTAGAGATGTAGTTAATCATGCAATAAAAATTGCAAGTTTTTTCTTTGATTGCTGATGAAGTTTATTTATGTGGTAAAATATTGTCTTAGACTTACATTCATTGTATTAAATAACCAGGTCATATGACCATGGGGATGGGGAACACAAGCCCTTTTCTTCCTCTAAATCTGGAGGCTACAAAGTCCAAGTAAGTACATGATAAGGGGAAGAAGTAAAATAACATTAATTTAATATAAACTAAGCTTCATACTTTATATTAAATCAGTGCTTCTTACAAGTTATGGTGCATATAAATCACCTGGGGATCATGAAAAAATGCAGAATCTCATTCAGTAGGTCTGGGGTCTGGCCTAATAAGCTCTCTTTTTTTCTTCTTTTCTTCTTCTTCTCCCTTTTTTTTTTTACAGTTTCTTCTAGTAGTTACATTTAAAAAAATTATTGGAGTATAGTTACTTTATGATGTTATGTTAGTTTCTACTGTACATCAAACTGAATCAGCTATACATATGCATATATCCCCTCTTATTTGAATTCCCTTCCCATTTAGGTCACCACAGAGAATTGAGTAGAGTTCCCTGTGCTATACAGCAGGTTCTCATTAGTTATCTATTTTATAAATAGTATCAACTGTGTATATGTGTCAATCCCAATCTCTCAATTCATCCCACACCCACCAACTTTTCCCTTTGATATCCATACCTTTGTTCTCTATGTCTATGTCTCTATTTCTACTTTGTAAATAAGATCATCTATACCAATTTTTTTCATATACCACATATATATGTTAATATATGATATTTGTTTTTCTCTTTCTGACTTACTTCACTCTGCATGACAGACTTTAGGTTCATTCACATCTCTACAAATGACCCAATTTTGTTCCTTTTTATGGACGAGTAATAGTCCATTGTATATAAATACCACAATCCATTCCTCTGTTGATGGACATTTAAGTCATGCCTAATAAGCTGTTAACTGGAGGTCTGCTGCTATTCCCTGTCCAACAGCAAGAAGTAAGTAATGTGTGAGTGTAGTTATGTTTATTAATAATTTAAATATAAGGAAAAAAATATCTATATATTGTGAATGTGTGCTTCAAACTGTAATACTGTTAGAGATTTTCAATAAAATGTAGGGAAATGATTAAGAAAGAAAAAAAATTGTTCTATTTTATAAAGTAGAATAAGTCTAAAGAAATGGGGGAATTTAGAGACATTCTGTAGAATTCTGTGGTAGATATGTCTTTGAACTTTCTAATAATAATTTTGAATTGATTACTAAGCTCTTTGTGTCTTGATTCAATTCCGATGCCTCTAGATACAAAGCTAAATTTTCCATTTCTCTAAGTCGACAATGGCTCTTACATACAAAGCCATCAGTTATTCTGTAGTTCAGTCTGAGATTTTTGAGACTTTACTAACTTGTATAGTAGCAGATTGATTTTATTTTTATAGAGTTTTATGAGAAAGACTTTTCTGCATACTTGCTTGTCCTGACACAGTGGAATTCTCTAATTTATGAAAGAAAATTATTAATTTTACAAAGCTAAGGTTAAATATATTATTTCTTATTACTAAACAGATGCAATAAATATTTACCTGCACCAGGCACCATGCTAGGAACTGTTGATAACTTTAACATTTAAACATGTCTTCAAGTAGTGCTTGGGATGGGAGGGTAGAGCATTCAACTAAATAAACAACAAATATAGTGTGTGACATTAGATGAGTTTAGAGATATAAAAGTGTTTTGATCAAATAAAAAATATAATTTTTAATATTAAATATATACTCTAATATATGAATTGAGTGATTTTCTTTGGACAGATTTAGAGGGTGAAAAGTAATTTTTCAACACTTCATAAAAGTGATCTTTGAGTTACACCTTTGAGTTCGAAGGGTGAGTAGAATATTTTCAGTAGATGAGGGACTACATGACACTGGGAAAAATGAAATATCTGAGTAAAGGAAAGAGGTAAATAATGAAGAAAATGTTCAGAAAATCTTAAGAAACCAAAAATATTTAATGTTTTCAGCCTATGATTAGACATGTTAAAAAGGTTGTGGGAGAGAAAAATTTTAGAAAATATTCAGATGCTGCTGTGAAGGCTATTGAATATAAAGTAAATAAGAGAGAAATGCCTTCATTATTTTTGACACATTAATGATATCTCTATTAGAATTCATTAGATTGTTCTTATTAGCAAAAATTGTTTCATTGCTTTACTTAAGAAGCAACTGACAAGTATAAAATAAATATCATTTTGATTTTCATGTTTCAGTGGCTAAAGGCACTGCCTTAACTACTATGGGCATATTATCTTTGTTTTTTTTTTTTTTTTTGCGATACGCAGGCCTCTCACTGCCGCGGCCTCTCCCATTGCGGAGCACAGGCTCCGGATGCGCAGGCCCAGCGGCCATGGCTCATGGGCCTAGCCGCTCCGTGGCATGTGGAATCTTCCCAGACTGGGGCACGAACTCGTGTCCCCTGCATCGGCAGGCGGACTCTCAATCACTGCACCACTAGGGAAGCCCTATCTTTGGTTTTTAATGTAAGTGTTCATCTAAGTTTAATTATTATAGATATATTTATTAAAATTCACACAGAACTGGAATATGAAAAAGCAATACAGGTCATTTGTGTGTGTGTGTGTGTGTGTGTGTGTGTGTGTGTATATCTTTATAGAAAAGTACTGATGAGTAATAATGAACATTAAACACCAGCATGCATATTTAACAGAAATAAAATGTCTTAAAAGAAAATGCTTTTGCTTTACATATTGAGAATCCTAAATAATGAATGCCATTGCCATTACGCTAATCTGTTAGATAATCTTATATATATTTAATTTGTTATTTATTTTTTGCATATTTTTATTAAGATATTTTACTCATGCCCAGATTTGTTTCAAGAAGTCAGCTTTCATTACCTCATTATGAAATGAGTTGAAAGAGGGGAGAATGAGAAAATAAAAATAAGAGTGGTAAAAAGCAAAGCCCTATATAAGGCTTAAATTATCAAACATAATGATTTCATGTATACTAAATTTGGGTTCACAGATTTATCCTCTGAAGGGAAAATCAAAAAGGCTAACATTATTAGTCAAATAATTCAAACTGATATGTGATTAAAAGCAACAATAACAACAACAAAAAATAAAGTTTCTCAGGAGAAATATATTATATTTGGTAAAAATATATGATTGGATTTTTCTCAGAATTTTCAGTAAAGTAAACACTGAATATCTCACTTATATCAATGCCCAAATTAAGCAATTTGCTTTTTATAAAAGAAATTCTGTTGGTGTTCCATAAAATGTGATGTAAATTTCCAATTGTCTCCTGAACTGGCTTGATGTAAGGACATGCATTATAAAACAAAGAAAATTAAATAAATTTGCTTTTCTTTTTTACTGAAGTGTAGTTGACTTACAATGTTATATTAGTTTCAGGTGTACAACATAGTAATTCAATATTTTTTATAGATTATACTTCATATAAAATTATAAAATATTGGCTACATCCCCTGTGCTGTATCTTATATCCTTGTAACTTATTTATTTTATAAATAGCATTTTGTACCTCCTCATCCCCTTCACCTATCTTGTCCCTCTCTCCATCCTTCTCCCTTCTAATAATCACTTTTGTGCTCTGTATCTGATATTATTTTTCTGTTTTCTTACATTTGTTCACTTATTTTAATTCTACATATAAGTGAAAACACACAATATTTGTTTTTCTCTGTCAGACATATTTCACTAAACCATAATACCTTCATGGTCAATCCATGTTGTTGCAAATGTTAAAATTACATTCTTTTTAATGGCTGAATAATATCCCATTGTATATATTTATCACATCCTCTTTTTCCATTCGTCTGTTGATGGACACTTAGTTTGCTTCCATATCTTGGCTATTGTAAGTAATGGTACTATGCACATTGGGGTGCATATATCTTTTCAAATTAGTGTTTTTGTTTTCTTTGTATATATACCCAGGACTGGAATAGCTGGATTGTATGGTGGTTCTATTTTTAATTTTTGAGTAGCCTCCAAACTGTTTTCCATAGTGGCTATACCAACTTACAATACCACCAAGATTGTACTAGGGCTCCATTTTCTCCATATCATTGCCAACACTTGTTATTTGTTGTCTTTTTGATGATAGCCATTCTGACAGGTGGGAGGGTGATATCTTCTTGTTGTTTTAATTTGCAATCCCCTGATGATTATTGATGTTGAGCATCTTTTCCTGTGCCTACTGGCCATCTGTATGATATTATTTGTAACTCTCTTTTTTCACTTCTAATTTTCTTTATTTGGTCCCTCTCTTTTTTATTTAATGAGTCTGGCTAAGGGCTAATCAATTTTCTTTTTCTATTCAAAAAATCTCTTCATTTGATTAATATTTTCTTTTGATTTTATTTTGAAAAATAGTGGCAATTTTTTCTCAAAAATATATCATTTTCATTCCCATGATGTCAAATGAGAATTACCTCAACAGTTCTCTGCATTAAAACTTTGTAATGTTAAAACTTTGTAACTTTGAATCCTAATAGATAGAAAGAATACATCATTATTATTTAACTTTGTGTTTATTTATGAATGGTGTAATAATTTTAGAAGCCATTATAAGCTAGCCATATATTTCCTGTAAATAACTTATTACTGCCATGTGCATATTTTCTATTGGAGTGTCAATTGTTTTACATATTTTTAAGCATTTTTTAAGCATTAAATGGATTTTCTATTTATCTTTTCAATGTGCTGCTAGCTATGACTTTTATTATAATTCTACATTTAAATCTTTCATTCCGGGGGTACCTTCATGATGGTGGAGGAGTCAGATGTGGAGATCAGCTGCTTCCCCACAAATACATAAGAAATACATTTACAAGTGGAACAACTCCTACAAAATACCTACTGAACACTGGCAGGAGACCTCAGACTTCCCAAAAGGCAAGAAACTCCACATGTACCTGGGTAGGGCAAAAGAAAAAACAGAGACAAAAGAATGGGGAATGGACTTGCACTGCTGGGAGGGAGCTGTGAAAGAGGAAAAGTTTCCACACACTAGGAAGCCACTTCACTGGTGGAGATGGGGGTGGGCAGGAGGGAAGTTTCAGAGCCACGGAGGAGAGTGCAGCAACAGGGGTGAGGAGGGCAAAATGGAGAGATTCCCACACAGAGGATTAGTGTTCACCAGGACTGTCTGAGAGAGGTTTCTCTGCTCACCGGCTTTGGCAGGTGGGGGCTGGGAGCTGAGGCTGTGGCTTCAGAGGGCAGATCCCAGGGAGAGGACTGGGGTTGGCTGCATGAACAGAGCCTAAACGGGGCTAGTGTGCCACAGCTATCTGGGAATGAGTCTGGGAAAATGTCTGGAACTGCCTAAGAGGCAAAAGACCATTGTTTTGGGGTGCATGAGGAGAGGGGATTCAGAGCAACACCTAAATGAGCTCCAGAGATGGACGTGAGCTGCAGCTATCAGTGTGGACACCACAGACCAGAATGAAATGCTAAGGCTACTGCTGCAGCTACCAAGAAGCCTGTGTGCAATCACAGGTCACTATCCATAACTCCCCTCTTGGGAGGCTGTGTAGCCTGCCACTGTGAGGGTCCTGTGATCCAGGGGCAACTTCCCCGGGAGAACACATGGTGTGCCTCAGGCTGTTGCAATGTCACACTGGCCTCTGCCGCCACAGGCTCACCCAGCATTCCATACCCCTCCCTCCCCCAGGCCTGAGGGAGCCAGAGCCCCCTAATCAGTGGCTACTTTAACCCCGTCCATTCTGGGTGGGAAACAGATGTCCTCAGTCGACATACAAACAGAGGCAGGGCCAAAACCAAAGCTGAACATGAGGAGCTGTGCAAACAACGAAGAGAAAGGGAAATCTCTCCCAGCAGCCACAGGAACAGTGGATTAAATATCCACAGTCAACTTGATGTACTTGATCTCTGGAATAACAGAGTAGAAAACTAATCATCCTAAAATTCAGGCAGTAGAATTTGGGAACAAATGAAATATTGGGGTTTGCTTTCTGCATTTAATTTGTTTCTGGTTTTATGTTTATCATAGTATTTAGAGCTTATAATCATTGGTAGATTTGCTTATTGATTTGGTTGCTCTATTCCTTTTCAAAAAAAGTAATATATATATATATATATATATATATATATATATATATATATATATATATATATATATATATATATATATATATCCTTTTTCTCTTTTTGTGAATGTGCATGCTTCTTTGTGTGATTTTCTCGGTATGGCTTTGCATTTACCATTTGTCCTAGGATTCTGTGTGTCCGTTTTTGTTGTTGTTGTTTGTTTGTTTGTTTATTTTTAGTATAGTTTTTAGTATAGTTTGTTTTTAGTATAGTTTTTAATGCTGGCTATCATTGGTGTGTTGGTTTTTTTTTGTTTGGTTGCTCTCTTCTTTGTTAATTTGTTTGTTTCTTTTCCTTATTACATTTTCATTTTTTATTTTTAAAAATATTTTTTAAAATTTTAATAACTTTATTTTATTTTCATTTCTGTCTTTCTCCTTTAATTTCTCCCTTTTATTCTGAGTCATGTGGCTGACAGGGTTTTGGTGCTCCTGCTGGGTGTCAGGCCTGGTTCTCTGAGTTGTAGAACTGAGTTCAGGACATTGGTCCACCAGAGACCTCACAGCCCCACATAATATCAAACAGTGAAAGCTCTCCCAGAGATCTCCATCTCAACACTAAGACCCAGCTCACTCAACAACCAGCAAGCTACAGTGCTGAACACCCTATGACAAACAACTAGCAAGACAGGAACACAAACACACCCATTAGCACAGAGGCTGCCTAAAATCAGACAAAGTTCACAGACACCCACACACAAACCACCAGACATGGTACTGCCCACCAGAAAGACAAGATCCAGGCTCATCCACCAGAGCACAGTCAGCAGTCCTTCCACGAGGAAGGCTACACAACACACTGAACCAACCTTACCCACTGGGGCAAGACAACAAAAACAACAGGAACTATGACCCTGCAGCCTGTGAAAAGGAGACCCCAAACACAGTAAGTTAAGGAAAATGAGAAGACAGGGAAATACACAGCAGATGAAGGAGCAAGACCAAAACCCACCAGAGGAAAGTAATGAAGAGGAAATAGGCAGTCTACCTGAAAAAAAATTCAGAGTAATGATAGTAAAGATGATCCAAAATCTTGGAAATAGAATGGAGAAAATACAAGAAACATTCAACAAGGACCTGGAAGAACAAAAGAGCAAATAAACAATGATGAACAACACAATAAATGAAATTAAAAATTCTCTAGAAGGAATCAATAGCAGAATAACTGAGGCAGAAGAACGGATAAGTGACCGGGAAGATAAAATAGTGAAAATAACTACTGCAGAGCAGAATAAAGTAAAAGGAATGAAAAGAATTGAGGACAGTCTCAGGGACCTCTGGGACAACATTAAGAACACCAATATTTGAATTATAGGAGTCCCAGAAGAAGAAGAGAAAAAGAAAGGGACTGAGAAGATATTTAATGAGATTATAGTTGAAAACTTCCCTTATATGGGAAAGGAAATAATAGTCATTCAAGTCCAAGAAGCATAGAGTCCCATAAATGATAAATCCAAGGAGAAACACACCAAGACACAACTAATCAAACTATCAAAAATTAAACTCAAAGAAAAAATATTAAAAGCAGCAAGGGAAAAACAACAAATAACATACAAGGGAATCACCATAAGTTTAACAGCTGATCTTTAGGCAGAAACTCTGCAAACCAGAAGAGAATGGCAAGACATATTTAAAGTAATGAAAGGGAACCCAGACTACTCTACCCAGCAAAGATCTCATTCAGATTTGATGGAGAAATTAAAACCTTTACAGACAAGCAAAAGGAAGAGAGTTCAGCACCTCCAAACCAGCTTTACAACAAATGCTAAAGGAACTTCTCCAGGCATGAAAAACAAGAGAAGAAAAGACCTACAATAACAAACCCAAAATATTTAAGAAAATGGTAATAGGAACATACACATTGAAAATTACCTTAAATGCAAATGGATTAAATGCTCCCACCAAAAGACACAGACTGGCTGAATGGGTACAAAAACAAGACCTGTACATATGCTGTCTACAAGAGACCCACTTCAGACCTAGGGACTGAAAGTGAGGGGATGGAAAAAGATATTCCATGCAAATGGAAATCAAAAGAAAGCTGGAGTAACATTTCTCATATCAGAAAAAAATACACTTTAAAATAAAGACTATTACAAGAGAAAAAGAAGGACACACATAATGATCAAGGGATCGATCCAAGAAGATATAACAATTGTAAATACTTATGCACCTAATATAAGAGCATCTTATGTTATACCTAAGACAAATGCTAACAGCCTCAAAGGGGAAATCCACAGTAAAACAATCATAGTAAGGGACTTTAACACCGCACTTTCACCAATGGACAGATAATCCAACATGAAAATAAACAGGAAAACACAAGCTTTAAACAATGCATTAAAAAAGATAGACTTAACTGATATTTATAGAATATTTCATCCAAAACCAACAGAATACACTTTCTTCTCAAGTGCTCATGGATTATTCTCCAGGATAGATCATACCTTGGGTCACAAATCAAGCCTTGGTATATTTAAGAATATTGAAATTGTATTAAGTATCTTTTCTGACCACAATGCTATGAGACTAGATATCAATTACAGGAAAGAAACTGTAAAACATACAAACACATGGAGGCTAAACAATACACTACAAAATAACCAAGAGATCACTGAAGGAAACAAAGATGAAATCAAAAAATACCTAGACACAAATGACAATGAAAACACAATGACCCAAAACTACTGGATGCAGCAAAAGCAGTTTAAGAGGGAAGTTTATAGCAATACAGTCCTACCTCAAGGAACAAGAAACATTTCAAGTAAACAACCTAACCTTACACCTAAAGGTACTAGGGACAGAGCAAGCAAAACCCAAAGTTAGTAGAAGGGAAGAAGTCATAAAGATCAGAGCAGAAATAAATGAAATAGAAACAAAGAAAACAATAACAAAGATCAATAAAACTAAAAGCTGGTTCTTTGAGAAGACCTACAAAATTGATAAACCATTAAACAGACTCATCAAAAAAAAGAGGGTGAGGACTCATATCAATAAAATTAGAAATGAAAAAGTAGAAGTAACAACTGACACTGCAGAAATACAAGGGATCATGAGAGATTACTACAAGCAACTCTATGCCAATAAAAAAAAACAACTTGGAAGAAACGGACAAATTCTTAAAAAAGCACAACATTTGGAGACTGAACTAGGAAGAAATAGAAAATATAAACAGATAAATTACAAACACTGAAATTGAGACTGTGATTTAAAATTTTCTAACAAACAAAAGCCCAGGACCAGATGTTTTCACAGGTGAATTCTATCAAACATTTGGAGAACAGCTAACACCTATCCTTCTCAAACACTTCCAAAATATAGCAGAGGGAATAACACTCCCATATTAATTCTACGAAGCCACTATAACCCTGATACCAAAACCAGATACAGAGGTCACAAAAAAAGAAAACTACAGGCCAATATAACTGATGAAAATAGACCCAAAAATCGTCAACACAATACTAGCAAACATAATCCAACAGCACATTAAGAGGATCATACACCATGGTCAAGCTGGGTTGATCTCAGGAATGCAAGGATTCCTCAATATATGCAAATCAATCAACGTGATAAATCATATTAGCAAATTGATCATCTCAATAGAAGCAGAAAAAGCTTCTGACAAAATTCAACACCCATTTATGCTAAAAACCCTCAGGAAATTAGGCGTAGAGGGAACTTACCTCAACATAATAAAGGCCATATATGACAAACCCACAGCCAACATCTTTCTCAATGGTGAAAAACTGAAACCAGTTGCTCTAAGATCAGGAACAAGACAAGGTTGTCCACTCTCACCGCTATTATTCAACATGTTTTGTAAGTTTTAGCCACAGCAATCAGAGAAGAAAAAGAAATAAAAGGAATCCAAATCAGAAAAGAAGAAGTAAAACTGTCACTGTTTGCAGATGACATGATCCTATAAATAGAGGATCCTAAAGAAGCTACCAGAACACTACTAGAGCTAATCAATGAATTTGGTAATGTAGCAGGATACAAAATTTATGCACAGAAATCACTTGCATTCCCATTTACTGATGCTGAAATATCTGAAAGGGAAATTAAGGAAACACTCCCATTTACCATTGCAACAAAAAGAGTAGAATACATAGGAATAATCTTACCAAAAGAGAGAAGAGACCTGTATGCAGAAAACTATAAGACATTGATGAACAAATTAAAGATGATACAAAATGATGGAGAGATATACCATGTTCTTCCATTGGAAGAATCAACATTGTGAAAATTACTGTACTACCCAAAGCAATCTACAGATTCAATGCAATCCCTATAATTACCAATGGCATTTTTCACAGAACTAGAGCAAAAAATTGCACAATTTTTATGGAAACACAAAAGACCCTGAAGAGCAAAATCAATCTCGAGAAAGAAAAATGGAGCTGGAGGAATCAGGCTCCCTGCCTTCAGACTATACTACAAAGCTACAGTAATCAAGACATTATGGAACTGGCACAAAAACAGAAATATAGATCAATGGAACAGCATTGAAAGCCCAGAGATAAACCCATGCACATATGGTTACCTTATCTTTGATAAAGGAGGCAAGAATATACAATGGAGAAAAGACATCCTCTTCAATAAATGGTGCTGGGAAAACTTGACAGCTGTATGTAAAAGAATGAAATTAGAACCCTACCTAACACCATACACAAAAATAAACTCAAAATAGATTAAAGGCCTAAATATACAGCCAGACACTATAAAACTGTTAGAGAAAAACATGGGCAGAACACTCTATGACATAAATCACAGCAAAATCCTTTTTGATCTACCTCCTAGAGAAATGGAAATAAAAACAAAAATAAACAAATTGGACCTAATGAAACTTAACAACTTTTGCACAGCAAAGGAAACCATAAACAAGATTAAAAGACAACCCTTAGAGTGGGGGGAAATATTTGCCAACAAAGCAACTGACAAAGAATTAACCTCCAGTATATAAAAGCAGCTCATGCAGCTCAGTATCAAAAAAAACAAAAAAACAAAACCAAAGAACCCAATCCAAAAATGAGCAGAAGACCTAAATCGACATTTCTCCAAAGAAGTTATACAGATTGCTAACAAACACATGAAAGGATTATCAACCTCACTAATCATTAGAGAAATGCAAATAAAAACTACCATGAGATATCATCTCACACTGGTCAGAATGGCTATCATCAATAATCTACAAACAATAAATGCTGGTGAGGGTGTGGAGAAAAGGGAACCCTCTTGCCCTGTTGGTGGGAATGTAAATTGATACAACCACTATGAAGAACAGTATGGAGTTTCCTTAAAAAACTAAAAATAGAACTGTCATACGACCACAAATCCCATTACTGGGCATATACCCTCAGAAAACCATAATTCAAAAAGAGTCATGCACCAAAATCTTCATTTCAGCTTTATTTACAATAGCCAGGACATGGAAGCAACCTAAGTATCCATCAACAGATGAATGGATAAAGAAAATGAGACACATATATACAGTGGACTATTACTCAACCATAAAAAGAAAGGAAATTGAGTTATTTGTAGTGAGGTGGATGGACATAGAGACTATCATACAGTGTGAAGTAAGTCAGAAAGAGAAAAATAAATACCATATGCTAACACATATATATGGAATCTAATAATAATAATAATAATAATAATAATAATAATAATAATAATATTAATGGTTCTGAAGAACCTAAAAGCAGGACAGGAATAAAGACCAGACTTAGAGAATGGACATGAGTACATGGGGATGGTGTAGGGTAAGCTTGGACAAAGTGAGAGAATGGCATGGACATATATATACACTACCAAATGTAAAACAGGTAGCTAGTGGGAAAAAGCTGCATTGCACAGGGTGATCAGCTCGATGCTTTGTGACCAACTACAGCAGTGGGAAAAGGAAGTTGGGAGGGAGATTCAAGAGGGAGGAGATATGGTGATATATGTATATGTACTGCTGATTAACTTTGCTATACAGCAGAAACTAACACACCATTGTAAAGCAATTATACTCCAATAAAGGTGTTAAAAAAAATCATTCCTATTTTATTTCATTGTGATAAGAGAACATGAGTAGTTCCAAACTTTCATTGTACAAAATCTTTTATACATGAATAAAGTATTTTCTTAAATTTGTATAAATATTTTCCATGTTTTGTCATGGTATATTGATGGTGCTTAGCAAGAGTTTGAAATGAAACATTTTTTTCAACTTTGCCTTTTTATTTATTTTAAATTTATTTCTATATTTTCATTGAAATACAGTTGATTTACCATATTGTGTTAGTTTCAGGTATACAGCATAATGATACATTTGTGGTTTTATTTTTTTTGCAGATTATATTCCATTAAAGCCTATTGTAAGATACTGAATAAAAATCCCTGTGATATAGAGTAAATCCTTGTTGCTTATCTGTCTTATGTATAGTATTTTGTATCTGTTAATCCCACATGCCTAATTTATTTCTCCATATATGTCACATCTTTTTAAACTGACTATCTGTTGATGGACACTTGGGTTGTTTCTATTTCTTGGTTATTGTAAATAATGCTACTATGAACATTGGGGTTCATGTATGCTTTTGAATTAGAGTTTTCATCTCTCTCAGATATGCCCAGGAGTGGGATTGCTGGATCACATGTAGCTTTTTACATTTTTAAGGAACCTCCATACTGTTTTCCATTGTCGTTGCACCAATTTACATTTCCAGCAACAGTGTATAAGAGTTCCTTCTCCAGCATTTATTTATGGACTTTCTGGTGATAACCATTCTGACAGGTATGAGGTGATACCTCATTGCTTTTTGATTTGCATTTGTCTAGTCATTTGGGATGTTGAACATATTTTTTTTGTGTCTGTTGACCATCTGTATGTCTTCTTTGGAAAAATGTCTATTTAGGTCGCTCATTTTTTGATTGGGTTGTTTTGGGGTTAATATCCAAAATATACAAACAGTTCAATTTTATTTTTTTAATGAATACCTGAACTTTGTTAAAAGTATCAAATAGTATACAATATTTTACAATGAAAAATACAAAACTCTTGAATAATTCACACTCCCCAGATAGAATGAATTTCAATTCTTATAAATTGTTTCTCCTTAGTGTTTATCTCTATATTTCTACATAATACATTTTTCTTAATTCATAAATTTAGTTAATTTTATCTTTCTTCCTTCTAATATTAGTATCATGGCCCATGCTCTCATTTTGTTTGCATTTTGCTGTCTTTGCCTATGTTTTAATTTAATTATTTTATTATATCCCCTTTGAGAATGTATACTCCAAAATGGATGTTTTTTTTTTTTCCTGGCAATAGATAACTTTATTTACATTTATTAAAGTAACATTTGTTTAGTCTTAGATCTGATCTTTCTTTTTATATTCTGATTTCATTTTGATGGTTTCCCTTTGATTTTTCCTATCACACTCTATTGTGTTCTGACTAAATTAAAGTAACTAAACCACTGCAACAAATTGATCAAAAGTTGTGGCTCAACATATTAAAAGCTTATTTCTGGCTGATCTAAAGTCAACATGTTTACCTTTTTTTTTTTTTTTTTTCTACACGGGCCTCTCACTGTTGTGGCCTCTCCATTTGCAGAGCACAGGATCTGGACATGCAGGCTCAGTGGCCATGGCTCACGGGCCTAGCCTCTCCACGGCATGTGGAATTTTCCCAGACTGGGGCATGAACCCACATCCCCTGCATCAGCAGGTGGACTCTCAACCACTGCACCACCAGGGAAACCCTTTACTATTTTTAAAATTGTGTCTCCCACACTAGACTGCAATTTCCATGAAATAAAATATCTTTCCTGTCCTCTAAAACTTTTATAAAACAAATAAATATATATTGTAGCATTGGTGTCTATTTTCTCTCTAAATTTGTATATTGTTTTTGATTTAGTAATATGTTTAAGCATTTTTCTTTTTCCTCACTTGTCCATTTATCTTGGTGTCTTTTGCTGTATGTGGTTACATTTTATCATTACAACCTTGTTTTTTTTTTTTTTTTCTTCTTTTACATGAATATCTTTCTTTCTCCAGCTGAGTCAAGTATAACTATTGTGTTTTTCAGTAGCATCTTGTACAAAAATCTTGTCTGTCTTACAAAATTAACATTATAAAGACTCTCACCTCTTGTTTAGTAGTCCAATGCCTGTGATGTTCTGAAGTAGTAGAGAAGACAAACTCTTTTGACTCAAGAATTCAAGCTTTTATTTGACTCCATGATAAGTTCAATTTCAGAGGATAATGCAATACTCGTGCTAAAATTAGACCAAAGCTATATTTTTACTATAGATTAATGTGGCCACCCCAACTCTCTGACCTCTTTTCCAAAATTTCTTCTCATTGTTCACTTGGCACCATCCAGCTTGTCTTCTTGATTTTCCTCAAAACATGCCGAACTCACTCTCACTCAAGAGTGCTTGTATTTAATGTTATCTCTATCTGGAATGATTTTGAACAAAATATCCATGTGGGTTGCTTGCTTCCTCACTTCATTCAGGCCTCTGCTCCAATGTCACTTCATCAGAGAGGACTTCTGCAACAATTTTTCTTAAACAAGCGTCCCCAATCTATCATTTATCATTGATACCACTTTACTGATCATCACAGCACTGATTACCACTGACATATAATTTATTGTCTGTTTGTTTCACTAAAACATAAGCCCTATGATAGTTTTATACATGGTTTTGTAAATTTCTGCTTCCCCAGTACCTAGACCAATGCCTACCCAATGAATGTTTCTTACATGAATGAATCAGTAATGCATCAGCAATATATGATGGATGTTCAACAAACGTTCATTAATATCACTAGCCTAATACTCCAGGCTCTTATATAGATACTAAATATTTAATACTAGATGGACAGCTTATTACATTCAAAATCATCGTACCCAAATTGCATAGATCATTTAAGGCAAACAAGTTTTCAATACCTCTTAATGCTTGGATACAAAAAATCATAAAATGCTGGGGTCATAAACATAAATAAAGCACAGTTTCTGTATTCAAGGAATTCACAACCTAGGGAAATAAATGAGATATGTGCATATATATTCCAAGCTGTTATATTTATAACTTAGTTGATGGCAACCATCTTATTTTTTTTTTATTCTGGGAACTCCACCTAATTATAATTCCCCACCAAGGGCTATTTTATTTGTCACATAAACTCCTTACATAGAGCAAATTAAAATTCTTATTCCCTGCATACCAAGCCAGTGTTTTCTGCTTACTTATAGCCAGAGTTCTTTAAATATAAAATAAATAGGTTGTTGCCCTGAATGTTTGAATCTGGATATTTTTGCTCTCAGTCATTTTTATTAGGCCAAATCTTTCAAAGTACATTTTGGAAATAAGACAAAATGTAGGTAACATTTTACTTTAAAAGCCATCTGAACCATGTGCTTACACAGAAATAAGTATAAAACTATCTAGTTTCTACTCCAACTTACCCACCTCTAAAGGCAACATCTATTATAATGCAAATTGCCACTGTTGAGATACATCTTTTCATCTTTATAAAGTGAAAATCACTAAGTATTCATTTTGTAAAATGCAGTATCTCTGTGCCAGCCATTTAGGTAGTACCAGCGCTAGGCTAGTAACACTGCTATATTTACTGTAATTGAATTTCTGTAGAATAGCAAGCTGTTAGGACTATTAAGTGCCCAATCAGAAACTTCCCATATGTCTCAATTAAAATGTATCCAGCTACAGAGGATAAATAAATGTTCATGCCTTTAAGCCATATGAAACACTAAGATTTTGCTGTCAAATGAATAATTTTAAAAGCCTCTTTATGAAAAATATGTACCTATATATTTTATTCTTCCAAACTTTTCATGATTATATGATTTACCCTCTTGAAGTAAAGCCAATTTAAGACCAGTTGGGTTAGAGGTTTATCTTTTATTAATTGTTCTTAATGAACTTTAAACATTCTATATGTTGAAATACATTTACATGATAATTATGACTCATGACAGTACTGCCACATATGTACTGAATTGAAATTGTAAATTATATTTATCTGATAATGTTTAGGGTTGGTTTGGTTGCCTTAAGGAGGAAGGCAAATGAACCATGTGCAGCAAATGTATTTTTCACTGTTTGAATTTTAGTTTTTAAAATCATTTATTTTTCCACTGGTTTTGAATCTTCATTCTTATTTATCTTTCAAAGAAAGAGAATTTTCTTCTGACCAAATACCAATTTATATAGATTGGATATAAGTGTGAATGCGGGGGTGAGCCTGTGTGTATACATAGGCTTTCAGTTTTTAGGTTTGTTACTATTTCTAATTTACAAATAGATCTGTTGTTTTTAGTACTGTACATGGAAGCATGTTCATGTATATTTAATAGCTGCATGTAAAGTGAGTATAATAGATTTCTCTAACATTAAGTTTACTGAAGAATTCGTTATGCTCTTTTCAAAAAAGAAATGACTGCCATGTTTATAGATGTCATTGTTATAGTACAACAAAAATACATTAAAATAAAATTCACAAGCTTAATGGTCACAATCACTGTATATAAAAATTAGAATTATTTTGCTATTTTATTTGTGCAGGAACTAAAAACATAGGCATTTAGATACACTTGATGGAAATGTGTCCACAGAAACATTGTTTTTTACAGTCTACAGATTAATGTTTCAGATTTTAATCATAAATATCTCTAACCTAATGCTATTTAATTTGAGAAGTAATCGGCATATGGTCGCACTTTTAAATTCTAGCAATCTCAAAGTTATAAGAATATCAAAATATTTGTGTGGGACAGTTTCTTACTTCTGTATAAGCATTTTCTCATTTAGGAGTGTTACCCTCATCAATCAGAAGTGCATTTTGGTCTATTATATAATCTGAGAAAAAAAGTCTTGCATGTCTGATGGCACTCATTGGAATTTCTCAATGCTGTGTTTCTTAAACTTTTACAGGATTTTTTTTTCTTTTATCCTCAAGTTAATCTTGAACTCAGAAAAATGTACATTTTGGTCAGGGATTATCCTGTTTTGAAAATGAATGTGTGCCTCCCCAAATACCTCCTTTGACCACTTGACTATTTTATCTAACATTGGCGAAAACCACAATTTATTATTTTCACTTTTATGATTAGTTTATCAATACCTAATTAAATTTACGTGTTTAGATATATTTCATGCATTTATGTTAAGAATGTATTGTGTGCCTGCTGTGTGCCAGTTTCTAAGGCACTAGGTATTGTATATTAGCAAATATGTAATTCTCTTGTGGAATTTGAAATCAAGTAAAGAAGACAGGCAAGTAAGGAAGTAAATGAGGGGCAGTGCTAGAGACAAGAGGAAGGAGAAGGGGAAATGTAGCATATGTTCCTTAGACTGGGTCATCAGGATCATTTTCTTTGAGCAGATAATATTTAATGATAACCATAAAGATTGCCATTGTCAGATATATGCAATAAGCAAAAGAAATGCAACTCCAAGCAGAAAGAAGAGCAGAAGTGGGAAAGATCCTGAAACAGGAAAGAATGCATTTACTCTCTACTTTTTTGTCCTCAAATAAAACCTCACTATGAGCAAGAAACACAGTGATTTCATGCACCATTGCCCCCAGCATGGTGTCCATTATAGAAAAGGCATTTAATAAGAATTTTTTGAATGAAATTTAAATAAACTAGGAAATACTTCAAAGCTCATCACCATAACTACTTCCTTTAATATTTGATGAGAATAGAAATATTTAGATTTAGGAAAATTTACTTATGATAAGTGCCCTCATTATTGTTTTAATTTTGGACCTTGAAGTGAGGAAAATATTTTCATTGTCAAAATTGTTGTACTGCTCTGTAAAATAACTTCTTTTATACATGAACTTATGTATATTTATTGACGTATACTTACTAATCTAAACTTTTTTACATCATTGTCCTTCATATTAGCAATCATTGCAATCATTTTAATGTTTCATTGGTGTATCAGTCTTTCTTATATTATTGCAGATTATGGATTATTGTTTTGAAATTGATTTTTATTTTCATGGATATCACACTGCTACAGAACTCATTCTCCTTCTTCTTTTACAGACTCAAGTCTATATTTTAAACAGATATATTTGGAATGTATATTACCAAACCAGGTTTGTTTGCCCAACACACAGGAAGCCAAATGTTGAGGGGTGAGATTTGCAGCAGATAAACGGTTTATTATCAAGGCAGCCAAGTGAGGGGAAGAGAGAACAAATCTCAAATCCACGTCCCTGAATGTGAAGGGGCTCGGGGTATTTGTGGGATAAAGCTGAGGTATGGGGAGCATGGGGAAAGGTAATTAGAGACAAGAAAAATGTGAGATAATCATCTTTCTGTGAAAGTGCAATTAAGCTACAGGCTTCTTCATGGGGCATGGTTAGAAATTGGTGACATTAGCATGTTCTGAGGGGAGAGTTTTGGCCCTCTGACATTGAAAGGTCACAGACCAGACACTCGTGTGTGCCCAGTTGGATGGTGGGTGGTCCCAACCAGTCTTAACTGGCTCGAAATTGAACTGGACCCAAGGTCCTGAAAAACAACTCAGGCAAACATCTTATTGTATAAGGTGCATGAAACATTGAGGACATGCAAATTTTTGTAAAAACAATTAAAGTGAGCTTGATCAGTGAAGGCAGTTTACAGTTCTTCATTTATTAAGCAGTTTATAGGTTAATGGATCTAAGTGATGCCTACCCTTTTTTTCAGTATTGTTGACATATGACAACAAACTGCATATATTAAAGGTATAAAACTGAATGCGCTTATCTATCAACCCCAAAGTTTCCTTGTATGCCATTGTAATTAATTATTTTCTATTAATTCCCCCATTTCTGGACATCCATCTGCTTTCTGTCATAGTGGATTAATTTGCATTTTCTAGAATTTTATTTAAGTGGAATCACACAGTATGAACTCATGTCTTCCTGACTACTTTTACTCAGAATAATTATTTTGAAATGCACACATATTGTTGCATACATCTGTAGTTTATTCCTTTTATTGGTAACAATATTCAATTGTATGAACATCCCCATTTTTTCACCTATTCAACTATTGGTGGTCATTTTAGTTATTTCCAGTTTTTATTAATACAAATAAGTTTGCATGTGTACAAATGTTTTTATTTTTCTCCAATAATTACTTTGACATAAAACAGCTAGGTTGTATGTTAGATATGCTTAAATTTTTAAGAATCTTTCAAACTGTTTTTTCCAAATGGTTGTACCTATTACAATCTTACAAGCAGTGCATGTGAACTCTGGATGCTCCAAATCCTCCCCTAACATGTTACGGTTGATCAATCTTTTAAATTTTATCTCTTCATTGTGTGTTTGTGTGGGTAGTCAGATTACATTATAGATTTAATTTCAATTTCCTTAATGTCTGACAATGTTAATTAACATCTTGTACTTTTTAAAAAAAAATCCAAGCGTCTTCTTTACCAAAGTGTCCATCTGAATCTACAGCTTTTAAAAATTTTGCTCATTTTAAAAAATTTGTTCTGTTTGTCTTCGTATAATTGGGTGAAAGTTTCCTGCACATGCTAGGTACAAGTATTTGTTGGATATATGTTCTGAGAATATTGTTTTGACTGTCTATTGTCATTTAATATCATTCATTATTTCACTTTTCATTATCTTAGCAGTGTGTTTTGAGGAACAAAGTTACATTTTTATGAAGTCAAATTTATTAATTTTTCTTGTCTTGTTTTTGAGTAATAATTAAGAAATCTTTTCCAGACCCAAGATCATTACGATATTCTCCTGTTTAACTTATAGCAATTTTAGCATTTTATTTCTAGTATTTATTTCTATCATTTATTTCAATTTAATTTTGAATTTGGTATAAGGAAAAGGTAAGGTTCACTACTTAGCTTATGGCTATTCAATTTTTCCAGGACAATGTGTTTTAAGTTTATTCTTTCATCATTGAATTCCCTTGGTAACACTGTTGAAAATTAACTGACTGTATAATTGTGGGTTTAATTTTAGACTTATTTGGTTCACTGTTAAAGTACATGTCTATATTTACCAAAAACCCACTGTTTTGATAACTGTAGCTTTATAATAAACCTTGAAATCTGGTACTATAAGTCCTCCACTATTTTGCTTCTTTTTCAAAGTTGTTTTGGCTATTGTAATTCTTTTCAATTCTATACAATTTGAGAATTAGCTTCTCAACTTCTGCAAAATACATACATACATACATACATACATACATACATACATAAATTCTGTGTCTTTTATAACCTGGAATGTCTCTCAGTATATCCAAAACCAGCTCACACTCAGACCAGGTGCACTGGCAGGGTAGAAGAGCACTGCCAGTCTCTTCTCACCTATGTGTTGCTTGCTTTTCTTCTTTTTTGTAATTCAGTTCATCAAGATCTTCTTGGATCCAATGTTCTTTGCTAGTTCCACAGAAAACTATGGTTTTTGTTTCATTGTAGTTTTGGCTACCACATGAAAGCAGGTGTCTTATGCAACTGTAGAAGCCTCTGGGCCCATACGGTTTTACTCTTTTAATACCTATTTGTTTAGACTTTTTTTTTTCTTGTGCCACTTTTAACTATTTATATTTTTTCAGAAATGTTTCCACTTTTTCCAAATATTCAAATTGACTAATACATACAGGAAATCCTCATTTTGCATGCTTCTGATATGTACCAAATTTACTTACCATGGCTTAGTGATATAACACTAGTCCCCCAACCACATGGTTCAAATTTCAGTTACTATGGTTTATTAACTTTGAGAAGTCACCTAAAGAATGAACTTTGCTGCTGGCTCTTCAATTTACATATCACTACATAATTAACAGATGTCTTTCATAATTAGTGAACAATCATTACTTCTGTCCAAGAATGTCAGTGATTGTTGACTGTACATTCATTAATTTCTCAAACAGACAGTAAAGGAGGTAGTTGTGTTGTCTCCTTGATTCCCAGAAATAAACCTAAATGACATTTCACAAAACAGATAATTAAAAGAGGGAGTTGGCCAAAAAAGATAGAATTGCAGCAAAAACATGGAAAATGATAATGTTAAAAGTGAAATTTGAATTCAATCTAAATGGAGTTTCTATAAAAGAAATTGCTGACCTTGGGAATATTGACACTGTCACCATTCCAGAAACTAGATATGCAGACACAGGAACATAGTGAAGGTTAAATTTCTTGACATAATTGAGAAAAATTATTATGGCTACAGGGACAAAAATGTCTTAGAAGAGTCACCATAGAAAACTTCATACTTAAAGAAACTCTCAGAGATGTTTCACAATATCGAAAATGCAAAGGGTAAAATATTGGAAGCTGATCCAAACTTATAAATGAGTATGAAAATTTGCTAAAGTATAGAAAAAAAGTTCCCCTGTATCACAGTTTGTACAATGAGAATTAGAAGGTAAGCAATAATCAGAATAATTTTCATAGCTTTTCCCAAACAAATTTTCTCAATGTTTACAATATTTGAAATTATAGTGTACTAAAATATATTAATTTTTCTAGTTTTATATTTTTCTATACAACATATAATTGACCATACAAGAGTTTTAAATGTTTTAACAATACTTTGAAAGGTCATAGGATGGTTGTAAATTTCCCTAGTGATTACTGAAATTACTTTGCATGGTTTCAGCTTGAAGTCATATTTATGGTACTGTATATTGTGCAAAGTAAGCATTGTCGGTTTTTTTCAACACAATCTTTTATGTTTTTAAATCTCTGTTGTCTGTAGCTATTTATTGTTGTTTTATGTATTTCAATTTTTGCATCTTTTTCTTCTGATAATTATTTTCAGCTGTCTAGCTTTTAATTTGTAAATAATCAATTAATGGTTTTGTTTATAGTCTATTTTTCTTGTTTCAAATTTCCATGATTATTTCCATTTCTTTTCGTATTTTCTTTTTCCCTTCTCTTTGTGTTTGGACTATTACTCTTTTGACAAAGTTTTAAAATTACTTGTATAACTCATTTGCTTTCAGTTTTTCTTATTTTGTAAAAAAGCACCTATCAAAATGCCTTTCACCTAGAAGAAACTTAATGAATACATTTTCAGCTGTTAACTAAATTAATAAATATCTCCATGCTCTTTGTCTTTTCCTTCTTTTTTTTTTAACTGAAGTGAGCTGAAACTCTCCAAGTTGAGCCTCTTTATAGGGTCCTGGTGAGTCTTAAGAAAAGTTGGGAGGTAGTTTTCACTCATGCCTGTGACACTAACTGTATAATATTGATACAATCACACCACTCTTTGGATCCCAGATTTTTTGCAAATCTAATGGAAATGATTTGATAATATAACCTCTTTCCCTCTGAAATGATATGTTCAGTTTGGGGTCAAGACTTTGCTACATTATATAACCATAACTACAGTTTTCAGAGTTACACAGTAGTCTTAATTCCTCTGAAACATACAACTGATCCCTTAGATTTTTATTCTCGATTCAAATACATACATCAGCATCTTTAATTTTCCCTTTATATCTACCTACATTAGAAAAATGTTGTGAAATTAAATGTACTCATTACCAAGTTTGCAGTCAGGAGTTCATAGAAGAAATAGAAACCACTTTAGGTATTTCACATGAAAGGAATTCAATACAGGGGACTTAAAAGTACTAGAAGTTTAGACAGAGGAAGTCAGAATCACCAAGGTGCACTTCACAGGTGAGGATGCTCCTTCTGTTGCCATGTTGAGTAAAGCAGCTCTGCCTCCGGATATCCTCAGAGGCTGAAATGCTGAGTCTGGATGACTTGAACACTAACTTCTGGCTATGTTACTTGCTAAAACAGCAGCAAGGGGTGCCCCTGCTATACCTCTGTCTTCTGTAAGTAAATAAGTGATTTCATTCATTCATTTCCAGAACCTTAGCTCCAATAGACATAAGAAACATAGTTTTTATATTTCCCATCTTCTCTAAATAGCAAAAAAACCCCAGAATGATAAAATTTAATGATAAAATTTAATATATCTACTACAGAGTTATATCTAAGAAGATTGTCAAATAAACAGACATCTTAGGTGGAGGCTTTATTCTATTGTATATTGCTAATTTGTTTGAAAATCTCAGCAGGCATCTTTTTAAAAAAAGCAAAATATGTCTGAAGGAAGCTAGCAGTGAGAAAAGACAGCCTTAGTGAATAGATTAATATATCAAGCTTAAATATACATATGTGTGTGTGTGTGTGTGTATATATATATATATACACACACATTTTACAGATCAGTGTGCTTTTCAGATGATTGACAGGCAGTGGATTTAAGCTCAAGTGTAATATTTTATAGTTATCCATAAAACTCTAGTGGCTGGATGCAGCTCAGAATTTAGTACTTAGAGCTTGTATCAATAGAAATATCACTGAAAGGATTTTTGCTGGATCTTACTTTAACTCACCTAATATGATTAGAATTTGAAAGGGAAGATTTGTAATTTTCTCAACGAGATTGGTTATTTATAGTAGTGTTATTTTTTTTGAAAAACACACACACAAAACCTTAAACATAATCTGAATAATCAGTGAGCATTATGTTTTGGGTTTTTGAAACTGGGAGCATAGCCAACTTGGGTGGAATTTTAATTACTGCTTTGCTACTTTTACTGTTTAAGCAAATTTTTCATAAAAAGAGCTGGATTGACAGTCTCTGAGATCAAAGTCCTCTTTTTTATCAACTGAACAGACACAGCACAGCGAGTAAATTTTCCCATCTTCCCAACCACTGCTCTGGAGATTTTACCTATAAAGGATGAGAGGATATATCAAGTTTTGTTTTTGTATTTTTCCTGGGAGGATTCCTCATTCAGTGGCACTCACACAGGCTAAAATGTGTTTCGAATTAACAGTGCTACATAGATTTCATTTGCTTTGGACATTCTTTCCACTACTACTTAACATATCATATTTGGAAATTATTTTAGGATCAACTGTATATTTTAAAATTAATAGTATGTTTGTAAGCTTGTATTTCCATTTTGCTAATTAAAAAATTGAGTCAAAATTAAGTTACTTCTCTAAAATCAAAGGCAAATTAATTGTAGTGCTTGAGTAAATATTCATAGATTCTATCATATAATGCAACAGTAAGTAAGAGAATTGGTAATGGATTTGTAGGATCTTATCATGTTTATTCACCACATTTAATCTGATCATCAAAACCACTGTCATAAGAGCCTGACTGAAGGTAAATCAGAGAAGAAACTAACATTCAAAGAGCTAAAGAACCATGTTATATATTTTATGTATGTTATACTGTATTATTTAACAAACATGTGAAATGTCTTATTTTGTAATTTTTTAAGAAGCACATTTCTGAAATTAGAGTGTATTTTATTACTGATGACTCATCACAATTAATTAGTAGCATTTACTCTTTCTCAGTGCTGAGGAAAGCATCACTTACAATACACAGTGTTTTAGATTAGATGAAATATGACTACCACTACTTTCACTTTATAGATGAGGAAAATGAGGATTAGAGAAGGGAAGCAAGCTTTTTCAAGTAATTTCTGCAAATTAATAAATCACGTGGCCTGAATCTGAATCTAAGTTAATCTAATTCTGAGTCCCTCCTTATACAAACATGAAGTTTCAACACACTGAATGTGACACAAAAGGCAAAATAGAATTGGAGAAATTCAAAAGATGTATAATTTCCTTCCTAATATGCTACAGATAAGCTGCCTGAGGTCAGGCAAAATGATTGAAATTTTTAAATTTCAGATATGGTCAAAATTTACATATATATATATATATATATATATATATATATATATATATATATATATATATATATATATATATATGAAGATATTTGAAGAGGTTTGCTCCTTTAATGAGGATATATTAGAGTAAGAGTCAGGGTTCACCAGACAGACATAATTATTTCAGAATGAAAGCTTAGACTATGATTTTTCAGCATTTACAGTATACATAGATATTGCTGTCCTGAAAAAAATAGTTTAGAGATGATGGGAATATCCTTTGCTAAGTCTTCTGTACATGTCAGAGCGATTCTGTGAAATTTCAAAGATACAATACAGCAAGTGCTAGTTATACAGTAAGGAAAGATGGATGATAGTGAGCACAAGAGATGCAAGTCATCCTAAATTCTATACAATGAAAATCAAATTCAAATATTATTTCTACTCTAAGGAATAACACTAGAAGAAGTAGTGCATTGGGTACAATTATGCAAGGACAGAAGCCTGGGAACACCCATATTTTATTATTTGTAAAACTCTCTGATTCATGCTGTCCCAGTTGGCAGGTCATCTCTATGAAGGGAGGGGTAGTGCCAGTTGTTTTAATCTCAGTTGTGACTTTATAATTCCCACTGTAACTCTAGCTCCTAACAGAATGCCTGTCAGAGTCATTACTCAGTTTAGCTACCAATGGATTAATTAAGATGGATAATTGTGAAACTAGTATTAAGCATATAAAGAGCAGCCACTCCCAGGGTACAAAGTACCAGGTGCAAACATCTTGCAGCATTCTTTGAAACAATTGACCCACTTGAGCAGTTCTGTAAGATGACAGAGACTTTAACAGCACAAGTCTCAATGGCATTGAAGGCACCTGTGGTTTATACCTAAGGTTTAAATGTGGAATAGGTTCAGCTGAGATAAATACATATCTTAAATAAGTTCCTATTCAACTAATATTCACTGAGTTCCTAAAGAGTGTGGCAAGCACTTTGCAAGGTTTTGATACAGAGTGTACACAAAACATACACATACACAACACATACACACACCAAATATAAACTTTAAAGTCTAATGAGGATCACAGATTAGTTAAATAAACCCTCTGTGACTTAACTTTTTTCTCGATTGTGGATTTAGAGAGCTGAGCTGGGGCATCCCACCTGCTGCTTCTGCTTTTCCAGCAGCGAAGTGGCCACCTTGGCAGGGTTGGGGTGTGTGGGGTAAGGTTAGTTGTGAAATGCAGATTTGGGGTGGTGGAGGGAGCTGGTGAGGAAGGGTGACAAACAGGGGGCCTGGGACATGGAGGATTGTTGGGCAGCATGGAGGTCCCTTCCAGCTGGTGACCAGGAATGCCCAGAGTCACTGAGGCTGCTACATGGACCCTCATCCCCTTTCCCGAATTCCAAGGAGCTTGCTCACAGCCAGTGGAGATGTGGGTTGGCCATTGACACACTAAGGCCCATGCAGGGCCTTTCCCCATTGTCCCTAACTCCTGTTTAAGCCTAGGAGCCCAGGGACAGATGGAAGGGCCACTCTCTTCCTTCCTTCTACTGGGGCTCAGTCCTGCGGCCAGAAGCTCGTCCAGGCAGGGACTGCGTTGTGAGTCCCGAGTGTTCAGTGTTTGTAGCTGTGCCCAGGGCAGCAGGGCTGTGTGTTGGGCAGGATGGCTCAAGATCTGAGAAGGCCCAAGGTTCGGAGTCCTCCTGAAGTGGGGTGGGGGTGGGAAATTGGAAGGGATTTAGACATACAGGTCCAAGGTGGGAAGGGGGCCAGCCTGGGTCTCAGAGCTGCTGGGAGTTCACCCCCTCATAGGTGTCCTAGCACTGAAAGACCACTCTTCGTTAGCTCTTCTGACTCTGAGAGTCCTCGGATATTGTAAAAGTAGGGGATGAGCTCAGACTTCTCTTGTTCCATCTTGTACAGAGATGGCTGGCATGAAGCCCTGCCTGGCATCCCGGAAGTCACCACTGTGCACAAAACACACCTGCCTCCTAGGTGAGACCAAGGTGAGGTGCCCATATACCAGGAGCTTCATCTTCTTCTGACTCTTGCCTAGGTCAGGTGACACAGGAGTATGTTTAATACAGGAAAATTATATATATATATATATATATATATATATGTATATATATATACACACATATATATATGTGTATATATATATATATATAATGACTTTAAATACTTTTATTATTTAAGAACAGCTATTTAAGTGGTTGTATTTGAAGCATTATGTTTTTACAACTTTTGATATACTATGGAGAGGTTTCTTCCAACCCAGCTCATGTTTTCATCACTGCCAGGTGCGATGAATAAATCTATTTGAAATCCCAGTTATCAGATTCCCTCACTTAGGTCTTAGTTATGCCCAAATGTTTTTATTCTAATTGTCCTTTTCTCCTCTGATATGGGAGTAGATACCAAGAGTAGTCACTTTGTTATCCCATCTTATTTACTTTGTTTTCTAGAATAATTATATCTGTTTTTGAAGAGAATATATCTGTTTATCACAAATTTTAAAAAGAATTAAGTTAGCTTAAGAAAAGCAATATACTTGTGTGATTTCATATCATTAGATCATGTTTAGGAACTTTTGTCCAGTACTTCCTGCCCCTTCATATATTATAAATGAAAAAAATGCAAACTAATGTTTAAACCACTGGGCAAAATTGATGGATTTAACTTTTATTTACACATATGCTTTCTGTGTAAGTTTGGCATAATTAAATTATTTTTGAATTCAATAAAGAGACTCTCAGTGAAATTTTATTTTATTAATTTAACACATAGTAATTTATTACCTACTTTGTTTCCAGCTCTAAACCAGATGTTTTGGACACATTCAATGTAGGCATCATGTTGCCAAGAGTAAACAAAAAATGACACCTAAATTATGTGAATATCTCTGAGGGAGGCAGTGAGAAGGGGAACCTTCCAGGGAGAGGTAAAATATAAGTTAATACTTGAAGAGTAAATTGGAATTATCGAACTAGGAAAAATAGGGGAGCAGGTGGTGAGCTCACAATTGTCACTTTCTTGTCTGTAGCAACACTTTCCTCATTAAGATCATGGGTGTCCAAAGTTTAGAGGAGTTACTTTCCTCTTACTACATATCTCTAAACCACAGTTTCATCACTCTTTCCTAATAACTCCTCTTTCTATAAAATACCTAACATGAGGTATGCAAATCTTTCCCCAAAATATAAACCCCTCTAAAGCATGGGACTTTAAGAGACATTCCATTTATCATCAGAGCACATGATTACACACCAAGAAGTCTAAACAATGAAGACAAGTTGCTCTGAAGAATGAAATCATTGCTCTTCGACTAATTAGTGATATGTTCACCAGGAAGAGAACCACTCTTGAAAGGTTTAACATGTGGAGGAGCTACTCACAGGCTGGTCACAAAAAAGTGTTCCACTTCCAGATGTACAAACACTCTTCCTTTTTTCCCAAGTTTCTTCTCAAGTTACTGATATTGAAAATGGTTTCATCTTCAATGCTGTTCTCCAGAATGACCATAATCTTATTTTTTTTTCCTTTTGTCTTTTATTAGAGAAAAACAAAAAAGAACACATTTTACATGCTCTTTTTCTACAGGAATGGTTCTTTTAAGAGCTTTTTTCCATCTCTTTGGTTTTGATTCTGACTTATCAGTTTCTCAGTAACTTCTTTTCTGTAAGCTGCCTCATTTACCGGATCTTGTAAATGTCAAGGACATCAACTACAGAATGCCTTTGAACTCCCTCAGAATCTCTTTCCTATAGTTGGTCCCTGATTGTTAAGCTAACTTTCCATTGATCTGTTTTTGTCTTTCTTTTAAACTCTCTCCTCTGCTAGTCACTACCTCTGTTTACCCACTCAGCTACTAACTCCCAATCTCTTTAAACTCCTTTTTATTTGGACTCATGCAGACTCTGCCATGCTCTCATGCTGTCTCTCAGCCTCTCAGAGCTTCAGATTATTGATCATTCAGCAGATCAAAAATTAAGCTGAAATTCCTCTACTTTTCTTCTGCTGTTATTCATGTTAGATTTTAACTCTGCATTTCCAACTGTGTTTTACTTTATAGAAAGTATTATCTACATTAATTGATGGATTATTTATAAGTAACTAATATATTCAAAAATAACCCATGAAGTTAAGGAGCTCAAATGTTCTTGAATATATCAGTGTATAATTTAAAGATGAGGAAACAGATTCAGAAATATTAAGTGATTTGAACTGGGTTTGAGTAGTGAATTAGTAAAAAGCTAGGAAAACACATCAGATTTTCTAACTCCTGATTTAGAGAGTTTTCCAGTTTACTATAATTAACATAATATATGTATTTATTAATAGCCAGCATTATCTTATGATATAGGCATTTAAAACTTTTATATCTGTACTACTGAGCAGTCATTGTTTAAATAGAAAAATACTTTACTCAGATTTTGGTATTATTCTCCTAATGGTAGTCCTATGATAAAATGGAAACTATACTTTCATCCTCAAATGGTATCTCAAAACCAGACACTATTAATAGTAGGTTACTAATATTTGCACATGTGATCTAAACTATTTTTCTTTTAATTTTATCTTTTTGTTCTTTTCCTCTCTTCAGAAACTGGAAAAGTCACTGATAATTTCCTTAAAATAGTACAAATGTTTTATTTCACAGTAATTTTCACAGTTTTCCTGTATTGCTAAGAAAAATATTCTCAATCTTAAGCTCCTTGGCTTGAAAAATTGGTTCTAGAAATTTCCTAGCAGTGAAAGAATAAATAATTTAAAAACATTAAAATACAGCTATACGGGTTCCAGTTGGTTTTCAGACACTGAAGTGCCCATGTTCTTGGATTCATTTAGCTTTTACCTTAAAGATTTAACCCAGGCTCAATTTCTAAGGCCAATACTGACTTAAAGGGAAATAAAGGGATTCACTAATAGGTATATTTCCTACTACAAAACTTTGATTTCCAGACCATTTTTACTAAAGAGTTTTTTCTTCTAACATCAACTCCCTATTTGTTTCCCAGTACTAATAAATGTCTATGTGTAACTATTTTCTTTTATAGATTATTTGCCTCACCATAACTCTAGGACTGATTTCCTGAATTATTCTAGCAAATGTGTTAAGGTTTCAATCACATCCCTTTGTTTCAGCTACCCCTAAGATTACAACTTTCTAGTCTGTATCTGAAATATTTCTGTGTGTGGAATATCATAATCTATATCTTCTCATGGAAATCTATGAGGATAGTGGCATGGCCATTGACATTTACTATGTTCTGAAATAGTGTTCTATCCAAGAATAGACTTCCTACTAGCATATTTAATGGAGCAACTCCTTGTAAGTTCCAAATACTAGCTCTTTTCATCTCCCCATCTCTTTGAACTTAAATGGAATAGAACAATAACAGACTTGTCAAAAAATGTTCCATGTAATTTTAAATTATGTATTTTACAAAAGTGTTATTTTAAAGTTTATTTTCCTTTTTATGGCCAACCTGGTATTGGATGAATTAAAAATATAATTTAGTCTGTTTTAAAAGGGAGATTGATCCATTCAGGCAAATCTCCTAAAAGTAACCTATGTTTATATAACAATATTTGCATGTATTAATACCATTGTTAGAATATTATGTCATTTTTATAGATGTAGAATTTCTTCTTCATTAGGGATTAACAGTTACAGAACCATGAATAATGAATTGAAACTCACAATTGTAATTTCAAATAAAAATTGCCTTTTTTTAAATTAGCTTCTGCTTTATAACAAAGTGAATCAGTCATACATATACATCTGTTCCCATATCCCTTCCCTCTAGCGTCTCCCTCCCTCCCACCCTCCCCATCCCACCCCTCCAGGCGGTCACAAAGCACCGAGCTGATCTCCCTGTGCTATGTGGCTGCTTCCCACTATCTATCTACCTTACGTTTGATAGTGTATATATGTCCATGCCTCTCTCTCACTTTGTCACAGCTTACCCTTCCCCCTCCCCATATCCTCAAGCCCATTCTCAAGTAGGTCTGTGTCTTTATTCCTGTTTTACCCCTAAGTTCTTCATGACATTTTTTTTCTTAAATTCCATATATATGTGCTAGCATATGATATTTGTCTTTCTCTTTCTGACATACTTCACTCTGTATGACAGACTCTAGGTCTATCCACATCATTACAAATAGCTCAATTTCGTTTCTTTTTATGGCTGCGTAATATTCCATTGTATATATGTGCCACATCTTCTTTACCCATTCATCTGATTATGGACACTTAGGTTGTTTCCATCTCTGGGATATTGTGAATAGAGCTGCAATGAACATTTTGGTACATGTCTCTTTTTGAAATATGGTTTTATCAGGGTATATGCCTAGTAGTGGGATTGCTGGGTCATATGGTAGTTCTATTTGTAGTGTTTAAAGGAACCTCCATACTGTTCTCCATAGTGGCTGTAGTAATTCACATTCCCACCAGCAGTGCAAGAGTGTTCCCTTTTCTCCACACCCTCTCCAGCATTTATTTCTAGATTTTTTGATGATGGCCATTCTGACTGGTGTGAGATGATATCTCATTGTAGTTTTGATTTGCATTTCTCTAATGATTAATGATGTTGAGTATTCTTTCATGTGTTTGTTGGCAGTCTGTATATCTTCTTTGGAGAAATGTCTATTTAGGTCTTCTGCCCATGTTTGGATTGGCTTGTTTATTTTTTTGTGAGTGAGATGCTTAAAATTTGGGAGATTAATCCTTTGTCAGTTGTTTCATTTGCAAATATTTTCTCCCATTCTGAGTGTTGTCTTTTGGTCTTGTTTATGGTTTCCTTTGCTGTGCAAAAGCTTTGACGTTGCATTAGGTCCCATTTGTTTATTTTTGTTTTTATTTCCATTTCCCTAGGAGGTGGGTCCAAAAGGATCTTGCTGTGATTTATGTCATAGAGTGTTCTGCCTATGTTTTCCTCTAAGAGTTTGATAGTTTCTGGCCTTACATTTAGGTCTTTAATCCATTTTGAACTTATTTTTGTGTATGGTGTTAGGGAATGATCTAATCTCATACTTTTACATGTCCTTGTCCAGTTTTCCCAGCACCACTTATTGAAGAGGCTGTCCTTTCTCCACTGTACATTTCTGCCTCCTTTATCAAAGATAAGGTGACCATATGTGTGTGGGTTTATCTCTGGGCTTTCTATCCTGTTCCATTGATCTATCTTTCTGTTTTTGTGCCAGTACCATTCTGTCTTGATTACTGTAGCTTTGTAGTATAGTCTGAAGTCTGGGGGCCTGATTCCTCCAGCTCTATTTTTGTTTCTCAAGATTGCTTTGACTATTCGGGGTCTTTTGTATTTCCATACACATTGTGAAATTTTCTGTTCTATTTCTGTGAAAAATGCTGGTGGTAGTTTGATAGGGATTGCATTGAATCTGTAGATTGCTTTGTGTAGTATAGTAATTTTCACAATGTTGATTCTTCCCATCCAGGAATATGGTATATCTCTCCATCTATTTGTATCATCTTTAATTTCTTTCATCAGTGTCATATAGTTCTTTTGTCTCCTTAGGTAGGTTTTTTTCCTAGGTATTTTGTTCTTTTTGTTGCAATGGTAAATGGGAGTTGTTTTTAAAATAACAAAATTTGTACAAAGGTTTGTACAAAAGTGAAAAATAAGAAGCTAAGTGCCCTCACTTATTCATAAACTATGAATGTTTCTCAGAGTTCCTCTACCATCATCATCAATATCATCTGGGAACTGGTTAGAAGTGTAAATTTTCTGGGGACACCGCAGAGCTAGTGAATTAAAGTCTGTTACTGGGGCCTAGCACTCTGTTATAACAAGTTCTGCAGGTGAATCTTATGCAGTACAATTTGAGAACCAAAGTCTTAAGTAATAAATTAGCTCTTAATGAGAAAGGAAGCAATTCTCAAAGAGTAAGTAAAAGTCAATAGATATTTCATGTAGAATGTAAAATAGAATTTACAGAAAAAATACAATACAATAAGAGGGACAAAGATGAGATTATTTTCATTTTTCATGAAAAATCCTTTAGAATTTCCAAAATGTATCATTAAATAAAGATGGAGGTAACATACTCATTCATACAGCTGAATATTTCTTTTTAGCAGTCAAATCCACATGAAATATGTGGATTTTGTAGGCTAAATCTTTAATAGTTAAATGTTAAAAAAGATTATTTAATTATCTTACAGTGTTGAACAATTGACATTCCCAGGTAGATCCTAAGTTTATTATTATAAAGTCTTTAACTTTCGAATTTTGAAATGAAATCCAGCTTAAAAAAATAAAAATAAAAATAAATAAAAAGTAAAAATAAATTTCTACAAAAGCCTAACAAATGTATTTCCCCATTGGTTCAAATTCAGGAATTCAAATAATTTTTACCTAAAGTACAAAGAAAGTTTATATTCTTACTTTAGTATGAAGGAGTTCTTAAGTTAATCATGTGTGATGGAAATATTTCTATATACGCTCTAATATAATTTGCAATAATACTGATCAATGAATTGATTGCCCTCCTCTTTTCCCAATATAAGTTGTCATTAACTGCTTATTATATTAGATCATTTAAATTAGATGGACAGAATTTAAGGTTCTAAATGGATTATTTATATTGTAGTATTCCATAATAACATTTTGTTACAATTAAAAGTTAGATGTCAGAGAATTGAAACAACATTTGAAAACTGAGGAGGGGAAGATGGCGGAAGAGTAAGATGTGGAAATCAACTTCCTCCCCACAGATACACCAGAAATACATCTACACATGGAACAACTCCTACAGAACACCTACTGAATGCTGGCAGAAGACCTCAGACCTCTGAAAATTCAAGAAAGACCCCACGTACCTGGGTAGGGCAAAAGAAAAAAAAAAGAAACAGAGACAAAAGGATAGAGATGGGATCTGCAACAGTGGGAGGGAGCTATGAAGGAGGAAAGGTTTCCACACACTAGGAAGCCCCTTCATGGGGGGAGACTGCAGGTGACGGAGGGGGAAAGCTTCGGAGCCGTGGTGGAGAGCACAGCAACAGGGGCGCGGAGGGCAAAGTGGAGAGACTCCCACACAGAGGATCAGTGTCAACCAGCACTCACCAGCCCAAGAGGCTTGTCTGCTCACCTGCTGCGGCAGACAGGGCTGGGTGCTGAAGCTTGGGCTTCACTCGGAGTGCAGAGAGAGAACTGGGGTTGGAATTGTGAACACAGCCTGAAGGGCTTACTGCACCACGGCTAGCCAGGAGGGAGTGTGGGGAAAAGTCTGGACCTGCCGAAGAAGCAAGAGACTTTTTCTTCCCTCTATTTTTTTGGGTGCACAAGGAGAGGGGATTAAGAGTGCTGCTTAAAGGAGCTCCAGAAAAGGGGGCGAGCCGCGGTTAAAAGCACGGACCCAAGAGATGGGCATGAGATACTAAGGCTGCTACTGCCACCGCCAAGAAACCTGTGTGCGAGCACAGGTCACTATCTACACACCCCTTCTGGGGAGCCTGTGCAGCCAATCACTGCCAGGGTCCTGGGAACCAGGAACAACTTCCCTGGGAAAACGCATGACACGCCTCAGGCTGGTGCAACGTCACGCTGGCCTCTGCCGCTGCAGGCTTGCCCTGCACTCCATACTCCTCCCTCCCCCCAGCCTGAGTGAGCCAGAGTCCCTGAAGCAGCTGCTCCTTTAACCACGTCCTCTCTGAGCAAAGAAAAGACGCCCTCTGGTGACCTAAATGCAGAGGCAGGGCGAAATCCAAAGCTGAGCCCTGGGAGCTGTGAGAACAAAGAAGAGAAAGAGCAATCCCTTCCAGCAGCCACAGAAGCAGCGGATTAAAGCTCCACAATCAACTTGATGTACCCTATATCTGTGGAATACATGAATAGACGACGAATCATCCCAAATTGAGGAGGTAGACTTTGAGAGCAAGATTTATGATTATTTCCCCTTTTCCTCTTTTTGTGAGTGTGTATGTGTATGCTTCTGTGTGAGATTTTGTCTGTATAGCTTTGCTTCCACCATTCTCCTAGGGTGCTATATGTCCATTTTTTGTTTGTTTTTTTCTTTTTAAAATTTTTTTCTTAATAATTATTTTTTATTTTAATAAATTTATTTTATTTTATCTTATTTTATTTAATTTTATCTTATTTCTTTCTCCCTTTCTTTCTTCCTTTGCTTCTTTCCCTCCTTCCTTCCTCCCTCCCTCCCTCCCTCCTTTCTTTCTTTCTTTCTTTCTTTCTTTCTTTCTTTCTTTCTTTCTTTCTTTCTACTTTTTATCCCTTTTATTCTGAGCCGTGTGGATGAATGGCTCTTGGTGCTGCTGCCAGGAGTCAGTGCTGTGCCTCTGAGATGGGAGAGACAACTTCAGAACACTGGTCCACAAGAGCCCTCCTAGCTCCACATAATATCAAATGACAAAAATCTCCCTGAGATCTCCATCTCAACACCAGCACCCAGCTTCACTCAATGATCAGAAAGCTACAGTGCTGGACCCCCTATGCCAAACAACTAACAAGACAGGAACACAGCCCCACCCATTAGCAGAGAGGCTACCTAAAATCATAATAAGTCCACAGACACCACAAAACACACTATGAGACGTGGACCTGCGCACCAGAAAGGCAAGATCCAGCCTCATCCACCAGAGCACAGGTGCTAGTCCCCTCCACCAGGAAGCCTACACAACCCACTGAACCAACTTTAGCCACTGAGGACAGGCACCAAAAACAATAGGAACTATGAACCTCTAGCCTGCAAAAAGGAGATGCCAAACACAGTAAAATAAGCAAAATGAGAAGACAGAAAAACACACAGCAGATGAAGGAGCAAGATAAAAACCCACCAGACCTAAAAATGAAGAGGAAATATGCAGTCTACTGGAAAAAGAATTCAGAATAATGATAGGAAAGATGATCCAGAATCTTGGAAATAGAATAGACAAAATGCAAGAAACATTTAACAAGGACCTAGATGAATGAAAGAGGAAACAAGCAATGATGAACAACACAATAAATGAAATTAAAAATACTCTAGATGGGACCAACAGCAGAATAACTGAGGCAGAAGAACGGATAACTGCCCTGGAAGTTAAAATAGTGGAAATAACTACTGCAGAGCAGAATAAAGAAAAAAGAATGAAAAGAACTGAAGACAGTCTCAGAGACCTCTGGGACAATATTAAACTCACCAACATTCGAATTATAGGGGTTCCAGAAGAAGAAGAGAAAAAGAAAGGGACTGAGAAAATATTTGAAGACATTATAGCTGAAAACTTCCTTAATATAGGAATGGAAATAGTTAATCAAGTCCAGGAAGCACAGAGAGTCCCATACAAGATAAATCCAAGGAGAAATAAACCAAGACACATATTAATCAAGCTGTCAAAAATTAAGTACAAAGAAAACATATTAAAAGCAGCAAGGGAAAAACAACAAATAACATACAAGGGAATTCCAATAAGGTTTACAGCTGATCTTTCAGCAGAAACTCTGCAAGCCAGAAGAGACTGGCATGGCATATTTAAAGAGATGGAGAAAAACCTGGAAACAACAGTACTCTACCCAGCAAGGGTCTCATTCAGATTTGATGGAGAAATTAAACCCTTTACAGAAAAGCAAAAGCTGAGACTTTTCAGCACCACCAAACCAGCTTTACAACAAATGTTAATGGAACTTCTCTAGGCAAGAAACACAAGAGAAGGAAAAGGCCTACAATAACGAACCCAAAACAATTAAGAAAATGAGAATAGGAATATACATACTTGTAATTATCTTAAATGTAAATGGACAAAAAGGTCGCACCAAAAGACACAGATTGGCTGAATGGATACAAAAACAAAACCCATATATATGTTGTCTACAAGCGACCCACTTCAGACCTAGAGACACATACAGGCTGAAAGTAAGGAGATGGAAAAAAGATATTCCATGCAAATGGAAACAAAAAGAAAGCTGGAGTAGCAATTCTCATATCAGACAAAACATACTTTAAAATAAAGACCATTAAAAGAGACAAAGAAGGACACTACATAATGATCAAGGGATTGATCCAGGAAGAAGATGTAACAGTTGTAAATATTTATGCACCCAACATAGGAGCACATCAATACATAAGGTAAATACTAACAGCCATAAAAGGGGAAATTGACAGTAACACATTCATAATAGGGGACTTTAACACCACACTTTCACCAATGGACAGATCATCCAAAATGAAAATAAATAAGGAAACAAAAGCTTTAAATGATACATTAAACAAGATGGACTTAATTGATATTTATACGACATTCCATCCAAAAACATCAGAAGACACATTTTTGTCAAGTGCTCATGGAACATTCTCCAGGATAGATCATATCTTGGGTCACAAACCAAGCCTTGGTAAATTAAAAAAAAATAATAAAATTTTATCAAGTATCTTTACCGACAAGAATGCTATGAGATTAAATATCAATTACAGGAAAAGTTCTGTAAAAAATACAAACACATAGAGGCTAAACAATACACCACTTAATAACGAAGTATCACTGAAGAAGTCAAAGAGGAAATAAAAAAAATACCTAGAAACAAATGAATATGGAGACACGATGACCCAAAACCTATGGGATGCAGCAAAAGCAGTTCTAAGAGGGAAGTTTATAGCAATACAATCCTACCTTAAGAAACAGGAAACATCTCGAATAAACAACCTAACCTTGCACCTAAAACAATTAGAGAAAGAAGAAGAACAACAACAAAAAAAACAAAGTTGGCAGAAGGAAAGAAATCATAAAAATCAGACCAGAAATAAATGAAAAAGAAACGAAGGAAGAAATAGCAAAGATTAATAAAATTAAAACCTTCTTCTTTGAGAAGATAAAAAAAAATTGATAAGCCATTAGCCAGACTCATCAAGAAAAAAAGCAAGAAGACTCAAATCAATAGAATTAGAAATGAAAAAGAAGAAGTAACAACTGACACTGCAGAAATACAAAAGATCTAGAGAGATCACTACAAGCAACTCTATGCCAATAAAATGGACAACCTGGAAGAAATGGACAAATTCTTAGAAATGCACAACCTGTCAAGACTGAATCAGGAAGAAATAGAAAATATGAACCGACCAATCAAAAGCACTGAAATTGAGACTGTGATTAAAAATCTTCCAAAAAACAAAAGCCCAAGACCAGATGGCTTCATGGGTGAAGTCTATCAAACATTTACAGAAGGGCTAACACCTATCCTTCTCAAACTCTTCCAAAATATAGCAGAGGGAGGAATACTCCCAAGCTCATTCTAGAGGCCACCATCACCTTGATACCAAAACAAGAAAAGGATGTCACAAAGGAAGAAAACTACAGGCCCATTTCACTGATGAACATAGATGCAAAATTCCTCAACAAAATACTAGCAAACAGAATCCAACAGCACATTAAAAGGATCATACACCATGGTCATTTGGGGTTTATTCCAGGAATGCAAGGATTATTCAATATATGCAAATCCTGCAATGTGATACACAATATTAACAAATTGAAGGAGAAAAACCATATGATCATTTCAATAGATGCAGAGAAAGCTTTCAACAAAATTCAACACCCATTTATGATCGAAACCCTGAAGAAAGTAGGCACAGAGGGAACTTTCTTCAACATAATAAAGGCCATATATGACAAATCCACATCCAACATCATCGTCAAAGGTGAAAAACTGAAAGAATTTCCACTAAGATCAGGAACAAGACAAAGTTGTACACTCTCACCACTCTTATTCAACTTAGTTTTGGAACTTTTAGCCACAGCAATAAGAGAAGAAAAGGAAATAAATGGAATCCAAATCAGAAAAGAAGAAGTAAAGCTGTCACTGTTTGCAGATGACATGATAGTATTCATAGAGAATCCTAAAGATGCTACAAGAAAACTGCTAGAGCTAATCCATGAAGTTGATAAAGTAGCAGGATACAAAATTAATGCACAAATCTCTGGCATTCCTATACACTAATGATGAAAAATCAGAAAATGAAATCAAGAAAGCACTCCCATTTACCATTGCAACAAAAAGAATAAAATATCTAGGAATAAACCTAAGGAGACAAAAGACCTGTATGCAGAAAATTATAAGACACTGATGAAAGTAATTAAAGATGATACAAATAGATGGAGAGATATACCATGTTCTTAGATTGGAAGAATCAACATTGTGAAAATTACTCTACTACACAAAGCAAGCTACAGATTCAATGCAATCCCTATCAAACAACCACCGGTATTTTTCACAGAACGAGAACAGAAAATTTCACAATTTTTATGGAAACTCAAAGACTCCAAATAGTGAAAGCAATCTTGAGAAACAAAAATGGAGCTGGAGGAATCAGGCTCCCTGACTTCAGACTATACTACAAAGCTACAGTAATCAAGACAGTATGGTACTGGCACAAAAACAGAAAGATAGATCATTTGAACAGGATAGAAAGCCCAGAGATAAACCCACGCACATACAGTCACCTTATCTTTGATAAAGGAGGCAGGAATGTACAAAGGTTTCAATAAATGGTTCTGGGAAAACTGTACAGGTACATTTAAAAGTATGAGATTAGATCATTCCCAAACACCATACACAAAAATAAGCTCAAAATGGATTAAAGACCTAAGTGTAAGGCCAGAAACTATCAAACTCTTAGAGGAAAACATAGGCAGAACACTCTATGACATAAATCACAGCAAGATCTTTTGACCCACCCACCTCCTAGAGAAATGGAAACAAACAAACAAACAAAAAACAAATGGGACCTAATGAAACTTCAAAGCTTTTGCACAGCAAAGGAAACCATAAACAAGAACAAAAGACAACCCTCAGAATGGGAAAAAATATTTGCAAATTAAGTAACTGACAAAGGATTAATCTCCAAAATTTATAAGCAGCTCATGCAGCTCAATAACAATAAAACAAACAACTCAATCCGAAAATGGACAGACCTAAATAGACATTTCGCCAAAGAAGATATAGAGACTGCCAACTAACACATGAAAGAATGCTCAACATCATTAATCATTAGAGAAATGCAAATCAAAACTACAAGGAGATATCATCTCACACCAGTCAGAATGGCCATCTTCAAAAAATCTAGAAACAATAAGTGCTGGAGAGGGTTTGGAGAAAAAGGAATACTCTTGCACTGCTGGTGGAAATGTGAATTGGTACAGCCACTATGGAGAACAGTATGGAGCTTCCTTAAAAAACTTCAAATAGAACTACCAAACAACCCAGCAATCCCACTACTGGACATATACCCTGAGAAAACCATAATTCAAAATGAGTCATGTACCAAAATGTTCATTGCAGTTCTATTTACAATAGCCAGGACATGGAAGCAAGCTAAGTGTCCATCAACAGATGAATGGATAAAGAAGATGTGGCACATATATACAATGGAATATTACTCAGCCATAAAAGAAATGAAACTGAGTTATTTGTAATGAGGTGGATTGACCTAGAGTCTGTCATAAAGAGTGAATTAAGTCAGAAAAAGAAAGACAAATACCATATACGAACACATATATATGGAATTTAAGGAAAAAAATGTCATGAAGAGCCTAAGGGTAAGACAGGAATGAAGACACAGACCTACTAGAAAATGGACTTGAGGATATGGGGAGGCGGAAGGGTAAGTTGTGACGTGGTGAGAGAATGGCATGGACATGGATGCACTACCAAATGTAGAATAGATAGCTAGTGGGGAGCAGCCACATAGCACACGGAGATCAGCCTGGTGCTTTGTGACCACCTGGAGGGGTGGGATAAAGAGTGCAAGAGGGAGGAAGACGGAGGGAAGAGATATGGGAACATATGTATATGTATAACTGATTCACTTTGTTGTAGGGCAGAAACTGACACACCATTGTGAAGCAATTATACTCCAGTTAATATGTAAAAAAAAAAAAGAAAAAAAAAAGAAAATTGAATGATCTTCTCTAAATTCTTGAATGTCAACATCATGAATGCTTACTCAGCATTCATTTATTTGTTTCATTATGTCATGTGTAGGTATTATATGTATTGAATCAATATATGGATTTCATTTAAATATTTAGTTTAGGATTTTACATAAGTACTAGCCAGTACTACTTCTAATAATAATATTGGCCAGATACTAACTCAAAAAAGAGATGTTAAAATAGTTATTTTCAAGTGTTTGAAACAAAACCCCACTTTTTTTGCATTATCTAAATTTGTTTTTTGCTGTGATTTGAAATAACTGATATGTTTTCCTGAAATTTAAGATGTTTGTAAAAATGATATTTTCACATTTAGAATAAAGCAAGAAATTGAAAATCAGTAAGTGCTTTTGAAGTAAAATATTGTCTTCCTATCAATGTGTATAAACATGTCATAGAGAAATGTGTGTTTGTGTAGAAAGTTGTTAACACCTCTAATTTTTGTTCAAAGTTAATAAAATCTTGAGCATTTCCCATAAGTTTTTGGCCCCTAGCAAAACAATGTTATCCCTGTTTTTTGCAATTCTGATATCTGAAGATAAACAATGACAAGATTGCCAGTTTTCCACCATGAACTTGAAAACCTTGATAACTTTACCATTTTTTAAACTTAAAGACATGTTGTGTGGGGTTTTTTGGGGGTGGTTTTTTTTTTTTTTTTAATTTCAAGAATAAATCCTTTTAAAGCCTGGATTCATCCTTTTCTAAATCCATTCTGCCTAAGTGTTTCGTTTAAAGATACCATTAACTGACAAGGTACCATTAATCAATTTTGATGTATTAACTTTACATTATTTATATTACAAAGTAAGCAACAAAAAACAAAATTCAGTCTCATCAGTAAGCTTAATTTCATTACTTCCTTACTGTAATGAGTTGAATGGTATCCCTTCAAAAGATAATGGAAACTTAAAATGTAAACAATTGCTATTAGACTCTTTGCAGAGTCTTATAATTAATGTCTTATGCATGTGTCCTTATAAGAGACAGAAAAGGAGAAGACACAGACACACAGAGGAGAAGTCCATGTGAAAATGGAGGAAGAGATTGGGGTGATGCATTTACAAATCAAGAAAGGCCAGGGATTGCCAGCAGCCACTCACACAAGAGAGGTATGGAACCTCAGAACCTCTGGGAGAAACCAACCCTATTGACACCTTGATTTCAGTCTTCTGCCCTCCAGAACTGTGAGAGAAATCATGTCTGTTGTTTTAAGCTCCCAAGTTTGTGGATGTTCATTACAGCAGCCCTAGGAAACGATATACTTAGTATGGTAGATGCACTTCTTTTTTTCTGTATTACATTATATTTCTTTAAAAAAAAAACTTTTATTGGCGTATAGTTGATTTACAATGTTGTGTTAGTTTCAGGTGTACAGCAAAGTGAATCTGTTATACATATACATATATCCACTCTTATTTTAGATTCTTTTCCCATATAGTCCATTGTGGAGTATTGAGTAGAGTTACCTGTGCTATACAGTAGGTCCTTATTAGTTGTCTATTTTATATATAGCAGTATGTATATATGATATATTTCTTTTTAAAATTCTCCTGTCCATGTTTCATTGGCTATAGAGTACATTTCCAAGGATGTAAATTGACATCATGTCACTTATACATTACAAAAGCTTATCAGAATCTCTGCTACAAAATTATTGCTGTGGAATTTTTACCCCCAAGTTTAGAGTCAACTAAATTCCATTGAATTAGACAGGGTTCAATGGAAAACAGAAACCATCATAGGCATTTTCAACAGGAAGAGATCTAGGGCTCACAAAATTTTTAGGAGGGTTGAGGCAGCAGATTCTAGTCTGAAACTCATTGAATAACTCCTAATACAACTCAACAATAATCTGCTGGGGGAGCAAATACTCTGAGGCAACCTCTTGGATTACAATTGAAGTGAAAGCTTCTTCACTATAACGCTTGCCTCTCAATATCAAGGAAGCTGGACAGTGGAACCCATAGCTTTGATTTAAGGAACTCAGGTCAAATAGCTTACTAGTAGCCATAGCCAAAAGACTTGGCCTTATTTCTGTTTTTTTAATGAATTGTGAATACATCTAATTGACAAAGCCAAAATTTCATGCAGAATTCTAGCTACAAGGAATTTTATGAAATGCATATTTCAGCTTCCCAACTCCCTATCTTTAGAAGGACCCCACATTTGGTTTAAAGCTCTGCTGTTACTATCTTGAAATTCCTAATAACGATTGAACAGTTTAGCATTGGGGCCCCCAAATTATGTAGCAGATTCTGTCAACCCTGTATAGAGCTCTGACGTGTTACCAGGACCTGATATTGCAAGGACACTGGTTAGGGCTTTTCTTACGCTGTTTGTCTCTTTAAATCCCAATTCCAATGATTCTATTGTTTTGTTGCTCTTCTTTTTAATTTTTACTTTTATTGAAGTATAGTTGATTTACAATGTTGTGTTAATTTCTAATGTACAGCAAAGTGATTCAGTTATATATATATATATATATATATATATATATATATATATATATATATATATATATACTTTTTCATATTCTTTTCCATTGTGGTTTATCATAGGGTGTTGAATGTAGTTCCCTGTGTGACAGAGTAGGACCTTGTTGCTTATTCATCCTATATATACTAGTTTGCACCTGGTAATCTCAAGCTCTCAATCCTTCCCTCTCCCACCTCCCAAGGATTCTGTTGTTATGTCAGCTCCTTGATACTGACTGTTGGCTGAGTCACAGTTTGTTTCATCTTCCCAGATTTCTAGAGTTGGAGCTTTGCCAACATCCACTTGTGACTTTTTCTGGAGTTCCACGATGCTCCTGATATGGCAAGACTTCTACCTTTCATGCATAGTCATACTCTACCAGTGCTGAAGTGTTCCTGCTTGTTCAGACTTTCTTTTCTCTCTCATACTCAATTTCACTTGAAATTGATTCTGCCTTAGTATATAGACAGATATATTTTACATCAATTCACTAGCATAGATTTTTTACCACCAGGCAAGCCAGACTGTCACATACTTAAGCTAGCCTTGCCATACAACTTTCCTTAAATTTATTTTATATCTTTAAAAATGGTTCTGTGTGTGTTAGTACTGTGTAACAGAGGACAGTTTGTAATTTGGTGTAAAATATACTGATTAGGGAACGCAGAGACCTTGGTTCACATCCCAGTTCAGTGGTTAACTACTCATGAGGCCTCTGGATATTTCTTTCTTCTTGTCTCTCAACCTATAACTTAGAAGGGCTGTACTAAATAGCCTAAACGTTTCTTTGCAACTCAGATTTTTTTTTTTTTACAAATATGACAACAAGTATAGCTAGTCCTATAGATTTTGTTATTAAAAAATACTATTTTTCTCCTAATGGTGCACTGTGGAGGCAGGGCAATGATTACTGGTAATCAAATGTGGCATGCTGTTTCTATGCTATATGCAATCATGCTAAATTTTTTTAAAAAGTTAATTTTAACTAAAATAAATAGTGTTTGTAAATAGTGTTTGTTTTTCGTGACAAGAAACTAGTGCTAACTTCTCAGTATTTGCACAAGCAAACTGCTGCTGTGTTGAGGTTTGGCTAGTCAATTTCTGCAAAAAGGGAGAGATCCAAGTAAAGGGGGAAAATGATTAAAATAAAAAGGGAAAAAAGATAGATGGAGAGTGGTTGAGAATTAAAATGACAAAATTAATTTTTAGATGCTTTACCCCAAGCCACTGCGTCCTTTGGGTGTCAAGTGATACTATCAAAGGTGTTGCTATAACAACACTAATTAATTATACTAGAATTTCATGCACTGTAGCTTACAGCCAATTCATGATGCTCTTATTATATATCACACAAAATGTGGCAAAATTCTTACATTGAAGTGTCTTATGATATGAGGCTATGTGCAAGGCAGCTCTTAATGACTATGTTAACCTGTGCCTGGGCAAATTTATGTGCATAATCCCACTTTCATTATAAGCATATGGCACGGCCTTCAGAGTTAATGAAGCTTAGAGTGTACATGAACCATGTATGTTTTTGGAAGTCAAAGGAAAATTGTGATAAAAGACAAATTTGTGGAACCCAGGTTACCACTAGTACTGAATCAGAGGGCTGAAGAAACTCATGGCTGTCAAAGTGCTTATGACAATTAGTCCCAGGTATTCTAAAATGACTACAGGAACCATCTGGCACAGGTGAAATCCAATGTAAGCAATAAAGAATCTATTATATATATATATATATATATATATATATATATATATATATATATATATATATATATATATATATATATATATATATGTCTAGGAAGATGTCCAAGACAATAAATAAAATTAGAGTACCCAGATGTCTGTGTATTACCTGTGGATGTTGCAAAATGTCATTGTCATTGTCTTTGTTACTGAATTCATCTCTTCTTTTCCTTCCCCAAAATGCCATGTTTTCCATAGTTTCTTACAGTAATTGCTACTGTGAAATGCCACTGTGCTAAAATCCAACTTCTTTTTCTTTGGGGTATATTATTATCTCCAAGCTATGACAAATTCTGGAGAAAGGTTAAAAAGAAACGTTAACTTCAAAATTATTAAAAATCTTGAGCTAATTCATTTCTGAAAGATGTCTATTTGTCTATGAGGTGGAGACGGTGAAATGAGATAACAGCTCATTAAGCAACTTACTAGGTGAGGAGAAATTTGAACCCTCAGCCATGATTAAAACGACAACAATAACAACAGAAAAACAAAAACAACCCATCTTGTAGTGTGGGTTAAAGAAAAGCAGACATTTGGAAAGCAAGGTAGATGCTTCCCATTTAGCGATGTCAAACCTGATTGTCATGTCCCTGCATTCAGCTGCCAGCTGTGGAAGGGGCTGCCAGCGACTGTGATTCCCCTGCAGACATAACAGCAGCTGTAATGCCACCTGTGTAAGGAGACGAGCCTGAGAGCCGTGAGAATTACACTGACCTCGGGCTAGTTTTGTCTTTCTCTAATTTCTGTACCACTGTCAGACTTGAAAAAGAAAATCACCACCTTCTGATATTGTCTCATCAGACCCCTCAGTGCTCTCTGTAGGGCACTGAGTAGCAATCAGAAGCATATAAATACCAAGCACATCAGTTAGAAAGACATGATCTCTTTGGTCCTTTTAGATTAATCTAAATTAAATGAAGGATACAGGATAGATTCAAGAAGAGATGTGATAACAAGGAATAAAAACGACTAAGTCACTAATGGTAGAGTTCATCATCATTTAACCTTAGGGAGTCTGTGGTTATTAGTCAAGAGATTCCAGGAGAAGTCTGTTTTAATCCAAAAAAGAAAGGACTGAAAGTAATTTATTTTCTTGTTGTGAGGTAGGAGATTGCTGAAGAACTATAAGGAGTTAGAATAGAATATTTGGAACAAAAATAGTATATATACATATATAGGAAAGATTCAAAATAGGCTAATGTTAACCTAAACTGAGTCAAAAAATAAATGAGAGATTGTGATGATGAAGTAAGAGATGGAAGCAATATTCTCATAAATGTTCTGAAGATTAGCTAATAAGAAAAACTAACAGGAAAAAGGAAAATGAAATGAAAATAAAAAAGTATTGCCTTACACTATGAGGATAATTATATAGTCATTGTTACAGCCAAATTTACATTGGTTTCAGTGAGGGCTTTGGACAGAACAAGAAGACATATGCCTCAGTAGGGTACCTAGAATTGTAATGTTTATTTAGGTAATAAATTTAGAAAAATCTAGCAGAAGATAATAATTGATAGATTTTTAAAAATTATGCCATGCCTATATATTTTAAAAAGTGACTTTTTAAAAGAATTGATACAGAAATCTTGTTTCAAAATTGCCATGTTTAAACTGATTGCATTAGTATGTATCACTGACTTTTATCAATTCATCAGAAAGCTGGGTCTGTCAGCACAATTTCTCCATCCATCTTTGCTGTGAAACTGGAAACGGATTTGTTTAAATTATTGGTCTTTTAATTTGCCTCATTTTGTCTCCCATCTGAGAAGCCTGTTTATTTTCAGGCAGCTGCATATGTTGGCATGATTGATGAGAGCTGCTACAGTCAAGCAAGCAGCCCTTGGCGACCAGTTTACCCTTCCCTGCTAGGGTTTCAGCTGCCAGTTGCCCCCATTCTGTGACAGCTTCTCCTTCTCCTCACCTTGTCATCAAGCCAAGATTGTATACTCTAGGAGTACAGGTAAGCATCTGCCTCAATAATCATTGCCAACAGCTCTCCATTTTCAACTGCCAGGGGTGCTTCAAAGCAATGTGGAGCTCTTTCTCTTGACACAGAGACCAAGTGTTTTTATACCTCAAGTAAACTCTGCCTTAACTGACTGGAGAACCTCATATTGAAGTCCGTTTTATTTAATTGCATCACACAACACTATAATATTTTAAAACAGGTCAGATCACCCCCACTCCTACTCTTACCCCCTGCAGGTATTCTAGATTAGTCTATGCAAAGACCTGTCATTTAAGATAGAATTATTTTCTGATAAATATATCCTTGTATTCTCAAAAAATTAAAAAAGCTCCATCAAATGTTTTCACTCCAGCATACTGTAAATTAAATCTACCTATAAAGGTGAATTATCTTGTAACATCTGTCCTTCTGTTTGAACAACAACAACATGTGTGGATCAAAACCAAATGAGAGAGAGAATCTGTTAGCATATAACAACATTAAAGTGAATTCTACCATTTTGGTTTTTAACTGCATGATGCTAAACGTTTTATTGTTAAATGATCTATTGTTATAATGTAATACTTATTGAAAGTCCATGGTAATCTAGGAACTTCATGGACTATCATATAACTCCTGCTTTTAAAAAGAACTAAATTTCTACTGTAATATATGTTATCAATTTTATTTATGCACGTGACTATTTGTATGTAGAGAATATGGTATCGATACACAGTTTTGACAGAAATATATGTTTGTCAGAATAACAGTGATTCGCTTCAAAGCACTTAAAGATGAAATGTTATATAGTGGTTATTAAAATGAAAGACTTTCAGATATATAATTCCATTCAGATTCTGGGTTGGTACATACCAGCTGCAAGATCTTGGACAAGTTATTTAACTTCATGGAACATAAATTTCCTTATTTCCAAATGATGATAAGAAAACTTACCTTTCCTGATTGTTCTGAGAACTGAATATGAAAATATATATAAATATATGTAAAGCCCTTAGCGGAATGTGTGATACATAGCTACTATTATTACTAAATCAGTGACTGAAATACATAGGACTGTTTACTAATAGGTTCTGAGCCAGTCATGATCCATACTCTAAGAGATTTGTATCAGTTCAAGTTCACTGATATACCTGTACATAAAATATATAGTATATAAGTATAGTGATGGAGGAGAACAGTTTTTTCCTTTTGATTTTTGTCCTTATATATAAATACTTAACCCAATTTAGGAAGTCAGAGAAACTAGTCTGATTTGTTTCTGCTGTAAAGACAGGATTCAAGGTCTATTAGGCTTCTATTTATGTGATGACTCAATTTGGTGAACTTGATACATATTTAGGCTCCTTAACTTCTTGATGTCTATTTTTCTCATGTGTAAAATAACCTAATTACTAATTGCATTTACAGATTACACCTACTCTTCCCAAGCTTCATCTTCCCTGTCTTCAGAAAACAGCAGAACCCTTTCTGCTTGTGGAACTGTTAAAGTATTTAGCCAACGACAATACTTTTTACTGATAAATGATCATTTTGAACAAATTATTCAATACATTTAATTCTCAGTTTCTTGATAAATAAGAGTAGGTAATGAGCATCAGTGAAATAATTCATGGAAAACACTTGGCATAGAGCTTGATTCATTCTTGTTTGCAATTAATACTATTATTGTCCTTATTATTATAATTATAATTGTTTTCTTATATTTAAGGTTAACTGAAATTGGAAAATTGGCCTACTAATGTCAGGTCGATGTAGAAAATTATATTTTCACTCAATTTGGATTAAAAAAGTTATTGGTTGCCAGATCATAAATAAAAGCTTGAAATGAAGAACCTTTATATATATACTCTGGCTCATGTTTCCCCTACCCTGAATCCCAGGAGATAGATAGAAAGACAACTGTATTTGTACAGGTGCTTCACAATCCCCACCAGGGGCTACAGTTTTCCCTCGTTTATCTGCATGTAGCTCTCAGGGAAATACCTACTGCGAAGAGCATGTGAGCACAGCTAACAGCAAAGAGTAAAAGTTGCTCTAAGGGTAATAAAACCAAACATTTCCTTTTCTTTTTTTTTTTTTTCTTCACAAATTATTGTCATGACTGTGACTCCTAGTCACATTGGTTTAGAAGTAGTCCATCAACAGTATAGTAAAAAATAGCATACTGGTCACAAATAATATTGATTTTGATCACATTTTAACTCATGCTCTGATGCTGGCAAAATACTTAAGGACTAACAGAGACAAAAAGGACATGGATGGATATAAAACAACTAGGTTACTTTGCATCATAACCTCAAGATGGACAGGTCTTTGAGTACTCACAGCAGGGAATGGGCCAGTAGCTAGCAGGATAACAAATGGGTGTCACATGAATGGGATGGCAGAAGACCAGTATTCAGACAATATTTGCTGGAAATTTTTATCGTAGTAAATAAGCACTGAAGCAGTGCATATGCCAGGGGTTCCTAGGTTAATATAGAAGAATATGGATATTTTTTTGTAAGTAAAAAATGACAGAGAAAGATTGGAACAGTTGATGCAATAAAGTGTGAAAATGGCAGATGGACTAAAGGATAAACTGTAAATATTTTACATCTTATTTTCAATTGGCTTAAGAGAAAATTATTCATTATTTATCTCATCTTTTCCTAACTTTGGTAAGCCTAGTTATCTACAAAACATATATCTTCTCCTCTATTCCTCCCACACTAGAATATATCTTTTTTTCCCATGAACTTTAAGACAGAAATCACCATCATATAATATATAACACAGTAATATGATCATTAGTATCCATTGCCCTGCATGAGAAAAATGAAATTAATTCATGAAATTTTTTAGTTATTGTAATAAAAAAGTAATATATGTTGGTCAACAATGAGTCAACAGATGAGAATTTAATTCTTAAATCATTCAGTGGTTTTGGATCAGTGACTTAATTTCTTGTGTTCTTCAGTTTCTAAAAAAGGTAAATAGTGTTAAGTATACCATTCGTCTTCACACCTTATTATGGGTAGTAATTTAATGAGTGCTTTTATTAAATGTAAAGAAATGTCATCAACCTATATTAAAACGTATTTTATTATATTAAGTTATCTCACAATACAATTTTTATTTTAGGCATGAAATTGTAGTTTTACCTATAGTGTTTTGTTGAAAAAGGTTATATGTGTATTTCAATAGGGTTTCAAGGACAGAGAATGTATTGATAAATTGCCTTTCATGAGTAATAGGGGTAGAGTGAAATATTGGTTATTTCTGAGCCAAATAATCAACTTGTTTTCCTGGAAGTCTTATTTAAACCTTCACACCTGTGGTAACTGTTTGCAATTACTCTGTTTAAAAAAAAATAGCCCTATTCTGTGGCAGTTATAACAGACTGCTCTCAGCTCATTTCTTGTTTTGGTAAATAGGAGCTTAATCCTATGAACAGGTTGGACTTAGAATAAACTAACTATTTGAACCTTTTACTAACTCTAAGCATTCCTGTTCCACTTAGTTAGACTGACCATCTTTGCCTGAAGAAATTAGCCTTCCTTTGCTTGAAAACATACTGATTCTTCTCAAGACCCCAAGAAATCATCCCTTATTGCTTCTTGACCCATAAATAGTCAGATATCAACATGAATGTAAGGAAATATCTCCAGGGAGAGAATTCTCAAAGCCTCTTCAGAGTGATACATTATCTCTAGCTTCTACGGTCTTCACTATTCAAACATGCTCCTCACTTAGAAAGAAGGGTCATATAGAAACATGAAAATATTCATGGAGAATATCTTCCAACAATTTATTGTGAAGAACAGCAAGGACACACTGGTAACTGATTAAAACTTTGGCCCATAGGGATCTCGATGTACCTATTTAATCATCACCTCCCAAAAAGCAAGTAGATGGACAGCATACTAGAATATTGTATGACTTATATAACAGGGGGGAAAACGCCTTCTAGATCTGGTGTTCAAAAATCAGATGAGTCACTACAATGGAAAATCATGGCCTTGCACCCAGTTTCTAGACTGAAGCCAGGTCACAGTCACGGAGCACCTTGATTATAAAGGAGACTGGTCCCTCTTGGAATAGAACCCTGCATGGTTGCAGCAAGTATTTCCTATAATATTCTTTCAGGACTTTTTCAAAGGAGCCGGAAGACATTTACAGAATGCCTGTATACTAGAACAAGTAAATGCTCAGAATTTATGGGAAATGGCTCTGAATTGACAATTGACATTGGCTCTGAATTGACAATAATTTCTGGGGATCTAAGACATCACTATGGCCCATGAAAAACTGGAAAGGAGGTAAACCAGAAGCAACACCACAACTTTGGACTAATTGCAGAAATTAGTGCCACTATCAAGTATTATAAAGATGCAAGGGGGCTGATAAGTAATACATACCCATTTAACTTGCCTGTTTGGCCCATGCAAAAGGGGAATGGATCTTGGAGATTCACTATAGACCATCATAAACTGAATCAGGTGTTGATCCCATTGTAACTGCTGTCCCAATCATACTGTCAATATGATTACTGGAATAAGTCGATACATTATTTAATACTTTGTGTACTCCCATTGGCATGGATAATGCTTTATTTTGTGCATATTGTAAGGACCACCAGTAATTGGTTGCTTTGACCTGGCAAAACTGACAGTAAACCTTCACAGCCTTGCCATAGAGCCATATCACCTTTCTTGTTCTATATATAATTTAGTCTGCAGAGAATTTAATCATCTTGACTTTCAAGAAAACACCACACTGATCCACTACATTGATGATGTTAGGTTGACTAGATCTGATTAGTAATTACTGTGAGATATCTTAGTAAGACAAATGCTACTCAGAATCTGAGAGATATAATGCACACAAATTTACAAGCATGTCATTTCATTGAAGTTTCTGTGAGTTCAGTGGTCTGAAACGTCTCAGGATTTCCCTTAGAGGTAAAAGACGAGTTACTTTACTATGCACAGCCACAAAGAAAATATACAGGCTCAATGTTTGGTATGGGTTTTAAGACTGTGGAGGCAACATACATCACATTTCAGTGTGGTTCTCCAACATGTTTACTAAATCACATGTTAAGTCTACCTATTTTGAGTGAGGGTTAAAGCAAGAAATGGCTTTGCAGTAAATCCAGGCTATAGTACCAGATACTCTTCCACATAGGCCTAATGATTCAGTAGACCCACTGATACTCAAAGTATCTGTTCCAAACAGAAATGTTGTACAGAGCATCTTGGTAAGCACCAAGGGAAGAATCATAAGGATAGCCTTTAGGATTCTGGAGGCAATCTATGTCCTTTACTGAAGGCAAGTTGCCTTATTCTGAGAAACAACTTCTGGCTTACTATTAGTCTTTGGAAGAGAACAAACAGAAGGTGACATCAGGTGAACATGCAGCCTGAGTTTCCCATGTCTGATCCATCTATTCATAAAGTTGGACATGTGCAGTAGTGATCTATCATCAAGTAGAGACAATGTTTAAAAGAAAGGGTTGGAGCAGGGCAAGAATATACAAGTAAATTGCATAAGCAAATGCCTCAGTCTCTTTTGACACTGATTCCATCTTCATTTCTTCCTTTCCATCAATCCATACCTATGGACTCATGGGAGTTCCATTTTACCAGCTGACTGGAAATAAAACACCTGAGCCTGGTTTACAAATGGATCTGCAAGATATGCTGGCATTACCTGAAAGTGGACGATTGCAGCATTACTGTCCCACTCAAGATGACTGCTCCTACTAAGCACCTAATCTTCCAATAATAGAATCTAACACTGAGTTCTCAAAATGGTTTCATTCCTCAAGAGAACCAGCTAACGTCCTCGTGGCAGGCTGATTACATTAGATAACTTACATCATGGAGGGGACAGAGATTTGTTCTCATTGAAATTGACACATATTCTGGGTATACATTTATGCTTCTTGGCTAAAATACTTCTTTTACCACCATCATCTGTGGACACATGGAATGCCCTATCCATCATCATGGTATTCCAAACAGCTTTGTTTCATGTCAAGGAACTTATTTCTCAGAAAAAAAAGAAAAAAAAAAGTATAGCAATGGCTTAAGGCCATATAATTAACTGGTTTTACCATATACCTCAGATCCAGATGAATTTGTCCTAATAGGAAGTTGGAATGGCTTGATGAAGACTTGATTAGAGCACAGTTTAGGAGATAATACCCTGAAAGGATTGTTTTCTCTCTTACAGGTTGTAATACATGCTTTGCAGTAGAGACTAGTATAAATATATGCTGCTTTCCATCCGTAACTAGTATATGTGGGTTCTGAAATCAAGGAGTGGAAGTGGGAGTTGCTCTTCTCATTATTATACCTAATAATCCACTTTCAGAAGTTTTGATCCAGATTTGACGGCTTTTTTCTCTGTTGGTTTGAAAATTTTAGTTTCCAAAGAAGAATGCTTCCCCACCAACTGACACAATGTTTCACTGAATTTGAAGAGAAGACTGCTATCTGGCCTTTGTGGGTTTCTTACATCAGTCACTAAATGAACAGACAGGAAAGAGAGTTATTTTACTCACTGGAATGGGTGATTTCTTTTACTGAAAAGAAATTCGGTTATTGCAAAGAGAAATGGACAAGTAAGATTATGTGAGTTACAGAGGAATTTCTCTAGGATATTTGTTAATACTCCCATGGCTAACCATAAAGAGCAACGACAAAAGGCAGGATGATTCAGGACTCAGACTTTCAGAAGGAAAGTTTGGCGTCACTTCACCAGGCAAAGCACAACACTGGCTAAGATTCTTGCTGAGAACAAATATGAAAAACCAGTAAAGGAAGACAGTTATGATATCAACTATGAGTTTATGTCCAATTACAGAAAAAAATTAATAATTCTGCATAATTCCCTTGTGTATGTATGTGAATATATCTTGTATATATTAATTATGTTCTTCATTTATCTCCTTCCTTTATTATTTCACATAGATACAGTTGGAGATTAACTTTAAAATTAGTCTTTAAGTAAGAGACTATTCAGTCTCCTCATTTTGGGGAAAGCATGAGAACTCCACTTGTACAAATGATGACAAATTATATATTTTGCTCAGTGGAAACAAGGGTCGTTTTATTGTGTTGACATTCAAATATGAATATAAGGGTATATAAAGAAGCTAAATAGAAAAAGGTGTGTACTACACCAGTTATCAAGTTATTACCTCTGAGCCCCACATCCACCTTTCTTTGACCTGTTATTTGATAATGAAGTTGTACCCTGTGTATGGTCAGGTCACTCAAGATCGCTGTTCTCTTGCTCTCTCTACATTCCCTGCTCTACCAGTGCCTGCTTCACCTACACCCTACTCTCTGACTGACCTTCCTACATAATTGCTCCAGGCCACAGCTAGTGATTGTTCTTATCAAAGGTGAGAGGGGTGCCCATTTACTAGTTTCCCTGGTAACCAATGAGTCAACCTGACATCAATTCCCCCTATTACTGGCAATCTTCCCTTCCCTGGAAGTGAGGACTGCTATGTCCTGCCCACCATCCGCTGCACATGGTGGGCTGTTGTCGCTCCAGGACCTTGCTTCAGATGTATAAGCTCCCCCATCCATTAAACTATTGATGTCTCTGCTGCTGGCTCAGGGTTCTTTGGTCTTGAAGCTGAGCAAGCACATGGCTTGTAGGCCTGTAGGGTTCAGCCCAACACCTGCAAACAATTTGATGTTATACATTGTCAGTAGACAGAACTGGAGGACAAAGCATAAGTAGGAACTAATCTTCCTGGTCCTGGTATGTTTTGCTTTTCCCTCCTATGTCATGTCCACCAACAAGGGTCTGAGATCCTGTGTTACATAGTCTCTAGTGAATTTCCGTAGCACTTCAGCAATTGCTGCCTTTTGACTAACTCTTATATCTCTGTCCTGAATTTCTGTACTTTAGAGTGACTGTAGTCACACCCTCTCAAATGAGGTCTGCAATGCAATTTTTTTGATCCTTAGCCCTAGAAACAGTAGCTACTCCATATATAGGCTATCCCTGTATTCCTTAGAGTTCTTTTTTTACTTTACTGGGTTTTCCTTTTGTAGATAACACATTTTACAAGTAAATAATTCTTTATATTCAATTTTCAAATTATGGTGCAGTTTCTGTCTCCTTATTGGTTATTAATTGATACTTACTCTTAGGGAACAGATTATATAAGCAAGCTTAAATTAGCAATTGTCTGATATATTTCTGTTTGTCTTAATTCTACTATACAAGCTATTTCTCCAATAGCTGAGATCCCACTTTATCTCTCAATTTCTTTATGATTAATTTTCAGTCAAAGTAATCTGATTATGAACATTTGTATCAGTTAATTCTCTTAGATTAGTTTATTTCAAGTTTAACTACAATATTACATGAATTATTTTTCTTTTAAAATTGAACTTCCATTAATTGTTTTTGAGTTATTTTAATACATGGGTCATTTATTTCAATCAGTATAGTTTTGAGAAAAGTGGTATTATTTTTTCACTACATTCATTGGGAATTGTTTCATTTACAGATATAAGATTTCTATTGTTTTTCCTTTGCATATAAACATATAAAAACTGGGGTCTTTTTTTTTGTTGTTTAAATCAACAATAAAAAAAATCCAATAAAACTGAGGAAGCACCTTAATTCTCCCCCTGTTTTCCATATGTTTATGTAGCTAAATTAAAAAAAAATGTTATTACTTAAAATAAAATAAATTCTTTATGGGTCAAACATTTTAACATAAAAACGATAAAAGTACCAAAAGGGAAATGAGTGATTTTGTAGGTCAACAAAAATCGTATTCCAGAAATTGTAAAAGAGGGCTTCTCTGGTGGCACAGTGGTTGGGAATCCGCCTGCCAATACAGGGGACGTGGGTTCGTGCCCCGGTCCAGGAAGATCCCACACGCCGCAAAGCAGCTGGGACCATGAGTCATGGCCGTTGAGCCTGCATGTCTGGAGCCTGTGCTCCGCAATGGGAAAGGCCACAACAGTGAGAGGCCTGCATACCACCAAAAAAAAAAAAATGTAAAAGAAGTATTGATAAAGTTAACAACATTTAAAAGGGGAAGTAATGTGACAGTAGACAAAGTCCTTTAAGGAATAAATAAGTAGGAAAAATAATTTTTATCTCACAAGACAACCCCATGACTAATATTCTATTCTAAAATATAAAAATATCTTACCAATCAATAAGAAAAATACGAGAAAAAGAGGCTTAAAATTTGAAAACATGTCCTGAAAAAATACATAAATAGATTAAAAATATGAAAAGCTGTTTAGACTCACTCATAATTAGATAAACTTTAGTGAAAACATAAGATGACATTTTATTCTTTGCAGAAAAATACATTTTTATAGCTTATATTGGTTTGTAGGAAATAAGATTTATCTTACCACTAGATAATAAAAACTGGAGGATAATTCGGCAACTATTTTTAATTATAAATGTACATATTCTTGTAGTAACAAATGTTCACTTAGGAATTTAGCCTATAGTTTTGCATGTAAATGGAATGATATATGAACAAGAATGTTCTTGAAGTATTATTGATAAAAGCAGAAGAGTGATAGAAAACTCGTATATCCACATATAACTCAAACAAAACATATCTATAGTAATTCATCTCATTATCTTATTTTCCATATTTATTGTTTTTTCATATGCTTCTTCTAACAAACACACAGGTAGCCCATTTTAAGTATCTGGGATTTATTCTATGACAGTGTTGTCTAATAGCTATGCTTTCCAATATGGCAGCCACTGGCCAAATATGACTACTGAACACTTGAAATGTGGCTAGTGCTACAGAGGAACTGCATTTTTTCAATTGACTTAATATTAACTAATGTACATTTAAATGTAAAAAGCCACATGTGGCCGAGGACATCTTATAGGGCGTATAGTTTGACACAAGTTTTGTTCCTTTGCCAGACATAAATTAACCACAAATATCAGTTAAAATCATCTCTCAAATATTTTCTGAACCAGCTCCCTCCTTCTCATATTGATGGTTACCTCCTTTAATTCAATTTTTTACCTATATTGATGTGCCATCTTCCTATATAAACCCCTGTCATTGTACCCCACCCTAAGAACACTAAGATGTTTGTAAAATATAGAACTTAGTTTGCTACTTCTATGTTTACAAACATTCAACTCCTTAAAGCCATCAATATTTTGGCCCAGGATTCTGTCTCTAGACTCATACTCCTGCCATATTATAAAAAGCTCACCCTACTTCTAGACATAACACTACACTAAAATTCTCTTTTTAAAAATTATTTATTTCTATGTCTCCATGGCTTTGCACGTTCTAATGCTTTTTTCTGGGATGCTTTCTTCAACATTTTTACTTATGTTTCTCCAATTCTTTTTTTAAGACTAAACTCATTTTCAACCTAGTGATCTGCAACTGTCACCATTTCCCCAAGGAAATCTAAGTTAGGGATCTCTCTTTACATTACATACAGTCTTATTACCCCAGTGATATTTAATAAATTGATAAATAACTATAGTCATAAATGAAAATCAGTAGTGCAGGAACTTACAATATAGGACACATTTCTTCCGTGCTGAGAACTGACTGGGAGAAAACCTCTGAAAAATGGCAAGAACTGCCAGAAATTAGTAAGGTTTCAAATTTGATGATTTGAATTGTTTATTTTTGGTATTTTCTATTATTTTCACTCCTCTTTGACAGGAATAATTTTGGAAGACAGATTTTAACTAGGAGCGATTACAACTGCCTGGGACATCAATTCTGACTAAATATTTTCTACCTTTCAAGTCTGTGTTCATTAATCAAACTAGCCCTGTTTGAACCTCCATAGACTATCAGGCATGTGTGGTATGTTCTCCTGTACTCACAATGTTTCCAGGCCAGTAGGAAGTTCAGAATTTTTCCTGTCTTTGGTTCCTAATTTTTCTGTCACCCCAATCCCACCATTATTTGTTCTGTCACTGTGGGTTTCTTCCAGTCCTCATCAAAACTCCAGTGTAATTTATCCTACTTATCTTTCAAAATACAACATATGAACTGATATTAAAACAAATGATAATAATATTGATAAATTACACTTATTACATATTTACCATGTGTCAATCACTATTCTAGGCATTTCTTTTACCCTATATGGTTCAGAGGTTCACAGTGCTTACTAGTAACTTACTCAAAATACAAAGATTATAAGAGTCAAACTGAGCTCTGGGTAGATTCACCGTAGGGTAACCCCCAATGATTCAAATTCTTGTATAGTCCCATCCCCTTGAGTGTGGATGGAAATTTTGACTTGTTTCTAACCAGCAGAATATAACAAAGGTAATGGGATGTCAAGACCATGACTAGATTACAATACACATATCACATTTCATCTTGACAGATTGCCTTAGAGCTATTCTCCTCCTGGCCTCAGAGAACTAAACAGAGATGTTGTGAAAATGCCAATGGAAAAGACCTCCTGTCCAAAAAGTGCAGGGAATTTCTTGGACATAAGGATGGCCAACAGCCACAACCAGTGAAAAACCAGGGCCCCAGTTCCATAACCATAAGGAACTAAATTACGCTAACCATGAGAATGAGCTTGGAAGAAAATTCTGCCAGAGCCCATGCTCCACATGAGAAAGCAGATGATACTATTTTACATCTTTGTGAGTTCCTTAGCAGAATGCTCAGATAAGCTGTGCTTGGACTCCTAACCCATGGAAACTGCTAGATAATAAATAGATGTTTTAAGCCACTAAGTTTCTGGCAACTTGTTGCACAGAAAACTAGTACAAGAGCTATCCTGAATAAAAAAATTAAATTTTGGTTTTCAGTCTCTTAGGTAAACAGTGATTGGTTTTCTTTTATAAATTCTCAAATGTATATTATCTTTTAAGTTGGTTGATCATTTTGAAATACTTAGGTTGTCAATGAACTTTGTTCAAATAAACTGAACAATTTCTATCACTTCCCTTCAATATTAAATAATTTTATATTGAAAAATCTTCCCTACCCAGATTTCAATTTACAGTCTATTCAAAAGTGTATAATTGAAGAGCAAGAAAATCCTTAACTTCTATATGCTCCAAAACATTCCATTTAACAGAACATGGTGGCAATGTTTATCTTTTTTTAATTAAAGAGTGCTTGAGAGATGACATAATGGAAGATGATCAAATGATCCAGAAAGTGGTTTCTGTGAGACTTTAGTGTAACTTTGATAACTTGTTATTTTTATCCTTAGGTAGTAGAGATTTATTCTTAATATTAAAATTCTGATTTTCTTGATGTATTCTGAATAATATAACCTACATACTAGATGTAAAAGATAAATGATCCCCACTCCCCAATGATACCTAATCTGCTATAAGAAGCAACTTCATTACTTGATGAAGTTAAGTATCAATTAATAAAATATTTCTGTATTATATACTATAAAATAATCAATTCTTAAAATTTTATAAATGTGTAATCTATTCTCATTTCTTTATCTATTATACTCATTGAGAACCTCATCTTTGATGAGCTTTCTGTACATGCCTATTTTACATTTTTTCCTTGTTATCTCAATATCTTGAGTCATAAGAGTATGCATAATGGGAATAATTACTCTTAAGCTTACATGCCCTTCATTTTACAGTACATTTAGAAGACCCAGTCTCTAAAAGAGTGACTTCCTTTTTTCCCTGAAATAAGTACCAATTCAACAAGGTGTTTATTGGTGGCAACATGATCCATTAACACAGTCCCTCAGGACTTGTACTGTTATGATGAAAAATTCTGCCTTGCAAGAAATATCCCAGTCAATAAAAATATAATCTCCTTTCAGAGTCATTACCCTCAACAATTAAAGCCTTTAAAAGTAGAAAACACTCATATTTTAAAGTTTTTTCACCAGATGATCAGGTTTTTTTATAAAAATAGAGTATAAATAAGGAGGTGACAGTTGAATTCTTTACTCCCTTACAAATAAGTTCCTAAAGTGATTTGCACTTTGAAGTTAGTCTGAGCTACTCTAGAATCCTTGCTTATTTAAGAGTAACTCTAATATAAATTTTTTCAATTGTAAAATGCTTCTTTTTATAATATAGTTATATTCTGCCTCCAAAGCACATACATACATTTAAAAGACTGATTTAGTTTGAAAGTATAAAATATGAATTAAAATTATTCTGCAAATACAAGCAAATTAAATGACATAATTGTACAATTTCAGACAGGTATATATTAAGGGAGAAATATTTTGAGATTAAAGGATATACCTGAATAATATGACAAATCTCTTAACATTCAGGAAAGATATAACAGTTCTTAGTGCATATGCAAGAATAACAGTTTCAAAGATATAAAGAAAATTTTATAGCTCTTTGATATGAGAAATTGATAAATATACCAACATAATGAGGTTTTAAAATATTTCCATAAGGTTTCGATACATGCTCAAAAAAATGACAGAAATATACGGCATATATAACTGTTTAAGGAGTTTAATTAAAAAAAAATTGATCTCCGGACATGTGTCCACTGGAGCATACATTTCCAAGTACATGTAGGACATTTATAAAAGTTGACCTACATGTTAAACTGTAAAACTGAGCTTAAATTTCAGCTTAACAAATCTCAGTTCAGTTAATTAGTGTTATTGAGTCCATGTTACAACCAGACAAGCATTTAAATAAACAAAAAGCCAACCAGACAACCAACCCTTGTTATCTTATGTCCTAAACACATTTTTACCTTTCAGCCAAAAATTATAAGGTGCACAGAAAGACAAGGAAAAACACAGTCTGAAAAGATAAAGAAACCCTAAGAAGCAGAACCAGATATAACACAGATGTCAGAAAGATCAGAGGAGAAATGTGGAATAAATGTGATTAATATCTTAGATTTTCTAATGGAAAAAATAGACAAAATGCACGATTAGATAATTTCAACGTGGAGATGGAAATTAAGAAAAAGAACTTGAAAATGACAGAAATCAGGAAAACAGTAAGAGAAATAAAGAATGCCTTTGAGGTGCTCATCTGTACCCTGGACAAAACTGAGGAAATTAATAGTGATTGTGAAAATAGGTCAACAGAAAATTAAAAGTTTAAAATGTACATTTAAAACTTTGAGATAAAAGCTGAAATAAATCTCTGGCATTTTCAGCTCTTTTTGGTATCTTCAGTCATAATGTCACTAGTTATTATGATAGGAAACCACAAACATATTTTCTTGTTAGTATGTTTTATTATTTTAAATGAAGAACTATTTTATTCAGGATAAGAGCTGTAAACAGGGTGAAAGAAGCAGTTTCCCTGAAGCTCAATTCCCTGAAGCTTAATTTTGGCAGCATACAGATAAATATCTAGTTGAACTTGATGGGTAGTGGGTTTCATGGCTATAAATAATCATTAGGATGCATCATCATCAAGACATCAGGGTCTTTTCATAATTATAGCAACAATTTATTACCATTCATTTCAGCTATGTGTCTGGCAGAGTCAGGGAGTTATATAATTTTAACTCTCAACAAATATAATCAATAGATTTTATTTCTTCATTTTTCAGAAGAAGCAAATTGTAGCTCAATATGACACAGCTGCAAGTAGCTGGGCCAGGATTTGATAGCTGAGAGTTTGACAACTATTTCCCAAACATTCCTGTCAAGACAAAAACAAAATTAATTTAGTCTCAGTGATGACCTACAATATATGTTAATTAAATCATTATTTCTGTCAAAGTTCTAGTAAAGACAATTGTAACAAATGAATGGGCTGTGTGTCAGTTATGTGGTTATGTTTAAAAAGCACACATAGATGTGGTTAAAATTATAATGTGAGCTAATTGTATTCTGCTTCATTAGAGAAGGATATATAATTACTGAAAGGCGATTACCAGGAAAGATTAAAAAAAAAAAAAAACAACAACTGTGCAACAGACGTTTGGTGGTTACAAAGTAGAAAATAAGTGAAACGTCCCTTTAAAAAGATGGGATTCAAATACTAGAAATAATTATTTAAAGTTGTAATAAACTATGATTTATTTTATCATTTTACATAAACAATGTTAATATTTTTTTAGTATCTAGAAATTCAAGCTAATAAGAGTAGGCATTCATTTATCTGTTTAGCAGTTCACCTGTAGAAATGATGGAATGGCATTTTGAATAGATTGTGGGTTTTGGAATTGAATCTATCCATGCTCAAATTCCAACACTGCCATTTATTATTTTAGCTGTGTGACATTGGGTTCATTATTTAAACATTATATTGCTTTTTTCTAAAGCTCTGGGGACAGGCTAAGAATTAGACTCATTACAAAAAATTATATGTATATAATTATATAATTTCAATTTCTTGAAATCCTAACCCAGGTTTAATAAGAGATACAGCGTAGAATACATCACAGTCTTTGAGGTGGTGTTGTCACATTAAACAGCTATTTTGTAAGTACTTTAGATTGACTTTATTTATAATTATTGTTACTCTAATTCATCTATAATTACTACAATTACTTCATTTATAATTAGGGCACCAAAAACTCAATTAAGGTCCCAATTAAAGGCTAAGACTGGCTGGTTTCCAACTTTTGAATTGAGACTGAAGAAAGGGGTTGTGAGGAGAAATCTCAAAATAGCTGCTAAGACATCAAGGGCTTCCTTCACTTTACAAATAATGAAGTATCTGAACAAATGTGCCAATAATTCAAGTAGAGGCAGCACAATGGTCTAATATTTACCCCTCATGCATTATTGCATAGATATTTAAAAAGTAACTATTTCACATTTTCCTATATCCTGTTTCATTACTTGGAAACTATTTAACAAAGTAATATTTGCTGATTTTTATTTCTGATAGTGGCGTTTTCAGATCAACTTATGGTCTGACTTTCTTGAGTCTTAATTTTTTAGTTATACTTTTAGTGGATTATCATCATCATCATCATTATCACCCATTTTAAATGTGTTTAAATATTCCAAGAATGCTAGAGTTCCAAATAACAGAATCCATCTATTTCAGTTTTACTCAGTCTTTGTAAACTTACTCCAAGCATTACATATACTTTCTATTATGCACTAGGTTACAAGGGTCACTGAATTTTTAAAAATATTGAGCAAAAACAAAATTTCTTTCTTTGCCAGTTTTTAGTAGTCCTCAGCAATCAAATTAAAATGACTAAAGAATGTAAAATAGGTGTTTATTATACCACACTATTTGCTGGAAGCTGTTTTCAGTGGCCTCATTTCCAGAAATACCTGAAACAGATCAACATGAAATTATAAAAGACACATTGCATAGCCTAGGATGTGATGATGGGGACAGATTCTTTGTAAAACCTGTATGAAAACTCATTTTGTGAATAAAGAAGGTCATAAAACTGAGCACAAATATGCTAATAATCAAATACCTTGTAGAAATGGGAAAGATACCTGTACCTTTTTAAACATTTACAAAATATATTTTATTTATTATTTATGGCTGTGCCGGGTCTTAGTGTGGCATGTGGGCTTCTTTGTTGCGGCATGCATGCGGGATCCAGTTCCCTGACCAGGGATCGAACCCAGACCCCCTGTATTGGAAGTGCAGAGTCTTACCCACGGAACCACCAGGGAAGTCCTAAACCATTTAAATATAATATATTGAAACAAACTGGATTTCATTTCATCACCATAATTAGAAAGTACACATGAACTTCTTAAGAGGAATTTACTTGGATCACACCAAAGTATTGATTCAGAATGAAGACTAATCTGAGTGACTGTGATCTCTGTGCCTTTTCTTCATAGTCATGCTTCAGTCTTACATGCTAAGGTTCATATTGTATATGAATAAGGTTTACATGTACATTTATATATATATGATGTTTAGATAAATAGATATTCTATGACTGATTTCAAGGCTACTTCAATGTAATATCAAGAGCTCTTATTTGAAGAACCAGGAATAATACAGGCAAAATAATGTCATTATTGTTTTCATTACATTTAGACAACTCATTCAGAAACACCTTCAAAATGTACATAGCCAAAAAACTTCTCCAAGGTATCTAAAAACCTACAGCTAATGCATATGTTTAAGATACAAGTTAATTAAAACACAGGGACATATCCTGTTCTATGAAAACATAATGTCACGTAATCTTATTTGGAATCCAAGTTAATTGTCCAAGGAGAACTAACGTTTTAAAGGTGGAATGTGAAGCTAGAGTACATAAGTTTGAATATGAATTTTGAATATCATCACCTTGAACTTAAATGTTAAAAACATGAGATCCATGCCTGTCATTATGTTTTTGGTCCAGGATATAAAATGAATTGACTTAACCATGGATCATTTAAGCCCCATAATTCATTGTAACTAATTTAATATTATTTATCTTATCAAAAGAGAATTTTGAATGGTAGGAGAATATAATGTTTGAGATTCTGGTTACAAGACCGCAGGCTACCTCAGTTTGAGGTTGCTTAAAGACAATCAGACGTTAGGAAAGCCATTTAATTACTCTGTTCTACAAATTTAGCTGTAAATAGAAGTATAATTGGCATTCAATCCCTACTTGTCTTGTGGATTAAATTATATAGATAGATACATATACATATACATATAAATACATGACAACTCCCTGTCATGTGGTACATTATATATATATGTGTATATATACATATATATGTATCATTATTACTATTACTCTTATTTTATTAGTATACTTAATACTGAATATACATAAGTCCACCCCAGAGGGATTTATATTTCTACTGCCAAGAATACTGTGGGTGGAAGGAGGAAAGACAGTAGATGTAATAATAAGTGGTGAAGCACAAGAGCACAAGAAAACTGTGTCCAATAAGACACAGTCACCCTTCTCTAAGATTAAGACAAAGAGGTGTTTTGTGTCAGCAAATAACTTTGAGGAAAAATGTGAGTAAATCACACACATGAAAGTTTTCTGAGCATAACCGTTATGAAGTTGGAAGTGAAACAGTGGAATTCTGGGTAAGCAAGGCAGAGGTATGAGCAGGAATATTAAAAGCATGCAACCAAGAATAACTTCAAAGGACTCAGATCAGAAGATTGAAACCAATAACACTTTCTGTCTTTATAAGGATCTTTTGCCAAGAAAATTAAAGTATTTAAAATTCTCCAGTAATATATCATGTTTAGGTATGTAGATAATATTCTACATGAACTCTCAAATATATGTGTTGCAATGAACATTTAATCTATAGTAAAGAAAATATATATCAATACAGAGTTTAAAACAAATAATGATAGCTAATTTTTGTCAAGTGCATATTTTTTGTTAGGACTGTGATAAGCATATTACAGGAATTATCACATTTATCTATCCACAAAAATCCTATACAGTAAGGACACTGCCAGATCTTTTCTTGAGTCGACTTTATTGACATAATTTACATACCATAAAATTTGCCCTTTTAAAATGTATAACAGCTCAATGAGTTGTGAAAAGTATGTCTAAATGTGTAACTAACACCACTATTAATATATTACTCCTATTTAATAGCAAGAAAATATGTAATTAAAATGTAAAAGTACTGTACATGATAGCACCCAAAATATGTAATATTTTGCCAATAAATATAATTAAATATGTACAAGACGTATATACTGAAAACTACAAATCATGGCTTAGAGAAACAAAAGTACTCTTAAGTGAAGTGACTTTTCCATGCTCATGGATCAGTAGAATCCATATTGTTATATTCCCTTGCTTGACTCTGACAAAGTAGTGCCATTTTGGTTAATAGCAGAAATGAATCTTTGAAAAGAATTTTTTATACTGTAGGTGGAATCAGCTTTTGTGTCTACGTGGCCCCATTGATTGATCAATATGTTTACATGATTTCCAACATTTTTAGGATAATTCCTCTAGCATTGCATTGTCCAATAGTTTAGCCTCCTTGAACAACAGTTAATATTTTTCTTAATGCCCACCATTGCATTAAGACACTCCATGGCAAATGTCAGTTTGAAGAGCTCACTTAGCCCTTCAGGCCACTAATGCAAGCCATTTATGTTTCTGCCGCAGTTCTGTGAGTGACAACCAGACCTCTTTGATTCCCAAAAAGAACATACCTCACATGGTGCCTGTTACACTACAAGGACAGATGACTGCTTTATTATTAGTTCCTGGTGAAATATTAAATTGCTGAGCAAGCTTAATCTTAGCATTTCTTTATTGCAGTGGTATAGAAGTCTCATTTCTATTGAAGATGAAACTTTAATATTAAAATTGATTTTGGGTATGGATCTACAACAAAATTGACAAAGTTCCTTTCATGTGCAGCAAAAATGTCTAAATGTTACACTCATAGTTTTTTCATATTGTAGGAAATGTATGAAAAATCCTTAGTGATAGGGAAAAGGCCTCTGGGACCTTAGATGTCAGTTATAAAAGACAGATTGTTATACTTATAAATTTGTCTCTCTTGGAACTGACATCCAAGTTCCCAGAGAGTTTTTTTCCATTCACCGATGATTTTTTATGCAATTCCTACAGCATACTGTATTCCATTCTTTACAAGAAATGTTCAACCATTCATATTACAGAGACAGCCAGACACTTTGTCTGCTGCTAAAGAATGGAAGGGAGAAGTAGAAGGGAAGGCACAATGTAACACACCTATTAATGTTAAAAAAATACACATAAAGTTAATTACAAAGACAGTTACTTGCTATGTTAATACATTCAAGTATTGAGTACATGCCGCGTATCTAATTTAGAATAAAAGATGAATAATGTTATGATCTGTGATGATTTTTTTGGTAAAAGTCATTTGAGCTAGTTAGCTTTTAATAATTTCAAAAAAATCAAACTGATTTTTTTCTCAGTGCCTTTGTGGCTTTGTTCTGATAATCAATAAATGTTATCTTTGAAGTTCATATATAATTAATAAAATCGTAGGACTCCACACCAATGTAACAGGTAAATATAAAACTGAATTCTGTTTTTACCATAATCATCATGTTGAAGATTAGTCAACCAATATTCTTGGGGAAGTTCAGTGTATTCAAATCCCAATCCGTTTGTCTTAATATAATACACTCTTTAATTCTCTACTGAGAATGGTGTCTCTATAGGAAGATCTTGGTTGGAACATTAAGGAAGTTTCTGACTTGGAGGCTATACATGGCTTCAAATGCCGTATTCATTCATAATAGTAAAATGTGCTTATTTATTTACCTATTTTTCTGTGATTACATATCACACCCAAAATATTTTTCTGGTTATTGAAGTATATTAAAAATGGGTTGTTGCCAATAGTCACAAGTTGTACTCTCTAGGCAAGCACTAATTTTTTATTATTTCAAAAGAGCCGTAGAGTAGAAATTTTGGGACACTGACCAATATTAGCAGAAACTAACCTTATATTTCTATGTAAAAAAAGTGCACACTATATGTACATATTAATTTTGGTTTAGCCCTCTGATTCCCTCTGATTTTTTCAGTTTTATGCTTGTAAAGAAAATTCTTCTTTTTTTTCCCCTGTGTTCAAACAAAACTGGAAACCTGAACTTTTAGAGGATAAATCCAAGTAATTTGTCACTCAATAGAGAACTTATTTCAAAGTGGTAAGATGTGCTTACTCTGCTTATGACCTTTTTCAAATAAAAAGTATTGATTGATAGCTTCCAATCACATTGATTGTTTCATATAAAGGTTTGTTGAGAAAGTCTTCTGTCCTCCAATAGCAACTTTAAATTACAAAGGAGATTTAATGGAAGAAATTATTAAGCATTATAATTTTCAGTATTATAATAATGAGAAAATTATATTTTTGGTACAGGAATTTTTATTAGTGGGATTTATTTGAAAACTAGAGTTGATAGTTGGATGCTTGGACTTTCATCTTTCATTACCAAGAAAGAAGGAAAAATAATACTAATTAAATGGTGAATGTTAAAGGATGTCAGGATTCTAACTGGAAAATTTGACCAGGGGTCTCTGGGAAAATAATATTTTTCTTTTGTATTTGGTAACTATTTTATTTATATGTTAAAGGTATTTGAAAGCACACATTTTCTTGCTTTATTTCTTTATTTTGTTCTTATATAAGTTTTCTTCTGTGTAAAGGGTAGTTGTTATATCTCCATAACTGCTTTCTCACCTCAGTTTTTTATAAATTATTAATCACATGGACATTAGCTTTAGAAAAATTTACACTCAGCTTCAAATACTGACTTTCCACATCTCATAACAGTTTTCTCTGAGGATAGACATTTTCCTTTGTGTTTGCTTCCACAATACTAGTGCTTGATACTGTCTTCTGTCTCAGCCTATATTATATCCAGTTGTTATCTTCTTATTACTTTGCTAAATCTCATATTTTCTTCTTTGACCACTCTCACATCCAAATGAGAGTGTCTCTAAGGACATTTTACTAAATCATCTTTATGCCTCTTTTTATTTGCATCCAGTCTCAATAGTTTTACCTGCTTTCACGACTTTAAAAATCATTTCAATTTTGATGACTTGTAAATATTTATCGTGTGTTTCCTTATCCTCACATCTTTGACAACCTCCAAAACTGCATTCCTAGGTTTAATAGCAGCATTTGAATATACTGATGCTAACTCAAAATCAGTGACTCCTACAATGAACCCATCATGTGCAATCCAAAGTTGATATTTTTATTATTATTTAACCATTTTGTCAATGACAACTTGGATCCAATCCTAATCAAGCTGCACTTCTACTTAATGCAACCAGTCACAAAGTGCTTCTGATTATTTTTCTTTGTGAAATTAATGCTATTTTTCATGTTTTTCCGCCAAAAATAACTGTCCAGTCTCTCACCAGCTTGCTTCTCCTAAATCATGTCTACTTTGAAACACTGTTATAAAAATACTTTGCATACCATTAGCAGACTAATTTATAAAAGATGCTATTTCCTTAGTTTTGCTGCAATCCATTTCCCCCCATTATTTTCTTATCTATTCCTAAACTGCAAAGACATAATTCTACAAGCTGTGATGTAGCTAACTCAATCAATGTCTGCCTCAGTGATTTTGTTCACACTACATTTAAAAACCACTACTCTAATGTGGGTAATAATATTCCCCTGATGGAATCAAGGATGATATTATAAAGCAAAATAATTAATGATGTTTATTTTACATGATATAATGACAGTGTCCAAAACTTTTAATTATATTGGCACAGTGAGTGCCAAAGGATGGTCGACAGCTCCTGACACAAAAATCTTAACTTAGATGGCTGTAAATTATAACACTGAAAATGGGTAAAATGTTTCAGATAGGTAGGAGAAAATAAATTAGTAGAAAGCTTTGATTGACAGATTGTGAGTCAGGTGCTTAGTTTACGTAGTACTGTTATTCCTTTTGACTCCAGATGCTTCAATTGCACTTCTAAATTTAGGGACTTTCTGACCTTATGAACATTGGTAGAAGGCAGAGCTTGTGTTCCATGAATAAGTTGAACATGACAAATAATGAGGACAGTAACGATAAAAATAGTAAATTAATGATAATGATAATGTTTGAAAGTAGCTAATACTAACTGAACCCAATATTCTGGACATCTGTTAGAGAATTTTACATTAATTAAATAATTGAATCTTGCCTGTGACCCTTTTAGGTAGTTGCTATTATTTCTAGTTTGTGGATGAAGAAAGTGAGGTACAATAAATAACTAACTCCCTCAACTCACAGAGCTTATGAATGGTAAAGGATTTCAATACCAGTTCTTAATTGATATGCTCTACTCTTATTAAAACATTACATTTCTACCCTCCTTACAGCTAGAGGGATGGCTCCCTCAATCAGATATCCCCACCATGAATTTTCATTTGTGAATTAATGATAAAGGAAAAGATGATTGTAATCAATATTCTCTAATGAAGACTGGTTGATTTTCTGTGACGAGTGGCAAAATGGTTTGATTCTTAATGTCTCCTTTAGAGGTAAAAATATTTATGGAATACAAATAATAAAATATTTGCATAATATACAAAAGTCTAGCTTGATTTGCATAAATTTGATAATTCTAGGTCTAGCAAACTGAATTTACATTTGACATTATATATTAGAGTCACAGTCCTTTGCCAACTTCCAGACATCAGATCATAGACTCAGAGTCATTTCAATAAGTGGGAGGACAAATAACCTTAAGGAAGACATCTAAATTGATCATAAGGACATTCTGTGAATCATCTACTTGTTTTCCCAAGGAAGAAACTTTTCTCTTTTTTTCTCTGTATACAGAGAAACATAAATAGCCAACCTTATGAGGATTTTTGTAAAGTACTTCCCATAGATCTTGAATGTCACTACAGTTCACCAGAAAGAGCAGTGTTTGATGGGCAGCCGATGATAAACTGACTTGTGACATAAGTTCTACTCAAGGTTAAGATACAATAGGGTATCCATAATGTACTTATTTCTGCAGTTCCTGCGTATATTGTTTGGCTAGCTATGCTCAGCAACTGCCACAATCCCTGCATTGCTGTCTATTACTTATAGAAGGAATTAGGGCTAATATGAAAGAAAGCAAGGGGGGGGGGAACCTTTAAAATGTTTCTTTCTGCCACAGTGTAGGTCAAAAACAACCTCAGCAGAATTATAGACAACTGTTGTATTATCAAAGTCTTGAAATATGCAGGAGTGGTGATTTTCATTTTAGCCTTATTGAACTTTACAATTCAGTGAAGAAGACCTAAGTAGCAGAGCTAGGTCAGCTATTGTGTTTTATGCCACAGTTTAGTACACAGACTTAAATATTTCACCAGCCTAAGAGTCTTGTCTAGGAGCTTCCTTTGTGATGCAGTGGTTAGGAATCCGCCTGCATTGCAAGACAGAATCTTAACCACTGCACCAGGGGACCAGGGTTCTAACCCTGGTCTGGGATGATCCCACATGCCACGGAGCAACTAAGCCTGTGTGCCACAGCTACTGAGCCTGTGCTCTAGAGCCTGTGCTCTGCAACAGGAGAAGCCACCACAATGAGAAGGCTGTGCGCTATGGCAAGGTGTAGCCCCCACTAGTTCCAGCTGGAGAGGGCCCTTGCACAGCAATGGGAACCCAATAAAGCAAAAATAAGTAAATAAAATAAATAAATTTATAAAGGAAAACAAGAAAAAAAGACTCATGTCTAAAACATGTGGAATAGTGGTAAGCTGACATAAAAGGATTATAATTGGACGTTTACAACAATCCCTGCCTTCTTTACAAAATAAATAGTTACCTTTCGAAAAACACCTCCTGGATCGCTAATGAGTACAGGTGGCAAACTGCTTGACCTTTGACCTTCTAACTATTTCTAAAATTGGGAAAGTCTAACTACATTCCATTATTCAGTGATAGTGATGTATCTTGGATTAGCCAGGAAATCCTTAAAAGCACAAACAATTTACACAAGCAGTTGCTTTACACTCCCTGTATGTCTATTTCTGTTGTACTGCCACTATGCATCTAAACCATACCACTTGTCTTTTGTTATATTCTCAGTAGTACATTGTCTCTGGATTAATAATACTGAAGCTAATTTTCAGAGGGTTCTGCACAATATTCTGGTACACGCCAGAAGGAGTAGACCTGAAGAATGATAGAGATAGAAAATCCTCTTACTGGATGAAATTTTGAGTTATGCTTCTCATGATATAGGTTTCATTAAAGAAACATGGTCCAAAGTAAAAAATGTACATTGATTCATGGGCTATAGCTGATAAATGGCCAGGAGGTAAAGGATTTGGAAGGAATTGTGACAAAGAAATGAGTGCACAAGTCAGTAAATAGACCTCTTCTTAGGCCACAAATTCAGGTATTTTTCTTCTGGGAATAGCCACCAAAAGACTCCTACTTACTAATTATGCAGAGGCACATGTGATAAAGGATTTATACTTCAAGATTATAAAAACATTCAAAACTGTATAATAAGAAAACAACCCAATTAAAAAAGAGGCAAAATATTTGAACAGACCCTTGGCTCAAAAGGATAGATGGAAGGCAAATAGCACATAAGATGTGCAACATCATTAGTCATTTGCAAAATACAAATTAAAACAATAATGATATAGCATTGCACATCTATTAGATTGCTAAAAGAAAAAAAGACTGACTAAGTGCTGGAGAGGTTGACAAATCTAAGTGCTGAAGAGGTTGCAGAGTGACTGAGGATCTCATACACTATTAATTGGAATGCAAAATATTACCACGAAGTTTTTCCTTGACACTTTCTTAAAAAATATAAAATTGCAACCACCATATAATGTAGTCATGTTAGTTCGAAGTATTTACCAACGGGAAATAAAATTGTAAATGCACATAAAAGCATGTACAGTGATGTTTCTAGCAGTTTTATTTATAATAGCCCAAAACTTCGAAGATCTCTTAATAGATACATGAAGAGAAAAACTGTGGTAGTTTCATATAAATAGTATTACCCAGAAGCACTAAGGAATGAATTGAACTATTGAAACATGTAACTAAATGACTGGGTCTGAAAATAATTATACTGAATGAAAGAAGCCCAAATTAATTATGCTGGATGAAACAAGACCAAAATGAGAACGTCTGAAGTATTTTGTTTATATAAAACTCTAGAAAATTCAAAGTGTTCCACATTAGCAGAAAGCATATTACAATTGTCCAAAAATGGAGAGGGGCCTTAAGGGAATCAAAAAAGGACACAATAAAAATTTTTGGGGTAATGGATATGTTCATTGCCTTGATTAAAAACATTTTAATTATTATGTGAGATAATTTTAAATAAACAACTCTGGGAGAGTTAAATTTGCAGAAAACTTGCAAAGATACAGCAAGGATTTCTCATATACCTCAAACCCAGTTTCCCCCATTATTAACATCTTAATATGATAAATTTGTTACAATAAATGAACCAATATCAATAGCTTATAATTAAAGTCCACACTCTTTTTTTACCTTAGTTTTTTTCCTTAATGTCTTTGTTCCAGGATCTTACCCAGGATAGCGCATTATCCTTTAATTGGAATGCAAGTTAGATATTACCCAGCCTAACATTATATTTTACAGTTTAGGAAGAAACTTCCATGTTTCTGGGCTCTATTGGGGTTCTAGGCTTATATTCACCCTTTACTGTGATGTGAATGGGAGAAACAATGACTAATTTCATAGGTTTCACATTCTGAAAATACAGCCACAGTCCTTTCTTTGGCAATTGAAATGCCTTAACGTAAATGTATCCTTGAAAATGAGTCACTTATTCACAATGGTCAGTTGTAGCAATTGCTATATTTTCACAGTCAACAACAATTCTTTTTACTAGCCTATAACTGCATTCATGTCATTGACCAAGGGAAAACAAGACAAAACAACAACGAGGAAAACAGCTCATGTCACTGCAGTAACTGATTCTTGCTTGTACTCTGAAGTTGTGTCCATTCATGGTACTGAAACTTTCTGAACAAAAGACATATTGGTAATTAACCAATTATTATATACGTGTTATATATCTTATAAAAGGAGAATTAGAGGATACTATGACTATATAAAAACTTATATCTACCTTAATTTTCTAGCTGTAAAGTATGTGCATACTCTTTCTGCCAATTATTACCATATCTTTTTCATCTCTTGCTATCAGTTACAACTTCTGGTCTAACCAGGAGTTGTGTTCTTTTGCTTTGTTCTTATTAATATATAAAATAGAATCATTTCCATTTATTAACATATTTCCTCCTATTTAAATATACATTTCCTTCTTAATATTGTGACTAATTGAGATCTTAAATATATTATGACCCTCTGCTTCATCCACTGCTTGCTGTGCTAGTTTAATTTGATTATAAGGGTTTCAGGTAGGCCTAGGTAAACACTCTTTAGACTTATTCCTTATTTTAATTTCACTTATGTTAGAAGTGTCTATTGTTGCTTATTTTTAAAAATTTTTGTTTAATACATTAATGATCATATGTTCATATTCTCACTAAGTCAATTAGACTACTTCCTCTCTTTATTAAATGGAATGTCCAATGTAGGGAAGCAGTAATCTTTTTTTTTATTGAAATATAGTTGATCTACAATATTATATTAGCTTCAGTTGCATGGCATAGTGATTCAATATTTTTATAGGTTATACTCCATTTAAAGTTTTAAAGAATGATGTCTACATTTCCCAGAGCTGTCAACATTTCCTTGTTGTTTATCTATTTTATAAATCGTAGTTTGTATCCCTGAATCCAATGCCTCTATCCTGCCCCTCCCCCTTCCCTCTCTCCACTGGTATCTGCTTATTTGTTTTCTATATCTGTTGAGTCTTTTTCTGTTTTTTATGTGCATTCATTTTTTTTTAGATTCCACATATAAGTGATAACATATAATATTTGTCTTCCTTTGTCTGACTTATTTCACTAAGCATATTAATCTCTAGGTCCATCCATGTTGTTGCAAATGACAGAATTTCATTCTTTTTTATGGCTGAGTTATATTCCATTATATATATACATACATATACACACAAACACACACCCCACATCTTTCTTAATTCATCTGTTGATGAACATTTGGGTTGCTTCTATATCTTAGCTATTGTAAATGATGCTGTTATGAACATTGGGGTGTATGTATTTTTCTGAATTAACATTTTATTTTTTTCAGCAATATACACAGCACTGGTATTGCTGAATAATATGGTAGTTCTAGGGCTTCCCTGGTGGCGCAGTGGTTGAGAGTCCGCCTGCTAATGCAGGGGACACGGGTTCGTGCCCCGGTCCGGGAGGATCCCACATGCCGTGGAGCAGGTGGGCCCATGAGCCATGGCTGCTGAGCCTGCGCGTCCGGAGCCTGTGCTCCACAATGGGAGAGGCCACAACAGTGAGAGGCCCGTGTACCGCAAAAAAAAAAAAAAAAAAAAAAAGAATCCTAATATAGTAGTTCTACTTTTAGTATTTTTAGGGACCTACATACTGTTTTCCACAGTGGGTGTACCAATTTATATTCCCACCAACAGTGTACAAGTGTTCCCTTTTCTCAATATCCTTTACAACATTTATGGTCTTTTTGATGATAGCCATTCTAACAGGTGTGAGGTGATATTTCATTGTGAATTTGATTTGCATTTCTCTAATAATTAGCAGTGTCAAGTATCTTTTCATGTGCCGGTTAGTCATTTGTATGTCTTCTTTGGAAATATCCTTCAGGTCTTCTGCCTATTTTTTAATCAGGTTGTTAATGTTTATTTTTTATTTATTTTGATTTTTTTTATATTGAATTGTCTGAGTTGTCTATATATAGCTTCTTTTTTTAATGCAATGTGCAAACTTTATTTAACAAAACACAGGTAAAGTCAAACAGGCACTTATATTAAGAGAAAAATAGACATATATGTATATGTATGTGTGTGTATAGATAGATAGATAGATAAGACCCCTTAGGGGTCATATCATTAGCAAATATTTTCTACCATTCAGTAAGTTGTCTTTTCATTTTGCGGATGGGTTCCTTTTCTGTGCAAGAGCTTTTAAGTATAATTAGGTCCCATTTGTTTATTTTTGCTTTTATTTATTTTGTTTTAGGAGTTGGATAAAAAAATATATTGCTCAGTTTTTTGTCAAAGTGTTCTCCCTATGTTTTCTTCCAGGAATTTTATAATTTCAGGTCTTACATTTAGATCTTTAATTAATTTTGAGTTTATTCTTATATATGATATGAAGAAATGTTCTAACTTCATTCTTTTACATATAGCTGTATGTATAAAAGAATGTATACATTCTTTTACACATAGCTGTCCAGTTTTCCAATACTTGCTTTGTTTGTTTAGGTGCTCCTAAAGATTAATGAGTGTAATATCCTTTTCTTGTATTGATCCTTTTATCATTATATAATGCCTTTCTTTGTCTTTTGCTATAGAGTTTGTTTTAAAGTCTATTTTGTTTGATATGTGTATTGCTACCCCCAGTTTTTTGTCACTTCCATTTACATGAAATCTATTTTTCCATCCCCAATTTTCAGTCTATGTGTGTCTTCAGCTCTGAAATGGGTCTCTTGTAAGCAACATATAGATAAATCTTGTTTCTTTTAAATCCAATCAGCCACCCTATGTCTTTTGATTGAAGCTTTTAGTCCATTGACATTTTAATTGATTATTGTTAAACATGTACTTATTGATGGTTTATTACTTGTTTTCTGTATGTTTTTGTAGTTCTCTGTTCATTTCTTCTTCTTTTTGTTTCTTCCCTAGTGGTTTGATGATTTTCATAAACAGTATGCTTGTGTTCCTCTTTTTTAGTATTTGTGTATCTATTGTAGGTTTTTGATTTTTGGTTACGTTGGGGTTCATATATGTTTGACCTACAATTACATCTACTTGTTTTAACCTAGTAGTCATTTAAGTTCAAACACATTCTAAAAGATCTACAGTATTCTTGCTTCTTGTCATACCCTTTTCTTTTCCACATAGAGAAGACTCGTTTAACATTTCTTTTAGGGTAGGTTTAGTATCAATGAATTCTTTTAGTTTTGTTTCTAAGAAAAGGTCTTTATCTCTCCTTAAATTCCAAATGATAATCTTCTTGAGTAGGGTATCCTAGGTTGCAAGTTTTTCCCTTTCAGCACTTTGAATATCTCATGCCACTCCCTTCTGACTTGAAAAATTTCTGCAGAAAAATCAGCTGATAGACTTATGGGGACCCGCTTGCATATGACTTTGTTTTTCTCTTGCAGCCTTTAGAATTTTCTTTTTATTTTTAACTTTTAACATTTTAATAATGATATGTCTTGGTGTGGGTCTTTTTGTATTCATCTTGTTTGGGTTATCTGTGGTTTCTGTACCTGGATATCTGTTTCCTTCTTCATGTTTGGGAAATTTTCTGCCATAATTTTATCAAACACATTTTTTACACGCTTCTCTCTCTCTGCTCCTTCTGGGACACCAATAATGTGAATGTTGGTATGCTTGAAGTTATCTCAGAGATCCCTTAAACTGTTCTCTCTCACTATTTTTTCTTTGTTTTCCTGTTTTCTAGTCTGATTGGGTGATTTCCATTATTCTCTCTTCCAGATCCTGTATGTGTTGTTCTGTATTACTTAGTCTTCTATTCATTCCTTCTATTGTGGTTTTCACTTTAGTTATTGTATTCTTCACTTCTGCTTGGTTCCTTTTTATATTTTCTAGTTTCTTGTTAAAATTCTCACTGTGTTAATCTATTCTTTTCCACAATTCAGTTACCATTCTTATTAGTAATGCTTTGAATTCTTTATCTGGTAAATTGTTTATTTCTGTTTTATTATATTTTTCAGGATTTTTCTCCTGTTCTTTCAATTGAGACCAGTTCTCTGTCTTCTCCTTTTGCTTAACTTTCTCTGTCTCTATGAATTTAGGTGAAATATTTACCTCTTGGGAACTTGAAGTGGTGCCCTTATGTGGGGGTGCCCATATATGTCCTGTGTGTGCCCCATGCCTTTGGTTGGAGAGCTGGATTTAATATGAACACAAGTCACATCTTTCCTTAGAATGTGCTGGCAGCTATCACCTGGGTAGGAGGTGGAGATTGAGATGGAGGAACTAGAGTTGGAGCTGGGTGCTTGGCACAGCTTCCTCTTTGCTCAGTGTCTTTCACCATCTTATTGGGAGCAGAGTCTGATCCCAAGTTGCTGGAACAGAAGACCTGAGGTTTGAATCTGAGCTGGGTCAGTCCCCTTTAAGTGTGTGTTCTCCCCTCTCCCATCTCTGGGATCCTTGACCCAAAGGGGAGCAGTGCTGAAGCAAGAGATGCCTGTGTGAGCTCTCCTGTGTGACTGGGTACAGGCTGAGGTGGATTGGCCACAAACAGAAGTCCAGGCTGTCGCCAATGTTCTGTCTGTGCAAGTGCCAGCAATGGCTGCCCCAGCACCGCTCAGATGCAGCCTCAGATCTGTGTCGCCTTTGTCCCTCACAGTCAATCACTATCCCCAGCCACTGACAGCCCTCCCTGTTGTGGAGCTATGCCACAGGGTAGGCAAGATCTGCGTGGGTTCTCAGCATGTACCTGGGTGGTTGGTCTCAGAGATTGGGACTGTCTCTGATGTGTTGTCTGAATAAGGGCCACCAATGTCCAACCCCACTACACTCAGATGTCACCCTGGTCTGAGTGACCTCTGAGTCCCATGGCTGGGCTCTCTCCCTGGTCATGGCCACTGTTTGTCTGGTGTAAAGGTGTGATATGAAGTAATCAGGGCTGGAGTGTTCACTTGGCTTAGGCTAGGCCACATGCCAGGGTGGTCATGGGATACAGGCAGCTGCTCAAGCAGCCCTCTTCACCCTGTTTTGGTAGCAAGCCAGCACAAGTGCACTCCTACAAGTGGCGAAGGTGTGATGTGAAGTGCACTCCTACAAGTGACGAAGCTGTGATGTGAAGTAAGCAGGGCTGGAGTGTTCACTCGGCTTAGGCTAAGCCACACACAAGGGTGGTCATGGGATACAGGCAGCTACTCAAGCAGCTCTCTTCACCCTGCTTTGGTAGCAAGCCAGAACATGTGCACTCCTGTATGTGGAGTCCAGGCTTCCCACAGCCCTCCTGTTAGACCCACCAGCCCCATAACTAGCCAAAGGGGCTCGTCTTCCCTCTGTCAGATCCCAGGGTTGGAGAGCCCATTATGTAGTATGAACCACCCACTCGCCTGGGGAGATCTTCATCCCTGTGATCTCCTTTTTCCTCTGAGTCCCTTCTCAGCATCACGGGGCCCAACCTTACCACTTCTCTTCCTTCCTACTCTATTCTCTGTTTATCTTTCTCACATACTTACTTGTACAGGAGTCTTTCTGACAGTTTCTAGTTAGTTTTATTTGAGAATTTTTCCACATGTGGATGGATTTTTGATGTATTCTTGGAGAAGGTGAGTTCTATATCCTCTTACTCCACCATCTATTTCAATTTCATAATCTTTTTAAAAGTATTCATATACACATTGACATAATGTTTTCAAAGTACCTACCATGTTCTTTGATGCCATTTATGTGCATAAGTGTCTGCACCACGAATTGTATATCTTTCCTTACTTTTAAATACTGACTCTTAATTGTGGTCTAATTGTTAGTTTGTATGAGAAATATGATACTGAGAATTTTTTTATTGAGTGTATTGAGTGTATATCACCAACATTTTAAATAATTCTTTCCACTTATAGGTGGTCAGTTTATTCTCTAACTCCATTTGCATTCTCACACATTCTTATCAAATTAAATTTGTTTGTAGCTGACTCATTCCATTTCTTTGGCTAGATCATCAACACAGGGTTAAGGCATACTTTGAACATTTGGCATAGTGCCAATCAATAAGTTTTCATCTACAAGGCTTTTTACCAACATTCACTTTGGAAGTGTGTGCTACTAAGATTATTTATTCATATCTGAATATAAAGCATAGAGTGACATAATCTATGTTGGAAAATTGCTAAAAAGACTAAACACTAAGTCTGATGAGCTAAAAAGATGTCACATAATGGAGAATAGAAAAATATTAATATAAATATAAATAAGGAAGTGTTTTTAAAGCATATAAACGATTACATTGTTCATTTTCTACTGTCTAAAATTATTATAAGAGCCTCGATCAAACTGAGGCTTTTTTTTTTTGATAATTTTCATGCAGACTAATTCTTGCTAATTGAAAGGAAAAGAATCCCAAGTAAAGTCAAGAACATATAAATCTGCTATAATTGATCTGATTGAGGCTATTTTGGGGAGATAATTTTTCTTGCATCTCTTGGATTTCTGAATGGTTTCGTTAACCGTGTTCTAGACTATGTTCCCAAGGATGTTTGTGTAACAAACAGTTTTGGATGATAAAGATGGTGAGTCCCTCCAGGGAAGAGAGTGGATTTATTTCCTAAAGAAGAAACTAAAAGTAATGTCTACAAAGTTTGTCAATAGCCTCCCTTATAAGATTGGGGGTTTCCTAACCTTGAGCTTCCTCTTCTGTGACACACTACTGTGTGTACAGAATCACGTAGACTTCTATGCTTAGACAACAGATCTTGGGCAGTAAGGGGAACTGATGTGAACTTGAAGCTCATGTTTCCTGCTGTGCCATGAGTAATAAATTCTTTTGTCTATGATCCAAGAGTCTTGTGGTTTCTGTCAATATCTATAAAACAGTGGCAGGCTAAATTATTAGCTTGTAAGTAGGCTAAAATATCTGACCCTTCACAGCTCCAGACAACTATAAACAGATATATTCTAAGAATCTCCTCTACTACATCAAAAATATATCTTGTCAGGACTTTTTCCAGAAGCAAAACTAAGTTATGAATAGAAATATGTCATCCTTCATTTAAAAAAAAATAAAAGGAAGAAAAGAAATAAAGGAAGAAAGGAAAAAATAATGAAATTAAAAGAAGAAAAAAAGAAAAAAGTGACTTTTCATTTGTTATTTAATCATTAAGTAAATCTAAGAAGCATCTACTCCATCCTAAGCATTCTTCAAGATAATACAGTAGGGAACAGAATGGACATGGTATCAAGTTTACATAAGGAAACATAACAAAAATCAACAGATGATGACATGTACCATGAAAGAAATGAAGGTGATTGGAGGGGATGTGATTAAGGGAGGGCTACATTAGACAGAGTGATAATAAATTCCTTCTTAACTCTGAGAGATTTAATCTGGGAGCATAGTTTAGTAAAAAAAGACCCTGGACTCCAGTGATGAATCTGATATTTATTAGTTGTGATATCTCTGCAAGGAGATAAAAACTGTCATACTGATTGATATCTTCTCTAATTGTAACACTGACACATTGTAAACATATTTTGATATTGTAGAACACATAATAAAAGTTTGAGTTTGCTAGTAATACTTATACTACCAGAATTCTGTTCACAGACTTTTTTTTTTCAAGTAAACTAAATGTTGACATGACCATCTTTTGTTTTTGCTTTTATGACTTGGATACTTTTTACAAGTATCAGTATGTTTTCCTCATGTCATAAGTTACTGTGGCCAAGTCAAGCTGTCTTTGATAAATAAGCTCTTGAAATGTCTCTGGATTATTGTTTTGTACATATTGTCTTAGAGTCATTCTCAGATGTAAGTGTGAGATTGTCCTAGAATGAACACTACCTTAGGATGAATCAAGGAAGCTAAAGAGCTTCTCCTTGTTCTAGATTAGACATTGTTTTATTTTCTGTTTTCTATTCCTCTTGAGAAAAGAACAAAAAAAAAGAGGAGGTTTAAATAATTGAATCTTTGCTAAGGGGAATTTGGGCTACACAGAAATTGTTTTCTGTATTATATGATTTAGAACTTTTGAAATAAAGATTTCTATTTAACAATACCAAAAGGTTCTTCTAAATTATTTTGAATATCCTCAAATCACAAAACCATAAATGCATAAACCTCCTAGTCTCATGTTCAAATCCAAAGACCTATTTCTTTTAAATTAAATACAATTTGAATTTTCATTCTTGATCATAAAGAAGATTATTAGAGAGGAAAAACCTGCATGTTTAATTTTGGATTTAATAAACAATGTGATATTATAGATTCAAAATTGATATGTTATAGGTTAAAATTTTAAAGTTTACATAGAATTTATTCCTTTTTGAAAATACAAATTTAATTTACTCATATTACAGATAAGGATAATACAACAAAATTAAATAAATAAACAATTTTCTAATGACCACATGACTAGTAAAGTTAAAGTGAGATCTGTAAGTTTGGCCTTCTTTCTTCTTGTCCAAAGCCATTCTTATCGGTCCTTCTTTCACTGATATATTTGTATTTCATACATCAGAATCATCTCCAGTGCTTGTTGAAAATTCAGATTTCTAGGACTCCAAGAGATATGTTGACTCTGAATTTATATAATAAGACTTAGAAAGATGCATTTTGATAAACTTTTTTTCAGTACCTTATGTGTACTCGGAATGTGTACAACCACTGAATTGATTAATTAAGCTTTATTCAGGAACTTTTGTGTACTTGGAATGAGTACAACCACTGAATTAATACAATAAAAATGAAATGTCTGGGCTATTACTATTATCTGAAATTGTAATTTATATAAATAAAATAATGAATACATAAACAATTGAGTGTTCTTTTTGAATTCATTGGTAAACTTCTCTTTATCTTGCAATTAAAATTATTTTTTAGTCAATAACTTTGCTGCCAAGGTCCATAGAAAATGGCAAATGGAATGAAATGTGTATACACACACAAACACACATACACACACACACCCTTGAAGAGCTCAAATAATAAGATTCTACATAGTGATAAATAAAAAGTTATAAATAGTTAATAATTATATAAAAGAAAGTAATTGGGCTTCCCTGGTGGCGCAGTGGTTGAGAGTCCGCCTGCTGATGCAAGGGACGCGGGTTTGTGCCCCAGTCTGGGAAGATCCCACATGCCGCAGAGTGGCTGGGCCTGTGAGCCATGGCCGCTGAGCCTGCGCGTCAGGAGCCTGTGCTCCACAACGGGAGAGGCCACAACAGTGAGAGGCCCGCATACCACTAAAAAAAAAAAAAAAAAAAGAAAGAAAGTAATTGATAATCATTTATTTTAAAAGTTATACTCTGTTTATCATTTTTTTTTGTATTTTATTCCTTAATCAGCTTCTAGAAACTTCTTTTGAAACTCAAAGCCAAAGGTTCTCTGTGGCTTCTCTTTATACTCTCTTCTCTGGGACAATGACCCTCAGCCTGTTGGGTTTTTTTTTATTTTTTTCTTTTATTTTTTAAATGACATAATTTCTATGCAGTGAATTTCCAGTAAAAATGTTTGTTTATAGTTGGATAAATTAGCTTAGTTTTAATAATGAAAATGAAGCTAAAATTATTGAGATGGAATATGTCAGATAATATTTTTAAAACAATAGCTTGGTTCATAAGGAACAAAGTGTAACTCTGTGAAGTTAAATCATTATATTCCTGATAGTTTTAATTGCAAAATTATGAGAAGAAGGAAAGTTATTGTCATAATGGGAACTTTAACAGAAGAAATAGCAAAAGAATTACCTAAAGCTAGTTGACAAAGATAGTCAGGGTAATAATTGCAGCTGTAAAGACTAGTTTTGAAAAGAAAGCCAAGAACTAGAATTCTACACCTTGGCCAAGTTGTTCAGTTGTTATAAGTCGTTTTTGCTCCCGTAAATTGGGGTAATGTCATAATATTCACAAATATTTATAGGGAGTATGTGTTAGGTACTATCCTATTTGGTAGGGATATACTAGAGGAAAAACTATGATGAATATAAAGTCTTTAGAAATTCCAGGTATATAGAAAGCACTCAGTAAATCATGTTAAAGATTATGCAAATGACAAATAAAAATTAAATATGCATAAATAGTAAGAAAGGGCTCCCTAGAGGTAGTATATATCCACATAGAGATTTATAGTACAGGGAAAGAAGGCAGGGACATAATGAGCTGAAATGGGGTTCTGAGAAATAGGTTATTTTATATAAGAACCCCCTGTAGTATGTACAGGGTAGAATGGGGAGAAAATTAAGAAGAGCAGATCTAGCCTTTCTCAAAATTTATAATTAAAGCTATCATGTCCTAAAATATCTATATGCATTTATGTGTTTGTGTGTGTGTGTGTGTGTGTGTGTGTGTGTTTCAGGATGGGCAAAGGATGTGAGGCAGAGCAAGATTCAGAAAGAGGCTGTGGTCATGAATGGAGACTGAGTAAGGCAGGTAACCAGTTAGTCCATGGACTAGAGATCACGGCAGAAAGCAAAATCTGAAAGAGCAAATCACACGGAGGTTTTGGGTTTTCTGTGACTCGAGGGATACATAGGAGCCCAAAGGTTACCCCTAAGGTCTTTGATCTTGACCTTGGTATTGGTTGGCAGGTGTTGGAGGAGGTCATCGAGAGGACATGAGCTTGGATTGACCCAAGACATGGACTCAGGTAAATGGAGGCTCCTCACTCACTCCCCCATCCTTGGAATGTGCATTCTGCCCACCATTCCTACAGTAGAAGCGGTTCCAGGAAGAGAGCCTTGAGAGGCTAAGGTGTTGTTAAGACCATTTGGACTGAATATGTGACAGAACCTAGCTGAGGCCTCTGTATAAACTTAAAATTTTGGCGGGCAGTGTGGAGACCTACTCATCTTGTGGTGCCCAAGACAAGCCATGTGTATAAGTTCCTTTGCTTATTAAACATGCTGCTTGTCAATCTGGAGTGTTTGGCTTCTTTATTCTGTCTCTACTTGCCTTCCATATACTGGGGCCAGTTTCAAATTTTACCCTTGAACACCCCAGTTTGGGAACCAACAGTGGGAGAAAAATCTTAATCTGAACTGTGGAGAATAGAGGGACTGGAATTTTGCAAGTATTTCCAATGTGAATGGATTCTCAGGGGACTCCATTTCAAGTGGACACTCTTCAAGGACTGAGATCGATTTGGATCAGGGTGTTTCTCTCAATAGACTCAACTTAAGGCATTAGGAAGATTACAAAAGATCCTATTAATTTGCCAGTTTGTTATTTAAAGACACAGTTATTACATATTTATTGGCACTTTATTATCTTTCTCCATAATGATAGCTTTTCTCTTACTCCTTTTGTACAACAAATTGGAATGTAAAAAAAAAAAAAAAAAGAACCATAGGTGTCTTTACACTAATTTAGGAGACTTTATTCCTGATAGATGATGTTTCCTGAGGTAGAGAATGGTGGGTACTGAGGTGTGAATGTTGCTTCTACTATTCCTTCTCCTCATCAATTAGTGGTTAATGTGTCTTCACACTTTACAGCAAAATACACAATTTAATAATCAGGGTAACATCTAGTTCATATAATGATTAACTTATGAAATAGAAAAGAGGTATTTTAGAGAAACAGGCAGAATTTGACAGGAGGGAACATATAGCATCATACTATTATATAAAAAAGATTCAGAGTAAGGATGCAAGCGAAATTGCAGAGGCTAATTGGTGTCATTCCTTTGTTTTACCAGCCATCCCTCTATGTCCACATTCTTACAAAATCCAAGTTAGACTGAGTGCTTTATAGCACCCTGAAATTCAAAGATAGCTTTTATGTATCTGTGTTATAGTAAAAACCATCATAGCAGGAACTGTTTCTGTCATTTTTTTTTCTTGTATCCCTAGTGCCTAGACAAGTGCCTTAAAATCAAAGAGGCTCAGTAAATATTTGTTCATTGATAAAATAATCTCAGTCAAAAATACACAACTTTTATTATTTTCAGTTTGCCATCTGCTTATTTAATCTGTGCTTCTTACCTCTTGAGAGGGAGTTTGGAAAGAAATAAGATATGCTAATCATTTCCCTCTCTGTGTTTAGAGGTAGGTTCTGAACCAAATTTGAATCTCACAATCCTTTGCTACTCTTACTAAGTCCAAGCTTGTACTGCTTGCCACATAACAGGCCAATAAATCTAGAGATGAGCTGTTGGGTCAAGGAATAATGACTTTATTTAGAAGGCCAGAAGACCAAGAAGATGGTGGACTAGTGTTCCAAAGAACCATCTTGCCCAGGTTTGGGTGTTAGGTTCTTTTATCGAACAAAAAGTGGGAGGTGAGGATGTAAAGTAAAAATGCAGTAAGTTGTTTCAAATATTTCCTTGTTCTGGCCAGAATCTGGAGGGGATGTGTTAATTTCTTCTTTTCTTCAGCCATTCACAGGTGGGCCTGGTCAGGATGTTTCCTTGAGCTTAAACAAAGTAATTTTAGCTTAACACTCAGGCATGGGAGGCAGGGTTCCTGGAGATGGGCCATTGTGTATTCTCTAAGCTATAGGCAACATCCCTTTATTGATTAACTAGTAGTAAAAGCAATAGAGCACAAAGGTTAAAGTAAAATAAACAGATCCACTATGGAGTCAGATTTGTTCTTTTCTATTATACCAGGAGTGTTGCTTGTCCTATCCCCAACATGAAGGAAAAATTCCACCAATAACTATGGTGATGGTGAATGTTTGGATGTGACTTCCAGATTAAGTACAATCTCATCCATGTAGTACGTTTTCATGTTGGGAGGATTGTTACTCTTTTCCTGGGATTTCTAGAATCACTTCCGATATGTATCTGCCAAACACTAAATAGATGGAATATTTTATGTGTTTCCCTGTTTTTAAAGTTTTTTATTAGAGTCAATAACCTTTTCAAAACTGAATATCAAAGAGCATTTCATCTGTGGGAGAGGAATTTTTCACATGCTTTCATACACTAAAAATATAAACTTAAGCTGTGGTGTAATAATGATGTGTACTGTATCATGTTGTGTATTACTATTCTGGGATATATGCACATTTGCCTGAGGGTGTATATAAGATGATTAGTATAAAAACATAAGCAAACTGAGCATGTGACACCAAAGCATAAATGAAAAAAAACATTTAATCAAATGTTTTTCACTTGACATACTACTTTGAACACTCTGTTTAGGTGACAATCACACCTAAAGAGATTTTACTGGAAAGTGATTTTACTGGCAGCAAATTCCAAAAGTAATTGTGTGGGCTGCTTAGAGCAGTCACTGGTCCCCTTCCTGATTAGACTGCTGATGAGAAGTCTCAGGTACCTTGTTCTCTCCTACAAGCCATTTCCTTTTAACTCCCTGTCAGTTCAGAGAAATTCATATGATTTGATCCACTTTTGAATATGAATAAACTCTTCATAATCTTTAGTGAGATTCATATTAAGTCAGAACTCTCTATAAGGATTTTTCTTTTCTTTTTGTCATACAAGATCTTTTTGTCTTACAAGAGTTTTAACCCTTAAAACTCACTTTCTCACTGAATTCTTAACTCTGGTGTAATCATCACAAATATTTTTTGAGCATTTGAAAAGTGTGAGCAAAATTTAAAATGTCTTATTTATAATTTGCCTTAGATGCCACTGGGAAAGCTTTAATTATGAAAGCTAATAATTTTGTATATTAAGAAACAAAAATGTATGTGTATGGGTAAGTGAAAGTTTTAATTGGGAAAACATTTTCATTTGTTGCTGTGTGAGGACTACTTTCAATTCCATTTAACATATATCTCTTAGAACTTTCAGAACTAAATAGTTAATAATTGTACTTATGGTTACCCGGCCAAGAAGGAACTAGTTACTACTGATAATTTTAAAGTTTGAAAATGACGTGTCATAATCTATTGTCAAGAATGGAATGATTGACATTTGTTTGCTGATACTGTCATTATCAGAACGTTATTTGAAAGAGCAGTGATTGTGCCTAAAGCTAAGTGTCCACATACAAATTTTAAACCCAACTGGTTGGCAATGGGAAACTTAATCTTCACCCTCAGATGAGACCCCAAGGTAAAACAAAACCATATAATGCTTCCAATCGTTTTCTCTAGTTTGATACTCAAGAACTAGGAATTCTAAGATCTTTATTGGGCTCAGAACACAGAGCTGTTTGAACATATTGATAAAGTTGCCACTGTAGAGTCTCAATAAGGAGCTAGAATATTTTATTTTAAAATTTATTTTAAAGGGTACATGAGAACAAAATTAAGAGAAACCTGTCAAATGCTAAAATGATTAAATTAATCTCTTTCAAGTGGGGTTTTCTTTCATATTATCTATCATTAAGCACTTTATATGCATATTCTCACTTAATGATTTGAACAGTAATAACTATAATAGTTATACATACAGCATTTCACATAGTATTTTCACTGTAATATTCAATGTAATAAAAATATATTAAGATGTAGGGGAAAAATGATTAAAAATTCCCAAATTTCAAGACTTTAACAACTTAACCTCAGAGATATATATGTAAATATACACATATAATACAACTTGGTAAATGTCATGATAGTGCCATGAGAGCATAAGTGGAGAGATGACTTAATTATTTCTGGAGAATATTATTTATTTTATGTGATAATAATATGATAGATATTCCCCAAACTTCATTCAGGGGCTTTTCTACATAATATCCTCTTTTTTTCTCATGACTTTAAATGTTGTCTAGACACTAATTCTATCATATCAGCACTAAAACATGGTTAAGTCTCTCTCTTCCTAAAACCCAGACACATACACACACAAGTAACTTAAACCCAAGCTCTTGTTCAGCTACTTTGGTATTTCTTTCATGCCCACTTCTTCTTATTATTATTGATAACCATACTTTCCCCATTTTTCACATCACTCATTCACTCATAAAACCACTCACCATGACTTTTGCTGCGCAACATGTCAGGAAGTTAAAGCCCTCACAAAAAACAAAACAAACAAACAAAAACAACAACAACAAAGGAGCTGTGAAAGGATAAACAAATTGTCCAAAGTCAAATCAATAGTAGAAGATAACTGGGGTCTCTGGATTCCAAAGTAGCCTCAGAAATTACTTTATGCATTAAATCAAAAAATTCATATTTTAATGTCAATCTATTGAAGTTAAATAAATGGAAAATCATTTGCTTGTTTTCAACACATAGCTCTTTGTTTCTGCTCACTGACATACAAACTCATACATGTAGAAAAATTTGTATGCTTTTAAATTCTAGAAATATTGATAACATAAAACATACCAGGGACCTTCAAGATGGTGGTGGAGTAAGACGTGGAGATCACCTTCCTCCCCACAAATACATCAGAAATACATCTACATGTGGAACAACTCCTACAGAACACCTACTGAAGGATGGCAGAAGACCTCAGAATTCCCAAAAGGTAAGAAAACCCCACATACATGGGTAAGGCAAAAGAAAAAAGAAAACACAGAGACAAAAGAATAGGGATGGGACCTGCACCTCTGGGAGGGAGCTGTGAAGGAGGAAAAGTTTCCAAACACTAGGAAGCCCCTTCATAGAGTGTGTGGGAGGGAAGCTTCAGAGCCAGGGAGGAAAGTGCAACAACAGGGGTGTGGAGGGCAAAGTGGAGAGATTCCTGAGCAAAGAATCAGTGCCGACCAGCACTCACCAGCCTGAGAGGCTTGTCTGCTCAACTGCTGGGACTGGTGGGGGCTGGGAGTTGAGGCTCGGGTTTCAGAGATCAGACCCCACGGAGAGGGCTGGGGCTGGCTGCAGGAACACAGTCAGAAAGGGGCTAGAGGGCCACAGCTAGCCGGGAGGGAGTCCAGAAAAACTTCTGGACCTGCCTAAGAGGCAAGAGACCACTGTTTCAGGGTGTGCGAGGAGAGGGAATTCAGAGCACCATTTAAACGAGCTCCAGAGAAGTGTGTGAGTGGCGGCTGGCAGTGTGGACATGAGTGACGGGCATGAAATGCTAAAGCTGCTGCTGCAGCCACCAAGAATCCTGTGTACAAGCACAGGTCACTATCAACATCCCCCAAGGAGCCTGTGCAGTCTGCACTGCCAGGGTCCTGTGATACAGGGACAAGTTTCCCAGGAGAACACAAGGCATGCCTCAGACTGTTACAACAACAAGCTGGCCTCTGCTGCTGAGGGCTTGCCCCACATTACAATTATAACTACTGTACACACTCCTCCTTGGGCAGGAGTGAGCCAGAAACTCCTAATCAGCCACTGCTTTAACCCCATTCTGTCTGGGTGGGAACATATGCTTAAGGGTGAATACACAAAGAGGTGGGGCCAAAACCAAAGCTGATCCCAGGAGGTGACTGAACAAAGAAGACAAAGGGAAATTTCTCTGTGCAGCCGAAGGAGCAGTGGATTAAATCCACACAATCAATTTGATGTACCCTGCATCTGTGGAATACCAGAATAGACAACAAATCATCCCATAATTGAGGTGGTGGACATTGGCAGCAACTGTAGACTTGGGGATTGCAGTTTGTGACAGATTTGTTTCTGATTTTTATGATTACCTTAGTTTAGTGTTTAGTGTTTCTTATCATTGGTGGCTTTGTTAATTTGATTGGTTGTACTCTTCTTTCTTTAATTATTTAAAGAAATTGTTTTATTTTAAAAATTTATTGTTTAACTTATTTTTCTTTCTCTCTTTTTCTGCCTTTTCTTTCTTTCTTTCTTTCTTTTTTTTTTTTTTTTTTTTTTTGCAGTACGCAGCCCTCTCACTGTTGTGGCCTCTCCTGTTGTGGAGCACAGGCTCCGGACACACAGGCTCAGCAGCCATAGCTCATGGGCCCAGCCGCTCCACAGCATGTGGGATCATCCTGGACCAGGGCATGAACCTGTGTACCCTGCATTGGCAGGTGGACACTTAACCACTGTACCACCAGGGAAGCCCTTTTCTGCCTTTTCTTATGAGCTGTGTGACTGACAGAATCTTGCTCCTCTAGCCTTGTGTCTGGCCTGAGCTTCTGAGGTGGGAGAGCTGAATTCAGGACATTGGACCACTAGAAACCTTCCAGCCCCACATAATATCAATCAGCAAGAGTTCTCTCAGATATCTCCATCTCAATGCTAAGACCCAGCTCCACTTAAAAACCAGCCACCTACAGTGATGGACACCCTATGCCAAACAACTATCAAGACAGGAACACAACCCCACCCAGTAGCAGAGAGGCTGCCTAAAATCATAAAAAGTTCACAGATATCCCCAAAGACACCAACAGATGCAACCCTGCCCAGCAGAAAGAAAAGATACAGCACCACCCACCAGAACACTGGCACCAGTCCCCTCCACCAGGAAGTCTACACAAGCCACTGAATGAAACTTACCCACTGGGGGAAGATACAAAACACAAAAAGGGAACTATGAACAGCAGCCTGCAAAAAGGAGACCCCAAACACAGTAACTTAAGCAAAATGAGAAGACAGAGGAACACACAGCAGATGAAGAAATAAGGTCAGACAAAACAAATGAGGAGGAAATAGGCAGTCTACTTGAAAAAGAATTCAGAGAAATGATAATAAAGATGATCCAAAATATTGGAAATAGAATGGAGAAAATACAAGAAATGATTAACAAGGACCTAGAAGAACTGAAGAGCAAACAAACAATGATGAACAACACAATAAATGAAATTAAAAAATATCTAGAAGGAATCAACAGCAGAGTAACTGAGGCAGAAGAACAGATAAGTGACCAGGAAGATAAAATAGCAGAAATAACTACCACAGAGCAGAATAAAGAAAAAATAATGCAGTGAATGAGGACAGTCTCACAGACCTTTGAGACAGCATTAAATGCACCAACATTCAAATTATAGGGGTACCAGAAAAAGAAGAGAAAAAGAAAAGGTCTGAGAAAATATTTGAAGAGATTATGTTTGAAAAATTCCCTAACATGGAAACGGAAAGAGTCAATCAAATTCAGGAACTGCAGAGAGTCCATACAGGATAAATCCAAGGAAAAACATGCCAAGACATATATTAATCAAACTATTAAAAATTAAATACAAAGAAAAAATAATAAAAGCAGCAAGGGAAAAACAACAAATAATATACAAGGGAAACCCCATAAGGTTAACAGCTGATCTTTCAGCAGAAAATCTGCAAGGCAGAAGGGAGTGGCAAGACGTATTTAAAGTTATGAAAGGGAAGAACCTACAACACAGACTACACTACCTAGCAAGGATATGATTCAGATTCGACAGAGAAATTAAACCTTTACTGACCAAGCAAAAGCTAAGAGAATTCAGCACCTCCAAACAAGCTTTACAACTAATGCTAAACGAAGTTCTCTAGGCAGGAAATGCAAGAGAAGAAAAGACCTACAATAACAAACCCAAAACAATTAAGAAAATGGTAATAGGAACATACATATTGATAATTACCGTAAATGTAAATGGATTAAATGATCCAACCAAAAGACGGACTGGCTGAATGGATATAAAAACAAGACCTGGGGCTTCCCTGGTGGCGCAGTGGTTGAGAGTCTGCCTGCCGATGCAGGGGATGCGGGTTCATGCCCCGGTCCAGGAAGATCCCACATGCCACGGAGCGGCTGGGCCCGTGAGCCATGCCGCTGAGCCTGCGCATCCGGAGCCTGTGCATCCGGAGCCTGTGCTCCGCAATGGGAGATGCCACAACAGGGAGAGGCCCTCATACCGCAAATAGAAAAAAACAAACAAACAAAAAAACAAGACCTGTATATATGCTGTCTACAAGAGACCTCTTCAGACCTAGGGACAAATAAAGACTGAAAGTGAGGGACGGAAAAAAATATTCCATGCAAATGGAAATCAAAAGAAAGCTGGAGTAGCAATCCTCATATCAGAAAAATAGTCTTTAAAATAAAGACTATTACAAGACACAAGAAAGGACACTATGTAATAATCAAGGGATCCATCCAAGAAGAAGACATAACCATTGTAAATGTCTTTGCAACCAACATATAAGCACCTCAATACATAAGGTAAATGCTAACAGCCATATAAGGGGAAATCCACAGTAACACAATCATAGTAGGGGACTTTAACACCCTACTTTCACCAATGGACAGATCATCCAGAATGAAAATAAATAAGAAAACACAAGCTTTAAATGATGCATTAAACAAGAAAGACTTAATTGATATTTATAGTACATTCCATCCCAAAACAACAGAATACACTTTCTCCTCAAGTGCTCATGGAACATTCTCCAGGATAGATCATATCTTGGGTCACAAATCAAGCCTTGGTAAATGTAAGAAAATTGAAATTTTATCAACTATCTTTTCCGAGCACAGTGCTATGAGACTAGATATCAGTTACAGGAAAAAATCTGTAAAAAATACAAACACATGGAGGCGAAACAATACACTACTTAATAAACAAGAGATCATTGAAGAAATCAGAGGAAATGAAAAAAAATGCCTAGAAACAAATGAAAATGAATACACAAAGACCCAAAACCTATGGGATGCAGCAAAAGCAGTTCTAAGAGGGAAGTTTATAGAAAAATAATCCTACCTCATGAAACAAGAAACACCTGAAATAAACAACCCAAACATACACCTAAAACAATTAGAGACAGAAGAACAAAAAACCACAAAGTTACTGGAAGGAAAGAAATCATAGAGATCAGATCAGAAATAAATGAAAAAGTAATGAAGGAAACAATAGCAAAGATCAATAAAACTAAAAGCTGGTTCTTTGAGAAGATAAACAAAATTGATAAACCATTAGCCAGAGTCATCAAGAAGAAAAGGGTGAAGACTCAAATCGATAGAAATAGAAATGAAAGAGAAGTGACAACTGACACTTCAGAAATAAAAAGGATTATGAGAGATTACTACAAGCAACTATGTGTGAATAAAGTGGACAACCTTAAAGAAATTGACATATTCTTAGAAAAGAACAACCTTCCAAGACTGAACCAGGAAGGAATAGAAAATATAAACAGACCAATCACAAGCACTGAAACTGAAACTGTGATTAAAATTCTTCCAACAAACAAAGCCCAGGACCAGCTGGCTTCACAGGAGAATTCTATCAAACATTTAGGGAAGAGATAACACCTATCCTTCTCAAACTCTTCCAAAATATAGCAGAGGGAGGAACACTCCCAAACTCATTCTACGAGGCCACAAGCACTCTGATAGCAAAAGCAGACAAAGATGCCACTAAGAAAGAAAACTACAGGTCAATATCATTGATGAACATAGATGCAAAAATCCTCAAATAAATACTAGCTAACAGAATCCAACAGCCGAACAATAGGTCATACACCATGATCAAGTGCGGTTTACCCCAGGAATGCTAGGAGTCTTCAATATACACAAATCAATCAATGTGATACACCTTATTAACAAATTGAGGGAGAAAAAACATATGATCATCTGAACAGAGGCAGAAAAAGCTTTTGAAAAAATTCAACAGCAATTTATGATAAAAACCCTCCAGAAAGCAGGCATGAGGGGAACCTACCACAACATAATAAAGGCCACATATGACTAACCCACAGCCAACATTGTTCTCAATGGTGAAAACAGAAATCATTTCCTCTAAGATCAAGAACAAAACAAGGTTGCCCACTCTCACCACTATTATTCAACATAGTTTTGCAAGTTTTAGCCACAGGAATTGGAGAAGAAAAAATAAATAAATGGAATCCAAATCAGAAAAGAAGTAAAACTGTCACTGTTTGCAGATGACATGATGATTTACATAGAGAATCCTAAAGATTCTACGAGAAAACAACTAGATCTAATCAATGAATTTGGTAAAGTAGCAGGATACAAAATTAATGCACAGAAATCTCTTGCATTCCTATACATTTATGGTGAAAATCTGAAAAAGAAATTAAGGAAACACTCCCTTTTAACATTACAACACAAAGAATAAAATACCTAGCAATAAACCCACCTAAGGAGAGAAAAGCCTGTATGCAGAAAGCTATAAGACACTGATGAAAGAAATTAAAGATGATATAAAGAGACGGAGAGACATAACATGTTCTTGGATTGGAAGAATCAACATTGTGAAAATGACTCTACTACCCAAAGCAATCTACAGATCCAATGCAATCCCTATCAAACTACCAATGGCATTTTTTCACAGAAGTAGAAAAAATTTTTCACAATTTGTATGGAAACACAAAAGACCCCAAATAGCAAATGCAATCTTGCCAAATAAAAACAGAGCTGGAAGAATCAGACTCCCTGACTTGAAACTATGCTACAAAGCTGCAATAATCAAGACAGTATGGTGCTGGCACAAATATAGAAGTATAGATCAATGGAACAGGATAGAAAGCCCAGAGATAAACCCATGCACATATGGTCATCTTATCTTTGGCAAAGGAGGAATGAATATAGAGTGGAGAAAAGACAGCCCCTTCAAATGTGGTGCTCAGAAAACTGGACAGCTACGTGTAAAAGAATGAAATTAGAACACTTCCTAACACTGAATACAAAAATAAACTCAAAATGGATTAAAGACCTAAATGTAAGGCCAGACACTGAAAAACTCTTAGAGGAAATCATAGGCAGCACACTCTAAGACATAAACCACATCAAGATCTTTGACCCACTTCCTAGATAAATGGAAATAAAACAAAAATAAACAAATAGGACCTAATGAAACTTAACTGCTTTCGCCCAGCAAAGGAAACCATAAAAAGATGAAAAGACAACCCTCAGAATGGGAGAACATATTTGCAAATGAAACAACTGACAAAGGATTAATGTCCAAAATATACAAGGAACTCATGCAGCTCAATATCAAAAAAAACAACCCAATCCAAAAATGGGCAGAAGAGCTAAATCGACATTTCTCCAAAGAAGATATACAGATTGCTAACAATCACATGAAAGGATCACTAATAATTAGAGAAATGCAAATCAAAACTACAATGAGGTATCACCCCACACAGGTCAGAATGGCCATCTTCAAAATTCTAGAAACAGTAAATGCTGGAGAGTATGTAGAGAAAAAGGAACCCTCTTGCACTCTTGTTGGGAATGTAAATTGATACAGCCACTATGCAGAACAGTATGGAGATTTCTTAAAAAACAAAATAAGGAACTACCATATGATCCAGAAATTCCACACCAGGACATATATCCTGAGAAAACCATAATTCAAAAAGAGACATGTACCACAATGTTCATTGCAGCACTATTTGCAAGACCCAGGACATGGAAGCAACCTAAGTGTCCATCAACAGATGAATGGATAAAGAAGATGTGTTACATATATACAGTGGAATATTACTCAGCCATAAAAGGAAACAAAATTGAGTTATTTGTATTGAGGTGGATGGACCTAGAGTCTGTCATACAGAGTGAAGTAAGTCAGAAAGAAAAAACAAATACCTTATACTAACACATATATATGGAATCTAACATATATATGATGAACTTAGGGGTAGGATATGAATAAATGTGGAGATGTAGAGGAGAATGGACTTTAGGACACGAGGATGGGGAAAGGTAAGCTGGGACAAAGTGAGAGAGTGACATGGACATATATACACTACCAAATGTAAAATAGATAGCTAGTGGGAAGCAGATGCATTACAGACGGAGATCAGCTCATGCTTTTTGACAACCTAGAGGGCTGGGGTAGGGAGGGTGGGAGTGAGACACAAGAGGGAGGGAGGACATATGGGGATATATGTATACGTATAGCTGATTCACTTTGTTACAGAGCAGAAACTAACACAACATTGCAAAGCAATTATACTCCAATAAAGTTGTTAAAAAATAAAATAAAACATGTCAGTATTCCTGTATAAATCTGTCCATTACTTTACGTTACCCTTCAATGCAGGTACATTGCTTGCAGTGATGTCACGACTATGTTTCTCATGGCTCTGACTGCTCTGTGATCTCGTCTCAGGCCACAAGAAGAAGAGAGGGAATACAAGGTGAGTTCTATGGTATGTGGAGCCTGAACTGACTCTGTGTGGCGGCCACTTCTGAGCCTCTGTGGTCACACAAAGAGCCACTGAGGAAGCAAGCTTACACAACAAATTGTAGAAAGGAGGAAGTGACTCAGATACTAGGATTTCAAGGAACTCTGTGTATCCAGTATTCTGTTTTGATATGTCAATGAACTTGTAATAGAAGGCTTCCGGATTCATTGAATATGGTTCAAGAATAGTGCTGATGCCGTGAGACTGCACCTACCACTTCTAACGGGAGGTCAAGTTCTAACATAGTAAACATTCAATAAACATTTTTTTTTGAAAATGAATAAACAAATGAATTAATAAAAATTTACTGACACCCTTTGAAATAAGTTCAGTTAATTTGGGTGATCACAAAAAGTAGGGTTATTGGGAGTTATTTTAGTTGTATTTAAATGTGTTTCACTGGTCGAGACCCAATTTTGGATTCTGTTTATTATTTTTTAATAGCTTGGAAAGAATTATTATGGGTTGCTTTGGGATTTACCATTAAGTAAAGAATGCTGATGAGACAACTCTAAAAATTACAATAAATTATCTAAAGTAGAAGAGACACTTTACAAAATAATCTATTAAGGTAAATAATTTATGCTTTAGTATTTTTTTTCTTTAATATCCATAATAGAAGCTTCGTTTGAAAGCACGGAGCTATTTAAAGTTAGGTGTATTCAGCTTGGGTTTCTTCTGTGACCTTTCCTTGATATTACATCCTTAGTTTGGAATGAGGTTTTAAATAGGAGTTGGAAAGAGAGATATTATCAAGTATGCAGAGACACCATCAGTGCAATTGTCCCACAGGTAAGATTGACAGCTGAAAGGAAGGGTGAATAAATGATAATTTTTCATTTGAACCTGTCTACTTTTCTCAAACTATTTCATTGAGAGTAAGATAATAAATATTAAGACATTTCTATTTAAGAAGACACATTTTCTATGATTTGTGTTCATTACTAAAATGATTGTCAAATACAGTAACAAAAATAGATGGTACTGAAGGGTAAATACATATGAAACTTGTTTGTAAAGGTAAGAAAAGAGATAGAAAAGGATAAACAGCATCCCTAGAAAAGATGGATTTAAAAGTTAGAGCAGGGCTTCCCTGGTGGCGCAGTGGTTGAGAGTCCACCTGCTGATGCAGGGGACATGGGCTCGTGCCCTGGTCTGGGAAGATCCTACATGCCACAGAGTGGCTAGGCCCGTGAGCAACGGCCGCTGAGCCTCCGCATCCAGAGCCTTTGCTCTGCAACGGGAGAGGCCACAACAGTGAGAGGCCCGCATACCGCAAATAAATAATAATAATAAAATAAAATTTAGAGCAATTAATTTGATAATGGCAGTTTGAATGAGATTTTGGAGGGTCTCTTTGTTTTTTGTTTACCTTAGCCTAGCTTATCTACATGGTATATTAGAATACCTTTGGATTCACTTTGTATAGAAAATAATAATTTCTCAATTACTGTAGAAATATATCCTAACTTTTATATGCTTTAAATAAATATATTTTAAAATCTCATGTAGTTAAAATTAACTGTCTGATTATACTTTATCATCCTAATCAGAATTGCTAAATTCTGCTAATATTTTAAAGTATCCATTCATTACAAGTTCATATTTTACTTATTATGATTCAGATTAGAAAAATAGTTATAGTGAGATAATGTAGGAACTGGATATTTGCTCAACAGCACAATTTATAGGGTACTCTTCTCATATACTTGCCTTCTTATTCCAGAACAACCTTGTGAACTTGGGCATTGTTTTGCAAAAAAAAAGAAAACTGAATGTCATAATAAGTAAGAAGAAAAGAAACTAGACATAGAATTGAGATCTTCTGGCTTTGGAGGTCACGGATTTTCAACTATAAGAAGTTGGAAAGGATCCTTAATATACATGTCCTTGATGGTCAATAAATGAAAGTTTAGTTTATAGTTCTGCCACAAATTAACCACACGCCCTTTAAGAGGATACAGTAATTAACCTCCTTAAACAGTGGATTCTTCACTTGTAAAATAATAAGATTAATTTGAATATCCTACCATCTCCAAAATGATTCCATGTGCTTGGGACCCTACCATCCTCATGTACCACTATTTGGTGGGAGGACATTAAACAGAGCAGGACATTTCCCTACTTAAGTTTGGAACCAACTCAATCAAGTAGGGTAAATGAATAACAAAATGCCATCTTTATTATTTGTGAAGCTTATATTGGAGAATGTGGTTTATATTTGTGGGAAAATAGACCCAAGTGAACATTCCAAGATATGATAGATTTATCTACCAGTAGCCACACTGAATTGAACCAGCCTTCCCCATTTTCAGAAGCAGAATCTGTCCCTATATTATTTATGCCATTGAGAGACAATGCAAAACATGTCTTCTCTTCTCAAGGGCCAGTTTCTAAGGGAAAAGAAAATGGAATAAGGGGTAAAGCCCTAGATGATTGGAGATTCACTTTCATACTCAGCAACTAGATAACTCCCTCTTCCTCTGAAGGAGAGAAGTGAATTGTAAGAGTAAAGCCAGAGATCCTAGGACAATTTATGTTCCTCCTCTTGAAATATCAAGAGTAAAGAAGTGTTTTCCACTTAATATTTTGCTTAATTGGACCTTAAATTATACATATAATTCAAACCTAAATAATCCTATACTCGAATTCCCAGAAGAGAACAAAAAAACAGTGACTTTAAAAAAAAATCTGACTAAGTGTCCTTGCTTAACCTATTTACTTCTTGTGGTTTAGCTTTATTCTATAGCCATTTTGATTAAATGCTAAATAGTCAAGGACCCTCTTTCGTTTGAAATACATTTTTTTCTTCACCATAATTAGCTAACCTCTTCGTTGTAAGGGGTCAATTTCATCACATTTATGGTGTTCGAATATCTTCTTTTGTGTTTATCAGATTTCAGAGGTTAATAGATTTACTAGATTTGTAGAGAATATTTTTTTCATTTTTTAATCTTTTTTATTGAAGTGTACTTGATGTATATTATATAAATACAGGTATATGGTGTAGTGACTCAAAATTTTTAAAGGTTGTACTCCATACTTATTATAAATACTATATTCCCCATCTCGTACAATATATAATTGTAGCTTATTTTATACATAATAGTGTGTACCTCTTAATCCCCTATGCCTAATTGCCCCTCTCCTTTCCCTCTCACCACTGGTAAACACTAGTTTGTTCTCTGTGTCTGTGAATCTGCTTCTTTTTTGTTTTATTCACTAGTTTGTTATATATTTTTTAGATTCCATATATAAGTAAAAATAGATTTTTATAGATTTTATAGATTTTTCTTTATGTGTATGTTAAATGCTTCATTTTTGAATATGGAGATATATTATAGGTTTCAAGTAAAAATATAAAAGTTCTATCTCCCTGATCAATTATGATTCCTTTCTAAGCTGTGGAAGATATCTCACAACTTACTCAGAGCTTAACATTAACTGGTCTTTTTATAGATCAAAATCTAAGATGTAGGTAATTGCTTTATTATTTATTAGGACTTCAGAATACAATTCACAATACAAAGCTGGGAGCTGAAATAATATCCTGCACATTTGTTGTCCTCTGATATTAACCTTTAAAATCTCATAATCTTCTTGCTAATGTGAGACAACAGAAAGCTATTCCCTCTGAAAACTTCTAGCTACTTAAAAAATTTAAAATATATGAGTGGTAGAGTAAATCAAGAAAAAAAGAATTAAGAGGATCAAGAAATAACTAGGGATTTGAGGAGAATAATTATACTTCCATAAACATAGTGGTAAGCAGGCCTCTCACTGTTGCAGCCTCTCCCATTGTGGAGCACAGGCTCCGGACTTGCAGGCTCAGTGGCCATGGCTCATGGGCTTAGCCGCTCCACGGAATGTGGGATCTTCCTGGACCAGGGCACGAACCCGTGTCCCCTGCATTGGCAGGTGGACTCTCAACCACTGTGCCACCAGGGAAGCCCCATAAATATATTTCAATTTGAGAGTAGAGAAAAAAATTATGAATCACAAAGAAATGATTTGCTAAGAATATACATATTTTTCTATATTTATTGATCATACATAATTAATCACTGTGCCTGGCACTGGGTTTAATATGTATAAAATATGGTCTCTTACTTCAAGATAGAGGAGACGGACACTTTAAATAACAATTTTATACAGTGATTGCAAATTCCTAACAGGAGTACTCGGAATGTTATTGGACTCAGGAGAGAGATACTTATTCTCTCTGATGTGTCAAGGTAAGCAAAAAGAGGGGAAAATTCAATCAAGATTTGCTAGAATATATATATATATATATATATATATATATATATATATATATATATATATATATATATATATATAATGAGATTCAAAGAAACCTAAAGAATGTTTTTCTGGACTAGCTGACTAGATAGAGAACATTTTAAATACATTCAACAATGAGTAACCAATGGTACAAGTTAACTAATTAGAGTATTTTAACATCAGGCATTAAAAACAAATAAGGTCTACTTAACAAGCATGGGTTCAAAAAAGGAAAAAAATAATAGAATATCAATCATCTTTGTCCACCTACTCCCCCATTCAGTTGAGCTATTCTATTTCTTTGTGGTATGGTTAGTAATGAATATGATATAAATGATCATACATGAACCATAGTTTCAAAGCACTGAATCTTATTTTCAGTAACTTAGTCTATAGATCGATTTTGGGAAAATTGATGTCTTAACTACATGAGTCTCCAATTTTTTAAATAAGGTATACCCCTCTACTTATTTAGATTTTCAAATATATTTTCTCAGAAATATTTGTAGTTTTAATGGAGAAGGCTCAACATCTTTTTTAAATTAACTTTATACTTCAAATATTATATCATTACAAACTTATACTGTTTTATAGTACAGACTCATATGGCTTTATCAGATATATAACAATGCAAACTCCAGTTAAAAATCCTGAACTGGTATTAAAATATTTGGATATGAATGCAATACAATAAAGTTTTAAAATAATACATTTTTCTAACAAAATTTATAAATAAAACTAATTAGAAATATCTAAATATACTTAAGAACCCATAAACTGACCACAAATAAATCATGACAGGATGTCATTGGAAGAACAATGACATCAAGTGTTGTGTTCTTTTTTTTTTGATGTGTTCTTTTAACCTTATAGTTCTTAAGCTTTATCTGTAAAAAAAAAAAAAAACAAATCAGTTTTTTCTCAACAACAACAAAAAAAAACCATTGAGATAAATATAACTCAGTAGTAAAATAAATATTTTCACTTTTCCTTTTAAAAGTATTTAACTGTTTAGAGATATTTCACTTTCTTCCTTTGATTTCCATTTAGAGTGTTTAAGGAGTTTTAAACTGAAGTATTTACATTTCTAAGCTTCCAAACTTTATATAAAGCAGTTGTCATTTTAAAATCAATTATGCTTTATATCACTCACATATACTTGTTTGTTATTGTCTTACTCAGTTAAATTTAGAAGTACTTAGTCTCAAGACTATTAGAATCAAAAGCACTAACATTTTCTTTTGGCTTCTTTTATTTTTTCCCTCTTTTTTTCAGACAGGCAATTGAAAAACAGAGTTAGAAGAGGGGAAATTTCATATTCTCACATGGTTCATTAAATAGCTAACATTTTAGATTTATGTATGAAACAGAAGGTTTCTGAAATAATTTAATTTTATAGACTAGATAAAATTTATAATATATAATAGCCATAAAGCCAGATTTTACACACAGAGGTAACCAAACACACACACACACACACACACACACACACACACATCTATACTCTATACACACATCGTCACCATAACGACTGCCACCACCATTTTTCTTTGTAAATATAAATACAGCTCAGTATTCTAGATATTTAATGATTTCAGAGAATAAGTTTACACGAATATTGGCTTTAATGCTGCTTATATTAGAACTCATGTTCTGAAGGAATGGAGTAAGCCAAAGTTAGCAGCCTGCTACTATTTAATCTCTCAACCAGACTGTGGACTTCACTCTACACGTCTGACCTTTTGTCTCATATGTTACATCTACAATTAATATGGTTCAGTGCCCCTCTTGTCAGGAGCTGCTAATGAGATTTCAAGCCATCTTTAAAACCAGCTTAAAAGCATTAGTGTCATTTGATGGCATTTTTTGATCTGCTTTAGTATTATGCATGTTAAAGGAACACACAAATTGATGTTTGGCACAGATGTCAATCAGGCATCTGACGTATTGCTCCTGTTAAATTTTAATGTATTCTTTATATGATTTGTGGCTGGTGAAGTTTCCTTAGACTAAGGGTGTTCTCTTTATAACTGTTGTTTCTGTTTGTTTTTTGATGTTTACATCAGTCTCATTCTTAAAACTTTAAGATACCTTTCCTTCATATCAAGTGTCAGAATCATTTTGAACTATCCCTAAACCAAATATTATAGTAATGTCAGAACTAGACAGTATCTGGCAAATAATATGAATTTTCAGGAACCTTAATGTATTCACATATTTGTAGTTTACCAAGTCAATAAAATGTATTATATTCTATAATTTGTAAACTATAATGAATGTGTAATTCTAGAAAATATAATGCTGTTTGATATATGAAAAAGATCTCATGAGAAAGGAAAAATTATTTGTTCAGTATGTTTTTCAGACATTAGGTAAATATTTACAAAAATGAAATACAAATTGTTTTCCTTATCAGATTGGCAAAGAGGATGCAAAGGAACAATTCTCCCATCCAATTTTAACAAAAACATATTTGATATAAAGATTTTAAGATTGAAATTTTGTAATATATATGAAAAAACTAGAAGGTTTTATTAATCTCTCAATAATATGTTCCTCTTCAATTAGTACATACTAAATAAATAATGAAGTTGAAATGACTTATGCACATGTACTGTATTGAAGGATTATTTTAAATAACAAAATATTAGAGGCGACTTTATTGTTCAAAGAAAAGGTCATAGTTATATAAGACTGTACATATCTAATGGGTACTGTTCTGTAGTCAGGAAAAACATGGTTCAATATTTTAAAAATAATGGGAACAAATGATTAAATATTTGAAAGCCAAAAGACAACAATTCAAAACTATAAATTCAGTGAAATGAGTTTACTTGGAGAAATGTTAGATAGCTAGAGAGACAAGCAACAAACAGGTAAACCTGCCATTAATTGTGGTTATTTATCACAGTTGGAATTATGAGGGATTTCCATTTTTCTGTGATTATTGGGTATACATTTTCTTTAGTATGTATGGATATATTCAATAATTGGGAAGATAATGTATGTTAGATTAAGAAAAACCAAACAAATGCAAAACTACCTGAACAACTCGCCTATTTTAGAGTCAGTTCTTCTATGGTTATTTGATACTTCTAGCTGTTAATATTTATCCTGGCAGAATTGGCTGGTATTAAAGTGAACTCTTTTTGCCAAAATGTGATTTGGTTCCGTCACTCCTTAAAAGCCTACTTATGCTACATCTCTTATTTTGTAAGTTATCTGTTTTTTTTTTCTTTTTTTATAGTCAACATTTTAGGAATGAATCCATAATATGATTCATTTGTAGACAGAATAAACTTTGCAAAGATATAATACTGTAAGGATAATACACCTGTATTTTTTAACACAACTGAGAACTATAATTGACAAAAGTAATCACATATTTTTGTATAAAAATACCAAAATTGGTTCTTAATTAGATGTTGTAAATATAGCAAAGGGTTTTCTGTGGATAATACAACCCATAGTTAGTAGCAAAGAGCACATACAGCTTTAATCTACCTGATGATACAGCCTCAAGCAGGGGTGGGCAAACTATGGTCATTGACCACATCTAGCCATCACCTATTTTTCTATAGCTCAAGAGGGAAAAACAGCTTTTATATTTTTAAATCCTTGAAAAATAAATCAAAGAAGAATAGTCATCTTGTGACACGTGAGAATGATATGAAGTTCAAATTTTATTGTCCATAAATAAAGTTTTATTGAAATACAGCTGTTCTCAATATGTACGTATTTTCTATGACAGCTTTGTCTCTACAACTGAAGAGCTGAGTAAGACATGACCCTTATGTCCTGAAATTCTGGACATTTTCACTACCTATTCCTTTATAAGAACAGTTTTTTGATCCTTGCAACTAAAGTGTATTGCATATGTAATAGATATTGATTCCACAAGAAATGAATGATAATTCTGGCTACAGTGTTCTTGATGTCCCACTTGCTTTTTCTCATGACATTGACATCTGTGTCCTGCCCTTGTTATTAAGTCTTTGTCTCTTATATACACTTATGGGGCAATATTTGAAAGGAAATAAACATTTTAACCTGTTTCTTGAGAGTGTTGCAGCCTCTCAGCTGAAGCTGTGTGGTGTTGCAGTCTTCCATGTTTCTAACTAAAGCCCTCTAGTCAAAATAGTGTTATTGTCACAGTTGTGATTTTTTTCTGGCTAAAATAGCTTCTGACAGATCAATGGCAATATGAGATGAGTTTTTAAGTATCTTGGATAAAATGAGTCTTTTATGTTTGGCGTATTAATTTCAAACAGTTCACTGTCCCTTGTCATGTATCATGGAAATTTCCCTTGAAAGCTTGGTCAGTAGGTGTTATTGTTTGACCCCTGCATGACTAATATTGTTGCTTTTACCTGTCTATTGTGCACACCAAATTTTATTTTTTTCACAAACATTGTTTTCAGAAAAAACAGTTCTAACGAGACATATTCAGAGGTTTACTATGCTCTGCCAGAAACCTTAAAAGCGAAACTCAACTACACGTAGTGTAACATAAGAACAAATATTGATAGAAATATCTGGGTATGCAAGTGAATACAAATGAATCAATGTTATTTTGCTATCTGCACTCAAAATCTTTATAAGACTTAGAGAATTTGACTATTTTCTTTTCTAGGAGCTGTGTGTGTGTGTGTCTTTGTCATACACATAATCTATATGTATATGACAAGTCAAAATCAACATATTGTTATCTTCTTATTGACTGATGAAGCTTTTAAGGTGAAATGCCACTGTGACAGAAAAGCCACTGTTATCTGAGAGAAATTTTATGTTTTACAGTTTCTTACCCAAACTTATGTGCACTTATGTTACATTTCAGAAAAAGTTTTCCTTTTAATTTACTATAGTAAACTTCCCATAACATCAAAAACACATCTTGTTTTTGGTCTAGTTTTCATAGTATTTTTCCTAACATGATAATTACATAATTATATTAAAATGTTTCTTAGAATAATTTATTAAAATATTTCTTTGTGAAGAAACCAGGGTATAACAAGATCCATTCAACATTCCTAATCCTTGTATGTTTTAACTTATGGAAATTCATGTGGTTTTAATACTTGGATTCTGAAAACCAATCACAAATAATATATCCATGTTTTCTTAAGTGATTAAGAAATTAAATATTTTATTTATATTTTATATTTGAATATCCTGGCAGCCACTATGATTAAACATATATTTCAGGTAAATAATGAATATTTTAACATTTGCAATAGAATGTTTATTCTGTTCAAAATGTAGCCTTCGTATCCCTGAACATTTGAAACCTGATTATTTTCTTGCAATTATTGTTTTTATCCCATAAATATTGTAGGGGCTAGTTTGTAAAAGTAATATTTTCATGGTGTTAGTTTTTCTTTTAGTTTCTATGGGTTTTCTCAGAAATTTTACTATAAACAGTGTATTTATTCAGAAAATCCCATAGCTCAAGATCTGGCTAAATACAGTTTGTGACAGCTCCCTGTCCTGTATCCACAACTTTTTATACAATTACTATTTACTATTTATGAGGTCTCCTAATCAGAAAGGGTAACTGTGTGACCCATACTGTTCAGATTATTGTAATATAAACCACTTAACTTAAAAGAGATGTGTCATAGGTTTCTGGGGGTCTCATTTCAATAATTAGGCATCTTAAACTCATTATACCTTTGGGAATGATATCACCCTCAATTAACATTAATTCTCAGTGACATATGATGTTTTATTGGCAGTCAAGAATCCAAGAGAAATATGAGCTTTGATATATTAGTAATGTAAACAATCATTGTAGGACTTATGCTTTTGGGAAGATAGAGAGTAGACTTACTTCTCCTTACTCTTGTAGTTCGTTTTTTCAATTGTTTGTTTTAATTTACTTAACATTTGTAAAGTAACATGAAAGAATGGAATCTCTGTTTTCTTTCCCTTATTCCATGTTTGTTTTCTGGTCACTTACTATAAAACTACATTTCTGGGACAATCCAGTAATGATGGATGAGATAGAGTTTTAAAGCTGGAGCTATGATTTTTTTTCCCTTTGATCAAATAATATATTGGGGGGGGGAGATTTCTGTGGATCTGATCCAGTAGAGACTTATTAGAATGCATTACCAACCTTTGAAACCCTTGGCATAGATTAAATTTGTCACCAGGTGGACCTGGTATAATTCTAGTCCTATATAACACCTGCTTGAGGGGCGCCTTGGTATGGAGTGAGCCAGAACTAACATCTGATCTGGCTCTGCATCATTGCTAAATACCAGGTATTCATAGCCCCAGTATCTACTAGGAAGAGAGCAGTGAATATTATAAAGAGAACATCAGACCCCCAAATTAGCACCTTTATAAATATACAACTGTTAAGCTTTTATTGCAGTTCACATTCACATACACACATATGTATATATGTGTATAACACATATGTAGCTTATACATAATCTTCTGCAAAAACTTCATTGATCCTTCATGTTACTCATATATACATACACATGTATATATATATTTAATTGTCAGTACTAATTCTGAGAAGACAAATACCATATGATATCACTTATATGTGTAATCTGAAATATGACACAAATTAACTTATCTATGAAACAGAAACAGACTCACAGACATAGAGAGTAAACTGTGCTTGCCAAGGGGGAGAGGGGTGAGGGAGGACGGAGTGGGAGTTTGGGGTTAGCAGATACAAACTATTATATATAGAATGGATAAAGAACAATGTCCTACTGTATAGCACAGGGTACTCTATTCAACATCCTGTGAAAAGCCATAATGGAAAAGACGATAAAAATTTATATATATATATATATATATATATATATATATATATATATATATATATATATATATATATATATATATATATATATATAACTGAATCACTTTGCTGTATAGCAGAAATTAACACAACTTTGTAAATCAACTGTATTTCAATTAAAAAAAAACTAATTCTAAGCACGTTAAAATCAGTCTTCCTTTACCCTATCAAATTCTGACACAAAAAAAGACTTGTTTATTTGCAGATGTTCTACAGTACTTATTAGTTACCAAAATCACAGATCAGAAAATCAAGGCTAAAGGAAGTAAAAGTGTGGCCTAAAGTCTAACCTACTGTCCTCACTGACTTTCACATCCTCTCAAGACTTCTACCTGTATTTCCAAATCTCATTACTCACATAAACTTCCAAAATTTGCTTCACCCAACATGGAGGTTCAAAGATTTTTAAGGTAAACTCGACATCCCTTGAAACAAGAAAAATTCCTGCAGTCATTTAAACTAGTTGTAACCTAAAAAAAATAAAAAATACTGTGTTCTGAAAAGATGTACAAATTAGTGTAAATATACTCATAGAGCCACATAAATTGTCCTATGTGATGAGTGCTGTTCTACTAAGACAAACAAGAGCATCTTGGAACTTTAGCAGTCAGAGACACAACAACTAAAGAAATGTTGCCTTTTTATTTTTTACCTTCATCTGGATTTTTGTAGATAGCCATCTGTTTACATTTACCTTTCTTATTTCAAAGAAAATAAATACTTTTGTCATCCAATATCATGTTACTTCCATCCAGAGTTTCAATAGACCCTTTCATCTGATCGTGGCTTTTGAAGAAATCACATGTCTAGTCAAATGCTCCAGCCCTTTCGGAAATAGTTTCAGAGTCTTTGTAAATGTCAAAGGAGACCCACAAATCTCAAACAGTTGCCAAAACCAGAATATATCTTAATGTCACACTGATGCTTAGCACAAGCCTACCATACAGGGCTTTTGTGTAAGTGTCAAATTCTGTCAGGCTCATCTTAAAGAAACATAGTATTTTAGGAAAGGGTTCAAGAAGTTTAGAGTGAAATCATATTCATGTTTTGCATGGGTCTACAGTTAATGCAGTTGACCATCATCAGGTTGAATAGAGGCATGTTCCTGCATTTCAATTTACAGTCAAGTTCTTAAATTATTTTACTTTTCTCCACTAAGCTATGATTAACAACATTTGGATCCTCTATACTTAAGTAACAGCTATTTCTATTTTATTTTAAGTCACTGATGTTTTTTGACATTTTACTTAGTGGCATGGGTTAATTTCAAATTCATCAAGAGATTTCCATGACTGGGATACATTAGGAAATTATAGTAACAAGTTAGTATTTCTAATAAAATCTAGGGACCCTGTTATTACTCCCTAGCCTGAAATGACAAATTTAACCCATGACACAATTTTACTACTTAGATATACGGAATTTCACAAGAAAACATAAGAATCCACTCTAATAGTTTGTTATTTGAATACCAGAAAATATATGTTCTTGGGAAACACTTTTATTTATTTATTTTTAAATAAGGTATTACTTTGGGCCACACATATTTTCTCTTTCTTGAAAGTTTTATTTAATTGGATTTTATAAGGTTTTTTTTGGTGTAAGTATTTATTAAAATAACATGGCTTTTGGAAAGGCCATATTTTATATAGGTAGTACTTTGGTTATTTCTTTTGATTTTTTATTACTACTAGCTATTACAGAATATCTCAAATTTACATTCTGGATTTTAATACTTTTTATTTTTCTTTTTTTACGGTATGCAGGCCTCTCACTGTTGTGGCCTCTCCCATTGCAGAGCACAGGCTCCAAACGTGCAGGCTCAGCGGCCATGGCTCACCGGCCCAGTCGCTCCGCGGCATGTGGGATACTCCCGGACTGGGGCATGAACCCGTGTCCCCTACATCGGCAGTCGGACTCTCAACCACTGCGCCACCAGGGAAGCCCCTGGATTTTAATACTTTTCATTGTCTATTTCTTTTATATATTCTATTTTCTAAATTTTCAACTAGATGCTTTCTAAAATAAAACAATTTCATACAGTTTTAAAACGAAAACTTGCATTTCCCCCCATCTAACTCATTGTTAATGTTGTACTCTCTAACAAAGATGTCTTTCAAGCCTTCACATTCCTATTTCCATCTACACAAACTTTTGTCTTCCCCTAAGACTAGTCATAAATTCTCTTCTGCAAGAACTTACTTGATCCTTCAGGTTCCATATAACCTCTTTCTTTAGAATGAATGTCCACATGATTCCTCCCTTAGGATTAAATCTGATCTTCCCTTTTCTGTAGGGCAGGAACCAATTCTTGGATAAAGAAGGTGTGGTATGTGTGTGTGTACATATATACACATGCACAGATACACCAATGGAACATTACTCAGGCATTAAAAAAATGAAATATTGCCATTTGCAACAACATGGATGGCCCTGGAGGGAATTATTATAAGTGAAATAAGTCAGACAGAGAAAGATAGATACTGTGTGTTTTCACTTATATTTGGAATGTAAAAAACAAAACAAATAGAACAAAACAGAAACAGACTCACAGATACAGAAAACAAACTAGTGGTTGCCAGAGTAGAGGCAGTGGGGAGGCAAAATAGGTGAAAGAGATTAAGTCATACAAACTACCAGTTATAAAATAAATAAGCCACAGGGATGTAATGTACAGGATAAGGAATATAGTCATTAGTATTATAACAAGTTTGTAGAGTGTGTAATCTATGAAAATATTGAATCAATATGTTATACACATAAAACTAATATATTTTCACATAAAACTAATATAATATTGTAAGTCAATTATAGATCAATAAAAATAAAACAAAATTGTGTTTTATTACAAAGATGTTGGACCACTAAAGGCAATGAAACAAAGAGCTTATATGGCTCATGATGTTTATCTAAGAGACATTTTGGTAAACTTAACCAAGAGAAAGAAAGGAATAGCAAGAGTAACACAATATAGAGTTATAAAGAGAAACAAAGTAGCAAGAGGAATGATGGCTGTAACCTCACACCTTTTCCTTGTACTGATTCAACCATTTATTGCTCTGCTATTAGATAAAGCTTGAGAAATGAACCAGAAATTGTCTCCCTGATAGATAATTGTCTTGACAGATACATAATAAGGATAGAAATAAGGTCAAACTACCCAGTTACGGAGAGTAACACTGGCACACAAGCAAGCATGCACACACACACATGCACACACTCCAACAGATTTACTTGACAAGTCAGAAAAATAAAATTGAGAAGTAGTCTAAGCATGATAAAGATAATTTTTGGAAAAAATATAATTTTTCATAAATTCCTGCTTAAAAATAAAAGATAGCCATATAATTTGTGTTCCAGAAACTACATACTTAAACCAAATTGGCTTAGGGAAATAGTACTCTTTTATATGAATTTTTGTTTCTCTTATTCAGTGTGGTTAAGGAGCACATTCTCTCAACCAATAGTCCTGAATTGTTGGAGCATTTCCAGAATCCTGGGGGAGGAGAAGTAACTCTTCTCCTTGATTGGAAAGCTGATAAAATCCAACTCAAGCTTCCCAATTAATTGCTAATTGAATTTGAATTTGTCTGACTTCCTTATGAAACCTAGGAGGATGTGGTGAGATCATTAAAAGTGAAAGAACAGTAGTTGTGAATTCTTCTAAGATTTAAAGCTATTGGTCCAAATCTTGAGATGATCTTAATAACAAGGATTGCAGAAATGATTGTCTATACAAAGTCTTTGAGAACTTCTGCCTCAAAAGTGATCCTAATTCCTAATTGGAGTAAGTCAGTCAGAGATCCTGCATTCAGTGTTTTGGCCTGAAGGATTAAAAACAGCTCCAAAATGTTTGTTAGTTGGCTTACAGTAACATGGACACAAGGGTAGCCTACACTAAATGATGTTGAAGTGCCAGAACTCCCTTATTATACTATACAAGAAGGCCTCCAAAAACTTAGGAAATTGGAATATTACAGTCGATTTATCTTGCAAGTCCTGTTCACTCAATCTGTAAGTTTCCAGAGGACACACATTTTACCATGACTCTGAGAAATACATTTGCAATCCTAGAATGCTTGAAGTGTCCTATGGTTGCTTATCTCTGTTGATCAGAAATTAGAATGAGAACTGTTACTGTCAAACCTGGATCCCTAATGCAATGGGGATAATGAGATCCCAGGTTATCAGGGGCCAAGTGGCATCGTTTCATCAGCAAAGAAAGGTGAACGCATCTGCCATAACCCACAGCAGAGACAAATCAGTTGTCAGAATAGTCTGACTCACAGAGACCTATGGAAGTGATCAGATGATCATAATGTCTATAGGATATAAATATCAATAGGTAGTCAGTCTATTAAATTCTTACTTGACTTGTACGAAGTTCTAGATCTAGTGAACATAAGTTTAATTTGAATAACCAAAGCAGTCACAACCTCTCAATGAGTTCCCCAGACTTGAGCTAGTTTACAGACTCAGACCACCTTTAATATGGGGGCATATTGGGGCAGCTGGATTTCCTTGAGAAAAGTAACTATTACACTGGTAAAAATTTATACTATTAGTCTTTCTTTCAGCCTTTCCCAAAAAGACCTAGACCCATGTACCAGGCTGACTGTGCATTGGTTAAAGGGAAATAATCAGATTTGGGGGGAGTTACTGAACACTGGCTCTGAACTAACACTAATTCCTGAAGGCTCAAAACATCACTATGGTTCCCCAGTCAGAGTAGGGGCTTAAAGAGGTCAAGTGATTGATGCAGTTTTACATAAGATACATCTCAGAGTGATCCCAGTGGTTCTCCAAGCACATCCACTACATTTTTTAATCTATAAATGGAATAAAAAAATGCTGAGCAACTGGCAGAATCCCCACTTTGGCACCCTGACCTATGGAATTCGATCTCTTTTAGTAGGAAAGAACAAGTGGAAAAAAACTACAACTGCCTTTACCTACCAAAATATTAACCAAAATCGATGCCACATTCCTGGAGGGATTGCAGAAATTAGTGTCACCATTAAGGACTTGAAAGATACAAGGATGGTGATTTCCACCACATCTCCACTCAACTTGCCAATTTGACTTGCACAGAAAACATGTGGATCTTGAAGAATGACAAAAGAGTATGGTAAACAATCATGTGGTGATTCAAATTGCATTCACCATACCAGATGGTTCTATTGTTTGAACAAATTAACACACCCTAGGTACATGGTAGGCAGCAATTGATCATGTTTTCCTTTTTCTTTTTCTTTTTTTTTTTTTTGTATACCTTTTAGTACCAGAAACTTTTTATTTTCAGCTGACAAATCAGTAATACAACTTACCTGTTCTATCTCATGCATATATCAACTATCTAGCCCCCTGTCACAACTTAGTGCAAAGGAAATTTGGTTGTCTTTCCTTTCAACAAGATATTGTGGTGGTCCATTATATTATGCTAATTGGGTTGGTGAGTACTAAGTAGCAATTAGTTTAGATGTATTGGTAAGACATTCGTGTGTCAAGGGTAGAAAATAAATCCCCTCATAATTCAAGGGGCTACCATCTCACCAAAATTTCTAAGAGTCTAGTGGTCTGAAGCTTGTTGCGTATCCCTTCTAAGGTGAAGGGTAAGTTGTTGCATCTGGTCCTTCCTAAAACCAAAAGAGAATGACGCCCAAACTGCTAGTTTTTCAGTGTCCCAGATTAAGACAAAACTCTGCAGCAGTTCTAGGCTGCCATGCAAACTGCATGTGATTCATGTAACTCAGTTACTAAAATAAGTTAATATTTGACGGCAATCATAAAGATATAACTACTTCTAAATCTTTTTAATATTCAATTAATTATGGATTTTCTTCTGGTGCAAGTCTATTTATATTTAATGCTTTTCTATCTATTTAAAGAGACGATTAAAAATGTAAATTGATACTATATGTGTTGCTTTTATTTGTGCGTATGGTAACTCATAACAGGCAAGTGACCTCATGTTTTTTATAACCAAACAAAAATGAATGGCAGTTGCTTTTTGCCTTGCTAGTTAAAATTTTAAAATGTACAATTTGTTGAAATACCACTTTCTTTTTCTTGTAATGGTCTTGATAAGAAGATGTTCATGACTTTGAAAATGCCCTTTTCTGGCAGTCAGCCTTTCTTGCAGCATTATTGTTTGCTGGCATTAAACAACATGATCAGAGGCCATTTTAAAGTCCAGGAACAAATCTATTTGAGGCAGAGTCTCACTATGTAATAATTATTCCCTTGGATAGGTAAGTAATCTTTATTATTTCATAAATTCTGCTTAGTTTAAAGCATAGACTTACTTATGTATATTACATCACTGTAGATAATATTTTGTATAAAATTTCCCCAAAAGAAGTTTGATGTATCTCATAATTTCTAGTAATCTAATACATTAACATTGCAGTCACTCTGACATGTTACAGTGGATTGTGGTAGAGAGAGAAAAAAACTGAAAGGAAAATCACACACAAATATTATATATTTCATATAGAGGAGTTCAACAGATAAAGATTAAATTTATTTTAACAAGGAGATTCATGAAATTTGATAACTACTACATTTGTGTTTCAAGTAAGTTCAGTATTAATTTTTTTTTACCTTTTCTTTAGGACTTTGGGACAGGATCCAACATTTCAACTCTTAAGTTTAGATAGCATATTATTTATATTAGCATTAGAGTAAGTTTTCTTAGTGATTAAAAGCATTGTTACTTTTTCATTTTGGAAGTTACTACCTAGGCATGCTTCAGGCTTTGTCTTGAAATGATGTGTTAAATATGAAATATGAAGACAAATGTAAAGATCTTCAAACCATTTTTATTTACTTATAAATACCAGGAAATACTTGATGGCATTTATTCATAATATACAGTACACAATAGTTCGATCTTTACATACATGTTCCACTGCTATTGTTAAAACCTTATTATTTTACATTATCTACCAAATCTGATTTCTAATTGCTTCACATGGAAATAAATATAATTGGTGTCAATAAGGGTGATATGGATGGAAATAAATATATAAAGAAGAAGTATCATGACATATTTACAGGCCTTTTCTTGCTACCATGTATCTCCCATTGTGCTTTTTTGACTGAATTTAATTATGTAGTGTAAAGAAGCTAGAGAAAGTAATAAGCCTTCTTAGATAAAATAAATAAATAAATAAAGAAGCTTTATCTTAATCTCTCTACATGCATGCACTCATAGGGATGGTAGTAACATTTGTTTTAAAACATGTTAACTGACCCAACTTTAAATTATATATATTGAGGTCTGTACCTCAAATGGGGCTACAATTCTCCCTAACAATCATATTTTCATTCCCATTTCCTTTCAGTCTCTCTGCTTTCCTAGAAATTATTTCACACTTTACCATCTCTTTTATTACTCAACATCTCTGCTCCCATCGTTATTCTCAGCTGACAAATTTGCACCCTACTTTAAGAAAATAATTTGAAATGACTCCTTCTTTCACCTCTATCTCAATCCATATACATTGCCGTGCCCGTTGTTGCTAAGAAAGTGTCCACTCTCCAATCGACATACACAAGAGTTCGGTGGACACTCCACACAACCTCACTCTTTTTTGTTTTTAAAGTCCCTTTTAACTTCCACGATGGTGTCTATGTGGTGTGTGTGTGTGTGCATGTGTGTGCTCATGTGTAAGTTGGTGAAAGAGAGAAGTAATTGCGGAAGTAAAGAGAGAGGAGTGGTGCTGTCCCCGTTTACTGTATCAGAAATGCTGGAAAGAGAATAGCACTGAGTGACATGTACAACTGGCCAGAGTCATTAAGAAAAGTCTTAAAAGAAGTGAGGAGGAGGAGAGTGAAGGGAAAACCATAATTTATAGTAACCGTATTGCTGTCCCAATTTGTCAAATATTTTTTCTTTACTAAGATCTTCCTCATCCTTCTGGAATAATTAATATTCCAGATGGAAATTAGCATGCAGGAAGGAATTGAGGTGGTAAACAGAACTGCAACCAAGTTAGGTGATCTTTCATATGAAAGGTAGGAGGAAGTGACAGACTGCTATCACCATTATTACAACTTGGAATTACTAAAATGGTTTGATGACAGTTAAATAATCTCAATATTTTATGTCCATCAAAATAAAATCAAGGAATATTATTTCCTTTAAAATTAAAGGCACTGATACTGTACAGTATATCCATTCAAATGTCTAATTTTGAACTAAAAATGAATTACATCATTAACTTTGAGTTTTCAAAAATCAAGATTAATTCAAAACCACAAACATTCAAGAAGAAGTTCTGATGCCAATCTAAGAAAACACAAGAGAATTTTTAAATGTATATGAATTTCTCACCAAACTATGGATTAGTTTTCCTGTTGCTGTTTGAATCCCATCTGTAAACAATGTGAGGAAATATAGCTGCTGTCAAATTAAATAGTTTTTGTACTGATTTGTGTCTTTATTTCACCAGGGAAGTGATAGAGAGATTTAAAAAAAAAAAGGAGAACTTAAACAGATGTCATTGAGAGTGACCAACTTCTACAACCCAAGGAAGAGTTCATAAAACTAGTAAAACAAAATTAGAGTATTTTATCTTTCTTTGGCTAAATCATTACATGGAGATATATATATATATATATATATATATATATATATATATATATATATATATATACAGCCTTGGTAAAGAATATTGGGAGATGGATGATGGCAAAGATTATAATTTTATCAGTATATTCTATATGTACAGGGCATAAAATAATTACAACATAACACCCTCACCCAAAGTTTTGTTCTGGGTAGAACTACACCTACAAAATAGCCACAGGTAAAACAGCTGGGATTTCAGAAGCAAGGTTTTTAAACATTGCTCCTGGAGATTGGGAATGTCCACAGTTAGCACTGATGTGGCAAAAGCATGACATCCAAAGATGTGAACAAGGAATAAATCAGACTTGGTCAGACAAAGAACAATGGTCAAAGCAGGCAGGGAAGAAAAGAGTGAGAGAGACAGAGATAAGATAGAAAACGATTATGTAAGGTGGCCAATATATACATTGAAAAACATTATTTAAAGTATAATTGGAATTAATGAACATATAGAAATATATACATTTGCATATGTAGTAGAAATATATGACTCTATCAAGCATAAGTTGTATGATTTTGGACAAAGTGCCTACTCTTTTTTAAGTCTGAAGATTTTTTTTTAACTGCCATTATCATTGTCATATGTTGAAAAAGTATAAGTGTACTAACCTTAATTTGGTGACTATTAATTAAAATAACATACTTAGGTTTCTTTGAATTTAATGAACAATCAGCATTTAATTTTTTTTTTCAGAACTGAGATGATGTGATGAAGTCTTAAAGTACTTACATAATCAAAACAGAGACAAGGGCTTCCCTGGTGGCGCAGTGGTTGAGAGTCCTCCTGCCGATGCAGGGGAAACGGGTTCATGCCCCGGTCTGGGAAGATCCCACATGCCGCGGAGTGGCTGGGCCCGTGAGCCATGGCCACTGAGCCTTTGTGTCCGGAGCCTGTGCTCCGCAATGGGAGAGGCCACAACAGTGAGAGGCCCACATACCGCAAAAACAAACAAACAAACAAACAAACAAAAAAAAAACAGAGACAAATCTTTGCATATACTAGAACTCTAACAGGTTTGCATCATGAACTTGCACCTGATGCAAATTCTAGATGAATGGCAGGGAACATCATAAAACATTTAATCCATGTCTAATCATCTTTTAATATCCAAGCAAATATAATTTTCAATAGCATCATGAAATAGCTCAATTTAATGACTTGAATCTTTTCTAATTTGGTAATCACCTTCACTAACCAAATAGTTTATGTATTAAAGCATATGTTCTTTATTTTGTGTATCTTATCTTTTATTTCATGAAAGAGTTGTCATCTCCATCCATTGGAATTTCTACTCTGCATATTAAATATAATATGTATCTATTCAGACTGCTATTTTTGACACTGTTAATGAAAATTCTAAGCAGTTAAGCAACTTTTTACTAATAGGCAGAACTGAATAGAAAGTTAAATATTTGACCATCTCTTACATAAAACACCAATGAACTGCTTGCATTTTGAACAAATGGTGGCAAAAGGAAAAAAGTAACATGTAAGAGAAAACTTCACATAAATGTATTCTATTTCAGTGATGTGTCGGGACTCCTTGCTAAAAATCTTTAATTGATCATCTAAGTGGATTGTGGTCTGTCTTTGAGTTAAAGATTCAGGGAGTGAAAATTGGGTTTCTTTTGCAAGATATGTCTAACTCTGTCACCACAAGTAACCTTATCTTGCAATGTCAGAGAGATTTCTTTCTTTCTCCCTTTTTCCCCTTCCTTGGGAATTCTAATTTGGCTAGACTGTGGTAAATACTATTAGTAAAATTATAAATTTTAAGAATGGAAAGTAACCTTCCATGTCTGATCTAACTCATGCCATGTTATGTGCTCAGTGAATGACTGCATATGTTTATCCATTATCAAGACTTTTCAGTAACTTAGGATGAAAATTGCTGGTAAAATAAGATGTAGGATTTTGATAATGTTGCATCCCTTAGTTTCTCTACTTGGCAGCAACAGAAGAAAATATGCAATTATAAATTTTGGTGAAACAACTCACTTCAGAAAGTCCAATATCTGTGTGACAAATAGCAATCCAGAAATGCTGATAACATGTATTGTCAGTCAAAAAGTTATACACTTTTTGAAAATATAAGAAGTTGTATGCTCCAAGCTCATGCAATTCTCACAACCTCAGGAAGATATAGGCCTTATAACTACAAAGCACTTCAGAATTTCAGAATGGATGAGGAAATGCCAGTCATCAGTGAATAAAACTGATATACTTTAGCATAATATGTGATTGATTGACCATGGATATCATGGCCTTTTCTAGAAGGTTGTATGGCATCGCACATACTGCTGAAGAGGCCAACAGCTACTTGAAATCAAATTGAGATATGCTGCCATTAGATTTGATAGGCCTTGTGATGATGCAAAACAACAAACAAAAATTACAGGCTATTTGGGACTTCCCTGGTAGTTCAGTGGATAAGACTCTGTGCTCCCAATGCAGGGGTCCCACGTTTGATTCCTAGTCAGGGAACTAGATCCTACACGTATGCTGCAACTAAGAGTTTGTATGCTACAACTATGGAGTATGCATGCCGCAACTAAGACCTGGCACAATCAAATAAAAAATAAACAAATAAATAAAAACTACAGGCTATTCAACTGAAGTATTACATCAATTATCAACTGATTATTTTTGGTAACTCATTAGTAAGGGTCTTAGAAAGTAAGAATTTAGTCAACTTTAATCAGAAGAAAGAGCATGCACAATATTAAATGCTCGGTATCAACAATCTAGTCTAAAATTCTCTATTTGTGGAGAGGAAAAATTCATAGAATAAAATTAATTTAATTTTGATCATCTAACTCTTCTCCCCAAATAAACTTACAAAGAAATCAGTTATTCTTTAAGAATGCTTGTTTAGTTACTTACTAAGACATCATTATTTACTGAGATAGTGCTTCAGTCAAATATGTTTGCGTTTTGGTTGAGGCAATAATCTCTTTTTGGCTGGGGTATTTCATTTGAGTATGGCTATAGTAATCCAATTTTCAGATGTTTAGTTACTTTGAAAAGTAGTATAATAACACTTCAGTATCTCAGAAGCTGAATCGAGAATGTGGACTCTGCATTAATGATGACCATTCCCAGTTATCTCAAGTAGTCTGTTTGTCTCCAACTGTTACATATCTTTTGGCTAGCACATTTACCTCTTTATTTCTTGTCCTTTATTCAGTAATCTTTGCCTCATCACCTACGATGTAAATGAGACTATACTAGTTTTTGTGAGAAACAGAAAATTCTGAGATTCTTGTAATTTGTTTCAAAGTATTTCTATATAAATTGTCTCATTTTACTAAAAAATAACCTAATGGATGCAGAGAATATTTTTAATCACGTTTTCATTGTAAATTATCCAAAATCACATCTTTAGGTAGTAACAGAGCTGAGACAAGAAACAAAACAACAGCAAAAACAACAACACCCTCCCACACCTCCTCCCCCCCCAAAAAAACACAAACAAACTCTGGTCTTTCCTTTTCTACTACATATTCACTAAAATAAGAACAAAAACAAATGACAATATAGCTTACAATACAATTGAGGAGCTAATACCCTTACAGAAAATTAGTTAAAGTTTAATATTTTTTTAAAAAGTTCCAAATCTTCTCAAGCATTTCCTTTGGTGACACTAACCTGAGCATATACACACTACATAATTAAACAAAATAACTTCTTGGGATTGGCCCACAATGCCATATCCCCAATGTTCTCATATGCCACTTAGAACTCCATCATTGTGAAGTGGCCTGAGTTGCTCTAAATTTTATGTGTGCTTTCCACTGTGCGTGTTAAAAAAGTATTCAATGTAGTCTCCTGCTGACTTGCTGCCTAAAGATTCCAAATGACAAGGTGGAGCATTTCACTTTTACCGCCAGTGTTATTGTTGCTGTCAGTGCTGACTTTCTACAAAAGAGAAGCATTTTCATTGGCAAAAGAATTCACGCTGCTGGCTTGTATGTGCTCCCTCATGGACCCTCAGCTAGCCATTTCTCCTCTCCCCTTCTCATACTTTATTGTAAATTGCTCACATGGAGTTAAACTACACAGGAAGCTTTGATGATTCTTCCACTGCCAAGCTTTTCTCCACAAACTCTTGGTTTCCCCAGCCAAAGCCCAAATGCTCTCTTCATTCTTTTCCCTCTGTTGTTGTCCTGCCTATGGAGTCTCTTCACAAGGAGCAAGTGTCCTACCCCTCCTGATCCCCACTAACAACTACCCTTAAATTAAGTCAGCATCCTTGAACAAAATGTCTTATATATCCTTCTGGTTTACAGTATATGATTTAGTTGTCACACACACAAATCAAAAACATGCTAATATTGAGACCAACACCACAACAAAAGTAATACCAAGCATGACAAAAATAAGACCTTATATAAACAATGAGGACTGTGAGGTCAAGAGAAAAAAGATAATCAATATGATCTGGACTAGAAAGCAGCAGTTCATAAGGAAGATGAAAGGTACCTTTACCACTGAAAAAAATCATATGAAGAGGTGAAGAAGGAATAAAATGGGTAGTCTTGGAGAGAAGACTGTAAGCATTTTGATCACTTGATTATTTTGAACTAGGCTGTGCTTTTAAATAATTATATTCAGGTACACGTTGCATGGTAACTGGACTAGTCTGAATGAATCAGAGTCTGCATGACAGATAATTGAATGGTTAGGTTGGAAATTTAGAATTGTGACAGTTTATAAAGTAATTAAGTGTTAATGTGAGAATTTGCTGACTGTTACATGTCACATATTGGAGAAACAACATGAAAAAAGCATGTCTTGAATATTTTTAGTCTAATGAAAGAGAGGATCATATGGAAAAATAAGAGTAAACTGTTGTAGGAGAAAAAGAGTATTAGGAAAGAGCATGAGGATTAGACCACAAAGATGAGTAGAAATTCACTAGGTAGAGGAAACATGGAAGGACATTCAGGTAAAGAGAAGATCTTCTGTGTGAGTAGTAAGAATAGCAGCAGACAAATTAAGTGGGGACGTATGTGCAAAACTCTGAAGAAGATTCATGTAGAAAGGCAGAATGAGAACTGGTGGAAAGGAATTTTCTCCTTCATAATTTTTATTAACATTTCATGTTATCCAATTATTCCAGAAGATTTTAAAAATTCATTTTGCAATCCTCTCCCACCTTAATTAGGGAACAATGGTCTTCACTCCTTCATGGGCTCTTATTTGAACACATCGTATATAAAGAAAATTGAAGCTGTGCAACTCAAGGCCAAAAATATGGTATGACAACCTGTTTATACAACTTCCAAGCTATAGAACATTCTGAAAGTAGGAAAATTACAAAGTAATTGCTTCACTATAGGATCTTTGTAAACACTTAAGGTGTAAATATTTCAGCTATTTTCTGCTCTTTCTGTATTTGCACAGAAAAATAAGAAGGCCCAAATGGAACAGGGCTGATGTGTTATTCTCTCAAGATTATCTTTGTTTTCTAGTCTCTGCTCTAATTGGCAGTTGAATAAAATAAATCTGATTACAGAGTAATTGAAAGGACAACTCAAGTCTTTATCTATCCACAACCTCCAGACTGTGCAGGGCTATACTCTCCTTCCCCTCATTCTCTGTGGCTGTGTTCTTTCTTACAGAAAACCACTTTCCTCTCTGCCTCCTCTCTGTTTGCCATTGCCTTCATCCACTCTTAATTCATTAATCATGTATGTGTTTTTTTATTGGGAAACTGATGGAATATTATAATTTCATCTATTTTCCTTTTCTTTTAAAAAGCAAATAAACTTTGTGTTGGTTAGAACCTATTAAAATTCTCCAAAACAGAATGGTTCAAGATGGTGGAGTAGAACGATGTGTGCTCACTCCGTCTTGTGAGAACACAAGAATCACAACTAACTGCAGAACAGTCATCGACAGGAAGACACTGGAACTCACCAAAAAAGATACCCCACATCCAGAGAAAAAGGAGAAGAAGCAATGAGATGGACTAAGTAACAGGACTGGGGGAAGCAGAGACTCCACTCTTGGAGGGCACACACAAAGTACTGTGTGCATCAGGACCCAGGGGAATGAGCAGTGACCCCATAGGAGAATGAACCAGACTTACCTGCTAGTGTTGGAGTGTCTCCTTCAGAGGTGGGGGGTAACTATAGCTCACCATGGGGACAAGGAAACTGGCAGCAGAAGTTATGGGAAGTATGCCTTGGCATGAGCCCTCCCAGAGTCCGCCATTAGCCTCACAAAAGACATGTGGCCTCCAGTGCTGGGTCACCTCAGGCCAAAAACCAACAGGGAGGGAACTCAGCTCCACCCATCAACAGACAAGCAGATTAAAGTTATACTGAGCTTTGCCCACCAGAGCAACAGGCAGCTCTATCCACCACCAGTCACTCCCATCAGGAAGCTTTCACAAGATAACCTCATCCACCAGAGGACAGACAGCAGAAGCAAGAAGAACTACAGTCCTGCAGCCTGTGGAATGAAAACCACATTCACAAAAACATAGACAAAAAGAAAAGACAGAGAAATATGTACCAGATGAAGGAACAAGATAATACACCAGAAAAACAACTGAATGAAGTGGAGATAGACAAACTTCCAGAAAAAGAATTCAGAATAATGATAGTGAAGATGATTCAGGATCTCAGAAAAAGAATGGAGGCAAAGATCGAGAAGATAGAAGAAATGTTTAACAAAGACTTAGAAGAATTGAAGAGCAAACACCTAGAAGAATTAAAGAACAAACAGAGATGACCAATGCAATAACTGAAATGAAAACTACACTAGAAGGAATAAGTAGCAGAATAACTGAGGCAGAAGAATGGATAAATAACCTGGAAGACAGAATGGTGGAATTCACTGCTGTGGAACAGAATAAAGAAGAAAGAATGAAAAGAAATGAAGACAGTCTAAGAGACCTCTGGGGCAACATTAAACACACCAACATTTGTATTATAGGGGTCTCAGAAGGAGAAGAGAGAGACAAAGGACCCAAGAAAATATTTGAAGAGATTATAGTTGAAAACTTCCCAAACATAAGAAAAGAAATAGGCACCCAAGTCAAAAAGTACAGAGAGTCCCAGTCAGGACAACCCAAGGAAAAACATACCGAGACAAAAAGTATTAAATTGACAAAAATTAAAGACAAAGTAAAACTACTAAAAGCAACCAGGGGAAAATGGCAAATAACATACAAGGGAACTCCCATAAGGTTAATAGCTGATTTCTCAAAAGAAACTCTACAAGCCAGAAGGAAGTGGCATGATATATTTAAAGCGATGAAAGGGAAGAACCTACAACAAAGATTACTCTACCTGGCAAGGATCTCATTCAGATTCGATGGAGAAATAAAAAGCTTTACAGACAAGCAAAAGCTAAGAGAATTCAGCACCACCAAACCAGCTGTACAACAAATGCTAAAGGGACTTCTGTAAATGGGAAACACAAGAGAAGAAAAGGACCTACAAAAACAAATCAAAAACAATTAAGAAAATGATAATAGGAACATACATGTTGATAATTACCTTAAATGTGAATGGATTAAATACTCCAATCAAAAGAGAGATACAAAAACAAGACCCATATATATGCTCTCTACAAAAGACCCACTTCTATCCTAGGGACACATACAGACTGAAAGGGAAGAGATGGAAAAAGGTAATCCATGCAAATGGAAACCAAAAGAAAGTTGGAGTAGCAATACTCATATCAGATAAAATAGACTTTATTTATTTATTTATTTATTTATTTATTTTTTGCGCTATGCAGGCCTCTCACTGTTGTGGCCTCTCCCATTTTGGAGCACAGGCTCCGGATGCACAGGCTCAGCTGCCATGGCTCACGGGCCCAGCCGCTCCACAGCATGTGGGATCCTCCCAGACCGGGGCACAAACCCACGTCCCCTGCAGCGGCAGGCGGACTCCCAACCACTGCGCCACCAGGGAAGCCCTAAAATAGACTTTAAAATAAAGAATGTAGCACAGAGAGATCAGCTTGGTGCTTTGTGACCACATAGAGGGGTGGGATAGGGAGGATGGGAGGGAGACACAAGAGGAAGGGGATATGGGGATATATGTATATGTATAGCTGATTCACTTTGTTATAAAGCAGAAACTATCACAGCATCATAAAGCAATTATACTCCAATAAAGATGTAAATAAATAAATAAATATTATTACAAGAGACAAGGAAGGACACTACATAACAATCAAGGGATCAATCCCAGAAGAAGATATAACAATTATAAATATATATGCACCCAACATAGGAGCACCTCAATACATAAGGCAAATGCTAACAGTTATAAAATAGGAAACGAACAGTAACACAATATTGTAGGGGATTTTAATACCTCACTTACACCAAAGGACAGATCATCCAGATGGAAAACTAATACAGAAACACAAGTTATAAATGACACAATACAGCAGATTGACTTAATTGATATCTATAGGACATTCCATCTGAAAACAGCAGATTATACTTTGTTCTCAAGTGCACATGGAACATTTTCCAGGATAGATAATATCTTGGGTCACAAATCAACCCTCAGTAAATTTAAGAAAATTCAAGTCATATCAAGCATCTTTTCCGACCACAATGCTATGAGATTAGAAATCAATTATAGGAATAAATAATGTAAAAAACTAAAACACAAGTTCGCTAAATAATATGTTACTACATAAACAAGAGACCACTGAAAAAAATCAAGGAGGAAATAAAAAAATACCTAGAGACAAATGTCAAAGAAATCACGATGATTCAACACCTATGGGATGCAGCAAAAGCAGTTCTAAGAGTGAAGTTTATAGCAATACAATCCTACCTCAAGAAACAAGAAACATCTCAAATACACAATCTAACCTTACACTTAAATGAACTAGATAAAGAAGAAAAAAACAATACCCAAAGTTAGTAGAAGGAAAGAAATCACAGAGATCAGAGCAGAAATAAATGAAATAGAAAAAGAAAAATAGCAAAGATCAATAAAAATAAAAGCTGGTTCTTTAAGAAGATAAACAAAATTGATAAACCATTAGTAAGACTCATCAAGAAAAAGAGGGAGAGGACTCAAATCAATGGTTATGAAGAACCTAGGGACAGGACGGGAATACAGATTCAGAGGTAGAGAATGGACTTGAAGACACAGGGAGGGGGAAGGGTAAGCTGGGACAAAGTGAGAGAGTGTCATGGATTTACATATACTACAAAATGTAAAATAAATAGCTAGTGGGAAGCAGCCGCATAACACAGGGAGATCAGCTTGGTTCTTTGTGACTACCTAGAGGGATGGGATAAGTAAGGTGGGAGGGAGACACAGGACGAAGGAGATATGGGGATATATGTATATGTATAGCTAATTCACTTTGTTATAAAGCAGAAACTAGCACGCCATTGTAAAACAATTATATTCCAATAAAGATGTTAAACAAAAATTTTCTGATAAAATATCCTGTAATCTCAAGCATGCATGGAAATAATTACCATCAAGATATTAGTTGAAAAAAAAATAGAAATGAAGCAGGAGAAGTTACAACAGACACCACAGAAATACAAAGTGTCATAAGAGACTACTACAAGCAACTCTATGCCAACAAATATCAACAACCTGAAATAAATGGACAAATTCTTAAAAAGATATAAACTACCAAGACTGGACCAGGAAGTAATAGAAAATATGAAAAGATAAATCACAAGTAATGAAATCGAAATGGTGATTAAAAATCTTCCAAAAAAACAAAAGTCCAGGACCAGATGGCTTCACAGGTGAATTCTATCAAACATTTAGAGAAGAGCTAACACCCGTCTTTCTCAAACTCTTCCAGAAAACTACAGAGGAAGGAACACTCCCAAACTCATTCTATAAGGCCACCATCACCCTGATACCAAAACCAGACAAAGATACTACAAACAAAGAAAATTAGAGACTATTATCACTGAAGAATATAGATGCAAACATCCTCAATAAAATACTAGCAAAGAGAATCTAACAGTACATTAAAAGGAACGTACACCATGATCAAATGGGATTTATCCCAGGTATGCCAGGATTCTTTAATATATGCAAATCAATCAATGTGATACACGATATTAACAAATGGAAGAAAAAACCATATGATCATCTCAATAGATGCAGAAAAAGATTTGACAAAATTCAACACCCATTTATGATAAAAACTCTCCAGGCAGTGGGCATAGAGGGAAACTACCTCAACATCATAAAGGCCATATATGACAAACCCACAGCCAACATCATTCTCAATGGTGAAAACCTGAAAGCATTTCCTCTAAGATCATGAACAAGACAAGGAGATCTACTCTTTCCACTATTATTCAACATAGTTCTGGAAGCCCTAGACATGGCAATCGACAAAATAAAAGAAATAAATGGAATACAAATTGGAAAAGAAGAGATAAAAGTGTCATTGTTTGAGGATGATATAACACTATACATAGATAATCCTAAAGATCCCAACAGAAAACTACTAGAGCTAATCAATGAATTTTGTAAAGTAGCAGGATACAAAACTAATGCACAGAAATCTCTTGCATTCTTATACACTAACAACAAAAGATCAGAAAGAGAAATTAAGGAAACAATCCCATTCACCATTGCAACCAAAAGAATAAAATACCTAGGAATAAACCTACCTAAGTAGGTAAAAGACCTGTACTCAGAAAACTATAAGACACTGATGAAAGAAATCAAAGATGACAAAAACAGATTGAGAGATACGTCATGACTATTTTACCCAAAGCAATCTACAGAATCAATACAATCCTTAATAAATCACCAATGTCATTTTCTACAGAACTGGAACAAAAAATCTTAGGTTTTGTATGGAGACACAAAAGACCCTGAATAACCAAAGCAATCTTGAGGGAGAAATATGGAGCTGGAAAAATCAGACTCCTTGACTTCACACTGTACTACAAAGTTACAGTAATCAAGACAATATGGTACTGGCACAAAAAATAATATATAGATGGATAGATATATAGATATATATAGATATATATAGATATAGATCAATGGAACTGGATAGAAAGCCCAGAGATAAACCCACACACCTATGGTCCACTAATCTATGACAAAGGAGGCAAGGATATACAATGGAAGAAAGATGGTCTCTTCAATAAGCGGTGCTGGGAAAACTGGACATCTAGAGGTAAAAGAATGAAATTAGAACACTTCCAAACACCATGAACAAAAATAAACTCAATACGGATTAAAGACCTAAATGTAAGAGCAGACACTATAAAACACTTTGAGGAAAACTTTGGAAGAACACTCTTTGACATAAATCGCAGCAAGATCTTTTTAGACCCACCTCATGGAGTAATGGAAATAAAATCAAAAAGTAAACAAATGGGACCTAATGAAACAAAAGCTTTTGCACAGCAAAGGAAACTGTAAACAAGATGAAAAGACAACTCTCAGAGTGGGAGGAAATATTTGCAAATCGATCAACGGACAAAGGATTAATCTCCAAAATATATAAACAGCTCATGCAGCTCAATATTAAAAACAAACAACACAATCCAAAAATGGGCAGAAAACCTAAATCCACATTTCTTCAAAGAAGATATACATATTGCTAACAAACACATGAAAGGATGCTCAACATCACCAATCATTAGAGAAATGCAAATCAAACTGCAATGAGGTATCACCTCACACCATTCAGAATGGCCATCATCAAAAATCTATAAACAATAAATGCTGGTAAGGGTGTTGAGAAAAGGGAACCCTCTTGCACTCTTGGTGGGAATGTAACTTGATACAGCCACTATGGAGAACAGTATGGAGGTTCCTTAAAAAACTAAAAATAGAATTACCATATGACCCAGCAATCACACTACTTGGCATATACCCAGAGTAAACCATAATTCAAAAAGACACATGCAACCCATTTTCATTGCAGCAGTATTTACAATAGCCAGGTCATAGAAGCAACATAAAAGCCCATCAACAGATGAATGGATAAAGAAGATGTGATGCATATATACAATGGAATATTACTCAGCCATAAAAAGGAATGAAAGTGGGTCACTTGTAGAGACGTGGAAGAACCTAGAGACTGTCATACAGAGTGAAGTATGTCAGAAAGAAGAAAACAAATCTCATAAAAATGCATATATGTGGAATCTAGAAAAATGATACAGATGAACCGGTTTGCAAGGCAGAAATAGAGACACAGATGTAGAGAACAGACTTATGGACACAAAGGGGGGAAAGTGAGGAGGTGTACTGTTGGTGGGATGAGCTAGGAGATTGGGATTGACATATATACATTAACATATATAAAATAGATAACTTATAAGAACCTGCTGCATTAAAAAAATAAAATAAAATTCAAAAAAATATTGCAAAACATTAATACCATGCAGTGATTGAGTGTGAAATATATAGACACTTATTCTTTACCTTGGAAACACAGACAATTGTCCATATATTTCTGAGTGTAAAATATTTTCATCTGTAAAATGGAGATAGCCACATCTACATCATGTGACTTTATAAAGGTTTAAAGAAAAATATGTAAATATATATATATATATATATATATATATATATATATATATATATACACACATATATGTGTGTATTTGTCTCTGTATGTGTGGTAATTATATGAACACTACCTTATATTTGTAGATAGTCTACTCTATATGTTTGACTGAATTGGAAGTGGAAAACATTCAGTGAAAAGAGAGAGAGCAGGCATTAGGTGTGGAACGTCTAAGCACCACTCTTCAAGGCTGACAGACATAAAAGGAGAGGCAGAGGAAGGTGGTTTGGATACGAAGGGCCTCAGATTGTAGTTTAACTCTGAGAACATCCCTGACAATAGAAAGGAGTGCTGCTGTGCAGAGATTCCTACCTTGGAAATAAATAGACCACAGTAGACGATCATTCCTAGGGCTGAGGTTGTCCTGGAAGACCTCAGCTAAAAGGCTACAGTGGATCCTGAGGGCACTTCAGCTAGAGCATTCCAGCTAACTTCACTGCTTGCAAAAAATTCTATCCTGAGAAATGGGATTCACCTTACATGGTTGCCACTTATATAGAGAAAGAAACCAGCAATTACAAGTAGAATTCATGTTATTATTATTCAATAGCCCCCCCATATGATCACTGACAGATAAAAATCTTTCTGTTTTATAGAATACTTTGAAAGCATGGCAGATGTTTTAAAGTGTTCTTAAATGTCCATCTTTTGCTCAACATCTAAGGAAAGGCTGTCAGTACTCTGTGAACACACATCTGCTTAGTTTTCTCCTTCACCTGCATGATATCCTTAAACTATGGATCCTGTGATCAGGTCACTATTCAACAGAGATCCATTCTAAGTTACCTTTTAATAAAACATTATACATATTTCAGTATGATAAAAATTGTGTATTCCAAAAGGACCTATGTCCTACATATGTTGAAATTTTATTTTGGAGGTGCCCACACACAGAATATGCAAAATATGATGCTTCCTTATATATTCCATTGAATTCTAATTCATTAGTAGTCTATCAGATTCAGTAGGCAACAAGTTACTTGTCAGCTACAAAAGGGTATAAATCAATAGGCAAGAAAGTAGGCTCATAGAGATAGTAAAACCCTTTTGACCTTGTCAAGAAGAAAGAGGGGTGGAGAGAATTGCTGATTCATGAAGGAAAACCTTCCTGAAGAGTTGAATGCTCAGGTTAAACTTTCCTCCTAGGCAGTACTAATTTGGCAGACAGATAGCAAACCATGGTTAATCTAAGCGGACATTGACCTTGCTGGCATTACCTGCAAAATCATCTCACACAAATTTTTCTCAAATAATTATTCCAATGCATTATACACAAAAAGGTGTCTATCAACAAATCTAGGGATGTTTAATTTTCCTTCGGCTAAAATTCACCAATCTTTTGCTACAGGGAGAGAAAAATTCAGCTACTCCCTGAAAGTTTTATGGCTTTGATTTTGTAGGGAAGAATAAGTGGCTCAATGGAAAACAATGCATTGATTTTATGGGAACTGTTTTACAATTCTGTAATATGTAGACACTGATAAAGATGTAAAAAATATTCTATATAGATATGCAAACAGATTTTGTCTTGTGGAGGAATAACCATGCTTCCCTGTGGAAAAAACTGATATTTCTTGCACTTGTACATTCATTCTAATATCCATGGTCTATAAATATATCTGTTCTTTGGATTTGCTTTTGAAATGGTTCTAAAATCTGCATGATTTCCTCATGGATTAAAGAGTTAAAATTATTAAAGTGTTCATTTTTTATATCTGCCTGAGAGTCATAATACTAACTTTGTAAAAAAATCTTTGAACAATATGACTTTTAATATCACATACTTATGAATACCTATTATCTTTTTGGATAGTTTCCTTATAAATCCCAATTTTAAATCATAGAAGTATGTATATTTAATTTACTTTCATTTATTCACCTATTCATCTTTTTTTTTTTTTTTTTTTTTTTGCGGTATGCGGTCTTCTCACTGCTGCGGCCTCTCCCATTGCGGAGCACAGGCTCCGGATGCACAGGCTCAGCGGCCATGGCTCACGGGCCCAGGCACTTAACAGCATGTGGGATCTTCCCAGACCAGGGCACGAACCTATGTCCCCTGCATCGGCAGGCAGACTTTCAACCACTGCGCCACCAGGGAAGCCCCCCCATTCATCTTTTAATTGAACATCTAATACGTTCCACACAGTGTTAGAATTTCAGAAATTCACGGTAATTGTATCATGTGACCCTATCCCTGATATGCAGCTAACATTTTCAGGCGGGAAATGCCTTATGAACAGATAAATTAAAATGCAACAGAGTATGTGTTAAAGGAGAGTAAAGGACAAAATGATTTCAAAGGAGAAGAAAATAAATCAAACAGCCAGTTCACTTTTAGGCCTTTGGGAAAGCTGTAAAACATGAGGTGGATTTTTAAAATGGGTTTTAAAAATAGTACTTCATTGGAGAGGTGAGAAGACATGGCAGAGAAGAAATACACATTTGAGTTTTACATTTGTGCTTTTGCCAAGAGCTTTATCAAGAACTTTAACAACTACAGTCAAATGACATAAAAATATAGCAGTAGTTGTAAAAGACAAACCCGGCATTATTTTTCTCACTTACTAGAATTTAAAGTACCAGAGAAGTGAAGTGAATTGCAAAAGGTCACAGAGCTAGATGGTAAAAGAGTGAGAACTAAACTTTTACTATTTCAATTCTTTCTTCCTCAAGACACTCCTGACAGTCAGAAGATGTAAGAACTCAGAGCAGACACTACTGGAACACTCAAAGTATAAAAACACAAGTACAATTAATTTTTGGAGGAAACTCCATATTACTTTCTATAATGACTATATCAATTTACATTCCCACTTACAGTGTACAAGAGCAGACTTTTCTCCACATCTTCACCAATATATATTATCTTTTGTTTTGTGATAATGTCCACTCTAATAGATGTGAAGTAATAACTCATTGTGGTTTTGATTTGCATTTTCCTGAGAATTAGTGATGTTAAGCAATTTATTATATATTTGTCAGCCTTTTGTATATCTTCTTATGAGAAATGTTGATTCAGGTCCTTTGTCCATTTTTAATCAGATTATTCATTTAAGGGATTTGTTTGTTTTTCCTATTTAGTTAAATTCCTTATATATTTTGAATATTTACCAACCCATTATCAGATATATGGTTGCAAATATTTTCTCTCATTCCATAAGTTGTCTCTTCACTCTGTTGATTTTTTCTTTTGCTATGCAGAAGCTTTTAGTTTGAAGAAATTCCATTTGTCTATATATGTTTTTGTTGCCTGTATTTTGGAGGTCATACCAAAAAATCTTTGCCCAGACCAACGTCAAGACTTTTTCCTATGTTCCTCTAGTAGTTTTAGAGTTTTGGGTCTTATGCTTAAGTCTTTAATCTGTTTTGAGTTGATTTTTGTACATGGTGTGAGATAAGAGTTCAATTTCATTCTTCATATGGATATCCAGTTTCCCTAATATCATTTATTGAAGAGACTACCCCATTCCCATTGTGTACTCCTGGCACCCTTGTAGAAATCACTTGATTGTAACTGTGTCAATGTATGTTAGGGCTCTCTATTCTGTTCCATTGGCCTGTGTGGCTGTTCTTACATCACTACTATACAGTTTTGGTTACTATAGTTTTGTGGTATATTTCAAAATCAGGCAGTGTGATGACTCCATCTCTCTGTCTTGCTCAAGAATACTTAGACTATTTGGGGTCTTTTGTACTTCCATATGAACTTTAGGATATTTTTTCCTATTTCTGTGGACAATTTCATTTGAATTTTGATAGAGATTACACTGAATCTGTACATCACTTTGATTAGTATGGACATTTTAACAATATTAATTCTTCCAATCCATGAACACAGGATATCTTTCCCTTTATTTGTGTCTTTTTAAATTTCTTTCATCAGTTGTTTGTTTGTTTGTTTGTTTTTATAGTTTCCAGTGTACAGAAGAGTCACTAGCCTGGTTAAATTTATTCCAAAGCATTTAACTGTTTTGATGTTATTGTAAATGAGATTGTTTTCTTAATTTCTTTTCCACATAGTTTGTTTTTAGCATATAGAAATACCACTGAGTTTTGTATGTTAATTTTAAATCCTAAAAATTTAATGAATTTGTTTATTAGTTCTAAAAGTTTTTTGGTGGAGTATTTAGGGTTCGCCACATATAACATTATATCATATGAAAACAAAGATAATTTTACATCTTCCTTTTTGATTTAGATGTCTTTTATTTATTTTTCTTGCCTGATTACTCTGGCAAGGACTTTTAATACTATGTTGAATGGAAGTGTTAAGAAGAGGCATTATTGTCTTGTTCTGCTCTTATAAGACAAGCTTTCAGCTTATCAACATTAAGTATGATTTTAGCTGTAGGTTTTTCCTATATGGCCTTCATTATGTTGAGGTACATTCTCTCTATACCTAATTTGTTGAGAGTCTTTGTCATGAAGGGACACAGAATTTTGTCAAATGATTTTTCTGCATCTATTGAGATGATCATGTGAGCTTCATCATTCATTTGGTTAATGTGGTGTATCACATTTACTTATTTGCATTATTTATATCATCCTTGCATCCCAGAGATAAATCCCACTTGATCATACAGTATGATCCTTTTAATGTGTTGTTTTTCTAATATGTTGTTAAGAAATTTTCCATCTATATTCCTCAGGGATAATGGCCTGTGATTTCTAGTAGTGTCTTTGTCTGACCTTGATATCAGAGTAATGCTGGTCTCATAAAATAAGTTTAGAATTGTGTTCTCCTCTTCTATTTTTTGGAAGAATATGAGGATTGGTGTTCATGTTTTTGATGTTTGGTAGAATTCACCTATCATGCTATCTGGTTCTTGGTTTTACCTTGTTGGATGATTTTCATTATTAATTCAATCTTCTTTCTTATTATTGGCTCATTCAGATTTTCTTTTCTTCATGATTTAAATTGGTAGGTTATATGTTTCCAGGAATTTGTACACTTCTTCTAGGTTATTCATTTTTTTTGGTATACAATTGTTCATAGTAATCTATTATAATCCTTTGTATTAATGTCTCTTCTTTCATAATTTTTATAGTTATACTTTATATAATCTTAATAATTTTATTTGTCTCATTTTAATACTTATTCTAGCTCTTTTTGTTAATTTTCTTTCTTTAAAAAAACAGCTCTAAGATCAACTGATCTTTTCTATTGCTTTTCCATTCTCTATTTCATTTATTTATGTAGTAATCTTTATTATTTTCTCTCTGCTGCTAACATTGGACTTTGAGTTTTCATTTTTTCTCTAGTTTCTTGAGGTGTAAATTTAAGTTGTTTATTTAGGGTCCTTCTTTTTTTTCTTAATGTAGGCAGTTATCCTTATAAACTCTCCTCTTAGAATTACTTTTGCTCCACACTGTAAGATAAGGTGTGCTGCATTTCCATTTTTGTTTGTCTCAATATATGTTTAAATTTCTTTTTGATTCCTTCTTTGACCCATTGGTTGTTCATGAGTGTGTTATTGCATCCCAAACAAATGGCAAAGCTGAAAGCTCACTACACTTTTACTTTTCCATGGGAGGAATCATGGGCTGAGGAGGTCTCCCTTGGCACTGAGCTGTGCTGCTTTAGGGGAAGGATAATGCAAGTAAAGTAAAACTGTCCTTCTTACCCTCTTCAATATGTGCATTCTTAGGGAACGGACATTTAGGCAGAATGTTAGATCTATACAACATAATAAAAAAATAATGTACATCCACAGTTTCATAAAGTTTTGTCTTTATTTGCAAGTTCCCACTACTTGTCCATATTTTTATTGTAGTTAAATTCTACTTGATTAATTTTATAAATAATTATGATTTAGAAATCTCAAGACATTTTAAACATAGATATTTTTACTATAATCCATAAGGTAAATTGTTCAATTGTGTTCTTATATCTACTGAGGAAATAAATAATAAAGTAGTTTCAGAGATATAAAGCCAGCAGCTATTTTAACCTTGCAATAATATTCATTGGATGCCTCAAATATAGAAAATGTAATGGTGTTTGCCAGGTGCAGAGCAAGGAATAAAATAATATTCCATTCTCTTGGAATTTGTAGTCTATATAAAGAGACAGATAATGCATAAATAAACAAACAAATAAAGGAGACCCTAAGAAGCTTGTTTGGTAAATGTTTTGAATTTGGGACTAAAGACAGAACTAATCTTGAGAGCTAATACATACCCTATAAGACATCAAGAAGACTCTATTTCCTTGAAAGTAAGCTACACAATGCTGGATGGGTCTTGTCATTAAAGTAAATCTAGCAGCATGGGTGATCTGTGATAATAGAGAGAGTGTCCTTGTAGATATGTTGTTTGATCCCATTAAATGGAAAAGATAGTGAAATTGAAGAAGATAACTTACTTTCAGTATCTATAGTGCATGCTTCTGACAGAGAAAAGTGACAAAAAATGAAGTAGAGTGAAGAATAGAAAGCAGCAAACAGCAGATAATACTACTAACAACCTTTTATATAATGGAATTAGAGTAAGCTACTGCAATGTCAAAAGTGCTAAAAAACTGAGTGGGAAATATTCCAGGGCAATCTCAGAGATTTTCAAAAAAAATGTTTAAAATCACAAATTTGAATCAAAGCTATAGGCAGCCTGTATTTTACCTTGGAATTTTTTTTAAAAATCGCCTAGCCATAATTATGCAATGGCTCTAACAATTAGAAACAGACTTCCACAGTACCTATGCACATCAAAACTCGAGAGACTGTGATAGCTTAATGTAGATTCAAGACAAAAATCTACACACAAAGGGAAAAATCAAGCTGGTTTCACGGGGTGTAATTTAATGCCCTTAAAGTGCAGAACCATATCTAGAACATTCTGGAGAAAATAAAATGTGAATTAGGTTAAGCTCTTCTCTTTACAAAGGCAAAAGATAGACATTTCAAAGTATCAGAGGATGTAATACCATCTTAGCAAATCACCTGCATAACAAACTCCTTAGAACCATAGTAAGAAGTTATTTTTGATGAACAAGGCATTAATGGTTGCAGTATCAAATACAAAAAAATGAGTTTTTATGACAGATTCTTTAGTTTTAGAAAATTATCATGACAGGGCAGATAGATTCAACAGAGGTATTGATACAGGACACTATGCTGAAATTATACTATTTGGTTATATGCTTCTCTGTCTAAGACCTGAAGCTTTTGGATCTAGGAGAGAAGGTCCTTCTGTTCAGTCCTCCATTCATGATCACTCTTCTATAGACAAGTCTGAGTTTTATCCAGTGCTCATGTGCTTAGGTATCTCCATGTAGCTTACAGTATTTAGCCTATCTTATCTACCTGAAAATATCTTGCTCAGATAATTTCACAGGAAGGTGGACTTCAGTTCTGTTGTCCCCTTCAAATGCAATTTTCTTGGTGCATGTATGAGGTTTTAATCATTCAGCACATAGCAGATGGATAAGAGCAAATTCCCAACTACAGGTACCATACCTTCCCTGGCATGTGTTATGTTTCTATGTTTCTTAGATGTTCTATGCTTAAGTCTTTTAACTACACTGTTGCAATTTGCTGGATCTTTTCAACAAAGTGTATGGATACTTCAATAGGGTCCTAAGACAAAAGATAGAAGAAATCACCCTGTGATAAGAGGTCACACTTGGCTAGATTATGATGCCCACTTATTTAGTCAAAAACTAGTCTAGTTGCTGCTATGAAGGTATTTTGTACGTGTGAATCATGTTTACTATTAGTAAAGGAGATTACTTCCCTCTCTTCAACGAGGGTAATTCAGCTCCCAGGATTCAAGGAAGAAACTTTGCATCTGCATGATGACACAAGGGGTCCCAAGCCTAAAATTACTCAGAAAACCACTGTACTAAAGAGAAGATATTAGAAGGTGAGTCATGGATCTGCCCACCTCGGAGAGGGCATGTGTGGCAAGTCTGTGTGATCATGGTCCCAATAAATAGACTCATATCCTTTGCAAATCTGGTATGGTTGTGAAAATCCCATGTTGAGTATTGACCATCGTAACTGGAGACCTTCCAGACTGCCATCAGTTTCATCTATTTTGTTTCTCTATAACCCTATATCTTATGTGCCTGGCTCTGAAAACACACTTGCTGCTACATTCACATATCAAATTTACCTAAGCCACCTCTATTTGTAATTAACTATTTTGAATAATTATTCCACTATGACTTGAGCATCTATGCTCTACTCTCTTTAATGAGTTGTAGATATGAAATTCTTCAAGGGCTCTTTGTTCCGGTCCTTCAGGACCAACTGTCTAAACCTGTCTCCTCACACTTTAAACATCTTAGTTCTTTAAAAGTTAAATAAAGATCCATTTTAAAAATGAACATTTTTCCATTTGTTAGGAGAACCTACAAAGCTTTGGACCAATGTTCAACTATCTCAACCACTTGAGTTTATTTTTAATCATATATTTCCCTTAAGGTAATTCCCTTAAGATGATGTTTAACAAATTGATGTTTTAGCTAATTCACACATTCTTTTAATAGTGAAACATGAAATCATTTTTTTCTCCTTTTTCTTTATTCATTAGAAATCATGTTATTTGAAGTGACTTGGTTATTTGAAGCTGCTATCAGAAAGAAAAGCTATTTTTTTTTCTATCCCTGTCATCACAAGTACCTTTCATAACCAATTATTCGTTTTTTCTGATTCCTAGGGTTATATCTAATTTACTCAAATATCCTCATGGTCATTTTTCTTCTCTTTCATTTTTGTGTCTGGCATACATCTTTAATAACTTCATGTTCTTTTAGTTATATATATATACATATAAATATATATCTTTCTGTGTTTATAGATATGCCCGACATAAAGTATAAATCTATGGATAATTTATTAACAACTGATTTTAGAAGCTAAAATAAATTTAATTCCTATATGTACCTTAGGCTTTAAAATGGTCTTTTCTCTATGTTTATGTATATGTTAATGTGTTAATGTGTGTATTATCTTCATTTTCATAGAAATCTCTGTAATCCTTGTTGATTGACTTAAATATTTTTGTGTATACCTCTCTTAGAAATACAAAGCATCTTGCATTTCCCTCCTCACTAATAATTATATTTATTTCTTTTGATTATGCCATTAAAAATTTAATTTTTCCCGAAGTTGTTAAGTATCTTAAATCTATTCATTGTTCTTCAGTTTATATGTCTCTTTTTGCATTTCTCATCTCTTAAGTTATACTCTTCTATGCAGGCTTAGAAAAACCTACACATGAATTTATTATTATTTTATTTTTACAAATTCTAGCATAATATTTGACTTGTCAACAAATACCAGAATTAGTTGAAAATAAAAGGAACAACCACATCTCTAAACTCTAACTTTCCAAAGGAATATAGTGCATGCTGTTCCCAGTTGGACATTGTAATGTCCGAACCATATTAATTGGGAAGCTTCCAATGACACAATTACTCTAGCTCTTTCTTTGGTTTTTGGCTGCCAGAATTCTGTCTACCTCACACTGTACTTTGATTATGTGCACCGATCATTATTGCCATTTTACCATCTTATTGTGTAAAGCATTTCATTCTCTCTGCTATTATAACTAATCCGACCACGTTTTGGAGCAGCACGTGATAGGTATCCACATTCAGTCCTAGTTTATCTTCAAGCATTCTCCATGCATATTCTATTTTTATTAGCCTTTGGAAGATTTTAGATCAAGAAATCAACATTGCAGAGCATCACACGTAGCAATCTTCAGTGTGAAAATCAAGTGTGCTGATCAAGAATTTGCATTATCAGAATTCTATTTTGATTTGCTATTCTAAATGTCAGACGTTTTGAATCTAATCCAAGGGATTCCAGTAGATACATTTTGGGCATCTTCATAAAATATTATATATAAATAAATAAAATATGTGGTGTTGGGAAAAATTCTTGTCTTCAGATCAAATGTGTCACTATGGGCTCTCTGAAACACCAGAAAGTGTCTTGCTTATTCACCATCAGTGCTTGCTATAGATGCCACTTTCTTCCCTATTTGCCTCTTTTGCTATTCCAGCTTTCTGTTAATCATATCCTGATGCTGATGATATTGGAATCAGACAATGCTGTTGAAGTTTTCCAAAGGTTCTGTTAACTATTTTTGCTGTTGATACAAAAGACATATTGATTACAATAACTTAGTATATTTATTGCAGAATAAATGTATGATCTCTGTAGTAGTCCATTAACAAAACTATCTTTAGGATATTCTGTCTCTCAAAAGATTCAGTAAGACACAAACTACATGTGTACCAAACAATTTAAGCATTTAACAGTGATGCAGCAAGAAATTATTTTCTGTGGTGATAGACTATTTTTGTTCCTCCTCCTAGTGAAGTGAGAATATCTAAGCACAAGGTCTTGGCAGGAGAGAGCTGTAGGAATATGTGAGAAAACGAAGAATGAGACCAGTGAGGTAGGAAGCACACTAGGAGCACACTATGTCCTTGAAGTGAATAATCTTTTTTTAAGAATGGGAAATAGGGGAGACCTTCAAGATGGCGGAGGAGTAAGATGTGGAGATCACCTTCCTCCCCACGAATACATCAGAAATGCATCTACATGTGGAACAACTCCTACAGAACAGCTACTGAACACTGGCAGAAGACCTCAGACTTCCCAAAATGTAAGAAACTCGCCCACGTACCTGGGTAGGGCAAAAGGAAAACACAGAGACAAAAGAAGAGGTATGGAACCTGTACCTTGGTGAGGGAGCTGTGAAGAAGGGAAAGTTTCCACACACTAGGAAGCATCTTCACTGCTGGAGACAGGGGGTGGTGGCGGGTGGGGAAGCTTCAGAGCCATGGAGGAGAGCATAACAACAGGGGTGCAGAGGGCAAAGTGGAGAGAGTCCCACAAAGAGGATTGGTGCTGACCAGCACTCACCACCCTGACAGGCTTGTCTGCTCACCTGCTGGGATAGGTGGGGTTTGGGAGCAGAGGCTCTAGCTTCGGAGGTCAGATCCCAGGGAGAGGACTGGGGTTGGCTGCATGAACACAGCCTGAAGGTGGCTAGTGTGCCACGGCTAGCTAGGAGGGAGTCTGGGGAAAATTCTGGAACTGCCTAAGAGTCAAGAGAACACTGTTTCAGGGTGCGCGAGGAGAGGGGATTCAGAGCACTGTCTAAATGAGATCCAGAGAAGGGTGTGAGCCATGGCTATCATCTTGACAACAGAGAAGGGCATGGAATGCTAAGGCTGTTGCTACAGCCACCAAGAAGCCTGTTGTGCAGGTACAGGTCACTATCCACAAATCCCCTCCAGGGAGCCTGCGCAGCCTGCCATTACCAGGGTCCCATGATGTAGGGACAACTTCCCCAGTAGAACACACGGCACACCTCAAACTGTTGCAACATCATGCTGGCCTCTGCGGCCACAGGCTCGCCCCTTATTCCATACCCCTCTCTCCCCCTTACCTGAGGGAGCCAGAGGCCCCTAGTCAGCTGCTCCTTTAACCCCATCCTGTCGGGGTGGGAGCAGACACCCTCAGCTGACCTACACGCAGAGGCAGGGTCAGATCCAAAGTTGAACCCCAGGAGCTGTGTGAAGCAAAGAAGAGAAAGGGCAATTTCTCCCAGTAGACTCAGGAGCAGCAGATTAAATCTCCACAATCAACTTGAAGTACCCTGCATATGTGGAATACCTGAATAGACAATGAATCATCCCAAAATTAAGGCAGTGGACTTGGGGAGCAAATGTAAACTTGGGGTTTTCTCTATGTGACTGACTGGTTTCTGCTTTTATGTTTATCCTACTTTAGTATTTAGAATTTATTATCATTGGTAGATTTTTTTATTTATTTGGTTGCTCTTTTCCTTTTCCTTTATATAAAGATATATATGGTTTTTTTTTTCCTTTTTCTCTCTGTGAGTGTGTATGTGTATGCTATTTTGTGTGATTTTGTCTGTATAGCTTTGCTTTTACCATTGGTCCTAGGGTTCTGTCAGTACTTTTCTTTTATTTTTTAGTATTTTTTTTAGCACTAGTTATCATTGGTGGATTTCTTTTTTGGTCTGGTTGTTCTCTCCTTTCTTCCTTTTTTCTTTTTGTTTGTATTACTTTATAATTTTTAATAATATTTAAACTTTTTTATTTTAACAACTTTATTTCTTTTTCTTTTATTTTTTTCTTCTTTCTTTCTTTTTTTTTTTCTCCCTTTTCTTCTGAACCTTTTGGCTGAACTCTGAGGCACAGATATCAGACCTGTGCCTCACAAGTGGGAGAGTCAAGTTCAAGTTATTCATCCACCAGAGACCACCCGGTTCCATGTAATATCAAATGATGAAATTATCCTGGAGATCTCCATCTTAATGATAAGACCCAGCTCTGCTGAACAACCAGCAAGCTACAGTGCTTGACACACTATGCCAAACAACTAACAAGACAGGAACACAACCCAACCCATTAGAAGAGAAGCTGCCTAAAATAATAATAAGGTCATACACACCCCAAAATACACCACCAGATGTGGTCCTGCCCACCAGAAAAAGAAGATCCAGCCTCATCCACTAGAAGACAGGCACAAGTGCCCTCCACCAGGAAGCCTAAAAAACCCAGTGAACCAACATCAACCATTGGGGGTAGACACCAAAACCAAAGGGACCTACAGCCTGTGAAAAGAAGACCCAAGCACACTAAGTTAAACAAAATGAGAAGGCAGAGAAATATGCAGCAGATGAAGGAGCAAGGTAAAAAAACCCACCAGACCAAACGAATGAAAAGGAAATAGCCAATGTACCTGAAAAAGAATTCAGAGTAATTATACAAAAGATGATACAAAATCTTGAAAATAGAATGGAGAAAATACAAGAAATGTTTAACAAGGACCTAGAAGAACTAAAGAGTAAAGAAATAATAAATTAAATTAAAAATTTTCTACAAGGGATCAATAGCAGAATAACTGAGGCAGAAGATCAGATAAGTGACTGGGAAGATAAAATAGTGGAAATAACTACTGCAGAACAGAATAAAGAAAAAAAGAATTGAGGACAGTCTTAGAGACATCTGGGACAACATTAAACACAGCAGCATTTGAATTATAGGGGTCCCAGAAGAAGAACAGAAAAAGAGGGGACTGAGGAAATATTTGAAGAGATTATAGTTGAAAAATTTCATAACATGGGAAAGGAAGTAGTCAATCAAGTCCAGGAAGCACAGAGAGTCCCATACAGGATAAATATGCCAAGGCACATATTAATCAAACTATTAAAAAAATAAATACAAAGAAAAAATATTAAAAGCAGCAAGGGAAAAACAACAAACAACATACAAGGGAATACCCATAAGGTTAAAGCTGACCTTTCAGCAGAAACTCTGCAAGCCAGAAGTCAGTGGCAGGACATATTTAAAGTGATGAAAAGAGAAGAAACAAAAACACAGACTACTCTACCTACTAAGGATATCATTCAGATTTGACAGAGAAATTAAACCTTTACTGAAAAGCAAAAGCTGAGAGAATTCAGCACCTCAAAACCAGCTTTACAACTAATGCTAAAGGAAATTCTCTAGGCAGGAAACACAAGAGAAGAAAATGCCTACAATAACAAACCCAAAACAATTAAGGAAATGGTAATAGGAACATACATATCAAAAATTACCTTAAATACAAATGGATTAAATGCTCCAACCAAGAGACATAGATTGGCTGAATGTATACAAAACAAGTCCCATATATATGCTGTCTACAAGAGATCCACTTCAGACCTAGGGACACATACAGACCGAAAGTGAGAGGATGGAAAAAGATATTCCACGCAAATGAAAATCAAAAGAAAGATGGAGTAGCAATAATCATATCAGACAAAATAGACTTTAAAATAAAGACTATTACAAGAGACAAAGAAGGACACTACATAATGATCAAGGGATCAATCCAAGAAGAAGATATAACATGTAAATATTTATGCACCCAACATAGCAGGACCTCAATACATAAGGCAAATACTAACAGCCATAAAAGGGGAAATCCACAGTATCACAAACATAGTAGGGAATTTTAACACCCCACTTTCACCAATGGACAGATCATCCAAAATGAAAAAAAATAAGGAAACACAAGCACTAAATGATGCATTAAGCAAGATGGACTTAAATGATATTAATAGGACATGTCATCCAAAAGCAACAGAATACACTTTCTCCTCAAGTGCTCATGGAACATTCTCCAGGGTTGATCATATCTTGGGTCACTAATCAAGCCTTGGTAAATTTAAGAAAATTGAAATTGTATCAAGTATCTTTTATGACCACAATATTATGAGGGTAGATATCAATTACAGGGAAAAAAATCTGTAAAAAATACAAAAAAGAAAGGAGGCTAAACAATACACTACTTAATAACCAAGAGACAACTGAAGAAATCAAAGAGGAAATCAAAAGACACCTAGAAACAAATGACAATGAATACACAATGACCCAAACCCTATGGGATGCATCAAAAGCAGGTCTAAGAGGGAAGTTTACAGCAATACAATCCTACCTCAAGAAACAAGAAACATCTCAAATAAACAACATAAACTTACACTTAAAGAAATTAGAAAAATAACAACCTCCCCCCCAAAGTTAGCAGAAGGAACAAAAACATAAATATCAAATCAGAAATAAATGAAAAAGAAATGATGGAAAGGATAACAAAGATCAATAAAATCAAATCTGGTTCTTTGAGAAGATAAACAAAATGGATAAACCATTAGCCAGACACATCAAGAAAAAAAGGTGGAAGACTCAGATCAGTAGAACTAGAAATGAAAAAGGGGAAGTAAAAAATGACACTGCAGAAATACAAAGGATCATGAGAGATTACTACAAGCAACTATATGCCAATAAAATGGACAACCTGGAAGAAATGGACAAATTCTTAGAAAAGCAAAACTTTCCAAGACTGAACCAGAAAGAAATAGAAAATATAAAGAGATGAATCAGAAGCACTGAAATTCAGACTGTGATTAAAAATCTTCCAACAAACAAAAACCCAAGACCAGATGGCTTCACAGGTGAATCCTATCAAACATATAGAGAAAATCTAACACCTATCCTCCACAAACTCTTCCAAAATATAACAGAAGGAAGAACACTCTCAAACTCATTCTATGAGGACACTATCACATGCCAAAACCAGAGAAAGATGTCACAAAGAAAGAAAACTACAGGCCAATATCACTGATGAACATAGATGCCAAAATCCTCAACAAAATACTTGTAAAGAGAAGCCAAAAGTACATTAAAAGGATCATACACCATGATCAAGTGGAGTTTATACCAGGAATGCAAGGATTCTTTAATAAATGCAAATCAATCAATGTGATACACCATATTAACAAATTGAAGGAGAAAAAAACATAAGAGCATCTCAGTAGATGCATAAAAAGATTTTGACAAAATTCAACACCCATTTATGACCAAAAACCCTCCAGAAAGTAAGCATGGAGTGAACTTACCATAACTTAATAAAGACCATATATGACAAACACACAGCAAACAACGTTCTCAATGGTGAAAAATTGAAACCATTTTCTCTAAGATCAGGAACAAGACCAGAGAATCCACTCTCACCACTATTATTCAAAATAGTTTTGGAAGTTTTAGCCACAGCAATCAGAGAAGAAAAAGAAATAAAAGGAATCTAAATTGGAAAAGAAGAACTAAAGCTGTCACTGTTTGCAGATGACCTGATACTATACATAGAGAATCCTAAAGATGCTAACAGAAAACTCCTAGAGCTAATCAATGATTTTGGTAAAGTAGCAGGATACAAAATGAATGCACAGAAGTATCTGGCATTCCTATACATTAATGATGAAAAATCTGAAAGACAAATTAAAGAAACACTCCCACTTACCATTGCATCAAAAAGAATAAAATACCTAGGAATAAACCTACCTAAAGAGACAAAAGACTTGTGTGCAGAAAATTATAAGACACTGATGAAAGAAATTAAAGAAGACATGCCATGTTCTTGGATTGGAAGAATCAACATTGTGAAAATGACTATACTACCTAAAGCAATCTATAGTATCAGTGCAATGCCTATCAAATTACCAATTGCATTTTTTTACATAAGTAGAACAAAAAATCTTAAAATTTGCATGGAGACACAAAAGACCCCGATTAGACAAAGCAGTCTTGAGGGGAAAAAACGGAGCTAGAGGACTCAGACTCTCTGACTTCAGACTATACTACAAAGCTACAGTAATCAAGACAGTATGGTACTGGCACAAAATTAGAAATATAGATCAATGGAACAGGATAGAAAGGCCAGACATAAATCCATGTACATATCATCACCTTATGTTTGATAAAGGAGACAATAATATACAATGGAGAAAATACAGCCTCTTCAATAATTGGTTCTGGGAAAACTGGACAAGTACATGTAAAAGACTGAGATTAGATCACTGCCTACCACCACACCAGTTTATAACACAAAAATAAACTCAAAATGGATTAAAGACTTAAATATAAGAGCAGAAACTCTAAAACTCTTAGAGGAAAACTTAGGGAGAACACTCTATGACATAAATCACAGAAAGATCCTTTTTGACCCACCTCCTGTAGAAATGGAAAGGAAAACAAATATAAACAAGTGAGACCTATTGAAACATAAAAGCTTTTTCACAACAAAGGAAACCATAAACAAGATGAAAAGGCAACCCTAGAACTGGAGAAAGTATTTGCAAATGAAGCAAATGACAAAGGATTCATCTTCAAAATTTACAAGCAGTACATGCACCTCAATATCAAAAAAAAAAAAAAATCAACCCAATCCAAAAATGTGCAGAAGACCTAAATAGACATTTTTTCCAAAGAAGATATACAGATTTCCAGCAAACACATGAAAAGATGGTCAACATCACTAATAATTAGAGAAATGCAAATCAAAACTACAATGCGGTATCACCTCACACCATTCAGAATGGCCATCATCAAAAAATCTACAAACAATAAATGCTGGGGTGGGTGTAGAGAAAAGGGAACCCTCCTGCACTGTTGGTGGGAATGTAAATTGATACAGCCACTATGGAGAACGGTATGGAGGTTCCTTAAAAACTAAAAATAGAACTACCATATGACCCAGCAGCCTCACTTCTGGGCCTATACCTCGAGAAAACTATAATTCAAAAAGAGTCATGTACCACAATGTTCAATGCTGTTCTATTTACAATAGCCAGGATATGGAAGCAACCTAAGTGTCCATTGACAGATGAATGGATAAAGAAGATGTGGCACATATATGCAATGGAATATTACTTAGCCATAAAAAGAAACAAAATTGAGTTATTTGTCGTGAGGTGGATGGACCTAGAGACTGTCATACTGAGTGACATAAGTCAGAAAGAGAAAAATAAATACTGTATGCTAACACATATATATGGAATCTAAAACAAACAAACAAACAAACAAAATAGTTCTGAAGAACTAGGGGCAGGAGAGGAACAAAGACACAGAAGTAGAGAATGGACTTGAGGACTCTGGGAGGGAGAATGGTAAGCTGGTACGAAGTGAGAGATTGGCATTGACTTAAACATACTACCAAATGTAAAACAGATAGGTAGTGGGAAACAGCCACACAGCACAGAGAGATCAGCTCGGTGCTTTGTGACCACTTAGAGGAGTGGGAGGGAGGGAGACGTAAGAGGGAAGAGATGGGAACATATGTATATGTACAGCTGATTTACTTTGTTATGAAGCAGAAACTAACACACCTTTGTAAAGCAATTATACTCCAATAAAGATGTAAAATATAAAAAAAAAAGAATGGGAAATAATTATTAGATTTAGGAAAGAGGTGATTATTAAGATTTCATGAAAGTACTTTTTATAAAAGCGTGGAGATAGAGGTTTATTGGATTTGTTCCAAAAAGAAGAAGAGAAAAGGGATTGGAAATAGTTCCTATAGTCAACATGTTATAAAATTTAATGATAAAGAAGAACAGCAGTGATAAATGGAAAGGGATGGAAAATCAGACTATGTTTTCCTTATAATATTAAGAATAAAAGAGCATATTTGTATTTTTGATGAGGCTGATATAATAAGAAGAGAAAAATTGATACAGGAGAACAACAGATAGGTTGCTGAAGTTAGTGATGCTAAGTAAGTGAGAAGAACTGGAATCTAGTTCAGAAGAGGAAGGCTGGCCCTAGATTAGTGTCAGACAGTTCTTCCACAGCAGTAGAAAAAAAGGCAGGGTGAATGGTCACAGAAGGAGACACGTGGGTTGATTTGGTGAGAGACAGTCAGGGAAATTTTCTAGTTTTTGCTTTAACTTTTTAATCAAATAGGAAAAAACACTATAGACTGGATGGGTGCGAGAAGTTGGAAGTTTAAGTAGAAAAGAGAAAGCGTGAAATAACCTTGTATACGGTGGGGGAGAGATTGAATGTAGTAGAAAGATGTGATGTGAAAGCTGGCTATTAAGGCTGATGTTCTTATCAGTCTCAATTTTTTTTCTTCAAGTTTGCTGTCTTGGTGGGTTGGTTTTGAGGATTGTTGAATTCAGGCAAAAATACAAAGAGTAAGTTAAATGGAAAGATGGCTGGTAATTTCAACAAAGTGAGATCCTTGATAGTGAGAATTTGAAGAGTTTGCAATTATTGGTCATGACAGGTTTATGGCTATGACCGAAGGAGATAGAATACAGGACAGTGTCCCTAGAGGAGTGGTCAAAGAACTAAAGATCACGTTTCAGTTGATCATAAACATGGAGTTGAAATCAAGAAGAGTTCTATCCTGTTGAGAATATATATAGGTAATCAATCAGTCGTGCTCTGCAGCAACTATTTGAAATTGTTTCCTAAATTATTTTCTTAGATACATTTTTTTCCTCTCAAGATATATCCTAGAATACATCCAGTAATTATTTTTTAAATACATTTCCCCTTTCTTTCTGATATGCAGATATAAACCACAGTTATTGCCTCAGGTGTACCCTTTCAACTGTGTCTTAATAACATACCTTCGGATTCCTAATAGTGGAACAAGATGCCCCAAACGAACTGGGAAGAGGCTTTGAAGTGTAACTGGCAGAGGCCTCATCAATTTAGACTGCTTAGATACCTCTCTGATGTTGAATGATGGAATCCAGCCCCATCCCCATGCCCCAGCGAAGACTGCCTGACCAGAGCTGATCTACTCTCCAGTGAAATCTAAAGAAACAATTACCGCAGATATCATGCATCAAGTTGAGAAGAGGGGTGGAGAGGCCAAAGCATTGTCTTTCTGAGTCTTTATCAGTCTCAACAGATTTTAAAAATTTTTTTCCCTAGACACTATTTTCTAGATTCTGAAGAGACAACGTCTTTTGGATACAGATACATACCTGTTCTTCCCTAGCTGCCCAGGAGACCCAAAAGCCCAAATTGGTTCTGGCACAGCTCCTGAAAAGGGGTATGTGACTTATGCTTAACAAGAATTCAGTTTCCTAATCTCAAGGTTGAGAGGAAGTGAAAGTTTCCACAGGAAGCTGCAGCAGATTAAGGTTGATTTGGCCTGAAATTATTTGTATGATGACTATGAGCTGAGGGCTCATCTTTGAGGCTTACTGAGATTCTTAAAAGCAGGAAAAGTGAGGAAGAATCTGTCGCCTTTCTTTCCTTCCTGCTTCAGTGTTTCCCTACCCTACCACAGAAATAAGCTCAGCACAAAATCGTCTCCATTTTTCTTAAACAAGGAAGAAGAAACTTCAAGGTAGAGGGAGTTTCTTAGCTTTGTCTGAATTCACCATAACTTTATCCAGAGCCTGGAACTTTTAACTCCAGCTTGAGGATGCTGGCTGGAGAGGCCAGGCTCTTCCCAAGTCCTTACATTTCTTTATTAAAGCTTTCAAGATTTTACAGACACACAACAGATTATTTTGGTTCAATACTGAAAACTTTTTGGTAATTCCCTTTCTTTACTTACAAGGGAATGCAGGAGCTCATCTCTAGAAGGTTCCATAGATTCCTTTCTGGACATTCTTCATCCTCTATAGTCCATCTTTTTGGGATCTGCGTGACAGTTTTCTTCTCCATGGGTGAGCCATGCTTGATGAGCGTCAGCTTTCTCATTGCCTGGCATAATGCATCTCCTCCTAAAAATGTCAGCTTATGCTTAGTTACTATAGAAAGCTTTCTAAGCCAGGTGAGTTTTCCTTGTCCTACAGTGTCAGAATCTCTTCTACTTAGCTCCACTGTCTTAGCTTTCTTCATCCTTATTGTAATTTATTGTGAAATGTCATTTCTGCCACTGCATCTAAGTGATCATGACAGCAACAGGAGTCTCGGTCTTCCTGACTGCAGTATTTCCTATGCTTAGCACACTATTCCTGATGCATAGTTCTCACACTAAAAAATGTTGAATAAATTAATTAAATAGATCAATAAATAACTGATTCTGCTTGTTTATTTTATGATGACTTCTTACACCTGAACTGCTGAATTTGGTGTCTAGCTTTTCCTACCCAACTTTTACTGAGACTACTCTCATGATTATTGCTGAAAATTTGTACTCCTCACAGGGGCATTTAGTGAGATGATTCTTTTATATTTTATTGCACTGTGATTCAATCCCTTCATCCTATGTTTCAAACGTAAGCTCTAGGAAGATATGTAAGTTTAGCCATAATTTTACTTCATTCTTTAATTCTTGTGATTTTTATTTCTAATTGTCAAATCAAGTTTTCTATAATTTCTATAATTTATAAGTCTAATCATGATATATTTCTAACAGCTGGAAGTGATATTTCAAACTCTAATATTTAGCTACAGATACATATACAAATAAGTGTCTATTTTTTTTAAACAGTTCAGCCAAAATGTTCATCACCTTTTTCTCCAACTATGGAAATCTGATCTTTGACACCACTCTCTTCTTTTTGAGACATTTTCTGATCCCCATACCACACTACCACCATGTTCTACCTCACTCTGGATCAGTTGCCAAATTTACCAGTTATGTTAGTGCTTCAGTGACTGATACTCTTTACTGCACCCTAAGCTCTTTGAGGGCAGCAACCACGTGGTTTTCATCTTTGTGTCCTATACAATGCTTGACATAATGTTGTGTACATCCTTCATTTATGACAAGATTTTGCTATGTGGCTGACTGTCTTATCTATTATGAGCTTCGATATACTCAAAACTATAAAAAATTAATTTTATGTATTTAATAGGGAAAATAAAAGGAGTAAGTTTCACCTTAAGCTTTTTTCTAGAGTTCAAGATTTGAAATACCTTGTCAATTCACTGAAGAAACAATGAACCAGAATAGAGTACATTATTTCTAAAACAATGTAATGTACTTACAGGCCTGTAATTTCAACAACAAGACTTCAAATTACCTCTCTATATATTTTTCATATAAAATATATTTCATGTAAAAACTTTAATTCATGTGAAAACGCATGTCATGCAAAAGTTCTCTTCATGCATTTAAAATATATTTTTAAAATGTTTTAGTGGAAAAGTAACTCTTTGTAAAATGTTGTCAACAAAAGCATATCATTTTGCTCCCCAAAATTAATAAAGTAGCTAGAACAGCAATAAGAATGATAACTGAAGCACACAGTTTGAAACACTGGGAATCAAATCACAGGATACATCTTTTGAAGAGTGTCCTGGTGGGGAGCAATAAATGATAGATGGTTATTTTGAGTGTAGTGTTTGCCAAGCATCTGGCCATTTAGGACACTTCAGTATCTAATTTACTTTCATTATAGTGAACATATTTTCTTTGACAATGTTTGAAATTATACATATTATTTTCTAAATTTGAGGATTATTTCTTTTTGAAATAAAAATAATAAATGAATAATGTGTTATGTTTATTATTTACTTTATTATAAGGGTTAGTATATGTTAATAAAATCATAAAACACTTTATTCTTTTTTAACACATAAGAAAAACTCTCACAGAAAGTTATTTTTAATCATTAATATTTTTAGCCATTGGAGCCCCCAATCTTATTGCCTTCAGATATTTGTCTCAAAACCAAAAATGCAACAAAAACCTGAAGCCTTTGTAATTGTGGCTTTACTAAACTATATTACCAGTTATAGAACACTAAAATTTGAAATGCTTAGCAATTCCAGAAACACCATTATCATTGAAAAAAACTCAAAGATGTATTCTTAACTTTCCTTACTTTCCTAAAAATGTTTTCAAAAGAATCATTTCCCAAACACAGGTTCCTAGATATCACTGTATCAAACACTATACTAAGTGTCCTAACAAATTGGAGAAACAAAAATGTAAGCAGGTTTAACAGGCATGCCATGAAAAACACTGTGGAAATGTTTTATATGACAAAGCATATAGAATATCCCATTGTCTTTCTAGTGATCAATGAATTATCTTAACAAATATATCATCATTATAAACATTTTGAAAACTTCCTTTAAGACTGTATTCCAAGCTAATGTAACAAGTCCCATAAGAATCTCTCCCAATACTTTTTAGAACAATCTATTTCGAGATTAATGCCCATATTACTTACCTAGAACAAAATATAATTTAAAGTACATTCTAAGTTATAGAATATAATTTAAAAGCCCCAAGTTGAAAACTGTGAAAAGAATAGCAAAGAGTTTTAAAATTTTTATATTGTTTATTTGTATCCTTATTAGAGAAATCTAATTTGCAGTAAAATGTGTAATAGTCTGAAATCAAGAAATGAAGAATTAAGGCAAAAGCTTAAGATAAAATGCACATCATCAAAATATATTCATGGATGTAAGTCCTGGTTGTAAATGTCCTACTTTCTAAATTTAGTTAAAATAAATTTAGTAATGTGTCTCTCATCTTCAATGTAGTGGCTTCTGCATCTGCTGTTGGATAAATCATTTCTGTATAGATAACAGTTATTCTTTATGAATATATGTATTTGATGCAATAAATATGTATTGAGTGCTCATATATGAACAACTGGATGGGATATATTTCAAATATTTGGACTTATTTTTACTATGTGGTGTAGATTAACAGAATTAACTACAATAAGATATAAATCATCTAAATGTTATATGGAATAAATACAAAAAAAGTTGTGATAATCAGAAGAAAATGTGAATTTTGACAAGATGTAAAAAATTAGAGGCATATACACAGACGTGGCATTTGAGTTGACCTTTCAATGATGAGTAGTTTGAAAGGAAGCAGCAGAAGAAGAGCACTGGAGCACAAAGAATGAGAGGAGTCAAAAGTGAGAGGGTGTCGTGGCCATGTAAGATGGTGAGAGGGTGTGAAATGAGACAATATATTGACTCCTCATTTAAGTAGGTTTTGGGATCATGTTTAAAAATTACCCTACAGAATATATTTTAATGTGGAGTTCCCAAATGTTTTTGAACAAGAAAGATGTTCTTTGAAAAAGAGATGAGCAGATATATTTTAATTAGGGCTTCAACTAGTAGGAGAAGTTTTTGGTGAAATATTAGAAGCAGGAAGATCAATCATTGGCTTTATCAGTTTGCTTTATTTGTTAATTTTTAGAGAGCCTAGTCAGGATCTCTTTGACAAATTGATAGTTCTACTTTAGAAGACAACATGTACACCAGCATAGAGTCATACATTTAGATGGAAATAGTTTATATATATATATATATATATATATATATATATATATACATTTTTTTTTTTACTCTTGCTTCTATTTCATTAGAGAGGCTGCTGTACCAAGCAGGCCAGACTTTCCTCCTCTTGGTTATATTCATGTTGCTCAGATTATATTTTAAATGAAAAAATTGTCTTACCACACATGCAAAAAAGACAACGTGCCCTGGTAAAGATTCAATTTGTCAGGTTCCTTTATAATTAAGGGTGGGTGCCCTGACTCTCTGTTACAGACAATGAAATTTATAAATCTTTACTAGATGGAGATTAGAGAAAAACGATTGTTCCTCTAATTAAAAGTTAAAGTTCTTAATTGGCAAAGAATTTTTGATCTGCATTATTTTTCCCTCCTGCCTAGGACATGCATGTGAGGTCTGTGGTACAGCAGCCAAAATGTAAGCATGAGGGTAAAAGCCATAGCTTGAAGAAGGCAGAGTGAAAAGAAAGCAGGAAACTGCATCTTTTTTGTTATCATGGAACAGCTACATAAGTCTTAGACTACTTACTCATAGGTTTTCATATTTTGTGGGAAAAAAATAAATCTCTACTTGACCAAGCAATTCTATTGGTGGTTCTATAATTTGTATCCTAACCCACACCATTATGAAGTCTAATTCCATTGTTGAGTAAATCATTGACTCTGCTAATATCCAAAAAAAGTGACTAATCTCTTCCCAATTGTACCTTGGACAACAATTGAACTGAGCATCCACTTTGTTGAATAGTGTGCTGAGACTAGCAGAAGGAAGAGCAATGAGGTTATGAATTAAGTACTAATGGTGGGTCCTGACTTTAAGATTCTGAGGCATTTTTAGCAAGACCTGTGAAAGCAAGGAAGTATTCTTTTTCCCCCAAGACATCAAACACAGCACATCAAAGCCCTCCTGAAAAAAAATGGACTTGTAACAGCTTTATATTTATTTCCTTTCAGATTTTTTTGGAACTTAATAGATAAATCTAACCATAGACCCTAAGAGTTTTGCTAATATAACCACAGATCCTAAGAGTTTTGCTAATATCTAAGTCCTCTCACTCTCATACAATATAGCTTTGCTTATGTGGATAACTTTCATTCATACCACAAATGTCCATTAAATGGACAGTAACTTTCCTGTGTCCTGGGAATAAAAGGAAGATCAAGAACATTTTTTTTTTCATTCAGAAATTTTACAGAGTAATAGAAACAGAAAGTAGAGGAAAATGTTTTTATTACCTCCTGCACCAACCTACTTTTATAATAAAGCAAGCAAACTCTTACCACATTTGTAAGGATTCATAATGATTCTCAACATTGGAACATCAACATCAATAGAGGTATGCACTAATGTTTGTTTTTATAAGTAGCAGAATTTAAAATTTGTTCAATTAAATCAGCCTCGGACAGTAAAGGTTAAAATGTTCCTGGGTATACATAGAAATATGTGACAGACCACGTAAAATAAACTGGTCATCAAAACATAACCCCAGCATTCCCATAAGAAACATCACTATAAAAAAATGTAAATAGAAGTATTTTGGATGTTTTGAAAGAAAAAAAAAAGATACCTGGGAATGTTAACTATTCACAGAGATGACTTATTTATAGTATAAATCCCTCTTGAAAAGTGTTTAAAGTATAGTGAAATATACAGTATATAATTTTAAAAGTAATACTTATTACTGAGACCTGCTTCTTCATGATCTGGAAACACAGTAAATATCCTCAGTGCATTCAAGAACCAGAGTTAGGTCTTTACTCAAAGCACATGGACTGAAAACAGAGAGAGTTTTCCCCAGAAGAAATTACAGGGTAACTTCACTCAAAGTTGGTTATTACAAATAACAGAGTACACACAAATGCGTCTTAAAAAAAAAACAAAAAACGATTTTCACATTTGTGCATATTAATCGTTATTTCTAACCCTAAAGAATCCTGCAGATTTTTTTTTAACCTACAGAGACAGTATATTCCTGGACAATAGGTACATCTTTTCATAATCTTTACAAAAGGTTCCAATCACCTATGATCTCTATAGTTCCATGTTTCTATTCCTTTCAGATGTAATCCTGGGCTGGTCAAATCCAAGAGGAAACCAAACGTCAGCAACCAGTCACTAATGGATATAAGCACTGGTGGAAATCCTAATTAGAGCTAAGCATTTAATTTTCTTTTTGTTCCTCTCATTTCTAGTATTACCACATTTCTCAAATGACTTCCATGTTTTTTGAAATAACTAAAAATAGCTATCCATAAAAAATGAGTTTGGACCCAAATCTCCAAATTTGGATTCTGGACTAAATATATTATAATGGTTCATTTTATAGGAGAGAGACCCATCTTTATAAATAAGTGATACTTAGTGCTCTGCATTGTAATTTCAGTGAAAATGTTATTAATCTTAAAGGATCTCACTAGCTTGAAAACCAGTTTACACTGATTTTTTCACATGTACTGAATTCAGTGAAAATGCCTCCAGAAACCACTATAAACATCCCACATTCTAGCCTTAGAAAATATCATACAGCAATAATAAACTTTAAAAATATCTTCTTTAGACTTCTATGGAATTTACATTTTAGCATATTGTACTGTTTCTTAACGCAGTGTTTTTTTGTTTGTCTGTTTTTTCCCAAACTCCAACATTGTATTTTTTTAAAACATCAGTATGTATGCCTTTTTCTGTTACTGTACTGGTCAGCCTGGACTAGCTACATATTTTATTTAGTACAGACTGCTTTCCTCAAACAGCTTTTGAGGTGAATGTATGTTTTTTGGCTGTAAGTTTGAAAGAAATAGAGAGACAATCAGATTTCTTCAGGTGACAGGGTATTATTGTAAAGGTACCCAGAAAAGCAAGAAATCATAGGAAATTGGCTCAGTCAGTTGCAAAATCAGAATGTAGTAAGATTACTTTTATTCAGGCTACAGTAAAAATCCCTAATATCCAACAACAGTTCTGCTTCTCTGTTATTCTGCTACTGATTCAGATTCCCTTTTTCTCTGCCCCTCTGTTATTTCTTCTGTTGCTTCAGACTGAAGCTGGGATTTCTGCTGGTTGCAGATTCTATGGTGTTTATCTTGGTTTATGCTCTTCCTATTGGCTTTATTGATATTTGTGTGTCACATTGACACACCCCAAGTGTGAAAAATTGATTATATATTTTAGTTATTTTAGAGTATCTTTATTAATCCAAGAACTGGCACCTGACCACATCATAAACCTCTGCTTCAGCCAACAGTTTGCCTTTGGTTCTGGTGTCTGTCTTTTCTCCATTGTTGGCGAACCTTGTGAATAGTTGATCACAAGTACAATAACGTCTGTAAAATAAGCTCCATCCAGCAGACTCATGTACAAAGGGCATGTAGCTGATAAATCCTCTGAAGCTCCTGATATTGTTTTCAGAGGGAGCAGCTCTTAAATTAAAATATATATATATATATATATATATATATATATATATATATATATATATATATATATATAGTTCATTTTTATGGATGTTGGCATGGGATGGACAATCTAAGACATTATTGGTGAAATTACAGGAACTTCTGCAGAAATGTCAAACTACTCTGGAGATCTATTAGTAGTAACACTGTTGATTCATACATCATCTGAAATTCCCTGAGTGTTTTGTGTGGGTGATTAGTTAATAGGGTTAATTTTTATAATATGCCCAGTGAATGTGCACCACTTAACTCTCCAGTAAGTATTGAGAGAAACAAAAATAAATGTAAATTGTGAATGTCAAATATATAAAAGAAAAAAATGTTAAAAGATTGAAATATGGAAACATTTTCATTGTAGAATATAGGTCTAAACTCCATTCCATTAACCCAATAATTTACTGTTTTATAAAACTTTATTAATATTCTAAATTCTCTTATATTTAAAGTTTGATAATTTTATGGATAGTAAAATGAAAAATTTAAAGTTGTTAATAGCCAGTTCCACAGAAAGATAGATTGACAGAATTTTATTAAACTGAGCTGATTATTTTAATAAAATGCATCTATGAACATGTAAAATAATAAAAGTTGAAACTTTTATTTTAAATAATCTGATTTTTAAATGAGAAGACAAAGCCAATGTCAGAAGTTTTATTTCAACAAAGCAACCCTGATGCTATTATCTTTTGAAAAAATGCATATGGAACCAAGACAAACCAGAAAGAATGACGTTTTAAGAATTCATTTTTACCAATATTTGTTTCAGAAATTTTCCCATATTGCAATGCTAACTAGACTTTTTTCAAGACAAAGAAATGTTTGGGGAAAGTATATTTATGTTTAAAAATACTGACTCAATAAGCACATACAATACAGTGAAATACAACAATGTATACAGAAACTCAATTATTCAATGGAGTCGTAGATGAGTGTCTTAACACAAGTAACTGGGTGTATTTGCAATCTCCCTTTGACTAATAAATAAAACCATTTCTTAAATTCCTTTGGGGTATCTTCATATCTATCACTCAGAAAGTTATAATACTAGTGATTTTTTCTAACAGCTTAAAAAATTAAGGATAATTTATTTAAGTTATAGGAAACTGCTAAGCAGATTATAAAAAAAATAAAATCATGTATTTTCAAGTTTCCATTATTTTACATAAAATACCTCCCAAAAGTATAATTTTGATAAATAAAGTTAGTACTTCATTTTATGGTTTTAATAAGAATATTATTTCTCTTCCCACTATTATTGAGGCCCAAACTTTTATCAGATATACCTCACAATGAACAGTGCAAATAAATAAATGAGTGAATGAAAAAATAAACAAATAAACTAGAAATCAACAAAAGTCACATAAACAATTGTATTTCATTTGTGTCTGAGAGCCAATTAAGGTCAGTGAGTCTAATTCACATTCATGTCCCCAGAGACCAGCACAGACTTGGCAAATTGTAGGCAATTAATATGTATGTATGCATGTATGTATTTATTTATTTTTTTTTTTTGCGGTACGCGGGGCTCCCACCGCCGTGGCCTCTCCCGTTGCGGAGCACAGGCTCCGGACACACAGGCCCAGCAACCACGGCCCACAGGCCCAGCCGCTCTGCAGCACGTGGGATCCTCCCGGACCGTGGCATGAACCCGCATCCCCCGCATCAGCAGGCGGACCCCCAATCACCACGCCACCAGGGAAGCCCAATTAATATGTATTTAAAATGATAAAGGAATAGGTAACAGAATGCAATTTCTACACTACTAATATTTTTTCTCTCAATAAAATTAGAATTTTAAATAAAGTGGGTTAGGAAAGAAAATTTAACATATCAAGTGTTCATTGAATTCATTTCCCACTGCACAAGAATTAGATTTTAAAATGTAATTAGGTTTACCTTCAGATTAAGAAGCAAGTGTTGGTTTTAATTTACTGTAAATTTACTATCTTTCACATTGCAAACGAGGTAACTGTCTTTCAATTTTGATTGAATATGATTGATTATTTGTTATCAAGTCAAATCACTTTTTTCAGAGTGATATCATTATTTTTGTATGACAAGATAGATAATAATTTGCCATGTTTGCATTCAATCTGTGATGGCTAAGCTGGCAAAAGTCCATTTTCGCAAAACTTTAAAAGAGACAAGTGGGATTTTTCTTGCTGTTAGGATGATAAAAAAGAAATCTTTAGTTCCAAGTATGTTGTCTAGCTTAGGAAGTGAATTAATATTATTAATATTTCAAATTTATCAATTAAAATATAACATGAAGGCAAAACCATAAATTTCTATACAAATATTATTTATTATTTTAGTTTTGCTCAAAATTATTTGAAAAAATTAAATTCCTATTATTCAGAAACATGAATTGGCTTTGACTAACCTGTTAAAAAGGAATATATATATATATATATATATATATATATATATATATATACACACACACATAATTGAATCATTTTGCTGTACACCAGAAACTAACACAGCCTTGTAAATCAACTATACTTTAATAGAAAAGATTATCCTGAATTTTAAAAATAACTAATAAAATAAGTTTTCACAAAAGTGAAGTAACTATTTTTATCTTTCCACTTTTTCTCTTAAATTGTTGAAGTATATATTTGTCACTTTTTAATATTTATATTTTTACAGATTTGCTTTCTCCTGAATACAAAGACATACACACACACACACACACAGACATCTGATAATGCCATTATTATTATTTGCTCAACGATTTGAAGTAATCTGCAGACACCACAGTCCTGCACCTCTGCATGTAATAGGATTCATGAGAAATTTCAACACTGATAAAATACTATTATTTAATATAAAATCCATATTAATATATTGCCAATTGTCAAACTGATTTGTAGGATTTTTATTTGGTCAAGTTTTACAAACAGAGTGCACAATAATTAATTTTTATTTAATAGGATATTTTGACTAGAGAAAGAGGTTGAATTCTCTGAATTCTACAAAAAGTTTCCAAACTTTGGAATACAGCTATATGCTTATTTTATTCAATGGTGCCCTGCATCACTAAACCCCCATGTAGTTCCCAATAACTTAGGACCTTGGAAGTCTTAGAGTCTCTTGAACCTATATATGCAGGTGCCTTGTCTTCTGTATGTATAACCTGGAAGTACTTGACCTGGGAAAACCTAAAGATGGGAAGATTATGGATCTAACATGGGTTGAGAATTTGCTAATCCTTTTGGGAGAGTTTCTTTCCTAGTGAAGAACAAGAAAGCTCATTCCAGTGCCCACATGTTTGTAACTAATAGAGAAAAACATCCTTTAAACTCCTTTGAGATTTCTTTGTGCCTTCTGTTCCTAGAAAATTATATTAGTAAAATTTTATAACAGTGTTAAAATAAGCAGGTATAGTATCCATGTTGAGATTGTCATAGTTTCCATGTTTATTATTAATTGAGAATAAGAGGAATAAAACCGACTGCATACACTGCCTAGCCTACATCTTCATAGGAAAGAAAAATGGGGACATTGTGAATCTCTTTTAGAATCTCCAAGAGTTCAAAACTTTTCTGAAAACGTTCCACAGTATATTAATGTTCTCACAGTATTTTCATTCTTCATTTTTCTCCATCCATTTTGACTTTTCTATCTCTTACATTTCTGATAACCAATTTAAAGCTTTAATTAGCTTATAAAAACATAACTGCTCTTCCATACACTATGTGCATTGACTTGAAACTATTTATGGTGGATTAAGTGATGTATAATACATTAAGCAATGTATAATGTTATATCTAGGTATGATATCTAATTCACAGTATGCTTTAATAAAAGATGCTATTAGACTATTTGCTCTTTATTTGAAAGTATTTTTTTTCAAAATGTGGCATAGATATAAAATCAGATTCACTTAGATTATTAATGTGCATTTCTATTATTTGTGTTGATTTTTGTAAAACAAAAAGAAAAAAATACTTTGTTATTCAGGCCTAAGACAAAAGTGTTTTTTCCTCTAATGGTAGAAAACACAGGCAGAAAAATAGAAATGATATTTTATCATACTCTAGCTACATCTAATATGATTTTCTGTCAACACAGAAACTATGAGTTGTATGTTTTAAAGATTTCAGTCAAATTGTTTTCTTCAGTAAATAGAAGCTGGATTCCCAGTGTGTCAAAACGATGCTCTCTGAGAAACAATGAAATTTTGCCTCAAAACATCATAAAAATTACCAGCCATTAGACACATTCAGATAGCTTACTTCAAATTCCAAAAAAGCAACATTGAAATGCATGGTATAAGCCTATGCTCTGTAAATATGGAAATGCTGTATTGATCTTGTAGGAATAGAGGCTTTAATCAGGACAAGACTTTTACCTGCAGGATAGTCAGAGTTAACCCTATATCATTACAGATGACATGCTCAAAATATATTTAAAAAAACGAAATTTAAAAATAATATTTTAGAAACACACATGAAGCTCAGGCTGTCAGATACAGAGAACAGGCTGGTGGTTGCCAGAGGAGTGGGGTAGGGAGAAATGGGTGAACGGGTTCAAAAGGAACATAAAATAAATAAGTCATGAAGATGTAATATACAACATTTTGACTATAATTAATACTGCATTGTATATTTGAAAGTTGTTAAGATCTTAAACATTCTCATCTCAAGAAAGAAAATTGTAACTATATGTGATGATGGATGTTAGCTAGACTTACAGTGGCGATCATTTCACAATATATACATATATGGAATAATTATGTTGTACACCTGAAATTAATTGTTATATGTCAAAAAGAAAATAAAGCTCAGGCTTTCAGAGATCCTTTATAATTAAGTAATATTTGAGAATGCTAACTATCATGGGATTTAAATTGCTCTTATTGAGCTGGATGACATAAAATTATAGACTACCTGGCAACGTTTCCTGAATTTGATCAACTACTTTCTTAGTGAAAATAAATGAAGAAATTGCTTTTCAAAAATATTCCCAGGAAGGTCAATGATTTGAACTTATTCTGACAGCCTATTTTTGATCTTCTTTGGCATATCATGCTTACTATGCATGCCCTTTAAAGATCTGTTTAAATTTACACATTCCTTTGAGAAATGCTATTGATTTTTCCAAAAACAAAACAAAACACAATAAACAAAAAAGAATTAACATTCACAAGCAATTAAATTTAGAGTGTGTGGTTTTCATACAATCTGTATCCTTTCTGAATGAAAAGTTCACCTAAAGAAATTCTGGAATTGTCCTCAAGTAGAGTCCTCTTACAGAGGATAGTAAAATCTAATTACATTCCTGTTTAGAATGCTTCAGGATTGCACATGACATTTAGCCTAGATTTTCAAGTTGTTTTCCCAGCTAAATGATATCACTTAAATCCAGTTACTATTTAAACATTTATAAAAAATAGGACTATTACAGAAGCTGTGAGATACTACATACAAAGCAAGATACATGTGATGGCATTTTTAACAAAGTAATAGAAACATAGGTATTTGGTTTATATGAGCATCATTGGTTGCTTCTCTTGGACTCTAACTTGATTTATTGAAAGTTCTTTCCTCCTCAGGTAAATATTCTCCTCAAGCATTTTTACATCTCTGTCAATAACAATCCAGTCCACTTTCTTATGACCACTAATTTTTAGATAATCAATGTAATGATGACAAGGTTCTCCTGAATTTCATTGTTGGAACACCTATTTTAAGAGAAGTAAGCAGACCAGATAGATGAAGTAAATGTTCTAAAGTCCCATAGCTATGTAGTGTTAGAGCCAGCTCTGAAGTACCTATTTCAGACTCTAAGTTCTCCTACCTAACATCCCTTGGAGAGATGACAGATGATTCTATAGTCGATGGCAACTCTCTCTCACTTCAGGGCCTACTATATTTTTTCGATTTGCCTCATTTTTTTTTTCATTCACCTGAATGGATCCTTTAATTGCCTTTGGCTAGACTGATGCTTATGTTTTCCATTACATCTATATTTTGGGTTATAAGATTTTATTTTTTATGCTAGTAAATTTATTTGCTTGAATTTAAGCTTTTAGAGAAGACTATGGTTCAAATAGTGCACTGCCAAGTGAAAGAAATAAATTCACTCCTCTAATTTGTGAAATTTGTATGCAAAATAAAGAATCTCAGTATAGCACCTATTATGTGTATTTGAGTACTTATTATGTTCCAATAATATGCAACATTTGATCATTTATTATAAGATAAATTATCTCTTTTCTAAACTCCCAAAATGGTTTTTACTTCTTTCATAATACTCACAGTCCATCTGATGGTCTGTGAATGTCTGTCTCCTAAACTAAATGAGAACTTAGGTATTATTCCTTTATATCCAATGCAGTATGAGACACAGTGCTAGGCATATTGTTGATTTTCAATTAACATTTCTTTAGTTGCACTTGATCAATTAGAGGATATGTTTTTTATGTCATTAAATATTGCTTCTTAGAAATTCTTATAATTTGGGCACAAACAACACCATTACTTTGGTTCCTTCTGGCTCAATGATGAATCTGTATGTCAGTCTTCATAAGTCAAAATATTACATTCCTCTAGCCACAGTGATTTGTTGAAGGGAGATCAGGAGACCCAATTAGTCCCAAGGAAACACAATGAGAATTTTTCTGGGGCTGCTGGAAAAATGATTTTGGTTATTTTTTCCAGCATGTGAAGGCTGAGTAGTTTTAGGAGCTGAAGATAATGCTACTTCATGTTACCACCAGCCAGTACAAGGGAAGGAAAAGCTGAAAATGGACACATGTGAAGTTTTAAGCCTATCACTGAATTCTGAAATCCAACCATGCCTGAAGAAAGTCCTACCCATGGATATTTTATTTGTATGATCTAGTGCATGGTGGGGTTTTTGTTTTGTTTTTTATGTTTGAGCCTTATTTTTGTGTCATTTGCAACTGAAAAATCATAACGTTTATAGTATTTAACTTGTACAAATACTATTCCAGATCATTTCTATTGAGTTCCTTGCTCCCAAGAGAAATGAGTAGTTCAAGGAACAAAGCTTCTGCAGATGCCATGCACCTCCTGGAAAAAATGCTCTGTGAACTGGAGTTTCTCCCTTTGATTGACTTGAATGAGATAGATTTAAGAAACTCCTTTTGCTCTTGAGGAATTTAGAAACACAAAAACCAGACTAGTTCCCATACACACACAAAAATGTCCTCACACATAGACACAAACAGACAGAAAAAAATTTGAGAAGAGTTTCTGCTGAAGCTTTGTGTCTCTCTATCCAGCATGTGTCACAATTAGTAAGATACACCTCAACCAAGCATAGCCTTACTTTTTTTTTTTTTAAACAGGTCTACTGCTGTGTAAGTGGTGATGTATGGTACACCTAAGGAAATTTTACTGCAAGAAAATTGAAGACAATTATGATCCATTAATCTCACGTATAAAAATGCTACTTCATGACATTTGAAATAGAATAATGTCTGCCCATCTGACATGTAAGACCGTAACAAACAAAACAGACTTTCACTAATAGAAAAGGGAAAAAAAAAATCCTGCAAGACATATCATATAGAAATTGCTAATTTATGGAATCATGATCTCTAGCAAAGTATTAGGAAAGAAAAAGGGTACATTCTAATCAGTCAGTAGATACTGTTTTTTTGAGTAATAGCTGCTTTTAATATGTCATGTGTAGTTAGTAGAAATAAAATATTAAAAAGATGCCAATATTTTTTTACTTACATACAAACTCTTAAATTAAAAAGTTGAATTCAAGTCACTTATTAGCAAAGGGCAACAATTAGTTGTTTTCGATATAACATTTTACTGACTTCAAGTTTTATTATTTAATCAGTAATTATGGGTGGACGTTACTCATTACAGAGTGCTAGAAAAGAGCTCTGTTTAGCAGCACAACATTAAGTAAAGTAGGTTACCCTAGGAATTAAAGACCACAACCAGTCAAGCATAGATTATTTTTAGAATTGATTTCTAACTTTCTACATATAAAATACCAATATACTGGTGACAAATCGAACATCAAATGATCCATCACTCAAATCATCCTCTGCCCTCCTTCTAGAGTATAAAATAATAATATTTTTATTTAATAACAACATATAACTTAATTATTAACCCCAGCAAACAAGTCAAGTTACATAAAATACAATGAAATAAGAAGCAAGATAACAGCTTGCTCATTACATCAGGCAACTGACAACTGGAAGATGATGTATGGCTGATGACATGCACTTTGTGATCTCTTTTCCTCTTTTACAGTATCTATGTTTAAAAACTACAAACTATCATAAATGGTTTTGTCCAGCATACAATGATTCAAAGAATTTTGATTAAATGTAGGTTTTAATTACAGACAGATGATCCCTAACTGATAGCACAGGAGCTGAAGTAATTGTTATTTTATATTTCAACTTTTGTTCTTGCTAAAGATCTTCTCTAGGAAGCTCAATTTTTTAGCGAGAACTGGTAAAACTGATTTTCCACACATTTTGATATTCCTGGACTAACCAGTAGAGTGTAAGACACGTTTTATTGTACTCTATTTGTTGATATGGAAGAGTAAATGAGAGTACTGATAATATTTAATGTTCTCTTGCATCTGGAAACTTAAATCCACTGCAGTTAGTGCCAGGCATCACAGACTAGTGTGTTAGACCACTGTGTGAACTTAATCAAGCTGCTTAGGGTCTCTGTACTTCAGTTCTCTTATCTATTAAAAAAAAAAGAGCAAACAAAAAAAGCTCAATTAACGGGTCATATGAGACAGTGGTTAAGAGCGTGAGCACTCAAGACAAAATCTGGATTTTATGTCCCCCATCCTGCAACTCACAAATTGCTTAATCTTGGATAATTTATTATCTTCCAAGGCCTGATTTTCATGCTGAAGTAATTATGAGAATTAAAGGATCCCGTGCTTATAAAGCACTTAGGATATTCCCTGTCTCATAGTAAGCACTCAATAAATGGGAGAGACCACATAATCATTAGAATTAACAAAAGCATCTGGTATAATCTTAACTGCAGTAAATATTGGGTGTTGCTATTCCCTTTTCTTACCTAATACTTCTATTGCATTTATGAATAGTGCTATTTTCCTCTTCATTTGACAAATAATGAAAGCAGTGAACAAAATTTTGAAATCAAATTGATCTCTGTCACTTTTTATCTCACTTTCTTCAGCTGAAAAGTGAAAAAAATAATTGTAACTAAATTATTTTATGAAAATTAAATGGGCTTATTCATTTAAAGCTTTCAGCAAAGAGCTTGGCTTCATTCAGGGCTCAATAAATATTAGCTGTTATTATTATTGGCATTATTATTATTATTATTATTCACATTATGCATGGACATTTCTGGAAGGACATGAAAACAATTCATTCTTAGTAGAAAACCAAAAACATATTCTAGAAAATGGTACCAAATAATGTGCACGCACACACACACACACACACACACACACACACACACACTTTTCATGTGAGGTCACCTACTGGTCTATGTAAATTCTTCTTCTGAATCTACTCCTATTATAAAAGCCTAATATCTGAGGATTTCTTCTAGGCTTCCTTCAGATATTTCACAGTGAAATAACTATAAGAAAAAAAAATATTTCTCTGGATAATTTTGCTCTTCTTTCTCTGTATAATTTTGATGTAGGCATGGTAATCTGAGTGAGGGAAACAGAGGATAGAAAGGGACAGAAAACTGCATTCTGCTGCCTTATGAATATTATTTCTAATATTTTTTTCATGATTGTCATAGTAGCATCATCATAATTATTTTATCCTTTTCTCTAAATCAGTTAAATGTTGGGACCTGGGATCTTTTTCCTTTGTGTATTTTTCTCCCATTCAATGATATCATTCTGCCTCATGGATATAAATGTTATCTGTATGCCAATGAATCCAAAATTGTAGCATTTTCTTAGGCATTTTTAACCAAGTGCCAAAGTAGAATGTTATATCTATTAAGTATCTTCATGCTTAGCAACAGAAACACATATTTGAAAAGCAGATATATTTTGGATGCCTTTTCTCTTAGAAGTATAATAATCTCAAAACCTGAAACATAATATGTCCTAAACAGATTTCTGAATTCCCACACTATCACTAACGCCTTCCACTATTGGTTTTATACCCAACGGTTAAAGTAATAATTCTAAAAGCCATTCATGATTCTATTCTTTACTTAACACTCCAATAACCATTATTTTACTACTATATATTAAATTTGAGTCATAGTTTACGATTAACAGTTTCTTCACACTTTTCTTTACAATTTCTGCTACCATTGAAGTACAAGCTGCTATCATGTTTCTTATACTAATCCAAAGACTCCCTAACTTATCACCTTTACTTTATCTTTCCCACAGCAGCCACAGTAATTCTTTAAAAACAAGTCAGTCTAGGTCCCTCTTCTGCTTAGTTTCCTCTATTTAATTCCCATCTCATTTAGAATAAAATGTAAATATTTACTAAGATCTACAAGACATTGCATAAATATTTCCATCATTCTCCCTTTCACTCACTCTGCTCCATCACCTCAAAGTCATGTATACTACTCCTGCTTCAGAGCCATTGTATTTGCTGATCCCTTTGCCTGAAATAAACTGCTCCAGATATCCTTATGGTTTTATTCCATCTAGAAATTCACACCTCTGCTCAAATATCGCCTTCTTGCATAGGTGCACAATCTATCTTGAATAGAATTTCCCACCCATTTTCTATATCCCACTTTATTTTTCTCCATTGGACCTACTATTTTGTATTATATTATATTATATTTTACACTGTTGTCTATTTATTCTCTGTGTTCTCCCAATAGAATGAAAGCTCCATGAGGGAAGAGGATTTCTTTATTTTGCTAAATTCTATATAACAAGTGGCCAGAATAATTGTTGAAACCTTATACATTCTTAATAAATATTTTAATTTAATTAAATCTGCCACTTTTATTTTGTCAACCAATGATGTTGAGCTATACTGAAGCTCTATGATGCTGGGAAACAGAGAAAGTAAAGAAATCCCCTCACCTTTTAATGTTCCATGAAACAGCCAATGCAAAGGACACTCCTTCCCCATATGACTTATATAGGAGACTCAGGGATGTCTTTTTGTTTACTTATGACAAGGCCAGACACAGACCCTCCCCATTCTTTGCTTCATAATGATCATCTGAACCGTTTGTCACCACTAATCAATTGGAATAAAATGCCTATCAAACTGACATGATTCCTTCTTTCCACAGACTATTAAACTTTGACCCACCCTAAGCCTGAGCCATACTAATTGGCCTTACGACCTCTCAGTAAGCAACCTCTCCTTATTGGCCTCTCTGGAGGATAATCTAGCATCAGGGTAAAACATTCTATGATCTACTGTCCAATCACATCACCTCTTTCATTCTACTTTCATTCTACTTCTTTCATTCTACCCTTTCATTCTACTTCTCCACACCCCATCCCATTTCCCCACTCATTGTTTTCTCTGGGTTTGTTTACTCTTCCCTATAAAATAAAATCCCTTTTCTGCCTGACTTTGGAGGCACTTGCAGATATCACAGTCAAAGTATAACTATTTTGAGCAAAGTCTCTCCTTACCTAAATCCAGATTTTTTTTTTTTTGACATGTCATGCCATCATTTCATGGCTGGACCACTCTGTGCATGCCTCTCCAGAACTCATTTCACACACAGCAATGTGTGTAAATTAACACAACTTTTCCAAATTAATATAAATTAAGTCATATAATTCCCCTGATGAAAGCCTTCCAATGACTTCCATTGAATCCAAAGCTTTCAGATTCTGTATAAAGTTCTAAGTCACCTACTTCCCTATGACTCTCTGATCTCATCCTATAGAGCTCTTCCTTGTTTCCTGTTCTTCGGCCATAATGGTTTCTTAATCTTTGTGGTAATGTTTGAACACATAACCACATTAATATTTTTTGATTTTTTAAAATTTCCTTGGGTATTGGAATTGGGAGATGAGTTATATGTGGTTTCTCAGTTTATTATAATATTCAAATATAGGTGCAATGTTGGCTTAAATACATTATCGAGTAAGGTAGAAAAACTGCTTTCAAAAATCCTTTTTGCAAGCAAGGAGTTATAAAATACAAGTGAATATTTAAACCTGTAATAATAGTTATCAGATACTGTGCTAATTACTCTTTACATGCTTCCATTTATTTATCACAACAACCTATAATTTAGATACATTTATTTTAATCATTTTATAAGTGGAAAAACCAAGGCTCAAGAAGATTAAGTAAGCTAAACATGGGCGTAAAGCAAGGATAAGGACTTTATTATATTAATGGGTGCACTTCAGTCTTCAGAAAATTATTTTTTTCCCAGTACATCAGAGAATCTAAACAATTAAGAAAATTAAGAGCAAGGTAATAATTGACACACATTTAATTACAATATCATACATTTTTAATATTTATTAAAGGTGTTAGGTTGCTCTGGGCATTTGAGCAGGTTAGTTATAATGGCTATTATTTCCTTGAATTCTTAAAGATTTTTTTTTTTGAGATGAAAGTAAAATTATAAGTGTTATTCTTTGGGGGCATTAATTTTGCAGTGTTTTGAGACATGTTGTCAGTACAAAACAATGAATTTTCATGGGATGACTCATGAGGCTTCAGGCAATATTTATGTTTCTAAGAGCAATTTCAAGTGAAGTAAATAAATATAAAATTAAATTTAATTCTACAGAGCTATAATTATAAAAAGGCATTTTTAAGAGAAGTTTCATGAGTCATGTAAAACATTTTAAAAATATAATATAATAATTTTATAGCAATTTTTCTATAATTTATACAACAAATATGATGTGAAAATTTTAAATGCAAATAACTATCAGAAATGAATATTATGTCAGAACTTGTAATCAGACTTACAAGAATCTTGACATTATAATGTAACTAGGTTCAAATTTTGTTTACTTAAAATATGTAAAGGAATCTTATAATGTACCTTTCAATTAATTACATAGACTATGTGCTTTAAAATGTAAACTCCACAAATGTTTACTAGAAAATGCAATACAATATTGAAGACCTGCATCAATCAAAGTGTTCTAATATGGGCTACTAAATAAATTATGAATATTTTCTGGCTATTGAAAAGGATAGTTTAACTGTGCATTTTTTGGCATTGGAAATATGCTAACCAAATATTCTGAAGGAAAAAAAGAAATTGATGCACAATGAACACATTTGTGTTATACATACCTTATATGTGATGTCCATATTTCTGTTGCTTATGAAAAGTTAATTAATAATTATGATTGTATTCCTATCATAGTAAATACTACTCTCTGTTGAGAACATGGTCACTTTTATTTTCTGATCTACAGAAATGTGGCTTATCCACATTTGTATTATTTCTATAAAGATCATAAATTGTGTGAAGAATACTGACTATAAAATTAAGAAGAATACTTAAATAAACTTTATTAGGCACCAAACTTGATCATTAAAACGGAAATAGTTGTGGTGACCTAAATGTCCAATGACAGATGAACTGATAAAAAAGATGTGGTACATATATACAATGGAATATTACTCAGCCATAAAAAGGAATGAAATTGGGTCATTTGTAGAGGTGTAGATGGACCTAGAGTCTGTCATACAGAGTGAAGTAAGCCAGAAAGAGAAAAACAAATATCATATATTAATGCATATATGTGGAATCTAGAGAAATGGTACAGGTGAACCTCTGCAGGGTGGGAATACATAGATAGAGAACAGACATGTGAACACAGAGGGGGAAGGGGAGGGTGGGACGATTTGGGAGATTAGGATTGACATATATTCACTACCAAGCATAACATAGATAGCTAGCAGGAAAGTGCTATAAAGCACAGGAAGCTCAGCTCGGTGCTCTGTAATGACCTAGATGGATGGGCTGGTGGTGGGGGAGCAGGAGGGAGTTCTAAGAGGGAGGGGATATAGGTATGTGTATGGCTGATTCACTTCATTTTATAGCAGAAGCTAGCACAGCATTGTAAAGCAATTATACTCCAATAAAAAAAAATAGCAATGAGAAATGACTGATTTTCTCTAATATTTAAGAATGCAACTACTGATAGTAATATGTATTGAATCAATGCTATATTTGTTTAGAAAGGTAGGTTTTCTAAGCAAAGAACACTTAATCAAAAAAGTTTTAGACCTTATGTTTTTGTTTTATTTTTTATAAGAGGCAGCAGTGATGCTTATTTGTCATTGTACTGAGAAGGACCCACAGTTTGGTGTGCTTTGATTACTCCCATTGTTCTTACTGCCCATTCCACATCAGGATCTTGGGAGGTGGCAGTGTCTTTAGGGAAATTTTTGGATAATTTTTTATTCTGCTTTTAGTTTTTCATTATGAATTACTGACAAACAGAAAAAATATATAACAGAAACACACATTCAACCACTACTAATTCTATCAAATTATACTATATAGCTAATTCCTTAACTTTTAAGAAATAAATATACAGTTACCACAATTGACGTTTTTCTATCTTTTTACAATCCTACTGGTGATTTGTTTTTTCCTTTTTTTTTTAAATCAATCAAAAGTTTACTTATCTCTTCAAAAAAAATCCATGCTTAGTCAAAAATAGCTGCTATATTACCTTGTGCATACCATGCAAAGAGAACATGCATTATTATATTACTACCTTGATCGGTCTAAGAAACTTTAAAGTTACATTTTTCTGATTCAGAGGTTAGAACTAAAATAATCCTGTGGGCAAAAAAAGGGGAAATTTAGGCACCAGATCTATTGACCAGACACCAGCTCTGTGGTACAGCACAGAGCTAATTCTGCTAAATCTTAACAAGGATCATGCTTCTTATAGTATATCAAGGATTGAATTGAATCATGGAAACAAAAAAAATGTTCATCTTAGCTCTTAGGTACTTTGATTTGAAAATAGAGTTTCAAATTGTTTTTTGATTTCTTTGAAGACTTTAATGAAATTACAGAAAATATAAAACAAAAAATTGTTGCTATCTTGTCAAATGTTGCTTTTCCTCATTTTTTTTCTTTTCTTCCTTTATTGGAATCCAATCCAGAATATGTTAAACTCTTTCACTCTGTCCAACACTTCTATTTTTTTTTAAGTTTTGTTTTACCCAAAATCTTTTAAAATTTTCATTTGTGTGTGTGTGTGTGTGTATATATATATATATATATATATATATATATATATATATATATATATATAATCCCATATTTTCTTTTTCACTAATCAAGGTCATTTTATTTATTTAAAAATGTAAAAGTATATAAAAAATATATATAGAGAAAATCTTGCTTCTATCTTTATAGCATTCACCCCATCCCCTTGCCCTCTTTGTATAGTTTTTATTATTTCATGCATATTTTCCAGTATTTCTTTATATACATTTTTGAAAATATATTCTTATTTACCTGTTTATTACACAGAAGGTAATATTATATACATTTTGCTTTTATTACTTCTTGGTTTTAATTCATAATTAGAATGCTTTTCTCTTCTCTCAGTTTTAAGAGAATTCACTATGGTTTCTTCTAGTACCTGTAAGGTTTCATTTTGTACATTTATCTTATAATAGCTTGCAATTTACCCTAGTGGATGATATGAGGAATTATCCTAATTTGTCTTTTTTCCCCCCCAAACAGGTAACACATAGTCTTTCCTTATGTATTAAACAGTAATTATACCCACTAGTTTGAAAAACCAACATATGCAAAAATTCTGAGTTATTTGGATTTATTTCTGTCCTTATGTTCTGTACCATTTGTTTATCTATATATTTATGCACCAACTTCATGCCTTTTAATACCTTTTAGTTTTTAATGCTACTTTTTAAAATTACAGAAGCAATTACCCCTTCATTGTTTCCATTCTTCAAAATGTTGCTAATATTACTTTTTTTTTGGTTTGTGTGTTTGTGTATGTGTGTGTTTGGGGTTGTTTCAATATAAAGTTTAGGATCAGAATGATTGAAGGAAGTGATCCACAGAGAGTTACAATGTTGACTACATTCAGGAAATTAGAAAGACACATTCCCAAGTGTTGACATTAGGATAATGTTAGCTCAGCCATAAAAAAAGATAAAGAAGTAAAACTAACTTTGGTTCCAGGAATAAACACCTTCTTTTAATATCCAAGGCTATGGTAGCTACCACGAGAACTGATGGTCCTGAGCCATACTGTACCCACCACATTATCAAGATGGACAATCCCTGTACTATCTCTCCAACTGACTCAGTCCTGACTCTTCTGTACAAATGTATCTGATTAGCAAAACATACTTTCCCTCTGTAACTCCAACCCCAAAGGAATCTAGGTATAGTTAACATTTTTTTTACCTCTGAAATAGAGGAAGGTATACTGTCAGGAAGATTACCAAAATAGTAAATCAACTCTATCTCAAAACCCTGTCTGTACAGTCATCTCTTTAAGCATGCTTATTTTAAAGCCTTTGTTAGACAGATTCATAAAGATAACTTCATTCAAATAAGATACTAGTTCTGATTGTTCACTTGCTATCTTTCTTGACATTAGCTTTTTTATATATGTTCTTTAGTTTTTGGAAACAGTGCAATTTTGAGTGGGTATTTTTTTTAAATAAATGTATTTATTTTATTTTTGGCAGTGTTGGGTCTTCATTGCTGAACAATGACTCCCTCCAGTTGTGGTGAGCGGGGCCCACCCCTCGTGGTGGTGTGCTGGCCCCCCATTGCATTGGCCTCTTCCGTTGCAGAGCACGGGCTCTAGGTGCTTGGGCTTCAGTAGATGTGGCATGAGGGCACAGCAGTTGTGGCTCGTGGGCTCAAGAGCACAGGCTCAGCAGCTGTGGTACACGGGCTTAGCTGCTCTGTGGCATGTGGGATCCTCCCGGACCAGGGCTCAAAACCATGTGCCCTGCATTGACAGGCAGACTCCCAACCACTGCACCACCAGGGAAGCCCCAGAATGGGTAACATTTTTATAACAGTTTTTCTTTTATTCTCTGTCCTACTGGAGCAGTTCCCTTATGTTTTGCATAACTACTCTTATTTCCAAAAACTTATACAACGTTGCATATTTTATGTGTTTTTATTGAGCTGTTACCCTCAGTTGATGTTGAGGATATCAGAGATGCAGTTACCGATGGAAAGGACACTGGCTGGCTGCCTCTACATTTCCTTCTGTTTCCTCACCTACAGCTTCCCGAGAACCTGTAACTCCAGCAGGATGTCAAAGATGTACTTCATGTTCTTTAATGAGTCCTAACCACCAGCTTCAATAAGTGAGATTTGGAGCCCCGTATAACTTAGAGGAAATTCAGTCCACATTAACATGTTCCATTTGAACTTTTGTTCCTCATTTTCTCTCTGGACTGAGAGCTCAGCTGGTACACACAGAACAAAGCTCAATGCTCTGTGTTTCTGTGAGATTTCTAGTACTTAGAAATGCTACTTTTTTAAAGGGTGTCTATGCATTTTTTGTCTCTATATTTTATTTATTATTGCAATTTGTTTAGAGCAGAGAGCCTGTATACATGGAAATGTGAACTCAGCATACCAATATTAGTCCAAAGAGCTAGAAGTGAGATAAAAATATTTCAATGCCATGCAAACCTTTAATACTAACTTTTTATTATCCCACCTGGGCAACCTACTAGGTTTCGAAGCTCTTTGAAATCGTCTTTGGTGCCCTTCTGATTTTATGAAGGAAATGTTTTTTGTCTGTAAATGTTACTGTACAATAACTTTCCAAACTGATACCCAGCTCTGTGAATAATCTGAACAAGAAATAAAGTTGATACCATCTATTATTTTCTAAGACACTTTGTAGATCTGGTGATGTTGGTGGATATTGCTGTTTGGAATTGTTATTTGCCTTGTTTATATAGCCACAGCATTTCAAGCTGAGATGTTCATCTGATAATAACAGAGAAAGGTTGAAGAGATGGAAGGACATTCTTGAAATGAATGAAACAGTCAAAAAGCAAAAAGCCATGCCTATATCCTCTGAAAAATAAACAAGCCAGTAATTTCTGACCAGTTTTAAACCTCAATTTCAGTCAAGTTAAACTAGCTCCTCTTTCTTCCTTAACCAAATTGAACTTAATTTTTTTTTTTTCATTTATAGGGCAGGCCTAGAGAGTTCTATTAAGCAGGGAAAAAACACCTGCTAAATAAATACAACAGCTCGTCCCCCTCTAGGAGCAACTAGGGATTTGACTTGTTTAAGCTTAAATGATAAAACAAATAGTTGCCAAATCAAACAAGAACATTGTGTTGTAATAGAGATTCCCCTGAAGTATTTCTTACTACAAACCTAAATAGCTGATATTTCATGGAACTTTTCTATTAAATTTTCCCTCTGACAACCCTCCATGTAATTACAGATGCCTGAAAAATTCTGATTCAATATATATATTTCAATATATATATTTTAATCCATTACATTGTTTTTGAGAAAAATGTAACATTTCTTTTTTTTCACACACACAAACTGCATTTTATTTTTACAAGAGATAAATAAACTGACACTAAACATTGTAAATGGATGACCACAACAAAAGTAACAATGATTGCAATTATCAAACACAAAACACACTCATACTATGTCATAGTATTGACATTCAGTCCAGGAATCCTCCACTGTAACAGCTCCTTTACTTTGCAGTGAAAATTGATTTGTATATATATATTTTTTGCCTCTGAGTCCTTGTGGGATTTTTTTTTAATTCAAACAGAAAGTCACTAAAATTATGATCCTCATCATCAGTCCACTCATTCCCATGTAATTAATTTTTTTTCATCTTGATCTTTTGTTAACACTTTTATAAATTCATCAGTTTTCCATTAGAGTTCTGAAAATGCTTATTCATTCAGTTCAGAAGTATAGTCAGTTATCAGAAACTGGTACTTGTCAGAGTCTTTTTCATGAATTCCTTGAAGATAAAAACCTTTTACAGGAACATATATGCAAAAGTATCAGAGTACACCCAGAACTCTCTGTAAATGACAAAAGACTTAAAAATGACCATGGTTAAAGATTTGATGAAAGTGCATAACAATGCAATTGACAAGGAAATTTAGTTATTTCTGAGATATACATTTTAAAGTAATAACTAGAATTATGACTTATAACATTATACCAGAACATATAAGATTTTAAGAAATTTCATGTAATGTCTGAAACATTTATATCAACATACTTCCATACAAATAACACAAAGAAAGTTTAGTACTAGTTGTTTTTGTTTGTTTGTTTGTTTGTTTGTTTATACTGTAGGTTCTTCTTAGTCATCAATTTTATACACATCAGTGTATATACGTCAATCCCAATTACCCAATTCAGCACACCACCACCCCCAGCCAACCATGGTTTTCCCCCTTTGGTGTCCATACGTTTGTTCTCTACATCAGTGTCTCAACTTCTGCCCTGCAAACCGGTTCATCTGTACCATTTTTCTAGGTTCCACATACATGTGTTAATATATTATATTTGTTTTTCTCTTTCTGACATACTTCACTCGGTATGACAGTCTCTAGATCCATCCACATCTCAACAAATCACTCAATTTTGTTCCTTTTTATGGTTGAGTAATATTCCATTGTATATATGTGCCACAACTTCTTTATCCATTCATTTGTCAGTGGGCATTTAGGTTGCTTCCATGACCTGGCTATTGTAAATAGTGCTGCAATGAACATTGGGGTGCATATGTCTTTTTGAATTATGGTTTTCTCTGGGTATATGCCCAGTAGTGGGATTGCTGGATCATATGGTAATTCTACTTTTAGTTTCTTAAGGACCCTCCATACTGTTCTCCATAGTGGATGTATCAATTTACATTCCCAACAGAGCAAGAGGGTACCCTTTTCTCCACACTCTCTCCAGCATTTGTTGTTTGTAGATTTTCTGATGGTACCCATTATAACTGGTGTGAGGTGATACCTCATTTTACTTTTGATTTGCATTTCTCTAATAATTGGTGATGTTGAACAGCTTTTTATGTGCTTCTTGGCCATCTGTATGTCTTCTTTGGAGAAATATCTATTTAGGTCTTCTGCCTATTTTTAGATTGGGATGTTTGTTTCTTTAATATTGAGCTGCATGAACTGCTTATATATTTTGGAGATCAATCCTTTGTCCGTTGATTCATTTGCAAATATTTTCTCCCATTCTGAGGGTTGTCTTTTCGTCTTGTTTATGGTTCCCTTTTCTGTGCAAAAGCTTTGAAGTTTCATTAGTTCCAATTACCTTATTTTTGTTTTTATTTCCATTATTCTAGGAGGTGGATGAAAAAAGATCTTGCTGTGATTTATCTCACAGTGTTCTTCCAAAGTTTTCCTCTAAGAGTTTTATAGTGTCCGGTCTTACACTTAGGTCTCTAATCCATTTTGAGTTTATTTTTTGTGTATGCTGTTAGGGAGTGTTCTAATTTCATTTTTTTTACATGTAGCTGTCCAGTTTTCCCAGCACCACTTATTGAAGAGACTGTCTTTTCTCCATTGTATATCTTTGCCTCCTTTGTCATAGATTACTTGACCATAGGTGCATGGGTTTATCTCTGGGCTTTCTACCATGTTGCATTGATCTATGTTTCTGGGTTTTTTTGCCAATACCATATTGTTTTGATTACTTTAGCTTTGTAGTATAGTCTGAAGTCAGGGAGTCTGATTCCTGCAGATCCATATTTTTCCTTCAACATTGCTTTGGCTATTCGTGGTCTTTTGTGTCTCCATACAAATTTTAAGATGATTTGTTCTAGTTCTATAAAAAATGTCATTGGTAATTTCATGGGGATTGCACTGAATCTGTAGAATGCTTTGGGTAGTGTAGTCATTTTCACAATATACATTCTTCCAATCCAAGAACATGGTATATCTCTCCATCTGTTGGTGTCATCTTTAATTTCTTTCATCAGTGTCATATAGTTTTCTGCCTACATGTCTTTTGTCTCCCTAGGTAGGTTTATACCTAGGTATTTTATTATTTTTGTTGCAGTGGTAAATGGGAGTGTTTCCATAATTTCTCTTTCAGATTTTTCATCATTAGTGTATAGGAATGCAAGAGATTTCTGTGCATTAATTTTGTATCCTGCAACTTTACCAAATTCATTGATTAGCTCTCCGAGTTTTCTGGTGGCATTTTTAGGATTTTCTATGTATAGTATCATGTCATCTGCAAACAGTGACAGTTTTAATTCTTCTTTTCCAATTTGTATTCCTTTTATTTATTTTTCTTCTCTGATTGCCATGGCTAGGACTTCAAAACTATGTTGAATAATAGTGGTGAGAGTGGACATCCTTGTCTCATTCCTGATTGTAGAGGAAATGCTTTCAGTATTTTTACCATTGGGAATGATGTTTGCTATGGGTTTGTCACATATGGCCTTTATTATGTTGAGGTAGGTTCCCTCTATGCCCACTTTCTGGAGAGTTTTTTTATCATAAATGGGTGTTGATTTTTTTCAAAAGCTTTTTCTGCATCTATTGAGAAGATCATATGTTATTTTTTCTTCAATTTGTTAATGTGGTGTATCACATTGATTGATTTGCATATATTGAAGAATCCTTGTATGCCTGGGATAAGTCCCACTTGATCATGGTATATGATCCTTTTAATGTGTTGTTGGATTCTGTTTGCAAGCATTTTGTTGGGGATTATTGCATGTATATTAATCAGTGATATTGGTCTGTAATTTTCTTTTTTTTTCAGTAACTTTGTCTGGTTTTGGTATAAGGGTGATGATGGCCTTATAGAATGAGTTTGGGAGTGTTCCTTTCTCTGCACTTTTTTGGATGAGTTTGAGAAGGATGGGTGTTAGATCTTCTATAAGAGTTTGATAGAATTCACCTGTGAAGCCATCTGGTCCTGGACGTTGGTTTGTTGGAAGATTTTTTATCACAGTTTCAATTTCAGTACTTGTGAATTGTCTGTTCATAGTTTCTGTTTCTTCCTGGTTGAGTCTTGGAAGGTTATACATTTCTAATAATTTATCTATTTCTTGCAGGTTGTCCCTTTTATTGGCATAGAGTTGCTTGTAGTAGTCTCTTAGGATGCTTTGTATTTCTGCAGTGTCTGTTGTAACTTCTCCTTTTTCATTTCTAATATTATTGATTTGAGTCCTCTCTCTCTTTTTCTTGATGCATATGGCTAATGGTTTATCAACTTTGTTTACCTTCTCAAGGAACCAGCTTTTAGTTTTATTGATCTTTGCTATTGTTTTCTTTGTTTCTATTTCATTTATTTCTACTCTGATCATTATGATTTCTTTCCTTCTGCTAACTTTGGGTTTTGTTTGTTCTTCTTTCTGTAGTTCCTTTAGGTGTAAATTTATATGGTTTACTTGAGATATTTCTTGTTTCTTGAGGTAGGCTTGTATAGCTATAAGCTTCCCTCTTAGAACTGCTTCTGCTGCATCCCAATGGTTTTGGATCATCGTGTTTTCATTGTCATTTGTCTCTAGGTATTTTTTGATTTCCTCTTTGATTTCTTCCATGATCTCTTGGTTATTTAGTAATGTAGTGTTTAGCCCCCATGTGTTTGTGGGTTTTTTTTACATTTTTATCCTTATAATTCATTTCTAATATCATAGAATAGTGGTTAGAAAAGATGCTTGATATGATTTCAGTTATCTTAAATTTACTGAGGCTTGATTTGTTACCCAAGATGTGATCCAACCTGGAGAATGTTCCAGGCACTCTTTTTTTTTTTTAATTTATTTTTAACACCTTTATTGGAGTATAATTGCTTTACAATGTTGTGTTAGTTTCTGCTGTATAACAAAGTGAATCAGATATATGCATACATATATCCCCATATCCCCTCCCTCTTGCTTCTTCCTCCCACCCTCCCTATCCCACCCCTCAAGATGGACACAAATACCAAGATGATCTCCCTGTGCTATGTGCCTGCTTCCCACTAGCTATCTATTTTGCATTTGGTAGTGTATATATGTCCATGACACTCTCTCACTTCGTCCCAGCTTACCCCTCCTAGTCTCTGTGTCCTGAAGTCCATCCTCTACATCTGCATCTTTATTACTGTCCTGCCCTTAGGTTCTTCAGAATCATTATTATTATTTTTTAGATGCCATATATATGTGTTAGCATACTGTATTTGTTTTTCTTTTTCTGACTTACTTCACCCTGTATGACAGTCTCTAGGTCCATCCACCTCACTACAAATAACTCAATTTCGTTTCTTTTATGGCTGAGTAATATTCCATTGTATATATGTGCCACATCTTCTTTACCAATTCATCTGTCGATGGACACTTAGGTTGCTTCCATGACCTGGCTATTGTAAATAGAACTGAAATGAACATTTTGGTACATGAATCATTTTGAATTATGGTTTTCTCAGGGTATATGCCCAGTAGTGGGATTGCTGGGTCATATGGTAGTTCTATTTTTAGTTTTTTAAGGAACCTCCATACTGTTCTCTATAGTGGCTGTATCAATTTATCTTCCCAAAACAGTGCAAGAGGGTTCCCTTTTCTCCACACCCTCCCCAGCATTTGCTGTTTGTAGAATTTCTGTTGATGCCCGTTCTAAATGGTGTGAGGTAATACTTCATTGTAGTTTTGATCTACATTTCTCTAATGATTAGTGATGTTGAGCATCCTTTCATGTGTTTGTTGGCAATCTGTATATATTCTTTAGACAAAAGACTATTTATGTCTTCTGCCCATTTTTGGATTGGGCTGTTTGCTTTTTGATATTTTGCTGCATAAGCTGCCTGTATAATTTGGAGATTAATCCTTTGTCAGTTGTTTCATTTGCAAATATTTTCTCCCATTCTGAGAGTTGTCTTTTTGTCTTGTTTATGGTTTCTTTTGCTGTGCAAAAGATTTTAGGTTTCATTAGGTCCCATTTGTCTTTGTTTTGTTTTGTTTTGTTTGATTTTTTTTACATTTTTATTGGAGTATAATTGCTTTACAATGGTGTGTTAATTTCTGCTTTATAACAAAGTTGATCAGCTATACATATACATATGTTCCCATACCTCTTCCTTCTTGCATCTCCCTCCCTCCCACCCTCCTATCCCACCCTTCTAGGTGGTCACAAAGCACTGAGCTGATCTCCCTGTGCTATACGGCTTCTTCCCACTAACTATCTAATTTACATTTGGTTATTGTATATATGTCCATGTCACTCTCTAACTTTGTCAGCTTACCCTTACCCCTTCCCATATCCTCAAGTCCATTCTCTAGTAGGTCTGTGTCTTTATTCTTGTCTTACCCTAGGTTTTTCATGAAATTGTTTCCCCTTAGATTCCATATATATGTGTTAGCATACAGTATTTGTCTTCCTCTTTCTGACTTACTTCGCTCTGTATGACACATTCTAGGTCCATCCACCTCACTATAAATAACTCAATTTCGTTTATTTTTATGGTTGAGTAATATTCCATTGTATATATGTGCCACATCTTCATTATCCATTCATCCGATGATGGACACTTAGGTTGGATCCATCTCCTGGCTATTGTAAATAGAGCTGCAATCAACATTTTGATACATGAATCTTTTAGAATTATGGTTTTCTCAGGGTATATGCCCAGTAGTGGGATTGCTGCATCATTTGGTAGATTTATTTGTAGTTTTTTAAGGAACATCCATACTGTTCTCCATAGTGGCTGTGCCAATTAACATTCCCACAAGCAGTGCAAGAGTGTTCCCCTTTCACCACACCCTCTTTAGCATTTATTGTTTCTAGATTTTTTGTTGATGACCATTCTGACCGGTTTGAGATGATATATCATTGTAGTTTTTATTTGCATTTCTCTAATGATTAATGATGTCGAGCATTCTTTCATGTGTTTGTTGGCAGTCTGAATATCTTCTTTAGATAAATGTCCATTTAGCTCTTCTGCCCATTTTTGGATTGGGTTGTTTGTTTATTTTGTTATTGAGCTGCATGAGCTGCTTGTAAATTTTGGAGATTAATCCTTTGTCAGTTGCTTCATTTGCAAATATTTTCTCCCATTCTGAGGGTTGTCTCTTGGTCTTGTTTATGCTTTCTTTTGCTGTGCAAAAGCTTTTATGTTTCATTAGGTCCCATTTGCTTATATTTGTTTTTATTTCAATTTCTCTATGGGGTGTGTCAAAAAGGATCTTGCTGTGATTTATGTCATAGTGTGTTCTGCTTATGTTTTCCTCTAAGAGTGTGATAGTTTCTGGCCTTAACTTTAGGTTTTAATCCAGTATGAACTTACTTTTGTGTACGGTGTTAGGGAGTGTTCTAATCTCATACTGTTACATGTACCTGTCTAATTTTCCCAGCACCATTTATAGAAGAAGCTGTCCTTTCTCCACTGTACATTCCTGCCTCCTTTACCAAAGAAAATGTGACCATATGTGCGTGGGTTTATCTCTGGGCTTTCTATCCTGTTCCATTGATCTATATTTCTGTCTTTGTGCCAGTAGCATACTGTCTTGATTACTGTAGATTTGTTGTATAGTCTGAAGTCAGGGAGCCTGATTCCTCCAACTCCATTTTTCATTCTCAAGATTGCTTTGGCTATTTGGGGTCTTTTGTGTTTCCATACAAATTATGAATTTTTTTGTTCTAGTTCTGTGAAGAATGCCAGTGGTAGTTTGATAGTGATTGCATTGAATCTGTAGATTGCTTTGGGTAGTAGAGTCATTTTCACAATATTGATTCTTCCAATCCAAGAACATGGTATATCTCTCCATCTATTTGTATCTTCTTTAATTTCTTTCATCATTGTCTTATAATTTTCTGCATACAGTTCTTTTGTCAAGTTATGTAGGTTTATTCCTAGATATTTTGTTCTTTTTGTTGCAATGGTAAATGGGAAAGTTTTCTTGATTTCACTTTCAGATTTTTCATCTTTATTGTATAGGAATACCAGAGATTTCAGTGCATTGACATTGTACCCTGTTACTTTACCAAATTAATTTTTTAGCTCTACTAGTTTTCTTGTAACATCTTTAGGATTCTCTATGTATAGTATCATGTCATCTGCAAACAGTGACATCTTTAATTCTTCTTTTCTGATTTGGATTCCTTTTATTTCCTTTTCTTCTCTGATTGCTGTGGCTAAAACTTCCACAACTATGTTGAATAAGAGTGGTGAGAGTGGGCAACTTTGTCTTGTTCCTGATCTTAGTGGAAATGCTTTCAGTTTTTTACTATTGAGGATGATGATGTCTGTGGGTTTGTCATATATGGCCTTTATTATTTTGAGGAAAGTTCTCTCTATCCCTACTTTCTGCAGGGTTTTTTATCATAAATGGGTGTTGAATTTTGACGAAAGCTTTCTCTGCATCTATTGAGATAACCATATGGATTTTCTATTTCAATTTGTTAATATGGTGTATCACATTTATTGATTTACATATAGAGAAGAATCCTTGCTTTCCTGGAATAAACCCCACTTGATAATGGTGTATGATCCTTCTAATGTGTTGTTGGATTCTGTTTGCTAGTATTTTGTTGAGGATTTTTGCCTCTGTCTTCATCAGTGATATTGGCCTGTAGTTTTCTTTCTTTGTGACATCCCTGTCTGGTTTTGCTATCAGGGTGATGGTGGATTCATAGAATGAGTTTGGGAGTGTTCCTACCTCTGCTATCTTTTGGAAGAGTTTGAGAATAGGTGTTAGCTCTTCTCCAAATGTGTGAGAGAATTCGCCTGTGAAACCATCTGGTCCTGGACTTTTGTTTGTTGGAATATTTTTAATCATAGCTTCAATTTCAGTGCTTGTGATTCATCTGTTCGTATTTTCTACTTCTTCCGGATTCAGTCTTGGCAGGTTGTGCATTTCTAAGAATTTGTCCATTTCTTCCAGGTCGCCCATTTAATTGGCATAGAGTTGCTTGTAGTAATCTCTCATGATCTTTTGTATTTCTGCAGTGCCTTTTGTTAGTTCTACTTTTTCATTTCTAATTCTGTTGATTTGAGTCTTCTCCCTTTTTTTCTTGATGAGTCTGGCTAACGGTTTATCAATTTTCTTTATCTTCTCAAAGAATCAGCTTTAAGTTTTATTGATGTTTGCTATCGTTTCCTTCATTTCTTTTTCAATTATTTCTGATCTGATCTTTAAGATTTCTTTCCTTTTGCTAAATTTTGGTGTTTTTATTCTTCTTTCTTGAATCGCTTTAAGTTCAAAGTTAGTTTTTTTTTCCGAGATGTTTCCTGTTTTTTAAGTTAGGATTGTATTGCTATAAACTTCCCTCTTAGTACGGTTTTTGCTTCATCCCATAGGTTTTGGGTCATCGTGTCTCCATTGTCATTTTTTTCTAGGTATTTTTTAAATTTCCTATTTGATTTCTTCAGTGATCACTTCCTTAATATGTAGTGTATTGTTTAGCTTCCATGTGTTTGTATTTTTTACAGACCTTTTCTTGTAATTGATATCTAGTCTCATTGTGTTGTGTTCGGAAAAGATACTTGATCCACTTTCAATTTTCTTAAATTTATCAAGGCTTGATTTTTGACCCAAGATATGATCTATCCAGGAGAATGTTCAATGAGCACTTGAGAAAAATGTGTATTCTGTTGTTTTTGGATGGAATGTCCTATAAATATCAGTTAAGTCCATGTTGTTTAATATATCATTTAAAGCTTGTGTTTCCTTATTTATTTTCATTTTGGATGATCTGTCCATTGGTGAAAGTGGGGAGTTAAAGTTCCCTACTATGAGTGTGTTACTGTTGATTTCCCCTTTTATGGCTGTTAGTATTTGCCTTATGTATTGAGGTGCTCCTATGTTGTGTGCATAAATATTTACAATTGTTATATCTTCTTCTTGGATCGATCCCTGATCATTATATAGTGTCCTTCTTTTCTGTTCTAATAGTATTTATTTTAAAGTCTATTTTTTCTGATATGAGAATCGCTACTCCAGCTTTCTTTTGATTTCCATTTGCATGGAATATCTTTTTCCATCCCTTCCTTTCAGTCTGTATGTATCTCTAGGTCTGAAGTGGGTCTCTTGTAGACAACATATATATATGGGTCTCGTTTTATTATCCATTCAGCCAGTCTGTGTCTTTTGTTGGGAGGATTTAATCCATTTACATTTGAGGTAATTATTGATATGTATGTTCCTATTCCCATTTTCTTAACTGTTTTGGGTTTGTTACTGTAAGTCTTCTCCTTCTCTATGTTTCTTGCCTAGAGAAGATCCTTTAGCATTTGTTGTAAAGCTGGTTTGGTGGTGCTGAACTCTCAGCTTTTGCTTGTCTGTAAAGGTTTTAATTTCTCAATCAAATCTGAATGAGATTCTTGCTGGGTAGAGTAATCTTTGTTGTAGATTTTTCTTCTTCATCACTTTAAATATGTCCTGCCAGTCTCTTTTGGCTTGCAGTGTTTCTGCTTATAGTTAAGCTGTTAACCGTATGGGAATTCCCTTGTGTGTTATTTGTTGTTTTTCCCTTGGTGTTTTTAATATGTTTTCTTTGTATTTAATTTTTGACAGTTTGATTAATATGTGTCTTGGCGGGTTTCTCCTTGGATTTATCCTCTAGGGGACTCTCTGTGCTTCCTGGACTTGATTAACTATTTCCTTTCCCCTATTAGGGAAGTTTTCAACTATAATCTCTTCAAATATTTTCTCAGTCCCTTTCTTTTTCTCTTCTTCTTCTGGAACCCCTATAATTTGAATGTTGGTGTGTTTAATGTTGTCCCAGAGGTCTCTGAGACTGTCCTCAGTTCTTTTCATTCTTTTTTCTTTATTCTGCTCTGCAGTAGTTATTTCCACTATTTTATCTTCCAGGTCACTTATCCATCCTTCTGCCTCAGTTATTCTGCTATTGATCCCTTCTAGAGTGTTTTTAATTTCATTTATTTTGCTGTTCATCATTGCTTGTTTCATCTTTAGTTCTTCTAGGTCCTTGTTAAATGTTTCTTGCATTTTCTCTATTCTATTTCCAAGATTTTGAAACATCTTTACTATCATTATTCTGAATACTTTTTCAGGTAGACTGCCTATGTATTCTTCATTTGTTAGGTCTGGTGGGTTTTTATCTTGCTCCTTCATCTGCTGTGTGTTTCTCTGTCTTCTCATTTTGCTTATCTTTCTGTGTTTGGGTCTCTTTTTTGCAGGCTGCAGGATCGTAGTTTCCGTTGTTTTTGGTGTCTGTTCCCAGTGGCTAAATTTGGTTCAGTGGGTTGTGTAGGCTTCCTGGTGGGGGGGACTAGTGTCTGTGTTCTGGTGGATGAGGCTGGATCTTTTCTTTCTGGTGGGCAGGTCCACGCCAGGTGGTGTGTTTTGGGGTGTCTGTGGACTTATTATGATTTTAGGTAGCCTCTCTGCTAATGGGTGACATTGTGTTCCTGTCTTGCTAGTTGTTAGGCATAGGGTGTGCAGCACTGTAGCTTGCTGGTCGTTGAGTGAAGCTGGGTGTTGGTGTTGAGATGGAGATCTCTGGGAGATTTTCGCTGTTTGATATTATATGGAGCTGGGATGTCTCTTGTGGACCTGTGTCCTGTAGTTGTCTCTCCTATGTCAGAGTCAAAACACTGACTCCTGGCTTCAGCATCATGAGCCTTTCATCCACACGGCTCAGAATAAAAGGGAGAAAAAGTGGAAGGAACAAAAGAAAGAGAATAAAAGAAAATAAAAAGTAAGTAAAATAAAGTTATTAAGATAAAAAAATAATTATTATGAGAAAAAAAATTTTAAAGTAAAAAAAAAAGAAAAGAAATGACAGAACCCTAGGACAAATGGTGAAAGCAAGCAAAGCTTTACCTTTACAGACAAAATATCATACAGTAGCATACACATACACACTCAGAAAAAGAGGAAAAGTTGAAAAAACAATATATCTTGCTCTCAAAGTCCACCTCCTCAATTTGTGATGATTCATTGTATATTCAGGTATTCCACTGATGCAGCATACATCAAGTTGATTGTGGAGATTTAATCCGCTGCTCCTGAGGCTGCTGGGAGTGATTTCCCTTTCTCGTCTTTGTTCACACAGCTCCTGGGGTTCAGTTTTGGATTTGGCCCCCCTTTGCATGTAGATTGCCTGAGGGCATCTGTTCTTCACTCAGACAGGATGGGGTTAAAATAACCGCTGGTTAGGGGGCTCTGGCTCACTCAGGCCGGGGGGAGGGAGGGGAACAGAGTGCGGGGAGAGCCTGAGGCAGCAGAGGCTAGCGTGACATTGCACCAGCCTGAGGTGTGCTGTATGTTCTCCCGGGAATGTTGTCCCTGGGTCCTGGGACTCTGTATGTGGTGGACTGCACAAGCTCCCGGGAGGGGAGGTGTGGAGAGTGATCTGTACTTGCACACAGGCTTCTTGGTGGCGGCACAGCAGCCTTTGCGTCTCATGTCCGTCTCTCAGGTCCACGCTGTTAGCTGTGGCTCACACCTGTCTCTGGAGCTCCTTTAAACAGCACTCTTAATCCCCTCTCTTTGCACACCAGGAAACAAATAAGGAAGAAAAATTCTCTTGCCTCTTCAGCAGGTCCAGACCTTCCCTGGACTCCCTCCTGGCTAACCATGGTACACTAACCCCCTTCAGCCTGTGTTCACACTGCCAACCCCAGTTCTCTCCCTGAACTCCGACTGAAGCTGAGCCTCAGGTTCCAGCTCCTCCCACCCCATCATGTGAGCAGAGAAGCCTCTTGGGCTGGTGTGTGTTGGTGGCTCTGACCTTCTGTATGGAAATCTCTCTGCTTTGCCCTCCGCACCCCTGTTGTTGTGCTCTCCTCCACAGCTCCATAGCTTACCCCTACGCCACCCACACTCTCCGCCTACAAAGGGGCTTCCTAGTGTGTGGAAACCATCCCTCCCTCACAGCTACCTCCCACTTATGCAGGTCCCGTCTCTATTCTTTTGTCTCTGTTTTGTTTTGTTTTGTTTTTCTTTTTTCTTGTGTCCTACCAAGGTACGTGAGGAGTTTCTTGCCTTTTGGGAGGACTGAGGTCTTCTACCAGCGTTCAGTAGGTGTTCTGTAGGAGTTGTTCCATGTGTAGATGTATTTCTGATGTATCTGTGGGGAGGAAGTTGATGTCCACGTCTTATTCTTCCACCATCTTCCCTCTCTTTCCATTCTGTGCGCTCTTGAGAAGAAAGTGTAATCTGATGTTTTTTTGATGGAATGTCCTAGACATATCAATTAAATCTCTCTTGTCTATTGTGTCATTTAAACCTTCTCTTTCCTTATTTATTTTTATTTTGGATGACCTGTCCCTTGGTGTCTGTGAGGTGTTAAATTCCCCCACTATTATTGTGTTACTGTTGATTTCCTCTTTTATAGCTGTGAGCAGTTGCCTTATGTATTGTGGTGCCCTTATGTTGGGTGCATATATATTTATAATTGTTATATCTTCTTCTTGGTTTGATCCCTTGATCATTATGTAGTGTCCTTCCTTGTCTCTTATTACATTCTTTACTTTAAAGTCTATTTTATCTGATATGAGTATAGCTACTCCAGCTTTCTTTTTATTTCCATTTGCATGGAATATCTTTTTCCATCCTCTCACCTTCAGTCTGTATTTGTCTCCAGGTCTGAAATGGGTCTCTTTTAGACAGCATATATATGGGTCTTGTTTTTGTATCCATTCAACAACCCTGCTTCTTTTGGTTGGAGCATTAATCCTGTCATATTTAAGGTCATTATTGATATGTAGGCTCCTGTGACCATTTTTTAATTGTTTTGTGTTTGTTTTTGTAGGTCATTTTCTTTTCTTGTGTTTCCCACTTATAGAAGTTCCTTTACCATTTGTTGTAGAGCTGATTTGGTGTTGCTGAATTCTCTTATCTTTTGCTTGTCTGAAAAGCTTTTGATTTCTCCATCGAATCTGAATGAGATCCTTGCTGGGTAGAGTAGTCTTGGTTGTAGTTTCTTCCCTTTCATCTCTTTAAGTATATCATGCCACTCCATTATGGGTTGTAGAGTGTCTGCTGAGAAGTCAGCTGTTAACCTTATGGGAGTTCCCTTGTATATTATTCATTGTTATTTCCTTGCTGCTTTCAATAATTTTTCTTTTGTCTTTAACTTTTGGCAATTTGATTACAATGTGTTTCGACGTGTTTCTCCTTGGGTTTATCCTGTATGGGACTCACTGCACTTCCTGGACTTGGGTGGCTATTTCCTTTCCCATGTTAGGGAAGTTTTTGACTATAATCTCTTCAAATATTTTCTCTGGTCCTTTCTCTCTCTCTTCTCCTTCTGGGACCCCTATAATGCGAATGTTATTGTGTTTCATGTTGTCCCAAAGGTCTCTTTGGCTGTCTTCATTTCTTTTCATTGTTTATTCTTTATTCTGTTCCACAGCAGTGAATTCCATTATTCTGTCTTCCAGGTCACTTATCCGTTTTTCTGCCTCAGCTGTTCTGCTATTGATTCCTTCTAGTGTAGTTTTCATTTCAGTTATTGCATTGTTCATCTCTGTTTTTTGTTCTTTAATTCTTCTAGGTCTTTGTTAAACATTTCTTGCATCTCTCAATGTTTGCCTTCATTACTTTTCCGAAGTCCTGGATCATCTTCCCTATCATTATTCTGAATTCTTTTTCTGAGAGCTTGCCTATCTCCACTTCATTTAGTTGTTTTCCTGGTGTTTAATCTTGTTCCTTCATCTGGTAAATAGCTCTCTGCCTTTACATCTTGTCTATCTTTCTGTGAACGTGGTTTTCATTCCACAGGCTGCAGTATTGTAGTTCTTCTTGCTTTTGCTGTCTACCCTCTGCTGGATGAGGCTATCTAAGAGGCTTGATGGGAGGGACTGGTGGTGGGTAGAGCTGACTGTTGCTCTGGTGGACCGAGCTCAAAAAAAGTTTAATCCACTTGACTGTTGTTGGGTGGGACTGGGTTCCCTCCCTGTTGGTTGTTTGGCCTGAGGCAACCCAACACTGGAGCTTACCTGGGCTGTTTGCTGAGGTTAATGACAGACTCTGGGAGGACTCACACCAAGGAATAATTCCCAGAACTTCTGCTGTGGTTTCCTTGTCCCCACGGTGAGCCATAGCCATCTCTCACCTCTGCAAGAGACCCTCCAACACTAACAGTTAGGTCTGGTTCACTCTGCCCTGGGGTCACTGCTCCTTCTCCTGGGTCCTGATGTGCACACTACTTTGTGTGTGCCCTCCTAGAGTGGAGTCTCTGCTTCCCCCAGTCCTGTCAAAGTCCTGCAATCAATTCCCACTAGGCTTCAATGTCTGGTTCTCTATGAATTCCTCCTCCCGTTGCCAGACCCCCAGGTTGTGAAGCTTGACCTGGGGCTCAGAACCTTCACTGCAGTGGGTGGGCTTCTGTGGTATAAGTGTTCTCCAGTCTGTGAGTCACCCACCCACCAGTTATGGGATTTGATTTTACTGTGATTACACCTCACCTACCATCTCACTGTGGCTTCATCTTTGTCTTTGGATGTAGGGTATCTTTTTTGTTGACTTCCAGTGTCTTCTGTCGATGACTGTCCATCAGCTAATTGTGATTCTGGTGTTCTCACAAGAGGGAGTGAGAGCACATCCTTCTACTCTACTATCTTGGTTCCTCTCCTCTGAAAGGATCATAACATTTCTTTATATCCATTTTTTCTACAGCTTCAAGAGAAATTAAAAACAAACATGAAATATCATGTCATCACTATATTTTAAAAATGTATCTATTCTTGTGAATGAATTGTTGATCTACATAATACTATTTTGGAGGGTGCAAGTCCTAGTATAAGAGTTAGTACTAGATTAGAATTCTTTCTCCAACACTGTTTTAGACTTTGTACAAATCACTCATCTCTAGGTCTTAATATTCTCACTTATCTAATTGGGTTAATAAGAACGTATTCACAAGGTTATTGTGAGAATTAATGCAAAATATCTAGCAGTTTATAGCTAGGCTGCCCATATGTCCCAGTTTTCTCAGGAAAATCTGGGTTAACACCTAGATGTTAAATTACTCTCAAAATGTCATTTGGACAATAAATTATAAAATCAGTATATGTTAGTTTCTTGAATGTTCATAATCTTTTAAAAATAACTGGTGCATTTATCTGAGCAATTTATTTTGTGCTTGGTTGTGAAAGAATTCATTTTCATCTTTGGATGTTTCTTTCTCTGTAGACCTTAATTATGAAAACAGAAAAGACAAAGATCTTGACACAAAGATTTACCAATTTGAAAAATTCAGACCAAAGAGTGGTTTTGTTTTTTCATTGCTTTTACATTATGTTATTTTGGAGAGCAAGAAGTTAAAGAAATGTTGGAAAAAATTTTAGCTCTGTAGTAAGACAAAATGTGAAACAACTTTAGAATGAAAGCTTCAGAATAGATAGTATCTTAATGAAAACCAAAATTCTGGAGTTATCTTTGTTGCCATGGTATCCTGGATTCAAATTTGAACAACACATAGGGCTGAAGAGTTCATGGCTGATGTATCAGTAGCATCTGATTAACTTTTTTGATTTAGTCAAGAAAGACTGAATGTTATAATATATTGTTTTCATGATTTTGTAGGTGCTTCTGGATTTATATTCATGAAAATAGAGATTCAATGACTACTCATGAGCTGTGCTGCTGCAAATATCAGGAAAATTTTGCATTTGAGAAATCTTACCAGACTTTTCCTTATTCTTGAGGCATCTTTTCTTTCTTATAAAAAATATATGAGTTTGAGGTGTGATATTCTTTGAAAGTATCTGTCTATTGCCCTTACACTTAAATAGGAATTTAACTAAATTTTAACTTTTTGGTCACGTTATGTTTCCTGAAAATCTTGCTGATATTTGCTTCAGTTGTCCTGTTGTGGAGCATGTTACCATGGAGATGTCAGAAGTAAGCCTGGTTTATCCTTCTTGCTGTTGACTTAAAGATTTTCCTAGCTGCCTTTCGGATTCTTTATCATCAAATCAATTAATTGCTCTGGGCATGTGTCAGTATTTCTTGAGCTATGTTTTTTTTTTCTTAAAATTTTAATTGAAAGATTTGTTCTTCTCTACTTGAGGTACATCATATTGAATTACACATTTGACTGCTTTGTTTCACTTGTTCTTTTTGGGGAATATGTTAAATACTCATATTTTGGATCATTTTTGATCTTCAGTATCTATATATTTCTTTCTAAATTCAGTAAACTTTCTGATTTTATTAAAACTGGCTCAGTTTTCTCCTGTCATACATGTAACAATTTTTTTTGTTAAATCTGTACCTAATTTCTTTTTATATTCTTATAACGTGGCCTTATTTTCTCTGACCTTAATTTCTCCTCCTTGCTTTGTCTCTATGTGCTTACTTATTATTTTTCTTGAGTTACCATTTCTTTCTAGAACTTTTTCATTCTACACTTTTATAATATAGGGGATACCTCTTTGCTAATACATTTAATTTTCTTTAATAATATTTGTTTATATATTTTCTTCTTCTCTATGATAATCTTTCCAATATGTGTGTGTGCTTGTGTGTACATGTGTGCATGCAAAAGTGTGTGTTTGTTCTTGTCTTATTGCATGGTTATTTAGTTTTTTTTTTTATCTCTTGCTAACACATTTTCAATATTTCTATGTGGTTACATTGCTTTTCATTCATTTGTTTGTTTATCTTAAATAAAGGTAAATTTTCTTGAGGTTTTTTTATGTTTATAGGAATACACAGGGAAGGAGTTGGGGAGTGAGTGAAAATAATAGGAATTTTAAAATTGTTGCTAGATTGAATTTTATGAAAATTTACTATGGAAAATTCCTTATCAACCATCTATAATAGGAGGATAACTCTGTTCTAGAATATATGACCTTACTATAACACATGAATCAGGCTCCCCAACTTCAAACTATACTACAAAGTTACAGTAATGAAGACAGTATGGTACTGGAACAAAAACAGAAATATAGATCAATTGTACAGGATTGGAAGCCCAGAGATAAACCCATGCACATATGGTCACATAATTTATGACAAAGGAGGCAAGAACATACAATGGAGAAAAGACAGCCTCTTCAATAAGTGGTGTTGAGGGAAATGGAGAGCTACATGTAAAAGAATGAAATTAGAACACTACCTAACACCATACACAAAATAATAAATTCCAAATGGATGAAAGACCTAAATGTAAGACTGGACACTACTAAACTCTCAGAGGAAAACATACGAAACACACTCTTTGACATAAAGAACAGCAAGATCATTTTTGACCCACCTCCTAGAGAAATGGAAATAAAAACAAAAATAAATAAATGGGAACCAATGAAACTTAAAAGCTTTTGCACAACAAAGGAAACCATAAACAAGACAAAAAGACAATCCTCAGAATGGGAGAAAATATTTGCAAATGAAACAATGGACAAAGAATTTATCTCCAAAATATACAAACAGCTCATGGAGCTCAATATCAAATAAACAGACAACCCAATTAAAAAATTGGCAGAAGATCTAAATAGATATTTCACCAAAGAATATATACAGATGGGCAAGAGACACATGAAAAGATGCTCAACATCACTAATTATTAGAGAAATGCAAATCAAAACTACAATGAGGTATCACCTCACTCTGGTCAGAATGGTCATTATCAAAAAATCTGGAAACAATAAATGGTGGAGAGCATGTGGTGAAAATGGAATTCTCCTGTACTGTTGGTGGGAATGTAAATTGATACAACCACTATGGAAAACAGTATGGAGGTTCCTTAAAAAACTAAAAATAGACCTACCACATGAACCAGCAATCCTACTACTGGGCATATACATTGAGAAAACCATAATTCAAAAAGAGACATGTACCACAATGTTCATCGCAACACTATTTACAATTGCCAGGACATGGAAGCAATCTAAATGTCCATCAACAGATGAATGGATAAAGAAGAGGTGGCACATATATACAATGGAATATTACTTAGCCATAAAAAGGAACGAAACTGAGTTATTTGTAGTGAGGTGGATGGATCTAGAGTCTGTCATACAGAGTGAAGTAAGTCAGAAAAAGAAAAAGAAATACCTTATGCTAATGCATATATATGGAATCTAAAAAAGAAATTTAAAAGGTACTAATGAACCTAGTGACAGGACAGGAATAAAGACACAGACATAGAGAATAGACTTGAAGACATGGGGTAGGGGAGGGGGAAGCTGGGGCAAAGTGAGAGAAGCATCAACATGTATACACTACCGAACATAAAATAGTTGGCTGGTGGGGAGCAGCAGCATATCGCAGGGAGATCAGGTTGGTGCTTTGCAATGACTTAGAGGGGTGGGTTAGGGATGGTGTGAGGAAGGCACAAGAGGGAGGGGATACGGGGATATGTGTATACGTATAACTGATTCACTTTGTTGTGCAACAGAAACTAACACAGCATTGTGAAACAATTATACTCCAATAAAGATGTATTTAAAAAAAGGAAGGTTTATGTTTTCATTCACCTGTGTGTGTGTGTGTGTGGATCACCTGATACACTTCTTTCAATCCATAAGAATCAATATTTCACTGCTCTTCACACACAGCATCTCTTCCACTTCCAGTCGTCCTTAGTCTGAATTTTCTGAAACTATACCTGCTTGATTTGTCTACATTTAGTCAAGCCTCCTTTCCTCTTTATTCCATCCAAAATAGGTAACAAGATCCTTCCTACAATCTCCAAAGGAGTTATTAATTTATTTCAAATTAGAAGTTTTTTGTTTTGCCTGCTGTGCAGTAAAATATTAACTCAGAAATCTAAAAGTGTTCAAACCCTGTACATTCCAAGAAAAAAAAGAATTTTCCCTTCACCCACTCCATGGAGTTAGTTTCTAAAAATGTATAATATTCTGCCTGTTAAAGTGTCTTTGCATACTTGTGGCATTAGACAAAGCCAGATAGTTTATAATAGTAGTGTACTTAATGGCAGGAACCTTGAGCCACACTGCATTATTCTCACCTCTGGAAGGGTTGGAGGCAGGGGAATCAGTAACTAAAGTCAGTCATCTAAGCCCTCCATGCTTACATAACCAAATCTGAATAAAATCCTGGACACCAAGGCTCAGGTTATCTTCCTTTGTCAACAATGTGATTATTGCACATCATTTTTGGAAGTATTAAGGTTCATATGATTCCAATGGGAGAAGATGAATGGAAGCTTGTACCTGTTTTTTTGTTTGTTTTTTTGTTTTTTTTTTCTTTGACTGTATCTTATGCATCTTTTACCTATGATAATTTTAATCTGTATCCTTTGACTGTAATAAACTGTAACTGTGAGTATAAAAGCTTTTTTGAGTTCTAAGAGTATTTCTAGTGAATCATTGATCCTGAGGATTGTCTTGCAGACCTATCATACACCTACTGTGCATGCTCACCACTTTGACACATGTACTCTCTGCCATGTCCACCTGAGACAACAGAGAACTCTTCACAACTCACCTGATTTGGCTGTACTTGGTGGCCTTTCTTCAGATAATATTGCTCATATGTGATCTGTTTCATTGTTAAAGATGATGATGCTGTAGATGTTTGTTTTTTCACCTTGTACTTAGATAATTTTAGAGAGGTAAAGTTCATAAGGGAACCTTTACACTTGAAAAGGAAAACTGATTCATATATATAAATCTATGATATTTAAAATCCCAGAAATTATTAAATAATTATTAAAAATATTTTCCAGTCAAAAAGTTGGATAATGGATTAATGATCCATCATTCCTTATATAATACCTTAAAAACTACAACACAATTGCTCTAATTTATATAGATATCTACCAAAAAAGTAATGTGCTGTTCATGACTTAGGTATACCAGCATAGTTACTAAGAGTGCTGTCTCCGAAGTAAAACTACCCATTTTAAAACTTAGCTGTGCCACATGGTGTCTCTGTCATACTGGAGACACACAACCTCTGTATGCCTCAGTTTTCTTTTCCTTTTTTTTTTTTGGAATTTTTTTAAATTGAAGTATAGTTGATTTAAAATGTTGTGTTAGTTTCAGGTGTACAGCAAAGTGATTCAGTCATACATACATATATATATATTTCAGATTATTTTCCCTTATAGGTTATTACAAAATACTGAGTGTAGTTTCCTGTGCTATATAGTAGGTCTTTGTTGGTTATCTATTTTATATATAGTAGTGTGTATATGTTAATCTCAACCTCCTAGTTTAACCTTCCCCCCTTTTCCCCTTTGGTAACCATAAGCTTGTTTTCTATGTCTGTGGGTCTATTTCTGTTTCATATGTAAGTTTATTTGTATCATTTTTTTAAGATTCCACATATAAGTGATATCATATAATATTTGTTTTTCTCTGTCTGGCTGACTTGACTTAGTATGATAAATTCTAAGCCCATCCACTTGCTGCAAATGGCATTATTTCATTCTTTTTTACGGCCAAGTAATAGTCCATTGTATATTTATGCTTCAGTTTTCTTATCTGCAAAATTAGAATAATAATTGGACCCACCTCATAGGTATTTTGATTTTGTTTGTTTGACTAATGGAACTAAATAAAATGGTTTATGTAAAAGTACTTAGAAGAAATATTAGCATAAGTTCTCAGGAAATGTTAATTTTTAATAATGAAACTAATGAAGCTTTCCATTAATGAAAATCTTAATCTGCAGCAAACCATTCTTGAAGCTATCTAATTCAAATTATATTGTCTTTTAAAAGAAGACGTCTTTCTACTAATATCAAATATAAACATTTAGTGAAAATTGTTTTATAGTAGTAAGTTAGGTAAGTTAGGTTTTATCAAAATAAGGCATTAACATATTATTATGATACAGTTTACAAAATTAATTTTTGAAGCATATAGTTCAATTAATCATAGTGCCCAAATATTCTTGTTTTGGGAAGGACAGAAAATTTTCAAAGCTTAGTACTAATTAAAAGGGTCAGTTAGTATATTACAAATGGCCAGCTTCTCTGAAAGTCCCAGTGTCTTCCAAAGCTGTTATTTTATTATAATCTTAATAATTACAATGCAATTGAGTCTCCGAGACACCTAAGAGTTTTAATTTAGTAAATAAAATATCTCAAGCTATAGAAGGCCTGTGATTAATAAGGTCATGTCAATGATTTCTAGTCATATTCAAACAATTGCACTGAAATAAGTCAGATTTTCAGAAGGAAGGCCATGTGTTAAAGAATTAAATATTTAAAAGACCTAAGTATTTTAATAGCCTGCTTTTGTGCCTTATATACATTGTACATATATAACCATTGGAATCACACTTAGCCTATTTATTTTAACTGATCATTGGTGAGATGATCACAGTTCCAATAGCAAACAAACAAACAAAAAAACACCCAGTTAAATCAGCAAAGATGTACATAAATTCCATGAGGCCCTTGAATATGCAAGTTCTTATTAAACACAGTAGTAATAGATTTTAATGGTGATGGTCACAATCTCTCATGGAACCACATTCGGTGGAAATACATGGTCACAATGGACAAGCAGAGAGATTTTTCTTTCTCCTGAATTTCTGACAAACAAAAGCTGCTGTCATTAATGTATAGCTGGAGTTATGTATAGGAAAAATAAAAAGATAAATAACACATACATAAAAATTTCAAGATTCTTTGTCCAATATTTACTGATACTTAAGAAATTGTAAAAATCTCCACCATTCTAATATATATGCTATGCTTAGTCACAATAACTAAATATACATAAATATAAGATTTTTGTTCATTCAATGGTCATCTATGAGAAATGATGTTTACTTCTGGAAGTGGAGAGATAAGCAAGTTATATGCATTACCCTCAAGGAGCTTACAGTCTGCCTATGAAGAAAGCCACACTATTGATCAAATATGACTCAATGTTATAGGCTTTAAAATATAAATTTTATATGTTACTGTAGAATTACAAGGGAGAAAGTGGGCAAATTTATTTTAAGGAGTTAAGAAAGACTTCATAATAAAATGATAGGTGAGGTTATAAATGGAAGGTAAAATATAATCTTGAATGCAAAGAAAAAGGAATATCAAAGATATTGGGGATAAAAGAAACAAAGAATCTGGTAAAATTTTACACCCAAAGGTATACATTTCTAAGTGAAAAATAACTACCATTATAGTAACTACCTTGAAAAATTCTAATCAATTTGAAATTTTATTTCTCTTACTTTGGTTGCTTAAAATTCCCCAATATGCCACCAGCAGATTATAGTAGAATTTATTATACTGGTGTCACTAAGACTGTCTCAAATGGTCACCATATAAGAGAAAAAATTTAGGATCTGAAATGCTGTTTTTGTTAATTCGAATGTAAAGTCAATAGAGGACTTTTTCTTTAAAGTAAACTCAGGAATATTTATGAAGTATAGAAATTAGGAATCAGAACAGAATATATAGTTACTTAGGTATTATGATTTAAAAAAAATCTGTAAAATATCAGAAAGCTTAAAAAATATCCAGATAGATTTAGACTTGCTATTGAATTTATGTAGTAGTAATAGTTCTTTAATATTTCAAAAAATAAAATGATCTTAATGTTTTTATGTGCTATTCTATTTTACAGTAATCTCAAAGAAAGAAAACAATTTGTGTAGCCAAAAGTTTTTAAAATTGATATTGTCAAGTAAATTCTGTGTGAATATTATATTAAATGTAATATTTTCAGCAAAGGACAAGTCCTTTGGGGTTTAATCTCAACTCTAAATTTAGGAGCTCAGAATGAAATTATTTGAGCTGAACACTGTGAATCAAGAGATACTCTACATTAATGTGTAGTATATAAATACAAATGCAAGGGGATTTGTATTATATTTTAAAAATACCTTCTCTGACCTCTATTTAGTTGTGTAGAATTGATATGCTAAATATACCTGCCAGCCTTTGGCACTGATGAGAATTCTATCTAAAGTATATAATAGGTTAATGCCTCACATGGCAGTAGGACAAAGGATTAGAGTCCTATTGTAGATTATGTATTTGTCATTTGTGTATATTTAGTTCAAGTAATGTGTAGAAGTAATAAATTGTGAATGTTCATATATTGTGAATAGTTTGTACTGAAACTATGTTTTAAATGTTAACGTAGTATTTTCTATGCATAGGTGTCTAACTCGTGTTTCAAATGGCATACAATTATTTACAATTATTTCAGTTACCTATGACAGCTAAACATATAATTTGATTACGATTTTCAGCCTAAATATCTTCAGTATCGATTGCTCATTTGAACTGCATCCCCACCTTCCTCCTACACACAGCCCCCTCTAGGACCAAACCTCCTCCTTGCCCAGTCCTTCCTATATCATTTAAAGTTATCATCATTGCCCCAGCCTCTGGCTCTCACCTTTTCTCTAGGATAATTCCAGTAGTCTCCTAAATTGTTGCCCTGCTCCCACACTCCACAGAGCAACCAGAATGTACATTTAAACACAAAAATCACATCAGTCACACCTCTGCTTAAGGCTTGCCAAAGGATTTTTAATAAAGCAGTAATATAATTCAAATGTTTTCTTTAACAACATCTCCATTCTCTTAATTCTCCAAATTCAGCTTTTACTCTAATCCTCACATTGTTCTCTACCCCTCTGCACTTCCTTGCTAGTTGGCACTCTTACTCAACATAATCCTTTTCTTGTGGCTCTTGTGTGTTCTTTCCCAGATCCTGAAACACTCTTCCCCTAGATCTTCACAAATAATCTCTTATATTTTAGGACTTTGATCAGTTGTCACCTAATGGAGTGGAATTTCAGACAACAATATCTAAAATATCCAGAAGGACATATTTTACTCTGGTCTCCAGTACATTATTCAGCTTTGTTTTCTTCCCTAGAACTTATCAATTTTTGGAACCCTTGATTTTAATTAGTTATTAATTTATCTACTTATGTATTGTTTTGAATATGACTGACCTCCTTTCACATTTTTTCTTAGTGGATGATAAAAATTTATTGAATTGCACAAATGAATAAATAATATATTACGTTACACTGTATAAAAGCTGGTAAATAGTTTCTATTTTCCCATATTATGATACCCTAGTCTGATAAAGGAACTCTACTAAAGCAGATGCTATGAAATAACCCATATACTTTCCTTCTTTTTGGTTTTATTGTAGAAAAAAGAAACAGATTCTGAACTCTCCTTTTTATACTCCTTCTATACACACACAATCACAAGACAAATTCTGTGGTCTACAATTCAGAAAAAACGTTCCTATACTATATACTGTATACTGATTTAACTTAAAGGTTTAAATGTATTAATACTGAAGATTTATTAATTCATTAACTTTTGCTATTATAATAATATTTTATATGTTTTAATCATCATAAAATTATTGCTAATTTCAGCAGGGAGGGAACTGAATGACTAACTTCTAAAAATACTTTCAACATAGGTGAGTTGAAAATTTCTTTTATTGAAATATGTCTGTTTCCCTGGAAAGGATATTGAACTTGGAGACAGTTGGTTTGATATTGAATTCCTTGATGCATTCCACTAATTTACTGGCTAATCACACACTAACTAAATGGCCTTGAGTAAGTAGTATCTTTCTACTTCTTTCTCTCTAAACTGGACATAGAAACCTCACACTTTCAGGATTAAATGACATAATTTGAGTGATAGCATCTAACACAATAGAAGCACGCAGCATGTGTTTTTGTTTGCTTTTCAGGTTCGTGTGTAGCTATCAACCAGTTAGGAGCTCTAAATAAAATTATTTGAGTTGAACATTGTGAATCAAAGATATTTTACAATAGCATAGAGAGTACAAATACAAATGCCGGAGGACTTGTATTACAGTTTAAAAACACCTTCTCTGAGCCCTATTTAGTTGTGTATAACTGATATGCTATCACCTCTCACCAAGATTACTACAGTATTCATCCTCCTGGTTTTTCCACTTCTTCTCTTGTTCCTCAGTAATCCACTCCTACCCCCGTCCCCACAAAAAAATCAGAGTGATTATTTTAAAGGACAAAATTGATCATGTCACTCCTAAAAAAAAAAAAAAAAAAAAAAAAACTTTAGTGACTTGCAATTTATCTTAGAATAAATTTATATTCCTTACCCTAGCCTAAAAGCTGCTGCCTATCTCGAAAACTTCAATTTCCGTTACTCTAAAATCTATCCTCTATCAACCATGATTTACATGGTATTTCTTAAACACATCAAGCCTTTCCAGCTTTACATCTTTTGTTCTTAATGTATTTTCTTCTTAGAATGATCTTTCCACAAATCCTCAGAGCTGCTTCGTTGTTTTGGGTCTCATTGCTAATGTTACCTTCTCAAAGAGAACAAGCATATGGAAACAAAGGGGTGAAAGCAGGGATGGGGGTGATGGTGGTGGGATGAATTGGGAGATTGGGATTGACATATATACACTAATATGTATAAAATAGGTAACTAATAAGAACCTGCTGTATAAAAAATAAATTCAAAAAACAAAAAAAACAAAAAAATTACCGTCCATACCTGGGAGAAATGTCATTCTTCTTTGAGCCATTTGTGTATTTGCATCTTTGTTGAAGCAGCTGGTATCTGTATCCTAATTATGATTCTTCAGTTTAGATATGAGTAAAAGGAGAACACAAAAACCACTGGTTAGAATATTTTTACTTTTATTTTTTGGGGTTTTATTTGTTTCTTGTCTTGCTCTTTGTTTTTTAAAGTGGTGGTTGAGGTATCTATTTTCTTAAGACATCAGTTTGTTCCAGTATTGTTCATTGCAAAAAAGACCTTTGATTCTTATAATTGAAGCAGTCGAGTTTAGTTCTGGCTTGGTTTTCTCAATTTCCTCCTTAGACCCCTTTTGCCATGTTTTGTTGTAATGTTTTGCTTTGGTTCTGGAGATAAGTTTCCTCAACCTAGTTCTTCAACTTTCCAAAAATTCTGAGATAGTCAATATCCTTTTCTATTTATTCAGTAAAGGTCAACTTCTGTTGCTTAGAATGAAGAATCCTGCTGCAACACTTTGCCTAACCAACATAGTTAACATAGTTCTCCCCAGGAACTCTCTATTTCAATACTCAGTGTATTTATTTGAAAGCAAGTATCACATTTGTTTAACTATTAGCTGAATATAAATTTCAGATTATAAAGTCAGCTGTTCCTGAAAGGTAACTTTGTCCAGTGATTGCTACTTGGTTTCTATCTCAAGCATCATTGTGCTGAGAACAGACAATTTCAATATAGTCAAGGGGAAACCAAGTAATTTTATAGTCTTTATTAGTCAATGTGCATTTTTCCCATCCTCTTTTTTTCCCATCGTTGGATCTAAATTCCCATAGATTTGTATATATATATATATATATATATATATATATATATATATATATATATATATATATATATATATATATATATATATATATATATTAGGTCCTGCTACCTTCAGACTTGAACTTTAACAAACTTAGCCTTTGGAAATGCAAAATATATTTTTTCTCAAACTCTTATCTCCATTGCAAGTTTTGAAATATTCCTTTCAAATATTTTGAAAGCAGAAATTAGAAGTTGTTGGGGGGTTAATCTTTTATTGTTGTAATGAAACTTTTGTTATTTATTTTTAATACCTTTTATCATTTAGTACTTTATTTGATCTCACTAGTATATGACCATAAATTCTTAATTTTACTGCAGAGAAGCCTATCAAATTTTTATATCTGTGTACTATTTACAAGCTCTCTCCCTAACTGCAAGACATGAAGATATTACTCTGTGTCACCTTCTATAATCTTTTTTGCTTTAACTTTTAATTTATGATGTACATTTCAGTTTGAATTTATTTTTAAGTGTGGAGGTGGGACTCAAGTTTGGATAATATAATAATTATATTATCCATAGATATCAGTTGAGTTACCACCATTTATTGAAAAAATGACTCATTCCCCACTGCTCTACCATACAGTAAATTAAATATAAATATATGTGAGGGTGTATGTCTGGATTTTTTGTTTGATTTAATTGTTCATTATCTAACAATGAGCCAATATCACACTATCTCAATTATCGTATTTTTATGATATATTTTGAGATCCTGTAAGTTCTACCTCTTCAAGGTTTTTTGTCTATCCGTGGTCTTTTGAATTTCCATATAAATGTTAGAATCAGCTTGACAAACATTTTTCTTGAGAGATTAAAAAATCTTTGTAAATAAATTTGACAAAAAATTATTTTTTTACAAATAGTGTTTCCATTAATGAATATGCAATATTCTTCCATGTATTTAGTCTTTGAATTCTCTTAACAGTGTTTGAGGGAATTCCCTGGATGTCCAGTGGTTAGGACTTCCTGCTCTCACTGCCAAGGGCCCGGGTTTGATCTCTGGTTGGGGAACTGAGATCCCACATGCCGCATGGTCAAAAAAAAAAAAAAAAGAGAGAGAGAGAGAGAGAGACCGATGGGTATGTCTGAGGAAACTAAAACAAACAAGCAAACAAAAACAGTGTTTTAGAGCTTCTGACTTAGTGGTATTACTGGTACAAGGGTGCAGTTTTAATCCCTTATCATTTCCTTCCCCAGTTTTACTATCAAAGCCATGCTGGTCTGGTTAAATTAATAAGAAGCACTCATCTTTTATTATTCTCTGCCAGTTTGTCTTTAGTTGATAAAATATTTTCCTAGAATATTTAGTAATATTCAAAGGAATAAAACAGTTGGACATGGAGTTCAATTGTAGGGAGGAGTTTAACTATAAATTCAGTTTTATTTAGTAGATTTTTTAATATTCAGGTTTTCTATTTATTCTTGTGAGTTTCAGTTGTTATGGATTTAATTTTTTTCATTGCTTTTAAATTTTTGAATTTATTGGGAAAATGTTCTTAATAGCATTTTTGATATTTTTAATGTAAGTAGTGATGCTCTCATTTTTATACATTAATAGTATTCATTTGCACTCTTTGTTATTGATCTCTCTTCAAGACTGTGAAACTCTTAATCATCTGAAAAATAAATTTTTATTATGATCACTTTATTCATTTTTTCTTTTTAATTAATTTATGCACTAATTTCATTATTTTTTCTACTTTTACTGAATTTAGTATTCTCTGTTTTCTGACTTCTTGAAGTGAGATAGATATTTAATTAATTTATAGTGCTTACATTCTTTTCTGTATGCATGCATTTAAATCAGTTTTCTATGTCTAATAATTTCATTGGCTCTCCTGTAAATCTGTTTCAAATGACATTTGTTTTTATTATTTTTAAATCACACCTTTTGCCTTTATATATATGGTTATTTTTGAGTACAGTACATTGTTTTTGACTGTCATACAATTTATTTTAATGATTGTATAAATATTTTGAATCTATTGGGTATTTTGTTGTATATTCCCATAGAGGATTCACCTTTGTTTCTGCAGATATTGGACTAGAGATGTTAATATTATTTAATTGAATCAGAAATTTAAGAAAATATAGATACAAATCTGGACTTCAGTCCCTAGGAATATTTTAAACTTTTTTTCTATTTATTTTAGTTTTTCATTTTCCTTTTCCCCTTTACTTTTCTTCACCTTACTCTCATAGTGTGTTGCTATGAAAGCTGAGTTTAAAGCATGGGATCTGATATCAGATTTTTATCCTAGGTTTATGATTCTTTCAATATTCTCTAAGTAGACATTCTAAGGCTCTTGCTGCTTTTTTCAGAATTGTCAGATACTGCTAATGCAAAAGCAATCCCAAATGTCAGGCTGACTTCTTCAGGTTTTGTTCTTCTTACATATCTTAGCCCCATCAACCCTCTTTTTTTTTTTTCTGTTGGCTCACTAAATTTTACAGGACAATCATTATATTTTTACAAAGCTTTTCTAGTCGTTCTCAGTAGAAGAGTTAGTCTGGACCAGCATGTTCACTATTACTAAATATATTTTTCATTGTTTTCAGTTTCCCTTTATTCCTCTACTTCCATAAGCTATTATTCCCATAAATGAAGCACAGCCTTTATTACTATTATTATTATTGTTATTATTATTATTATTCAGACATACTTTTGACAAATTATATCAGTTGTGGTTTATTCAGAAAATATTTTTTGTATTATTTTTGATCTTGAAGAATATGTTGTTGTGTTTTGAATTCTCAGTTTCCAGTTATTTTCTTTAAACATTATCTTTTGATTTTTTTTGTTACTACCAAGAAGATTACTATCAATCTAATTGTTGCTTTCTTGAAGAAACTATCTCCTCACATTTGGAACAGTCTCAGATATTATATCTTTGAAAGTCGTTTCTTCTATTTTCTCTCCTCTCCACTTGGAGCTTGAATTGCATGTATGTTTGACCTTCCTTTCGTCTCTTTACACCTTTTATACTTTTATGTATTTTCTTTGTATGTTTTTCTGTGATTAATCTTTCACTGTAACCTATCTTCCACTATACTAATTCTCTTTTCATCTCTGTCTAACATGTAATTAGAAAGATTTATTTATTTCTTCTTTTGATTTATATATATAAATTACAGTTCTATTATGAATTTATTATTTTACCATTTTGAATATTTTAAAAATTTTTCTAAAACAACTTTTGTTTTGTTTTTTCCTAACTCTAAAATCTTGAGACACTCTGAGAGTCTGTTTATATTTTATACAATTTCTGCTGCTCCTTGTTCACATGGTCTTTTTCCTTCTTTTTCTCTTTTTTTTATGTGTGATAGATCTTGTACTGTAAAATGTCCATGGGAATACCTTGATGTATATGATGATATTATCTTTCTCTAGATGAGATCTACATTTATATCTGCTAGACACAAATCAGTCTATTTCAGTTAGGTTTGCATTTTCATATAAATGTTAGGATCAATTTTATTACTGTATTATTTTGTATTTGTTAGAATTCAGTTTTAGAGGATGATATGAATTGAAGATGAACTACAATCCCCTATGAGTATCTGAAATACCTTCAGTTTTCCATTACTTCAAGGGTGTAATCCTTCAGAGTATTTTCTTTGGTTTTGACTTCCAGTTCCTATTGCCCTATCCCCACAGACTATCAAAAGTTTCATTTAGCCTTCATGCATCTAGGTGGCCTAACTTAAACTGGCAAAGCTCCAGATAATAACAGTAGTTATAAATGTCAGGTTTAATAATGTCAACCTTTGTCTTTCTGTTATTTTGGCTTGGTAATCTTCAGCAGAAAGATGATCAAATTTATATAGTTTGTCAATATCCTAAATGGAATTTTTCCTTTACCAATTTTAATGCAAAATGTTATTTATTAAATCTCTTATCCATTTGATCATTTTTTATTAATTCAAAACACCTTCCTGTGTACTGCTTTTTAAGTAGCATGGGGCCAGATGCTAGGAATTCTGAAATAAAATTTATGATCTCTTTCTCAACAATTTTAGAATTTATTGTCATAGACAGAAATTACACAAAAAGTTACCATATATTTTGATAAGTGCTATGCACATGAAGATACAAAGAACAAAGAAAGAATTATGAAAATATTCTAAGTCAGCCAAGGGCTGCTAAGTAATGCTTCCTTAAGGAGTTAATTAGAATTGATGGTTGAATGACTAGGAGCTAGTCAGGTAAGTAAAAGCAAAGGAGAATTCATATGTGGTAGTTGATCAGAAAGAGGGAAGAGTAAGATTAGATACCAAGTTAAATCAAATGATAATTTTTTTATGAGGTGGACTGAAGAGGCAGAGAACACAATTCAAGGGAACATTACAACATATGAAATGATTTAGATATTAATCATGAATAAAATATAGAGACATCAAGCATTTTTGAGAGATAAATGTCAAAGTCTGACTTTCATTTTAAAGCATAAATTTCAGAAGACCAATTGGTTTGTATAAAATTATTAGATTAGTGGTAGTGGCTCGGATTAAAACCACTGACATTGCATAATATTTAGGAGATGAAATACAGATTAACTTGTGAAAGACTTGATAAAGGAAAAGTGGAAACATGTCAAGAATGATTGTAGGCTTTCTCCAGGGTTGAACAGCATAGTGTATGATTCAAACTGGATGGAGGATTTGGTGAAAGAAATAGGTTTGGAAGGTGTGGAAAAGAAGTTAACTTCAACCTTATTTCAAATGAACTATTGAGTATATGTTCATCTGGAACTCAGAAAATCTTGTTTCGAATCATCTGGCTTAGCAATTTAAAGAAGCATAATTAGCTTCAAATGAACATTAATATAAAATTACAAGAAACATAATTTAGAAGGAGAAATAATTAGCCTAATTCCAGACCAGCCGAGTTTACAATTTGTTGCTTAGATATACAGATAATTGTCTGTGTAGACAGACATCAGGCTTTCCTTTCTTTTTCTTTGCTTTTTTCCTCTGTTCTTTTCCTCCTTTTTTCAACACTCATTCTTTTTTTTTTCTATTTTCTGTACGTAATCAGAATTAAGAAAGCCAAAGATAAAATATGTCACGGAATCCTTATTATGCTAAATGACTCTGGAGAGTCATGGAGTAATAATTTTTTTTTTTTTTTTTTTTTGTGGTACACGGGCCTCTCACTCTTCTGGCCTCTCCCGTTGCGGGGCACAGGCTCCGGACGCGCAGGCCCAGCAGCCATGGCTCATGGGCCCAGCCGCTCTGCGGCATGTGGGATCTTCCCAGACTGGGGCACGAACCCATGTCCCCTGCATCGGCAGGCAGACTCTCAACCACTGCACCACCAGGGAAGCCCCAAGGAGTAATAATGTTTTGAGCGAGCTTCATGGGAAAAACTATATTGCCAAACTAAATGACTGCACTCAGGGTGTCCTTTGTTTTGGAAGTCTTTTGTTGCTTAAACTATTATATTTACTTAGGCACAACATACACATTAAATTGTAATGGTTGAGATCTTGCAATATTGTTTTTATATTACACATTTCCTTAATTCTCCAGATTTTTAAAATTTAATTCTATATGTAGCATTCCATTAATATTGTACCCTCAAATGGTATATTGAGTGATAATGGTATCTTGTGATTATGCCATTCTTAGGTAAAATTTTAATTTATATTCTCAAATCCATTTTATCTAAGTATTTCAATGATATTGCTTCTCTTATCAATGATGATGCCTTATCAATCCTTTAAATGATAAGTGAGGAATGGATACTGACCTACATACACTGATATGAACATGTCTCTTGATACAAAAAGAAAACAAGAACAGTGACAGATATAAAATTGGGGATTCAAAACTTCTATGAAACAAATGATGCTTGATTCATATTAGTTGTTGAGAAAAATCATTTACAAGTAAACTGTCAGTAACCATGAAACTACACATCATAGAAATGTTAATAGGCAATCTCTAAATATGATAAATGTGTTTTAATTCCTGGAAGCATTTTTTTCTTAGTATTTTTAATTCCAGGCTCTCGTAGCCTTTATAGTTATATGAAGGGCTTTTTGTAGATAATGCCAGTAAATCCCCTGGAGGAACTGTGGAGAAATTTCAATTGTGTTCTTATGATGTTTTTACTGTTCCAGTATCCCAGTGTGTATATGTTTCATGTTTTACAGATCACACATTTCTAAAAAATAAAACCTGAAACGTTCCACAGCCTGGTGTTAATGCTTATAGTTATCATATAATTTATTTAATATTGACCTACTGGCTAGAATCTGTATGCATGCTGGAATAATTTTGATCATTATAACTTATTAAAGAATACCTAAAGTTTAAAATTACATAATAATTTTTTTGTTAAGTGGGAATTTTAAGATGATTTTGAATGCTGGAGATAAAAGCATGTCAAGTAACATTATTTCTTTGCTGAATCCATTCATCACAACATGGTAACTTCAATGACAGAGGTGGTAATGGATCCCAGAATGTTACAGGAACCCAGAGCATGGGATATAACATGGTTTAGGATGTCAGCAAATGTGAGCATGAAAAACTGATTTTAAAACTGCTATGTAGAAGGAACCACTTATTTCAAGGAAGAGCATAAAAATTATTAGAGAGAACAATTAATAGATGCAAAGAGACCCTCAGATTCTATTTATTTATTGTGAACAGCATGAGTTTGCCAAAGCTAAAACAATCTTAATTTATACCAGTACCATAATTTTGCTATACATAACCAAGGTAATAATTCCATGCTCTGCAAATTGTCTATTCTTTTGTAATTTTATGTTCAGCCTTTGGACACTAACATTCACTGACAAATAACAAACAGAGGAAAATATACAATTATTGAAAATATGTCATATGAGAAAAAAAATACACAGTGTGCTGAAGTGATAAAATGGAAAGACTTAAGAATATATTATAGCTATCTTAAATATTACAATATCTGTTTTATTGACATATGAAAATGAAGCTTTCAATAACTATCCAGGGCCAACTAGACACTATTGTTACAAAAATACCATTTTTGGCTCAGTGACCATTTTTTTAGGTACAATTTTCACAGTGTAAAATACATACATCTTAAGGGTACGATTTGATGGGTTTTGACAAATATAAACACATTTATCAAGATATAGAATATTTTCCTCATGCCAGAAAATTACATCATGACCACTGTTAAACCACTGTTCTGATTTCTATCACCATAGGTGAGTTGGTATTTTTTCACTTAAATTTTATATTCAGTCATACATTATGTATTATTTTGTGTTAGCAATCTTTTTCACACAAGTTTATACATTTTTATTTCCGTGTAGCATAACATTATGTGAATATACAATTTTTGTTTATCATTTTATTCTGGTTACCTATTTCTATAACTGTCACAAAATAATAAATATTACTTCTAACAGTGTGGAGGACTGACTGGGATCAGTAATCACTCGGGGTTTCTCCTTCAATCACAGGTTGAAGCTGGGGCTGGATTCCCCAGATGACTAAGTCTCATGATTGTCAGTTGACCCTGGATGTTGGCTGGGTTATTAGCTGGGACTGTCAACCAGTGCCAACAGATAGTTTTTCCATGTAGTTTAGCTTAGGTTTGTCATATCATCATGACTATGTTCTGTAAGAGAGTGTATCAAGAGAGAATGTTCCAAAAGGCTGAAGAGAAAGCTACAAGTCTTATGAACTAACATCTGAAATCATGAAGGTTCACCACTGGTGTATTCTATCAGTCAATGTCAAATTACAAGAGCAACACAAATTCAAGAGAGGGGGCAACATAAGGGAATGACTAAGAGGATATGTAGTTAATTGGGCAGTCCTCTTTGGGGAAAAACTACCACATCTCTCCACTGCTAATGAGCATGTGGGTTACTTTCAGTTTTTGCCTATTATTACTAATGCTGCCAGGCAGATTATTATACATGTCTTTTGGGGGATGTATATTTTATTTCTCTTAGATACCTACCTAGAAGTGGATGGCATAGAGTAGGTGTAGTTATATTTACAAGAAATATCAAGCCAGATTGATGAACACAGAGGCAGGCAAGAAAAGAAAACAAGATGTTTAGAGGAGAAAATCTAAGACTTCAGTTCAGTGTGGTTGTGACATTGAGGGACTGGAGATGAGTCAAGAGAAAATTCTGGAATGAAGCTGCTTAATACATTAAGATTTTCAAATCTCATCATATGCAGGCAATGAGGGACATTGAAAGCTTTTAAGCAAAGGTTTTAATGACACAGTTTCAAATTTTTGAAAAATCAGCTCTGGTTGAATTGTGGAAAATGGGATGAACTTATAAATAAAAGAAGATATTTTAGATCCCTGCAACAAGGTGGTGATGTCAATGGAGACAGAGAGATGTGGACGATTTGAGATATATTTGGGAAACCATATTGATAGGACTTGTTTTTAGATTGGAAACAATGAGTGAAGAAATGTCAGATCTGTGACTAGAGCAACAGGGGTATTAGTGGTGTGTCTCTCTGTGATGGGGAACACCACAGAGGACCTAGTATGGGAGGAAACAAATCAATTTAGTATTCAACCTGCTGAATTTCAGTTAATTTTATGAGTAGACATTACTTGTAAAGAGTTAGATCCATGAATTTTGAGCTTATGTGAAATATCTGAGTTGGAAATGTACATTTGGGAATTAACAGCCTCAGGCTATGTTCAGACAGGAAGCGTGTGGTGTGAGAAGCTTGTAGTACTTAATAACTTATCCTTGGAGTTATGCTTTCTGGGTGTGAAACCTGGAGCATTTCATCCTAGACGAATGTTCTTGGCCAAGGAATTTAACATTGTTTTCTCACTTATGTGTAAATGGTAGATGATAGTTTCTACCTTTTACAGTTATTGTAGAGAGTTACACATAAAGGACATTGGAAATTCCCAAGTTCAAAGCAAGTGCTCTATGAATATTAGTTCTTACTATTGCTGTTAACATTACTGTTATGGATAAAATGGCCAAAATAAAATACTTGGTTATATAATACCATTTACAGAACAAGCATAGGAAGAGACACTCACAAAGGAGACTGAGTAAAAGCAAGAGAGGAAACCAGGGAGGGGAAAGAAAAAAAGAAAAGCAATCATAAATTAATTTAAGATGTATTATGTAAGAAAGAAAATAGAAAAGTTTATTCAAGACTGAGGAAATAACATGAGAAAAACCAGTAGTCATAAATGAGTTTATAAAATGAAATTATTATTACCTAATATACATCACTAGAGGGATGAACATCATTCTGAATGTTTAAAAATGGAAACAAAACAAAAATTTATGCATATAGCTTAGTGTCAAGAGAGTGTATGATGAAGCATGACATTTCCTCTACATTACATTTTTTTATAAGCTAATTTGGAATTGTTTTGGAGTGACTGGATTCCGCCTACACAAGGTAGAGTATTTTACAATAGTTGGCAGTAGAGGTGACTTCTTCCAAATGAGAAACTTGTATATTTCATCTTTAAATCAATACATCACCTTATGAATGGGAATCAAATCCATCTAACTGTATCAGCATGAACATAGGGTTCCTATTTTAGGTGTATAAAGAGATCATTGTTATTCTTTTGAGAAAGATCATGTTGTGCAGTTTTTCTGTATGTTTTAGAAGCATATGGGGCACGCTGCCAGTGCTGTTGTATTTCAAATCCTGATTCACTTTGTAAACGCTATAAGTGGCCATATTAATGGGTTTGGGGTGGATGTAGAAGTTGGGGTGTTGCAGAGATAATAAGGGCGCTCTGATGGATTAAGTATAGTGTTCCTATGGGACAATGGAAATAGAATAGAATCATAATGAAATTTCAACCCTGCAGCTGTATTTCACCTAAAACATTCTGTTCATAAGATTCTTCCTTTCCTTAGGCTTCTAACTAGCTGAGAGGAATATAGACGATAAGCTTCTCTGAGACAGAAAATCTAATTTTCACTAAATAAAGTTATCCATATATAGGTATATATAACAAATAAACGTTCTGCTTTTTAAAAAGTTAAGCATATTACTTAGTAAAATTTTCTCTGACAGCATGCTACACAGATTTTAACATGTGTAATGATCCTTTTCATATGGAAAGAATTATGTGTAGTAGTATCTGACTTGCTTCCCAGGCAAAATGCCAAAACTTATTCTCGGCTAATTCTTATGTGTTCTTTCATAATAAAAGCTATTATGCAGTTCTTTCATCTCCTGATAATTTAATGTTTATGATACAAACTATGAGGTCTTGGTACAGTATTTAGTTAAAAGTTACCCAAGGAATAAAACGTCATGGATTAGAATATTTTAAATAATTATTGATCATTGCTTAATTAGAAATTACATTATGAAATGCCAAAATCACCTCCCCCCTCTCAGAGCAAACTCTTAGATAAACTGGCTGATTCTATGACTACTCCAAGTGCTTTACTCCCTTTGCTGGAGGGGTTTGTCCATCCCTATTTACTGCAAATTCCCACATGACCCAGAGACTCCTTACCCTCTGGTTAAGTTTTTCCATATGACTTTCTCTGACCAATAAACAAGAGCGGAAGTGACTTATTCCAGTTCCGAGAAGAAGCTTGAGAAATCACGTGTGTTTCTGCCATTTCTCTTGCAATTTACTCCCCACCCCATGAACATCATGACCAGGTGGAGATTCCTCCTTCACTCAGGCATCTCCTGCATCCAGACATGAAAACAGAACATGGAGCAGGAACAGGGCCACCAGCTGGTATGCAAGCAAGAAATAGGACTTTACTCTCATAAGCCACTGAGACTGCTCTCTACCACAAAGCTGACTAATATAGTGTCTTGTTAAAGACTGTCTTGTATGTTCCAAAAGTAAATCAATAAGGAATTTGAGATGAATAACAATTATTTCATCAAAAGCTTATCCAGGGCAGTGGTTGAATTTAATTTATATTGAATTCACAAGGTCTAATATGAAGTATAACACATACTCAGTAATCAGTAATTATCCACGGACTGATGGATTGAAGAATGAGTGAGTGAATGAATGATTGATTGAATAAATGGCATATGGAGAAATAAGTACATCATGTTAGGTACTGGAGTTTCAATAAGAGATGAATATCCTCAAGGGATCATAAAAGGCTCAAGGAGAATTTTGTGAATTAGTGAGAGTATATACTGAAAAAAAAAATACAAGGATGAAATTAAGAGATCATTAATCTAACTCATGGGTCTAATTAGAGACTGTTAGAAAAGGATAGGAAAAGGAACTTCCAAACCAAGCACCTTCTTGCAATTTTCCTGCTGCTACAGAAACGGTATATCTCTGATGGGGCTGCTTTAGATTTTTAAACAATTAGGCCTTTAAATATGAAATTGTACAACACCCAATTAGACTTGAAAGCTTTAAAACACCTGTTCCTTTTCATCAGAAAAACATCATCCTGATTTTCATTTTTTAATTTTCATTTTTTAATTCTCAAAATTGTTTATAATGTTAATTGTGAACTATAACTGTAATAATAATAGGCATGGGCATGAAAACAGTCCATAAATTGCATGTAATAAACAAGCAATGCTTTATAATTGTTGCATTCAAAATATACATTGATTATTTGTATATACTGTAACTTTAGTATAAATGATATAATTTTAACAAAATCATGTATTTTATGTCAAGATATTTTCACTTCTTTTTTATCTCAATCAGATGTGTAGAAACTGTATCATTACCCATGTTTTCTGGATTAGATGAGTATGGGTATTTTCACTCAGTGAGTGCCTAGAGTGATGCAAAACATTGTCTTCCATCCCAGGAAAAAGTCTCTGCATTTTTGTGCTAAATTATCTGCTTCAGTAAATGCTGACATTTTGCTTGGTTTTTCACTCCAAGTTGTCAGCTGCAGGGAAACCCAGATTAAAGTATCCAAACTACAAAGCAGGGACAAATAATTAAAGCTGTCTGACACTAGACTTACCATGTAGTCATTAATTTGTAAAATGGTAAATATTAGCCTCTTCCTTGGTCACTACCATCTAGAACTCCCAGTGGAGAAAGAAATTGGTTCCATTCATAAACCTTCTCTGAAGACAGGCAAGCTGTAAAAATGCACTACTTTATCAGAATTCTTTAGAGATTTCCATGTGTACACACTTCATTGATTATCAGTTCTTTGATGAGGCATGCTGGAGTTTAGAAGGGACCCTAGAAAAAGATTATTGTTCTCTGGGAAATGCAATAATGGTCTGTTAGATTGGAAACAACAAAAAGTGAAGTAAAGAGCATAATGGATTTTGCATGTGGGGTTTAGTAACCAGCCTTAGCATCAGCTAAAGGACTGCTGAGGATTTCCTGAGAAATAATTCAGCCATAAATTCAGGAGTGAAATTTTTCATTGCATGTTTTTCACCTGCTTTTCCATTATAATTAAGAGGACTTCATTTCATATATAGTCACAAAAACCATCAATACTAGTAACTAATATTTTTTTGGCATTTGCAAATGAAAAATTATGGAATATATGTGAAAACAAGATTACTTTAAAAGTGTTGATAACTATAGAATATTATAGCTTAATACTCAGATATAAAAGCAAAATCCTGTATGCAGAAAACTATAAGATACTGATGAAATAAATTAAAGATGATACAACCAGATGGAGATATACCGTGTTCTTGGATTGGAAGAATCAACATTGTGGAAATGACTATACTACCCAAAGCAATCTACAGATTCAATGCAATCCCTATCAAACTACCAATGACATTTTTCACAGAACTAGAACAAAAAAAACCTTACAATTTGTATAGAAATACAAAAGACCCCGAATAGCCAAAGCAATCTTGAGAAAGAAAAATGGAGCTAGAGGAATCAGACTCCCTGACTTCAGACTATACTACAAAGCTACAGTAATCAAGACAATGTTACTAGCACAAAAACAGAAATATAGATCAATGGAACAGGATAGAAAACACAGAAATAAAACCACACACATATGGTCACCTTATTTTTTATAAAGGAGGCAAAAATATACAATGCAGAAAAGACAGCCTCTTCAATAAGTGGTGCTGGGAAAACTGGAGAGCTCCATTTAAAAGAATGAAATTATAACACACCATACACAAAAATAAACTCCAAATAGATTAAAGACCTAAATGTAAGGCCAGACACTATCAAACTCTTAGAGGAAAATATAGGCAGAACACTCTATGACATAAATCACAGCAGGATCCTTTTTGACCCACCTCTTAGAGAAATGGTAATAAAAACAAAAATAAACAAGTGGGACCAAATGAAACTTCAAAGCTTTTGCACAGCAAAGGAAACCATAAACAAGATGAAAAGACAACCCTCAGAACAGGGGAATATATTTGCAAACGAAGCAACTGACAAAGGATGAATCTCCAAAATTTACAAGCAGCTCAGGCAGCTCAATATCAAAAAAAAAAAAAAAAGAAAAAAGAAAAAAGAAAAAAACAATCAAAAAATGGGCAGAAGACCTAACTATACATTTCTCCAAAGATATACAGATTGCCAACAAACACATGAAAGGATGCTCAACATTACTAATCATTAGAGAAAAGCAAGTCAAAACTACAATGAGGTATCACCTCACACCAGTAAGAATGGCCATCATCAAAATATCTACAAACAATAAATGCTGGAGAAAGTGTGGAGAAAAGGGAAACCTCTTGCACTGTTTGTGGGAATGTAAATTGATACAGCCACCATGGAGAACAGTATGGAGGTTCCTTAAAAAACTACAGATAGATCTACCATATGACCCAGCAATCCCACTCCTGGGCATATCCCCTGAGAAAACCATAATTCAAAAAAGTCATGTACCACAATGTTCACTGCAGCACTGTTTACAATAGCCAGGATGTGGAAGCAACCTAAATGTCCATCGACAGATGAATGGATAAAGAAGAGGTGGCACATATATACAATAGAATATTACTCAGTCATAAAAAGAAATGAAATTGAGTTATTTGTACTGAGGTGGATGGACCTAGAGTCTGTAATACAGAGTGAAGTAAGTCAGAAAGAGAAAAATAAATACATTATGCCAACACATATATATGGAATCTAAAAAAAAAAAAATGCTTATGAAGAAACTAGTGGCAGGACCGAAATAATGGTGCAGATGTCGAGAATGGACTTGAGGACACAGTGAGGGGGAAGTGTAAACTGGGATGAAGTGAGAGAGTGGCATGAACTTATACACACTACCAAATGTAAAATAGATACTTAGTGGGAAGCCAGTGTATGGCACAGGTAGACCAGCTCCTTGACTAACTAGAGGGGTGGGGTAAGGAGGGTGGGAGGGAGATGCAAGAGGGAAGAGATATGGGGATATATGTATATGTATAGCTGACTCACTTTGTTATAAAGCAGAAACTAACATGCCACTCTAATGCAATTATAGTCCAATAAAGATGTTAAAAAAATAAAAACAAAAAGTATCATAAAGAGTCTACACTAAAATAAAAATAAAAATAAAAAAAAATAAAAACAAGGTTCAATAGAAATCACATATCCCATAGGTAAAGAAAAAAAAAGTTCAGTCATAGAGTAATTTATGGAGTAGGGCATAATGAACGCTCTGTAAATCATAACACAACTTTAACGTGCCTTTACTGAGACACAGATACTTGCATCTCCTCAGTGTGAATATTTTGCTCAGAACATGCAGTAGTAAAGTTAAAGTAATATGAAATTAATGTTCTGTTCTCTTAGGTTTATCCACTCTAACTCTGCTACCAAACGGCTGTCCTATGGTTTTCTACTTCTTCCTTTAAAGCTGTAATCTACTGCATTGCAATGCTGTGATTAATTTAGAATGTCTGGTTGCAGAAACAAACTATTATACTGATTACTTGGTTAAACCAAGCAAAATTGAATAATATATATGTAAATATTGCTTTTGGTAATTGATCACATCCGTTCTCTTATTCTAAATCAGTAGTGAACTAGTATAAATCAAGTCTCTTGATAACATAAATTTTTTCTATAGAGGATATACAATAAAGAACAGAAGTGTAATTCTTAGAAATATAGGATGAAAACATACTCAGAAGACTGTTATTTAAAGAAGACTAAGCCATAAAATAAAGTACATGTTTACAATATTTTCCTTATGTTTTGAAATAGGAATGAAAAAACAGCTTTGAAACAGAAGTAATGACCAAGAAAAATTTGAACATGGTAGCATAGCTTTATTTTAAAGCATAGAAAAATTATGAAACAAAGTTATCTCTTTTTTATTTTAGATCCTATATATGGCTTGATTAATTTTTCAATTACAACCTTATGGACTCATTTCATTTGCTACTCCACTTAGCCAGCATCTTTTAGGATATGCATGAGTTTTTACTTCCTCTTCATGTAAATGTATTTCAAATTTGCTACTGCAGGTTAATTAATCTACATTGAAAATATATTTATGTTCTACTATTTCTTGAGCTGTCATAGCATTGGAATGTGTATAGAGAGCCAGACATGTGTCTGTATTACATGTGTGTACTTCTAATGAAGTAGTAATCAGTGAAGAAAATTTAAATGTAAAGAAAGGTAACATATCTTGACCTTGAAGTACTTTTGCTATAATAAATTATTTTCTGTATTGTTGTATTTATAGCATACATTTGTATTTACTCAAGGTACTGATCTCTTGAACATTTTCTCTGTTTAAACTCTTAATATGAAGTTATATCCAGAAGACAAATATGTAACAACAAAGTATTAATGGCTCTCACTACATGAATATTTTGATGGTCAATTATATTGATCTCATTCAAATGTGATATCAAATAAAAAGCAAATCTGTACTTAGTAAACAGAAACCTTATTCAAAATGATATTGCAAGGGATGGGAAAGGGGCTATTGTAGTAGGGAGAAGACTGTGACCATAAGAACTGTAAGCAGCTCACGAGTTAGCCAAAAAGGTTTTTCTCTTTATGGAGAAGATTTAACAAGAGAGAACCAGATGTGGAGAAGTGGGATGGCTGAAAGGGAAGCAAGACCTGATAGTGGCAGAGAGAGTTTTACACTGAGGACAGGCTATTCCCACAAGGGACTGTCTACTGGCTCAGGCTGAGGGCTGACTTAAATTCAGGGGCCTTGAGGAAGGAGAGAAATCTTAACCATAGATTGGTGAACACACATTTTGTTCCAATTGTTCAGTGGGAGCAAGCAGTTCAGCTAATTGTTTATGTAACAAAGAAACAATTTTAAAAGTCTAAATCTGGCCTTATCATAGGTAAACAAGGGGGCCATCCCTGAGTCTTACCTAAGTCACTTTGGGAAGAATAGTTCTTTGCAGTAAGCCCTTTTCCAAAACACAAAGAATGGGAAGATTTCTTAACCTTCAAGATTTTCCAGAATCACAGAGCTTAGGTAAAATTCAACATTGTCAGTCATCACTTGTCTTTCATTGAAGCTTCATAATCTCTTTACCAACAATTCATCACAGTTGAGAGGATAATATTTTTAAAAATGAATGAAGATGAACACCTTTTACTATAGCTCTGTATACAATATTTTAAAGTATTTATGAATTACCTTTTCTTACATAAATATAGTAAGAAAAAAGCTCTAACTAGTTTAATATACCAAAATGTTACCAACAAATTGTTATTCATCAACAGAGAATTGGCTAAACAAAAATGATACATACAGGCATTCAAATTATGTAGAAGAAATGTATTTAAAAATATATAAACAACATAATAGTCAAATTTCAAAACTAGGTTCCAGTTTTTGTGAAGCATAGAATTATACTAAACTGTTAAGTGTTAAAAGTCATAAGATTTTATTGTGTGATTTTTATTGGCTATAGAATTTTGGGTGATTTTAATTTTTTTTAAATTTATACTATCTGCATTTCCTAATGGCCCTACAGTGATCATGACTTCTTTGTGTCCTAAAGAAAGCATATTAACTGAAAGGGAGATTTTTGTGAGTATCTGAAAATGAATGATTGAAACCAGTATTTACCTTAAATTTTAGAGGTGGGATTGGCCTCTAAGGATGTTTAGAATAAGTAGTTTAACATGTTAGAGGTATTTTCTAGTTGACAATAAAAATAACCCTTATTTATTTTTTAAATTTTATTTTAAAATCAGTAAGTTTTATTTACTAAGTCATTGTTTTGAAATATAATTGATTTACAATATTGTATTAGTTTCAGCTGTACAACAGGGTGATTCAGTATTTTTATGGATTGCACTCCAATTAAACTTATTACCAAATAATAGCTATATTTCCCTTTGCTGTACAATAGATCCTTGTTACTTATTTTATACATAGTAGTATATGTCTCTTACCTCCCTACCCCGATCTTGCCTTTCTCCCCTTCTCTTTTCCCACCAGTAACCACTAGGTTGTTCTCTATATCTCTGAGTCTGTTTCTGTTTTGTTATATACATTCATTTTATTTTTAAGGTTCAACATATAACTGATGTCATATAGTATTTGTCTTTCTCTGATTTATTTCAATAAGAATAATATTCCCTAGGTCCATTGATGTTGGTACATGTGACATTATTTAATTCTTTTTTATGGCTGAGTAATATACCATTGTGTATATATACCACATTTTTTTTTTCCCATGGTACGCGGACCTCTCACTGTTGTGGTCTCTCCTGTTGTGGAGCACAGGCTCCGGACGCTCAGGCTCATGGGCCCAGCCACTCTGTGGCATGTGGGATCTTCCCGGACTGGGGCACAAACCCATGTCCCCTGCATCAGCAGGCGGACTCTCAACCACTGCACCACCAGGGAAGCCTCCACATCTTCTTTATCCATTCATCTGTCAGTAGACACTTAGGTTGCTTCCATGTCTTGGCTACTGTAAATATTGCTGCTATGAACATTGGGGTGCATGTATTTTTTTTCAAATTATTGTTTGCTCTGGATATATGTCCAAGAGTGTGATTGCTGGATCATACAGTAACATTATTTTTAATTTTTAAAAGAATCTTAAAAATCTTATACTCTTCTATATAGTAGCTGCACCGATTTACATTCCTACCAACAGTGTAGGGGGGTTCCCTTTTCTCCACAACTTTCCCATCATTTTTTATTTGTAGTCCTTTTGATGATGGCCTGACAGGTGTTAAGCCATACCTCACTGTAGTTTTGATTTACATTTCTCTAATAATTAGCCATGTTGAGGAGCATTTCATGTGCTTATTCACCATCTATATGTCTTCTTTGGAGAAGTGTCTATGTAGATCTCCTATTTTTTGATTGGGCTTTTTTTGTTGTTTTTTGTTTGTTTTTAATATTGAGCTGTCTGAGCAGCTCAATATCAGTTAAAACCACTGTTGCCTTATTTAGTTTCCATCTGGATGATCTGTCCATTAATGTATGTGGGGTGGTAAAGTCCCCTACTATTATTGTATTATCATCAATTCTCTCTTATGTCTGTTAATATTTGCTTTCTATATTTAAATGTTCTTAAATAGGGTGCATATGTGTTAATGAGTGTAATGTCCTCTGACTGTACTGACCCCTTTATCATTATATAATGCCCTTCTTTGTCTTTATTTAAAAACTTTGTTTTAAAGTCTATTTTTTTCTGATACGAATATCACTACCCACACTTCTTGTTTCTATTTACATAAAATATCTTTTCCATCTCACTTTCAGTGTGCTTGTATCTTTAGTTCTGAAGTGAGTCTCTTGTAAGCAACATATATATAGGTATATATCTCCTTTTTTGATCTAATCAGACACTCTATGTCTTTTGACTGGAGCATTTAGTAAATTGACATTTAAAGTAATTATTTTTAGGTATATTTTTATTGTCATTTTATTACCTATTTCCTGTTTTTTTTGTTTGTTTTTTTTTTGTAGTTCTTCCATGTTATTTTATTCTTTCATTTTCTTCACTTGTGGTTTAGTGATTTTCGTTATAATTTTTTATGGTGTTCATATAATTTTACCTATATCTATTTGTTTTAAACAAGTAGTACTTTATGTTCAAACACTTACATCTTCATGTTTATCCCTATTTGGTTTTTGTTGTTATACTTGATTTTACAATTGTTTGGTTTTAATCTTTGTATTGGCTTATTTTAGTAGTTGATCTTCAACTTTTACTATATATTTGACTTTACTAGTGGGATTTTTTTCTTTCCTATAGATAACTTACTTCTTATAGCCTTTTCTTTTCCACTTAGAAAAGACCCTTTAAGATTTCTTTTAGTGTTGGTTTAGTATCAGTTAACTCTTAGTTTTTGCTTATCTGAGAAGTTTATCTCTCCTTCAGTTCTAAATAACTATCATGCTTGGTACAGTATATAGTTGCAGGTTTTTCTTTTTCAGAACTTTATAATACATCATGCCACTTCCTTCTGTCCTGCAAACCTTCTGCAGAAAAATCAGCTAATAACATTATGGGGTTCCCTGTATACAACTCTTTGTTTTTCTCTTGCTACCTTTAGAATTCTCCCTTTAACTTTTTTCCTTTTTAATTGTGATATGTCTTGGTGTGGGTCTGTTTGGGTTCATGTTGTTTGGGGCTATCTTTGCTTCCTATACTTTAATATCTCTTTCTTTCTTGCAGTTTAGAAAAATTTTAGTCATAATTCCATTAAATATATTTTTGACCACCTTCTCTCTCTCATCTCCTTTGGGATCCCTATAATTTAAATTGTGGTACACTTGGTGTTATCCCAGACATCCCTTAAACTGTTCTTATTTTTTTAATTTGTTTTTCTTTTTGTTATTTTGACTGGGTGTATGGCATCATTTCATCTTCCAGATCACTTATGTGTTCTTCTGTATCACCTATTCTGCTGTTCATTCCTTCCAGTGTGTTTTTCTTTTCAGTTATTGTACTCTTCAGTTCTGACTGGTTATATTTTATATTTTTAGTTGCTTTTTAAATTTCTCATTGTGTTTATCTATTCTTTTCCTTAAGTCAGTTAACATTCTTACTACTAATGTTTTGAACGTTTATCTGGCAAATTGTTTACTTCTGTTACATTAGTTAATTTTTTAGAGGTTTTCTTTTGCTCTTTCAACTGAGACAAATTCCTCTGTCTTCTCATTTTTATCTACTTCTCTGTCTCTACAAAATTAGGTTAAATAGTTAACTATTGCAGTCTTGAAAGGGTATCCTTATCTGAGAGCATCCCTGTATTTTCTGCATATGCCCAGTGGCTTTGGTGGGAGAGCTGGATTTGACATGAACACATGTCACATCTTTCCTCAGGCTATGCTGGCAGTTCTTACCTTGGTAGGATGTGGGGTTGGAAATGGAGGGGCTAGGGCCAGAGCCACATGTGAGGTGGAGCTTCTCCTCTGCTCAGTGGCTATCATCATCTATAAGGGGTAGGGTCAGGTCCCAAGTTGCTAGAGCAGAAGCCGTGAGATTCAGTATGAGCCGGCTCAGTTTCATTTGCATGTGAGCTCTCCCCTGCCTTGCAGCATCAGGACTTTTGTCCCAGATGGGAGCAGTGCTGGACCAAGTGGGTCTGATGTGGGCACGTGGTGAGGGCCAAGGTCTGAGCTTTGACTGTTCAGCCACTGACAGAGATCTGGACTTCCTCTGATGCACCAGCCAGGTAAGGACCAGCAATGTCTGTCCCCTCCCTGCTCAAGTTTTGGGTTTGAGTCACTTCAGCATCTCATGGCTGAGGTCTTTCCTCAGCTGTGGCAGCGCTCACTCCAGTGTGAAGCTGTGATGTGAGGCAAGCAGGGATGGTGCATTCCCTCAGCTCAGGCTGGGACATGCACTTTGGCAAGAACACATTCATGCATACCTCAAGAGCAGAGTCCAAGCTTCTCACAGCCTTCCTGTTAGACCCACCAGCCCATCAAACAGCCAAGGGGGCTCATCTTCCCTGTACCACACACCAGGTCTGTAGAGCACAATATGTGGCTTGAACAGCTCATTTCCCAGGGAGAATCTCCACTCCATGTGTAATCTCCCTTCTCCTTTGAGTTCCCTCCTTCCCCGGGACATAAGTTCTAGCCCAATTACTTCTCCTCCCATCCTACTCAATTCCAGATATTTCTTACAGCTTGTTTGAATGGTATTCTTTATACCAGTCTTCAGTTAGCTTTCAGTGAGAATTGTTCCACATGTAGAGATATTTTTGATGTGTTCTTTGGGGGAGGTGTGTTCCACATACTCCTACTCAGCCACTTGATCTGAGTTCTGAAAATAACTCTTATTTAGAATTATTCAGGCTCAGAATTAAAAAGACAACTTCTTAAGAATATTTTCTCATATTTCACTCCATTTTCAATTTCTCTCTCCCCTCAACGTTTTTAATACATTTTTGCATTCCTGTTAGAAACTTATCATATTCAGTCTTACATTATACTTATATATATATATACCAATATTTTCTTTTTTATTAACTTGCAACTTCTTGAGAATGGTGTAGTGAAGAGAAACTTGACTTTGAATTTCAAGTAGGAACCTTAGTAACTATGCATTTGCCTCAGTACAGTTTCTCACTTGTGTTTAGACAATGCGGACTGGAACTAAATAGTTGTGGTGATACAGATGGTGAGCATTATGAAAATTTGGGGCATAAAATAACTTGGATCATTTTATGTACACTTTCCCTTTTTGCTCTACATTTTCAACTACACAAAAAATAATTTGTATTGATGTTCTAAAATTCAAGTATTAGGACAATGACATAGGGAAGAGTATCAAAGAAAGACATAAACTACTATGGTTCATAGTATTATTCTGTTTGTGATTTTCAGAAATTCATTATGTTTGATCAGCTCTAAAAAGCTACAATTATTGAATCAAGGGTATTAAAAATCGTCTTCATGTATATTATAATACAAAAGAAGGAGAGGTTGGAATTTATGAATAATATAGAGAAATGTAATCTATCAATACATTAAAAATGTTTCCCAAGAAATGGTGTCTTTATTTCTTGAGACTTAAAATTAGTATAGATGGGGCATCTTAATTTTATTATTTTATTTATTGTATCTCTATAAAATGATTATTAAAGACATTTTGGTATATATATATATATTTATTTATTTATTTATAAAAAAGACATAAGAATTTTAAATTTACATATAAATATTTACTATTTTGAAGTAAATGTTTTCATTTGTATTTCTTATGTAATACTTAAATATTAAACATTTAGGAAATTAACATATTAATTTGAAACACTATATTGCATCAATTTATGGATTTTAACATTTTACATATGTATGGCTACACAATTTATTAAGTGATAATGACATATTCAAATGTATGCATAGCACTTTATATGTGTAATTGTATTTATTCTCACAATAACACTAGTATCATTTTTCAGATTAAGCAACAGAGGATAATGGATTTCCAATATATTTCTTTGTTGAGCCAGCTAATAAATGCCAAAGCTTGTTTGGATGCAAATTGTGGCATGCCTATTGTCCAAAATTATGAAAAAAGTTTACACACACATACATACACACACAGATGAATTCTCAATGCAAATATAATTGTCATTAATGTTTTCTGACTTTATATTATACCCACATAGACCATAAACTATTTATGTGTATATATCATGTAGATTTCCATATCTGTATATAGAGAGCCAAAAGAAAGAAAATATATTTTCATTTTTATGTTTAAAATAAAGTCACATGAAATATAGATTTCTATAGAATTATTTACATACTCATGGCCCTTCAGTGGTAAAAATATGTCAGTATAACAAAACTACTTGTGGTTTTGAGTTTCCCATTTGAAAGAATATAATGCATGTTCAGAAAAAATCAATTGGATGGGCTATTCATCCCATTTGTGTGCATGTCAGGTGGCTGACACATGATAATGAAAACAAAACACAGATATTGTATGAGAAACTATAGTAGGCTTTGTGTCCTGATCACAAATTGAAAATGAAATCCCAATGTTTGTTTAAAAGAAACAAATTCTAATATAATAAACTAACTATATAAGAAAGTTGTGGTTTATTATCTCTCTACTTTCATAACAACACATTTTATTTATAAATTGTACCCTTTTCTGTGGAGTTCATACTAATAATACACCTTATATTTATAAACTATCATGTATTACTACTTAGGGGTATGAATTAAAGCATATATATTGTATTTGTTTTCTTGTAAAATTGAATGTGTAATAATATATCAAAACAACTGCTAAACAAATGCATTCATATAGTTCATTGTTATCTTTAGGGGGAAAACAGCAAATTTTATTATGCATGCAGTTTTGATGCTACTTAGAAGTAAATAATGTAGTAGAAATGTGATTTGTTTCTATAGTTTTAAATTTTAGAGCATTATTTACATGCTAGGTGGCTTTGACTGAAAATAATTTTAGATAATTGTACAATTAATAAATATAAAACTATGATTTCATGTATGCTATTTCAAACACAATTAACAAAACAATTATGAATATCTTTTCATAATTGACATAGCAAGTCAGGCATAGTTATCTGCAAATGCCACACTGTTATTTTCTTATTTTGTTAATGAAAACCAATTTAAGTTGTGCTACACAAATATGCATGGGCATTTGAAAATTTCCATTACCTGAAGAATGTTCATGTACATTTAATTAATTGGAAAGTGTTTTGTTTGTTTTTGCCTAGAATGTCATAACTTTATTGCATTTTGAAAAAAATAGCAGTTTAAACAGCTACTTAAACAAGTATTTTTTATTTATATTTTATACTTTCCCTCACAAATTTATCTTAGGGATCCCCAATTCCATAGTTATTTAAAGAAACTGCAACACATGCAGGTATAGTAATCCCTTAGTTAAGATCTGTTATGAGTGACTTTTTCAATTTTTTAAAACAAAATAGTATATTCTTGTGATATATGTGTTCTATAAAACATTTTATGCATAGTTAAAATATGTTCAGTACAGAGGTAAATTTAATAATCACAATAAAATTTTCATGTGTAAAATACAGGATATTGCTATTTCCATAAGGGATTATATATATATATATATATATATATATTAATAGAACATAAAAGAAAAATAAAACAACTTATTTCTCAATAATTAATCTTTTCTTCCTAGGGGAATGTAATTGTAAATCTTCAGGCAAAAATAAGATTCCTGTCTCTTCACTTACCTCCACTATTGAATTTCCTCTTACACTTTAAGAGCAGTTTAAACCCTACCTCCTTCAAAAATTCTACTTTGTCTACTTTGTGGGCTTATAATACTTGCCTTGCTCATACATAATTTACAAGAATATACAGCTTATTCCTGTTGGTATCAGCCACTCCTTGTCATTGTTTGGCCCCACCAATTGTGCTAAGGCTTAAGATTAGCAAACTCTTACTTTCAATTAAAAAAAAAAATGTTAGGAGCTGTCAAATCAAAAGAGAAAATAATTAATTAAAAGTTTTGCCCTCTTGTATTTGTATTGTATCCTAAAATTAGAATTTACTATTGATATAATAAAACATAGAATAAATGTATTGGCCAAATCAACCATAAAAATGTTGATAATGATAACTTTGGTGGACTTACTATTTGCCAGGTACAGTGTTAATTGATGGACATATTTCTTATTTAGTTGAATTATATTAAGGGCTTTGTGTGTTTGCAATATCATATATTTATTTATATTTATATATTATGAATGCAAAATAATATGTCAACTACTAAAAATCTGCATTCATATAGTTTATGTATAGTTATATATAAAATATATAAATATATTTATATATAATATGTCCAAAATATATAATAGTATTTTGAAATTCATTTAAAAGAATTTAAAGGCTTGCAGTTAGAAAACCAGAGATAGATTTTGCCTTATTCTTAAGTTTGCATTCATCATCACTACATTCTCTATAATTCATTAAAAAAATTATTGAGCACCTACTATGCTTGAAAATGTTCCCAACATTGTTGGAGATAGACAAAAAAATGATGATATAAAAATATTGTTATCAAAATTTTACTAAATACATGTAAAAATAAAATCAGCACACACTAACTCAGTCACTTCAATGTCCATCCATCAATCAAATGGGAAACTTCTTATTCTAGCTTATTGAATGCAGTTTATAGTCCCTTTGTGAAACCCACAATGCTCTTTCTAAGAAATTCTTTATTGCTTTCTGCCCTACATTCACACAATATTAAAAAAAATTACAATGTTGAACACTCCAGTATACTCTAGTTATGTGTTTCCTTACTTTTATGTGTATATGACTGTGAGCTTTTGCAGAACAGAGCATAGAACTCTTCTACACATCCCTGTACGTATTATTACATCTCCATATGTGCAGACCCTGACACATAATATTAATAGAATCTTTATAAGTAAATGAGTGTAATTAATCATCATACTGTGTATTTTGTAAGAATGGTAGAAGTGTTACAAAAGAAGGGGATATCAGTCAGTCTGGTATTATCAAACAAAACTTCATGAAATAACTGAAACAAAGAAGTTGAAGTATGAGTAAATAAAGAAAAAATAAAATGAATGGACATCTAAAATAAGAAACTGTTATGAGAATATACTTTCCATAATATATAGAGAATGGAAGTCTTTCTGAAGAACGCACTTTGTACAGAAAACCAGGGTAAGTAATAATAAAATTGTAAATATAAGAAAATGGAGGGCCTCCAAAGCAAAGCAAAATAGTTTTCTCATTTTCTGGTAGGTGATCAAATTCACTAAAGTGACTACTTTGTCATAAGTCTCAAATTCTAACAGTAGTGGCTCAAGAAATTTATCTAAGACAGATAAGACAAATTTAAATCAGATCTGTCTGAGGGAGTTTGAACTGGGGAGAATCTCTATTAGAATAGTAATGGGCATGAAGATCAAATTGGATCATAGGAAGGACAATTGTAAAACATATTTCAAAACCCTGAATTAAATAATTCATGACAGTTTGAACTAGGAATTAGGGAAAGAGATGAATCAAACTGAAGCCTTTAAGGTAGATAGCTGTGAAAATGATGGTGATAATGTCCAAAATAAATAAATAAAGATGTTAATACTTAAATATGTCAAATTGAATTTTTTACCATTTTAGTTGAAGCACTATGGACATATAGAAGTGTACAATTGAATGAGCAAACACATTTGTGTAACTGCTACCTTGGTCAAGTCATGTTGCCAAAAGCCCAGAATCCAGGCTTATGGCCACACCCATTCACACTACCTCCCTTCTCCCTGAAAGTAACCACTGTCCTGACTTCAGTTCTACAGCTTGATTTGCCTGTTATTGAATACTAGATAAATGAATTAATACATTATTTGTGTTTGGCTTATTTCAATCAATATTATGTTAATAAGATTTAGCCATATTGTTGCATGTAACTATAGTTATTTATTTTTTATCACTACATAGTTTCCCCACTGTATGTAGATACTGCAATTTATATTTTTTTTTCAATTTACTATTGATCTTTATTACCACTTTGTGGATTTTATACAATATGTTTTCTATGAATATTCTTGTCCAATTTTGTTGGTGCACTTGTGTATCCGTTTGCAAAACTGTTGAGTCATTTGGGTGCATGCATGTTTAAATTTGATCATATAAAATAGTATTCCAAAGACCCTGTAGCAACTTATACTACCTACTTGTACTCTATAAGAATTCTACTTTCCTTTTGAAATGCATTTACCTTCCTCAATATTTCTTCTGAGACAGTTATATCATTGGTATTTTTGAGACATGCAGGAGCTATTTTATTCTAAGTGTTAAGAATAAAACTAGTCTGTGGTTAACAGCACTTAATGAGCTTAGTCCTTCTGTAGCTAAGATTGAACAATATGTAAAAGAAAAAAATATATAATTTATATATATGTTATATATATTTTTTATATCTTAAAGGACCTGATATTCTTTGGAAATTTAAGACTTTACAGTTGAATAATATCCTAGTATTTCGTTCAAACTTTCTTTCTACCACTGAGCTTATTAAAATATTAAAAAGCATCTGTCCAGTAGATCAAAGTATTAAAGGAGGTTGTAAAGAACTTTGGATCGCCACTACAGCCATTCTTACATAGAATTTGAGAAGACTTTTGTGGACTGGATGTAGCAGGTAATTAATTGGGGAAAATTCCAGAAGTTAAGACCGGCTGAGCTGTTCCACTTCTAGACCTGCTGACTACAGATGAATGGTTGAGAAGTTTCTGTTTATTGGCATTGTAAGAAACTTTCATAAGAATTCTGATTTATGGGTTAAATTTCACACCACAAATAGCCTGCTTGTCATTTTGCAATGTGGATTCTTCTAAATGAGAGTTTCCCCTGATAAAATGAGATTTTTAGCTCAGAGAATCTGAAATTGATTATCACGGAACTTTAATGAGACTGAGGGTTTTAAGTAAATAATGTACAATGTATCATCAACTTCTCTAAAGTAGTACTTAATCTAAAAATCTATAAATATAGTAAGACTCATAAGACTTGAATATAAAAGTCAATGGTTATTGTTACTTAGGGGGAAAAAGGCACTGGTTTCAAAATGTCAACAATTTAATGTCTGCACTGGCAAGATATTAAGGAAAATATTGTTAAACTTCTGTAGAAGACAATACTTATTAGTAAAAATATAATCAGTAAATCTGTATATATGTGTAGTAAAATTACCATAAAATTAAACTTAAATAGATAATTATAATAACCTGTGATTTTGCCATAATAATTTTATGAGAAATATACTTCAAGTTCTAATGTCACATATTCTAAGAAATTTGTTTAGAAACTGCAATTAAATAATTCAGAAATAATTAATTCAGAAGACAACCCATTAAATTATAACCCTCCCCACAGGTTAACTTAGTGCCAAATGTATTGTTTAATTTATCATTCTTAGTATTTTTAGACAGCCTGAAGGCAGAGAATGAAGTAGTAATAAATAGGGAATAGTGGATAATTAGAGAAGGAAATGTGGGACAAAATTACTAAGGGCTTTAGGTGAAGTTCATTATTACTATTTAATAGTGCCCAAGAGCATTCGATCAAATTATGGATCAAGTTTAAAAGTGGGCTGAACGAAATCCTTGTGGAGGAGAGTTTTCTTACTTTTTTCCTCAGAATTCAGCTTAGCGTTGTAAAATATATTCAAAATCTCTCTCACAAATCGTATTTTGAACAAGCCTTACAGGGAATCACTTTGGGGGAATTGTGTATGTATATTGGGGGTTAAGTCATACGTATTAGGATAAGAGAGATTACCAAAAAAAAAAAGAAGAAAAAAGAAATTGGAGACAATGAGAGAGAGAGAGAAAAATAAAGAACATGAAAAGAACATGAGCTAGGTTAGCAATGGGCTGTGTTCCACACAGACTGAGACCATTACATGATTAAGCAGTAAGGCACTTCAGGTGCCTTAGCAGTAAGACACTTCAAGCAGTAAGCAGTAAGGCACTTCAAGCAGTAAGGCACTGGTTAAGTGACATATTTTAAGTACAGCCCTCAGGCTACTTAATGATGGGGAAGTCTTGTTTTTCTAACTGTTCAGATTTTCTCTTTTCTTGTGGCTCACCCTAGAGCATCATATTTTCATTATTAAAATTTAACGGGTGTAAATGCATAATTTATTTGGTTTTATTTTGTCTTATTTCATTACCATAGTCATGATTGTGAAACCTATGAATGTTAACCAGTCTATGTGTTATAGAGCTATTCCTCCAGTTTCTTAAGTAAAGCCGGTTTATTTAGGTAATGAGTTGGAGATGTGCAGTTTCTCTATATGCTATGCAGAACTAGGGAATGGGAATTTGTGGCCAGAGGAAGGAAAGTGTGTTAGACCTGTTCAACCATATGCTGCAGACTAAGTGACATGGTTAGAAATTCCACTGGGACTAATAATAACATATTAATATTAACAATATCACATGCTTATTTCTTGAATTCTAAGAAATCTGTGCCTTATTCATGTACAACTTGACATCATGTTTACCGTTGTACTGAGTAACAGAGACTAATTCCCAAATTTCCACATATTTTGCCTATGAAGAAAATAAACAGCACTATTACAACTTTCTTTTGTACTAAAGGTAGTTACACTATTGAATAAATTCAAAAATCTATGAAAATGATTTCATGGTTGTTGTCTAACCTGTGGGCAAAATATAGTTTTGTTACTTATTTACAACAGTAGCATTTTGGGGCATAAATGTTCAAAGTAAGAAAGAGAAAAGAGTTGAAAATGGTATTTAATGAGTACAAAATCTCAAGGCTAAATTACCCAACTTTATCAATCACTTATTAGTAGATAATTAGTATTATCTCAATGTGATTCAATCATCAGTTCTAAACTATTCCCTTTGAACTAGGGACCATGTGCTAGGAAATGGGGATATGGTTAATAAGTCTTAGAAGTCTGGCAGTCTAAAATAACGAGAAAAGGTAGATACCTACTCATCTATTTATAAATTACATGTGCTATAAAATGTATCCACAAAGAGATCATGAAAGACCAGAGGGGAAGAAGAAAAAAAAAAAACTTTATCAAAGAGTTGTCATTTGACTTAGATCTTGAAGTACTTGGCTTAGATTGTTTCATTGAGATAGGAGAACAGAGGTTCTGAAAAACAGCCCTAGAAATGGCATGACTTATTTGTGGCAATGATGAGCAGTCCAGTTACTGGAGCATAGGGTAGAGATTGAGTAGTGGATGAAATTGAGGATGAAAAGAAAAGTTGTGCCTTCTTACACAATCTGTAAGTCCAATGCTAAAATTATTAAAAAGCGTCCATTCATAGTGGGATGTTATGGGATGATTTTGAGGAGAGAATGGCATGACTTACTTCCATTAAAAAAAATCACTCTAATTTATGAAAAACGGATTATAAGGTTAAAAGGTACAGGCTTAAAAATTATCATATGGATAGAAATATAACCATATTAGATCAGAAAAATTCGAGCCTATAGAATAGAATTGCTTGGAGGGAAATAAGGATCATTGAAGAGAGATCTGATAAGTGTTTACTGCATATTTTTCAAGATAGAGATGATGGCAGTTTGAAGTGAATTTATAGAATCTATGCACAAGGATTAAATGTGTGTGGGGTGGTGGGACATTAGGGCAGGTAACAAGGAAAAGATGACTGTTAGGTTTAAAGTGGAAGATATGAATGGACCGGGACACTATTTAATACAAAAGGGAAAACTAAACATGAGCAGATTTGGAGGGGGTGAAGGTAGTAAAGTTTGAAATCATAAACCTGAGGTACATGTTAGTTATCTAGATGAAGGTGTTAAGTAGATGCTTCATTGATTTGGGGTCTGAAGGAGCTTATGAAACACACCATGTCTGGACAAAATATCTTGGGAACCGTTGTGTGTGTGTGTGTGTGTGTGTGTGTGTGTGTGTGAACTACATTTAAGATTAAGATCATAAGAGTAGATGAGGTTCTCTATAGGAAGCACAGAAGAAGACAAGGGCTGAAAACCAAAGTTGAGCTCCTCAGGTTTTAGATTTTACAGGTGGAGTAAAGGACGAAATATCAATTAAAAAATGGAGATATGTTGATGGGAGGTATATAGAAGCTAAGGGGAAAAAAAGCATATCATGAAAGAGAGAATGGTCAAACGTTCCAAGTGTTGAGTTTGGATAAGAACGATTAGCAACATGGAGATCACTGTAAACTTTAAAAGGGTTTCAGTAGAGTTTTGATAATGAAAGTCAGATCAGAATAACTTGCTAGAGAAATAAGAAAGTGTAGATAGCAAATGTAGATAATATTGTCCAGAGGTTTGGATAAGATGGAGAACTGAAAAATAGGATGGTAGCTAGTGCAGACTCTTGAAGCTTTATAGTATCCATCCATAATATGCATTCCACATAAATTCAAAACCAGATTAGAGGTAGACACAGGAGCTAAATAAATGGAATAATAATTATTATGAGACATTGTATTATTGGTAAATTTTAGGTTGGTTATATGGGTAAGCTATGCATCCAAATGGACTTGGTAACATGCTTTGCCCCAACTCACCCTCCAAAAAGGTTAAACTTTGAAACAGAGCTCCTGAGGGCAAGTTTTAATTTTCTTTACAGACACGCTTACCAAAAACTGTTGCTTGGCCCCAGTAGGGATTGAGTGGGAGAGCCATGTGTTCACAGCTAGTACTAGATTGCTGCACCCACTCAGAAAATCAAAGCAAAGACAAGCTACCAGAAATACTACTCAGAGTAAGTATTCATGCCCACATCCATACTCAGTATTAAATACTTTTACCTGATAGTCACAAATTTTGGCCATCCAGGGTTTAGTGATCCCCTTTGGGAGAAAAAAAATAAGTCTATCTTGACTATTCTACTCTTACTTCCATCAGCTACTTTCAAAACACAAACAACTGCTTCATAGGTATTATCCTGGTTCCCAAAGTGGGCAGTGTAGAACCTTCCTCCAGAAAGCAAATAGCACATTAACTTCAATCCCACCATGTATCCAAGACTGAATGTTTTTTTTATTATCCATCCAAAATATCTCCAACCATGTTATTCAATTAGTTTATTCAATTATCTCCAATGAGATTAATGATATTAGTGATGCAATGCCAGCAGTATAATAGTATCCTCCATTTGAATAGACCCTTTGTTACCCTGAGGGAGGAAAAAAGGTATTTCTCTGTCCTCCTCTGCTAACTGCCTCGTCTTCGTTCTCTCAACACACCTTACTTTTCCAGCCCAATCAACCTAAGACCAATGAGAACAAGCTTGTAGTCCCCCAAAGTCAAGTTTATAGACCTATCTTAGTGAGAAAGACTGTACACTGGGGGGACTAAAACACGTTTCCACAAAGGAGAAAAGACAGTTATTAAAGGATTTGGGACAGGTGGCATGTAGGTGAAATCTAACTGAAGCAGTGTTTGATAGGCTAAAAACAGAGTTGGGCTTTGTGTAACAGGGTCAACGTGAGGTCTAGATTGGAAAGTGGACCCTGGATCCTGTTTCCATGGAAATGACAAAGTTAATTTAAATGTGGAATGTTGTGTCCAGAAAGCTATTATCTGCATCTCTGGACCTGGATTGAAAATTGAGGCTGGACTCTATACCAAATGACATAGATATCCAGACAAGAGTGGCATGTTTCATTCTTAGCTATATTGTTTCAAACTACAACGTTTCTGATGGTATGATTTTCAGGGGACAGAGTTTCTCAGTGATTACAAAACCAGTATTCACTAAAGGAGGTGATTGTTATGATACTTTACAGCTGTAGCATATCCTCAGAGACATATTGTTTCATGTTAACTCTGAGCTGGCCTTGTCTGTTATCCTAGCCTAATGTGTGAGAGAGCCAATTATAACTTTCTCAGTATGTGCTAATTTTAATTTTCTCGTTACTGATTTGTTACATATCAAGATCTCTTTATTTGCCATTTTCTCAGTCTTGAATGATCTTGCCTTGCATATTCACATGTGTCATCACCCTTTACTTGTGTCACATTTCATTGTCAGTGCTGTCTTCTCATCCTATCTAAAATTTCAACTTTCCCCGGAATCTTACCTTCTTCTCTTCATGACTTTTCTTCTTAGTCCTTATCACTATTTATTTACCTATTACAGGAAGTAGCCTCTAACATGGCCCCCAAAGAGCCCCACCTCCTTGTACTCATGCACTTGTGTAATCGCCTCTCCTTTAACTGTGATCAGGGCTTATTGACTCATTTCTAACAAAGAAAATATAACATAGTAAATGGGATGTGGTTTCTTAAGTTGTTTCCCCCAAAATGGTGGCTTCCACATCTTTGAGGGAAGCAACTGCTATTTTGTGAGTCACCCAATGATCAGGCTCACATGGCAAGGAACAATATTTCCAGCCAACAGCCAATAGTCATGTGAGGGAGCTTACTAGTGGATATTATGACTGCAGCTAGGAATGAGATGTTGATAACAACTTTATGAGAGATCCTGAGTCAGAAGCACCCTGAAGAGTTGAACCTGAATTTGTGACCCACAGAAATTGTGTGATAGTAAACGTTTTAAGTTACTTTCTTTTGGCATAATTATGCAGATAACTGTTACACTTATTTAGCTAAATTATCACTTGGCCAACTAGAATGTATCCTCAATCAAAGAGGCAGTGATCTTTATCTTTTTCCACTGTTTTTCCTTATTGCTTAGAACTGGGAATGGCACTATCATTGCATATTAATATATACTAATAAGGTGTCCCAAATTTGGTATCCTGTTAAGGAAATAGAATATGCAATCTTAATATATCAAGCTTATAATTTATATGAGTCACATGTCTGATGACAAACAGATTTATTTTCCAAAGAAAATCTGATTGTCAGTAGGTACAGAGAAAAGAGTGGTCTGGAAATTAGCATGTCCTTTTGACACACATGAGCCACATTAAAGATGGTGGATAATATTTTGCTTTTTATCTTAATGAAGATATAAACAGTGTAAGAGTTCATTAGCTCTACATCATTTTTTCTTTGATTTTCCGACATTACTTAAAAAGAACAAGACAATTTTTTTAGTACCAACCTGGTGATACATATAGCAATTTAATAAGTAAACAGTCCTGAGGAACCACAGAAAGTTTCCATTGGCAACTAAATTCTGGCTCTATATGCTAATACCAAAGTGGTTTCATAAGTTGATATGTACTATAAAAATAGCATGTATTTTTGAAATTATAATAATTTTCCCCATTCCAGTTCTGGTCACTCCAGTTCTTTCTTTAATCAAGTTTCTGTATGTGTAGGGGATAATTTCCAGGACCACCTCTCTATAGAATTAGTCAATTTTACTCTCTGTGTCCCAATATATATGCTACCTTAAAAACTCTAGCTTCATTAAAATCTTAATAATTTACATATTCTTGGGTGTAAGTTCATTGGGAAAGGTTTGTTGACTATGCCTCACAAAATTGTGAATTTCATTGAAATGAATCTAGAGATGAAATTGGAAAGAAAAAAAAGTCCTTAAAGTGTTGAGTCCATCCTTATATAAACTTCTTGCACATATTTAATTTATCTATAGACACTGCATATTTTCATTGTTATTGGTATTACTATTTTTAATATATTTTTCATTCTCTACTGGTAGTGAATAAATTTGAAAATGACACTGATGTCCATTATAAAAATAAATCTTTAGTTTTGATGTAACTAAATCTATCATTTTTTGTCTGGTCATTTGTTCAGTAAAGATTTTATGCAAGAAGTTTCTTTCCTGCCTCTAGGACACAATAAAGTTTTTTAAAAAATTCCTTTATTAACTTTACAGTTTAATTTTCAAAATTAAATATTCAATCCATCTAAGTTCCATCCTTGTGTGTCATGTTTGATTCAATTTCTTTTTCTCTATATAGAGAGCTAGGTTTCCTGATGCAATCTACTGAAATTCTCCATCTTTTTTCAATGATTTATGATAACACTTTATTGTATTTGAGAAGACCATCTATAAATCGTCTGTTTTCAGCTCTCTGTTCTTTCAATTGGTTTATCATTGTGTTCTTATACATGCTAAATTTTAAAACATATGAGATGCTATAGTATACTATAGTAAGCCTTTATCTTCTTTTCAAAAATTTTACTGGGGTCTTTGTGCCTTCTTATACTTCTCTCTCTCTCTCTCCCTCTCTCTCTCTCTCTCTCTCTCTCTCTCTCTCTCTCTCTATATATATATATATATATATATATTTTTTTTTTTTTTTTCGGTACACAGGCCTCTCACTGTTGTGACCTCTCCCGGTGCAGAGCACAGGCTCCAGACGCGCAGGCCTAGCGGCCATGGCTCACAGGCCCAGCCACTACATGGCATGTGGGGTCCTCCCAGACCAGGGCACTAACCCGTGTCCCCTGCATCAGCAGGCGGACTCTCAACCACTGCACCACCAGGGAAACCCTTTCTATGTATTTTTGGGCAATTTTCAGGTTTCTCAAAAATAAAAATTTCTGAAGTCAGGGTTGCATAAAATTTGCATGAATTTAAAAATTAGAGGACAGAATTGAATATGTCTAATAGAAAAAAATATCTAGAATATACAAAAAAAATCTTCAAATTAACAGCAAATGTACTGAAACTGTAATAGAAAGTGTATAAAGAGTGTATATAGGCACTTTACAGAATAAGAAACCCAAAGAGAGAATCAGCATATGAAGAAGTGCTCAAAATCTTTGGCATTTAAAAATGCTGATTAAAGGAAATTTGGGATATCATTTTATACCTCAATCACTGTCAAATTAGAATACTTTATAATTCCAAGTGTAGATGGGGTTGTGTGAAATTGTAAGATCCCCTTGGTCTTGGGAATATCTTTGAAACTCTTCAAGAAATTCAAATACAATACTTCCTGCTCAGAACAAAGTAAGTGTTCAATACACTGTTTATAACTGTGTTAGATAATCAAGCTCAAGAAAAATTACATCATATGAGGATGTGTCAACTTGAGCAATAACATAACTCTTAACTTACCTTGCTCAATAAAATATGCAAATATCTTAGATTTCCTAAAATGCATATTAAGATAAATTATTGATTCATACCTCACACAGATAAAAGGGTATATACACATTAACTTTTTATAGACATAAACAATTTGAAGCAAGTGCACAATGCATAAATAGTATATATGTGATCTATTGCAATGTTTTCTATAACCATTGAGGGAAACAGCAAGAAGAAAAAACACAGATTTAAATCTCTTAACTATGGTACGTTTTTTTTCTTTTCTTGCCTCTGATTTTTTCCCTTTGTTAGTTATTTATGAACTTTACATATTTCAGTATCATTTAAAACTAATTTTACACTTCACAGTACATTATTTTTGTATATGCAGCAACAAAACCCTAAATTCACTTATTTTAAAGTACCAAAAACAGTATCTTCTTTCTTCAACATGATAGACATTCATGTCATTATGTAGTGTGCAAAAGGCAGCAAGGAAATGAATATCAAAGTACAGATCAGAGTGATCTTGACTACAGAGAAAAAAATGGACATGACAAGAAGACAACAGCTCAAACAGAGGGAGGGAACTATGTAAAAATCAAAGCAGTAATGAATTTCACTGGACACAATCAGCCCTTGTTATCAGTAGAGGAATTGAAATCTCTGTTTTTCTTTAGGGATAAGACTAGAAATGAAAATGACAAGAGACTAATGAAACTTAGGTAGTATAAGGAAAAAGAACTACCCTGCAGTTTCTTGTGATGAACTCCATTTTATTTCAATGAATTTGTTCATGTGTTTTCAGTGAATTGTTTAATTTTCCAAAATTCTCTACATTTACTGTGCTACCAAACTCCAAAAATAATATTTGTAAGAATTATTTCCCCTAGTGTACAGAATCCTTTCAAAGATATTTTAGTTATTTCTTAAACTAACTGAAGTAGTTAGGTCTGGCACATGTTATTATCAGCAAACCTACAATGTATTTAAAAAGTTAGGTTAGAAAGATCTAAATAAAGAACAAAAAACATAGTTCTTCTTACTACATATGTTGTGTTGTTGTCATGACTACATTCTGACATGATATTATCACATAATTGATTTTAGTCTAGGTAACTGAGCAGACACAAAATAAATCTTATTTAGATTTGCATGTTTAAAAAGAGAACAGTGATTATCATACCAAATCTGGTATCTTCTGACAGTTGATGATGTTCTGCGAGGCAGTTCAAAAGAAAAGAGAATCCTGTATGTTTAATAAACATACATTTGTCTTTAGAACAGTTCTAGAATTATGTTATTATTTATAAGACAAACAAAAATTAAAAGATGATATAACATGTCAAACATCATTTCTGTAAATACAGAATTAAAAGATTTTGGCTCTTTAGCAAAATGAATAAGAAAAATGAAGTTGGTGAGAGCACAGTTCTAGCAAAACGGCAAGAGATTCAGAAATAAGTTTTGAATATACCAGCAGATTAAAAGGCAAAACAATTTCTTTATAAACAAGCAATATAATTTTAGGAATGACTCTGTGAGATTAAAAAGAATGCCCTACCATGGCTTTTATTACAGATGATCTGTTAATTTTTCAATGTATTCCATATGTAAATCACTGCTATATTTGTTATTGAGCTTTAAAATGGGAAAAAACAAATAATAATACCAGGTTATATTCTTATCCTTCTAATTAATTTTCAATTTTTCCTTATAAGAGTAAGGAGAATGGAGAACAATGATGCAATATAATGGAACTTCTATAAATTAACTGTATTTTTGGTACCCTTATTTTGCATATATATATATATATATATATAGTTATTTTAACAATTTTTAGACATAAATTTTGCTTACCTTAATTACATTCACTACATTGTGCAACCATCACCACTATCTATTTCCAAGTATTTTTATTACTTTAACAAAAACTCTGGAGCATATGAACAATAAAAAATAGAAAAAAAATAGAGAATGCTTCACAAATGTACATGTTATTCTTGCACAGGGACCATGCTAACCTTCTCTGCATCATTGCATTTTTTGTATATGGGCTACTGAAGCAAACATTGGAGTGTTTCTCCCTCAAAGTAATTCTCATTTAGAGCTTCAGGAAATCCACCAAATGGAATGATGGCATTCCTTTGAATTAATACTAGGAAGAATTTGTATTTTGTATTTGAGCCCTGCCTTCTGTCTCCTTGATGGTCAACCTCACAAAGCTGTTTCTTTCCTCAGAAAGCCAGTACCGTAATACTGGCTTCTATTCCAGTCAGACAGCATGAGCCCTTGATCTGCAACAACAGTGACAAACTTACTGAATACAAATTAATATGCATTAGTTAGGTGCATTTTGTTATTTGACCACAGAGAGAGAGAGAGAGAGAGAGAGAGAGAGAGAGAGAGAGATCTTCATCATTGGCCTATGAAAAGACTTTTTAAAATTTAATGATTTTTTACTTTTTTCTACACAAACTATTCAGTTTCTTCCATTCTCTTTCATTACAATAGGAAACCATAATTGTAATATACATATACATTATAAATATATATATAATTTGTTTATATATAAGTATATTTTTATGTTACTAGGTAAAGTACTGTTTGAATATTTTTATGTATCATCTTGCTTCACTTTTGACTCAGCATTAGTTTCTTAAAGTTGATATATGTTGATATATGTATGTGGAATATATGTCATATAATTTATCCACTTTTCAAATAATGGGTATCTAAGCTTCTTTTGCTGTTGAAAAATTTATATACACACTTGTGTGTGCGTGTGTGTGTGTGTGAGTATAAAAAAATACTGACATATGCACATATATATATATATACATATAATAAACCTCTCTATATATTAAATATATATAGTTATTTTTTATAAAAATGCTAAAACTATATTTGAGGAAATTTGCTTAAAAGATACACAGAAAGATCAAAATGGAAAATATAAATAATGCGATTTATAGGTCCAAAAACCTAATAGGAGGCTCTAGAAAAGAAGACAGAAAATATTGGGAGGAAAAAATGTTAAAGAAATAATAGAAAAAAGGTTTAGAGATGAAGACCACATATTTATATTTAAAGGTTGTACTGAATGATTACAATGTAAAAAAAAAAAAAAATCCCAACCCAGAAAGATCTTTTGAAATTTTAAATATTAAGAAAAATGAAATCTTATGGGACAACAACCTTAAAAAGAGTGGATATATGTATATATATAACTGATTCACTTTACTGTACAGAAGAAACTAAAACAACTTGTAAATCAACTATACTCCAATAAAATTTTTTAAAAAAAGGAATAAAGAGATCTTAAAAGTTCATTGAATGTTGTAAAACAAAGTCATTTGCAAAAGAAAAGAAGTGGACTTAAATCAGACTTCCTTTTGGTAAAGGCAGTTTCCTTGTGCATGTAGTCTTTTGGCCCCCAATGGGCCACTTAAGACTGGGCCTTGTGTTTGCAACACTTTCTTATCAAGAGATAAAGAACCCACACCACCTGGGCTGAGCTTATGACTTCAGGTGGGAATATTTTACCCTGTTTCAGGCTAAAGGAATGCTATTTTGTCTTTGATTGATAGATTGAAGAGTGTACTATGGATGGGCCCTGACCAACACCACTGTTATATCTGTTCTCAGCGGAGAGAGCTCATGTAAACAAATTGCCCTGTGTTGGCCTCCAAGAGAGGCTGTGAATGAATACATTCATTTATTTTTCTCATCAGGGCCCTGCTTTTCAATCTTATCCTCTGCCAATACTCATCCCCCAGAAAACCACTTTTCCTTAAAACCAATCTTATATCTATCAAGCTATTTTCAAGTGACCAGGTGTAACACCTCTAACCGCCTAGAATCCTGAGCAACATTAAACTTCTCTCCATTCCATTTTAGCCATACAGTCACCAAGACACTTGCAAGGATCTTAACTTGTACCATTTGTGAAATTTGAATTGTGGAACTGTACTTTCTGACTAAACCCCCATATCGGGGGCTTCACCCTACTTCACAGTATACTGGAAATTGAATGGGCTTTGAAGTTTAAATATGAGTGAGTTTCTGAATAAAATTTAAACTTTGAACATCATTTTTCTCTCATTTAAAATGGAAAAAAAATGTTGCTTATCCCACAGAGTTTTTTTTTCCAATATATGGTTTAAATATATCTTTGACTATAGTATATTAATTTTCATTTTTGCAGAAAGCAGTTGATTAGATGTTTCTGTACTTTGAAAGAAAGAGTCAACAAGATGGAAATACTACTTTTGACTCTACACACCAGGTATATCTATATATTAAGTCATATTTCTGTCCTTCATTTCTATCACAGAAAAAGAGAAGAGACTTCCGGGTAAGATGGCGGAAGAGTAAGACGCGGAGATCACCTTCCTCCCCACGGATACACCAGAAACACAGCTACACGTGGAACAACTCCTACAGAACACCTACTGAACGCTGGCATAAGACCCCAGACCTCCCAAAAGGCAAGAAACTCCCCACATACCTGGGTAGGGCAAAGCGGAGAGATCCCCACACAGAGGATCGGTGCCGAGCGGCACTCACCAGCCCGAGAGGCTTGTCTGCTCGCCCGCCGGGGTGCACAGCACTGGAAGCTGAGGCTCGGGTTTCGGTCAGAGCGCAGAGAGAGGACTGGGGCTGGTGGCGAGAACTCAGCGTGAAGGGGGCTAATGTGCCACAGCTAGCGGGCAGGGAGTCCGGGAAAACTCTGGAGCTGCCAAGAGGCAAGAGACTTTTTCTTCCCTCTTGGTTTCCTGGTGCGCGAGGAGAGGGGATTAAGAGCGCTGCTTAAAGGGGCTCCACAGACGGGCGCGAGTCGCGACTGAAAGTGCGGAGCCCAGTGACGGGCGTGGGATGCTGGGGCTGCTGCTGCTGCTGCCAAGAAGCCTGTGTGCGAGCGCAGGTCATTGCCCACACTGCCTTTCCGGGAGCCTGTGCAGCCCGCCACTGCCAGGGTCCCGGGATCCACGGGCGGCTTCCCTGGGAGAACGCACAGCGCGCCTCGGGCTGGTGCAACGTCACACCCACCTCTGCCACTGCAGGCTCGCCCCGCACTCCATGCCCCGCCCTCCCGCCCGGCCTGAGTGAGCAAGAGTCCCCGAAGCAGCTGCTCCTTTAATCCTGTCCTGTCTGAGCGAAGAACAGACGCCCTCCAGCGACCTACACGCAGAGGCGGGGCCAAATCCAAAGCTGAGACCCAGGAGCTGTGAGAACAAAGAAGAGAAAGGGAAACCTCTCCCAGCAGCCTCAGAAGCAGCGGATTAAAGCTCCACAATCAACTTGATGTACCCTGCATCTGTGGAATACATGAATAGACAGCACATCATCCCAATTTGAGGAGCCCGGAGTCAGTGCTGTGCCTCTGAGGTGGGAGAGCCAACTTCAGGACACTGGTCCACAAGAGACCTCCCAGCTCCACATAATATCAAACGGCAAAAATCTTCCAGAGATCTCCATCTCAACACCAGCACCCAGCTTCACTCAACGACCAGCAAGCTACAGTGCTGGACACCCTAAGCCAAACAACTAGCAAGACAGGAACACAACGCCACCCATTAGCAGAGAGGTGGCCTAAAATCATAAAAAGTCCGCAGACACCCCAAAACACACCACCAGACGTGGACCTTCCCACCAGAAAGACAAGATCCAGCCTCATCCACCAGAACACAGGCACTAGTCCCCTCCACCAGGAAGCCTACACAACCCACTAAACCAACCTTAGCCACTGGGGACAGACACCAAAAACAACGGGAACTACGAACCGGCAGCCTGCAAAAAGGAGACCCCAAACACAGTAACATAAGCAAAATGAGAAGACAGAAAAACACACAGCAGGAGAAGGAGCAAGATAAAAACCCACCAGACCTAACAAATGAAGAGGTAATAGGCAGTCTACCTGAAAAAGAATTCATAATAATGATGGTAAAGATGATCCAAGATTCTATTTCCCAGATCCAAAATCTTGGAAATAGAATAGACAAAATGCAAGAAACAGTTAACAAGGACCTAGAAGAACTAAAGATGAATCAAGCATCGATTAAAAACACAATACATGAAATAAAAAATACTCTAGACGGGATCAATAGCAGAATAACTGAGGCAGAAAAACGGATAAGTGAAGTGGAAGATAAAATAGTGGAAATAACTGCTGCAGAGCAAAATAAAGAAAAAAGAATGAAAAGAACAGAGGACAGTCTCAGAGACCTCTGGGACAACATTAAACGCACCAACATTCGAATTATAGGGGTTCCAGAAGAAGAAGAGAAAAAGAAAGGGACTGAGAAAATATTTGAAGAGATTATAGTTGAAAACTTCCCTAATATGGGAAAGGAAATAGTTAATCAAGTCCAGGAGGCACAGAGATTCCCATACAGAATAAATCCAAGGAGAAATACGCCAAGACACATATTAATCAAACTGTCAAAAATTAAACACAAAGAAATCATATTAAAAGCAGCAAGGCAAAAACAACAAATAACACACAAGGGAATCCCCATCAGGATAACAGCTGATCTCTCAGCAGAAACTCTACAAGCCAGAAGGGAGTGGCAGGACGTAATTAAAGTGATGAAAGAGAAAAACCTGCAACCAAGATTACTCTACCCAGCAAAGATCTCATTCAGATTTGATGGAGAAATTAAAACGTTTACAGACAAGCAAAAGCTGAGAGAGTTCAGCACCACCAAACCAGCTTTACAACAAATGCTAAAGGAACTTCTCTAGGCAAGAAACACAACAGAAGGAAAAGACCTACAATAACGAACGCAAAACAATTAAGAAAATGGGAATAGGAACATACATATCGATAATTACCTTAAATGTAAATGGACTAAATGCTCCCACCAAAAGACACAGATTGGCTGAATGGATACAAAAACAAGACCCATATATATGCTGTCTACAAGAGACCCACTTCAGACCTAGAGACACATACAGACTGAAAGTAAGGGGATGGAAAAAGATATTCCATGCAAATGGAAACCAAAAGAAAGCTGGAGTAGCAATTCTCATATCAGACAAAATAGCCTTTAAAATAAAGACTACTAGAAGAGACAAAGAAGGACACTACATAATGATCAAGGGATCGATCCAAGAAGAAGATATAACAATTGTAAATATTTATGCATCCAACATAGGAGCACCTCAATACATAAAGCAAATACTAACAGCCATAAAAGGAGAAATCGACAGTAACACAATCATAGTAGGGGACTTTAACACCCCACTTTCACCAATGGACAGATCATCCAAAATGAAAATAAATAAGGAAACACAAGCTTTAAATGATACATTAAACAAGATGGACTTAATTGATATTTATAGGACATTCCACCCAAAAACAACAGAATACACATTTTTCTCAAGTGCTCATGGAACATTCTCCAGGATAGATCATATCTTGGGTCACAAATCAAGCCTTGGTAAATTTAAGAAAATTGAAATTGTATCAAGTACCTTTTCTGACCACAATGCTATGAGACTAAATATCAATTACAGGAAAAGAGCTGTAAAAAATACAAACACATGGAGGCTAAACAATACACTACTTAATAACGAAGTGATAACTGAAGAAATCAAAGGGGAAATTAAAAAATACCTAGAAACAAATGACAATGGAGACATGACGACCCAAAACCTATGGGATGCAGCAAAAGCAGTTCTAAGAGGGAAGTTTATAGCAATACAATCCCACCTTAAGAAACAGGAAACATCTCGAATAAACAACCTAACCTTGCACCTAAAGCAATTAGAGAAAGAAGAACAAAAACATCCCAAAGTTAGCAGAAGGAAAGAAATCATAAAAATCAGATCAGAAATAAATGAAAAAGAAATGAAGGAAACAATAGCAAAGATCAATAAAACTAAAAGCTGGTTCTTTGAGAAGATAAACAAAATTGATAAACCATTAGCCAGACTCATCAAGAAAAGAAGGGAGAAGACTCAACTCAATAGAATTAGAAATGAAAAAGGAGAAGTAACAACTGACACTGCAGAAATACAAAAGATCATGAGAGATTACTATAAGCAACTCTATGCCCATAAAATGGACAACCTGGAAGAGATGGACAAATTCTTAGAAATGCACAACCTGCCAAGACTGACTCAGGAAGAAATAGAAAATATGAATAGACCAATCACAAGCACTGAAATTGAAACTGTGATTAAAAATCTTCCATCAAACAAAAGCCCAGGACCAGAAGGCTTCACAGGCGAATTCTATCAAACATTTAGAGAAGAGCTAACACCCATCCTTCTCAAACTCTTCCAAACAATATCAGAGGAAGGAACACTCCCAAACTCATTCTACGAGGCCACCATCACCTTGATACCAAAACCAGGCAAGGATGTCACAAAGAAAGAAAACTACAGGCCAATATCACTGATGAACATAGATGCAAAAATCCTCAACAAAATACTAGCAAACAGAATCCAACATCACATTAAAAGGATCATACACCATGATCAAGTGGGGTTTATCCCAGGAATGCAAGGATTCTTCAATATACGCAAATAAATCAATGTGATACACCATATTAACAAGTTGAAGGAGAAAAACCATATGATCATCTCAATAGATGCAGAGAAAGCTTTTGACAAAATTCAACACCCATTTATGATAAAAACCCTGCAGAAAGTAGGCATAGAGGGAACTTTCCTCAACATAATAAAGGCCATATATGACAAACCCACAGCCAACATTGTCCTCAATAGTGAAAAACTGAAACCATTTCCACTAAGATCAGGAACAAGACAAGGCTGCCCACTCTCACCACTCTTATTCAACATAGTTTTGGAAGTTTTAGCCACAGCAATCAGAGAAGAAAAGGAAATAAAAGGAATCCAAATCGGAAAAGAAGAAGTAAAGCTGTCACTGTTTGCAGATGACATGATACTATACATAGAGAATCCTAAAGATGCTACCAAAAAACTACTAGAGCTAATCAATGAATTTGGTAAAGTAGCAGGATACAAAATTAATGTACAGAAATCTCTGGAATTCCTGTACACTAATGATGAAAAATCTGAAAATGAAATCAAGAAAAAACTCCCATTTACCATTGCAACAAAAAGAATAAAATATCTAGGAATAAACCTACCTAAGGAGACAAAAGACCTGTATGCAGAAAATTATAAGACACTGATGAAAGAAATTAAAGATGATACAAATAGATGGAGAGATATACCATGCTCCTGGATTGGAAGAATCAATATTGTTAAAATGACTCTACTACCCAAAGCAATCTACAGATTCAATGCAATCCCTATCAAACTACCACTGGCATTTTTCACAGAACTAGAACAAAAAATTTCAAAATTTGTTTGGAAAAACAAAAGACCCCGAATAACCAAAGCAATCTTGAGAACGAAAAACGGAGCTGGAGGAATCAGGCTCCCTGACTTCAGACTATACTACAAAGCTACAGTAATCAAGACAGTGTGGTACTGGCACAAAAACAGAAAGATAGATCAATGGAACAGGATAGAAAGCCCAGAGATAAACCCACGCACATATGGCCAACTTATCTTTGATAAAGGAGGCAGGAAAGTACAGTGGAGAAAGGACAGCCTCTTCAATAAGTGGTGCTGGGAAAACTGGACAGGGACATGTAAAAGTTTGAGATTAGATCATTCCCTAACACCATACACAAAAATAAGCTCAAAATGGATTAAAGACTTAAATGTAAGGCCAGAAACTATCAAAGTCTTAGAGGAAAACATAGGTAGAACACTCTATGACATAAATCACAGCAAGATCCTTTTGGACCCACCTCCTAGAGAAATGGAAATAAAAACACAGATAAACAAATGGGACCTAATGAAACTTCAAAGCTTTTGCACAGCAAAGGAAACCATAAACAAGACCAAAAGACAACCCTCAGAATGAGAGAAAATATTTGCAAATGAAGCAACTGACAAAGGATTAATCTCCAAAATTTATAAACAGCTCATGCAGCTCAATAGCAAAAAAACAAACAACCCAATCCAAAAATGGGCAGAAGACTTAAATAGGCATTTCTCCAAAGAAGATATACAGACTGCCAACAAACACATGAAAGAATGCTCAACATCATTAATCATTAGAGAAATGCAAATCAAAACTACAGTGAGATATCATCTCACACCAGTCAGAATGGCCATCATCAAGAAATCTAGAAACAATAAATGCTGGAGAGGGTGTGGAGAAAAGGGAACACTCTTGCACTGCTGGTGGGAATGTGAATTGGTACAGCCGCTATGGAGAACGGTATGGAGGTTCCTTAAAAAACTACAAATAGAACTACCATATGACCCAGCAATCCCACTACTGGGCATATACCCTGAGAAAACCATAATTCAAAAAGAGACATGTACCAAAATGTTCATCGCAGCTCTATTCACAATAGCCCGGAGCTGGAAACAACCTAAGTGTCCATCATCGGATGAATGGATAAAGAAGATGTGGCACATATATACAATGGAATATTACTCAGCCATAAAAACAAATGAAACTGAGCTATTTGTAATGAGGTGGATAGACCTAGAGTCTGTCATACAGAGTGAAGTAAGTCAGAAAGAGAAAGACAAATACCGTATGCTAACACATATATACGGAATTTAAAAAAAAAAATGTCATGAAGAACCTAGGGGTAAAACGGGAATAAAGACACAGACCTACTTGAGAATGGACTTGAGGATATGGGGAGGGGGAAGGGTAAGCTGTGACAAAGCGAAAGAGAGGCATGGACATATGTACACTACCAAACGTAGGGTAGATAGATAATGGGAAGCAGCCGCAGAGCACAGGGAGATCAGCTCGGTGCTTTGTGACCGCCTGGAGGGGTGGGATGGGGAGGGTGGGAGGGAGGGAGATGCATGAGGGAAGCGATGTGGGAACAGATGTATATGTATGACTGATTCACTTTGTTATAAAGCAGAAACTAATAAAAAGAAAAAAAAAAGAGAAGAATTCTCCCATTTTATGAATATCTCATTAAATGTTATTTTTAAAATTTCTTTTTGCTTATAAGGGACTAGAGTCAAGATAATCATTTCTTCCTTTTGCATTTTTATTCCCTCACCAGTTTGTGAGATAAGGAGAAGAATAGGGTTAATAACCAATTAGAATCAAGGAAGGTGTGAATGGAAGATGTTCAGTCCTTGTGGACAAAAATGACCCATGTGATAGATAATTATTGTGACCCTACAGAGGTAGTTATGTTTTGACATTTTCTTACATCTGATTTTCAAAAAGGTAAATAACTTGTCAACACAAAAAACAGCTAGCATTTTTATTTCTGAGGCTAATTTCATAAATATTAAAATTATTATTTTAATAAAGAAGTTAATAAAACCATGTATGTAACAATTGAAGTTTTTGTCACCAAAATGTGAGTAACTTTATGTGCCATTTTACCATAATTGTCAGAAGGCAATGAGAACACAGAAAATAAATTAGTGGCTTTATTTTTTGGGAGGAAGTCAAGCAGCTTCATTACAAGATGACCATAAGAAATTTTACATGATCAATATGGAAAGTGAATGGGAAATTTGGTAACAAATTTGCACTGCTTGCATCTTTAAAGTTTTTAATAATGTAATTAAGGCCAACATCAATCCATAGATTAATCTAAAATACATATTTTTTGGTAAATATTAGTAATTATTTTTACTCCTTTTTAAAAAATGAGCTCATGTTCTTCCCTGGTGGCACAGTGTTTGGGAGTCCGCCTGCCAATGCAGGGGGCGTGGGTTTGTGCCCCGGTCCCGGAGGGTCCCGGGCACATGGGCCATGGCCACTGGGCCTGCGCATCCGGAGCCTGTGCTCTGCAGTGGGAGGGGCCGTGGTGGTGAGGGGCCCGCGTACCGCAAAAAAAGGAAAAAAAAAATAAAAGAGCTCATTCTCGAGGCTGTTGGACTTTGCAATATAGCTTTAAACAAAGCAACAGATGATTTCTTGTGATTTAGCTGGAAATTTGTCTCTAAATGTGTCCTCCACTTGTACAACACAAAATTTTCCAATATGTTCTTCAGCTACTAAAGCTGAATATAGAAAGACAACAGATTTTCATTTTATATTGTCACATTTGATTCAAGTCTTAAACTCTGACATACACATCAATAATTGTTGTCTTCCTTATTTGAAAGTAGGCAGACTTCAAATGACTTTTTTCTTTCTTCTGTCTTTCCTTTTTTTTCTTTGTATTAAAAGTTTCAGTGTTTTCTCAGACAATGTTTGTGTGCCACAAATGCAGCACTTTGTTTTATTGGCAAGAAACAGTTAACATTACCTGGAATATGTAGAATAAAGGATTGGTGAAATTGCCTAATAAAATAAGTGTAACCAATATTTTGCAAAGACATCAAAAATGATTTAGAATCCTTGCTTTGCATTAATAGTTCAGAAAAACCAAGCACAAATCAGAAACAATCAAATAGGTATACTGGGGAACATAGGAATATTTGCTGCAACCACAAGTATATGTAAAATATGTATTTTTTGGTGTTATAAGCCTTTATAAGCCTCAATTAAAATTATTTGTAAAGAGTTACTTAAGATTGTCCTGTTTCATATAATTTAAAATTGTTGAAAATTTATCATATGGTGAATATCACATGAGGCTCTTGATAAACAATATTATTCTAATTTATTTGAAATTAAGCATGATTTCTATAGTAACATACATGAATTTAATTAGGAATTGAATAATGATTATGTTATATCACTAGTAGATTAAGATTTATTTTACTGCAATTCTGAGGAAAATAATAAATAAAGGTCAATCAACCATTGATGAGATAAAACTTTATGCCATATAAAACCCAGCCTACATGCAGCTCTCCAGAATGAATGAAATACATTGATGGCTGAGTGAAACAGTAAGCAAGGCAGATTCACAATTCAGTAAAGATGGCTTTCTTCCCAGAATACAAGAATCTGAACCTAGGAACCTCACAGCCACCCACTTTGGAAAGCAATATTTCTACTGAAATAGAATGAAGAAAAAAATAGTCTTCTTAATGTAGCACTTTTATATAATTTGAGTTAACTGGTTGATTAAATATTTTTACTTTATACTAGCATTTTGTTCTTTTATTTTTTACTATAGACAGAAATACAGTTGGATAATTTTTGTTTCAAAGTCAATAGAGATGCTTGATATATTAGCTTCTAGTTTTACTCTAGATTAATAAATATGCCATCATTCATTATATTTAATTCATTATCATATGTGTGTGTTAGTATAAGCATCAAAATTATTAACCTATAGATACTAGAATTGGAAAAAATAGTGTTTTTTCCTGCTTTAAGAAAATTCTGGAAGTTCTAATAGTCTCTTTTTAATATGTTTCTGTAGAGAAAATTTGAAAAGATAGTTCTTTATGTAATATACACAATGTTTGCTTTATTTATAGTCACTTCATTTTAAATAAAGACTACTTAGGTTCTCAGTCTCAGTCAATGTTAGGCTATGAAACCCTGACTGTTAGCTTGGCTCAGTGTCCATGGAAACAAATCCCAGATTCCACAATAGCAACAGGATTTAGATGGCACTCTTCCCACAGTGTAACACTTTGGACTAAATAATATTCTGTAACATAACAGAAAAAAAGCTAAAGTACCAAACCACTTAAATACATGTTTAAAAGGATAGAATTCAATTTATGCTGAAAATATAACAGTAACTCATTTCCAAATGACATAAAGAAAGCAGCAGGCATCAGATAAGTTTATTGCTATTTGTGTGAACTGTCAGGAAAAAAAGAGAATTAGCCAGTTGAGCATACTGATACTTATTATCACCTACAAATCATAAAATTCAATACAGAAAAGCCATCAGTATCATATGCTCCCCCAGAAAAAATCTGAAAGGAAGCAAGATGTTTGCCTTCTATCCAGACCAGTTGAATTTTAAGGGCATCTTTATTAATTGTCTTTGTTCTTACACTAACATGAATGCACACACATATACAGACAATCACTTGCCAATCAAGTCAGATTAAATATGTTAAAATATGACATATTAAAGCTGTCATATTATAATTTCCCTTGTCACAATCTTTTAAGGATCTCTTTTATTTATTAGGTTAAAAAAAAAGCTATGTCATTAGAAGCCTTCAAAGTTCAGACTCACTTTTATTTTGTTTTATTTTTCAAAATTATTGTCTATTCATGTGTATGGATCAATAACTTTCTCGAAAGTCTATTTAAAGACAAGCTTAGAATTCAGGTACAGTTAACATTGATTGAGTACCAATCATGTCCTGGGGTAGATATTTTAACATATCACCAACTCTCATAACAATCCTACAAAATCAGAATGATGGTTCAGCCACTGAAATCCTAGAAGACAGGAGAAGAAACTAGTCCTTATATCTCCTAAGTCAGATTTTATTTCTTTTTTTTGCCATTTAAAGTCCTTTTGACTTTTGCTTTCAACCCTGGATTAGATTATTTCATTATTCATAAGAAATCTAACAAAATGTATTCTTAGATAAAAAATCGAAGAAAATGTCATTTAAATTAGGACAGTGTTCTAGTCTTAAAAGGCTAATGTTTCATGTGAGGTAGTTTCGATTAGAAATTAAGAATATTACATTGCATTTTCTATTTTGTGATTGATGAGCCTGTGGATTATTTAATATTGCCTATAAACTACTTGACTCAGTTTTATCATTTTCTGCAATTAGCAGAAAAATGTGTCATATGTACATAAGGCAAAATTCATTTTTTTTCCATCTCCTCAGGTAAACTAAAATTTCAGCCTTAATAAGTAACTATTTTAAATACTAATTTATGTGTAAATATAAGCACTCTAATAATTATCTTAAGTAATTAGTTAAAGAAGAAATATAAGAAAATATAGACATGATGAATAAGCATATGAAAAGATCCTCCACATCATATGTCATTAGGGAAATGAAAATTAAAACAATAATAAGATTCCAATATAGAACTATTAGAATGGCCAAACTCCAGAACGTGGAAAACACCAAATGCTAGTGAGGAGATGGAGCAACAGGGAATCTCATTTATTGCTGGTGGGAATGCAAAATGGTACACCCACTTTGGAACCCAACCATCACAGTCCTTGGTGTTTACCCAAAGAATTAGAAACTTATGTTCACATAAATATCTGCACATGGATGTTCATAGCCATTTATTCATGGTTTCCAAAACTTGGGAGAAACCAAGATATCCTTCAGTAATGGATACATAAACTGTTACATCCAGACAATGGAACATTATTCATCACTCAAAATAAATGAGCTATGAAGCCAGGAAAAGACATGGAGGAAAGTTAAATTATTATTGCTAAGTGAAAGAAACCAAACTGGAAAGCCTCAATATTTTATGATTCCAACTATGTGACATTCTGGAAAAAGCATAACTACAGAGGACATTAAAAAAAAAAAAACAAACAAAAAAACTATGGTTGTGGGGAGATGGGGAGAGATAGATGAATAGAGTTCAGAGGATATTTTAGGGTAGTGAAAATATTTTGTCTGATATTTTAATAAAGACTTGTCCAAACCTATAGAAGGTACAACACCAAGAGGGAATCCTAGTTTAAACTATGTATTTGGGATGCTTATGCTGTGTCAAGGTAGGTTCATCCTTCATAAAAAATGTACCATTCTGATGAGGGATTCTGATAATGGGGGGGACTATGCAGGTGTGGGGGCAGTGGGTGTGTGGGAAATCTCTTACCTTCCTCTCAATTTTACTGTAAATCTAAAACTGCTCTATAAAATAGTCTTGAAATTAAAAAAATAATTTTATCTTTCAATAAAACAAACATTTCTTCCTGACTTTACCAGCTAAATAAACTAACAACTTAACACTTGCTTTCTCTGGAAGATCTACCTGCTAGAACATCACTGAGCATAGAATTACCATTCACCTTATTTAGGATGCATTCTGAAGTGTATTTACTAGAGCTCAAATTGTTCTGAAAAAGTAAATAAGATAAAAAGAAAAAAAAAAACCGGTGGAGACAGCCTTGTGTATTTTCATGTTTTTCATCCTCAGATGAATCATATTTAAGTTGTCAGATACTCCTTATTCAGTAGTTGAACAGACATTTTATAGAAAATAGGAAAGTCTATGGAGAATGGAGGAGTAAAAGTTGGAAATTTTATTTTCCAAAGCCAAGAATGAGACACAGTTTTGCATTTATTAAATATTCATGTTCCTTCCTAGAAACATAAATAGAAAGCTCCTCTCCAATATTCAACATACTCTCACAATGTTATTTTTCCTAATTTTATAATATCCTAATTTTATAATAAAAACACAAGCCATTTATAATTACCTCTAAATAAAAATGCATATTTTTCCCATTATTACTTCCTGCACTCTCACTGGAATTCCCTTAAATACCCCACCACTAACTTAAAATATGTCCAAAACTGACACCTTGCATTCTTTTACAGTTTTCCCAATTCCAGTCCCTTAGACAATACCTGACATTTGGTGTTTGTGGTCTTAGGTAATCTATTCCATAATCTATTGTATAATTTATAGTATCCAGACTTTGTTTAATAAATATTTTAAATCTAAGCTATTGTTAAAATGTGGGACACTTTGATTGACATTGCCTATTCATTTAAAATATGATGGCATCTTCTTTGAGAGATTGTATTTCTTTTAGAATTGACATATGTTCCAAGTAATTTTTTTGCATGTTGTCAATTACAGGCTTCTTTGATTATAACATTAATCTAACATAATTAATAGGACAGCTTGATTTCTACTTGCTATACCATCTTTGACTTGGCTACCCCAGGTGATCCTCAAATTTTGCTTTACCCATAAAGTTCTAGTATTGTATTAAAATGCCATGCCTGGAGACAAAGTTACCAGAAGGAGTTTTCAAGTTTGTTTTCTACAGATTGTTAGCTGAAGTCAATTGACACAGATCTCTCATTTCTTTGGTTTTGAAATGTGTCATTATGAGTGATTGTTCTATTTGCTGTTTTGTACCTGCTTTGTGGAACTCAGCACTGCTTATTGACATAATTTCCTTGTGTAAATTCTACACTTCAAGCAGATCTCTTGTCACTGACTAGGTTCATGATTTAGTTTCAATGCACTTTTTTAAAAGTATATGACGCATTTTAAAAGTCTTAATGTTCGAGGTTAATACAAATGTTTATGTCATTTAAGATATAAAGCTGAGAAAGATGCCAACATAAGGATTGCAGAAAAAAAAATATATCTGATATTTAAACTTCATGCAGTACTGCATTTCATAGTAAATTTAATTTTAGCAACATTTTACCCAAAATAATAAGCAAAGATAAATCTCAGCCTTAAAATTAAATGAAATATCAGACTATATTTATGCATGAATGTATAATCAAGTGATCTTAAAAGGATATAGAGGTGAATAGCCCATTGTATAGAAGTTATAGGTTCCTATTTTGTTAATTTCTATATAGTTCACTCAGAAGTGAAAATGGGCCGGGGTCAGTAAGATGCAGCTTTATAATAGTCACATACCTTAAGTGTGGCATCTGAACTTATTTTGTGTGTGTGTGTGAGCTTGAAGCAATTACAATAAATATCAAAGAAACTTAGATACAATTTGTAATATCTTGCCCCAAAGTTTGTACTAAACAGCAGTTTTTGATGTTACTGTGTTACATTCATTTGCATAAATATCATTTTGTTAGACAAGAGGAAAATGTTTCAAAAAAGATTGCAGGAGAATATGCTCACCCTCATATGGTTTAAGTATGAAAGAAAAACTAACAAACTTCACCATCTCCGTATTCATTATGATACTAAGCTGGATTTTTATACCAATAATTAATAAAATATTGTGTCTGGGAGTATAAGATTGGGGATTGGGTAACAGTGTGAAAAAAATATTTAATGAGAAGAAAAGTTCTGTCTTATGAGAAATGGAAAGCTATACATGACTTTTATTTATTAAAGGTATATAATAAAATTTTTGGTTCATTAACATTTCACTGAAAAAAACTGAACAAATGAATTAAAGTAAAATATATATACAATTACACAATAGTGACTAGAATTTCTAATATAGTAAAGTGACTTTTTAAAAAAAGTTTCTGTAATATAAATGTTGCCCTTCCTCTCTGGGAAGGAAATCTCATGCTTTATTAATACATTCTTGGAGAACAAGGTTTTAGTATTAGCAATATGCCATTCTAGCATTTTTTTTAAAGATTAATAGAAAGATTTGGAAAAAAGGTTATGCACCAACTCCAGAATTGCTATTATGAAGAAGTAACCTTTAATACAATTCTTTGGTGTGTATGCCACTAGAAAAAAAAAAGTTTATATAACCATGCTTTTATTGCTTAATTTGAATTTGTAAACTAGTTTTTCATGTCCTCAGATTTTGACATTTTGTACTTCATAATGATTCTAGTAAAGTTTGAAAAGATGTTATCTATACTTTCAACAGATATGTGATACTGTGATTCTTTATTTATTTTTTTTATTTAATGTAGAAGAGATCTATGAGACTATATATAAATCATTTCAATTGCTTGAGAAATGGAAGTTTTAAAACTAAAATATATCTTCACCTCTGGGATGTGAAGAGGTCATTTTAAGGTAGTTTTATGCCAAACAAATTGACTATATGGGGGAAATCAGGACTATGGTTTTCAGAATTAAAGGCAAGAATACCAGATACATCCTGTTTATTATTTGAAAGGAAGATTTGAGTTTTAGCCATAAACATTTTTTAATTATGTAACAATATATAGCTTCTTATTTTTTCTTGGTGTACAATATACTTTTACATAATAACTAAATTGATTATTGAAGAAACAAAATCATTAAGCGTCAAATATATTTATAATTTCCTCATTTGTAAATATATTGTCATCAGTATCATAATCACCTTTACATCATCATCTTTTCTCAGAGATATTTCTTTCTGGTGCATGTGTGCATGTGTGTATGTTGGGTGTCTGTGTGTTAAAACAGGAAAATACTGATTACATAGGTAAATAGGTATATAAATGTGTATATCATATAATTGTACATTTATACACATCAATATGGCGTATATATGTGTGGGTAAATATGTATGTGCATATATGCATATATGTATTTTTATATGTATGTTTATTTACTTAATTAAGAATACAGTACACAGATTTGTTATGTTCACAAATACTAGAGTTGTAGAAAATATGTGAAATACTGAAAACCTAAAAAAGTAATTACCTGTAGAATATAGAGTTCATATAAATCATTTAGAGGAAAACTTTATAAGTGTATGAAAACATGTTCCAAATTGTTAATAATCAAACACATATTCAAATCTCAATTTAATAAAACTATTCATTACTTCCCAGATTTAAAAATGTGTCAAAAAAGAGTAAGGGGGCTTCCCTGGTTGCGCAGTGGTTGGGAGTCTGCCTGCCGATACAGGGGACACGGGTTCGTGCCCCGGTCCAGGAGGATCCCACGTGCCGTGGAGCGGCTGGGCCCATGAGCCGTGGCCACTGGGCCCGCGTGTCCAGAGCCTGTGCTCTGCAGTGGGAGAGGCCCGTGTACCAAAAAAAAAAAAAAAAAAAAAAAAAAAAAGAATACAGTACACAGATTTGTTATGTTCACAAATACTAGAGTTGTAGAAAATATGTGAAATACTGAAAACCTAAAAAAGTAATTACCTGTAGAATATAGAGTTCATATAAATCATTTAGAGGAAAACTTTATAAGTGTATGAAAACATGTTCCAAATTGTTAATAATCAAACACATATTCAAATCTCAATTTAATAAAACTATTCATTACTTCCCAGATTTAAAAATGTGTCAAAAAAGAGTAAGGGGGCTTCCCTGGTTGCGCAGTGGTTGGGAGTCTGCCTGCCGATACAGGGGACACGGGTTCGTGCCCCAGTCCGGGAGGATCCCACGTGCCGTGGAGCGGCTGGGCCCATGAGCCGTGGCCACTGGGCCCGCGTGTCCAGAGCCTGTGCTCTGCAGTGGGAGAGGCCCGTGTACCAAAAAAAAAAAAAAAAAAAAAAAAAAAGAGTAAGAATTGATGAGTAGATAGAACAATTAAAAGTTTTATACACTGCTGGTACATCAAATTCTATTTCCCCTTTAAGACAAAGTTAGAAATACCCAGTAAAATGAAGAGGTTCATGTCCTTTAACACAGTAATTTGGTTCTTACTTATATACTTAAGAGGTACTTATATATATCCACAAGCAACACATACAAAAATAATTTTTTGTACTTGCAAATGCTGAAAATAACCCCAATATTTACCATCTGGGTAATGGATTTATAAATATCTCTATATTCGAAGAAAATAATGCTATACAGAAGTGAAAATTAACAGAAGCTATATATACTTGGATAAATATTACAAAGATACTGATTAGAAAATTATGCATTGTAAAGCTGAGTTATACAAAACCACAGAGATGATTTTTAAAACTTTTCAAATTAATAACTTTTCAATATAAACACACATAATAAAATGATAAACTATAGGTGTCATGAGATCTTATTTCAAGATGATGTTTCCTTCTGGGTGGGAGAGAATGAGGGAATGTGATTATGGAATGATACACAAGAAAATAAAACTTGTGTATCAACTCACCCTAGTGAGTTTTGGTTATGGTAACACCCATTATATTATTTCCTTTTCACTTTGGTATATCAAAAATATGTATTTTAGTGCTTCCCTGGTGGCGCAGTGGTTGAGAGTCCGCCTGCCAATGCAGAGAATGCGGGTTCGTGCCCCGGTCCAGCAAGATCCCACATGTCGCAGAGCAGCTGGGCCCATGAGCCATGGCCACTGAGCCTGCACGTCCGGAGCCTGTGTTCCACAACGGGAGAGGCCACAACAGTGAGAGGCCCACTTACCACACACACACACAATATATATATATATATATATATATGAATTTTAATTAAAAAGGAGAAAGTGGGAGAACTTTACACATTAAAGGTACAAAGCAGCCAACCTTATGATGAATAAAATGTAAAAAAGTTGTGGAGAACAAATTTGACAGTTTTCACATATATTTCTTACAAGAAAAAATAATGAAGAAAATAGCAAAAGAAAATGTGAAAGAAATAAAAAAGCAAAAATGAGAATACAAATAAAGAGTATATATAGATAAATATATATTTATATACAATATATAATAAATAATATTGCTCCAAATGAAATTAAACAGAAAAAAATGTCTTTAAAAACAATACCAGGAGTATAGAAATTAAAATGTATATAGTGGTATCATTGGTATCAACAGATTTTTTAAGAGTGTGGTTTTAGGCCCCAAATTTGCAATTCCACATTACAGCTCATCTAATGCAAGCAATACAAAGTCATTTTGAGATTCGAGAATTTAGGAAATATGTTTAACGATACCCTTTCTTGGATGACTATAAGAAAAAAAGATTAAATGAGTAAACACACACACATACAGGTGTACAGTCTATAATCAGAAATTTATTGCATAACCCTTTTTAGACATTTAACTATCTTACTTGGCTTGACTGGTAAGTAATCTTTTACGAGTTTTGTGAATTATATACATAATTTGAAAGTGGATTAGAACTAGAACTTTCAGGCATGGGCAGATAGACTGAAGGGGACTTGGTGAAATGAAAAGCACTAGTATTTACAGAAAAGATGGGGAAGGTAGCTTGAAAGGATATCATGAGGGATACTGTGATCTAGGCTAAGAGGCTTGGACTGTAAGCCATGAGGAGCTAAAAACTGTCCATCAGTGGTTCTGGAAGAGAAACACACACTGGGGAAAATCATATTTTCAAGAAATTACCTAATCCTAGTATTTATCCTCAATGTGTAAGTTAGATACATGTGTAAATATTATTTCATTCCACCAAATCTTTTGAGGTTGTGAAAAAAACTGTGGAAAAATATGACAGAAATTTGTTTAAAAATAAGAGTCATCACTGAGGAAACATCTAAGAGAGGGAAACATCTAAGAAAGAGAAACATCACAGGGATAAAAGGACACGAAGCTACTCTGGGATCTAGGTTAAGCGAGAGATTCCAAAGGAATCTCTGGAATGTCAAAGTGACTTCTGGGGATGATTACATAGGATATTTAATATCCTTATACTTAAGGTAGAAGTAAAATTTTATTTAATATAACTATTGATTGAATGAGGTCTGGGTTGAAATTACAAGGAAAGTTTGAGGCTCTTAGTAGAACTTTGTTTCATTTGTTTACAAATCATGATTCCTGCAGAAAAACCACTTAAAATGAGCAAGGAAACTCAGAGTAAAGGAACATAGTAAATGAAGTCACAATATTTGAAATATGGACATGTGGCTAATTCTCAAATTAAATGATTATAAGGAGGCCACATTTCTAAGATTCTAGAGAAAAAATATTATTCAAGAAAGCCATACATTTCTGTAATGACTTCTACTATATCTCAATAAGAGACCACAATAGTACTTGCTATTTCTGGCATCAAATTAAGTGGATACTTAATTCACTTAATCAAAATTTTTATCCACAAACATGATTTTATGGTATGGAATATGGGTTCTTAAAGATCCTTGCAATATTTCATTGAGCATTCCTATTTAATACACATATCTGCAAAGGAAATATGTTAATGAGCTTCCTTAAGTTGCTATAAATAGGTGAATCAAAGAGGTTTATTCATTTGTTGTACTTACTTTATGAAGAAATATTTTAGAGCTAAAGCCAATTAAATTTTCAGTAGCTTATCACAGAAATTATATGAAGCAGCAGGCCAGTCTGTAATGACTTTGCTAAGGGAGTGCTTAGAATATTTCCAACAGAGTTCTATTACCTGGATTATACTATCACTGTGTTAAACCGTGGATCAAGGCAATGCATTTTTTTTTAATTTGGGTACTTTATTGTTCGTTAATTTAATTATATTAATATTTTAATTTTCATTCTATTCATTTATGACATACTAATTTCAAGGATGTATTTTGTTCAGAAAATGCTCAGTGATACAGCAGGGATACTTAATAATTTCTCCTTAAAAAAGCAAAAAGAGATTAAGGATCAGCCTTTTCTAAATAGATGTTGTTTGCTCCAATATATTTCTCAGCCACAATCATGTTTACTGTTAACAATCAAGTTATTGCTTTTATTTATTTATAGTTATAGTTAGCATAAGATAAAACACTATGTGTAATTTCTTCATAAATCAAACTGCCAGAAAACAAATGTGCCCCCTGTAAACATTTGCCAAGCTGATGAAGAGCATCATCTATTGATTACGCTGGGATGTGGTGTAGTTTGGGGGATAGCTATTTCTTCATAGGCTTTGCTGTGAGTGCTGAGGAAAAATGGAACCATTCTAGAAAAGTGTGACATCCATATATCTAGATCATTGTTTCTTAAAGTGAAGAAATAGAGGACAAGTGAATATCCCTGGCTAGCATGACACATAGTCCCACATAATAGTGCATAGACATGATTTGAGTTACTTCTATTTGTTTTCCTGGCACTGTTATTGAATTTCTCATAGGCTATCATTATGCACACATTGCTAGGAAAAAAATCTATTAATCCAGTGTATCAATACAAGAAAACAAATAAGTTACTGTCATTTTTCCCTTTATAATGTCACATAAGCCTGTCTTGTAATGGGTAATAATATACAGAAAAAAATAGTTTCAGTAGAAATGATCTGTGATGCTATGGATACACTTATCTATGTTCATGTGTTAAAGCAAAACACATTAATATGTGTCTTATTTCAAATTTCTAAAACAAGGGAGGCTAACTCTGCTATCAAACCCAATAACTTCTTGTACTTCACCCTTTCTATTCTTTTTTTTACTGTGGTAAAAACACTAAAAATAAGATCTACCTTCTTAAATTTTTAAGTGTACAATAGAGTATAGTCAACTCTAGCACTATATTTATTGTACAGCAGTTCTCTAGAATGTATATCTCTTACATAACTGAAACTTTAGAACAAAGCTGAAGAAAAACTCCCCTCCACAACCCCCGCTCCTAGAAACCACCATTCTACTCTGCTTCTATACGTTCTATATCTATAGATATAGATATCTATATTTTAGATATCTCATATAAGTGGAATCACACAGTATTTGTTCTTCTGTGACTGACTTACTTCACTTAATATGTGTTCTCCAGGTTCATCCATTTTGCAGGATTTTCTTCTTTCTTAAGGCTGAATAATATTCCATTGTAGGTCTATACCACATTTTCTTTATCCATTTATCTGTCAGTAGACATTTAGGTTGTTTCCATTATTTTTGACTGTGCCAACAGGTATATGAGAAAGTGCTCAACATCGGTAATCATCAGGGAAATGCAAATCAAAATCACAGTGAGAGATCACCTCACACTTGCTAGTGTGACTATCATGAAAAAACAAAAGGTAAATGTTGACAAGGATGTGGAGAAATTGGAAGACTTGTACACTGTTGGTGGTGCCGACTAAAAATTTGCACTTGCCATCTGCCTTTACAAGGATTAAATCAAATGCTGCTGCAGCTGCTGACCTTCAGCAACACCTGAAAGGAGTTCAGGGTGGAGATCAGGAATGAGACACTCTGTACTCTAGAAATGTCAATGCAACCCCTGGTCCATATTGATTTTAAGAGACTGTGACAGTATCAATATTTTATTTCTCCTAGAAGTATAAAAAAAAAAGAAGCAGTTAACATCACCTGTTGAAAAAGAGTCGGCATCAGAGATGGGAGACAAAACCTGCTATTAATTTACTCCAGAAGTCTAAGTTTTATTGAATCCCTATGACTCACAGCATATGTCCAAAATAAGTGACAGACACAGATGTTCATCACACCTCCTAAACTTTAAAACCCATATCATTTTTTTTGAGGGAAAGACAACTCAATATCTTTCAATCTCATGCCCAAAGTGAGGTGAATCCACAAAGTATTTACTCACCTCTGATTTTGCTACTGTCATTAATTTGTCACATAGTGTCATTTATAAGAGGGACTAAGAATTGACTTTTGTCTGCTTTCTCAGTACTTTATAGCTAACTGTGATGATAAACATGTCATTATCAGTAGTATTTATGAAGTGCTCTGTTTTACAATCATAAGGTTACATATACCACATGTCTGAATGTTGAAACACAGTAACTCATCAATGTACATTGATTGTGGCAATGTTAAGCTACCTGAAGTCTGTGCTCTTGAAAGAGAGCAAAGGTTCAGGAATCCCCCTTCCACCCCTTTTTTTAAATTTTTCTCTCTGAGAAAAGGTTTAATTCAAAGAATCACCTTCCCAAAGGACTAGATAAATTCACGTTTACCTATGGCAAGACAAGACACAGACCACCCAAATTCTTTGCCTTCTAGGTGATTACCTGAACTGTTGATATTCACTGACCAGCCTCCTCAAAATACCTGCAAATTTGACTTGATCAAAGTTTAGTTAAGCTTTCTTCCTTCCCCTCAGGCTCCTAAACATCGACCAACCTTCGATCTGGTCGACAATGGAATATGGAGCAACCTCTCCTCAAGGGCACTCTTGAAAATAGGCTTTCCTCAGGGAAAGAACTCCCCTACTCAACTGTCAGACCATGTCCCTGGCCCTTCCCAGTCCATAATGCCTGGTTCTCATTTATACCTCCCTAGAAAAGAAAATTCCTTTCTGCCTGACTCTTGAAACTTGTAGATCTTATGGTCAGAGCAATCTTCCTATTGCAAGGCACCCTCTCTTACTGTGATAATATTTTAAATAAAGTCTCACCTTACCTAAGTTCAGATTTGGGATTTTTGGCAATCTCTTTCTCTCAGAATATCTTTATTGTAATTATTTCAATAAATAATTACAGACCTACACATTTTTTCAAGGTAAAATTCAGAGAATCACATCAAGTCTGTCAATCTAGTTTCATACAATTTAACAAAAACACTTTTTTTCCTACCTTTAAATATCAATTTACTCAGATATTCGTGGTTATGTATATAAATTTGACAGTTTTGAGACATAAAAAAGGCAATTTTTTGATTTGTTAAATCTGTAAACGCTCTTGAGTCTATCTAGTCAGAACAGCTATTATATAATTCTATATAAATAGAACATATCCTACTTAAAAGCAAGGGTCAAATAAAAGCAAAATAAATAATGAATATGTATTTATAATCTCCCTTGATATGATGGATAAATAATATATATGTACACATAATATATACCATGCATGTACTTAATATATACATACGTATTTGTAAGTATAATACTTATATACCATTCATATGTTGAAACCTTAAGTCCTAACATGACTTTATTTTGAGATAAGGACCTTAAAGAGGTAATTAAGGCTAGCTAAGATCATAAGAGCAGGCCCTAATCCAATATGATTAATGTCTTTATAAGAAGAGGAAGAGACACCAGGGATAGGTGTGCACAGAGAAAAGGCCACATGAGGACACGACGCGTTGAGAAGACAGCCATATGCAAACCAAGGAGAGAGGCCTCAAGAGAAATCAAATCTTCCTTCACCTTGATCTTGGACTTCCAGTTTCCAGAACTGTAGAAAATAAATGTTTATTGTTTAAGCCACTCACTGTGAAGTATTTTGTTATGTAATGATGTAGTACCTCTCTTGAATCTTAACTTGAGGTAAACTCTCCTTCGACATCATTCATTTGTGAAATAATTCATTTATTTTTACAAGAAACTCTATCAAGGGTTGTATCAGAAATTTTGTTCTGTTAGGAATGAGAGAAGCAGCATCCTTTGATACCATTCTCCTACTCTGAAGCACATTGCCAACATTCAAATACAAGTGTTACCATCATTTACTGGATGACCTTCAACAAGTCACTTAATCTCACTGTGACTCAGTTCTACATATGTGAAATGGTGATAATAATAGTACCTAATGCATAAGGTTATTATAAACATTTATAAGATGATTCCCATAAAGAAATTAGAACACACTGTTCCTGGCACTTAAAATTTCCTCACTGAATCTTAACTCTCCCCTCCTTCTTCCACCTTCTCCCCCTTTTTTTTTGGTTTTTGTTTCTGTTTCCCGCCCACCTTCCAAGGACTTTTCATCTTTAAATTATCAGTTTAAGCAGATGGTCACTATGCTTTGAGAGGTAAAGTAAATGCTCTTTATTTTTATTTCCACACATTTCCAATAAGTTGTTTTCATAGAAATAAAAGCAGGTAAGAAATGTAGTAATAATGTTCTCCCTAACATTGTATATCTTAAACTTACAAACTGTTATATGTCAATGACATCTCAATAAATCTGGAAGAAAAAAACTTAAAAAACTATTCCAGTCAACTATGAATCATAAAAAGCATACTGTTTTTGGTAAGCATTGAAAATATAATAATAATAATAATAATAATAATGTTCTCCCTAACACATTGGTAACTGAGCCTGTGTTTTTTCTGATGTAAAAAAAAAAAAAAAAAAAAGCAAAGATTCAGTACTGGCATTTGATGAACTTTTTATCTCCAGGAAATATTACCTCCTCAACAGCTTCAATGTAAGATGTTAGAACAATATTTTCCTCAAAATCACATCCAAGGAGGTACACCAATATTATGAGCCATTTTTTACAGTCAGCCCAGCACTGTGGTTTAATAGACAGGCTAAAGAAGATAAAGGTCATGTACTAAATTGCATCGGATGAAAACTACATGCACTCAAAAATCTTTCCTGGCAACATCTATCTGAAAGTTGTCACTGAATTTTGCTACTCAGCAGGATGCTGTCACAGAATTTATTAATAGACAAGAATCAGAGAAGGCGATCAAAAATCTCAGCAAGTCCTTTGGAAGTCCAACATTCTGACATCCATGTTATATTAAACTCCAGACAAAGCTAAAGATTTACAGAAGGATGATGCCACTCGCTCTTACAAGCATGAAACTCAGATTAGCCATAGCAGCCTTATCCTCTAGGAATTTTCTCAGTATGCTATAGATAATCTTAAGTGGTAAGGCATCATCAGCTGTAAAGACATCAGAAATTAGAGTTCAGCACTAGTGTTTCTAATTTTGCTGGGCTGAAAAAATAAAAAAAGAAGGAAAGAAATTGGAAGAAAAAATACATACTGTGATAAAGTCTGAAAAGCAAAATGGAAGGGGTGTGTGTACAGCAGACATCTGAAATGCTTTGGGAAGTAATACATGTTTGTTGTTGACTGAAAACTTGGACAGAAGCTGTTATTGTGGAGCATGTGGAAATGGGGTGGTTCCTTTTTGGTAAAATATACAAAAAAAAAAAAGATAAACCGAAAGAAACCAACTAAACTAAGTACGTTTATAAGCACAGCAACAAGCCAAAATGAAATCAATGAGCGAAGTATGTCTGTTGTTAAACACATTATAGCTTTCAATCACATATAAGGTAGCTTCTGTTCAATTAAATTCAGAGAAAAATTACACGATAGAAATAGCATTTTTCAATACTAATATAAAACTAGACAGAAATACATAAAATCATAATTAAATTATAAAGCTGACAAAAAAGTTCTAGTTTTATACAACTAAGAAAAGTGTTTTATTTAGATAAGCTTTTGCTTTTTACTATTACCAAGTAGGCAATATTGGTCAGTATATTTTTAACCATAAGTATGACAGCTAAAACTAATATCTGTCCTTATATTAAATATAATCACATTCAAGTATTATGAAGAAATTTGCAAGGTCCATTTTGTGAGTGATTTTTCCTTAGCCAAAATTGAAAGTAGTATTCTGTTTTTTGTTTGTTTGTTTTTTGCTTTGATATTTGCAGTAATGTTAAGATTTTAAAGGAAACAAAATCTCAGCCAATTAAAGCCAGTAAAACTCTACCTGTTTATAAAATAATGCTAATGAAATAATACATAAAATTGCAACATACTTAAATGATTTTCTCCCTGTTCTCAATCAGAAATATAGTGAAGGTGTTGAGTCCTTCATCTATTTTATATTTTTAGACTTTACATTTCTAGTATGATTTTATCATAAATTTATATTAAAATGACCAAATTTGTATAAGCACACTTTCCAAATGATCAATATCTTCAGTCTAAATGTCAAAGAATTTGAAATTAGAAAATGTTGATTGCCACCTAGTTTCTGCTCTTTATTAGCTTTTACTGTAGGGGGAAAAAATACCTTCTCTGGGTTTCTGTACTTCTGAGTACAGTTCTTATACTTCTAAGAAAGTATTGAGTTGGCCAGAAAGTTTGTTCAGGTTTTACAGTAAAATGTTACAGAAAAACCCAAAAGAACTTTTTGGCCAACCCAATACATAGCAGAAACTGATGGATGTGGTTGTTATATATAAAAAAAGAAAGAAAGAAAGAAAGAAAAAGCCAATACAAAGTGTTCAGTAGATGTGAATTTCCTTCCTCTTGTTCTATTTCTTGATTTAAAAAAATGTTACTTTATGGCAAAGCAAAATGAAAATAACAACAGGAATGAAAAAAACTAAAAATGTAAGTTTTCTACAATTCAATTTGATAATCAAATAAATTTTAACTTTTCACTTATATTTAGTTTTTATATAGTTGCAATGATATGGATAACTTTTTATATTTCGTATCTTTACTTAGCATTATAAGGTGCATAATTCTTTATTTGGGGATAATCCATTAGAAAAAAAAATAAGTTTTGCTTCTTAAGAAGCTGGGTAAGTATAATTTCAAACCTTACCCTATGCCCATGTATTAGGTTTCTTTTGTAGATGTTGGTGTGTTGTTTGTTTTTATATAGCATTTAAAAAAAAATAAGTCTACTTTATACACCTTTCTATGTGATTAACATTATTGTTTGATTTAATCACTGGTCATGTATCACATCTATTCAGGTATATAAGTTATTTTCCCCAGATTTACTTCCATTATTAATCACTCAGAAATAATAAGCCAAAACTCTTTTCCTAATTCTTTGTGGGAAAGCAATTGTGAATTTCCCAATTCTTTGACCATTGTCTGCCTGCCTTTTAGGACACAGAAATTATGATCTATGATTTGTGAAGCTAAGACCTCAATTACCAGATTTATCATTATTACTACATTGTAATTATGTTATAAACTGTTATTACTGCAACTTTAATGATGTGTCTTCACATTCATTTTTGCCTGCACAAACACATGTATGTCATTCCGATTCTTTGAGAAAAATATTTTAATACTGAAATTTAATATGAACTAAGACAAAATCTGCACTTTTAAAACACTAGTGCAGTGATTTATTAAAGGCTTCACCACTGTTATATGGATTGTTTTCCTTGGTGGTATATTTTATAACAAAAAGCTAATCAATGAATAATTAAAATACTATTTTAGATAGTCATCAGCTACATAACAAAGTAGATACAGGGAAGTACAATTAATATCCTCCAGAGTCTATTGTGCTTTAACAGGATTTCTTATTTGATATGACAAAAACTTAGAACTGCTTTGATTTCAAATAAAGAAAACCAGCTTTAGCCAAAGGAGAAAGGGATGATGTATTATGAGAATATGGAGAAATCTCATAAAAAATAGGGGAATGCAAATTGACCTCAGCAGGAACTAAAAAAAAAAAAAAAAAAAAAAAAAACAGATGCTTTTTCTCTCTTCCCTCTGCCTCTCTAGGCTTACCTTTTACATTATTCAGTTACTGTCTTTGTTTACTGAATTCGTCTTTTCACAGGACTTGTGGGACTTGTGTCTTTTCCTGCCCTCAGACATTGGTGCTCCTGGGTCTCAGACCTTCGTGTTTGAATTAGGACCATGTCTTTCCTGTCCCCTTCTCAGGCTTTCACAGTCCTAGTGGATTAAACCATTGGCTTTCCTAGTTCCCCAGCTTGCAGATGGTAGACTGTGGGATTTAACCTCTATAACTGCTTGAAGAGATTCCTATAGTAAATCTTTTTTATAAAGGTGATATATATATATATATATATATATATATATATATATATATATCCAATTATTTATATTTCCCTGGAGAACTCTGACTAACATAAAGTTGTTCCATTCAACTACATCCTTATGGTTTTCTGCTTGCTGGCTCAATCAAATACTGGTAGAAGTGTGTTAAAATATCCAGCTCTAATAGGGGATTTATGTTTCTTCTTGCAGTTCTGTCAGTTTTTGCCTAATGTATTTTAACACATTAAGAATTGCTTTGTCTGCTTGAAGATTGACTCTTCAGCAATATGTAATGCCCTTGTTTAAATCTGAAAAATTTTCCATGCCCTGAAGTCAGCTTTGAAATTAATATGCAACTCCAGTTTTCTTTTGATTCATGTTAACATGGTATGTCTTACTCTACCCATTTACTTTTAATCCACCTTTGTTTTTATATTTAAGATGGGTTTCTTTTAGACAACATGTTGTTGAGATGTTGATTTTTTTAACCTACTCCCTCAGTCTCTGTCTTTTAATAGGTAAATTCAGAACATTCACATTGAAAGTGATTATTGATATAGTTGGATTTATATCTACCTTTTACTATAACTGCTTTCTATTTACTATACTTGTTCATTGTTTCTTTATCTTTCCCTCTTTTTTAACTTTCTCTGGTTTTAAATGAGAAATTTATATGATCCTATTTCCTCTCCTCATTTATCATATTAAATATACTTCTTTTAAAACAATTTTAGTGATTGACCTAGATTTCAGATTATAGACATACAACTACTTTCCACATCTACTTTCTGATAACACTGTAATGCTCCTAAGTTCGTCAGAGTATTCTCAACTCCTCTCAATAATTTCACCGATTTATAAGTTATAATTACTCAAAACATTATTACTGTTAAAGTGAACAATTATTTATTAGATTGCTTAAGAAAAATAAAAAGATATCATCTCCATTTAATCCTTCTCTTAAAAAATTCTCGAATTGTAAATTTGTATTCTCCTCCATGATTATTTCAAAAGTTTGCTAGCTTTTTCTTCTGGAAAAAAATGTCTATGGTTATTTAAAAATTTAGAAACACAAACTGGAAAAAATTATCCTAACCTCACTAGCAAGATGATATTATTGTTAAATCATGCATTTGCCCTCAAACTACCAGTGGTAAGTTTGGCTTTCTTAAGTTTTCAACATTACAATGAGAGAAGAATAGAGGTTTTTTTAGGTTATAGAATTTTAGCAAACTTTATTGGAGTTAAGAAGCCTACTGTCTTCATTATTGCAGACAGAGTTGCATTTTGAGTCTACTTTTAAAGGATGCATTATAATAAAGTTGATTTTAAAAAATCATACTAAGAAAGATCTCCCCAAGCTAATATTAGAATAGACAGATGTCAATTACATTACTCTTACAATTAGCAAAGGGTAAGCATAAAATTATAAGTCAAAAGCTAGTGTCAGTTATAAATCTATAGAAAGGTGTATATCCAGGCTGTAAAGGGACTCTAAAAGTGAAAGGCCAGACAATTCTACTTGAAGGAATATTAGGCAATCATACAGAAGTTTCCATCTACACTGGACTTCTGTGATAAAAAGAAGCAATAATCATCACAAACATTGTGAAATAAGCATCATTTATATTTTTAAGCAAATAAAATAAAGTTGAAAATATAATAAGTAAAGGTCTGTTATATTTTTTGATAGCCATTTCCTTCCAAGTTTTGAGTTCTTAGTATTTTACTGTCTCTACTTTAAACTATGTATAGCTAATACCTCTTTTTGTCCAATGTGAAAATATTTATTTTCATAAGAGCATTTACTCCATTTAGATTTATTGTAACCACAGCCATTAATTTCTCCCATGATATTTTGTGCTATTTTCCTACATCGTTTTTTATGTTTAATTTTCTCTTTTCTTTTTTTCTTTTTGGACATTTTTCTTATTCTACAAACTTTATTATTTGGAAATTTATACATACTATAATTGTTGTATATGTGCTATAAATATTAAAACCCATTCTGAACCCACTTTAATATTATTTAACATTTTTTTGCCCACCGTGAAATAAAGCCACCTGCCATGTCAGTAAACAAATGATGTTGTAGCCATCAAACTATCAAATTACAGGCACCTTAATGGTGAGCCCTGAGGGAACTCAGGATGGAGGCAGGATGCCCCACATCTAGCAGGCAGCCTCTGCACCCACCTCTGACTGTGCACCCTGCCGAGACTCAGGATGAGAAGAACAGGATACTGGCCCCAGATAGCTGAGGTGTATAACAAAGGAATGATTTCAATTTCAGGCTTCTCATCTCCCCATACATAAGAAAGTGCTAAATTCCTTAGCTTGAGATAACTGGTTTTCCTTAATTAACAGTAATCTTTAGATGTGCAAACTACTTGATCTTTGCTGTAAAAACTCGTATATATCCTGCCCCCTTCCCCATACCCCCTTGCCTCTTTGGAACAGTCTCTCAGAGTTATCTGAGTTGCTGTGTCCCAGGCTTAAGTCCTCAGCTTTGTCCACTGAATAAAACATAGCTCTCAACTTTTAGGTTGTGCTTTTTAAATTTTTTTTCAGTTGACACCACCTTAACTCTAAAAATCTCTTAAAACATATGAAATTCTATCATCCATTCCATTTCAATACTAGTGTGGTCATGTATTTTATTTTTCTTTGTTCATGTATTTTAGATCTATTTTACATTGTTAATAACATCATGTTTTTAAAAAATAAAGCTAGTGTTACTTTAGGTTTAGATATAGTTTCATTAATTTCTTGTCTTCCCCTATTGTTTTCAATCACAGAACTTCCATTTGGCATGATTTTCTACTTCCTTTTGTGGTAGAGCATTTTGAATTTCCATTAGTGAAGGCCTGTGGAGGGTTAACCCTGCTTTGATTTTGAAACTACCTTTCAATCGCACTTAATTCTTAAAGGATATCATTAAGTATAACATTCCAGATTAACAGCACATTTTCACTTTCTTACAAGGTAGTTAAATAACGTCACTAGCTTCCAACATCACTCAAAATTGGATATCAATTTTATCTTTGCACATTTGAAGTTAATCTGACATTGATTTCTGCTATTTTTGAGATCATCTATTTGCTTTTAGTGTTTTGAGTCAGTACCTTGATGTCTTTGGTCTAGATTTCTTTTTATTAATACTACTTGGGTTCACTGGGCTCTGTGACTATATAAGTTATTTTATCTCATCACTTCTGGAAAGTGATTGGCTTGTATATCTTCCAGTGATATCTGTGACCTAATAACTTTTTCTTTTTTTCTACAACTCCTGTTTCTCATTTTATCTTCCATGCCTCTTAAGGGCCTTTACATAGTTTCTATTTTTTTTTTAATTTCTCTGATACAGTCTGGATAATTTCTATAGATCTATCTTTTGGTTTACTGGTCTCTTCAAATGTCAATTTGTGGTTAAACTCATAGATTGGATTTAATATTTCAGTTACTTTATTTTGTTTTATTTTATTTTTGAAACTTCTTTTTGGTTCTTATAAAAATTTTTTTTATATATGTTCAAGCTTCTATTATTTCTGAATTGTTTTAATTATGTGTCCAAAATTCCTTTATCTCAAGCCTTTTTCAGGTCTTATTCTAGTGTGGGTGTTTTTTTTTTTGTTTTGTTTTGTTTTATTTTGTTTTTGTTTTTATTTTCAGTTGTTTGTATGTATTTTGCAATTTAAGTGTATGTGTATGTGTGTGTGTGTGTGAAAGAGGGAGAGAGGTATTCATTTTCCTTATTACATTATTTATATGTAATTGATGAGGCCTAAAATTCATGAGACTCTGTCCTGAGAAAATCTGTACGTGATTCTGTCAGCTTCATCAAGACACTAAAGGTTATACGCTGTTTATTTCTAGTTCCTGCTGCACTGATGACATTTCCTTCTGAAGGAACCTGCTTAATATAGTTGCTATCCTATTAAATTAAAGTACTTTCGTAGATTTTGGGCCCTGTGAGATCATGAAAATCAGACGCTACTGTTCGACTGGCTTGGGAAACACCTTCAAGGAAAAAGCAGATTTATAAATGAATAAAGTGAGACTCAGAGTTGAGAGCATTTAGAGTTTGAACAAAATGAACTATGTGTTGCTTGATTGAAAAGTCAAATAGTAAACTATGATAATTTCTGATGCTAACACTGATTTATAAAGTCATTGTAATACATGTTTATACAGGAAATGCCATTGTCTTAATATTTATATTAGCAATTGTTATTTTCTCAGTTTATATTATATATGCATATTATTATTTTTTATGGCATATGGAGAATAGTAATGCAGCCCTTCCATAGGCTGAACACAAAGGCAATAGGCCTACACATAGAATACTTACATTACTAGGAATTAGGAAACAATGGTATCTAGCTCTATGAAGGAAAAAGGAAATAATTTCTTCAGAGTAAAGGCTTACAAGAAGCCATTTTCTGATTATAGCAGAGCAACGAAAAATTTAAACACTTGATAGGGTGTTGTAGTTAAAATAAATTGTATTGTAGAAACTGAACACTTTTAAAAGAATATAAATACCTGAAAATCAGGATATCCCCAAATGGGTCATAAATGCTAACAGAAACCTAACAGAGTATATCAGAACCTGGGAAGCACCTGGAAAAGTGCAAGGCTGGTGGAATCAGGGTAAATATAATCTCTGAGCCACACTTAACAAAAGGTTTTTACAAGGTCTTTTGTAGGAAAGAATTTAAAATTAATAATACTTTTGCATTTAATTCAGTTCTACCTTAAATTATATTTAAATTGCTTTCAACGTTTTTGATGCAATTATTCTTAGGTTTTTGACTTCACAAAATTTTAAGTTAAAAACTCTTCTGTTTCAGTGATACTTAAATTTTGGGGAAGCCATGAACTGATTTGATAATCTATTAGAATATATATGTTCTTTCTACTGAATGCATGTGTTAGGTCACACATGAGTGGGTCCTGCCCCATCCTAGAGGGAGTCATCTTTCTCTCCCCCACCTGGACACTGGTAAGCAGAGCATGCCCAGAGATCCTCTCTCTGCTAGTAAAGGACCACCACTAAGTTTCCAGCCTTATCAGGACTAAGCAGGATAAAACCACCAACAGGTGCACCAAGACCAAAAAAGTGACTCAGAGTAACCCAGGGCCCATTATGCTGTATTTATAATAAATTAGCATTGCAGTTTTTACCACCACTACCACCACTACCACCACCACCCACCATGGGTTTTGTTTGGTTGCTTCTGGGTAAACAACTGCTTACTAGGAGAAATGTTATATACCAAAAGACTGGCAATCAACTTGTTGGTCAAATGATGTGGGTGTCAGGGAGAGACTGCTACTCCTAAAGTACCCAACACTACCCTCACTGCAGGACTGCTTCTGGTTTCCAGACAGCCCACTCTCAACCTTTCTCAACAGTGTACTCTGTACTCTTAATAAAACTGCTGCTGCATGAAACTGCTCTATGTCTCTTTTAAATTATTTCCCTCGAGAGGACAAGAACCGAGGAAATCACTGTTCTGCTGGTAACACATGTATGTGTGCATGTATAGTTATATATACTAATTTAATAGTCCCCACTCTGTGGATTAGGGCAAGATGACTTCCACCTGACAGTTGTAGTCAAGGCAATAAAAGAAGTATCACCTCACTCTCATAGAATGTGGTCTCAATGAGGATAATTTCAACCTTGATGTCATATCTGTTATGCATCATCTAGTTAAGAAATAACAGAAACTTCATTAGGATTTATGTATTGTGTGGCCCAGTCTAGTATTACACTTATATGGTGTTTTATTAAGATTTAAAGATTTGGTTGATGGCAGGATGCAACACAATGACACTCCGATAGCTGAAAGGCAGAATTTTTTGTTAATTTTAGGTCCAAAAGAGGTAAGGTTGCCAGACAAGGTCACATAGGGGATTGAAACAGAGGACAGGGTAACAGCAAGCTGGAGCTGTAGGGAGAAGCTTATGTAACACAAACAGGGTATGGGTTGTCTATTTTGAATAATCTCCTGGGATCTAGAACATAGGGAATATCCCTAAGTGTCTGGTACCTGGCCCTAGTGCTAATACTAGCCCTGGAGTAAGAGGCTGATTTGAGAAGAGGTTGAGGTGTGGACTTAATTTGCTGCTCAAGAAGGGGAACTGACAGGCTACTAGTCAGAGTTCTAAAATGGGGTCAAAACAGTCTTTTAGAAAACTATACTACATGCAATGCATGATTTTTACAATTTAATATATAAGGATATTTATTTTATTGTATTCCCTTCTCTTAATAAAAAGACAAATCAACATTTTAGCTCTCTGATATTGTTCTTTATATTTCTAACTGAATTTTTTTTCTTTGCTCTATCAAACTCTTGTATAGATTCAGTAGCTTACACAATGAACACTCTCTGAGACACCTGTGAAAAAAATGTTCAACTTTGACAGAATACCCTGAAGCTAACCAAAGTGAACTTGACCTCTTGAAAGGCATGGAGGATTCTGAGTGACATGCCATGTGTCTTGTTCATTGTTTAAGTAGGGAACAGTGTCACATATTTAAAAGACTATGCAAGTTCACTGTAGTAAAAACCTGAATCACTATTACAAGGCTCTAAAATGTCACTCTGATCCATATTGAGCTTTGTACTGCCTGTGAATAGAAGCAACTAGAACTTGCTGTTTGCCTCCACTTTAACCTCCTATTTACATAACATATAGACACATCCTGTGGGAGAAACTAGATCAAATTGGGAATTGGGTAACAGGAATTTCACTTTTTATAGATATAGATGTTCCTGCAATTCTAACTAAAATTCTAAAATAAAAATATAAATATCATCTACATGTGCTCTAAGAAGAATAATAGATGACAGAAACAATAGAAAACACCCCAAGACCTCTCCTTTTTCAAAAGATATCACATTTTCATATTGTCTGCAAATATTACTTGACTTTGTTTTTTTCTTTTAAGAGCATATCTATTCTAAGATAAGATCATTATGACCAAAGGCTGCACAATGTTTTTTTAGGTCAATTAAAGAGTTGACAGGAGGATATACCATTCATAGATGAGCTAAATCACCTCTAGATAGTCTTTGAAGATATTCTATTTTCACAGTAGTGAAACCAGTTCAAAAACTGGGCCTATTCAGAATAAGACCTCTTAAGTGATCTCCCAAATGCTGAAAAACGCCTGTCACATTCATTCCTAACAAATGAGCATAATGTGAATTTTGATAAAGTTAACCAGAAAGCATACAAAGCTTGATAGATATGAAAAATGGATAATATACAAGGTGTTTCACCTGAAACAACGTGACTATGTTAACCTTGAGTTGTGGTACATGATAGTAAAGGCAGAAGTGGGGTTCGGAATCATTATGGACTTCCCCTACTTGAGTTATTTAACTTCAGTTTCCTAACCTAGGAAATGAAAATTATAATAGATTTTCTAGGTATCTGGAAAAGGTTCTTATGACTGTTAAATGAGATATTGTTGTGAAATGACTTCTGAATAAATAAAAGATTTTGTTAAAACAAATAATAATTGAGGTGTATTAAGTGACTTTAGATTATATTTTTCTGTTAAATTTCCATTGTTACTTTTTTTTACATCTTTATTGGAGTATAATTGCTTTACATGGTGTGTTAGGTTCTGCATTATAACAAAGTGAATCAGTTATACATATATATATATAATGGTTCCCATATATCTGCCCTCTTGTGTCTCCCTCCCTCCCACCCTCCATATCCCACCCCTCTAGGTGGTCACAAAGCACCGAGCTGATGTCCCTGTTCTATGCGGCTGCTTCCCACTCGCTATCTATTTTACATTTGGTAATGTATATATGTACATGTCACTCTCTCACTTTGTCACAGTTTACCCTTCCCCTCCCCATATTCTCAAGTCCATTCTCTAGTAGGTCTGTGTCTTTATTCCTGTCTTAACCCTAGGTTCTTCATGATATTTTTTTTCTTAGATTCCATATATATGTGTTAGCATATGGTATTTGTCTTTCTCTTTCTGACTTACTTCACTCTGTATGACATACTCTAGGTCCATCCACCTCATTTCAAATAGCTCAGTTTCATTTCTTTTTATGGCTGAGTAATATTCCATTGTATATATGTGCCACATCTTCTTTATCCATTCATCTGATAATGGACACTTAGGTTGTTTCCATTATCTGGCTATTGTAAATAGAGCTGCAATGGATATTTTGGTACATGACTCTTTTTGAATTATGGTTTTCTCAGGGTATATGCCCAGTAGTGGGATTGTTGGGTCATATGGTAGTTCTATTTTTAGTTTTTTAAGGAACCTCCATACTGTTCTCCATAGTGGCTGTGCCAATTCACATTCCCACCAGCAGTGCAACAGTGTTCCCTTTTCTCCACATCCTCTCCAGCATTTATTGTTTCTAGATTTTTTGATGATGGCCATTCTGACTGGTGTGAGATGATATCTCATTGTAGTTTTGATTTGCATTTCTCTAATGATTAATGATGTTGAGCATTCTTTCATGTATTTGTTGGCAGCCTGTATATCTTCTGTGGAGAAATGTCTATTTAGGTCTTCTGCCCATTTTTGGATTGTGTTGTTTGTGTTTTGTTATTGAGCTGCATAAGCTGCTTGTAAATTTTGGAGATTAATCCTTTGTCAGTTGCTTTATTTGCAAATATTTTCTCCCATTCTGAGGTTTGTATTTTGGGCTTGTTTATGGTTTCCTTTGCTGTGCAAAAACTTTGAAGTTTCTTTAGGTTCCATTTGTTTATTTTTGTTTTTATTTCCATTTCTCTAGGAGGTGGGTCAGAAAGGATCTTGCTGTGATTTATGTCATAGAGTGTTCTACGTATGTTTTCTTCTAAGAGTTTGATAGTGTCTGGCCTTATATTTAGGTCTTTAATCCATTTTGTGCTTATTTTTGAGTATGGTGTTAGGGAGTGATCTAATCTCATACTTTTACATGTACCTGTCCAGTTTTCCTATCACCACTTATTGAAGAGGCTGTCCTTTCTCTACTGTACATTCCTGCCTCCTTTATCAAAGATAAGAGAACTATATGTGCATGGGTTTATCTCTGGGCTTTCTATCCTGTTCCATTAATCTATATTTCTGTTTTGTGCCAGTACCATACTGTTTTGATTACTGTAGCTTTGTAGTATAGTCTGAAGTCAGGGAGCCTGATTCCTCCAGCTCCGTTTTTCGTTCTCAAGATTGCTTTGGCTATTTGGGGTCTTTTGTGTTTCCATACAAATTGTGAATTTTTTTGTTCTAGTTCTGTGAAAAATGTCAATTGTAGTTCGATAGGTATTGAATTGAATCTGTAGATTGCTTTGGGTAGTAGAGTCATTTTCACAATGTTGATTCTTCCAATCCAAGAACATGGTATATCTCTCCATCTCTCTGTATCATCTTTAATTTCTTTTATCAGTGTCTTATAATTTTCTGTATACAGGTCTTTTGTCTCCTTAGGTAGGTTTATTCCTAGATATGTGACTTTAGATTTTTAACTGTAACTGGTAAGGGACAGTTGATCTTGTTTTCCTGAGTGTTTCTTCTTATTACATGTTGAAAATGCACAATAGACTGTAATATAAGAATATAGATTTTCAATAAATAATAAATAATATTCAGTGAATAAAATTTAAGGTTATTTACATTTTCTAAGGTATATATTTATTTACCCATTCATTAGGTCTTGTGAATTTTACCACAGATACTAAATATATTTGTTCCTGGAATTTATTTTTTGTTTGTTTGTTTGGTTGTTTTTTTTGCAGTACGTGGGCCTCTCACTGTTGCGGCCTCTCCCGTTGCGGAACACAGGCTCTGGACGAGCAGGCTCAGCGGCCATGGCTCACAAGCGCAGCCGCTCCGTGGCATGTGGGATCTTCCCGGACTGGGGCACGAACGCATGTCCCCTGCATCGGCAGGTGGACTCTCAACCACTGCGCCACCAGGGAAGCCCTCTTCCTGGAATTTAATTCCTAAATATAATTCCGTGTTTTATTTGAAAACTACACTCTTCCATTTATATTTACTGGGAGAAGTATCCTCTGCTTTTTCAGATGTTATGATTCCTATGAAAACCAAATGAAAATTGCATATTATAAAGAATACTGAGACATAAATCTTTAGTCTCTTTTTCTGAAAACTAAAGGGTTTGAACTCATTCATCATAAGAGTTCCTACCTGCCATAAAATTCTATAAGGTTGTGTATATATGGTTTCTTCACTAATATCAGATGAACTTCTTGAGAGTCATCACCTGCTCATATTCAGTAACTGAAACCTTCCTTTGAAGAGCTTTCCTAAGGCATTTTTCAGTTCCATTTAAGAAACCAGTGGGACAGACAGTTCCCTCTGATGACAGACAGTCATCACTGTGAATATACTACTATAAATTTGTGAAATTGCAAACAAATTTATTTTCTTTGTCCTCTATTATGTGTTAAAAGCATGTTTGGATAATTTTTCATGGTCATAAACAGGCAATTTACCCCCATCATTATTCATTATTTTTCATTGAGCACCCTTCATTCTTTACTATAATTTGCTTCATCTGTGTAGCCATCTGTGTTTGAAACCCATTTGTGCAATGAAGTAAATAAAAAGTGAGAGAAACATTTTCTCTCCATGAGAAATCACCAGGCCTGGTAAGTGTACAGGATTCTAGTGAGGGATGGTACTATTTTACATTATGATTAACATTCATAATCTATTTTCTAAACATAAGGTCCCAATCTAATATAATAATTTTTGCTGTCCAAACTAGACTTACAAATCAGGAGTGCCTCTAGTCATTTTGTGACTATTAAATATTTGGGCAACCTACTATTTCAGATGGAAGTTAATCATACAATTGTTCTTACATTTTTCAAAACTTACATGTCTAGAAAAGAATTTATAATGAGAAACTTCTTGTCCATTTTCTACTGAACAGTTGTATAAGATTTTTAAAACATAAAACCAGTCTTTTTCTTTTTCACATTTACACATTCCATTGCATTTTTATTTAACATGTGACAAAATCACAACACCTCGCCCTGGCCCAAGAGGTCCTGAGTGAGCTATACCATTAGTCTCCACATTGGATATCTCTGTGCACTATTTCCTGGATCACTGTTCATCAGTGTGGGTGGCCTTGCTCTTCTTCAAATGTAGAAAATTGTTCCCATCTCAGGCCTTATCTGTTTGTTATTCATTTACTCTTCCAAGAAATGAGTCTTTCAACATGTGAGGAAATTGGACAACAGAACTGGAGTCCGTTTTTTATATCCTTCTTATTAAGACCTTTTTCAGAAGGTGGATGGTATAGCAAAAGTAGTGATGGGGCCCTCAGGGGACTTGAGGAAGTATCTGTTTACCAAAATTGCTTAGGAAATATTTCAATACTTTATCAACTAGCTATACCACTGCATATTATATGTAGTCACTTGGAAACAAATGTCTCAATAACTAGAATACATAATCATTGTAAAGATGAACTGAATTCTACCAATTGCCTTATATTCTGTAACCAGTATAATATTTACCATTTACTGAAAGCAAAATATACATATACATATTTAAAGTTCCAAATTATTCTTGCTTATTACCTCTTAAACAAATTAAGAGTGAGCCTTCATCAAACATTGTTACCATCTAATGCTCTAGATGAAGCACAAAGAACTACAAATGATCATGATTCAATCAATTAATTGTTTAATTCTTTGCTGTTATCTACTTCCATTACTGTAAATCAATATAGCTTAATATAGTGAGATAAAATTTAAACAACAGTAATCCTTTAATAGTATCCACGTTGATGCTTGTATCTATATGGTGTCAGTTTCCCTTAACATTAATTTTTAAGTAAAAAGATGCAGTTTTAGAAATTCTGTACATAATATATACATATAATTGTATTTATTTAGTTATCTCTTACTTCCCATTATGTCTCTTTTTGCAAACATCCCTATTTCAAATACATATTTATTTTCTGCATTCTCATTTTAGTACCTCCAAGTAAGACTGATAGCATCTCCTAAAAGAGAAAAACAACTATATAATATGATATGATAAAATATAATATAATACATAATGAAAGTCCACAATGGAAACATTTTATGTTTTATTTCCTAATTAAGAAAATCATATCAGTTAAACAAAAATTAGAAACTTTTAAAAATTAGGAGATGATGACTCTGCTTCTGTAAAATTCTAGTCTTGATACTCTACCAATATGTGTGTGTGTGTGTGTGTGTGTGTGTGTAGTACATATAAATATACATAAATATATACCCATGTTATGCACACACATCTGTTACATCATCTAACATATGTATTGCATAATATTTAAACAAAAGTCATAATTTTAGGATATTTTCTATAGCTTCTTTATCTACCTTTATGCTAAAAGTAATATAAGTGTTTCTTACACTAATCTGCCATCGACCACCCCATCAGTGTTCTTTTAAAATTTGGATTGGTCTCATCATTCATTCCTTTGCTTAAAAACCTCCATTATCTCCTTTCATTGCTAACAAAATAAACACCAACTCCTTAGCTTGCCCTTCCATACCTCTCACAGCCTGGCCTACCACCTATACAATGCACCATGTGGCCTAAGTGAGCTAGAATCACACACAGCTCCCACAAACAAGCCAGACACTTTCCTGCCTCCAGGCCTTATCCAGCTGTTGTTGCTATTCCATTGCCACCTTTAGATTATTTTCCTAACCCTGAAAAGAGTTGAGGAATAGTACTCCCACTCAGTAGCCAATTTACTTTAAACAGACTATATTTGTTACAGCAAATGTATTGTAGATTATTGGAAAATGGAGGCACACAAATTATAGTGCTCTTTCAAACTGAATCTGTCTTAACTAACCTGACAATTCCTGCATTTTCTCTTTCAGGTTTTGCATTTTCATGTAGTTCTTAACTGAATTTGAGACTTTGTTTTCTTCAAGGTATAGCAATGAAAAATGCGTGAAGGGGATAGAGATGTAGAATAATGATATTAAGACCTTCCTGATAAGAAAATCTTGTACCTGTTTTAGATGGTAAATAGCATATTTCATAGACCTCTACATTTTGTAATTTGTAAGACTGTATTAGCGTCTTACAACTTGACCATGCGCTTTATCTGTAGTAAGGGATCTGTAGACATGATTGAAGACCGTTCAAAATTGTCTTCTGTGTGATCAATAATTTTTACTTTTAAAAGTTCTTTCCTTATCCTTATCACCTAGGTCCTTTATTTTCTATTTTAGCCAATATGATAGCTTGTAGATTCCATAACTTGATCTTGAGTATATGCTACCGAAACACAGATCCAACTGCTCAGCACTGAAAAAAACAATACTCGAGAGGCAAGATTGATGGAAAGGAAAGTTTGTTTTATTCTGGAGGTCAGCAACCAGGAAAGAAGGCAGACTTATGTCCTAAGGTCAAATGCTCACTGATAATCTGTGGGCAAGGGCTTTTAAAGGGGAGTTTCACAGTTGTATAGGTGGAGGAAGGGGGCTACAGGCAGAAATGGCACAGTCAGCTCTGACAGTCATCTTGAAATTGGTCATGCAGTGGTCTAAACAGCATCATCTTATTGCTTGGAGGATAGTTAATCTTCAGTTCCAGGGTTGGTTTGTTCCCATTTCTTTGAGACCAGTTCTCAGAGTTGTGATAGCTTATGTCATGGCTACAGTTTGGTCATCATGTATGGATAGTTAACTTCTTCCACCTGGTGAGGGTTTCTGTATTGACAAAACAGCTCACAGGATATGGCTGTATGTCAGAATATTATCTATCGCTCTTGAGGAGGAACTAAAGGTTCTTGACTTTATTTAATGGCTAAACTATTTTCATTTGGCCTTATTTGACTGTTTTCCTTTGCTTCTGCATTTTCTCACTTCTCTGATTAAATTTATTCTTAGACTCAAGTTTTCCTACAGATAAAGCCAGGCAGAGGACATGGGAGGCGGGTGTTCTGTCCTGGGCAGGACCATAGGGTCTTGATCTGTTTCATAGACACATATTTGGAAATGCTTACAAAGATTATTTTTTCTCATACATTAATATTCAGGGCTAACAGTATATGTTAAATAAATAAAACTTGATTTATGAAAAATATGTTGAAGTGATATTACATTGAAGTAAAAATAACATTTCTATTTGGGCATTTTTAGAGAATGCAAATTATTTTTTTTATCATATCCTTATGCCAAATTAAAAAAAAAAGAAACAAAACTGAAATCACTGAGAGTGAACTGAAGGTTTTATTGTAAGTCTGAAAAATTACAGTTTTTGATTCATAGTCAGAGTTTACAGATAAAATTGTTAAACACTTGGAACCTGCTAGTTTGAAGGCAAAAATGCAAAATATTTTCTGACAAATTCATGAAGCTTATCAGTTTGAGTCACTGAACTCAAAGCAAAGATTTCAGAGAATCACTTCAATACAGTGATGGTAATATTCCGCAGGGGATGGTTTTTATATCTTACCGAACATTTAACTTTAGTAATATCATTTTGTGCTTATACTTTTAGAATATTTCACTTTAGAGGAAATGAAAACAAAATATTTAAATCTATTACCTGTTAACTGTATTAATTTGGAAATTTTGATATGTATTAAAATGAATCATTTTCATCAAAAACTTTTGTAAAGAATATCGACCTGTAACATTTGAAGATTAGTTATTTTAAAATTAATGATTTTACACCTCTACAAAAAATAAATTTTAAAAAATTAGATACTTCACTTAATTGAATACCATCCAATCATCTATTCAGCTAACATGTATTTAATTCATCTATCTTACCATGGAAAATAAAGTCCTATTCAGAAACAAAAGACATAATTAAACTTCCAAAATGCATAATCAGTTGTTATATTTCATGAAAAGTGACTTACACTTTCTGTGCTGGAAAGGATATACCTCTTTTGTATTCTCTTAGCTTCGTTTTATCTAAGGGTCATATCCTGTAGGTTAAATTTTATGTAAAACAGAAATATGACCCTGAGCATTCAACAGTGTGTAACTATAACACTTAAAATGATAAGTGCTGGGCTTCCCTGGTGGCGCAGTGGTTGAGAGTCCACCTGCCAATGCAGGGGACACAGGTTTGTGCCCCGGTCCGGGAAGATCCCACATGCCGTGGAGCAGCTAGGCCCATGAGCCATGGCCACTGAGCCTGTGCATCCAGAGCCTGTGCTCCGCAACGGGAGAGGCCACAACAGTGAGAGGCCTGCGTACCGCAGCAAAAAAAAAAAAGTGCCTTTTTAATCTCATGAAATGAATTTTTTTTTGGTAAAGTAGAAACAAAAAGAAAGAAACAACAGGAAAAAATACCTTTAAAGATAAGTGGGAGAACAGCTTTAATCAGCTATTAAAACACTTTCATCATTTTGTATGAAGAAAGCTATTCCAAGGTTAAAGAATATTTATGGGAGGTGAGAGACTGTGAAGCAATTTTTCTCCATGTTTGTGCAAATGTTTTGTCAGTATTCTCTCAACAAAAGAAAAAAAAATATCTCCTTGCCGGTCAACATTTTAATATAACATATAAAACTTGTTAAATCATTGATTTGGTATGCTTATTACATTCAATAATTTTACTGCCCCAATACTGGTCAATAAAAATCAGGTGTTATTTTATTTTTTGTCTAAGCACATTCAATTAGTTCATATAAGGATTGGTTCTAGGACTCTCAGAATTTAAGATATGGCGTTCAAATAGATAACCTTGCCAAAAGATGATACTGGGTGAATTCTGTGATGTATGTTGATTCCATAAATAGAGGTGATTTTACTCACCTATTTTCAGATTAGTTACCAGTAGTATTAATGGATTAATTTAAACATATTCTTACTCACAAGTTCATTTGGCAGAATACAATATTATAATTGACTTTATACACAAAAGAATAAAATGATTGGTAACTGGAAATAGAGGAATAAATAAACCTTACCACTTTTTTTTCAGAAACATTGTTTCTCACAATAGCTCATGCCACTAAAGACATTAATTTGTCATTAGATTTATAATTTCTCAAATTTAAATAGAGATGATCAATCAATATTAGTTCACACATTTTTATTTTTTATTTATTATTTTTTTTTTCTGAGAATGACCTTGAAGTCTTCACCAGCTAGGTGTATTTCACCTATGTTAAATCACCAAAGTAAACAAGGTCAAAATAAATTCACTGAGGGCTTCCCTGGTGGTGCAGTGGTTAAGAATCTGCCTGCCAATGCAGGGGACATGGGTTCGTGCCCCGGTGCGGGAGTATCCCACGTGCCGCGGAGCGGCTGGGCCCATGAGCCATGGCCGCTGAGCCTGCACGTCTGGAGTCGGTGCTCTGCAGCAGGAGAGGCCACAACAGTGAGAGGCCCTTGTATCGCAAAAAAATCACACCGTAGCCTGCTACTCTTTGGGATTGATAAATAGCTTCAATTTTCTCAGTTCCATGGCAAAGAGAATGGAGCAGTTTCAGGAAGATCCATAAGAAACTGGCTGAAGTCAGATGAAAAATGATATTTCTTGTACTGTTATTGGCAAGGTTAAAGCTTTTCATAAATAAAAAGCTTAAGTTTTTTCTCAGAATTCAGTTTAGTTTCTGAGTCATATTGTCTTGGTGAATTGGACATTTGGGGAAACTTTATGAAGTGTTAACTATATTTGGAGATATCTGAAAATAAACCCTAAATTTCTTTAGAGTGACAAATATACTGCACCTTTCTGAGGTTTAGTATCTGTGCTGATGTAGTAGATATACAAAATCATGATTTTTTTGTCATGTAACAGGTTGTTGTGACTATCATACTATATGCAGAGGTATGTATGAAAATATTTAAATGGCAACGAAATTGATATAAATGCAAAATGCTCTAATTTAAAAAATAAACAAATGATTTGGATTTCAGTCTTGACAAAGAATAACTCACATTTTATTGGAGTATAATTGCTTTACAATGTTGTGTTAGTTTCTGCTGTACAACAAAGTGAATCAGCTATATGTATACATATATTATCTCCTTCTTGGACTTCCCTCTCATCCCCTGTATCCCACCCATCTAAGTCATCACAGAGCACCGAGCTGAGCTCCCTGTGTTATACCACAGGTTCCCACTAGCTATCTGTTTTACACATAGTAGTGTATTTATGTCAAACTTAATCTCCCAATTCATCACACCCTCCCCTTTCACTGTTGTGTCCACACTTCCATTCCCTACATCTGTGTTTCTATTCCTTCCTTGGAAGTAGGTTCATCTGTACTATTTTTCTAGATTCCACATATATGCATTAATATATGATATTTGTTTTTCTCTTTCCAACTTACTTCACTCCATATGACAGACTCTAGGTCCATCCACATCTCTACAAATGACCAAATTTCATTTCTTTTCATGGTTGAGTAATATTCCATTGTATATATGTACTGCAACTTCTTTATCCATTCCTCTGTCAATGGAGATTTTGGTTGTTTCCATGACCTGGCTATTTTAAATCATGCTGCAATGAACATTGGTGTGAATGTGTCTTTTTGAATTATGGTTTTCTCCAGATATATGCCCAGGAGTGGGATTGCTGTGTCATATGATAACTAGTTTTTTAGATTTTTAAGGAACCTCCACACTGTTCTCCATGGTGGCTGTATCAATTTACATTCCCACCAGCAGTGCAAGAGGGTCCTCTTTTCTCCACAACCTCTCCAGCATTTACTGTTTGTAGATTGTTTGATGATGGCCATTCTGACTGGTGTGAAGTGATACCTCATTGTAGTTTTGATTTGCATTTCTCTAATAATCAGTGATGTTGAGCATCTTTTCATGTGCCTCTTGCCTATCTGTATGTCTTCTTTGGGGATATGTCTATTTATGTCTTCTGCTCATTTTTGGATTAGGTTGTTGGTTTTTTTTGTTTTTTTTTTTTTTTGATATTGAGCTGCATGAGCTGTTTTCATATTTTGGAGATTAACCCTTTGCCCATTGCTTCATTTGCAAATATTTTCTACCTTTCTGAGGGTTGTCTTTTTGTCTTGTCCATAAAAACAAAAATAAACAAATGGGACTTAATTAAACTTAAAAGCTTTTGAAAAGCTAAGGAAACAACTCAGTTTACATAAGCAACCCATTTATTAGAGCTTAAGGTCCTCCTATACAAAGTTACAGGTTTGAATAAGTTTTTTGCAAGGTTCTTACAAGAACATTTCTCTAAAATGTGTTTGAAGGAAAAAACAGATTTACTGTGGGAGTTTCAGGATGTTTCCACAAGGAGGGTGGTTTTCCTCTCCAGCTTGTATGGTACGTAGCTCATGAAAGTTTGAGAAAGGACATCAACTCACATAAACCAGTCAAAGAATGTCCTTTTCTTCACATTTTACTCTATCCAGGACAACAGTCAGTGCTTATCCACTTCTCTGCTGATGAGGTGAATTTCCATTCATGAGTATAAATACCTCTGAAACTTCACTTTCTCAACACTAGCCAAGGTCTACAGTTCAAAGGATAATGTTTTCTTCCTCTTTTATGGTGTACTCAGGAGCAGAAACATTGGGCCATGATGATAACACACCCAATCACAACTTCCTTAACTTAGCAGCCATTTATAACAGCCAATTTCATTCTGTAATAAAAGAATGAAGAATAAAGATGGATAACTCTTGAACTGAGAGAATTGCCATAGAAATGTGGCAGCACATTATATGTATCCTTCTCTTATTGGATGTTTAGAGCCTTGTTGTAGCATATTATAGAAATTTTAAAAAAATAATTATTTTTCACTTTATTCAGAAATATAAAGAACACTCATATTGTTAGTGTTGAAAAAGACTCTGCCCAAGGGAAAGATTCCTGAAATCCTCTGGCAGAGTGAGTCAAAAAAATAAATAATTCATTTATACTTGTGTATTTTTGTTAAACCAATTGATGAGATTTTTGAACATTTAATTTTGATTTTTTTGTTCCCATTTCTATATCACTTTTTACTGCATAAAGAATAACTTCAATGACTTTGAAAACTTTTAAAAAATGTGCTGTGCTTTAGATTTCTTTGTGACATTTCAAAATATCTAAAAAAATAAAATTAGGTTTGAGTTGCTATTTAATATTCATAGCAAATCCAGGTTTTTAATTAATTTACTTATTTTTAACACTATTTTTAATATATAATTTTAGATTTGGAAGATTATGCTGGCTACCTAGTATTAGTAATAAATACTTGCTATTTTTTAATCATCAATCATAGCCATCATTTACTAATATTATTATTTTTTTAATGTTTGAAGGAATGTTACTTAAACTTGATATGGTTAATTAAGTGTATACAGACTGGTTTTCAAAATTATGTGATCTTTGATATCATTCCCTGTAAATAAAATTTCAGATCAAACAGACATTCCAATAACATAATGCTTCTAGATCATCTACTGTGAATTAGGACTGGTGCTCGACGTTTTCACATGCTAATTAGTATTCAGAGAGGTTAATCTGGAGATTCATGCCTTTGCCATGCTGGCTCTGATTAGGTGTACAGCCTTTAATTAGGAGCACAGTATCACACTAACAAGTTTCATCCTGTCACTGAAACTGCAAGGGAAACCTGGAGATTTGAGTCGGAGATTATTTCTTAATATTGGATATTGAACAATTGAATGGAGGACCAGACACAGGAGATTGAAGTCAGTGATTACTTCTTAATATTAGATACTGAACAATTGATGAAAGGACCAGACACAGGAAAATAGAAATTTTCATTAAAATGGAAATTAATTGTACTATATTTGATTATTAATCTGATATAGTGCTAATTATTTACTTAAATCCATCATAGTTTGAAAGTTGTATTTTTATTTAATCTTATAATGATGCTTAGAGTACATTACAGACTGCAGCTTTTATACCTGTACTCCCCATCACATAAAATATATCTGTACCAAAATGTTATGTTGCCTTAGACGATAAATTTACCTAAATATTATTTTTTAATTTATAAGCATTTACTTTTGCATTTTAACTTAAAATTCTCAAATTGAAATTTGCAATCATATACTTCTCCTAAAAATAAAAAACTATAAGGAAAATAATTGAATTTGAAGATGATTATTTCTTTAACGACTGTTTTCCTTTAATAATCTCATGGTACCAAATTTTTATTTAAGTCATATTTCAGAGAATACCAAAGAAATACTGTTGTTCTTATTAGTGAGGTTTTATTTTCCTATTTTAATTAGATTGTAATTATGCTTTTTCCTCCAGATCCCTCTCCAGTGACCAGGAAAAATACTTAACGACTGTTTACTATTTAGCAAGAATAAAGACTGAGTGTTTTGTGGAGGAACAAAACTATGATCTTTCTTTTTGTGTTTTTCATTCATCTGTTCCTTTGTTTGCTTTTTCTAATGGATATTTAGATCTGGTACTAATTTTTTACCTTCACCACTAAAATGAGCACCCATTTCCTAAATTTCTTCTGCAAAAACATAAACTCACTGTTTTCTTATATTTTTAAGATGAAATATATTACCAAAAAGACAAAGCTGAATTTCAAAATGTTCAATCAAATGTATGAGTTCTTGCTCTGGCTAAGAAACATACTTTCTTAGAGGTAGATTTTTCTTGAATATGATTTGCCTGTGGAATAACCACAAAGCATTTTTTAAAATTTCACTAACAGCTAATATTTCAAAAATTTCTCCCATTTGTAAACAAAATTATTATATCTAGAAAGTGATGCAAAATATGGAATACAAGTTAGAACTTGGTTAGCAAGACACTCTGGTTCTGATACTCTTACCACAAGGAGCCCAGTTATCAAGTGGGTTTACTGAAAGTTTCAATTAACTAAAGAGTATCAGGGGTTATGGACACAAAGGGAACTAATCAAATCCCCTGATTCATCTATTCCACCCCAGCAACTGTATGGCTGAGGAGTGCTTTTTAGTAATTATTCCACACCTACTGCTGCCCACGGGGCTTTATGAACCATGTTATTGACCTAGTTCACTGAAAGAGGGCCAAGCCTGGTTTGCAAATTGGTCTTGAGGGCGGATAAATGGAGCTGTAGATCTCACTTCAATATTTCTCATGATTTCCACAGATGTCTTGTAACTTCTATCACTATCACCAGAGATCTCTCACCTGTTTACATGGCATGCCTTTCTCCTCTTGTTTGTGAGTATGTTTGGGTGGAGAGTGAGGGTGGGGGTGTCTCGTTCCTGGGTTATAACTAGTATGTGTTGCAACCATAGCCTCTTTTCCATAAGTACATGTGATCAAGAACCCACTTTCTTATATAATCAATATCTAGATTGTATCAGGAAATTCCCTTCACCCTCCCATCCCACACTCCGTAAATGTAAACCATCTCTTCTCTTTTCCCAGATGCTAAGGTCTTTTTTGACAGTAAGTCTGCATGAGGGCATTTGACATTCCTAGAAAAAGGTCCCCTGTGAGTGACACATATTAATGTGCTTGGGAGAGGAGGTCCCATAAAACCACACCTGTCTCTCCATCTGTAGAACACCTGTCCTCTGTGCCTAAAAGGAAAATTACAGAGATGCAATACAATTCTGTAATGAAAGAAATCCAAAGCTATTAAACCAGAGGTCTGTATCCAAATCATTTAGACAATGAAAACTTCTTTCTGTTTCTAGAATATCACATTTTAATAATCTTACTACTAGAATTTCCTATTGCTTAGTAGGTGATTTAATTGGAAACAAAGCACATTAAGATTAAAGATTCTTATTTTTAGAATGCTTCTTTGGCTACATTCTGATGTTTTGAGATAAATTAGTATTTTCACTTCTCGAAGTCTTGGGACTTATGAAGAAAATAATGGAATCATTTTCAGGCCTATTCTCTGTAAAGATAAAAATGTATGAATTGAAAATTGTTTTAGGCTTCCCTGGTGGTGCAGTGGTTAAAATTCTGCCTTGCAATGCAGGGGACATGGGTTCAGTCCTGGTACGGGAAGATCCAATATGCCGTGGAGCAACTAAGCCCGTGCACCACAACTAATGAGCCTGCACTCTAGAGCCCACGAGCCACAACTACTGAGCCCGTGTGCCACAACTACTGAAGCCCACATACCTAGAGCCCATGCTCCACAACAAGAGAAGCCACTGCAATGAGAAGCCTGTGCACTGCAATGAGGAGTGGCCCTGCTCTCTGCAACCAGAGAAAAGCCTGCACTCAGCAACGAAGACCCAATTCAGCCAAAAATAAAATAAATAAAATAAATAAATTTAAAAGAAAAGAAAATTGTTTCGATGTGTAAAATAAATAATGTGTGCATGAAATTCATTATTTTTTTAACTTAAACAATTAATTAAAATATAGAGAATTACTATTTTTATATAACATAAAATATCTAAAATGAAGGTAATGTCAAATATGAAATCATGCTAGATGAAACAAGAAGAGTCACAGAGTAGTTCTGAAGTAGTTTTATAATAGTTAAGTTCAAACTTTTTATTTTAGAATTATTGATACTGGAGGAAAAAAAGTTAAATAACTTGTCTTAATAACAAACTGATTATCTGAACCACCAAATCTAGAACCGGTATTCTGAAATACTTCTAACATCAGTTTTAATCAGAAGTATACTATACGTTCTAAATCCCCAGAAAAAAACAAAAATGTAGAATTGTATCTAAAAATAACAGTTTAGTAAAACTATTATAACTGATTTGTGGTCCAGATATATCTCTGAATTTTAAAAAAATTATTTAGAGTTTTCAGACAGCATTCAGCATCAGGAAGTGACCCAGATGAGAAAAAAACATTGTTCAGCAGACTCTCTGTGTTTTACATGAACATTATTGGTAGAGTATTTAATTCATAAAATAAAATAGGGTCAGAAGTCAAATCTCCCCATCTTCATCACAATCTTTTTCACACTAAATCACTTCAGGTACTTTTTTTTTTTCTCTTTTGGGAAATATTTATATGAAAGATATTTAATAATATACATTAGTAGAAAGGAGGACCTCTATTGCCAAAAGGTGATTCAGAAAAAAATTGAGTAGAGCAAAAATTAATCAAAAATTAGCAAGTGGTTAGTATAGAAATGACTCTGAAGAGAAACACAAATAAACTAAGATCAGAAGAAGCAGAAGCAATCAGAATATACATCTTTGGCTGCTCCTGTAAATTCCCACCTGTCTTCCATATCATGTCCCTTCTCAATATCAAAATACAACTGTTGACTGAGAATACTAAACCTCCATTCCCCTCCTCATCTTATTATTATTATTATTTAATTCTTAATCTCCTGGTCTGCTTCTGTGTTGCGAAAAGAAGATGTACAAGGTAAAACAAGAAGTGAGTAAACCTTCTGCTGTTTCTTCTCATTCTTGATCTTTAGCTTCAGCTGTTTTCACACTCTAGATGCCAGTAAAATGAACCAAAGCATAAGAAAAAGGGAGCATATTATCATCTATGGGGATATACAAGGAAAGGAAGAGAATAAACTCCATTACATTCTGTATTTCTCTAACCCCCTCCCTCTACACACCACAGACTTAAAATGTGACCAATTCTAGTTACTGCTCTAAGGCTTCATGATGCTCATATGTCTTGTCTAGTTAATTTAAAAAAAATAAAATAAAATAAGCTGTGGAGAAAAACAAGTTATTAAAACTCAGCTTTACTAATGGGAACTGATTGGAGGGTGACAATGCCTAGTTGGGAAATGGATGTCCAGAGCTAACTGAAAAGCATGACGAGTATGTACTACTTTTTCCTGCTTCAAAAGATGTGAGGTCACACAGGACAAAAGGAACAGTCAGGTCTAATTATAGCTTCCTGCTTTGGACTGGTTGTGAAGAAAATTCGTGAAGAAGTGTGGCAATGCAGAACCCCTTTTGGAGAAGGGTTTCTCCTATAATAGAAAATTGATACCAAAAGAACTGAGGTACTCCAGAATATATCATAATCTATTTATTTATTCTGATTTGATGGTCTTTTACATTATTTCCATTTTTTTATAAAGAAACATCCTAAAATAAATATATTCTATATTATGTTCATGAATGTATGTGGTAAAAGTTCTCTAAGATGCATACTTTAAAAGGAATTTCTACATTTTTGGATATAAGCATCTATGAATTTTCATAAAGTATCAAGTTGTCTCCAAAACTGATGTATCAATTTATATACCCATGATCACTGTAAGAGAATTCTTTCTCCAAAACTTACCAATATTTTTAACGTCTAACTTTAACTATTCTGATGGATAGGGAATAGTGACCTATAGTTTTAACTTAAATTTCTGTAAAATACTAATGATTCATCATCTCCTATGTGTTTTCTACTGTGGCTTACATATCTATTCTCTTTGAATATTTTCCTACAATTCACATTTTTCATTTTGTATATATATATATATATATATTTCAGTGTTAGTTGCAAGAGAAAAATCATTTTCCTGCTTCTGGCTTGCCTTTTTATCTTGTCTTTAGTGGCTTTTGACATATGTAGTATTTAAAAATTTAATGTGTGACATTAAATATGTCAGTGTTTTCTTGCAGTTCCATTTTTGTGTGTATGAATCTTTATTTTAGAATATCTTCTCTTCCTGAAAATTATAGAAATATTATCATTTATTTTATTCTACCTCATTTAGAATGGGCTTTTAATTCTTTAATAGGTCTGAAACTTATATTGTACATGGTGAAATTCAGTCATCTAATTTAATATTCTGCTGTGTAACCAATAATGATCCACCATTTCCTGACTTATACTTCATAATAAATCAAGTATTTTCTACATTAACTTCTGGATAATTTTTATTCCTTTGTTTTAACTCTGCACAAATATCACATCATCTTTGTTCATGCCACTTTACAGAGATGTTGTTCAGCTGGAAATGGTAGACCAGAGGGTTTTGAGCTAATTATTGAAATATTATATATATATATATATATATATATATATATACATATATATATATATATATATATATTAGTACAACTTGATTTAAGATATTGGGGAGCCTTCAAGATAGGAAGGTTTGTTAGATAAATATCCTAGAAGGCAGGAAAGCAATGAAAGTCAAGCCTGTCATTGTGTGCAGTATTTCCATTTGAGATGATATCCATTGCTTAAAGCAGTGATTGAGAAGCTGAGAACTTGGGCAGTGCTTTCAAAGAATTACAGGTTGGGAGGCTAATATTTAAGTTAAGTTCCCACCAAAAAGAAAGATATTTGATAAATATCCCAACATTAATTAGGGTCCTAAGTGTCTGTATCTAGAGTAAGGGCAAATGAGAAACAGTCCATTCTTCATAACAACTGAAGCCTAGGTTTAAATTACCCCAATAATTTATTATTTCTGTGGGGATGGTAGGTACCAAGCATAGGTACATACGAAAAGTAAAAGTACATACATCTTCTCTGGTGAGAAGTAATATCACCCAGAGCTTCAAAATATCTTTACAGTATTTCATAACAAAATATGAGATGAGACACTTGCCTGGAAAAAAAAGAAAAAAAATTTGAAATACTCCCAAAGAAAATCTTGATAGGGACTTCCCTGGTGGTGTAGTGGTTAAGAATCCACCTGTGAATGCAGGGGACACGGTTCGAGCCCTGGTCCAGGAAGATCCCACATGCTGTGGAGCAACTAAGCCCGTGCGCACGACTACTGTGCCTGAGCTCTAGACCTCGTGAACCACAACTACTGAACCCACGTGCTGCAACTACAGAAGCCCATATGACTACAGCCCATGTCCCACAACAAGAGAAGCCTGCACACTGCAATGAAGGGTAGCCCCCGCTCACCACAACTAGAGAAAACCCGAGCATAGCAGCAAACACCAAACACAGACAAAAATAAATAAACAAATTTATTTTAAAAAATAAATAAAAAGTAAATCTAGATAATGTCAACAGGCATATATATATATATATATATATATATATATATAATAAATACATATATACACATATATATATTTTAAAGCATGAAAGAATGATTAAGAGACTTACAAAATGGTGAGTTTGGGGGAGAAAATTTGAACATATATTTTTAAAAATTATAGGGCTGAGCAATGCAAAGACTGAAATTTAGAATGCAAAAATTAGACATAGGAGCAGATTGTCTAAGCAGAAATTAATTTAATGGGAATTGGGATATAGGTTAAAACAATATATTCAATCTAATACATTGATCAAAAAAGGAAAGAAAATAAAGTAAAAAAAACAAGACAGGGAAATAGTGAAAAACAATTTACATATTTTTGTAGTTTCATAAAAAGAGAAAGAGAAAATGAGATAAAAGAAATATTGGAAGAAATAATGGCTTAGAAATTTCAAGATTTTTCAAAAATATCAACTGTATAAATACAAAAACAAAAATACCACTAGACATAGCTCAGAAAAACTAAAACAAAATGACAACCTTAACAACAGATAAAGACACATTATCTTTAACTGTTTTATCATATACAATGAAAGCCCAAAAATAATAAAATGATAGATTGAAAGTGCTTTTAATCTAAAATTATATTTATTAACCCAAGAAAATACATTCTTAGTAAATAAATAAATAAAATGAACGAAATAAAAAAACCTGACAAACCTGTTGTCCTAGGCAACACAGACTAAAGGAAGTAATAAAAGGTATTGTTTCTATAAACTAAACTTATTACATTTTAATCATATATTGAAATATGATATTTTATAAAATAATAGTTATTCAATATTTCTAACTGCTTTCTAATTGTTAATGATGTTACACTGTATAATTTACCTTCATGATATTGTTTTATATTCCAAAGTAAAAATATTCATTTTTCAGTTAATAGTTGGGTTTATTGATATATGTAATATAGTTGTGTGTTTCCCATATTTTTCTTTTCTAACTGATGACATTTTCCTGGCTTCATTTTTTTCCCTAAAATTTTCTAATATTTATTAGAGTAAATGTGAGAAAACAAATATGTCTCTTTGTGTTTGAAAATGTCTTTATTTTATCCAATACCTTAAAAATAATTTGGTTCTACAAAATTCCAAGAAACAATTTTTCTACATATTGAAAACAATATTCAGCTTACTTATAATGTCTACTGTCTCTGACAAGAGATTGACTGTCAGTCAAATATGGTTCTTATCTTTCATTATCATTGGTATTTTTGACGATTTTTCTTCATTTCTAATATTTTATATTTTAACTACTACAACAATTTCACAAGTTTAGATATTTGAAAAGACTCACAAGAATTCATAGAGCAGATAAATCTAAGGTTTCTATTTAAAGGCAAAGGATAAGGTAAAACAAGAGAAAGAGAGTGCAGGAAATCATTAGAGGTCTTAGAAACATCCAGATGCAAGCTCACCAGGGTCCTTAATGACGTATGGACAAACTTCTCCAATTTGAATCACCAAAATCTGTGCAATGAATCTTGGCTTCAGGAAAACACAAGGCAGAAGTTCCAGTGGAGTCCTTTACATCCCTTTGCTCAAGTCATGCCATCTGACCAATTATGCTATGCCAGTGAAATCATCAGTAAACAAACTGGCCTTGGGAATTGCCAGGGGGGTTCAGCCTTAAAAAAGCAGGTCATAAACCCCACTGCTCTTGTATTAGCCAAGAGCCTAAGAAATCCCGAGGTCCCCAAACACAAGAATAGAGCATTCCCAATCCAGTTGTAAAATAACTCCATCCCATACAAATATCATATTTTGGATATGAATTTATTTTTCTTTATTAAGCTCAGTTCTCATAATATACATCTTATCTGAGGACTCACGTCTTTATTTTTCTTAAACTTTGCACTTTATGTAATTAATTTTTATAGGCAGTAAACAAACATATACTATACCTACTCAGGTTAAGTAAAAACATGGATGATTAAGTGGGCAGATATATCACATTTTTTGGTTGTTTTTGTCCTATATACTTTTTTCATCCCTATGACTTGAGTTACTTGTTTGTTAGACCTTTTAATTAACACAATGTGTCTTTTTGTACTTTTAATTTTTTTAGCTCTCAGTGTTTCAAACTGAATATTTTCCAGTTCACTAATGTTGTCTCTCCCCTGTTCAATATGTATTTGAATTAATCTAATGTGTCCTTAATTTTAATTTTTGAATTTATATTTTTATAATTTCAATTGATTTTTATTTCATTTCTCTAGTTAAATTTTCTACCTTCTCATCTATTTTCATGGGTATATCAGTCACATTATTTTAGAAGCCATGTTTAAAAATGCAAATAATGCCATTGTTTCTCCATACCTGTCTTTATGTGTATCTATCTCTTTTTATAATATTCTCTTGGTCTTCTTTCTTGGTATACTTGATAACATTTTGTTGGATCCTGTACATTATGTAAGAAACATTGCAGAACGTCTGGGTGATTCTATCTTCTTCCAGAAAAAAAATCATTTTGCTCTGGAAAGTAGATAGAATGGCACAAATCAAAATAACCAATCAGATGAGCTGTCCCACTTCTGGACTACATTGTTAGCAAGACCTTGTTTGCTTCCACTTCTGAGGAATAGCAATTTAGGGGATTCCAATTTTCCACAGAAATCATTCACCAGGACCCTTTTTCACTGGCGTACAGAACTATGTTTGTTTTTGTTTTTTGTTTTTGACCTCTCAGAGCCATAAGCCAGCTGAAAATTATCTCTCTTTACAAGAATTGTTCTACTTAACTTCTTAAACTCTTTCCCTGGGCAGTTTATGTATTCAGAAAATGCTTAGAGGGAACATACACTGAGTAGACATCTGCTTCCAGTGGGATATTTTAGTAACAGAGGTCAAATTCAGACTTCTCACCAAAGCAAAATACAAAGTAAACGTATAAATGAGAAAATTATTTTCAGACATTAAACAACAGGCAGTGTGGACAGTGATTCCTGAAAGAAAGACAATAAATGGAGTAAGCCCCACAACTGTCCCAGCTTCTGACTTGCTGAGTTTTCAAGTTGCAAAATGGGGGAGGGGAGTAGCCAGGAGTTTGGGAGGACCAATAATCTAGAGAAAGACTGTTGAACTACTGGAGTTGAGAGAGTTTATTGTCTTGGGGAACCTAAGGGGGGTAGAATTATCAAGGCAGAATACCAGGAGGAGAAAGCTGAACAGGGACAAAATTACAGATGTCTGCAGAAGGTTCTGACGTCTTGATCTGCGTATTGATTAGCCCATATGTGTGAAGAAACTATTTAGAGGCCAGGGCAAGGTTGGAACTTTCATGAAAGAACTCCATGAAAGGGGCAGAGGGAATAATCTCTATACAGAGCTGAATGGTTTTTTTCTTCACCACACAGAGTAAATTAATTAAGGTACAACTAACTTAACACAATGTCCAGTGTACATGTGTGTATAAAAGAGAGAGTATCAATTCTTCCCAGTAGCTAATAGAGAATTAGGTGTGGGCAAGCAAACTTGTTTAAGCAGAATCTTAGAGACAAAATAGTATTTTTAGGAAGGTGAAAGAAGGTGTGCAGGAGGTTTAGGTAAACATTCCAGGCAGAGGTCAAGGATCTGGAGATGTTTTCAAAGAACTTTAAGTGTTAAGTATGATTGCCTCAAAGTGTCAGAATAAGGATAAGGCAAAAGAGGAAACTTGAGGGGCAGACCTTGGAAAACATAGAATAAATGTTTAAGAAGGATAATTTTAGCCTATAGTTTAAATGGCAGTGGTGGATATGGAAATATGCTTCAGAGAAATTAACCAGATAAGATATATTGCAGAAAGACCCCTCACAATCCTGTGGATAATAATGAAATGAGATAGAAATCTTTAGAAGTCAGTTAAAAAGCTGTTGTTATATTCCTTCAAAAGACAGAGGGGGCTGGAACCAAGACAGTGAGCCTGGATAAGACATAAGTTTCAGTGGTGATATTAATGGAACTGGGTCACTGTTAAATACAATGTAAGGTGCAAAGTGTTTTCTAATTGGTTGATGTGAAATAATTCAAGTACTTCGTTATAATATTGATACTAAATGAGAACCAGATTAGAGATAGGGAAATAAGAGCTGACTTTGGGTATGTTGAGTTTGAGTTGTGGGATATCTAGATAAAAATGTCAGTTGGATAGTTGGTTTGAAATTCCAGAAGTCAGTACTGAAGTCTGTACTAGTGATATTGTTTCTCCGAATACATAATCATGTATGATCAATAAAACTATTCCAAATATTTAAATATTACTTCAAATGTTGATAAATATATTTCAGACAAGCACTTAGCAATATCAAATAAAAATGTATAATATACATCAACATATTCTGGCAATATTATTAACATGAGTGTGGTATAAATTAAATAGATAAAAGGCCACATTTTAAACACTTTGTGTGGTATACTCCTATGTACCTCACACATACGCAATTCCATAAATCATGAATAAAGACAACATTCAACAAAAAGGTCTTTGATATATTAATAATAGTTATAAAAATAGGAAAAAAAGGGCTTCCCTGGTGGTGCAGTGGTTGGGAGTCCGCCTGCCAATGCAGGGGACATGGGTTCGTGCCCCAGTCCAGGAGGATCCCATGTGCCACAGAGCGGCTAGGCCTGTGAGCCATGGCCGCTGAGCCTGCGCGTCCGGAGCCTGTGCTCCACAGCGGGAGAGGCCACAACAGTGAGAGGCCCGCATACCGCAAAAAAAAAAAAAAAAAAAAAAAAAAAAAAAGGAAAAAAAAATTAAAAATTGACTAGAAATTGTAGCAATTGACATTTCAAATTGGTTTCATCTAGTCTACTAATTAAATAAATAATTAGTCTCCTTCAAAATATTAAGAATCACAGAGCAAAGTGTAAATAGTTCACATGCCTCCTGAAATAGACAAAGTGTTGAGGAACTGTCTTCTGCATCTTAATTGGGCAAATAAATAACAACCCTGCCTAGATTATAGCAACCATTGTTGTACAAATGATCAGGGACTAAAATAATTCCAGTAAATCAGCAGTAGTAAGTAAAAACAGATAATACATTATCACAAAGAGAGTTTGATGTGACACCACTTTTATAATCAGATTTAGATGACATTCTTCATTAGATAACAGCAAGTTATTACTGTCTATAAAGGAGTTTAAAAAGAAATAAAATAACTTTGAAATATTCACCAACCAAAATTTTTAAACAAATGATAAAAATAAATGAAATGAAAATCCCTTCCTTTATCCATCTCCACCTTCTCATTATTTTCATCAATAATATTCGTTTATCCCCTCAAATATCTGTTTCTCAGAGAGAGCTTCCCTGACATGCTAATTTAACATAAGTCCCAATCATAACTATTTTTATAGAAAAATAGTTTTTTTCCTTATTTTATGGAAAATAATTCTATTGGTTTAATACATCAGTGGAAACAAATAAATGGGAAAACGGTAACACTGTACAGAAGAGTATGGGGTTAGTTAAATTAATATTTAATTTACCTTTTTCCAAATAAAGTAACTTTTACCAAAAAAGATAACGAGGATAAATGACATAATAAAGAGTGATAACTTTTTATTTTTACTTTTAAAATGTAATATAATAAAATATTACATGTAAAATACTTAACAAGAGTATAATAATAATTGCATACCTCAGTAGTTTATACCTGAGGATGGAGAACCCTAATGCAGTGATATTTTTCCATGGTAACTGAAGGCCTTAATATATTTGACCAATATTACTAAGCAATTATTATATTAGCTAATGTTTATTGAACACTTGCTACTTGGCAGACACTATCTTTAATGCTATACATGAATTATTTCATTTAAACCTGAACCAACCTTATGAGATAGATACAAGTATTAACCCCATTTTCAAGATAAAGAGAGTGAGAGTGTAGTTACTTGCCCAAAAGCATTTTAATATAAATGAACAGCAATTCTATTCCTCATAATTAAATGATATTAATGTTTCCTTTCCTATCAATGTTTGGGTTTGTTTGAGTCATATGTTTATTTTTATATTCTTATTATTTCATGATACTATTATTATGAGACATAATATTAAACTATCATGTTCTATTAAGTTTCATTGAAATAATGATTTTTAATTGTGTTAGTTTTCTAACTCTGCATGGAAAATTACCACACATTTAGCAGCTTCAAACAATACCTATTTATTAACTCACAGTTTTATAGTTCTGAAGTCTGGGCAGATGCAACTGAGTTGGCTGCTGAGGTTTTCACAAGACAAATCCAAGTATTTTTCAGGCCGGGCTCTAAACTGGGCTATAATGGGAGAATCTACCTACAAGATCATTCTGGCTGTTGTGGAGAAATCACTAAGCCAGAAGGTCACAACAGACCTTTTTCTTGCTTTGCATCTCTCTAATTTCCCCTCGGTGACCAGTCAAGAAAACTCTCTGCTTTAAAGGATTCATGTGATTAAACCAGGCCCATCTACATAATCTACCATTTAATTAACTCAATATGAACTGATTTGTAACCTTAAAATAGGCACAACATTTATTTTGCCATATAACCTAATATAATCACAGGCCTGATATCACATCTTATTCAGAGCCCTGGGGGTTAGGGCAGGGAATCTTGTCCAGGGGTCATTTTAGAATTCTGCGTACCACACTAATATATCTGTACTTGTCCACTCTCTTAATACATCATCATTTAAGGATTATTTTATTATTGAACATTTATTCACTGTCCCAATGTACAATGTCATTAATAAGTGTGATTAAAAACTATGTAGCTATTTTATGTCTACTATTATTACTTTGATATAAAGTGTAGAAAGGAAATTACTTGATCAAAAAGTACAAGCATTAAAGGATCATGATATATGTTACTTAATCACTTCCTTTATAATATAGTGGGGAAAAATCACTTTCAAAAAACTGTTTTCTGGTCAACTCTTCGTTTCACCCATTATATAAATTATATAATATGTATCATTTATATATGTAAAAAATAAAAAAATACTGTTCACTTTAATAGTAAGGGTAAATGTATAGGTGTAATAGACACATTAGTAGGAGAAAAGACACTTCAGCCAAAATGACAGGGATTGAATCTCAGTTCCACTGCAAATTATCTCTAATTTTATATCAAGCTACTTAGCCTCTCTGTACTTTAGGTTCTTTGACTGTTAAAAGTAGATAATGATATATGAACTAACTCATAGGGTGGTTGAAATAAATAAACGTATGGAAAATGAGTAGAATACCTAGAACTGGGTCCAGTTAATAGGTGATTAAATAGTCACATATATTTTTTCTCTTGTGAAACATCAATTCAAGTTCAATTTTGCATTTTACACTAACTTAAAGTTGAAATTTTAATCCATTTTGACTTCTAAAATATTTACATAAATATAAACTCATTATTATATATTTTTAAATGTCCAGAGTTGCAATTTTAACTAAATATATAAATATTCGTGCATTATTTTTTCACAAATACTTTAATAAAGAATAGTAAAATCATGAAAAAAAGTAGTATATATTTCAATTAGTTGATTCACTTGGGCTTTTCAGTTTTATAATGATATAATTTTACATAAAGATAAATATATTTGTGCCTTTCTAATTGTTATCTACATGTTTGTTGTCTGTTTTGCCCTCTTCCTTAATAATTGATTGAATTGCCTCATGTATTTTCAGTGTTTCTATTTTCATTCTTCAAGTTTAGTTCTTCACACTTTTTCTCTGAATAATGGGGGAAGGTTTTACATTAGCTTTATTTCATTAATTTACTTTTACTGCAATATCTACTCTGCTACTTACAGCTTTCATTGTTTTAAAATATTGTGTTGTCCTATGACTTCTTTTTCAGATTTATAATCTATTCATGATTACTTTATTCTGTTATAAATTTAACATAAATTTTAATATTATTGGAAAATAACCCACAGAATATGTCTTGGGACTTATTAAAGCATAGGTTCTTCTGTTTTGACACAGAAAGAATCCAGTGAGAGGCAAAATGACGGGTAAGGAAAGAGTTAATTAGTAGAGAGATATAAGTTTGTGAGAGATACAAGCAGGCAGGCAAGGGACTGCTGCCCTGAGAACTTAGTGGGCTACAGTTTTACAATCAAAGAAAAATGAGGAGGGTAAGAAGACCACCTTCTTCCTCATTCTTGTATAGATGTCAAACTTCCTTCATCCGCTGCTCCTCCTAGTTAGGCAGGGGAGTTTTCTTGTACCTAAATGGTCAAACTGGGACTGTAATGGCACTTTGGAAATAGTTTAGTAACAAATACTAAAATATGGTAAATCATTTCAGGTTTCAGTATAATGGCGCCTTTCTCTATATTTTTGTTTTTAGTGCAGGGAGAGCAGCATATCCTAAGAATCATTAACTTACTGTCCTCACTGGGCAGGATGTGAGTCTTTTTCCACCATTGTTTTATTGTTTGGGTGCATGCCCCATGCTTCTGTTGCATGATTTTGTTGCTAAGCAAGCCTGCTTGGTTTAGTTGTTAAGCCTGTTTTCTTGAATGATCATTAAATTACAGGTCTCTCATATTTTTTTCTCTACTTATAATCCCTTAGTGGAATTAGCTATTTAACCACCTGTTTTGTCCCTTTTTTTTGTCCCTATCAGAAAGACATTTTAGATATTTTGGAATCTGTATTCTGTTTCTTAAGAAAATATATTTTATAGGATATGTTAGAGTAATTAAGTTTGATCTATTTCTTGAAATACAGTTTCTGTTAAGATCTGGTATTTTCTCTGAGTTCATTTTTAGAGATTGATGCCTAGGCTAGCTCAGGATACAGAGATCCTTGCCTGAATCTTTTGATTCTGGATAAACTTCAAAGATACTTTTAAAAAAAAATTTCCTATGAATTTCAATACATCCCTCAAAGATCTAGCAGCCCATGGTAGATGGATGATGCTGGAAGCAGTTCCCAGCATTGAGTAACACAGATTAGGTATCATAGATGGAAAACTTTGTATGAGGTGGAACCAGGAGGTTTTCAATATAGTGGCCACACTCATGGTTTTCTAAGAAAAAATGAGCCAAGTGTAAATTTAGAGGAAGCCTCCTAGGACAAAATCTCCATATAATGCTGGGTTGCCAGATAAAACACAGGAATTCTAATTAAACTCAAATTCAGGTAAACAGCAAACATTTCAGTATTAGTATGTCCCTCAGATTACGTGGGGCATACATATACTAAAAACATTAATTGTTACTTATCTGAAATTCAAATTAATTGGACATCCTGTATTTTTGTTTGCTGAATCTAGCAATCCTAAATACTGTGATTTGAAGGACTGATAGCATTTAGTTGCACATTGGGTAACCCATTTACACCTCACATTCATTATTCTGGCTTGTGCTAAGTAAGGGGTCTTGGTAAGAATTAATTCAAAGGCACTGCCCCCTCACTCCTCTGCTGAACTGGCTCCTACTTAGACATTGGCTCATACACACTTTTTTAAATAAGAAAATACATAAACATTTTCTGATTTTTGAACGTCATTCTTTCCTACATTGAAATGGTCATTCTTCATTTTGAAAATTACTGGTAATTTTCATGGCAGTCTGGTGGGGAATTGGGGAAAAAACAGTCTCAGACACTTTCAATACCATTTTACAAATATGTCTTTAAAGTTCCTCAGACTTCATCACTAATTCACCCTGACAACTTACCACACCCCTGGACCAGTAAACCAGATTGATTAATGTTTCCAAGTGATTTCAACTGAGATATAATATTGAATGTGCAATACAAATATATATATATATATATATATATATATATATATATATATATATATGAATAATAGTATGTCAATGCATTTCTTTTAAAACACATGATATCTGGGTATACTACATATTTCATCACGTACTTGGAATTCAGTTTAAAAGCATAAAGGACACATTGAAGATATATTTTTTCCCCATAGCAGAAGTGCTCCATTCCAGAAATACACAGTTGAGCAAAAGTCTAAAACAGTGAATATCCACGAGCACCCACTGGCTTTCTTTGGTATCCGCAGTGAAGACACGAGAACAATTTACAAGCAGCAGCACTGAAGCAATACAGCCAAACTACCGGATGACATCAGGGAGCTTTTCCCCATGAAATTGGGGGCAAGAGGCCATGCTTTGCTTGGTGTGGCTGTTTCATTTCTGTATATATTTACTCTTTTGTTTTACACATGTTCTGTGCAGACGCCAGAAGTTTGCTCAGGTAAGTGCGAGGTGGGACTTGATCCTTTCTCAGGTTGCTGCTACTTCTAAACGGCTCCCTTGGGGAATTGGTTATGCCAGTTTGGGTATCCAGACTTAGTTAATAATGTCCTAAAATGGAAAATAAAAAGTCATAACCCTACTTAAATCCAAAAAAGAAAAACAAAAAATCTTCTTTGTGTTAAGTCTTTCATGATGTACAGAGACATAAGGAACTGAGGAAATGTGTCATTATTTCAGAGAACTTGGATCTCTTCATGTTATTCAGTCTTCATATATGGAAATGGCTGGAATCTTCCTGGGCTATTTCTGATCTTAAAGTGGACTTACAGTCTGCTCTTAAAATTTATTTTATATAGCTGGGAAACCAAGTTTATATATTCTCTAATACTATCTAAAATCTTGGTTATAGGAACTTAAAATCTTGGGTTTTCTAGAAGAATAATTTACTTCTATTTAATTGTCATATGTTTAAAGACAGGATCTTTTAATGCTACCAAATTGTTGAGTGAGGTGGAATAAAATGTTTGAAAGGGAGCCCTGAGTAACACAGCACTGTGGTTAAAAATCTGTCCTCAACTCTCTAACACAGACTGTATCATCATGCACAGACAAACACACACACACGCACACACACCATCCACCCACATTCAAACAAAAGCTCCCTAACCCCTTGTAACTTAATTGAAATACTAGGAATACAACATAGGTATATTAATTGCCTCCATCTGTAAGTTATACAAATATTCCATATACGGGAGTATGTAACAAATTTTTGTAGTTTCCTTTTTTAATTTTTATTTTTATAACCTCTCTCTTGCTTTCATCCTGCCTTTTTCCTGTCTGTTAGCATCTCGAGATTTACTAAGTAAAAATATTCCTAATCTGAATTAATATTCTTTAGGCCCTAAAAATAATAAAAATGCACATTTTCCACCCATTTATATTGACTGCATGAGAGAGGATTTGAAATATGTTTTTAAAGTTGTTTTTAAAAAGTGTGTTTACACAATCCAAAAATGGGCAGAAGAGCTAAAGAGACATTTCTCCAAAGAAGATATACAGACTGCCAGTAAACACATGAAAGAATGCTCAACAACATTAATCATTAGAGAAATGCAAATCAAAACTACTATGAGATATCACCTCACACCAGTCAGAATGGTCATCATCAAAATACATACAAACAATACATGCTGGAGAGGGTGTGGAGAAAAGGGAACTTTCTTGCACTGTTGGTGAGAATGTAAATTCGTACAACCACTATGGAGAACAGTATGGAGGTTCCTTAAAGAACTACAAATAGAACTACCATATGACCCAGCAATCCCACTACAGGTCATATACCCTGAGAAAACCATAATTCAAAAAGAGTCATGTACCACAATGTCATTGCAGCTCTATTGACAATAGCCAGGAGATGGAAGCAACCTAAGTGTCCATTGACAGATGAATGCATAAAGAAAATGTGGCCCATATATACAATGGAATATTACTCAGCCATAAAAAGAAACAAAACTGAGTTATTTTTAGCAAGGTAGATGGCCTAGAGTCTGTCATACAGAGTGAAGTAAGTCAGAAAGGGAAAAACAAATACTGTATGGTAACACATATATATGGAACCTAAAAAAAGAAAAAAAAAAGGTCATGAAGAACCTAGGGGCAGGACGGGAATAAAGACACAGACATACTAGAGAATAGATTTGAGGACAAGAAAAGGGGGGAGTGTAAGCTGGGATAACGTGAAGGAGTGGCATGGACATATATACACTACCCAATGTAAAACTGATAGCTACTGGGAAGCAGCTGCATAGCACAGGGAGATCAGCTCTGTGCATTGTGACCATGTAGAGAGGTGAGATAGGGAGGGTGGAAGGGAGGGAGATGCAAGAGGGAGGAGGTATGGGGATATATGTATATGTAGAGCTGATTCCCTTTCTTATAAAGCAGAAATGAACACAGCTTGGTAAAGCAATTACACTCCAATAATGATGTTAATAAATAAATAAATAATAAGAAGTAGTAAATAAAATAAATTATGTGTATTTCTTTAATTACTTTGCTTTGATTTACTTATTAGATTCTGATCAGTGAAAAAGAATGAGTTTTGTGTGTCACCTACATATGCAATTTCAAAAATCTCTAAAATTATTTTTAAGTGAGCAAGAAAGCAAAGCATACATTTTGAGACATGTCATATGCTCTGCTAAAGATGAAAATACTCCCCAATTTAAATTTTATTTTTTATATAAATACAATCAAATTCCCCAACAAATTTATTTGCAAAATATTTGGAAAATAAGATTTCATTTCAAGTCCTCTCCCAAGAGGTTGATCAATACCTCCCTAAGTAGGACTATGTTTTTATTTCCTGCTTTGTATTAATTCATTAATGATAAATTTTATGTAAGCATTTTTTCTGAACCAGACCCTGTGCTGAGCCCTGAAGATGCAATAAAAGCAGAGGGAGAAAAGTGCCTTCCTTGGGAAAATCACATCACACTAGACATAATAGAACATTAAGCTAGAAATTAAAGTAAATAAAGTGCAATATAAGTGGTATGTTATACCACACTCAGTTTTCTTCTGGATGGGTCAGTTTAATATTCATTGGGTGGGACATACAGATTATGTGAAAAGAATTTAGAAAAGAGGAAAGAGAATATTACAATTTAAAATTCGAGCTAAAAAACTATGATCAATATGAAGAATAGAGGAGGAGGAACCAAGATGGCAGAGTAGAAGGACATGCTCTCACTCCCTCTTGTGAGAACACCAGAGTCACAACTAGCTGCTGGACAATCATTGACAGGAAAACACAGGAAGTCAACAAAACAGATACCCCACATCCAAAGACAAAGGAGAAGAAACAATTAGAAGGTACGGGGGGCACAATCCCAGTAAAATCAAATATCATAACTGGAGAGTGTGACTCACAGATTGGAGAAAACTTAGACCACAGAAGTCCACCCAATGGAGTGAAGGTTCTGAGCCCCACATTAGGCTTCCCAACCTTTGGGTCCAGCAATGGGAGGAGGACTTCCTAGAAAATCAGACTTTGAAGCCTAGTGAGAATTGATTGCAGGACTTTGAAAGGACTGGGGGAAACAGAGACTCCACTCTTGGAGTGCACACACAAAATAGTTTGTGCATTGGGACCCAGGGTAAGGAGCAGTGACCCCAGGGGAGAATGAAGCAGACCTACCTGCTACTGTTAGAGGATCACATGTGGAGGTGGGGGTGGCTCTTTTTCACCATGCTGACAAGGACACTGGCAGCAGAAGTTCTGGGAAGTGCTCCTTGGTGTGGGCCCTCCCATGATCTGTCATTGGCACCAGCAGGGAGCCCAAGTAGGCTGCATTATTGGGTTGACTCAGGCAAAACAACTAACAGGGAGGGAACACAGCAACACCCATCAACAGTCAAGTGGATTAAAGTTTTACTGAGCTCGGCCCACCAGAGCAACAGTTAGTTTACTCACCACCAGTCCCTCCCATCAAGCCTCTTAGATAGCCTCATCCACCAGAGGGCAGACAGCAAAAGCAAGAAGAACTACAATACTGCAGCCTGTTGGGGGGGGGAGCACATTCACAGAAAGATAGACAAGATGAAAAGGCAGAGAGCTATATATCAGATGAAGGAACAAGATAAACCCCCAGAAAAACAACTAAATGAAGTGAAGATAGGCAACCTTCCAGAAAAAGGATTCAGAATGTTGAAAGAATTCAGAATGTTGATAGTGAAGATGATCCAGGACCTCAGAAAAAGAATGGAGGCAACGATCAAGAAGATGCAAGAAATGTTTAACAAAGACCTAGAAGAATTAAAGAACAAACAAACAGAGATGAATGATACAATAACTGAAATGACAGCTACAATAGAAGGAATCAATAGCAGAATAACTGAGGCAGAAGAACGGATAAGTGACCTGGGAGACAGAATGGTGGAATTTACTGCTACTGAACAGAACAAAGAAAAAAGAATGAAAAGAAATGAAGACAGCTTAAGAGACCTCTGGGACAACATTAAACACAACAACATTCACATTATAGGGGTCCCAGAACTAGAAGAGAGAGAGAAAGGACCAGAGAAAATATTTGAAGAGATTATAGTCAAAAACTTCCCTAACATGGGAAGGGAAATAGCCACCCAAGTCCAGGAAGCACAGCGAGTTCCATCCAGGATAAACCCAAGTAGAAACAGGCCGAGACACATAGTAATCAAATTGGCAAAAATTAAAGACAAAGAAAAATTATTAAAAGAATCAAGGGAAAAATGACAAATAACATACAAGGGAACTCCCAAAGGTTAACAGCTGATTTCTCAGCAGAAACTCTACAACCCAGAAGGGAGTGGCATGATATACTTAAAGAGATGAAAGGGAAGAACCTACAACCAATATTGCTCTAGCAAGCAAGGATCTCATTCACATTTGATGGAGAAATCAAAAGCTTTACAGACAAGCAGAAGCTAAGAGAATTCAGCACCACCAAACCAGCTCTACAACAAATACTAAAGAAACTTCTCTAAGTGTGAAACACAAGAGAAGAAAAGGACCTACAAGAATAAACCCAAAATAATTAAGAAAATGGTGGTAGGAACATACATATTGATAATTACCTTAAACATCAATGGATTAAATGTTCCAACCAAAACACACAGGCTTGCTGAATGGATACAAAAACAAGACCCATATATATGCTGTCTAACAGAGACCCACTTCAAACCTAGGGACACATACAGAATGAAAGTGAGGGGATGGAAAAAGTATTCCTGCAAATGGAAATCAAAAGAAAGCTGGAGTAGCTATACTCATATCAGATAAAATAGACTTTAAAATTTAAAAAAAAATGTTACAAGAGACAAGGAAGGACAGTACATAATGATCAAGGGATCAAACCAAGAAGAAGATATAACAATTATAAATATATATCCACCCAACATAGGAGCACAACAATACATAAGGCAACTGCTAACAGCTATAAAAGAGGAAATCGACAGTAACACAATAATAGTGGGGGACTTTAACACCTCATTTACATCAATGGACAGATCATCCAAAATGGAAATAAATAAGGAAACAGAAGCTTTAAATGACAAAATAGACCAGATAGATTTAATTGATATTTATACAACATTCCATCCAAAAACAGCAGATTACATTTTCTTTACAAGTGCGCACGGAACATTCTCCAGGATAGATCAGGTCTTGGGTCACAAATCAAGCCTCAGTAAATTTAAGAAAATTGAGGTCATATCAAGCATGTTTTCTGACCACAATGCTATGAGATTAGAACTGAATTACAGGGATAAAAAATGTAAAAAACAGAAACACATGGAGGCTAAAAAATACATTACTAATTAACAAAGAGATCACTGAAGAAATCAAAGAGGAAATCAAAATATACCTAAAGACAAATGACAATGAAAACACGACAATCCAAAAATTATGGGATGCAGCAAAAGCAGTTCTAAGAGGGAAGTTTACAGCTATACAAGCCTACCTCAAGAAACAAGAAAAATTTCAAGTAAAACTCTAACCTTATGCCTAAAGGAAGTAGAGAAAGAAGAACAAACAAAACCCAAAGTTAGCAGAAGGAAAGAAATCATAAAGATCAAAGCAGAAATAAATGAAATAGAAACAAAGAAAACAGTAGCAAAGATAAACAAAACTAAAAGCTGGTTCTTTAAGAAGATACACAAAATTGATAAACCATTAGCCAGACTCATCAAGAAAAAGAGAGAGAGGACTCAATTCAATAAAATGAGAAATGAAAAAGAAGTTACAACAGACACTGCAGAAATACAAAGTGTCCTAAGAGACTACTACAAGCAACTCTATGCCAATAAAATGGACAACCTGGAAGAAATGGACAAATTCTTAGAAAGCTATAACCTTCCAAGACTCAACCAGGAAGAAACGGAAAATATGAACAGACAAATCACAAGTAATAAAATTGAAACTGTTATTAAAAATCTTCCAACAAACAAATGTTCAGAACCAGATGGCTTCACAGGTGAATTCTATCAAACAGTTAGAGAGGAACTAACATCCATCCTTCTCAAATTCTTCTAAAAATTTCCAGAAGGAACACTTCCAAACTTATTCTATGAGGCCACCTCACCCTGATACCAAAACCAGACAAAGATACTGAAAAAAAAAAGGAAAATTACAGACCAATATCACTGATGAATATAGATAAAAAAATCCTCAACAAAATACTAGCAAACAGAATGCAACAACACATTTAAAGGATGATATACCACAATCAAGTGGGATTTGTCCCAGGGATGTAAGGATTCTTCAATATATGCAAATCAATCAATGTGATACACCATATTAACAAATTGAAGAGTAAAAAACATATGATCATCTCAATAGATGCAGAAAAAAGCTTTTGACAAATGCAAAGTTTTTATGATAAAAACTCTCCAGAAAGAGGGCACAGAGGGAATCTACTTTAACATATTAAAGGCAATATACAACAAATCCACAGTGAACATCATTCTCATTGGTGAAAATCTGAAAACATTTCCTTTAAGATCAGGAACGAGACAAGGATGTCCACTCTCACCAATATTATTCAACTTAGTTTTGGAAGTCCTAGCCACGGCAATCAGAGAAGAAAAAGAAATAAAAGGAATACAAATTGGAAAAGAAGAAGTAAAACCATCACTGTTTGCAGATGACATGATACTATACATAGAGAATCCTAAAAATGCCCCCAGAAAACCACTAGAACTAAACAATGAATTTGGTAAAGTTTCAGGATACAAAATTAATGCACAGAAATCTCTTGCATTCCTATACACTAATGATGAAAAATCTGAAAGAGAAATTATGGAGACACTCCCATTTACTATTGCAATATAAAGAATAAAATACCTAGGAATAAACCTACCTAAGGAGACAAAAGACCTGTATGCAGAAAACTGTAAGACACTGATGAAAGAAATTAAAGATGATACCAATAGATGGGGAGATATACCATGTTCTTGGATTGGAAGAATCAATATTGTGAAAATGACTATACCACCCAAAGCAATCTACAGATTCCATGCAATCCCTATCAAATTACCAATGGCGTTTTTTTACAGAACTAGAACAAATTATCTTAAAATTTGTATGGAGACACAGAAGACCCTGAATAGCCAAAGCAGTCTTGAGGGAAAAAATCGGAGCTGGAGGAATCAGACTTCCTGACTTCAGACTATACTACAAAGCTACAGTAATCAAGACAATATGGTACTGGCACAAAAACAGACACATAGATCAATGGAACAAGATAGAAAGCCCAGAGATAAACCCACACACCTATGGCCAACCAATCTATGACAAAGGAGGCAGAGATATACAAGGGAGAAAAGACAGTCTCTTCAGAAAATGGTGTTGGGAAAATTGTACAGGTATATGTAAAATAATGAAATTAGAACACACCCTAACATCATACACAAAAATAAACTCAAAATGGATTAAAAACCTAAATGTAAGACCAGACACTTTAAAACTCTTAGAGGAAAACATAGGAAAAACACTGTTTGACATAAATCACAGCAAGATCATTTTTGACCCACCTCCTAGAGTAATGGAAAGAAAAACAAAAATAAACAAATGGGACATAATACAACTTCAAAGCTTTTGTACAGCAAAGGAAACCATAAACAAGAGGAAAAGACAGCCCTCAGAATGGGAGAAAATATTTTCAAATGAAACAATGGACAAGGGATTAATCTCCAAAATATATAAAGAGCTCATGCAGCTCAATATTAAAGAAACAAACAAATCAATCCAAAAATGGGCAGAAGACCTAAATAGACATTTCTCCAAAAAAAGACATACAGATGGCCAAGAAGCACAGGAAAAGCTGCTCAACACCACTACTTATTAGAGAAATGCAAATCAAAAGTACAATGAGGTATCACCTCACACCAGTTAGAATGGGCATCATCAGAAAATTACAAATAACAAATGTTGGAGAGGGTGTGGAGAAAAGGGTACCCTCTTGCACCGTTCTTGGGGATGTAATTGACACAGCCACTATGGAGAACAGTATGAAGCGTCCTTAGAAATCTAAAAATAGAATTACCAGATGATCCAGCAATCTCACTACTGGGCATATACCAAGAGGAAACCATAATTCAAAAAGACACATGCACTCCAATGTTCATTGCAGCACTATTTACAATAGCCAGGTCATGGAAACAACCTAAATGCCCATCAACAGATGAACGGATAAAGAAGATGTGGTACATATATACAATGGAATATTACTCAGCCATAAAAAGGAATGAAACTGAGTCAGTTGTTGAGACGTGGATGGATATAGAGACTGTCATACCAAGTGAAGTATGTCAGAAAGAGAAAAACAAATATCGTATATTAACACATGTATGTGGAACCTAGAAAAATGGTACAGATTAACCAGTTTGCAGGGCAGAAGTTGAGACACTGATGTAGAGAACAAACGTATGGACACCAAGGGGTGAAAACCGCGGTGGGGTGGGGATGGTGGTGTGCTGAATTGGGCAATTGGGATTGACATGTATACACTGATGTGTATAAAATTGATGACTAAGAAGAACCTGCAATATAAAACAAACAAACAAACAAACAAAAACATATAATACTAAACTTTCTTTGGGTTATTTGTATGGAAATATGTTAATATAAATGTTTCAGGCATTACATGAAATTTCTAAAAATCTTATATGTTCTGGTATAATGTTGTAAGTCATATTTCTAGTTATTACTTTAAAATGTATATCTCAGAAATAACTATATTTCCTTGTCAATTGCATTATTATGAACTTTCATTAAATCTTTAACCATGGGCATCTTTAAGTCTTTTGTTCTTTACAGACTCTTCTGGGTGTACTCTGATTCTTTTGCAAATATGTTCCTATAAAATTGGTTCATTTCATCTTCACAGAATTCATTGAAAAGACTCTTGACAAGTACAGGTTTCTGGTAATTGACTATACTTCTGAACTGAATGAATAAGCATTTTCAGAACTCTAATGGAACACTGATGAATTTATAAAAGTGCTAACAAAAGATCAAGATAAAAAAAATTAATTGCATGGGACTGAGTGAACTGATGAGGATGATTACAATTTTTGTGACTTTCTGTTTGAATAAAAAAAAAAATCCCACAATGACTCAGAGGCAAAAAATATACAAATCAATTTTTACTGCAAAGAAAGGAGCTGTTACAGTGGAGGATTATTGTACTGAATGTCAGTATTATGACATTGTATGAGTTTGTTTCGTGTTTGGTAAATGCAATCATTGTTGCTTTTGTTGTGGTAATCCATTTACAATGCTTGATGTCAGTTTATCTCTTGTAAAAATAAAATACATTGTGTATGTGTGTGAAAAAAACAAAAATGGTAATTTTGTAATGGGATGGAGGTATTAGCTAATGCTATGGTGGTAATCTTTTTGCAATATATAAATGCATCAAATCATCATACACCTTAAACTTATAAAATCTTATATGTCAATTATATCTCAATAAAGCTGGGGGGTAATAAAAAATGTGAAGAATCAAAATTTTTCCATATTAAAGGTTGAATACACTTCCCTTTTGTTATAAAATTAGCAATAGACAAATGTCAGGCAGCAGAAGCAACTATACAAGTATACATGACATTGGTTTATTTATTCTCTAAATAAACTGAGTAAGACTATTAGTACATGATTCAGAACACTTCATGTTTTAATAATTCAAGTTACTCCAGGCCTCTATAGTTAACAATTAAGAAAATGACCTCCAGAAACGTGGCATCATGACCAAGATTGTTTTCCATAGATGGTCAGAATAATTCAATAATGAAAATGAAAGAATTCTATATTTTCATAATTCTTGAATAATTTTTAGAAGAAAGTACTGTGTGCATTGAATTTTATACAATCAATTTTAATGAAAAATGATGACTTGACCTGTTTTAGTAAAAAATATATTTGCTATATTCCATTTCTGGTTCAATTATGAATAATTAATTTTAATGATTTCATATAAAATTTAATGTTCTGAGTGAGCTCTGAAATCATACACTTTTGGATTTCTTATCTTTATTGAATAGGGACCAGGGAAGTTTATTTAAATATAGCATCATTTTTAAAGTTTTAAGTAGCTAAAATTATTACTATTCAAAAATATTAATAAACATTACTATGATGATTTACAATAAAAGATTAGTCCACTGTGAAAAGTCATCAGTACTGTTTTTGGTTAAGTGTCAGTGGACATTGTATAATGGATGTCAAGACGTAGAAATATAAAGAAATGATTACTTGTTACTAAGTCAATAAAATTATTCCTAACATCACAATATGTCTAAAATGTTTACTAAGTTATCTGTTCATTGATAACATTTTGAAACTAAAAACCTTCCAAATTGCATTGATTCTATAGACACTAGGCCCACTGGATTTTACAAAAAATACAGGCATGTATAAAATGGCATACCACTTAAAATAAGCTTATAGATGATTTTGGAAACTTCTTTGTTGAACAAAATTTAGGAAAACTTTGCAATTGTTTGTAATCAGAATTTAATTTGTTTTTTTTTTTATTCAAAATCCTTGCTTATTCATTTTTTCCTGAAATATTGTGTTGTTTCTAAAGACTGTCTCAAAATAAAAGTATGTTTATCTCCTAAATGTGGCATCCTTGTTGAAACAAATTTAAAGTAAATTAAGTCTAGATTATCTTATTGCAAGATTCTGGATAAGTTTATAGCAGAAGAGCTCTTTGTGTCTGGTTTGCCCTATGTGAAATCCATATTTTCTGTAATCACTCATGAACTCTTTTGAATTTTTAGGAATACAGAATCAGATATAGCAGTTAATACAAGGAAGAAAAAAAAAAGGAAAACCATGAAAGCTTCTTATTAATGGGACTTTTAAACTTTCTAATCCAAATAAGGACCAAGTTTAATCATCAGTAATATTAGCAAACAAAGCTCTAAGATTAAAAGACTTGAATTTGATCCTAAATATAATAACTTGTGACTAAAAGGAGGACTCAATAGTTATTTGCAAAATAGAGATTAAAATCTCTTTTACTGAATTATTTGGAAGGTCAATTAAGATTATATATGTGAAAGTAATTTCTCAAATATGATAAACTGTACAATTGGTCATTGTGAGTATAAGAGCAGTTAGAGGATAAAAGTGCCCTCTACACTCTTTTCCTTCTTATTCGTATAAAGTCTGAATGTTATGTCCATCATGATTTTCTGCATTACATTCTGTTTTTAAAAACACATATGTGCCTATTTTACAATAAATACAACTTTTTAACAAAAATATAAAAATACAGCATTTGAAAAAATCTAAAGGAAATGTGGATTCATTAAAATCTTGGTAAGAGAAGAAAAACATATGGGAAATTAATAGAATTTTTAAAAACTGTGATAACAGTTATATAAAAAGTACCGTTCAAGAAAAGCAAGGTGGAAATGAACTTGTACTGTTTTTTTTTATTTTTTGCGGTATGCAGGCATCTCACTGTTGTGGCCTCTCCCGTTTTGGAGCACAGGCTCCGGACATTCAGGCTCAGTGGCCATGGCTCATGGGCCCAGCCACTCCGTGGCATACACACACACACACACACACACACACACACACACACACACACACACACACACACATATATATATATCTTCTACTTTTGACTTTCATGTGTTCTCCAAATTTGACAAAGTCCCCAAATTGAGTAAGTCAGAATATCTACCAATTTTACATATGCACCAGGACCATTGCCTTGTAATATTTCTCAACATAAGACCCTCTCTTGCAGGTATTACTCCATTTCTCTATTCCCCTTTATAAAAAACCTCCTTGAAATATTTATCAGTGCTTACAGTCTCCAATTATTTCTTCCTGTTTTCTGTTGAATCTATTCTTCCCAGGATTTCAACCCCACCTGTACACTAAATAACACATGTCAAGTCTTCTTATTATGTTTAGTGGTTAATGGTTAGTCGTCTTTTTACCTAACCCATGAGCAGTAGTTTTTCACTCTGTGGTGGTTGTGGAATCAACACCTAAGAGAAATCTACACTAGGGATAAAAATGTACAAGTATTCATTATTCAATTATTGGTTTAAGCCATGGGCCAGAAGAGATTACCAAGTCAAACACTATGTAGAAAAGAGAAGATCTTTGAGTACAGGGAAACCCCAAATTTAAGGACCCCTGGTGATAAGAATTGACAAAAAGATAATAACATAAAGCCGCCTGAAATCTAGGAGGAAAACCAAGAATATGAGCTGTTCTGAGAACCAGAGAACATTTCTGAGAAAGAGAGAATAATGCTGCTGATAGTTCAGTAAGAAGAGTACTGACAATTGACCATGGGGTTTAATATCTTGAAGATCACTGCAAAAGGTCAAGATAGGGTGAGAAGAAATATTGAATAAAGTGAGTAGAAAAAAATACTTTTGTGGATTATTGTTGTAATTGAAAACAGGGAAATGGGGGTGAAGTTGAAGAGGGTAGAGGTTTTCCGAGAAGTTTTGCCTTTGCTGTTTGTCTCCTGGTTCTTTAAAATCACAAACATAGCAGTGTGTTTTCATGCTGATGGATGGAAAAGGCAAAATTGATAATGAAAAAGAGAGATCGAAAATTTGTTAATGCAATGTCTTGATGTCCTTGGATAGGTAACAAGAAATGGAATTTAGGGCACACATAGAGGACTGGACTTACCTAGTAGCACAGTGGGACCATGCGTGATAACTGAAAGGAAGGCAAAGTACATGAGAACTGAGACTATGATGAGTGAGGATAGGCAAGCAATTTGGTTCGTGTTTAATAATTTAAAAAAAATAAGAGAAACTACAATATGACCCCAAACTGAATTAGAAATTGGGCTAATATATAAAATGCTATAGGAAAATGGTTCATGGCTTTAGAAGTATATGTGTGTATGCACACATGTGTGGATAGATTTTTGTTTAGTTTTCCTCCTTTCCTCACTCCAAACTTCCTCCTAATATTGTTGATAGCATGCTTGGTTACGTTCCTAAAATATTATTCAGCAATAAGCAAATATATTCCCATAGACTAATTCTAGCAGGCATTCTATGACACAAATCTCTTCCCCAGGAGTTTGGTAAACACACGATATTCCAAGTAGAGGAGAATATCAATAAATTTTATTTCTTTTTTAAATAAATAAAATTTTATTTTTTAAAAATAAAATTTACTGCTTAGGGTTTTTAAAAAATGAAAGTCATGTAAAATAATAAATTACAGGTAAATTTTCATTTATTTAATGATAGGAACCAAGATAAAAATATACTGATGATTGTCCTGGGTGGTATTATTAGTACTGTATTAGGGAAGGGAGAAGGTAAGAAATTGTGTTTTTATGTTGAACAATAACATTCACTTACCTGAAACCTAGTGTGTGATTACTATCAACGATACGTGGGATTTAAAATGTGGAATATTATGGTTTTCCAATGAGTTGTTTAGTCATCATGATGTTACACTAACCATCACATGCTTCAAAGAAGAGACTCTTGTTTTTTTGTGTTTCAAAAGCACTATCTTCCTTTCGCTAAGTTTCAAAAAATAGTTCTGTGTATTACAAATTTTCATCCTAAGGATCATCTCAGAATAATTCACCTTCCCTCCTGAATGATAAAGATGAAGATTGCTAAGCATCACAATCATGTTCCCTTCGAAGGAGACAATGAGTGGTAATTGGGATCTCATAAGATGGGCAGAACCTATGCCGTGATTTTGATTTGTAGTTGATGAAGTGAATAAAGAAAACGTGACAAGCTGGATTTTAAACAAGAACAGAACAGATTTACAAGGTCAGACCTTATGCATTTCTAATAGAATGGGAAGCTTAATAATACAAATATTTTACATACCTACCTCTTACCTTAAATATAATATTTTTTGAGGTAAAGTAAATTATTTTAGATATGGGTTATCTGTTTTGTGAAAAAAGATAAAAGTTCATGGTCTAAAAGAAATTCCAGAGTTAATAATTTTGAAAAGTAGATCTGTGAGTTTATCATTTTTCTTGATGTTTACACTCTGGCTGCACTTACTTATAACCACATGCACTTACAGGGTGAACATCTTTCTTCTATTCCATCTTCCAGGTCTGCGGTGTGACCTGGAAGTCTAATGTTGTTCACCTGCCCAGTGGATTCAGAGGTAAATTTAGCCTCTTTAATTGTGCCTGTATTTCTTACTACTGTTTCTTCTCCAAACATTTTGCAAGTGTCCATTTTGCCTTATAGACTCAATATTTGATCAAAACCTTGGAGTCCTTCCAAAAGACTGAGTGCAGAACACTGTCACTTACAGTAATCCCTTCCCCTTTGCCACCCGCCACCCAGAACTTAGCTGTGATTTATTTTATATTCTAACATTTCATGTAGTCCTTTGCTAATATTTATCCAAACCTCAGCTTGAAGCTCATATCCAAAAGTTGTGATGAAGCTTTGCACATTGCTTCCTTAGATAAGACCTCCAGACTAGATTGAATTTGCCCACCTCTCCAACTTTGGCACTGAGTTCACTATCAATTGCCCTTCTAACTCAGAAGTGTCATTTACTCATCCCTGACTATGCACCTGTTCTTCCTTCTGGAAAGTAATTCTTCTTCTTCTTAAACTACATTAAAAAAATATTTCTCAAGCTGTAGTATGCATAGTATTCAGAGATTTAGCAAGCTCTGACTTCTCCTGGCAGTTTTGACTTATCTCTTCTCTATGTTCAACTATAATTTGTTAAAGTGGTCACCTTGTTACATGGTGTTTGCTCTGTTTGCTTCTCTGACTCCCTCACTAGACAAAAAATGTCTAGAAGACAGAGACTGACTTATTCATCTGTGCATCCATTGTGCCCTGTGCTTAACCCATAGGAAGTGCTCAGTAAAAGAGAATGAATGAATAAAAGGATGAATGAATGAATGTTCTTATCCACCTGCTCTCTTCTCTCATAGTTTACAGATAATGAAAATGAAAGATTTGAAGGTAAGTGAAAAAGTCAAGACATTGAGTTAGTGTTCTAACTGGGATAAACCTAGGCTTATTGACTCCTACTTGACTGACCATTTAGTCAGAGTCTTCTATTACAAATACCACTGATTTTTCATCAAGCAATGTGCTGGATTTATATTTATTTTACTAAATATATTCACACATGATGAACAAGATATTAACGCCTTATTTAACAGGTGAAGACCCTGAGGCTTGGAGAGGTAATTTACATGACACTGTTTCCTAGTTAGTAGAAAACCTGTGACTTTAAACATAGGTTTTCTGATTCCAAATCTGTCTTTTAGTCACTGTTTTATGTTGCCTCTCTAAAAGTCACTGTATCTCTTTTAATGATGTTTTGTGTTACTTTTCATGACAAAGCTTGACAGACTTTCTCTTTTTCCTCTACTCACAAATAACAACACTGTAAGGGTAGAAGATAACTTAAAAAATTTGTTTATATATTCATTTTACAATATGGTTTATTTTACCAACAACATGTTAGGCATTATTTGTACCTCTGGGGTGTATCATGATTTTCATATGCTACATTTGCTGAAAATGGAAATGTACCTTTCTTTCTTTAAAATAACCTGTCAACTATGAAAATCAGTTTTGTATCAATTTTATAGCAAGGCTGTGCAAGCCAGAAAGCTTCATGCTCAGGCATTTCAGTGCATTAGTTACTATTCGTGCTGTCATTTTCAATAATATCAATAATTCTTATTGTTAGCAAAGTAGCACATGAGTCATTTTTGGAAAATAAAAGTATTTTATGGCAATATTCCAATATACATGCTTTGAAATTGAGCACTAGTGGTTCATTGTAATACATCCCAATGTTCTCACTGCTTTGGTTTTGTGAACTAGTGTGCCTACCTTTTTCATTTATTTGCCCGTGCCTTGCTGCTACTCTTCCTCATAAGGAGAAGTTTCCAACTCAGTTGCTTTTCTATTTAAACGAGTCTTTGTTGTGGATTATAGTAAATGATTTAGCTCATTGGCTATATGCTTGGTGGAACATCCTCAGGCTTATTTTCACAGCTAAGCAAAATTTTGCTAGACGGTCTTTGAATTCAAAGGCTGCTTTTGGCAACTCCAGGAAGAATAGTGCTGATTATTCAGAAAACTGTAGCTTTATAAATGACCACTCTCCAGTGGCAGGAAATTAATGGCAGAAGAGTAGTAAATAGGGCCATTTCATTTTATTCATAACCTTTATGTATTCTAAGGAAATGGTTATAGCCTGGAAGAAGAGAACAAGGAAAACTTGTAAGATGTTGGAAACTTTATTGCTAAGATTAAAAAAAAGTCTCGTGTACCATTGGTTAAAATTATTATAAGTAATCTAATTTTATTGTTTTCTTAGAACAGCAAAATTCGGGGGCAATATCCTAGGCGAGCCTCATGGGCAGGTAGCAAACATAAGAAATATGCCTGTGTTATTTTAAACCACTGATTATTGGAGTTCATTACTTCAGCATAGTAAGAATGTTTAAGAAAAGTTATTTGACCCTGATATTAGCAATAAAATTGGACTTTCTTTTTTCAACAACATTCCTATTGCTGAACCCTGGGACAATCCAAAATATTAAATTACTCTATATGACTGAGATTAAATCAGAATGAGGAAAGATTTGGAATAAAGTTATATTTTGTTGTTGTTTGTGTTTTGTTTTGTTTTATTTAAAAGACCTGGAGGAATAAATTTCTTCAGACTTGTTTAAGAGTTTTGCATCATTTCTAAGCTTATCTCTAAACATTTCTGGTTGGGGTTGTTTTATCTAATCAATATATAGATGTTCCAAATAAAAACAGACTAAAATATGTGTTTCATTGTTCTAGAATATGGACTGTCAAAAGTTGAGATAGCCAAATGTCTCCATAAGTGTGTGATATTGATTTGATAAAGAATTTACTCTATTATAGGGACCTCAAAGAGATATGTAAAACCATATTGGTTTAAATCTGTCACTTTAGGATACTGGCCAGCATGAAAACAATGCTCATTGTGTTCAGTGAGTAAAGCTTTATTACAAAGGTTGAGCAGTGTATTGTAATGAATTGGGACAATGCAATTAGTTATAAGGGCTGTGAAAATTTATTACCTTAAGCCTTTGGGGTCTGAATCAATAGTCCTTTGCTCAATCATGACTGAAATCAATGAAATGAAGTCCCCAAGAAAGGCTATAGAATTGACTGTGAGATATTAACATAGGGACCATTTTAGCTGTAAGCTAACAAGGTAATGTTTTAGAAGATGATCTATCACAACTTCATGAAAAATTCCTGAATCAGTTAGGTGACATTATTTGGCCTCTGTTCCCTTGCTGATACATTAAGTAAGATAACAAAGCTGTGGGTTGTCCTGTTGGTGGCACAGCCCAGTATTATCTTAATTATCCCTCATTATGAATGTTGCTAGACTAAGGCTAGAACATACCAGAGTTGTGAGGATGGTGTTAAATTATCCATCACCATTATAATCAAGCAAGGATAAGTTTCACCAGAGTAGGTAAGGCAAGAGCTTTATTTTTTTCATTTTACATTGAATAAAACCAAAATTCTTTCTGAGTATATGTAACACACATGAATAGTCATTTTATGCATTCATTTTTTTTAAAGTGTGTATTTAGTTTTCTGAGTATTAGGATGCAAAGGCATAGTTTATATACTAAGTTTTTTTCTTGTGTACTTTTATTCCAAAATAATTAACTTTACTTAAAAATTAGTAAATATACTGCTGTTTTATAAAATTGAATATTGATCCCATTTAATTCACTAAGGTCCTCAATTTCACTACAGGTATCTGTTCTGCAAAAATTAATTTTCTATGGCATCAATTTTATTTAATTCATCAATGAATGGACATTCAGACATGAAAGATAATGGATTAACTAGTGAAATTTCTCTCCCTCACAAAAATATATTATGCAAAATGTATACTGCTCTGTTTCAGTCTTAAAACTAATATTTACAGAATTAATCATTTTTCTCTTTTGAAGGACTGGCTCTAAAAATAATTTTCCTAAACTGCTTTCTCTAGAAATCAAGGTGCTATACAAATTTTCTATTTTCTAAGTCTTTCTTCACTAAAATGAACACATTAGATCGGATGTTCTATCTCTAATTTTTGATATGTGGGCAATTGCAGTAAAATTTTATGGAACTTCCTGAGGTGGTCTACTTTTAATCGTCATATGATTTTTTCCCCTAACATATTTGGAAATTCTAAAGTATTTAACAAATTTAAAATTATTTTGATGCTGACTTTCCCATTGGCCTCTTGGTAGATTTTGTTTCTTCATATTGAAAAAAAAAGGTATCAGGTATTAATTATTTTCCCCTCTTCCTCTTAGTGTGTGTGTATATATATATATATATATACACATATATACACACACACACTTCTGTTTTAGATTCTGTTTAACTTGTATTATGAAGATCACCAGGGATTTTCTAATTTTCAAGTACGTTTTCCTCAGTTCTCATAATGAAGGGCATCAGCAGCTCACTGCTCTTGGTCACCTTCCTTCAAAAAATCTCTCTCCTTTGGCTTCTGTGGCTTCATTTTATAATTTATCATAACTCTGCAATCAGTATTATGGCTTTAAAGTTGTTTGTTTGTTTTCCTTTCATTGTTATGGCTTTAATGAGTATTTTAATTTATTCAAACAACATGGATTTATTGAATAGCTGTCAAATACATAGATATACCATAAATGAATGTTGAGTTTGTAAATGCTTTTTCTGCATTTATTGAGATGATCATGTGCTTTTCCTTCAAGCTGTTGATATGATAGATTCTATTAATTGTTTTTGATTGTTGAACCAGTTTACAATCTTGGGATAAACCCCACTGGTCACGATGTAGTTTCTTCTGTGTATATTACTGAATATATTTTGCTCTTGTTTGGTTAATAATTTTGCATTCATACACATGAGGGTTGTTGGTCTGTAGTCTCCCTTTCTTGTAACGTCTTTAGTCATTTTAGTATTTTGGTAGTGCTGAACTTACAGTGAGTTGGGAAGTGTCCCCTCCTCTTCTTTTTTAGGAAGAGGTAGTATTGCTTTGGTATTTTTTCTTTTTTAAATGTTTGATAGAATTTGCTCAGGAAACCACTTGGGCCTGATGTTTTATTGATTGAAAGGTTATAATTACAAATTAACTTCCTTTAATAAGATTATCTTTATTTTCCCCAGCTTTATTGAGGTATAGACAAAAATTGAATATATTTAAGGTATACAATGTGATGTTTTTATATACATATACACTGTTAAATGTTTACCACAATCAAGCTAGTTAAAATATCCATCACCTCACATAGTTACCATTTGTTTATGTGTGAGAACATTTAAGATCTACTCACTTAGCCAATTTCATGTGTACAGTGAAGTATTGTTAATGACAATCACCATGCTGTAGTACATCTGATCTTCAGAACTTCATCCTGCATATCTAAAACTTTGTACCCCTTGACCAACATTTTCCCTATTTTCTGCATCCCCTAGCCCCTGGTAACCACCGTTCTACTCTCTGCTTCTAAGAGTTTGACTTTTGTATGTTCCACATCTAAGTGAGATTAAACAGTATTTGTCTCTCTGTGTCTGACTTATTTCACTTGGCATAAGGGTCTCCTGTTTTATCCATTTTGTCATAATACACAATGGAATATTGTTCAGCCTCAAGAAATAAGGAAATCTTATTATGTGTGTATATGTATAGAAATATATATACACAATATATATAGCATACATACTATAGATTGTACTAATATATACTATCTGTAGTACATAATTTTCTCTATACATTCATATGTTAATAGGTACTTAGGTTGTTTCCATATCTTGGCTTTTGTGAATAGTGTGAATAATGTTGCAGTGAACCTGGGAGGGCAGACATCTCTTCAATAACCTGTTTTCATTTCCTTTGGATGTATACCCAGAAATGGGATTGCTGGATTTTACGGTACTTCTATTTTTAGTTTTTTGAGGAACCTCCCTACTATTTTCCATAGTAACTACACCAGTTTACATTCCAACCAACGGTGTTCAAGGCTTCCCTTTTCTCCACATCCTCAACAGCTCTTGTTATCTCTTGTCTTTTTGATAATAGCCATGCTCACATGCTCCTTGTGATTTTGATTTACATTTCCCTGATGATTAGTGATGTTGAACACTTTTTCACATATCTGTTGGTAATTTGTATGTCTTCTTTCGAGAAATGTCTATTCAGGTCCTTTGCCTATTTTTAAATCAGACTATTTTCTTGTTTTTGAGTTTTTGAGTTCCTTATATATTTTGGATATTAACCCCAAATTAAATAGTTGGCTTGCAAATATTTTTCCCATTACACAGGTTGCCTCTTTGTTGTTTGTTTCTTTTGTCAGGCAAAAACATTTTAGTTTGATGCAATCTGATTTGTCAATTTTAGCTTTCTTTTGCTGCCTATGCTTTTGAGGTCATATCAAAAATATCATTGCCCAGACCCATGTCAAAAGGAATTCTCCCTATTTTCTTCTAGTAGTTTACAGTTTCAGGTCTTATGTTTAAGTCTTTAACCCATACAGAGTTGTTTTTTTTTTTTTTTTGTATAGTGCTAATAAGGACCCTGTTTCATTCTACTACATGTGGACATCCAGTTTTCCCAATACCATTTATTGAAGAAACTATCCTTTCCCAATTGTGTTTGCTTGGCATAATAGGATTCTCTTGATTGAATGTTGATAGCTTTTGTCTATTCAGAAATTGGTCCATTTCATCTAAATTGTTGAATTTATGTGCATATACTTGTTTATATTAATCCCCTGTTATCATTTCAATGAGTTAGGGATCTGGAATAATGTTTCCTCTTTCATTCTTGTTCAGTTTGGCTACAGTTGTATCAATTTTATTAACTGTTTATAAAAGAAATAACATCTGGATTCATTGATATTCTCTATTGTTTTTCTGTTTTCAGTTTCACTGCCTGTCCTATGAAGCACATTTCCTTCTTTCTGTTTGCTTTGGTTTAATTTGTTCTTTTTACTTTTGATTAGTAAAGTATAAATTTAAATTACTGATTCAAGTAAGACCTTTCATCTACACTTTTATAAACATTTTATGCTATATATTTCCCTCTATGCACTATTTTAGGTGCATCTGACAAATTTTATATGCTATGTTTTCAACTTTATTTAATTCAAAATGTATTTTACTTTCTTTAGAGTTTCTCTCATGAACACATGTGCTATTTAAAAGTATAATGCTTTCCAAATATTAAAATATTTGGTATTTTCCAGATATTTATTTATATTTTAATCTGTTACAGTCTGAGAAACTTCTTTGTATTATTTGTATTCTTTTAAATTTGTAAAGATTTTTTATGTGCCCAGCTGTAGGCTGTTTTGGTGACCAGCCCATGTACACTTGAGAAGAATGTGTATTCTGCTGTTGGGTGGAGTATTCAAATAAGGCATTTAGTTAACCTGATTATTATTGTTTTTCAGGTCATCTATACATTGCCAATTTTCTGCCTACCCTTATTAATTACTGAGAAAATATTGTTGAATCTTGAAATATATTTATGCATTGTTTATTTTTTCTTTCATTTCTTACTTCATATGTTAGAAACTCTTTGGGGGAGAATTCACATTAGTGTTTTATGTATTATTGGATAATATACTCATTTGTCATTTTGTAATGTTTACTATATGCCTAATAATATTTCTTCTTCTGAAGTCTATTTTGTATTTTATTGATATAGCAATTCTATCTTTATTTTGTTTTTCGTCTATATGGAGCTTCTCTGCATTCTTTTTCTTTTAATATGTTTACGCCTTTTATTTGATATATAATTCATATAAAATTCATCTAATTAAGTATGTAAATTTCTGCAAGAAATGCAACTGGGATATTGAGAATAATTATACTGAATATGGGGAATATTTATTAATAAGATGCAATACAGTGACTGATATTTGTATATTGAATCAACCTTATGTCCTGTGGATAATCTCACTTGGACATGGTATATAATCCTTTTCCTATGTTGCTGGATTTGACTTGTTAATATTTTGTTGAGAATTTTGTGTATTCATAAGGAATTTGAGTCAGTAATTTTAAGATCTTGTGATGCCATTCTCTGACTTTGGTATCAGAGTAATGCTGGCCTCATAGATTGAGTTAGAAAGTGTTTTCCCCTCTTTCTACAATTATTTATAATTATTATTATTTTGTCTTTTTTAGAATTTGAAAAAAACTGGTCTTATTATTATTATTTTTTAATCATTGGTAGACTTCACAAGTGAAGCCATCCCATTGTTATCAGGTCCTGGACTTTTCTTTGTAGAAACTTTAAAAATCGCTAATTAAATCTCTTTGCTCTTTAGAGTTCTATTCAGTTCTATTCAGATTTTCTATTCCTTGTTGAGCCAGTTTCAGCATTTTTCCCAGGGTTTGTCCATTTCATCTAGGTTTTCTAATTTGATGGCAAATGATAGTTCATAATGTATGACATCCTTTTTTATTTCTGCCAGGTTGATAGTAATGTCCCCTTTATCATTCTTGATATTAATAATTTGAATTTTCTCCTTTTTTTCAATCTAGTTAAAGGTCTTCAATTCTGTTGATTTTCAAAGAAGCAACTTTTTATTTCATTGATTTTCTGCATTGTTTTTGGACTCTCTATGTCATTTATTTCCACCCAAATCTTTATTACTTCATTGCTTTCTTCAGATTGATTGCACTCTTTCTTAGTTACTTAAGGTGGCATTTAAGTTATGGATTTGAGATTATTAATCTTGTTTCAATAAAGGTACTTACAGCTATAAAATTCCTGCTAAGCACTGCTTTTAAGTTATTGATATGCTGTGCTTTCATTTATATATATATATATATATATATATATATATATATATATATATATATATATAATTATTATTTTAACATCTTTATTGGAGTATAATTGCTTGACAATGTTTTGACAGTTTCTGCTGTATAAAAAAGTGAATCAGCTATACATGTACATATATCCTCATATCTCCTCCCTCTTGTGTCTCCTTCCTGCCCTCCCTATTACACCCCTCTAGGTGGTCACAAAGTACCAAGTTGATCTCCCTGTGCTAGGTGGCTGCTTTCCACTATCTATTTTCATTTGGTAGTGTATATATGTCAATGCCACTCTTTCACTTTGTCTCAGCTTATCCTTCCCCCTCCCCCATCCGTAAGTCCATTCTCTACGTCCGTGTCTTTATTCCTGTCCTGCCCCTAGGTTCATAAGAACCTTTATTTTTTTTCTAGATTCCATATATATGTGTTAGCATATGGTATTTGATTTTCTCTTTCTGACTTACTTTACTCTGTATGACAGACTCTAGGTCCATCCACCTCACTACAAATAACTCAATTTCATTTCTTTTTATGGCTGAGTAATATTCCATTGTATATATGTGCCATATCTTCTTTATCTATTCATCTATTGATGGGCATTTCGGTTGCTTCCATGTCCTGGCTATTGTAAATAGTGCTGCAGTGAACATTGTGGTACCTGATTGTTTTTGAATTATGGTTTTCTCAGGATATATGCCCAGTAGTGGGATTGCTGGGTTGTTTGGCAGTTCTATTTTTAGTTTTTTAAGGCCCTCCATACTGATCTCCATAGTGGTTGTATCAATTTATTTTCCAATAACAATGCAAGAGGGTTCCATTTTGTCTACATCTTCTCCAGCATTTCCTGCTTGTAGATTTCTTGATGTTGGCCATTCTGACCCATGTGAGGTGATACCTCATTGTAGTTTTGATTTGTATTTCTCTAATGATTAGTGATGTTGAGCATCTTTTCATGTATTTGTTGGCAATCTGTATATCTTCTTTGGAGAAATGTCTATTTAGGTTTTTTACCCATATTTGGATTGGGCCATTTGTTTTTTTTGACATTGAGCTGCCTGATTTGCTTGTATATTTTGGAGATTAATCCTTTGTCAGTTGCTTTGTTTGCAAATATTTTCCCTCATTCTGAGGGCTGTCTTTTCATCTTCTTTATGGTTTCCTTTCCTGTGCAAAAGCTTTTAAGTTTCATTAGGTCCCATTTGTTTATTTTTCTTTTTATTTCCATTTCTTTAGGAGGTGGGTCAAAAAGGATCTTGTTGTGATTTATGTCATAGAGTGTTCTGCCTATGTTTTCCTCTAAGAGTTTTATAGTGTCTGGCCTTAAATTTAGGTTTTTAATTCAGTTTGATTTTATTTTTGTGTATGGTATTAAGGAGTGTTCTAATTTCATTCTTTTACATGTAGCTGTCCAGATTTACCAACATCACTTATTGAAGAGGATGTCTTTTCTCCATTTTGTATTCTTCTGCCTTTATCAAAGATAAGGTTACCATATGTTTATAGGTGTATCTCTGGGTTTTCTATCCTGTTCCATTGATCTATATTTCTGTTTTTGTGCCAGTACCATACTGGCTTGATTACTGTAGCTTTGTAGTATAGTCTGAACTCTGTGAGCCTGATTCCACCAGCTCTGGTTTTTTTTTTTTCAAGATTGCTTTGGCTTCAGGGTCTTTTGGGTTTCCATACAAATTGTGAATTTTTTTTTGTTCTATTTCTGTGAAAAAGTCATTGGTAGATTGATAGGAAATGCATTGAATCTGTATTTTGCTTTACGTAGTATAGTCATTTTCACGTTGATTCTTCCAATCCAAGAACATGTTATATCCCTCCATCTGTTTGTGTCATCTTTAATTTCTTTCATCAGTGTCTTATAGTTTTCTGCATACTGTTTTTTTCTCACCCTAGGTCGGTTTATCCCTACATATTTTATTCTTTTTGTTGCAATGGTAAATAGGGGTGTTTCCTTAATTTCTTTTCCAGATTGTTCATCATTAGTGCATAGGAATGCAAGAGATTTCTGTGCATTAATTTTGTATCCTGCTACTTTAACAAATTCATTCATTAGTTCTAGTTGTTTTTGGTAGCATCTTTGGGATTCTCTGTGTATAACTTCATGCCATCTGCAAACAGTGACAGTATTACTTCTTCTTTTCCGATTTGGATTCCTTTTATTTCTTTTTCTTCTCTGATTGTTGTGGCTAAAACTTCCAAAACTATGTTGTATAATAGTGGTGAGATTGGAGAACCTTGTATTGTTCCAGATCTTAGTGGAAATGCTTTTATTTTTTTACCATTGAGAATGATGTTGGCTGTGGGTTTGTCATATATGGCCTTTATTATGTTGAAGTAAGTTCACTTTAGGCCTACTTTCTGGAGGGTTTTTACAAAATTGGTGTTGAATTTAGTCAAAAGCTTTTTTTGCATCTGTTGACATTATAATATTGTTTTTATCCTTCAGTTTGTTAATATGGTGTATCACATTGATTGATTTCCATATATTGAAAAAATCCTTGCATTCCTGGGATAAACCTCACTTGATTATGGTGTATTATCCTTTTAATATGCTGTTGGATTCTCTTTGCTAGTATTTTGTTGAAGATTTTTGCATCTATTTTTATCAGTCATATTAGCCTGCAGTTTTTGTTTTTGTTTTTGTTTTTGTTTTGTTTTGTGATATCTTTTTCTGGTTTTGGTATCAGGGTGATGGCAGCCTCATAGAATGAGTTTGGGTGGGTTCTTCCCTCTGCTATATTTTGGAAGAGTTTGAGAAGGATAGATGTTAGCTCTTCTCTAAATGTGTGATAGAATTCGTCTGTGAAGCCATCTGGTCCTTGGCTTTTGTTTGTTTTAAGATTTTTAATCACAGTCTCAATTTCAGTTCTTGTGATTAGTCTGTTCATATTTTCTATTTCTTCCTGGTTCAGACTTGGAAGCTTGAGTGTTTCTAAAAATTTGTCCATTTCTTCCAGGTTGTGCATTTTATTGGTCTATAGTTGATTGTAGTAATCTCTCATGAACCTTTGTACTTCTGCAGTATCCATAGTTACTTCTCTTCTTTCATTTCTAATTATGTTGATTTGAATCTTTTCCCTTTTCTTCTTTTTTTTTAGCATCTTTATTGGAGTATAATTGCTTTACAATGGTGTGTTATGTTCTGCTTTACAACAAAGTGAATCAGTTATGCATATACATATGTTCCCATATCTCTTCCTTCTTGCGTCTCCCTCCCTCCCACCCTCTCTATCCCACCCCTCTAGATGTTCAAAAACCACCTAGCTGATTTCCCTGTGCCATGCAGCTGCTTCCTACTAGCTATCCACCCTACATTTGGTAGTGTATATATGTCCATATCACTCTCTCATTTTTTTAACAGCTAACCCTTCCCCCTCCCCATATCCTCAAGTTCATGCTCTAGTAGGTCTGTGTCTTTATTCCCATCCTATCCCTAGGCTCTTCATGACATTTTGGTTTTTTGATTTCTTAGATTCCATATATATGTGTTAGCATACAGTATTTGTTTTTCTCCTTCTGACTTACTTCACTCTGTATGACAGACTCCAGGTCCATCCACCTCACTACAAATAACTCAATTTCGTTTCTTTTTATGGCTGAGTAATATTCCGTTGTATATATGTACCACATTTCTTTATCCATTCATCTGTCGATAGACACTTAGGTTGCTTCCATGTCCTGGCTATTGTAATCAGAACTGCAATGAACATTTTGGTACATGTCTCTTTATGAATTACGGTTTTCTCAGGGTATCTGCCCAGTAGTGGGATTGCTGGGTAATATGGTAGACCTATTTGTAGTTTTTTAAGGAACCTCAATATTGTTCTCCATAATGGCTGTACCAATTCACATTCCCACCAGCAGTGCAAGAGTGTTCCCTTCACACCCTCTTCAGCATTTATTGTTTCTATATTTTGATCATGGCCATATTGACTGGTGTGAGATGATATCTCATTGTAGTTTTGATTTGCATTTCTCTAATGATTAATGATGTTGAGCATTCTTTCATGTGTTTGTTGGCAATCTGTATATCTTCTTTGGAGAAATGTCTATTTAGGTCTTCTGCCCATTTTTGGATTGGGTTGTATGTTCTTTCGTTATTGAGCTGCATGAGCTGCTTGTAAATTTTGGAGATTAATCCTTTGTCAGTTTCTTCATTTGCAAATATTTTCTCCCATTCTGAGGGTTGTCTTTTGGTCTTGTTTATGGTTTCCTTTCTTGTGCAAAAGCTTTGAAGTTTAATTAGGTCCCATTTGTTTATTTTTCTTTTTATTTCCATTTCTCTAAGGGGTGTGTCAAAAAGGATCTTGCTGAGATTTATGTCATAGAGTGTTCTGCCTATGTTTTCCTTTAAGTATTTTATACTGTCTGGCCTTACATTTAGGTCTTTAATCCATGCTGAGTTTATTTTTGTGTATGGTGTTAGGGAGTGTTCTAATTTCATACTTTTACATGTACCTGCCCAGTTTTTCCAGGACCACTTATTGAAGAGGTTGTCTTTTCTTCACTGGATATTCTTGTCTCCTTTATCAAAGATAAGGTTACCATATGTGTGTGGGTTTATCTCTGGGATTTCTATCCTGTTCCATCGATCTATACTTCTGCTTTTGTGCCAGTACCATACTGTCTTGATTACTGTAGCTTTGTAGTATAGTCTGAAGTCAGGGATCCTGATTCCTCCAGCTCCATTTTTTGTTCTCATGATTGCTTTGGCTCTTCAGGGTCTTTTGTGTTTCCATACAAATTGTGAAATTTTTTGTTCTAGTCCTGTAAAAAATGCCAGTGATAGTTTGATAGGGATTGCATTGGATCTGTAGATTGCTTTGGGTAGTAGAGGCATTTTCACAATTTTGATTCTTCCAATGCAAGAATATGGTATATCTCTCCATCTATTTGTATCATCTTTAATTTTTTGCATCAGTGTCTTATAATTTTCTGCATAGAGGTCTTTTGTTTCCGTAGGTTAGTTTATTCCTAGATAGTTTATTCTTTTTGTTGTAATGGTAAATGGGAGTGTTTTCTTAATTTCACTTTCGGATATTTCATCATTAGTGTATAAGAATGCCAGAGTTTTCTGTGCATTAATTTTGTATCCTGCTACTTTACCAAATTCATTGATTAACTCTAGTAGTTTTCTCATAGCATGTTTAAGATTCTCTATGTGTAGTATCATATCATCTGCAAACAATGACAGCTTTACTTGTTCTTTTCTGATTTGGATTCCTTTTATTTCTTTTTCTTCTCTTCTTGCTGTGTCTAGAACTCCCCTTTTTTTCTTGATGAGTCTTGCTAATGGTTATTCAATTTTGTTTATCTTCTCAAAGAACCAGCTTTTAGTATTTATTTTAATCTTTTTTTTAAAAATAAATTTATTTATTTATTTATTTATGTTTGGCTGTGTTGGTTCTTCGTTTCTGTGCGAGGGCTTTCTCTAGTTGTGACAAACGGGGGCCACTCTTCATCACAGTGTGCGGGCCTCTCACTGTTGCGGCCTCTCTTGTTGCAGAGCACAGGCTCCAGTTGCACAGCCTCAGTAGTTGTGGCTCACGGGCCTAGTTGCTCCGTGGCATGTGGGATCCTCCCAGACCAGGACTCGAACCCATGTCCCCTGCATTGGCAGGCAGATTCTCAACCACTGCACCACCAGGGAAGCCCCTGTTTTAATCTTTATTATTGTTTCCTTCATTTCTTTTTCATTTATTTCTGATCTGATGTTTATGATTTCTTTCCTTCTGCTAACTTTAAAAATTTTTGGTCTTCTTTCTTTCATTGCTTTTTGTGTAACTTTAGGTTGTTTATTTGAGATGTTTCTTGTTTCTTGGGGTAGGTTTATAGGGCTATTGACTTCCCTCTTTGGACTGCTTTTGCTTCATCCAATCGGCATTGGTTTATCATGTTTTCATTGTCATTTTTTTCTAGGTATTTTTTTTTTGATTTCCTCTTTGACTTCTTTAGTGGTTTCTTGGTTATTTAGCAGTGTATTGTTTATTCTCCATGTGTTTGTATTTTTTACATTTTTTTTCCTGTTATTGATATCTAGTCTTATAGCATTGTGGTCAGAAAAGATACTTGATAGGATTTCTAATTTCTTAAATTTACCAAGGCTCAATTTGTGACCCAATATATGATCTATCCTGGAGAATGTTCCATGAGCACTTAAGAAGAAAGTGTATTCTGTTGTTCTTGTATGGACTGTCCTATAAATATCAATTAAGTCCTCCTTGTTTAATGTGTAATTAAAAGCTTGTGTTTCTGTATTTATTTTCATTTTGGATGATCTGTCCATTGGTTAAAGTGGTGTATTAAAGTCCCATACTATGATTGTGTTACTGTTGATTTCCCCTTTTATGGCTGTTAGTGTTAGCCTTTATATTGAGGTGGTCCTATGTTGGGTGCATAAATATTTACAATCGTTATATCTTCTTCTTGGATTGATCCCTTAATCATTATGTAGTGTCCTTCTTTGCCTCTTGTAATAGTCTTTATGTTACAGTCTATTTTGTCTGATATGAGAATTGCTCCTCCAGCTGTCTTTTGATTTCCATGTGCATGGAATATCTTTTTCCACCCCCTAACATACAGTCTGTGTGTGTCTATAGGTCTGAAGTGGGTCTTTTGTAGACAGCATATATACAGTTCTTGTTTTGTATCCATTCAGCCAGTCTGTGTCTTTTGGTTGGAGCATTTAATCTATTTACACTTAAGGTAGTTATTGATATGTATGTTCCTATTACCATTTTTTAATTGTTTTGGATTTGTTATTGTAGGTCTTTTCTTTCTCTGTGTTTTGTGCCTGGAGAAGTTCCTTTAACATTTGTTGTAAACCTGGTTTTGTGATGCTGAATTCACTTAGCTTTTGTTGTCTGTAAAAGTTTTAATTTATCCATCAAATCTGTATGAGATCCTTGCTGGGTAGAGTAATCTTGGTTGTAGGTTTTTCCCTTTCATCACTTTAATAACCTTATGGAGATTTCCTTGTATTTTATTTGTTATTTTTCTCTTGCTGCTTTTAATATTTTTTCTTTGTATTTAGTTTTTTATAGCTTGATTAATATGTATCTTGGCCTGTTTCTCCTTGGATATATCTTGTATGGGACTCTCTGTGTTTCCTGTACTTGATTGACTATTTCCTTTCCCAGATTATGGAAGTTTTCAACTATAATCTCTTCAAATATTTTCTGTCCGTTTCTTTTTCTCTTCTTCTTCTTCTCTTTTTCTTCTATAATTCAAATGTTGGTGCATTTAATGTTGTCCCATAGGTCTCTGAGACTGTCCTTAATTACTTTCATTCATTTTTCTTTTCTCTGGTCTGTGATAGTTATTTCCACTATTTTATCTTCCAGGTCACTTATCCGTTTTTCTGCCTCAGTTATTTGCCTATTGATTCCTTCAAGATAATTATTAATTTCATTTATTGTGTTGTTCATCATTGTTTGTTTGCTCTTTAGTTCTACCAGGTCCTTGTTAAGCATTTCTTGTGTTTTCTCCATTCTATTTCCAAGATTTTGGATCATCCTTACTGTCATTAGTCTGAATTGTTTTTCAGGTAGACTGCCTATTTATCTTCATTTGTTTGGTCTGATGGGTTTTTACTTTGCTCCTTCATCTGCTGTGTAGTTCTCTTGCTTCTAATTTTGCTTAACTTACTGAGTTTGGTGTCTCCTTTTGGCAGTCTGCATGTTCATAGTCCTCATTGTTTTTGGTGTCTGACTCCAGTGGGTAATGTTGTTTCAGTGTCTTGTGTAGGCTTTCTGGTGGAGGGGACTGGTGCCTGTGTTCTGGTGGATGAGGCTGTATCTTGTTTTTCTGGTGGGCCGGACCAATTCTGATGGTATGTTTTGGGGTGTCTGTGACCTTATTATGATTTTAGTCAATCTCTCTGCTAATGGGTGGGCTTCTGTTCCTCTCTTGCTAGTTGCTTGGCATAGGGTTGCCAACACTGTAGCTTGCTGGTCGTTGAGTGTAGCTTGGTCTTAACATTGAGATGGAGATCTCTGTGACAGCTTTCACAATTTGATGTTACATGGAGCTTGAAGGTCCTGAACTTGGCCCTCCCAACTCAGTGGCTCAGGCCTGACACCTGGCCAGAGCACCACGTCTCTGTCAACCACCTATCTCAGAAAAGAAAGAAAGAAAGAAAGAAAAAATAAAATAAAGTTATTAAAATAAAAAAATAAAAAAATAAAAAAATATATATATTAAAATAAAAAAATAAGAAAAAACAATTTAAAAAAAAGTAAGAGAGCAACCAAACCAATAAACAAATCCACCAATGATAAAAAGTGCTAAAAAATATACTAAGATAAACATAAAAATCAGAATCTAGTCAGTCTCATTCAGCAAACCCCAGGTCTACAGTTGCTCCCAAAGTCCACCGCCTCAATTTGGGGATGATTTGTTGTCTATTCAGCTATTCCATAGATGCAGGGTATATCAAGTTGATTGTGGAGATTTAATCCACTGTTCCTGAGGCTGCACAGAGAAATTTCCTCTTCTCTTCTCTTTTTGCACAGCTCCTGGGGTTCAGCTTTGGATTTGGCTCCACCTTTACATGTAGGTCGCCCTCTGACATCTGTTCTTTGCCCAGACCAGAGGGGGTTAAAGGAGCAACCGATTAGGGGGTACTTGCTCACTCAGGCCTGGGGTAGGGAGGGGAACAGAATGTGGTGTGAGTCTGCGGCGGCAGAGGCCAGCATGATGTTGCAACAGCCTGAGGTACACTGTGTGTTTTCCCGGGGGAGTTGTCCCTGGATCATTTGACTCAGGCAGTGGCAGGATGCAAAGGCTCCCAGGACTGGTGATGTAGATAGTGACCTTTGCTTGCACCCAAGCTTCTTGGTGGCTGCAGCAGCAGCCTTAGCATTTCATTTCCATCTCTGTTGTCTGCATTGATAGCCGTGTCTCTCATCCATCTCTGAAGCTCATTTAGTTAGTGTTCTGAATTCCCTCTCCTCACGCATCCCAAAACAATGGTCTCTTGCCTCTTAGGCAGGTCCAGACATTTTCCCAGACTCCCTCCTGGTTAGCTGTGTTGCACTAGCTCCCTTCAGGTTGTGTTCACGCAGCCAACTCCAGTGCTCTCCCTGGGATATGAACTCTGAAGCCTGAGCTTCAGCTCCCAGGCCCTACACAACCCGGCGGGTGAGCATACATGCCTGTCAGGCTGGTGAGTGCTGGTTGGCACCAATCATTTATGCGGGAATCTCTCCACTTTGCCTTCCACACCCTTGTTGCTGCACTCTCCTCTGTGATTCTGAAGCTTCCCCTCTGCCCACCATCCATCTCTGCCAGTGAAGGGGCTTCCTAATATGTGGAAACTTTTCCTCCTTCACAGCTCCCTCCCAGAGGTTCAGATCCCATCCCTATTCTTTGGTCTGTTGTTTCATTTTTCTTTGGCCCTTCCCAGATATGTGGGTTTGCCTTATGTGAAGTCTGAGGTCTTCTGGCAGCATTCAGTAGGTTTTCTGTAAGAGTTGTTCCACATGTAGATTTTTTTTTTTTTTTCGCAATACGTGGGCCTCTCACTGTTGTGGCTTCTCCCGTTGCAGGGCACAGGCTCCGGACACACAGGCTCAGCGGCCATGGCTCACGGGCCCAGCTGCTCCATGTCATGTGGGATCTTCCCGGACAGGGGCATGAACCCATATCCCCTGCATCAGCAGGCAGACTCTCAACCACTGCACCACCAGGGAAGCCCAATGTAGATGTATTTCTGATGTATTTGTGGGGAGGAAGGTGATCTCTATGTCTTACTCCTCTGCCATCTTGAAGCTCTTGTCATTTACATTTATCTTAAATAATTTTCTAATTTTGTTTGTCATTTCTTCGTTGTCCCATCAATAATTTCAGAGTGTGTTGTTTAATTTCCACATGTTGTGAATATTTCAGGTTTCCTTCTCCATTATTTCTAATTTTATTCAATTTTGTTTGCAGTCCACACTTTGTATATTTCAGTCTTCTTAAATATATTGAGACGTTTTATAGACTAGTTTATGGTATATTCTTACATTCTTGAGAATGTTCTAGGTATAATGAAAAAGAATATGTATTCTGCTATTGTTGAGCGACTTGTTCCATAACTCCTGTTAGGTTTATAGCATTTAAATATTTTACTTTCTTGTTCATCTTCTGTCTAGTTGTCCTATCCACTCGTGAAAGTAGAGTTTTGCTGTGCTGCTAATTTTTGTGGTTGCTGGCTATTAGTTTTCAAGGCTACAATAGAACTGTAACCAGGGAGTGGGACTAGAACATTGTAATACCACAAAACTGACCATTCTCACTTAGATTCAGCCAATTTTGTTTAAAAATATTTACCTCTTTGTTACAAGCCTCTAATTAATATACAGAGTTCTGAAAAAGTTAATTCTATCTTTTTTTTTCATTTTTCTAGTTGCTTTTATGTAGGAGAGAATTTGCAGAGATTATTTCTCAAAAATGTTGCTGATGTCACTTTTGTGAATGTCTTTCATTTAAATTGTGTTTCTTTTTGCAGGCATATATGTAGAGGAGTTTTTGCCTTTTAATTCAATCTAACAATATCTTTCTTTAAATGGTCTCTTTAGACTATTCACAGTTAATATGATTACTAATATGGTTGTATTTAATTTTACCTGCTTGCAAGCTGCTTACTTTGTTCTAATTTGTTCTTTGTTTATTTTGTTATTTTCCTGCTTAATCTTGGTTTAACTGAGGATTCTTTATGACTTTATCTCTCTATTGACTTATTATTTATATACCTTAAAAATTTAACGTTTGCCATACTGTTTCATATTCACTATTAGTTAATGAGTCAATCTTCAAATAAAATTACAAATATTCAGAAGTAGTATAAGAGATGTATTACAGTAAATTTCCAAATCCTCACTCAAAACTCTTGTGCCATTTCTGTCATACATTAAAAATGCTGTTAACCTATGATTTATTATTCCTGTTTTGCTTTAGAAACTCAGTTGCCTTTGAGAGCCATTAAACTCTTTTAATAAAAATTTTATTTTACTTTGATTTATTTTATTTCTACACTCTATTTCTTTGTGTAAATGAAGTATCCATCTGGTAACATAGTCCTTAGCTTTTAATATTTCTTAAGTGTAGGTCAGTTGACAATGAAGTCCCCAGATTTTGTTTATCTGAGAAATTCTTCATTTAGCTTTTATTTTATAAAGATATGTTCACTGGTTATAGAATGCTGGTTGTTTTCATTAAACACTTTAAATACATAATTTTATTGTTTTCTAGCTTATATGGTTTCTGAAGTGAGAATTCTTATCTGGGTTACTCTCTGTGAAATGAGTCCATTCTTCTCTGTTTATATTTACAATTTTCCATTTCTTTGTGCTTCTAGAAACTGGAAGATAGTATGCCTCAGTATATGTTTTATTGTTAGATAGTCCAAACATCAGTGCCATCTGAATCTAAATCTTATGATTTATTTGTCTCTTCCTAGTATGCATATATTTTGAATTCAGTATGCCTGTTGTTGAAAAGCAGGTATATTGTGAATGATGGTGGAGACTGAAATGAAATGTTTTTGTATTTGCTAACTGTCATGGCTTTGCTTCCACAAGACCCTTAGTGAGAAATAAATTAATACAACTATTTGAGCTGGATTTGAGGTTTCTTGTTCCTATGGTGAACCTCAGTGCCTCAGAGACTTCAAATCCTTAACTATATCTGTGTTAAGGGTGGGACCTGTTTAGCCAGAGTTGTTGATGTTGTTGTTGTTTTAACCTCAATGTCTGCTCCATCTTTGGCTTTGAGTCTTTCTTTTGTGCTGGACTTTTGAGAGAGTCACACCATTGCACGTTACTCATTCCTAGACATTTGTTGGCCTGGTTGCATGGGTGGTGGAGGTTTAAGGATATTCTATGTTTTTCTAGTTAAGTCTTAATCATCGGCAGGCTCAGTATCTTTGAATTTCATGATGTGGCCTGCTCCAAACTTCTGTGTAGCACTTATGTCTGCTCCTTCCTCAATACAGGTGCTATTTTGTGTTCCTTTTCTCCAATTGCAGTGGATTTTCACCAGTACCCTGTGGGTTAGTCTTTGTTGTCCTTAACTCCACAGATCGAGCTTTTATTCCATAGGGGAGAGGAGTCCCAGTGAGATTTTCAGTAGCTTCTTTTCTGCTCTTGCAGTTATGCACCATGAGGGGGATTTTTCAGGGCACTCCCACTCTTTTTGTGAGTGTCTGGTGGGGTTTGTGGAGAAAGGCTGTGTGAGGATATAGACTCCCCCTACATTTGCAGACTCTGGGAGCTTCATCCTCTCTTGTCAGTGAATACTCAGTCTCTACTTACTCATAAGTCATCCTGACTGAACTCTTCTTTCTGGTTTGTAGGTGAATCTTGCCCTGGTTACGTGACTGCTCCCGTTGCATCTCTCCCAACAGGCACCCGTCTCTTGTTAGATTTTTGTGTCAAGTGCTTGCTCTGCAACTTCAGAAACCTGGTATGTTCAACAAAAGCTGCAGACTTGCAGTCCGTCCAGCTTCTTTCCACTGTATGGTTTGGGCTGATGCTTTTTCCAGATTTTATATATACCTGTGAGTAAAGCAGAAGCTTCATATTATGGTTTCGTTATCCTCAATTTCTCTATGAAAAATATTTTGCTAATATTAGTCTAGGGAATATATTTTTAATGCAAGGTTGTTTAAAATAAAATTGTATATGATCCATGAATTTCCAATAATTCTATTTGTATGTATATTAAGTGAAACAGACCTAATAAACATACTCATAAATATATAATGTCTCAAGCAAGGTAGGAGCATATATCTTGCTCATATAGCAGGATTTAATGGGTGCACTGACTGAGCTGCTCTTCTCCAAAGTCATCCAGAGTCCAAGGCTTGGTTTACCCTGGGTGTGGATTCTAATTCATCAAGCTAAATGAGGACAAGAATATGCAGTTGTACACAAGAAAAACTATAATGGGCTGCCCCTGAAGTGACACATAACACTTAGATGATATTCCACAGGCTAGAAATATTCAGACTGATGTACTGGGTCATAATAGAAAGGGAGAAATATATGTAGTCTAGCAGTATGCCCAGGAAGAAGAACATGACTTTAGCTATGGAGCTAGCATTTCATAGGAAAAAGCAGAAAGAAAACATATGACAAATTTACTTGAAGGGCAAATTGAAAATTCAATTAATTTTAGAACAGTTTCAACCCAAGTGCTCAGACACTCCTAAAAACAATACTTTTTAATATGATAAGGACACACAAAAATATATACACATTTTAAAAAGTAGATTACTAATGAAAGCAAATGCAATGTATTTTAAGTGAGAAATTATTTTAATTTTGCATACCCACTCACTGCAATCTTGGAGAAAATAACTTATGATTTTACCAGCTTCTTAAGTTTTTACCTTTGACTACCAAATAATAAAACAGAATAGAATACACATATATGTTAAAAAGTGTAGATGATTTCTCTTAGTTCTATTCATTCAAGATAACAAAGAGGACTGAATTATCATTTTATCTAAAATTGAATTGGGGCCATTGAACTTCTCATCTCCTCTCTTCTCTCCCAGTAACCTATGTAGCTTACAGTAACACCTTGACAAAACAGTGGTTCTCAAAACAGTGCTTATTAATAATCTCTTGGAGTGTTTGTTTCAAATATGGTTCCCTGGGACCTTCACTCAGGGACTCTGATTATATGACTGATGTGGAATCAAGTACTATCTACAGTTTACTCACACGCATCAGCAAATTTATTATAGGTAATACATGCTATATAACTTAAGAAATAAGCTCTTTTGAAAATCAAGTTCTGTATCCTTTTCACTCTTATTTCAGTGCATATTTTCAGAAATCAATGCATTAGTTTAGCATCTTGATAGCCAAAGCTTTATAAAATCATTGTTTTTTGTTGTTGTTGTTTGTTTTTTGTTTTTTTCCCCACCCAGGCAGGCAAAATTATCTAAAACAGCAGCTGAATTAGTGTCATCTGTATATTTACAACTGTGGCACCTGGTAGAATTTAGTAAAATTTGACAAAGGATTTTGTTTTTGTGGGTGAATAATACCCTGTTATTATATATTTTATAACTATAAAATATTTATATAATATATATTTACCATATTTTCTTAATCCATTCTTTTATTGATGGACACTGAGGTTGTTTCAATATCTTGGCTATTATAAATAATGCTTCTGTGAACATGGAAGTGCAGCTATCCTTCAAAACAATCATTTTATTTCACTTGGTATATGCCCAGAAGTGGAATTGCTGAGTCATACAATAGTTCTATTTTTAATTAATTGAGGAAACTCCATGTTGTTTTCCTTAGTGGCCGTAGCAATGTACATCCCCATCAACAGTGCACAAGGATTCCTTTTTCTCTTGTCTCTTTGACAATAACCATTCTGACAGGTGTGAGGTAATATCTCATTGTGGTTTTTACTTGCATTTCCCTGATAGTTAGTGATGTCGAGCATTTTTTTTTCCACATATCTGTTGCCCATTTGTATATCTTCTTTGTCTGTTCTGGTCCCTGTCCAAGTTACAGTTGGATTATTTGTGTAATTATTATTATTTTTTTTTTACTATTTAGTTGTATAAGTCTCATAGATTTTGTATGTTAACCCTTATAATATATATATATATATATAACTATATATATAAATATATATATAAATATATAACTATATATATAAATATATATATAACTATATATATAACCATATATATATATATATATATATATATATATATATATATATATATATATATATAGTTTGCAAATATTTTCTACCTCTTCCAGTCTTTACAGACTAGCTTCAGGAAAGAAATACCTTTTGTCAGTCCTATTAGATATTCTGAGGCTTTCTCAGATCTTTTCTATGAATACAATGCTCCACAATTCTTGTTCCTTCTTGTTGGGGTGTTCTTAAGATTGTATGCCCATCTCCCCATCCTGCAGAACCAGGCAGAATGCTGACAGCTTTCTTTTGCTTTCCCTAGGAAGGTGCTGGATGCTCAAGTTTGTGTGGTTTCTCCCAGTTCCACAGAGTTGGGCCAGCTTTCTGTACAGGCTCACTAGTGGTCTGCAAAGGCTGGTTCTTGCTGCCAAAGAGAGTACAGACAGGGAGCCAGCCACGGAGTTGGGGGGTGGGGGTGAGGGTGGGTAGGGCAATGAGGTGAGAGGAGCATTGGGGGTAGCTGTAGTCCAATTGGTGGGATCCAAGGCAAGGTGTCCTCAGCAGCTCTTGGGCAGACTTACTGATGGAGTCCGCAAAACGGTTAGCAGGATATGTAGGATTTTCGGTGTCTGTGGTTCTCCCAGCCTCTCCCACCCGAGTTGTGCCTCATACTTCAGTATTCTGAATGGGGTGAAAAAGAAATGGGTCTCTTTGGCAGCATCCTGCACAACTGAGGAAGCCAGGCTCTCTCTCACTTTTGCCTGCAGAAGAAATCACGGCCAAGAAGGTCCCGCTTGACACTGAGCTGTGCTGCCTTAGGGGAGGGGAGACTTGGGTAAGGTAAACTGTTTATCTTACCCTCTAAAATGTGTCCTGTCTCAGACATCTTGCTCCAGTGTTGTGCTGGAACTTCTCCACTGGCCTCCTGGACTTCTGCAAAGACTTCTCTCATCCGTGGTGCTGTCAAAATTGGTGTCCTTTGGTGGGAAAACAGTAGAAAACTCTTATTTTACCAGGATGATGAAGTCTTAAGTGTCTACAAGAGCATCTATTTAAGGTTTGTTTTCCTGCTTGTTTTATTTAAACTCTTTCACTTCCTATAATTAGCATTACAAAAAGGTAATAGTAAGATTACACAACTATACATCTTGCGTAAAACAATTGTTTGTAAACATAGCATGTCTAGTGGCGCCTTTTAAATTGTTTTTTTTAATAAAAGTATAACATCTTTGTTAAGTATCTAATGTTTCAATGTTTAGAAGTGCAAAAATCACCTCTTTGATGCTTCCCCTATTTAACAAAAATAATTTTAAGTTTTTACATTTAAAAACAATTTTAATGTATTTCAGATAATAAATATACACAATAAATTCTACATGTGATACAATTTATTGGTTATATACAAGCATATTTTTGGCTTTGAATATAACACACATTTATAACACACACATACACACTCACACACGAGTGCACATTTACTCTGAACTCAGGACTACTATTAAGTAGTAAAGTACTAATGTTTCTGAGGCAACTATAACAGTGCCTAATAATCAGTAGGTAAATGTATGTTATTGTTATTAATAGCAGAAGTGTTTATGCACCTATATTTTAAAATATGATTATGCATTAATGGCATATGCCCCAAAGAAGTAATAGCAGTTATCACACATTTGTGTAAAATGAATAGTGAATGAACAGGCAGGAATAGGATACAAATTATATACTTTTTTGCTTTCCCTACTTTCAGTACTTTATTCAACTTTTTTCATTTTACAGTCACTGATATCTTTAATATTTTCCCATTTTTATTGGTTATTCTTACCATGTTGATGTTTCTGTTTTATTTTTTTATCCTGTTACTTGGATAATTGGATAAATTACTTGGAGTAATGTAAACACTTTAGTATTATGTTTATTGGCAAAATCTTAGTCAGCTATTTTTATAGATGTTTCTAATTTTTAAATTATATTTTAATCCTAAGCAACAACAAACTTGTCTGTGGACCATTTAAAGTAGCAAACTAAGCAAAACTCTTATGTACTTAAAATAGTATCTGACACAAGGGAGGTCCTAATAAATGTTTCTCAAGTTATGAACTACATATTTTCATGTCACAATCTAAGTAGGAGGTTTTGTCATTCATCACTATTGTAATCACTGCACTGGTAGACTGTTTCTGACATGACAATGACTTGAACTGACAAAGCAGTCTGATCCTCTGATGTCAATCAGTATCATTGTGGAATCTGTCTAGATCTGAAAGTTACACAGCACCACTTCAAGTAAGAACTCTTTTCATAACCTAATGGAAACTGGTCTAGCATGGCTGGAAGGGATATTTACTAAGCAAATGATTGCCTCTATATTTGCAGGTCAGGTCTTGGCTAATTTCTCACTTGCTACAATTAAATTAAATATCAATTTCCTTTGTGAAAATGTTGCAGTCATATTCTGATTAAGATAAAAACACCAGATCTCTGAGTACTGTCATTCCTTCATTTATCTTCTATTTATTTACAAATATTAATTTTAAGAAAGTTAAAAATTAGGAAAAACTTAAACATAAGAAAGGAAATTACACAACTTAGAGACACTGTTGATATATCACAGATTTTTGTATGCAGTCAACTCTTTATCCATGTGTATTTGTGGAATAGAACATGTGTCGGTTAGAAATGAGACTTGGTGAGGCTGACTTGGGGCAGAGGCAACAGCCTTCCAGGCACTCAGGGCACACTAGCTTTCTCTTCCTGAGCACTTGTCAGAATGCTTTGCTGACACAGAGTACTGGGGCAATGAGGCTGCTGGTAGCACCTAGGAACATTCTTGGGTTTGGGACAGACTTGAGTGCCAGATCTGTCACCAACTACTACTGTGACCTGGAGCAAGTTATTTAAATGTCTTAGTTTCTGTTTCCTCAGAGGGCAGATATCTATGTGATCATAGATTTATCATGATTACATTAAATAATAATATATGGTCTTTAAATGTAAATCACTATTACTGTTATTATTAGTAGTATTGTTTCATGATTTGCATAGGTCATAGAATCTCTTTGGAGGAAAAAATCCAATTCAACACACAGATGCTGCACAAAGTAATCCCACTCTTTCTCATTTTGATGTACTATATTATTTTCTATTTGATAGTTTTCAGTTCAATTAATTTTTTCTAGTGAAGATTGAACAACAATTTTTTTTCTACACCTATTAATGTCTCATAACCCAAGATTTGTATAGTGGTATTCTAGAAAAAAACTGTATTTTGTACTGGGGGCTAAGATATGGGAGCCTGTGTTGGAAATAACACATCAAGAAAGAGAAGAGTAGTTAATTTCAAGTATTAAGAGGTAAATGGTAATACCTGTCAGTAAAGAGTGTAGTGATAAAACAGTGGGGCTGCCCTGGTGGTGCAGTGGTTGAGAGTCCGCCTGCCGATGCAGGGGACAGGGGTTCATGCCCCGGTCTGGGAAGATCCCACTTGCCGTGGGTCGGCTGGGCTCGTGAGCCATGGCCGTTGAACTTGTGCGTCTGGAGCCTGTGCTCTGCAACGGGGCAGGCCACAGCAGTGAGAGGCCCGTGTACCACACACACACAAAAAAAAGAAAAGTGATTGGTGCATGCAAAGGTGACATCCCATGTGCATCAGGAGGAGCATCAACAAAGAAGGACAATAAGAGTAATGAACATGGAGGGTACACTACTGTAAAAACAGTTCTGGTAACAAGTGAGAATCAGAGACCCCTTTGCTGGCTTCTCAAGTCCTCTTACAAAGTGCAGTGAGAAAGGAGACTACTGGGCAAATTCTAGATGTTTTGCCATTCACATTAAAGGAAGCTAGTGGAATAGGAATTTAATCTTTAAACTTAAATTCTATACAATATTCCTTTTTTTTTTTTTTTTTTTTTTTTTTTTTTGCAGTACTTGGGCCTCACACTGTTGTGGCCTCTCCCTTTGTGGAGCACAGGTGCCGGACGCGCAGTCTCACGGCCATGGCTCATGGGCCCAGCCGCTCTGCGGCATGTGGGATATTCCCGGACCGGGGCATGAACCCATGTCCCCTGCATCGGCAGGCAGACTCTTAACCACTGTGCCACCAGGGAAGCCCTCTGTACAATATTCTACACTATACTATACTATATTAACATTTAATATGTTTAACATAACAGTGGAGAAATGCAGTTGAAACACACACATGTGCACACACATACTTCTGGACCTATTTTTTTTTCCTTTATTTCTTAAAAAATTTACCAATAAATGTAAACATCTCCCATTAATCATATATCATTCTATATTTTAGTAACATATACAGGTATATGTATCATAATGTATTTACCCAAATCCTGTTGTTTCTTGTTCAACTTTTTCTAGATTTTAATGTTAATATAGTGATATCCTGTCTTCCTTTAAGATTAAATTTTGTGTGAAATAAAGATAATTTTATTCCAAGAATAATTCCTAAAAATCATTCCAGGGTTAATTGAAAATGAGGTTTTGACAATTATTTTTCCTAATCTTGGCATCATCGTTAATTGAATGTTTTATTTACTCATTCATATAATTAAGGCCAGTCTGAACAGCACTTACAGCAAATTCCACATACATATCAGGCACCACATACATATATAAGGGAAAATGAAGGAAAGAATGAAAGAGGGAAGGAAGGAAAGAAAAAGAAGGAAGGAAGGAAGGAAAGAAAGTAGGAGGGAGGAAAGGAAGGGGGGCAGAAGGAAAGAAGGCAGGATTCAGCTGATTGATAATTAATAAGCAACACATAACTGTTGGACCCTAATTTCAATCTCAGCACAGATATTAATTCTTTGAGTAGGACTAAAGACCAGATTACACTGTCATTTTATTAACTGTCAGTTGAGATACATTTTCTCACATCATGTGATTCTTAGTTGTAATGACATGAAAATGAAACAAGATAACTTTCAAATAGGACACAATTTTTCAATCACTCATTATTGAAATGATTATGAAGGAAAGATAATGATTGATACTATTTCTTAATGCTAAAAATAAAAATTACAATAGTGATTTTTTCTTAAATGAAAAGTAAGAAGTGTTTTAGTGTTTCTCTATTGTATCTTATCATGGTTCATAATTTAATAAAATGGAGGAAAAAAGCAAACAAACCATAGGTTTAGAGTTAAAATAATGAGCAATCTTGGCTTGATAATGTAAGGCAGATTTTTTGCATTGTATAGAGATACAAATATGTAGGAAAGCACAAGGTAATTTGCAATGATCATCTGAAAATATTATTTAAAATAACTGCTTACATTTTAACAGTGTGGTATTTTATGGAACATTTGAAATAAACTTTTGACACCATATATTTTACTTTTATTTATTGTTATGTTATTTTGCTTAGGGACGATTTGATGAAAATTGCCACTGACTGGTAACAGTAAGTTTACAATTTGCTTTTTCGTTATATGGCACCCCAAACGAAGATGTGTGTTAATTCAGGTGCAATAATCTGATTATGGAAGGATTCAGAATGGAAAAATAAAACATTTGATTTCAACTGCTTTTTGTATGTTATTTATAAACAGAATTTGAAAGGTCTGATTTCTTCTTCATCATTCTTTCCAGAAAAATTATTTATTTAAAAAGAGCTAAGCATCTTAAGGAAAATATATTCATATTCTTCATTAAAATCAAATTAGTTTTAGGATGATTTTTCCCACAATTTAATATAATTATTAGAAAAGTATCTAACCATCAACATATGTATCATATTTCTTATGTTCAGGAAATTACTTCAGCAGCAAGGAAGGAAAATCCTTGTTTTGTTTTGATTACATCAATCAACAAAGTCAAGATTCTGACAAAAGGTTTAGCATTAATCCCATCCCATACAACTTTGGAAAATTAATACCTCTTAACAAGCCACAATCAAGGTAGGCTCCTATACCCATGAAGTTGTGTCAAGCAGTGATTGCTGTAAACCTTTTCTCCAGTGGAACAAATGTTAAAAATAGCTCCCCACAAAATTTAAAAAATGATCAGTTTCATATCTTGATATCAGTAGATTAATTCCAGGTTTGTTTCCAGTTCAAAACAATTTGATAGTGCTCTGGTATCTCCAATAACATAAAATAGCCAGTAACTTCATGGTTCTTTGTCAGTCTATTAAGGTGAATCATGGGGTGAAAGTCTCCTTCCTTCACTATTGTTATAAGCTGCTCACTGAAGCTGAACAGTAATGAACTATGAATAATAAAACAAATACAAATTATTTATACTGATTAAAACAAACCTGCAACAACTAGAAACAAAATGTAAGCCAATACAAAACTATTATACATTTGGATATGTAAAACAATGTCATTGTGAAACTATGGGCTATCCCAGAAAAGGAATTTTGTATCTGTGGTGTTGAGAAGTGATTTTTTTCAGGTCTCAGAATATCACACACCTGGGCAGAAATGTTATTCTCCTCCATAATCTGTAATCTGAAATTAGTTACTCATGTTCTCTCTCTGTTTATTTTATACTCTGTGGTACCGTGGCACTTTTCTGTAATAAACAATAAAATAAAGATGCTTAAAATTCTGGATCTAGCAATTGTTTCATATGAATATATTCTCACACTAATTTTTTTTTTTTTTTTTTTTTGCTGTACACGGGCCTCTCACTGTTGTGGCCTCTCCCGCTGCGGAGCACAGGCTCTGGATGCACAGGCCCAGCGGCCATGGCTCATGCGCCCAGCTGCTCCGCAGCACATGGGATCCTCCTAGACCGGGGCATGAACCCATGTCCCGTGCATCGGCAGGCGGACTCTCAACCACTGCGCCACCAGGGAAGCCCACTCACACTATTTTTTCAGTGTGTAATATGTGATATGATACATTAAAAAGTGTAAGAAATATGATTGTTGTGAAATATAGTAAAATGAACACTTGTGAGCCATCACATTTAAGAACTAGGTATTCCCATGACCTGGGAACTATTTGTGTGTTTCTCTCTTATCTCATCATCTTGTCTGTCTCATAAATTTTGTCTTTAACTTTTTCTTACATTTTGAAATTTTCAATTTGATCTAATATCAAACTTACAGAAAATTTCACAGAAGCTTACAAGGAATTCTCATATACTCTTTAACCAGATTTATCCATAGCTTATATTATCTCCTTTTCGTTTTGTTGGTCTATCCATATTTACATATATGTGCATATCATTCTAAATAAACCATTTGAGAGTAAGTTAAAGACATTATGTATGCCCTTAATCCGAAATGCTCAGTGTGTCTTTATTATGAGTAAGGATATTCTCTTACATACCCACTGAGCAGTTATCAAAAACAGAAAACAATATTGAAACAATCTTATAATTAAATTCACAGTCTGTTTTCAAATGTCATCAAGTATCTCAACAATGCCCTTTATGGTAATTTTTTCCCTTTAATCATGGATTTAATCCTTTATATTAAGTTAATCTAATTCCCCAAACATTACATTGTGAGTTTTTAGAGTATAGGCCACTTATTTTCTAGAATATTTCTCAATTTAAGTTTCCTATTGATTAGATTTAGGTAATGTGTATATTTGTTAGGAGTATGACAAAAGTGGTGTCCTTCTACATCATATCAAGGGGCACACAGTAGTAGTTTATTCCAAAGTTGCATTTCAATATGTGTTTAAAGTTGTACCTACTAGTTTCTGCCAGTAAAATTACTTTTACCCTCATTTAATTAATAAATATTTTGGGGAAAGTTACTTAAATATCTTAAATATCTTACTTCTCACTATAATTTCATACCATCTACTGATGTTTTTCAAACTCCTTCAAACTTTCTATGTTTATTATTTACCATTTTACTACAAGGAAGAACATTCTTTTCTCCCATTTATTTATTCCTTTATTCAGTTATATAGTGATCTCATGGGTAGATACACTATTCACAGATAATCAATAAATATCAGTGTTTACTTTGATGCTCAGATTCTTCCAGGACTGGCAACTCAGAGCCACTGCAGACTAGCTTCTCTTTTATCACTGTGCTACCATCATTATTTGAGAACTGTCTTGCTTTTTGGAATAGAAAGATGTTTTAGGCCCATTTATATATGTTCTGACTCAACACTGAAATCAGTATTTCCTCCAAGGACCTCTAATTTCTTTCAAAGGAGGATGTTATTTAGAAACTGAATTCTGAGTACTGGGCCCACTCATTGTTATTCGTGTGACATTGCTTCTAGTTCCTCTTAGAAAACAAACCTGAGTGCCTGCCCTCTCTCTCCCTCTCTCTCTCTCCCTCCCTCACACACATACTCACTTCTTAATGATATCTCCATTTTCAACCCAACAGTACAGACTGCATTCTAGACTTTCCCTATTGTATATTTATCACTTCCTTCCCCAACAGCAAGAAACCAGGAGCCCTTTGTTCTCAATATATTTCTCATTTTCTCTAGGCTAGGACTCGCAGAAGGTACTTTCAGAATGTCTAACTCATATAACTATGTAAAAAACAGAAACAAAAACTACAAGCTAGTGTTAAATATTTGTTTGCAAATATCTTTTAGATAACTTATGCACAAACTACAATGAAAAATATTAAGGTTACAATCAATGAATTTTAATAAACACACATTCATGTAATCCACAACACTTTTAAGATAATAGTTTTGTAGATTCCACATCTATAAGTGATAGAATCATGTTACAATATACAAATCAAAATAACATGCTGTACACTTTAAACATTCACAATGTTGGATATCAATTTTTTTTTTAATACAGAGTTTTTGCACCACCCATACATCATAGCTTTTCCCAGGCTGTTTATACATAAAAGGAGCTACTTCTGTGGGGTTTTATTGTTTGTTTGTTTGTTTCTTTTAACCAAAGAGATTGGTTTTGACTGTTGCAGATTTTCATAGAAATAGAAACATCCAGCATGTAGTTTTTATATATGATTTTTTTTTTTTACTGTGAGATTTATTCAAGCTGTTACATGTAACAGTAGTTTAGTAGTTTATATTATTGTGGAGTATTAATATACTATGACTGTTCTATCAAATTTTCTCTTACTGGCTTTTGAATTGTTTACAGTGTGGGGCTCTTATGAAAACAGCTTTACTAGTCTTTGTGTGGACAACAATGCATCCCTATGAAGGAAACTCTTGGTCATATGGTAGGTATATGTTTAACTTTGTAAGAAATTGATAAACTTTTCTAATTTGCCATTTTATCTTCCTTCAGCAATGTTTGAAACTACTGGTGTTTTATAACCTCACCGTAGTTGTTGCAGTCAATCTTTTATATTTTCCTCATTCAAGTAGAATAGTGGTACCTCACAGTGAATTAACTTGCATTTCCCTAATGATGGTAGTAATGCTAAGCACTTTTCTAGTTTAGTGACTTTTTGTGTATTTTCCATGATGAAATCAATACAAATATTTTGTCCATTTTGCATTTTTTGTACTATGAGTTGTAAAAATTATAAATATATATTCTGGATAAACTTTGTTCTTCATATATATTATAATATGTTATATTACATATGTAATATTACAATATTATATAATTACATAATATATTACATATATTATATATATATATATATATATATATACCATGTAGTATATATCTTCCCCAAATATTTTATCTCAGTTTGTAGGTTGCCGATAATTTTTAGATAGATTGTAGGTTTAGTAAAGTTGTTTTTTAAACCTCTTTGAAGAATGATTGACATACAAAAACTGTAGATTTTTAACATATACAACTTGATGTATTTGGAGATAACTATGCACTATGAATCCATCATCACAATCAATGCCATAAACTCCAGAAGTTTTTTCCTACCCCTTTTGATTTTGTTTTTCATACTGATTTATTTTGTTTCTTTTTGTGGTAAGAGCACTTAACATAAGACTTATGTTCCTAGCAAATTTTTAAGTATACAATACAGTATTGTTAGTCATAGACCTTATGCTGTATACAGATCTCACAGCACATTTATTGTGCTCTTACCAGCAGGCTTATATCAAACAATATTGTAACAACATGATGGTATAACAAAAATCACTTTTAATACTAGTATATAAATTAAAAGAAAAAATGAGTAAGAATAGTTATAACCAAAGAAATATTTTAATGGAAACACAGTACAAAATAAAATCTGACATAAGTTATAGAAGATGTGGGCAAGGAAAATAACCTGTAAAGTTTCGGTATGCAATTGAAGTTAAATTGTTGCCATTTAAAACAGATTGTTACAACTGTAAAATTATTTTTTATATTTATATTCAGCAGTGAGATTTTACTTTCATATGCTTTTGTGTTGTTATTTAGCATCTTTTGATTTCAACTTGAAGATTTCTATTTAGCTTGTCTTGTAAAGTAGGTCTATGGGTGATAAACTCCCTCAGATTTTGTCTGGAAAATTTAATTTTAATATGTACCTATGTAGACTTCTTTATATACAACCTATCTGGGTTTTTTTAAGCTTTATAAATCTGGATGTACATTTCACTCCTTAGATTTGGAAAGTTTTCAGCCATTATAATCTAAAATAAGATTTCTGTCCCTTTATCTCTGTCTTCTCCTTCTCGAACTCCATAATGTGTATATCAGATCACTTGATAGTATCCCTTACATCCTACAGGTTTTCTCACTCACTTTTTTCAATCATTTTGTCTTTTTTCTCCTTGGTTAATTTCAAGTGACCTGTTTGAAAGTTTTCAGATTATTTCTTCCGCTTGATTGAGTCTGCTATTGAAATTCTCTATTAAATTTTTCAGTTCAGTCCCCATATTCTTCAGCTTCAAGATGTATTTTTGTTCTTTTTTATGTTTTATGGTTTCTATTTATCTTCTGGGCTGTTGGGATGCATATGAGCATGGCTAAACCCACATCTGCTGGTGGGTGGTGCTGAAGTCAGGTCCGTGGGTAATCTGATGGAGTTTTCCCTGGATCTGTGGGAGGGCTGGGCTGCCTCTGGGACCATAGTTAGTTCCACTGTTGACAGTTCGGCCACTGGAGATGCATTTCAGTGTGATTCCTGCTGTGTCTGTTGGAGGATGGGGTTGCCTCCAAATCAGCAGGCAGGCATGGATGTGGCTGGGTCAGGAGGGTAGATGATTATGCTTCTGAATTCACAGTCAAGTCCACAGTTGGCAGACCTGTTATTTGAAACATAGGCAGGCATTTTTGTCACTATCCCCAGATGATGTGACTGCCTCTGGGTCGATAGTCAGGTCCCATTTGATGAACCTATTACCAGTAGCACAGGCAACTGTGGTTCCTGCCAAGTCCTGAAGCTGAGAAGACTGGTAATGGAACCATGCAAGAGTAAGACTGCAGGCAAGGGCACAGGGGAATGGGACTGAATTGAGGTATGCAGGTTGGTCTGAGGTCGGCATACCTGCTACAGGGGACATAGGCCTGCTTTCTCAATGAAGGTTTTCTTGGTCTTGGGCTCTTCAAAGTTGTCACAGCATCTTACCCAGACCCAAAATCTCCAACAAAGTAATGGGCCTTTGTAGATTTTCAAATAAGTGTTTCTGTTGGAGGATGAGCACTCAGGATCTCCTATTCTACCATCTTGCTGATATCACTCTTGGGAAAAGTTGTTTTTTCTTTTCTTGTTTTTACATTTCACTCTCTTTTCTTTGTCTCCAGTGTTTGAAGATATTCTATCATTTTTCTTTAAGAAACATTGTAGGTTTTGCTTTTATATTTATAACAATAGTATAACTCAAACTATTGCTGATGAACACTGAGTGGTAGGGATTGAGGTTTAATTTTCATATATATATATATATATATATATATATATATAATTTCTTTTGGAAAGACCCCCTTATAAAATTGTATGTCTGGACTTCTATTTAACAAACAAACAAATATATATATATATATATATATATATATATATATATATATATATATATATATATATATATATTTATATATTTATTTATTTATTTATTTATTTATTTATTTATTTTTATTTATATTTATATTTATATTATATCAAAATTTTGTATTATATATTTTCCAAATATACTGCTCATTTTAAATGTTATTTACTACTCTGGGTCATTTGAATTTCTTTATTTTAGTATCAGCATGTCAGTTTCTATTTTCAAAGCCCTCTGGATTATGTTTTATAGTTTTTAGTGAAAAAGTCTTATATATCCTTTGTTAAATTTTAATAAGATTAGTATATGTCTTTAAATGTTATTGTAAATGAATTTTTAAAACCTAATTTTCAATTGTTTGTTGCTAGTGTATATAAATACAATAAAAATATGTGTATATAGACTTTATATCCTGCTGTTTGCTAAATTCACTTATTAAGTGTAATGGTTAATTTGTAGATTTTTTTTTTTAACTTTATATAGACTGCCTCATTCTCTTTTTTCTATCCTTATGATTTGTTTCTCTTACTTGCCTTATTGTAATGGCTAGGGCCTGTAGTGTAATGTGGAAACAATGTGGTGAGCATGTATAACCTTGTCTTGTTCACTGTGAGAAGAAAGTGTTCAATATTTCACCATTAAACATTAGAATGATACTAGCTGTAGATTTGTAGGTGGAGGTAAGGCATTCTTTTTTTTTTTTTTTTTTTTTTTTTTTTTTTTTGCGGTAGGCGGGCCTCTCACTGCTGTGGCCTCTCCCCCTGCGGAGCACAGGCTCCGGATGCGCAGGCCCAGCGGCCATGGCTCACGGGCCCAGCCGCTCCGCGGCATGTGGGATCCTCCCAGACCGGGGCACGAACCTGTGTCCCCTGCATCGGCAGGCGGACTCTCAACCACTGCGCCACCAGGGAAGCCCGGTAAGGCATTCTTAGCTTCAGGGAGTTTTCATATATTCTTAATTTGCTAAGAACTTATACCCTCAGTGGGTGTTTAATGTTATCAAATGAGGTAATTTTTCTTTTCCATCTGCATCTTTGACAAGATCAAATGTCTCTTCTCCACTGTCCTGTTAATATGGTGAAGAAATTACATTGGTGGATATATATTTATAACTTTGAGAAATAGTGGTCTGTAAGTTTATTTTCTTGTAATATGTTTATCTGGTTTGGGGATCAGGGTACTTATATTCTTATTCCAACCTCTTTATTATCTTATCATCACTTTATTGAATCATTTGTCTATTGACTACATGTCTTATTTTTCTCTTTCTTCACATGTGTAGTAATTTTGATTGTATATTGTACATTTAGAATGATACATTGTAGAGGCTCTAAATTTTCTTTGCATCATTTAAAGAATGTTGATTTTTGTTCTATAAAGGAGACTACTTGACTCAAATTCCAAACTCTGTTTCTTCTGCAATAAATAGCAAATGAAATCTTCAGTGTTTCAGCCTTCCAGGTTTTGCTTTCCACTGGGCCTGTTGAAGTCTTCCCCACACAAGTGCAGTTCAAGGGCTAGCCAAGCCTTTGAATGGAGTATAGTTGCAGATTTTGGGGTCTCCCCACTTCAAAGCTCCCTCCTTTTTACAAGACTTTGCCTTACTTTACAGCCACTCTGGCAGTCTTAGATTCTGTCTTTCAATTTCTACTTTAGAAGTTGCAGGGCAGAATTTAGCTAGCTAAATTGGAAATTTCTTGTTGAGTTTCACCAACTTAATGTTTTGTGGAGTGGGAAGTGTCCTTGGGAAAAGTGAACCCTCAGGACCACAAATCAAACATTGCTATTTTTCTTTTTAATATTTTGTTTACCTTCTCATTTTTCTTGCATTTTTTCAATCTTCAATTGCTTCAAATAATTAAAAAAATATTTTCCAGATTTTTTATTTTTTATCTGTTGAAAGGTTAGTAATATATAAGTTAGATACCATATACAGAAGTAAATCACCATCCAATAATTTTATTCTTTGTTCAGTATTTGTTTTGAAGATTGCTTCAAATCCTTCTTTAATACAAAAAAAATGCATGTGTATGTGCATATGTCTTCTACATACACATACATAATATATATCCATATTTAATAAGTAGTTGTTAAGTGCTTTACAGGCATTCTTTTGGAAATAGAATAGTTTATATTTTTTAAGCAACATTTTGAGGTATGTATAATTATGATCTTTTATTGACAAATTCAACTGTCATAAAAGGAAATACAAGATGTTGACTCAACTCAGTTATTTATCAAATGTTCTCATTTGCAGTAAGAATTATTCCATTTTAAACATTTAGTAATGTGGTGTTGTATAAATAAAAGTAAACACAACAACAACATGGTGGCAAAAATTCAAGTGCACTGCATTTCAGCAAACAACAACTATTGATTCAATAACTTTTCATTTCTTTTGCAATCACCTATATCCAATCCCAAATTAGCATGAGGATATAATGAGATACACAAGGAGACAGATCAGTCAGGGGACGGTTTCAGTTATATTAAGAGTGAAGCTCAGAATTCTAAAACCTATCAAACACAGAATGCTTTCTGGAATGTAGCAACTTACTTTGGGCTGCCTAGGGAGAGGAGGTAAACTGCCAAAAAGAAAGAAAGCTGCAGAAGACACAAAAAACACATCTCTATTTTGTGATATACTTGGAAACATACACAGATGGGAATGTTTGTTTTAATACTTCTATTCTCTAACACTAAATAAGCCATGTTCCTTTTGAGAAGTAGTTTATTAAGGGGCATATTTTGCTTTTTGATACATGACTGTTTTACTTTCACTGATGACCTCCGTCTCAACCTTTTAGAAGTTGGCTGATTGAAATTCTTCTCCTCTATTTTCTACATGGAAATAACAAAAACATATATTTTTCAATCAAAGGTGTTCTGTCTTCTGTTTTCCTCCAAGGATATACTTTAGAAATGTTATAGAATTTTCAATGAACTATTATATTAAAAATATTATATTTTAAATGAAGCTTAGAATCTTAATGTTGTTAAAAAGTCATTAGCAATTCTAATTGCAAAACATAAACTGGATAAGACTATGTTGATTTAATCTGCCTCTCTTTCACCTGGTATACTTCCAGATCCAACTCCTAATGTGGCACATATTCTCTTATTGAAATCACCTATACATGGTATAAAGAGAAGACATATTCATTTGGTTGCTTTTAGTTGCTTTATTACAGCTGACATTCCCCATAAAAAGCATTAGAGTTAAATATTCTTTCTATAGAATATAATGAAACATACATTTGACATGAGAAATTCCATAGTCTTTTTTTTTCTGTTAGAATATTTACTTTATCTTACAGAATCGTAAGGTATACTGAGATACACATACAAATATCACATTCATACATACATACACACACATGCACACATATATGCTTAAGGGAGATTATAAACTATATTTAAGTGAGTTAAAAAAATGCTGAAGTTCAAATAACACCTCTACAGTAATGTTATCCATTGCTATGTTAAAATATCTCCATATTCCCCGATAATGAAAAACTTCCCTCAAATAAGATTCTATAAAATTTCCATTCACTTTATTTATGTAAAATTGAAAATATTTTAAAAATCTTTTTAAACAATAATTTACTTCTGAATGTTTCTTTGATGTTACCCTGATAAATAAGTAATTTTATTACATCACTAACACCTGTAGAAAGACAAAGATGAACTTTAAAAACAAGAAATGAGCACATTCATTTCTTAATTTCCTTCTTAGGACCAATTTAAATTATAGTAAAGCAACTGAAAATTAAAATTAACATAAACCCATATAAGCAAAGACACAGGACAAGGAACATAAGCAAAAAAGGGAATTCACCAATTTCCTGAAGGTAGAAAGACTGTGGATATCTGTTTAATGTACACTTCTGTGGGAGGAAACATCAGATTATTCAATTAAAAATGAGAGCCAATATGACAAGCACAGACCCAGACATCTTCAAGCTCAGGGCTGAAAGGTATGAGCAAGGACAGGAGCTCAAAGAAGACAAAAAGAACTGATTAATTGCCTATTCCATGGACACAAATGAACTTTTGACTCCCAGTTTGAAGGCAACCAATAATATCTAAATAATAAGTAAGTTTGGAGGACAGAGACAGGCAGGAGATGAGTGTTGTAACTGAGAAAAACCCTCATTCTTTTGCGCAGGATATAAGTGGAATTCTTTTAGGGTGACACACAGAAAAATAAGAATAAACTATTCAGAGAAAGAAAAGGGTAGAATTAATGAGATAATTTAAAAATAGGCTTAAAAGTAGTAATTTATAGAAAATTAGAATAGAAGCTTGCTTTTCTTTATGAGAAGTCTCACTTAATTTGAATGCCACTTTATTATATCTTTTTTAAAACATGGATCCTCCGTGTGCACTGTGTAAGGAGGAAACCAAATCACATCTCTCTGCAAAGCCCAGAAAGTAGCGCCAGTCCAGATTTCCTAAATAAAATGACTTACAATGAAGCTACATTATAATACCTCTATATTTTGCAAAATCTTTTATATGCTATTAAAAGGTAAACATTTAACAACCAAAAATTTTTGTTTGGTATAATATAATATTGTTGTGAATGAAGGAATGTCCCACAGTACCTTGGGATGTGAAAGTTTCCCTGCAGTCCTTATAGAGAAATAAGTAATAATAAATAATAACTGACAGTAGCAGATATCATCTATTAAATATTTATTAATTCCCAGGAACAGTTTTAACTCCCTTATATGAATGGATTTTTCTCATCAATTTCAGATGAGAAAATAGAGGAGAGGTCAAATAACTTGTCTAAGTTCCCACAAAGGAGGTGGAGGAATTAGAATTGGTACTCAGGAAGGCTTACCCCAGATAACTTGTATTTAACTAATGGAGTTACAAGAGTTAACTTTCTTGCATTTATGGGAGAGTTCGATGAATATGATCACATTTTATATGAAGCAATTCCCTTGCTTTTTTTTAAAGCTTCTGTAAACATGGAAAATATGTTGCATACATACCATAACTCTTCCATGTAGCCACTCTTGCCTAAATTGCCTCATTTATAAAATGGGAGAGGGGTAACTATCTCTTTTTTTTATTAGTTTCTGCTTTATAACAAAGTAAATCAGTCATGCATATACATCTGTTCCCACATCCCTTCCCTCATGCATCTCCCTCCCTCCCACCCTCCCCATCCCACCCCTCCAGGCGGTCACAAAGCACCGAGCTGATCTCCCTGTGCTCTGCGGCTGCTTCCCACTAGCTATCTACCTTACGTTTGGTAGTGTATATATGTCCATGCCTCTCTTTCACTTTGTCACAGCTTACCCTTCCCCCTCCCCATATCCTCAAGTCCATTCTCAAGTAAGTCTGTGTCTTTATTCCTGTTTTACCCCTAGGTTCTTCATGACATTTTTTTTTTAATTCCATATATATGTGTTGCCATACGGTATTTGTCTTTCTCTTTCTGACTTACTTCACTCTGTATGACAGACTCTAGGTCTATCCACCTCATTACAAATAGCTCAGTTTCGTTTCTTTTTATGGCTGAGTAATATTCCATTGTATATATGTGCCACATCTCCTTTATCCATTCATCCGATGATGGACACTTAGGTTGTTTCCAGCTCTGGGCTATTGTGAATAGAGCTGCAATGAACATTTTGGTACATGTCTCTTTTTGAATTGTGGTTTTCTCAGGGTATATGCCTAGTAGTAGGATTGCTGGGTCATATGGTAGTTCTATTTTTAGTCTTTTAAGTAACCTCCATACTGTTCTCCATAGTGGCTGTACCAATTCACATTCCCACCAGCAGTGCAAGAGTGTTCCCTTTTCTCCACACCCTCTCCAGCATTTATTGTTTCTAGATTTCTTGATGATGGCCATTCTGACTGGTGTGAGATGATATCTCATTGTAGTTTTGATTTGCATTTCTCTAATGAGTAAAGATGTTCAGCATTCTTTCCTGTGTTTGTTCCAGTCTGTATATCTTCTTTGGAGAAATGCCTATTTAAGTCTTCTGCCCATTTTTGGATTGGGTTGTTTGTTTTTTTGCTATTGAGCTGCATGAGCTGTTTATAAATTTTGGAGATTAATCATTTGTCAGTTGCTTCATTTGTAAATATTTTCTCCCATTCTGAGGGTTGTCTTTTTGTCTTGTTTATGGTTTCCTTTGCTGTGCAAAAGCTTTTAAGTTTCATTAGGTCCCATTTGTTTATCTTTGTTTTTATTTCCATTTCTCTAAGAGGTGGGTCCAAAAGGATCTTGCTGTGATTTATGTCATAGAGTGTTCTGCCTATGTTTTCCTCTAAGAGTTTGATAGTTTCTGGCCTAACATTTAGGTCTTTAATCCATTTTGAGCTTATTTTTGTGTATGGTGTTAGGGAATGTTCTAATCTCATACTTTTACATGTCCCTGTCCAGTTTTCCCAGCACCACTTATTGAAGAGGCTGTCCTTTCTCCACTGTACATTCCTGCCTCCTTTATCAAAGATAAGTTGACCATATGTGCATGGGTTTATCTCTGGGCTTTCTATCCTTTTCCATTGATCTATCTTTCTGTTTTTCTGCAAGTACAACACTGTCTTGATTACTGTAGCTTTATAGTATAGTCTGAAGTCACGGAGCCTGATTCCTCCAGCTCCATTTTTTTGTTCTCAAGATTGCTTTGGCTATTCGGGGTCTTTTGTTTTTCCATCAAATTTTGAAATTTTGTGTTCTAGTTCTGTGAAAAATGCCAGTGGTAGTTTTATAGGGATTGCATTGAATCTGTAGATAGCTTTGGGTAGTAGAGTCATTTTCACAATATTGATTCTTCCAATCCAGGAGCATGGTATATCTCTCCATCTATTTGTATCGTCTTTAATTTCTTTCATCAGTGTCTTATAATTTTCTGCATACAGGTCTTTTGTCTCCTTAGGTAGGTTTATTCCTAGATATTTTATTCTTTTTGTTGTAATGGTATATGGGAGTGTTTTCTTGATTTCATTTTCAGATTTTTCATCATTAGTGTACAGGAATGCCAGAGATTTCTATGCATTAATTTTGTATCCTGCTACTTTACCAAATTCATTGATTAACTCTAGTAGTTTTCTGGTAGCATCTTTAGGATTCTCTATGTATAGTATCATGTCATCTGCAAACAGTGACAGCTTTACTTCTTCTTTTCCAATTTGGATTCCTTTTATTTCCTTTTCTTCTCTGATTGTTGTGGCTAAAACTTCCAAAACTAAGTTGAATAAGAGTGGTGAGAGTGGGCAGCCTTGTCTTGTTCCTGATCTTAGTGGAAATGATTTCAGTTTTTCACCATTGAGGACAATGTTGGCTGTGGGTTTGTCATATATGGCATTTAATATGTTGAGGAAAGTTCCCTCTATGCCTACTTTCTGCAGGGTTTTTATCATAAATGGGTGTTGAATTTTGTCGAAAGCTTTCTCTGCATCTATTGAGATGATCATATGGTTTTTCTCCTTCAATTTGTTAATATGGTGTATCACATTGATTGATTTGCATATATTGAAGAATCCTTGCATTCCTGGAATAAACCCCACTTGATCATGGTGTATGATCCTTTTAATGTGATGTTGGATTATGTTTACTAGTATTTTGTTGAGGATTTTTGCATCTATGTTCATCAGTGATATTGGCCTGTAGTTTTCTGTCTTTGTGACATCCTTGCCTGGTTTTGGTATCAAGGTGATGGTGGCCTCGTAGAATGAGTTTGGGAGTGTTCCTTCTTCTGAAATTGTTTGGAAGAATTTGAGAACGATGGGTGTTAGCTCTTCTCTAAATGTTTGATAGAATTCGCCTGTGAAGCCATTTGGTCCTGGGCTTTTGTTTGATGGAAGATTTTTAATCACAGTTTCAATTTCAGTGCTTGTGATTGGTCAATTCATATTTTCTATTTCTTCCTGAGTCAGTCTTGGCAGGTTGTGCATTTCTAAGAATTTGTCCATTTCTTCCAGGTTGTCCATTTTATTGGCATAGAGTTGCTTGTAGTAATCTCTCATGATCTTTTGTATTTCTGCAGTGTCAGTTGTTACTTCTTTTTCATTTCTAATTCTATTGTGTTGAGTCTTCTCCCTTTTTTTCTTGATGAGTCTGGCTAATGGTTTGTCAATTTTGTTTATCTTCTCAAAGAACAAGCTTTTAGTTTTATTGATCTTTGCTATCATTTCCTTCATTTGTTTTTCATTTATTTCTGATCTGATCTTTATGATTTCTTTCCTTCTGCTAACTTTGGGGATTTTTGTTCTTCTTTCTCTAATTGCTTTAGGTGCAGGGTTAGGTTGTTTACTCGAGATGTTTCCTGTTTCTTAAGGTGGGATTGTATTGCTATAAACTTCCCCCTTAGAACTGCTTTTGCTGCATCCCATAGGTTTTGGGTCATCATGTCTCCATTGTCATTTGTTTCTAGGTATTTTTTTATTTCCTCTTTGATTTTTTCAGTGATCACTTCGTTATTGAGTAGTGTATTGTTTAGCCTCCATATGTTTGTATTTTTTACAGATCTTTTCCTGTAATTGATATATAGTCTCATAGCATTGTGGTCGGAAAAGATACTTGATACCATTTCAATTTTCTTAAATGTACCAAGGCTTGATTTGTGACCTAAGATATGATCTATCCTGGAGAATGTTCCATGAGCACTTGAGAAAAATGTGTATTCTGTTGATTTTGGATGGAATGTCCTATAAATATCAATTAACTCCATCTTGTTTAATGTATCATTTACAGCTTGTGTTTCCTTATTCATTTTCATTTTGGATGATCTGTCCATTGGTGAAAGTGGGCTGTTAAAGTCCCCTACTATGAGTGTGTTACTGTCGATTTCCCCTTTTATGGCTGTTAGTATTTGCCTTATGTATTGAGGTGCTCCTATGTTGGGTGCATAAATATTTACAATTGTTATATCTTCTTTTTGGATCGATCCCTTGATCATTATGTAGTGTCCTTCTTTGTCTCTTCTAATAGTCTTTATTTTAAAGTCTATTTTGTCTGATATAAGAATTGCTATTCCAGCTTTCTTTTGATTTCCATTTGCATGTAATATCTTTTTTCATCCCCTTACTTTCAAACTGTATGTGTCTCTCAGTCTGAAGTGGGTCTCTTGTAGACAGCATATATATTGGTCTTGTTTTTGTATCCATTCAGCCAGTCTGTGTCTTTTGGTGGAAGCATTTATTCCATTTACATTTAAGGTAATTATTGATATGTATATTCCTATTCCCATTTCCTTAATTGCTTTGGGTTCGTTATTGTAGGTATATTCCTTCTGTTGTGTTTCTTGCTTAGAGAAGTTCCTTTAGCATTTGTTGTAAAACAGGTTTGGTGGTGCTGAACTCTCTCAGCTTTTGCTTGTCTGTAAAGATTTTAATTTCTCCATCAAATCTGAATGAGATCCTTGCTGGGTAGAGTAATCTTGGTTGCAGGTTTTTCTCCTTCATCACTTTAATTATGTCCTGCCACTCCCTTCTGGCTTGCAGAGTTTCTGCTGAGAGTTCAGCTGTTAACCTGATGGGGATTCCCTTGTGTGGTATTTGTTTTTATTCCCTTGCTGCTTTAAATATGATTTCTTTGTGTTTAATTTTTGACAGTTTGATTAATATATGTCTTGGCGTATTTCTCCTTGGATTTATTCTGTATGGGACTCTCTGTGCCTCCTGGACTTGATTAACTATTTCTTTTCCCATATTAGGGAAGTTTTCAACTATAATCTCTTCAATTATTTTCTCAGTACCTTTCTTTTTCTCTTCTTCTTCTGGAACCCCTATAATTCGAATGTTGGTGTGTTTAATGTTGTCCCAGAGGTTTCTGAGACTGTCCTCTGTTCTTTTCATTCTTTATTCTTTATTTTGGTCTGCATCAATTATTTCCGCTATTTTATCTTCCACCTCACTTATCCGTTCTTCTGCCTCAGTTATTCTGCTATTGATCCCATCTAGAGTATTTTTCATTTCATTTATTGTGTTTTTAATCGATGCTTGATTCATTTTTAGTTCTTCTAGGTCCTTGTTAACTCTTTCTTGCATTTTGCCTCTTCTCTTTCCAAGATTTTGGATCTTGGAAATAGAATCTTGGATCATCTTTACTAACATTATTCTGAATTCTTTTTCAGGTAGACTGCCTATTACCTCTTCATTTGTTAGGTCTGGTAGGTTTTTATCTTGCTCCTTCACCTGCAGTGTGTTTTTCTGTCTTCTCATTTTGCTTATGTTACTGTGTTTGGGGTCTCCTTTTTGCAGGTTGCAGATTCGTAGTTCCCGTTGTTTTTGGTGTCTGTCCCCAGTGTCTAAGGTTGTTTCAGTAGGTTTTGCAGGCTTCCTGGTGGGAGGCACTCGTGCCTGTTTTCTGGTGGTTGAGCCTCGATCTTGTCTTTCTGGTGGACAGGTCCATGTCTGGTGGTGTGTTTTGGGGTGCCTGTGGCCTTATTATGTTTTTAGGCATCCTCTCTGTTAATGGGTGGGGTTGTGTTCCTGCCTTGCTAGTTGCTTGCCATAGGGTGACCAGCACTGTAGCTTGCTGGTCGTTGACTGAACCTGGGTGCTGGTGTTGAGATGGAGATCTCTGGGAGATTTTCACCGCTTGATATTATGTGGAGCTGGTAGGTCTCTTGTGACCCCGTGTCCTGAATTTTACTCTCCGACTTCAGAGGCACAGCACTGACTCCTGGCTGCAACACCAAGAGACTTTCATCTACCCGGCTCAGAATAAAAGGGAGTAAAATTAGAAGAAAGAATTAGTAGAAGAAAGAAAGAGAGAGAGAAAGAAAGGAAGAAGGAAAGGAAGGAAGGAAGGAATAAAGGAGGGAGGGAGGGAGGAAGGATGGAAAGAAAGAAAGAAAGGAGGGAGGAGGGAGGATGGAAAGAAAGAAAGAAAGGAGGGAGGGAGTAAGGAAAGAAAAAGAAAGAGTGAATGGAAGAAGGGAGGGAGGGAGGGAGGAACGAAAGTAAGAAAGAAAGAAAAAAGAAAGACAGGAGGGAGGAAGGAAAGAAAAAGAAAGAGTGAAAGGAAGAAGTGTGGGAAGGAGGGAGGAAGGAAAGAAAGACAGACAAGAGGGAGGGAGGGAGTGAGGAAGGAAAGAAAAAGAAAGAGTGAAAGGAAGCAGGGAGGGAGGGAGGAAGGAAAGAAAGAGAGAAAGAAGGAAAGGAGTGGTGGAGGGAGGGACGGAGGAAGGGAAGGTAGGAAAGAAAGAGCAGGTAAAGTGAAATAGAAAAAAGTATAAAATATAGTAGCAGGCTTCCCTGGTGGCGCAGTGGTTGAGAGTACGCCTGCCAATGCAGGGGACACGGGTTCGTGCCCCGGTCCGGGAAGATCCCAAATGCCGCAGAGTGGCTGGGCCCGTGATCCATGGCCGCTGGGCCTGCACGTCCGGAGCCTGTGCTCCACAATGGGAGAGGCCAAAACAGTGAGAGGCCCCCATACCGCAAAAAATAAATAAATAAATAAATAAATAAAATAATAAAAAATAAAATATAGTAGCATTATTAAAATTAAAAGGTAATTATTGAAGAAAACGGACAGATAGAACCCTGGGACATATGGTGGGAGCAAAGCTATACAGAGGAAATCTCACCCAGAAGCATACACATACACATTCACAAAAAGAGAGCAGGGGGAAAAATCGAAAATCTTGCTCTCAAAGCCCACCTCCTCAATTTGGGATAACTCGTTGTAAAAAGAGGAAAAGGGGGAAAAGTCTGAAATCTTGCTCTCAAAGTCCACCTCCTCAATTTGGGATGATTCGCTGTCCATTCATGCACTCCAGAGACGCAGGGCACATCAAGCAGACAGTGGAGCTTTAATCCGCTGCCTCCGAGGCTGCACAGAAAGATTTCCTTGTCTCTTCTCTGCTCTCACAGCTCCCGGGTCTCAGCCTTCGACCTGGCCCTGCCTCTGTGCATAGGTTGCCGGCGGGCGTCCGTTCTTCGCTCAGACAGGACGGGTTTAAAGGAGCCACTGATTCGGGGGCTCTGGCTCACTCAGGCAGAGGGGAGGGAGGGGCGTGCAGTGTGGGGCGGGCCTGCGGTGACAGAGGCCGGCGTGACATTGCACCAGCCCGAGGCACTCCATGCGCTTTCCCGGGAAAGCCATCCCTGGGTCCCGGGACCCCGGAAGTGGCAGGGTGCACAGGCCCCCTGGAAGGCGGGGTGGACAGTGACCAGCGCTCACACACAGGCCTTGTGGCAGTGGCAGCAGCAGCCCCAGCGTCCCACGCCTGTCTCCGGGTCCGCGCCTTTAGCTGCGGCTCGCACCCATCTCTGGTGCTTCTCTAAGCAGCTCTCTTAATGCCCTCTCCTCACACAACAGGAAACAAAAGGGAAGAAAAAGTCTCTTGCCCCTTCGGCAGCTCCAGACTTTTTCCCCGGACTCCCTCCGGGCTAGCTGTGGTGCACTAACCCCTTCAGGCTCTCTTCCTGCCGCCAGCCCCAGTCCTCTCCCTGTGCTCCGACTGAAACCCGTTACCCGAGCCTCAGCTCCCAGCCCCGCCCACCCAGGCGGCCGAGCAGACAAGCCTCTCGGGCTGGTGTGTGCCTGAGGGTACTGATCCTCTGTGCCAGAATCTCTCCGCTTTGCCCTCCACACCCCTGTTGCTGTGCTCTCCTCCGCTACTCTGAAGCTTTCCCCCTCTGCCACCTGCAGTCTCCGCCTGCGAAGGGGCTTCTAGTGTGTGGAAACCTTTCCTCCTTCCCGGCTCCCTCCCACTGGTGCAGGTCCCATCCCTATCCTTTTGTCTCTGTTTATTCTTTTTTATTTTGTCCTACCCAGGTATGTGGAGAGTTTCTTGCCTTTTGGGGGGTCTGAGGTCTTCTGTCAGCATTCAGTAGGTGTTCTGTAGGAGTTGTTCCACGTGTAGATGAATTTCTGATGTATCTGTGGTGAGGAAGGTGATCTCTGCATCTTACTCTTCTGCCATCTTCCTCCGGGCCATCTCTTAAGATTATTGAAAAATTATGTGGATTAGTATATATACAGTGCTTAAAAGAATGTGTGGTGCAGAGATATTAGTCATGTTATTTTTATTACTATTAATATTACCAGCAATCAATTCATCTGCTATTAAATCTGTTCCAATGCTGGAGGAAGCATCAGTTGTATTTAACTCATTCTGATGCAATATGTCTAACTCCTATTTGGCTTCCTTAAGCAAAACTCTTGCTTCATGTGCTGTCCTAAGAATCTAACTCCCCTGTAAGATGTGAGTCAGTTGTTCCCTGTAATTCTCTATATTTTTTGCTCTCCATTTCCTTGCATTCTTGGGATGCGTGTCATCACGTGCTCAAATACTCAGGCCTAGTATAAGGGAAAAAGCCACTCCCGTATAGAGTTACATAAAAACGTACAAAACCAGATATAAGTCTTAGAATCCAAAATAAATTCAATAAATCACACTAAACAAAGGGAAATAGTTGAGATCTTAAGTCATATAAGACTAGTCACTGAGGAAGAGGATTCAAAGCTGATATGGAAGAGCAAACCAGCCTCAAACTAAACCTGAAATTCAGGCAGCTGTAGTGGTGACTTATCTAGTTCCTGCAATGGGCCTGTCAAAGGAGGTATAGGTAAGGTGGCAGAATGGACACTTTTAAAATAATAATTTCTGTCATAGAATCCAAGCAGTATAAATATAAACACATACCTGTCTCCCCAGTGGTACTATTTCTATTTCAAGGACAAGACCATGTTTTAATGACATGCATATCCTTCTACTAAGATAGTATAAAACATTTAAAAACCAAAGTATATTGAATGAATTAGCTAATATACAATTGGATGGATAGAGGATGGTGGAAGAATTTCAATTCTAAAAGTACACAATTGTTTCTGGAATAATAAGGGACAGATTATATCCTCAAATTATAGATCAACCTAAAAATTTTGGGCTGAAAATTTCCTCTACATATCATGTAATTTCTTAAAAAAATTCATTGGTGTTGTCTACGACTGATGGAAATTTAGTAAACATATATGGGGCTGTTCTTTAAATTAGTCATCCAGAAAACATGTTTAGAAATGGTCTCACATGTGTTACAGTAAAAAATAATGATAATAGTATTTCTCCTTTAGAACCATTTTGTAAAGAGATATGAATACCTTTTATCATTTTGTACAAATGTAATAATTATCTTTTGTGCTCCCTATGATAGATGAGGACAAATATAATAATTTTTGATGATGATGATGATGAAGATGATGATAATGATAGGTAACATTGATTACTGACTATGGGCAAGGAAATAATCTATCTTATTTTTAACTACAAGATGGGATACTCTTATTATTCTTTTTTATATACTAAGAAACTGACTTTCAGAGTTTAGGTAACTTACCCAGTGTCATAGTGGAATGCACATCTTTTAAATGCAGATTTTTTAAAAAGTCACTGTTGCATCATGTGTCTAGTACAGTGTATGAAAATGGCAGATTCATAATAAAATTTATTGATTGAATGAACACAAAACATGACACTATTACTACTGAATTATATTTTGTTTTCTTTTACTATAATTTTGCTCCTAACTGTTATGATACATTGCTTCTTATTACCATAAAAGATCACCTTAATCTGAGCAGGGATCTGTTTATGTTTATTACAACGTCCATTTCAGGGATTGGCATGGCTTGAAAATCTCCCTCTGTGTAGAAAATTGTCTGTCTCTTTTCATTTATCCTTTTACCGATTCTGTCTGTCATCCTGCCACAGAAAGCAATCATGATATCTTTTTAAGCTGGCTTGCTCTACTATTGTCTGCATTTGCTAAGTACCTGATTTTGAAAATTCATCCAGTTTCCAAAATTAGTTCTCTAAATCTGCAAAACATAGATTAACTCATAGCTGAGTTCTTATTTGTTGATTGATATAATGTGCACATGTTCCTATCTAAGAGAATTAATCCTTTTTGTTGGGGGGTTTTGAAAGGCCTTTATGGGAACATACTTAACTTTAATTCTGATAATGATTTCTTATGGATAGACCAGGTACAACAGGTCTGCCAATGCACTGCAAGCAATTAATTGGTTATTAAAATGATTTTGTAAAAAAATAGCCTAAATAATGTAGGTTGAGCCCAATACATCTAAATTTCTGAGGTTACCAAAATACAATACACAAAAGTCTTCATCATGTACTCACATCCAGGGGCAACTCCATGACTCCTAGTTTACAGCATTTTTTTTTAACATTTTGGTATTATCCAACTTTGTAACCTAACAATTCTCCCTAGGTTTTTCTTTTCTGGTGCCCAAACAACAAAGCTTCCATTCAAAGTGAAACGTCAAAACTCCAGGAGTTTCTGCATTGGATCTCAGTTTCACAGGCTTTGAGCAAAAGCACAGTAGGATGAGGTTTTGCATACACTGTCATTCTTATGGTTTCAGATGTGGTGGCCAGCAGGACTGTAACATGAAAAATGAAGTTTCATTAATGATGGTCCACAAGGAAGAGGGATGAAAGGTTACTTTGAATTGTTTTGGAAGAAGATAGATAGGTGGAATAACCTTTGATACTAGGAATCCGCACTAGTCTTCTAAAATCAAGGACACCTGTCCTCCAAAACAGGAGGGAACATAAAATAGATATGGATGAGTAGCTCAAGCAGGGCAGGAAGAGGAGGAAATAGTTATTGCTCAGGTGTTTAGATAGCTGTGGGAAAATGTGAATAAAAGTGGACAACCCTTTTTTGGAAAAAAAAAACATGAAACAGTGGATATTCTTTACTTGTCAAATGCAAGGGGATTGACAAAAATTGTTAAATGTGCCTTCTGGTTAGTTTGCTGGCAAATGCAAGCTGTTCTCCCCAGATATCCACAGTTATGCATTTCTTTTACTAAATTCACTAAAGTATTCACCACTTAACCATTTTCTTATTCAAACTGGCTAGAGGGAGATTCATTAAAAAGAGACGACATAAAACAGAGAAATCAAATTAGATAACTCTCACATGTCCTAGCATATATAAGTAAAATTGTTGTGAATGATCAAATTGGTTTCCAAATATTCTTAGGCATAAACAGAGATTTCCAGTGAAAGGTGAACTTTTAATAAAGGGCTATATTTTAGATTTCCAAGGAACACACAGTAGAAATATCATCTGTAAGCAAATACGCCAGGTCCTTTTATACTTGAAACACATTTAATCTTCACCATAACTCAGTGAGACAGACACTCTTTAATCATCATTTTGTAGATGAGGGTTAAAATACAAATTGGTCAGGTGATTTTTTTCCCCCAAACCCATAAACAGAAGAGAATTGGGACTTTAAATCAGAATGCCTTGAGAAAAAAATCTATGCTCTTTCCCAACATATTATGTGAATTTTCTGCTCGGTGGATTTCTGCAAGCACATACAGTCTCACAAAGCCTATTCCTTCAAAAGAATCAGAATATTAGTAATTCTCTTACCTGTTCTAATTTTAATTGCACACACACACACACACACACAGAGGCACTAAAACAGTGTTGTATAGTTTTTCATATACATGAAGACATATTTAAGGGCCTATTTTAAGCTCAAACTATCTATAATATTAATAACTCTTAAGTGTTAAATGTGTGCCCCAAATAAATATCAAGTAATAATATTAATTTTTGAAATACATATACATATATCAGTATCTTTTGGATATTACAATACAGTATCTTAGTATTCTCTTCAATGGGAAAAGGCTAACTTAGTATGAAAAAAATAATGTAGAATGTGCCTCCCATAGGGGATATAATCCTGAAATAGTGCCACTAGAGTTTGACACGTGGACAATGATGTCTATAATGTATTGATCATGCATAATATACATTCAACAAAGTATTTCTATACATTTGAGTGTTAACTGAAATAGAAAATCAAATAGCTTTGCAAAAACTGGAGTCTATTGTAACTTATTAGAGATGCACAGAGATGGTATTTATACATTAAAGGGACTAAAATCTAATTATCTAATAGGCTGAGGAGGACATCCATATGGGGCAGGGGTGCTGCCCAGAAAGGAGGCCAGAGCTGAAGCAGGGAGTGGTGGGTATCTGTGCAGAAAACGGGTGGCAGCAGAGGTGGAAGATTGGTTAGATACAGGGCATTAATCAAATAAGTAAATATATTAAAGTTAATAAAACAAGGTTTCTTAGGAACTTCTTTAAGAAGTTTCAGATACAAAAAGGGAGAAAACTAGAAATGTATCCTGTGGTGTTAAATTGTATACAACAGGGTGAAGATTTGACTTTTAATATGCAGTTTGATAGAATAGATAGATTAGATAGATAGATAGATGAACATAGACTTAATTGTGTGTGTAAATATCTGTATGTGTTACCAAGTCCAAGCTTGTACTGCTCGCCACACAGAGGGCCAATAAATCGAGAGATGAGTTGTTGCGGCAAGGAACAGTGACTTTATTCATAAAGCCAGCAGACCAAGAAGGTGGTGGACTAGTGTCCCAAAGAACAATTTTACCTGAGTTAGAATTCAGGCTTTCTTTATACTAAAAGGCGAGGGCATGGCTGGTTGTTTCATACGTCTTGGTGCCAAAATCCTTTGTTCTTGCAGCTGTCCATGTAGGTCTGGTCACAATGTTCCTATAACCTCCAACAAGATAATTTTTTTTTCTCTGTTCTGCAAATTTTAATCTCTGTATGAATGGAAAGTGTTATATCTTTAAAGGTCACAGCTTAGAGAATGGGCTATCCTGTGTATTTCAGGCTATAGGCAATATTCTTTTATGAAAGGTGCAGAGCCAGCATGACTAAGCACAGGCAACAGAGCACAAAGATTAGAGCTAAAGGAATAGATCCAATATGGAGTCAGGTTTGTTCTTCTCTGTTCCATACGTACATTCCTATGTATATTCCCTAGATCTAGTCATTGAAAAAGCCTGTCATTACTGACACCTCATTCACCTTGAGCATAACTAGATCATGGTTCTTGACTTCTAAATGTTATTTTCTTCTAAAAGAAACCAAAGCTTCTTGTAGAAATGGCTGATTCTAAAGTTGGCTCATGTAAAGTACAAAATGAATCTAGGATATCTTGTTATCCTCAAAAATAAAGTGGTCAAAGAATCATGGGGGCATTTCAAAAGAACACAGGAACTGCCTTTCAAGAGCTTCTCCAACTTACTATATCTGGAAAAATTTTAACATGAAAATAAATAACTATAATAACAGATTCTAGTACATGGAATAAAATAGAAAACCATGGGTTCCATACGGATATCAATAAATGAATAAATGCATTGAAAGTATGATTAGGAATAGGAAATGTATAAGGTATAAATGTAACCTACCACTGAATACATATTAATTTCAAAGAGGAAAATATCAACCACATGGTAGAGAAGACTGGCAAACATCACCTCAATCAAGTGATTAATATGAAAACCGTCAGTAATTGGATAAATTAAAATCATATGCCACCACATCAGGTGTAATAAAAAGAACACAGTGTCTCTCCTGTGCTATTCTTCCCAAAGATTTATGAATCAAATCATGAAGAAACATCTGATGATTCCAGATTAAGAGGCAATTTATAAAATAATTTACCTCTGATATGCAAAAGTGTCAAGATCATTAAGAAAAGACTGAAGACTGCTTGAGGGAAATTATGGAGACAGGAAGAACTATTTACTATGTGTGATTCTGAACTGAATTATTTTCCTATTAAAATATTAACATACTAATTGGGGAACTGTAATGAAGTCTGAAGCTTCGATAGTAGTAATATATGTATGCTAATTTTCTGATTTTGAAGGTGGTTTTGTAGTAACAGAAGAATATTCTTGTTGTAGTAAAAACATACTAACAACTAGGGGTTGGTGTGATATTAAGCCTACAACTTACTGTAACATGGTTCTTTCTACTTTTTCTAACTCCTCTATAATCTTGTGTTAAAAAAATTAGATTTGCAATGAGTATGAATTTTATGTTTTATTTTCTATATATTACCAGAGCAGAAGCCTTACTAACCATGAGCCTACAAATGCACAAAGGGTAATATTTAAAGGCCACTGACAAAAAGATTAATTTTATTTTGGTTACCAAACACCTTTCAAGAGGGTTACTTCTATCTTTATATATCTAGAATCACCCAATGTCTTCCAGATGTAGTGTTCTGTCATACACATGTGACTCCTCAGTCAGGAATTCTCTATTAAGACATTTAGTGTGAAATATGGCTTTGTCTACTAAATATTCCCTGATCTGGCCTTGGCTACGTGAGACACTCTTACTAGATAAGTCCACAGTGTCTTTTAATTTGCCAAACATGCTTATCAAAGTTTAATGAAATTAATTTTCAATTGTGTTCCCAATTAAAATGTTAGTTTCATGAGGGTGCAGTATTGAATTATTGAAGAACAGTGTTTCAGTGGATGTTTTATTATGTATAATTCAAAATATATGTATAACAATTAAGAATAAAGGCAAGTGCCTACCATAGGGGAAAAGAAGTCTGCATTTACTTTCATTTCCCTCATTTTTGATTCTTTTGAAAAGAGGAGGCATTTTCAAATTTATCAAATTCCAGTATATGTTTTTTTGCAATTTTGGTGTACTTGGTTATTCAGATTTTTAAATGTATCCTAAACAATTTTTTTTTTTATGAAAGCAATGCTGCACTCTATTAAACAATCAGCTGTGGAAGCATGGAGTCCTAACCATTGGAGTGGCAGGGAATTCCCTGTATTAAACAATCAAATTCTGCAATAAATGACTGTAAATAGCAGCAATAAATCCTGACCTGTTCCTCATAAGCCCAAGTCAACTTCTCATGGGGGACTGATTTAATATTCCTATATTAGTTTTTCTTCATATTTTTAAGTAATAATTTATTCTACTTTTTCTTGACGTCTCAATTAATTTCCTACTTTGATTATAAGGATTTACCATACTAATGACCCACAGTTAAATTCACCACATAATTTAATAATAATAATATTTTCAGTTCCTCCATTAATTTCCATTATAAATATATTACTGCACTTTTATTTATTGTTCTAACAATACTAGATATTACCTCCTGCCCACTATCCTTTATAAAATGAGGATATTTGCATTCCTACACTTCTCAACATCTTCATCCTCTTAGTTCCCAACTACTATCATTTGTACTTCTATATAGTCATGCTTACTCATTCACATTCATTTTGTAAATATATTGAAATCACCTTTGTTTTGTGTGTTGTGAAAGCCATGAACACAAATGTCTATACAAAGACAATGTAGTAAATATAAATAAGTGAATCAGGACAGAAATTAGAAAAATTGACTACCAGAAATTAAACTTTTCTATTGATTATTATTATTTTATATATGTACTATTATATACAAATATATTATTTTGTTTATATAATATAAAATAATACAATTATAATATATACAATAGTGAGCATTGCATTTTTCATTTAATATTAAAAATAGACACCTTTAAGGATAACATATATTATTGTTCAAATCTATGTTTCCTTTTATTTAGTTCCAGATACCTGGATCCTTTTTTTCTATATCAAGAAATATCAACGTCATTCTTAGTATCCAATAAGAAATCAGCTTTGAATCACTTAACATGGAAGAATATTTAACTATATTCAGTTTTATAGTAGAATACATCTGTTCACCATTGTACATGCTTCCAAAGATAGATATAATATTTCACAATGTTTTTTATATTTATAGTAACATGTCCTAAGGTATTTGTAAAGTTCTAATATACCAGCATTATCATATTTAATTTTCAGTATCAAATTTTATTGTAGTTCAATAACTTCCACTTGAAGCACTTCATTCACACTATCAATATTCATTGAGAGAGGTGAATTGAACAATGTTAGTTCATTTTCATAAAGTAGCAAATCAGAGAATATTTTCTAAACTTCAATCTAATTCCACAATTTATAAGAATATAGTTCAGGGTATTACTTTCCTTTCTGAAAACTTATATCTGCATAGGAAATTGGGTCATATTAATCCTAACCAGAGGACTTTCCCAAAGAAACTATTTCACTAAGGATAAAAGTGAATTATATAATTTGTATATATGCTTGGTGGAATTGCTAAGAAATATTCAAACTGTGTAGATAGATTTTCTGTAAAAAACCCCACAAATCCCAATTTTTGACCCCACTATTTCAGTAAGCTAAAGCATGTATTTTCACTGGATGACAGGGACCTTATTTCTTTCAATAGTTGAAAAAAATCTTCAACATTATTTTAAACCACCATCCTCTGTAATAATCAACCATGTTGTGCATATAACATGCCTAGAGAAGCAGTAATATTTCTGTGACACTTTAACGATCTGTAACACAGTGTTATTACATTCCAGGATTTTTCATTTATATTTTTAACTTTCTAGCATGGAATAATTACTTGTGAATAGTGCAACAAGTGTATTTATAACCTGAATCCTTGAAAAAAAAGTAGTCACATTGTATTTAAATTGTTTAACTAATATTATACTGTATTCCACAGCTGGAATACCATCTACAGTTGCACTATCTGGTAACCTAGCCACATGCAGCTATTTAAATTTAAATTAAAGTAAGTTAAATTAACAATTCATTTCCTCAGTCACCCTAGCCACATTTCAAATGTTCAGCAGTCACATGTGGTTGGTAGGGTTGGTAGCAGATTTCTTGGAGATCACAGGTGTAGAATATACCCATTATCTCAAAAAGCTGTTGCAAAATGTTGATCCATTATAGGGGATGGTAAACATTTTCTATAAAGGGTCAGGTACAAAGTATTTTAGGCTTTGTGGGCTGTATGTTCTGTTACAGTTAGTTACCCAGTTCTGCAGTTGTAGCAGGAAAACAGCCATAGATGAACAAACGTATGTGGTTGTCTTCTAAGAAAACTTTATTTACAAAGGCAGGTTTGGCCAGATTTGGCCTGTGTGCTATTTTTTGCTTACCCTTGATGTATATTAGCATTTATTTTGTTCAGCCTACATAAAGATTTAACTACTTTTCCAAATATGTACATCATATCAGAATATTGAATATTTGGGGCATCATGTCCAATAGGTTTTTAACCACATAAAAATTGTTAATAACTAAATATTATAACCATATGGTATTTTTTACATCTGCATAGTCATCAGCTGCATTAGGACATGCTTCAATTTTTTTAATCTTTTCCACAAAATTTCAGTAGGAAGTTTTTATCCACATTTCCCAAAGATAGAGTTTAGAGAATTTGTAGTTGAATTTACATTAACAAACATGTGATTGTAAGTAGAACAACTGGTTTTTACTATCTTCAATAGACACTTTTTTTTTTTGCTGTATGCGGGCCTCTCACTGTTGTGGCCTCTCCTGCTGCAGAGCACAGGCTCCGGACGTGCAGGGTCAGCGGCCATGGCTCACGGGCCCAGCCGCTCTGCGGCATGTGGGATCTTCCCAGATCGGGGCACGAACCCGTGTCCCCTGCATCAGCAGGCGGACACCCAAACACTGCACCACCAGGGAAGCCCAATAGACAATTTTTATACACTCACCATCTATTTAAAAAGTTTCACTTAATATACAATTGAATTTTATTATAAAAGTTCATACTTTATTTTTATAATTTCAATTTTAGTTCTCTATCAGGGCATTACATCTTGTACTGTGTGGCTATTTGTGTACATGAATTATAATTTTTTCCCTATGGTGATTAAAACTGTAGTCATTCCATGCATATATGCTTTTAAAAATTAAACATGTAAAAGTTATCTCTTTTCCTCCAAGTAATATATCTCCCATTTTTCTTAAGACATATTACTCTAATAATAGTTTTTTAAAAATAATATTAGCATGGCAGAATGAGTTCAATAGTAGCCCCCAAAAGATATACCCATGTCCTTACCCTGAAATCTATGAATGCAATTTTATTTGGAAAAATGGTTTTGTAGATATTGTAGATTCAGTGTGGAACCTAAATCCAGTGCCAGGTGTACTTATAAAAGAAAGGCCAAGAAAGATTTGGGATTCAGATACATAGAAGGGAAGGCCACATGAAGACACAGGCAGAGGTTGAAGTGATGTAGCCCCCAATAAAGGAACTCCTGGAGCCACCAGAAGCTGAAAAAGCTGAGAGAGGATTCTCCCCTAGACCCCTTTGAGGGAACTGGCCCTGACAACACCTTGATTTTGGACTTCTGGCTCCCACAGCTGTGAGAGAATAAGTTTCTGTTTTTTTTTAATTCACCAAGTCCATGAGAATTTATAAGGCAGCCCTATGAAGGTAATACACTGTGCATGAACATAAGTCGTTTTTAACTATTTTATTGAAAATATAAAACTAAGTATAATAGTAAAAAAAATCACTTTACTTCTGTTATAGGAGGCAAATATTGTGTGAACTATGTAAAACTGCAGAAGACAACTTTCATCTAAAAAGAATAGCAACTATTTTATTTGTCTACTTTTCATATATAGAAATATGAATTCATACCTTACAATTTTTGAGAGTTTAGAAATAATATATTTTATATGAAATATCACAAAAAATAACATTTTAACTGCCCAAATGACTAAATTCCATATTTTCAACTGAATCTTTTACTTATGGAACTAATTTCAGCCTCAAATATATTGTGTGTTTCCAAAACTTGAAAATAAAATGATGCTGTCTAGTATGGTAGGAGAGGGAGGCAAAATTTTACCTCTACCTTCTTAGGGGTTTAGTTGAGGCTGAGAATTCAATTGACGCAAGACAGAGCAACAGAAGAAAAGCATATTAACTTATTTAACATAAATTTTACATGACACAGGAGCTGTCATAAGGAAATGAAGATCCAAAGGAGTCACAAAACCTGAATGCTTTACACCAGGTTGAACAAAAAGAGACCACTGTGGAAAAGTAAACTATGTGTGAGGCTAAAAGATCAGAAATATTTTAACAAGGCCTGTTTGTACAGAATTCTGTTTCAACTTCCAGTCTTCAATGATAAAACTTATTTTCCTTCTGATATGAGCAGAACATCTTCCATATGGGAGTTTTATCTCACACTTTCGAGAAAAAAAAAAGGGATACTTCCATATCTTGGTTATTAGATAGTTCTGGCATGACTATAGGGGTGCATGTACCTTTTTGAATTAGTGTTTTTGTTTTTTTCCAGATATAAAACCAGGAGTAGAATTACTGGATCATACAGAAGTTCTATTTTTAGTTTTTTTGAGGAAGTTCATACTGTTTTCCACAGTGGTTGCATCAATTCGTATTCCTACTAACAGTGCATAGTGTTCCCTTTTCTCCACATCCTTGCCAACACTTGTTATTTGTAGCCTTTGATGATAGCCATTCTGACAGGTATGAGGTGATATTTCATTGCTGTTTTTATTTGCAATTCTCTAATAATTAGCAATGTTGAGCATCTTGTCATGTGCCTTTTAGCCATCTGTGTGTCTTCTTTGGAAAAATGTCTATTCAGGTCCTCTGCTCATTTTTTTTTAATTTGGTTGCTTTTTTATTTGATATTGATTTGTATGAGCTGTTTATATATTTTGGATATTAACCCCTTGTCCATCATATCACCAAGTGTCCTCAACAGATGAATGGATAAAGAAGATGTGAGATACAAACACACACACACACACACACACACACACACACACATATATATATAATAAGTATATATATAATAAGTGTATATATATATATATGTCTTTCTTCTTATTAAAAGCTCTTGGGACTTAGAATTATTGGCATTTCTAAATATGCAAAATAGATGTGGCTATGGAACATCATACAGTAAATACTATTTAATATAGCATGTGCCTATCAGATATATTAAATAACATTTCCTCCTGACAGAGATTATGTAAAAAAAAAAAAAAGTATAAATGGAGTTGGTAAAGATTAAGTGACTGTATATTTTATTTTGTTATATTACCAGGAATTCTATATAACCTCCTTTTATCAGGTGGTGAAAAGTTGTCTATATATTCTAGATCATTTCTCCTCTTAACATGTATACATACACAAGGCCATGACTATCAGAAGGCAGGAGTCATGGAGGTCATCTTGGATACTGCATACCACAAACACCAAAGTTTAGAAACTGTACAGTAATTATGTGAGCCAAATGGGAAAGAACATGGTATACTGAGGTCATGGAACAAAAATATAATATTAATAGGAATTATTAATATTACATTTGATTTCTGCCAGTCACTGTGTTATATACTTTAAGTCTATTATCTTACTTAATTCTCACAATAATCCTATTAATTCAGTGACTTTATTAACATAATCAGAGGGAAAAATACACCGACATAGTGTTGGAGATTGGATCATGCTTCCCCTTCCTTATCGTATGAATATATACCCTAGTGCATTGACTTGGGGCTTTTTAATGCCTCCCAAAGGAGAGGTGAGGTATATATCTACAACCATTGACTTTGAGCTGGACTGTGTGATTCTTTTACCCAGCAGTATGTGGGAAGGAGTTATAGTGTGCCAGTTCTGAGAAGAGGCTTTAAACAGCATCACCTATATTTCCTTAATTCTCTTGAACTCCTGCACTCAGTATGAGTTCCAGAAAGAAGTGTGTATAAAACAGACCTGCACACAATGCAGGTGTGGATTCAAGCACAGTTGAACCTAGCTGAGAAGAGCCATAGACATAGCCTGCCCGTAGAACTGGGATTTTTGTTTGTGAGCTGTTGAGATTTTGAGGTCATTTATTGAAGAAGAAAAAGTTGCTGAATACAGCAGTGGATCACTCAGCCAGTTATAGAAATAGTAAGTAGAAAAACTTGGACTTGATCCCTGGCCGTCTGAGTCTAGAGCCCCCCATCAGAAAATACAATGCTCGTTTGTGCTTAGTTTCAGTAAAAATAAAATTTGGAGATCATTTATTTAAACATGTTTCCATTTATTTTCCCAGCATTCAAATGTATATTGAGAACATAAAATGTGTCATTGCATACAATTCTAAAAAAAAAAAATGAAGAAATTATTATTCTTGCCTTCAGAAAGTCAAGGAACATGGTGCTGAATTACCCCTTTTTAGTGTACTAACTCATAAATCTAGAATTAGATTAATAATCTGAAAGTACTACTCAGACTTCCTTGGAGTTAGTTAATCCCATGGAGAAGAGTGAAGTTTAATCAGAAACTGGTTTATTGCTTGATATTTTAAATTGACTTTAGGGTTAGCATGATAGCAGACCAGGTCTAAATAATAACAAATAACACTTTACTTATTGCTTAATGGTGTCACAAATGGATTGAGCTTTGTAAATTTTATTTCATCTGGCACTCACACTCACTTAATAGGTGAGGAATGTGAGGTTTAAAACTTTTAGGCAATGTAAACCCAACTTATTCAGTGGTATAGCCTGGACTATACCTTTAGTTAGTCTAACCCCAAGGCATTAATCAACAATGCCTTCAAAACAGAGGCTCAAGGAGAAGCAACTCATTCTTAGCCACATCAAGATGTCCCCAAAGGCCCAGTGAAATTTACTGATATCAGAAATCCTAGTACTTCTCTACGATTCTTCAAACACTAGAGAACCTGCCTTTTTACATAATGTAGTTGGTGTGGTTTTAAAATTGTAACTGAAAATATTAGCATTATATAAGGAAGATAACAAAACTTGTTTCTGAAATAGAATCTGGGAAATTTTTATGGATAAAACAAGGTCTATGTAAGTTTGAATATTTCACCTTAATGTTTTTTCTTGTCTAAAAGCTATGTCAACTGTAATAATTCTTTCAACCTTTCAGAGAAAATATGTATAAGTATTAAAGTCTGAATCAAGCATTAAAATTGTAGAGGGTCATATTGCTTATATATAGGATCAATCCATGTTATATGTGGGGGAAATATGTATATTTCATATATATATATATATATGTGTGTATATATATATATGTGTATATATATATGTGTGTGTGTATATATATATGTATATATATATATATGTTTATATATATATACATATATATATATATGTATATATATATGAAATGTAGAATGTTGACACCTTTATGAGGCAAAATTCAGGAGTTCAGTAGGAAATGTTTCAGTACCAGAAAATCTAGTATCAAATAAATATAGAGAACAATTTTTAACAGACTCTAATTACCCTGGGGTTTTCACTGACTCCTCACACAAATGGTTGCATTTTCTTTGAAGCTTAGGATGTCATTAGTCATGCAGTGGAAGAGGTTGTCTTTTGGCGATCTAGGTTTAAAACAAAGAAAGAAAATACATGTGTTTTTTAAAAAAATCTATCTTACTTTTTTTTAATTTCTTTAAGGAAAAAGTTACCCTTTAAAATCCTCCCTCAGATTTTCTAACCTGTTCACAATTGGCTAGGATCTGATTAGTTAAGGATTTTTGTTTGTTTGTTTGTTTGTTTTTTGGAGTATAGTTGCTTTACAATGTTGTGTTAGTTCCTGATGTACAACAAAGTGAATCAGCCACGTGTATATATATACGCCCGCTTTCTTGGATTTCCTTCCCATTTAGGTCCCACAGAGCACTAAGTAGAGTTCCCTATGCTATACAGTATGTTCTCATTACTTATCTATTTTATACAAAGTAGTGTATATATGTCAATCCCAATCTCCCAATCCATTCCACGCCCCCTTTCCCCCCTTGGCATCCATACGTTTGTTCTCTATGTCTTGGATGTTTTGGATGAGTGGCCTGGTAACAGCTGGAGCAAACTCATTTTTCTTTTTGAATCATTCCAAAATCAATAAGTTATAAATAGTATGAACTATGAAAGAGATTCTCTCATAGTCAAAGCAAAGTAGAATATTGAGGCAGTTTTATGCTCATATTTCCCTAACCTTTCTTTAAAATCAAATTTATATACACTATTATTCTGAATCTAGGGTCTAATTAAACAAGTCCTAATTTCTGAAATAATTTACCTCTCTTTGCAAATGTGCATATATACACGTGTATATTTCAAATGTGTTTGTTCTGTGAGGTGTAGCATTACAGAGGATTCTTTACTATGCCCCTGATTGTTTGTGATTACTTGAGAAAAACAATTTTTGTTTTTACAAAGATGCTACAATTAATTATCTGAGACAGCTCTGTGAGCTACTGTTCAATCTTTACATTTATATGGAAAATAAAGATATGATTTTCTTCTTGAATTTCAAGTGAAAATTCTTATCCTTCAATGGCTTCCTTCATCTGATTCTGTTTTTCCTGTTATGCTTTGCCCTTATATTTATCTTTGTTTAATATATTACTTCAAACAACTCTCTTGACAGGGATTTCCTTTCTTTTTTCTCTTCTTCCTAACTTTATATAGCTGCAATTGTATACAGTATTAGAGTTTACTTTTCTTAATTGCTTCATTCTTTTGGATTATGTAGGTAGATTAATAGTGTCTAATCTTTCATGGATAATTAATTATTCTTATTTATTCTACATAAAAATATATTGCATAATTATACAATTAAATAAACATGTTTGTTTATTAGCAACTTTCATTAGCATCTATTTTGTGCCAAGTACTCACCTAAAAATTGGCAGATGTATGCAAAGTGGTAAATAAGAACACAAAGCCTGCTCTCATGGAGTTCAGTCTGGGTGGGGAAAGCATACAAATAAACATAAATCCTGAAAGATAACATAATATTTTAAAGACAAACTTCTGGGTATATCTGCATAATATATTTCTTACATCCTGACTACATCTCCTTTTATCTCTTAATATGACAAAAATTTGTAACACCACTTTCTACAGGAAGATAAGAAAGACAATTTACCCCTTTAATATGATCATTCAAAATATTTCATTTGTTGATAATTTAGAAAGATATCTTTAGTTTTACAACTTATAATAGAAGCTAAATATCTTCTTTGAAGTCTTATATGATATGAAAGATAATAATCTACATCAGATGTTTGCAAACATTTTCCATAAAGCAGATAGCAAATATTTTAGACTTTGCATTCCATGTGGTCTCTGCTACAACTATTAAATTCTGCCCTTGTGGTAAAAACATGGCTACAGACAATACTTAAATTAATGAATGTATCAGTGTTCCACTAAAATATTATTTTTAAAAACAAGAAAGAGGACAGATTTTTCCCTGGGTCCATATTTTGCTAAATGCTGATAGATATATTAATTAGTTCTCTATGGTAATCTATTTTATAAAACATACACATTACTTGCATAGCCAACAAAATGACTAAACGGTTTAACTAGATTAAAAAAAATAATAATAATTTTTCTACTAACCATTCTGCTGAGTTTCCAAGTAGCTCCTGATTCTTTGTGCAGTGAATTATAAGAAAGATCTAGAGTTAAACAGTCTGGATTCAAATCCCAGCATTATAACTTTATGAAAAATATGACCTCAGGCTTCTATGTATTTACTTTAAGCTGTGATTCTCTTTACCTATCCAGTGATGATAATAAAAATATGTACCTCATAGTATTTTTTGAGAGATAATTCACATAAGTAGTAGAAAGTGTTAAAATTCAGAGCTTGGAAAATAATAGGCACCTTATTAACATAAAGTATTCTTTTTGTAGAGTTATTAACTTCTCTAACCTATTTGGGGAATAATGTCCATAATGTGTCATTCACAAAAGTGTAGAGAAATTGTAGGCTACGAGAAAAATCTTTCTGTGAAGGCAAAACTGAATGAATGCCATTTTTTTTCTTTCTAATACCAGTGATTGAAATCTGAAGAAAGTTTGGGAAGAAAAGTTTTGAAGATATCAGTTTCCAAACATTTATTTTATATTCTGAAGAAGCAAAATATTGGTGCATTTTTGCACCAATATAAATTGGTGATTATTACAGCTTCTTTTCTATCTAATCTTTGTTAAAAATGTGTCTGCATAAAAAGAAAACAGCAAAGGTCACATTATTGAAATATCATTTCACAATAACCAGTGATTGCATGGAATTAAAATCACTAGTGAGCAGAAATTACAAATAGAGACTGGAAAATGAATGTGTAATCAAACAATCTCTCAATTTTCTCAGTGAACAGGTTGGATGATTTTATATTCATGGGATTCTGGGGAAGGTTTAGCTTATTTTTATTTTTTAAAAATTATTTTACTTTACTAACATTCCTACCAGTGGAGTAGAAAACACAGTCATCAAAATATCTTTGACACTCATGTCATTTGATATACTGGAAAAGAGTTTCTGTCAAAGCAATACATGTGCAGGCCATTAGTGCTTTTTCTTATAATGAACATAACACAAAACCCCAATGATGTGTTCTGTTAGTAAAGTGAACCTGCCAAAAGCAGATCAATACCAGGGATGGATATCAGTGCTGAAGTGTTCACTAATGGCTGTTCTAGGTCCTAGGGCAGCTGAAGAAGAGCAAATTGTATCTTAATAAGAGTTACAGGTCAGTAATGACGGTGAAATACAGAGCATAATGTAGAGAGTTTCAAAGTCATTTTTATCATGGAATTCAATCACTAAAGTTTTATAGGATTGATGGGTTCTTAGAGTCTAATAAATCTTGTTTAATGTCCAATTATGTCTCCACATAACGAGGTAAAAACTGATTATAATAATTTAATTGCTTTAACATTTGGTTTGGCAATAGGGTCTCTACAATGCAAAACTCCAAGGAACATCTTCACACTGGAGTTCATATAAATGCCATCTACTATTAAACTGGGGATGAAATCTCCATAGACCTCAATATCTTCTCTACATCAGTTGAATGATGTGCTTAGAGGTATGCTACACAGAAGCCATGTTTAGCTGCAAAATTAAGGAAACCTCAATTAATTGTTGCTTACACCTGATATGAATCCAATTTCATAAGAAGCAAGTGAAGAGCTATAGTGCACTTCTACAATCATCAGAGACAAGCATTCCTTTGATCTTGTTGTTTTGCCCTCCTTAACACATGGCACTGATCTTATGGTCCAAGGTGGCTGCTCAGATTTCAGGCATCTTGAATATGTTCCAGTCAGCAGGAAAAAAAAATCTGGAGAAAAAGCTTATGCTTTTCTTTTTTAGAAAGATATTGCATACCACACTCCTATTTAACTCCCATTGGCAAAAACTTAGTCATAAGGTCAAGGAAATTGGGAAATGGTGTCATTATTCTGGGTGACCATCCAGAATGTGTCTATGTAAATATCAGAGGTTCTAACACTAAGAAAGAAAGAGAAAACAAACTTGGAGGAGCGATTTAGCACTCTTTCCTACAGTTATCATAACTCATATATTGATGTTTAATGAAAGATCATCAACTAAAGTATTATGGAAAAATATATTATCATATATTGGGGACTGAGACACTCCACAAATATCAGATTCAATGATCAAAATATTTTAATACAAAAATTTTAAAATATAAAAGCTTAGAAAATCAATAACTAAAATATATATTCTTCCTTCACTCTTATAATGTTCTTCCAATGTATTAATATTAGGTAAATTACAATAACATTAGATATTACATTATTGAGAGGGTGGGGGAAATAGGGAGAGATAGTAAAAGGATATAAACATTCAACTATAAGATGAATAAGGTTTGAGAGTCTAATGTATAACAAGGTAACTATAGTTGATAGCACTGTATTATATAATTGAAATTCTCTACAAGAGTATAACTTAGATATTCTCACCAAAAAAAAAAAAAGAATAAGAAGAAATAAATATGTGAGGTGCGGCTTTCCTGGTGGTGCAGTGGTTGAGAGTCCACCTGCCGATGCAGGGGACACGGGCTCGTGCCCCGGTCCGGGAAGATACAACATGCCATGGAGCGGCTGGGCCCGTGAGCCATGGCCACTGAACCTGCATGTCCAGAGCCTGTGCTCTGCAACGGGAGAGGCCACAACAGTGAGAGGCCCGTGTACCACAAAAAAAACAAAACAAAACAAAACAAAACAAATATGTGAGGTGATGTATGTGTTAATTAACTCAATGGGGGAATCCATTCATAATGTATACATATATCAAATCATCATGTTGTATACTTTAAATATATTAGAACTTTGTCAATTACACTTCAATAAACCTGGAACAAAAGATAGTATATTATTGAAAATATAAATTGACATATGAAGGAAATAAAAACTGACAAAAGAAATTGTATATGTTAAGTTAAATGTTTTAGGCTTCAAGATATATTTCCCAAACTTGGTTGCTTATTGGGACTTGGTTGCTTATTGGTATTATCTGAAATACTTTTCAAAGAGTAAAATTTTAAAAAGAATAGAATTACACCTATCCCTTCTGCTCCTGTGTCACTGGCAAAAGTCTAATCATATGAACACAACTATAAGAGAACCTTGGAAACGTAATTTAGCCATGTGCCTAGGAAAAAAGGAAATAATGGATTTTTTCTGACTTCCAGCAGTCTCTACAGGCTTATCCCTTCCAGATCAATATCAAGAATACCTGTGGCCTGTATGCCTTAGGTGCCTAGAATGCCTAGAATGAATCATGTGTAATGGAGTTGGAATTACTCTTAGATGAATTAATCTCTGAGGTCATGTTTGATCAGTTCACACTGAAGCATCCAGGCTGTTTCAGGGAAGGCTGGACATCTCCAAGAAAAGTGGGGAAATATTGGGAACAATAAAAGGTGTTGGGTAGAGCAAATAAGAGTGCCAACTACAGAATGCTTTAAAAACAGGCATGACAATAACTATATTTGTTATCTGTGCATACGTAAGATCTAAGAATGAGTGGATTCAATACTATAAAACATAAATAGCAAGTGCCAATATAATTGCCTTGTCACTTCTTTACAACATATAGGAATCATGCAATTCTGAAGTCTCTCTATGATAATAACAAGAGGAATCACTTAACTCTAATAACCAAAATATTCATTGAGACCAATTGGATGCAAAATCTTACAGAAAACAAACTATATTTTGCTTCATTAGTTTATCCTTTAAAAATTTTTCTATTCTGTCTCCTCAACTGCACTCAAGTTTTCTTACTCATTACACATTTTTATTGTCTTCGTAATAATAACTTCTATCTGAGGTAACCTCAATTTTTATTTACTTTTTTTATCATTCACTTCTTTTACTAGAATATTAATCTCATGAGAGTACAGATATTGCTTCCTTTGTATACTACTTCAACACTTGGAGTATGCCTGGACCATAAGGAATCCTCAGTGAATTAATAAATGAATAAGTAACTGAATGAAAGAATCAACAGTAAAATGCATATAAAATTAACATAACAACAGATGTTTGAAATGATTAATGGATGGCTAGATAGATATTTAGATAGAAAATATTAAGCATTAATTTTAGAGTGGAGAATGCTTGATAGAAGAGCTAAAAGTTTGAATGCAAAAGGTGGATGCAGGTGTAGTGGAATGATGTGTGTTAGGTTATGGTGAATCAACAGAAAACCTCTATTCCTAAACTAATATATCTGGGAAAACTATATTATAGAAAATAGAATCCTACTTAATGTGGACTATTTCAGGTATTAGTACATTTTAAGAAACTATTATGACCAACAGGATATTGTTTTAAAAGAAGAAACAAATAGTTTCTATCAATTGAGGCACATAGCAACTTAAAATTATCTACCAAAGGAGGCATGCTATCTTTATTATAAGGTTTAATGAGTAGTATGGGGATAAAAATGGGCTGCAAAGATAGACTTTTCCTTAAATAATGTTTCCTCCATGCCTGCTTACATGGAGCTTACTTTCTAATGGTGCAGTAAGACAGTTCACTTCTTGGCTTATCCATTCTGTGGCAAACCTCTAAGATTTAAATATATTCAAATTCACCTCAGCAGTTCCTCTCAGTCACATTCCAGGGTATTACTTTAACAGAATCTAAATCTCCACTCTTTAATGACAGCTCAAGCAATTAACATTTCCTAAAGGGAATCTAAATGCAAACAGCTTATTCAAAGCAATATCCCTGAAGGAGAATTTAAGCACCAAACCCCTAAGGAACAACTTATGCAAACAAGTATCAGTTGAAGTAGTTTGCCCTTAACAAATATTTATTCAAACTAATGCCCTCAAGCAAATTCTAAAGTCTAATTACCACACCACACACACACACACACACACACACTTTCACACATATATACACATAAATAAATATCCTAAATTTTCTTCAGATAGAATGAAGAAACAGGATGAAAAATAAGTTTAATCTCAGATATATCTTGAAATACTGGCTATTAAAATCATGCATAGCAAGGATTCCACCAAGTTTATTTTTATATGGTTCAATGAAGATTTTTAAACAAACACATACAGACATAATTTTTCATATTGGCACATGGCAACAAATATCACACAAGGCATTTGTCATCACTCCTTTACAAGGTATATGTTTGGTTTGATCAATGAGTACTCTAGGCTTGCTTCAATTTATTGGAAGTATAGATAAAATCATTAACTTATCAAAATTATTTTATAGGATTTAACATCCAAATATGACTTTGATAATGTGATGTTATTATGCAGGTAAAGATAGAAATTGAAATCAGTGGTTGCTATTTATCCTTCAGTTATTTTTTTAATAGAAATGCAGGAGCATTAAAGATATACATAAATTAAAAGGTAGGAATTAAGAAGAGATAGCACTTAAAAATTACAGAAACATGTTTCCAATTTGATATATCAGTATAAAGTTGGAATAAATCCTGAGAGTTCCAACAATTGGTATACATGAAATCACAACATAATAAGCAAAAATTGAACCTTAGGAAAAATATTAACTTGAATTTGGTATTAAAAATGTGAAAAATTAAATAACAGCTGTATTATAATTGAGTGCTACAGGTTTTTAAAAAATGCCTATAGAAAATAGTAATTTTTCATAAGGTGATCCATCAGTTTAAAGGATAATAGTACTAGATTTTTATCTGTTGAATGTCTATGTTGTTGAACCCAAGTTCATGCTGAAACCGTGCAACTCAGATTGCAACTTGAACCCATGGTCTTTTAGTTGATATCACACACCTGGTCTTAGGACTTAATGAAGCTCAGGTTCTTGATGTCTCATCTCAGAAAGAATTCAGTGAGAGAAAAATTGATACGTGAGAAGTGGCTTTATTTAGAATGAAGCACACTCCACAGACAGAGTATGGGCCATTTCAGAAGGCAAGAGACCTTGGGAGAATACATTCCACAGACGGAATGTGGGCCATCTTAGAAGACGAGAGCCCCAAAACATGGTATGTTATGGTTAATTTTTATGGGCTGGGTAACTTCATAGGCTAATGAGGGGGAGGGGTATTCCAGCTATTTTGGGGAAGATGTGAGGATTTCCAGGAATTGGGCTACTGCCCACTTTTTGGCCTTTATGGTCAGCCTTGGAACTGTCATGGCACCTGTGGGTGTGTCATTTAGCTCGTTGATGTTTTACAATGAGCATATACTGAGGCTCAATTTCTAGTGGAAGTTGACTCATCTACCATCTTGGACCTATTTGTTTCTTATCAGTTTATGTCATGTCCTCAGACTATGTCGTCCTTTTAAATGCTGTGCCCTGCTCCCTTTCCTCCTGTTTCACTTACACTGATATCTAATTCAAATTTTCCACGAAAAATTTCTGTACTAGACTATTGTCATAATTTTATATAGTATCCAGTTCAATTCATTTATGTTCTTTGTAGATTTCTATCATGTATTCTAACCCTTCTCAATGGGCTTTTAATATCATCTCCTACTAAAACCAGTTATTAAATAAGAAAAACTGTTTGATATTCTTATTTATTAAATAAAAAATTATTTCCTTCCTTCTTGTTTCTCCCTCCCTAAAATGTATGGGCTCTGCATCAATCAGAGGAATGCATCAACTCTTTACTTGGCTATAAGTTATAGATAAGACTTTCAAGTGTTTCTTACCATCCTTTCAAGAAGTTTCATTATTCCTTCAAAAAGTTTCACAAAACACCTAGAAAACCATGTATTCTTACCTCAATTTCTTAAACTATAGATGTTATGTAATGTCTTTGCTGATTGATTTTAAAAAAAAAAGCAACAGAAAATTCAGCCCCTTCCAATTATTTTTGTAAAGAACTTTTAAAAGGAGGATGAAATAAGATAAAATATGTGAATTTTTTACCAGTATTTCACATGTGCAAAAGATCTATAATTCACAACTGCCACAATTTTAAGTGAGTTATATGCAGGTACATTCTATGATTGAAATAGCACAGAAAGCTCTAAGCATTGTGGAAGGACTTATTTTTGTCCTCTACACTTTAACTCTGTTTCAGTGTATTTCCAACTATATTTTCCTGGAATTGTTTGCTTATTGATTGGACAGAGTGTTTTGTCGGCAGGATGAACTGTATGAGAAAAGAGATTTCATATACTATACTAGAATTTGGCACAATATTTTTCTCTTTTGTAATACTAACAGATCAGAACTTGACTCTTAGTGGAATTAAAATAGTAAGAATAAAATTCTAGTCATTAAAACCAGTGACAGAGAAACTGTCCCATTACATTAGTTTTTTTTTTTTTTTTTTTTTTTTTTTTTTTTAATAAAACAGTACCTCCAGCCACTCTTCACACCCCCTGGTGATTTATGGAACTTTGCTTTTGAACATATTTTTTTCTTTTTTTTTTTGGTAACTTTTGAATGTAACCAGTTTATACATCAGTTTATATGACTGATGGTTAACTCACATTTTTTTTAATACCTCATTAATTAGAGCTGTTCCTCATCTTTCCATCCTGTTTCATTCTGGTGTCTGAATTTTCTGATGAAGACACAAGCTTTTATTTTGCTGATTTCAATATTGCACGTTGTGCCCTTAAGAATATAGCTGCCAAATCAGATGGAGGGATACTGGACATCTAGGAGGACAGATGTATTCAGTAGAATGCTCAGGATGACCACAAGCAACTAATTAGATCCCCTGTGGGGAATGTTATGCCCTTGCAATACATTTGTATCTTGTGGTTTTAAAATCTTTAGAATAGAACTCTGACCCTTATTGTTAAAGGTAACTTTGAATATGTATTCTCTACTTTTTTATAATGTATTTTACAGAAATGAGAAATGAGTAGATAGGTCATGCTGAGCAGGAATTAATATCACAGCTAAGTGTAAACTTTTAATTTATCTTAGTTTATCCTCATTTAATTAATTCACTTCTATTTGACAGCCTAAAGCATTAACCTTTTGGAAGCTGAATGCATCAATTTGTAGTGTCTGTTAAATCATGGTGATTACTAAGGTTTGCAGGATTTTAAAATGTGTTTACTTCTTTTGCAATATTTGTTTTGCTTCTCCATGATTGCTTGGATCTTAAAGAAAACTGTAGCCTAATTTTCTTTTTTTTTCTATTCTACAGCTATGTATAAATTTAAATTTTACCCTCTATATGATTTTGTGGCAATGAAAAGAGAACACAATGAAGGACTGAGTGTGAGGCAAATTAGAACACATGCTCCTTAATGTTTCCTTAATCCCAGCAGGAAGAAAGCTGAATCTGGCCTATACATCACTGTCTATTATTCCCTGGTTTACCAGTCCGATAAATGGTTTTGTTTTCTTTGTAATGAAATAAAATGTGGAAGGAGGTCAGGAAGGAGGATATGAATCTTTATGCATATAAATGAAATCTCAGGAGTAAGGAATTAATTATTCTCCTTAAAAAAAAAAGCCTTTCAGGGCTTCCCTGGTGGTGCAGTGGTTGAGAGTCCGCCTGCCAATGCAGGGGACATGGGTTCGTGCCCCAGTCCAGGAAGATCCCACATGCCGCAGACGGCTGGGCCCGTGAGCCATGGCCACTGAGCCTGCGCATCCGGAGCCTGCGCTCCGCAACAGGAGAGGCCACAACAGTGACTGGCCCGTGTACTAAAAAAAAAAAAAAAAAAAAAAAAACCTTTCAAATGTCTCAGAGGACATTCAAAGTAGGTATTTGGATAGCCAGGTCTGGGTTGAAAGAAGTATGAGCTAGAGATAAGTGGAAAACTACGAGGATAAAGCCACAAATGAAGACAGCATAAAATGATGCTAAGTTTTGGAAAATGGAGGATATTGTAACCATAAAAAGAACTGTTTAGGTGGTTTTAAATTCATATTTTCTACTTGCACATGCAAGACTTGAAGATAATGTTTCCATAGACCACTGCTTCCTCTTTCTCCACAAACACTTGGCATTGGTCTTTAGAGTCGGCACTAAAGAAAAATATAAGATGTGAATGGTTGTGTTGTGTTAAAGAATGTTTAAGTAACAATTTAACGTATTAAATATCGAATTAGCATACTACTACAAAATCTAAACTAAGTGAGAGTTTAAGTAAGGTGACAGAAATCTCCAGGTACATATTAGCAACATTCTGATCCAGGGGACAAGAATACAAATTTTATTATTCTTCCTAGAAGAGGGGACAATTCATCCTATCTTTTGGCTATCTTTTTTTTTTTTTTTTTTGCCTAACAAGCAGTAAAATGAATACTCTTATGTGGCTCCCCTAGATTGCTGGATTTCTTAGCAGTGTACATTGTAAAAATAGAATGGGCCAAGAACTAAACAGTACACTGGAACTGAATGATGAAAAAGAGTCAACTAATATATAAATGTGACAATAATATTCTACAGAATCTCCAATTATACACAAATACATTAAACTTGAGAGAAGTTTAACTATGTTTTCATTTCAGCCACTATAATATACAGGGAGACTAAACAACTAAGAGCTTATTTTTAGGGTGGTGTAATAATTAAATGCATACAAATTGATATAAAACACTTACCCCAGTGCTGGGTAGACATTAAGCAACTAAAATATTTTAGTTATTTTTATTACTATTATAATTTTAAATATTATTAAGAATATATGATTGAGTACAGAATCTTTAATAAAAAAATCAAGTATGAAGGCAACGGTTTACAATTATAAGTGAATATGTAGCCTGAAGTAAATTAGAATCTGAGGTAAAAGTTTCTTTGGTATTAAATGTATGTTATTATAGGGCATATATCAAAAGTTTCAATTACACCATTGTAATTTATTGAGTTATTTCCTTTCCTTTTTTTTTTTTTTTTTTCTTTTTTGCTGTACGCGCGTCTCTCACTGTTGTGGCCTCTCCTATTGCGGAGCACAGGCTCCGGATGCGCAGGCTCAGCAGCCATGGCTCACGGGCCTAGCCACTCCACAGCATGTGGGATCTTCCCAGACTGGGGCACGAACCCGTGTCCCCTGAATCGGCAGGCAGACTCTCAACCACTGCACCACCAGGGAAGCCCAGTTATTTCCTTTTCTAACAAAATCAAACCCAAGAAATAATCAAGGAAAACTTTATTCTATTTTATGTTTTGCTTTCCTCCAAGTTATGTTAAAAGCAAAAATGTTTTTTTTAAAAAAACTATAAAATAAAACCTGACCACATTAATATATTGACTTGGTGCTCAGAACCATTCACTATTTCCTTAAATCTTTGGGGTCAAAGTCCCAATTCCTCAGTATAACATGCAATGCCTGTCATAATCTGGCCCTAGCCTATCTCCCTAACTTTATTTCCTCAAATCCTAGCTCCAGCCCAGTACACATACCTTCAAACACAAACATGGCATGTCTTAGTCTTACTGATGTTATTGCATTTCTCTAAACATAATAAACTATTTCAGGCCTTCCTTGCTTTGTACATTCAGTTCATATTCTCAGAATCTTGCATTTTCACTCTTCAACTCTAAGACCTTTCCCTATTTAATAAAATAGCAGCGATGATGCAACAATAACCACAAAAAATATAACTTAAAATTATTTCTATTTGAAGGAGTCTAAATTTTTGATGGTTTTAGAGTTGATATAAACATATTCCAAGAAATCAAAGCATGTTAGAATTTAAAAGAACCATAATAGCTGGTCCAAGTCCTTTCTTTAGGCATGATAAGTTTATTTTAATGAAATTGATTGTTGCTGATTTTTTTAATACTTATGTACACAATGGAGGATACTATGTAGAATAATTCGGATGTGTCAGGATTCAATAATCTAACTATCAAAATGTAGTTTCTTCTTTGAAGCAGAGTACTTTATGAAAGACGTTTCTGCCACCAACTCTTGGTTTCGACTTTCATGAATTTAATACAAAGCTCTAATTTGCTTTTGTGGTTATTTTTCAATTGAAAACAAAGCAATTTGTTCTGATTACATAAATAAGTATGAGATAAATGAATATCATTTTAAAGAATAACTTTCTTTACATTTATTTGATTTTCTTGTGAGTTTTGAATTATAGATAAATGTTATTCTTCTAATGCTAGAGAATAAACCTTAGAAATGACAATATTTTGAGATATTGAGAAAATGCATCCTTGGAAAAAATTATGTATTATAGGGCAGGTTTATTATCAATATATCTCAGGAAATTTTCTATGCCTTTCACCTGATAACTAAGGTGAATTTTTTGGTGTATTTCAAGATTACCACAATAAATCAGATTTGTATATTCGCTACAGATTAATGACAGTGTGACTAAGTTTAACTTTTAAATCAACCTCAAAAATATGTACACATGCAGAAAACATGATAAGAGTACTGGTAAATAAAATTTTAATTATATAAAAATTACTACTTCTCCACCTCCTGCTGACAGTAACCACCATGCTAAAAATCTAAGTCACTTATGTCGAGTAGTATTTATGCCAAAATCAGTTTACTTTCTTTTCCACAGTGGTCTAATGCTCAGAGGAATATTTTATTGTATGCTTGCTCTTAAATATGTTTATTTTATTTAAAAGATATCTGCTGATATAATTATTTGGATTATATAAGTTATATAAGTGCTAGAGCAAGGTGATAATGTTCATGAATTCCATTTCCCTGAAATAAGGTGTCTCCTTTTGGATTGGGTCTATCTGAGACATTTCTATGCATCCACAATGGTATGCAGAGCAGATATGAGTTTTTGTGCAATATCAGATCATCTCTGATTATTTCTGCCTTGCGCTCGTTCTATTTAACAAGGAGATTTGAAATAAATTAGACAGCTTTACTAATATTTGATTGTACATATATTTCTCAGGTAAAAAATGTTACTTAGGGTGGAGAAGTAAATATTTTCTAATTTGAGTAGAAAATCATCAACTATAAAAGTTTATTTTTAACTAGATGGTTAATTTTTTCTATCCAAGATATGCTTAGAATTTTATCATACTGATACAAAATGCATATATATTTTTTTCTATAGGTAACAAGTGAATTGGATTTATAAATGTAGTTTAATTGAGTTTTGTTAAAAAAAAGGGGAAGCATTCTTACCACTTAGGATAATGTAATTAATGACATGAATAGGGTGGGCAATGATAGCAATTTGTAATGTCTGTAACTAGGTATCAGTGTCTTAATTTAGTGCACTCTAAAATATATTACAGCAAGCTAAAAAATGAGATGATCTGACATGTTGCATTGATCAAAAAATGCATTTAACAATCATAACATATTACTTTAAAACATATTGGAGTTTACAGCTTTCTCTTCCTTTCCTTTTCTGAATAATTCTTACTCTAGCACACTTCATAATGAAGTAGCACCCTCAGGGCTTGAATATGCCTTTAGATACACAGATACACATTGATAGAAAATCTAATTGCTTCCAGTTAATATTTTGCAAACCAAAATACTTTGACTACAGTGTTGACATCACATAACAAATGTGATTTGATTACAAGAAGTTAAAATTAATTTAGTTGCAGCATTGAGGAAGCCAATTAGATTTAAATAATTGTAAGGAAAATTTGTAAAATAACCATGCTTTTTCTAACAGTTAACATTTTTATAAATGTGTCAAAACTAAATTAAGAGTAGTAAATGTCATCAACATAAACGTATTTTTATATTTTTTTGTTCATCCTCATCCCATTGTGTTTACTCTTGATACCTGAACTATATTTAACTCATCAAAAGGAACTGACACCTATTTTTATACATATAGGATATCTTTCTTCATGAGGGAAACATCAGTGATGCTGAATACTTATGACTGGCCATATATAACTTCTGAATTCAAGCCCTAAAAATGTCAGTGATGATTTTCACGGTCTAGATGCATTTATTTTATTATTATTATTATTATTATTATTATTATTATTATTATTATTAATTATTTTGCATTTCTAAAGGCTGGCAATTAGGTTAGGGAATGAGATTGTAAAGGAGTACTTTAAGTAGAACACTTTCCACTAAAGTTTCTTTTTGACTCACTTAAAGGTAGTAAAATAAATACATGAAAAAATGAAAACTTGAAAAATGTATATATAAGTAGATGTTTCCATAAGTGAACTGCACTACCCGTATCCTGACGTGTGAATATCTTATAGTTGCTACCTCCATTTCTGACTTTGTACATACAGATAAATGACTCATAGTGTCCTCAAGCATAACTGAGATTTATATTACAAATCCAACGACTAATATTCTCATATTTTTAACACTAGTTTTATGAAGATTTTGGTAAGAATCCAGAATTCCCAGCAGAATACCAACAATAGACAACAGAAATTTATATTTATACTCTCTGTTCTGTCATTAAAAAATGATTTGGAAAAGTAATAGAATTAGTACATTTCTCTTCATGTTCTCTTCTGTTGTTTGGTTTTTAATCTGAAGGAATTTTTTTTTTCAAACAAGGCTATCAGTAATGGGAAGGATTGATTAATCTGTATATTTGTACTGGGTTAATTATAAAAGGGTTATCTTGTTATTTGTGCTTGACTTTGTAAGTACAATCAACCTATGTCTGTTAACCACAAGACAAGTTAATTATGCAGTGATCCTATTTTCATCATATTTCTAAATTGTCCACCAAGAATTAAAGGATTTTGTTGGGTTATTACTTTTGAAAAAAATGAGAAATTTCTATTTTCAAATAAGCTGCTACCATATCCACACAGCTGTTTTTTATGCTCTGCTCTTGCTTCCAAAAGCGAGAGGGAGAGACTGAGAATCTCCTTGAAAATTCTGGAGAAAATACTTCCTTTTGATCTATTTGTTATATTAAATGTAGAGTATCTCATGTTGCTCTTTTCTAGGATTTCAAGTTACTGTGCTTTTGCAGTGATATGAGAAAACAACTTCTTCAACATGAGTTCAAATGATTTCTCTCATTTTCAAACCAAAATCTTTTCTCACTGCAGATAAGAAGTTGAAGGGTTTTTTTTATGAGAATAAAATGGGCTTTCAGGTCAGGTAGACTCAAGTATGTATTTCTACACAGTTATTTGCAGAGGAGGTGACCTATGACAAAGAATTTCAATTTTCTCTTTTGTACATATAGAATTATGATACCTATTTTCAATCAGTACTGTGAAGATTTTATTAGATGATATTAAAGGTTCTTGGCAACATTACCACCACTAAATATTTGTTGATGAATTTGATATCATTCTGATTCCTATTGTTAAGTATTACAATTTTTCATCTTGAGCTGACTCTACCATTCTCTTGTAAGCAACTGTTCAGACATCTAACAGTTTCCAGGCAGGAAAGCAAACAGCACAGCACAACCAGACAGGCATTGAGAGTCCAAAGCCTCTAAATAAGAGGCTAACAAAGTCAACAGATTAAATTCCATTAAAGAGATGTAAAACCGCTCACCTGACATTATCTGCACAGTGAAATAACTGATTAGAAACACTGAGGAAGTGCTGAAGACAATGAAAGATGACTCCCAACATTAAAAAAAAAAAAAAAAAGCCTAAGGAATAGGAAGAACTTAAGAAAGCCTAAAGTTCTGTGATCCTCACTGGAAGGGCAAACAGATCTAAGAGGAAGCATATGAGGCTATAAACCACAGTATACAGCAACATACATATTTTGGGATAAAAACAAGTCACATGAAATTTTCAGAGGCATTTACTGCCTGATTTTAATAGAAGGTGTATATTAGCAGGTAGTAACAAATTACATGGAAGAAATTATGGAGGTCTTTTAAACCAGAGAAAAATTATCTTTACATAAATTTTGGGTCAGGTCTTATGGCAGAAAGCCAGTAATATTAAATTCATATAGTGTAATAATTGAGACCATGGACCATTGTGGTAACTGTGGAAATATACACTAAGGGATAAGTATGGAAGATTGATGTGATAGACAAAGTTGATGTAGGTACTGAAGAAAACATATTTCATCATATCAGACTGAGAGCTTGAAAACAGTAATGGACAGAAACTAAGAAAATGGAATATGAGCTAGGTTGGGAGAATAAAATGTTAACTTTGGTTTGAACTGGTGAGCAATTTGAAGGGTTCAAATGGAAATGTTTATCAACTAGATTTTGGAAAGTCACGAGTGAATTAATTCACATGTGAAGTATTCTAAGCACTTTATTATGCAAGATAGAAAAACACTGGAAAGAACTATACTCAAATATACTGTTTTTCTTTCACATTTTCCTTGATTAAATTTCATTTTTAAATTGAGGTGGTTAACCAGATGAACTGTCTAGGTAGCTAATTAACATTTTAAATATGTTCGCTTCAAATTTAGGCATGATTTTAAGTGAATAAGCTATGATTAGGTATTATTATTTTGAGATTCTCACCAAAATCTTGGTTTTCTTCAGGAGCAGTGATGACATCATATATAGATATATATATAATGTGTTATATGTATGATATTTTAAATAACAATGACACTCTACGAGTGTTCTCCAGATAACTTTTCTGACATTAAGTAATCAGAATTTAATATAGAGTCTGAATATCTTATGCATGCATGGATGATATAACTTAATATGTGTTATGTGTTTAGATATAAAAAATAGATAACATGATTTACATCTTCTAAATTCTCAGACAATTCTCACATTCAAAAACTAATCAGTTTATAGAAGCAAGTGGTGAAATTAATGAGAGCAAAGCAGAGGAGGTAATTGTAATTGTGGCTTTGAGTGGATAAGAGACATCTGGGAAGGCTTTATATTTTACATATTTTAGCAGGGCCCGACATGGCTTAAAAAATATTTTTCCAGGTGAACAATAAGAGTAAATTTATTTTATGGAGGGAGAATGTAATTTCTAAAATAAAAACAAAATAATTAATATTCTGAAATTAAAGTGGACTGTTTAATAAAAAAAAATCCATCTGTGTATCTAACAGGGATTTCCTTTACCTTCTAGTAACAACATTCAGAAAAATATAGGAACTTAAAATATATTAATTGAGTTCTCTCATGTAAGAGAAATCAAGCGGTATGCATTGCAGATCTGATATAATAGCTCCTTGTTCACAGGGAATAATATTCTATTCTATTTTTGTTCCACTGTCCTTAGCCTAAACCTCCATTTTCAGATTTGTCTCATGATCCTTCTATATCCTAAGCAGGAAAGCAAGAAGTGGGGAGAGCAAAAAGATATACACATGATCTATACTCAAGATTCTAAGGAGCTTATTCAGGATTCCCACACAGTACATGCTGTTTTTTAAATATTAGCAAGACTTTTTTACATGGCCACATCAACCTGTAAAATAGACTGGGAAAATTTTAAAGCTGTTTACTTTGCCACCTGAATAAAATGAGAGTTCTGTTCCTAAGGAAAAGAGAGGAAGAATTTATTTGGGGTAAAGAACTAGAAATCTTCACCATGCATTTTCAGGAATTCATTATGAATCCTGAAAACAGAACGAAATATCTATATCTATATCTATAATCTATATCTATATCTATGTTACAAAATAAAAAAATATATGGGAATGCATGCAAGTGTCATTAGATGTAATGTTAGGGACTAGGAAAAGGTCATGACATAGATGACGTTTGCTTTCACTCAGTAGTCAATGCATTGTTTTCAATTAAGGTGTCAGTATGATGGCAATCTGACACCATTATTGGCTTCATCAACCCCCCTTTACATATATAAAAGGTAGTGTAGGAACAGCAGTCATCACCATGTGATTCATTTGGCAGCTATTGATAGTGTCTAAGGTGTACTGCATAGTTAGAGGAAGAGGTTTTTTAAGTGTATAGAAGCTGCATCATAGGACTTATTTCCTATGCATTCATCTTTAAAATCTACACAAATTAAAAATGGAGTTACAAACCAATTCTATGAGAACACTTTTTAAATTTTTTTCACGTATTTACCTTTACCAGAGATCATTATATCATCATATGTTTTGAGTTACTGTCTAGTGCCCTTTTATTTCTACCTAAGGACTTCCTTTAGCACCTCTTGTAGAGCAGGTGAAGTGGTATTGAGCTCCCTTTCCTTTTGTTTTACCTAAGAATGTTTAAATTTCTCTTTCATTTTAAAGGACTGTTTTGCTGAATATAGAATTCTAGGTTGACAGTTTTTTGTTTGTTTCTGTTTCTTGTTTTTTGTTTGCTGTTTTTTTGCCATTGAAATACATCACCCACTGCTTTCTGGCCTCCAGGTTTCTGACAAGACATTGACTGATAAATTTATTAAGGATCCCTTTTATGTGATGAGTCATTTCTCTCTTGCTGCTTTCAAGATCCTCTGCCTTTGAGTTTCAACAATTTGATTATAATGTGTCTCAAGATGGATCTCTGGGATTATCCTACTTGGGATTCACTGAATTTCTTAGATTTGTGGATTAAAGCATTTTATCAGATTAAGAAAATTTCAGCCATTATTACTTCAGTTTAATCCTTCTGCTCTTTCTAGTTTCTCCTTCTGGGACTTGCATGATGTATGTCTTTTCTCAGAAGGAAACTTATTTGAGTTCTAGAAACTCAAAGGGTTAGAAAAGCCAGGTGAGTTGAAGAGTCCCAGAGTGAGATATGAAAACAAAAACCTGTAGATTATTTGAAATACACTAGCTGGAACAGTTGCCCATTCCTTCTTGCTTCTTCACTATTTCTGTACAGAGAACTTTGTGAAGTCCAAGATACAATGGATCCTATCACTCACTCTCCACCCCTACCAGTACCTCCAGAGATAGATATATAAGTCAGGTGAATAAAGGAGATTCCACTCTAAATAAATTATATGGACTGTGTGTAAAATCATGGAGTATCTTGTGTGAGTACTTAAGGATTTTTGTCCCTAGCTTAGAAGGTCTTAAAGCATGATATCTAATCCACATAAAGGAAAATCTGCTGAACAGTTTTTCCCACCAGCACAAACAAACCTCCAGGAACTCAAGTTGTATTTCTAAATACCCAACAGGGATCATCAGACAATTGTTAAGAGGTTCATTTAGAATGCTCAGAGACTATTGTGATAGCCTTACAAGGAAAAGTTGTCTTTGAAAATACGTATGCCCATAGACAACAGCAAAGCTTCTCAGATTGGCCATAATCCAAGGTTGATTTTAATTTATGAGGGTATGATCAAGAAATATAGTAAAATTAGAAAAGATTTTCTATTTAGAAGCTCAAGGAAGAGAAGAATACTGCAGTTGTAATAAACTATGATGACATGTTTGTTCTTGTCATGGCTTTTCATTTTCGTGAAGATTCTAATTACAATTCTTTTTATTACAATATTTTCTTTATTCAATTTTATTGTTGTTGTTGTTGACAAACTTTCTTCTGAAGTTCCATGCATCTTTGTCCAATCTGCTGACTGGTTACTCACTAAGACAGCTACTAATCTGCCCTCCTGAATTCCTATTTTTTATTTTTATTTTTATTTTTTTTTTAGTACGTGGGCCTCTCACTGTTGTGGCCTCTCCTGTTGCGGAACACAGGCTCTGGATGCGCAGGCTCAGCGGCCATGGCTCACGGGCCTAGCCGCTCCACGGCATGTGGGATCTTCCTGGACTGGGACACGAACCCACGTCCCCTGCATCGTCAGGCAGACTCTCAACCACGGCGCCACCAGGGAAGCCCCTGAATTCCTTTTTACTGTCTTTCTTCATTGTTCCCTCAGTCTGTGGATCACTTGTCTTTCTTTGCCTTGGTTTCTTACCTTCTTTTAACAATGGGGATAAAAATCATTTAAATACCATTAAATTCACAAGACAGTGTGTGTTGAGAGTATATTTTCTGAGCTCATATGTGTCTAAATATTTCTTGAATTTTGTTCATCACACTTAAATATTTCAGCTGAGTATAAAAATTCTATTAAACTTAGCCATTCTTCCATTGTCTTCTCAAATTCTTACATGGTATATTCTTTGTTTACTTTTCTAGCACCTTGATTATCATAGAAAAGAAATTGAATAATTCACTGTATAGGTCTCTGCAGTATGAGCCTTCAATCAATCTTCATCTGTTTTAATTTTTAGAAACAGTGATAAAAGTAAAATAATGACAGAAAAGTTCAAGTAGCTTATGATCCAGTTCCTCTAAATTATTGTGCTTGTTTGCTATTCTAAGACCTTGAAAATAGACAGTTCTGCTTAAGGAAACATGCTAAAGAGTGTATGTGTCTGGTTTGTTTACCTTGTGTCATTAACCATTATTCAATGTCTAAGTAACCCACCAAAACCCTTACTGAACACCTACTTTATGCATTACACCATGATAAATGCTGTTTCCAGAAGTCAGAGGGAATTATGTCCATCTATGAACTGTAGAACCTGAATTTAACAAAATCACTGGCTTAATTAGTCTTCATTAAAAAAAATTATTTTTGTTCCCATTTCTAAAACCTACTGACCAATGTATTTGACACACCAAGGAATAATAACGAATTCCTTTTCTCATGACCCCACATGCACTTCTGCTTCAACCTATTGAGCTGTATGCTCTTATGAGTGAAGAGCTTTTCTTTCTAAGCCACTATTTGCCAGTTATAATTCTTTCTATAATTTCAATTTTAATTGAATATATTTAACAAGGTAAAAATTTTAATTGCAAATAGAATTATTGTTACCATGAAAACTAAGTTGAACACTTCAAAAATTTGTAAGTAAGTCTAAAAGGCTAAAATAGCACTGTCTTATTGAGTGTTGTAGTAAAAAATTAAAATGATAGATGACTCTATGGATACTGTTTATGCAAAAAACAAAACACATTGCTCTCTAAGAAGAACACTCTGCAATACAAGGTAATATATAATGAGTGTACTTTTATATGATTTAACATAAAATAAAATGTGTGAATATTGTATGAGTCATTATAACTTCATGCTTTAAGAGATTTTTTGAATAATTAATCAAGTACTGCTTCTGACATTGATGATTAAGATGAATTTTATTGTAATTTACCAAATTAAGTTAGAATATTTTCCTTCTGTACATTCATATCACCACACAAACACTAAATATTTGAACACCTACTACATTTACATGATATATGCAAGTGGAAGAATGAGTCAGGAATATTAATAATCTAGAAAAATATTTGTTTTTGAAAATAGATTTCCATTACCTAAATTTCCCAATTGTTGCCTGTATTTACAATTCACTGAGCAATTGGATAAATAGATAGATAGATAGATAGATAGATAGATAATAGAGATATAGAAGAGTCATAGGATGTTTAAAGCATTCTCAACATTAGAATAGTCAGTCTATTAAAAAAATATGTTTAAGAGAAAAGATGTTACTATAAAACTCAATATTTTAAAACATATTACTTAGACCTCCCTCCTTGGTTTGCAGTTGGCTGCCCACTTGCTGCCTACTCCCATGGCTATCTCTCTGCTCACGTGCACCCCTGCTGTCTCCTTGTGTGTCCAAATTTCCTCTTATAAGGACATCAGTCATGTTGGATTAGGGCCCACTCTGACAATTACATTTTGTTTAATCACCTCTTTAAAGTCCATATTTCCAAATATTTACATTCTGAGGCATCGAATTAGGACTTCCAATGTATGAATTTTTTTTATTAGGTTCTGCTTTATAACAAAGTGAATCATATACATCTGTTCCCACATCCCTTCCGTCCTGCGTCTCCCACCCTCCCACCCTCCCCATCCCACCCCTCCAGCTGGTCACAAAGCACCGAGCTGATCTCCCTGTGCTATGCGGCTGCTTCCCACTAGCTATCTACCTTACATTTGGTACTGTATATATGTCCATGCCTCTCTCTCGCTTTGTCACAACTTACCCTTCCCCCTCCCCATATCCTCAAGTCCATTCTCAAGTAGGTCTGTGTCTTTATTCCTGTTTTAACCCTAGGTTTTTCATGACTTTTTTTCCTTAAATTCGATATATATGTGTTAGCATACGGTATTTGTCTTTCTCTTTCTGACTTACTTCACTCTGTATGATAGACTCTATGTCTATCCACTTCATTACAAATAGCTCAGTTTCGTTTCTTTTTATGGCTGAGTAATATTCCATTGTATATATGTGCCACATCTCCTTTATCCATTCATCCGATGATGGACACTTAGGTTGTTTCCATCTCTGGGCTATTGTGAATAGAGCTGCAATGAACATTTTGGTACATGTCTCTTTTTGAATTATGGTTTTCTCAGGATATATGCCTAGTAGTGGGATTGCTGGGTCATATGGTAGTTCTATTTTTAGTTTTTTAAGGAACCTCCATACTGTTCTCCATAGTGGCTGTACCAATTCACATTCCCACCAGCAGTGCAAGAGTGTTCCCTTTTTTCCACACCCTCCTCAGCATTTATTGTTTCTAGATTTTTTGATGATGGCCATTCTGACTGGTGTGAGATGATATCTCACTGTAGTTTTTTTTTTTTTTTTTTCTTTTTGCGGTACATGGGCCTCTCACTGTTGTGGCCTCTCCCGTTGCAGAGCACAGGCTCCGGATGCGCAGGCCCAGCGGCCATGGCTCACGGGACCAGCCGCTCCGCGGCATATGGGATCCTCCCAGACCGGGGCACGAACCCGTATCCCCTGCATCGGCAGGCGGACTCTCAACCACTGCGCCACCAGGGAGGCCCCCTCACTGTAGTTTTGATTTGCATTTCTCTAATGATTAATGATGTTGAGCATTCTTTCATGTGTTTGTTGGCAGTCTGTAAATCTTCTTTGGAGAAATGCCTATTTAAGTCTTCTGCCCATTTTTGGATTGGGTTGTTTGTTTTTTTGTTATTGAGCTGCATGAGCTGCTTATAAATTTTGGAGATTAATCCTTTGTCAGTTGCTTCATTTGCAAATATTTTCTCCCATTCTAAGGGTTGTCTCTTGGTCTTTGTCTTTGGTCTTTGGTCTTTATGGTTTCCTTTGCTGTGCAAAAGCTTTGAAGTTTCATTAGGTCCCATGTGTTTATTTTTGTCTTTATCTCGATTTCTCTAGGAGGTGGGTCAAAAAGGATCCTGCTGTGATTTATGTCATGGAGTGTTCTGACTATGTTTTCCTCTAAGAGTTTGATAGTGTCTGGCCTTACATTTAGGTCTTTATTCCATTTTGAGCTCACTTTTGTGTATGGTGTTAGGGAATGATCTAATCTCTTACTTTTACATGTCCCTGTCCAGTTTTCCCAGCACCACTTATTGAAGAGGCTGTCCTTTCTCCACTGTACATTCCTGCCTCCTTTATCAAAGATAAGTTGACCATATGTGCATGGGTTGATCTCTGGGCTTTCTATCCTGTTCCATTGATCTATCTTTCTGTTTTTGTGCCAGTACCACACTGTCTTGATTACTGTAGCTTTGTAGTATAGTCTGAAGTCAGGGAGCCTGATTCCTCCAGCTCCATTTTTCGTTCTCAAGATTGCTTTGGTTATTCGGGGTCTTTTGTTTTTCCAAACAAATTTTAAATTTTTTGTTCTAGTTCTGTGAAAAATGCCAGTGGTAGTCTGAGAGGGATTGCATTGAATCTGTAGATTGCTTTGGGCAGTAGAATCATTTTCACAATATTGATTCTTCCAATCCAGGAGCATGGTATATCTCTCCATCTATATTTATCATATTTAATTTCTTTCATCAGTGTCTTATAATTTTCTGCATACAGGTCTTTTGTCTACTTAGGTAGGTTTATTCCTAGATACTTTATTATTTTTGTTGCAATGGTAAATGGGACTGTTTTCTTGATTTCACTTTCAGATTTTTCATCATTAGTGTACAGGAATGTCAGAGATTCCGACGTATGAATTTTGAGCAGACATAATTCAGTCCATAGGATTTTGACTATTCTGTGGGTATGGAGAGACTGAGGCAGTGGAAGAAACTGAACTTCAGTACCAAAGGTACAGAAAGAACAATATTGTCCACCATAATCTTTCTAAGAAGAAGGACCATTGCAGTCTCTGGAAACTTAAGTCAGAGTCAAATTATAGAAGCCTTTGAATGTATTGTTGAAGGACTCAGAATATATTAAGTGTGCAAAGAAGAGCCATGTGTAATTTTCTGCTTAGGAGAGAAGGAAGTTCAAATCTGTGTTTTGGGAAGAAGCTTTGACCTTTAGAGAATGATAAATTTGAAGGAGGTAGAGAAAATAGTAGTAAAATTTAAGGAAGTATTGACATAAATTATATGAGTTAGTAAAGGCCTCAAGTAGACAAATAATGTAACAAATAGGAAAATGAAAAATGAAAATCATTTTGAAAAACTGATATAACCTATTGAATGTGGATATATACAAGAAAAATCAAACAATTCTGAGATTTCAAAACTTAAATTAGAGCACATGATGACTTTAATTGGTAAGGGATTAAGAAACAAGTGGGAAACACGTTGGGTTCAATTTTTAGTGTATTGAATTTGAGTTTTTGATTGGACACCTGAAGAAATGGCAGAATTATATGCATAGATTCATTAATATAAACACAACTAGTGGAAAAATACAAAACAATAACTGTATACATGAATGCACAGAAAATAGTCTTGTGGTTTCCTGAAAAACCTGGATGATTGAGAAGTAGAAGGCAATAAAAAGAGAGGTTCAATTTTCAATATATTTTATATTGTTAATTTTTCAAAACAAGCATATTCAATAATATATATTTTATATATTAATGTTCTCCATTAGATTTTATTAAGATACACATAGAGAATGGCTCAAACTGATAACATTTAGAAATTTCTGGTCTAGAGCAAGAAGACAGCATGTTTATGAACAGAATTTTTAGAAATGTTTCATTTGAATTTGACCAAAGGAAGTTTGATTAGTCATGGAAATGGAGAAAAATGGAGGACAGGTCATTGAAAGGTCAGGAACATCTAGAGTCATTGAATCTTAGGTAGAAAATAATTTCCAGGAAAGAATGATCATTTCAATTTAGAGCTGCAGATAAGATCAGTAGGATATGTGTTGTGAAGAACATATGGGATTTTTGACTGTGAGGTAAGTTTCAGGAGAGCATTGTGGACATAAGCCACTGTGACTGATATGGGGGGTGAATGTGATCTGAAAGAATAAATGTTATAATTTTGGACCTCACTTTAAATAGTCTGATGGTAAAGAAGACAACAAATATTGAATGGATATGTTCAATAGTAAAGCAAGGTCTTAGAAAGGACTTTCTTCATTACCTATCACTTCATTAATAAAGAACTTGAATTTTATTTTTTACAGGGTGAGAGCAGCTAGATCAAAATAATGTAATTATTCCTGTTTTATGGACCTTTTTGGCTGAGTTCTGTACATTTTACTATTGCTGCTGTAAAAAATTACCCCAAATTCCTTGGCTTGACACAACACAAATATATAATCTCAGTTCCGAAGGTCAGAAGCTTGAAATGGGTCTTAAAGGGCTAAAATCAAGGTATTGGCAGAACTGCCTTTTCTAGCTTCTAGAGACTGAAGGCATTCCTGCCTTTGGAGCCTTATATCTCTGACCTCTGCTCCCTTCCTCACATCACCTTCTCTGACTCTGACGTTCCTTTCTGCTTATTAAAAGTGTCACTGTGATTACATTCTTCCCATCTAGGTAATCCAGACTGATCTTAATTTATTACAACTGTAAAATCCTTTTTTGTCATGTAAGGCAAAACATTCACAGGCTAGAGAAATTAGTATGTGAACATCTTTAGGAAGGCCATTATTCTGCCTATTATTTGTCCCCCCAAAAATTTTAATTCTATGTAGCTTTTAAATCCTGTGCTTGGAAATAAATTTGAGAACATCCAAATTCATTCATATAAAATAATTAAATGTTTATCTTCATCAAGAGTTGGACAACCATATTGATAGTTTATTCAAACTGATTAAAAATGATATATTAGACACTTTAATTTACACTTTTGTGAGCTAGTTAACACTGGAGACCTATTAACCTTTTTTTTTTTTTTTGAAAGCCATGGAATACTTCCAAGAATGAAGCTCCCACTGATTAAAAAAAAAAAATCTATATATATGAGCCAATTAGAGCAGAGGGAAAACAAATAAGACTACAGTTGTGATAACTTTAATCTTCATATACTTAAATCACTCAATTTTAATATTCCATTAATGCGGATTTATTGCTTTATACTTCAAAATAAAAAATATTCTCAATATAGTTTGCATTTGAAACATTATATAAAAGATACACAGACTTCTTGTATAAATTTAACAGATGCTAAGGAACTCCACACTATGTTCACTGTGAAGTATTCCACATACATATTATGAAATTATCGATTCACTTGAACTAATGACTGATCCTAGTAGTCATGAGCAAACATTAGTGTTTCCTATTCTTATACATTTTGATTTGTAGATAACAGCGTCTATCATGGCAGTATTGACAAATGATGCTGTCCACATACTTTTCACCACAACTATTCTTCCTAAAAAAATCAAGGAACAAAATTTACTTTTTTGTGTAAAAAAAATATATATATATATAGAAGCTTATTTATAATCCACTGATTTTCCGTTGGTTTCATAATCTCCTGAGCAAGATCCCGTGCTTTCTCTCCCTTTTATGCTCATGAGGGTAGAGTAAGGGGGATGGACTATCCAGAGTTATTGTCTCTTACTGATGTTACTCTCAAACGGCCCACATCTACAAGCATATTGTACTTCTGGATGCATAGAAACATTAGGAGGATAATAATCAGCAAAGGGAAAAAAATAACAGCAGAAAAGTCTTTCTTAATGTGTACTTGGATATTATCCAAGTTTTACTGACACTTGGATATAAATTTGCCCACACAAAGTTTAGCTTCAAATTTTAATGTCCTCTATTCAAATTCAAAGTCAGCAGCAATGAATTTTTCTTTTTTAGTCCTGAGGCTTGTAGTGAAGGTTAAAGAACTATTATTAATAGGAAATAGAGTTGAGTGTTTATTAATGCTGGACTTTGAAATCACTACTGATAACATAGTACACAGTAGGTCTCAAGCAAAACTCCACTAACTCACACCTCCCATATACACTCCTACATGGGTCAGAGGAAAAAGAGAAAAAGACGTTCAGAGCTTTTGGTAAGTCAGCAGGTAGAAAAACAAATATTTTAAAGCTGTCAGCTTTACCAGTGCCTTTTAAGGTATGCATTATGAAAATTCTATTCTACTGTACTTGTAGAAAAGTTCAAAATTTTCCAGCAAAAACTAGTCTGGGTAATTCCTGTGGAGTTCTGCTCATTCTTCTGAAAAAAAAAAAACAAAAAAACAAAAAAAAACAAAACCAGAATGCTGACTTTTTTTTTAAATTTCGCAGCTTTCAATTGGAACATATTTGACAAATAAGAACAGATGTAATGGAATTCTACTGTTTACACTAATGACAAAGTTTATGATGAGTTCTAATCTCTTCTAAGAGGTCATTCACTGGGAAAGCTGTGAGGTAGTTAAGATTATCCATCAATCAACAATTAATAGTGGATTATTTTTGTTCAAAGTATGTACAAAGCACTGATATACTGTTGTTAAATGAGAATGATGGTAGTGATAATGGCTACTTGATTTTTGTTCTGTGGGCTATTCACCTATCTTAAATGCAAAGGATGCAATAAATGATAAGCATTTTTAAACTTTCTTCTGAGAAAAAATGAGGCCTTTTCCCTGGAAAAACACTTTTTATCTCCAGCTCAACCACAGTGTAAATCTATTACTTTTACTGTTTTTTTGTTTGTTCTGTTTTTTATTTGGTCCACCTTTATATATATATACATATAGTATACAGAGTTCATGGGAAATTATATTAGAGCCTGCATTTTCCACCATAATATATTTTAGACCCTAGATTATCTAAATTTTCTAGTCTTTTTACCAGACAGCTCTAAGGCAAGTGACTCACATTTCTGTTTTCTGAAAATTTCCTCTAGCCATAATTTCACTATCTTTTCACTATTCACTAGTAAATACACAGGAAGTTATTAAAAGAAATGAATAAAGAGTAAAGATCCTGTATGTCTTTAAACTATGGGTATGTGTTATTTTCATTCATGTTTTATCATTACTTTCTCAAACCTTTAGCTAAAAACTGTGCCCCCAGTAATGCAGATGGAGATTTTGCTGGCAGAAAACCAGGTAAACTATGATAATTTATATTGCTACCCCACAAAAAATATTTCAATCAAACTATTCCATATAGAATTTACTTTTATCAGCTGTATTCCTGCCCACTGGCCAGACACAATTAGTGATCAATTACTGTTAAAAATACACATAGAATACATACCTGTGAAATTTTACCTATGTTGAAATATAAATATTTGTTTTGCCACTCTTTATAAAGTAGCCAGGAATCACCTGGTAAAGTGAAAATTTAATTTATTTTATTCTCCTTATCCTTAACATCAAAAATACATCATTGATACAACTGTTGACAAAAATTAACTTGTACTTCAATATATTTTGAAAAAATGGTGTTGTGTTTGATTGTATTTATTTTATTGCATAACTGGCCATTCCTATAATGTTTCTCCTCATGAGTTCTGGAATTCCTTAGTTTCTTGGTATTTTTTGAGCCACCTCATGTTATTAGATGCTAAAGACTTTAGTTTCCAAACATGACTGTGCCAATTTATATTGTACAACCTCACATACACTTATATTATGATATAGACACAACCCTACCAAAAGGTGAGGTTGTGCTCCTTATCCTACTTGAAACTGGACAGAGCATCATAACTGCCTCACCCAGTATTATGTGACAGAAGTAATACTGCATGACTTCTGAAGCTATAAGGTGATATAAGGTAATATTATTTCTGCCTATCTCTCTCTCTCTCTCTTTCTCCCTGTACACTTTTTGTGGACCCAGCCATTATGTTGCAGGAAGCAGAAGCTACATGAACTGTCCATGTGTTTTACTCCAGCTAAACTAACAATGCTTTCAGCTACCAAATATCTAAATAATAAGGCGTCAGATAATTTCAATCTGCAGTGTTCAAGTCTCCCAGATGAGATATTAGGCACTGTGGAGCAGAAAAAACAATGTGCCTTGTGCTCTGTCTGAAATCCATAGAAATTATTAGATTATTGCTGTTAAATCACTACATTTAAGGTTAATGTGTTATACAGTGATAAATAAATAATATAGATTATTTTGGCTATGTAACTAGGAGTGTAATTCTTCCACAAAAATAAACAATCAGACCCTAAAACTTGGGTCAGTGACTTTGAGACCAAGTGGTAGTTGGAAGTTGAAATGACCTTGAAGAGAATATTAGCAGAAGTCTCATGACCCTTTAAGATGCTGTGTTATTATGTAGAAAATTAAAACAGCAGTAGCAACAACAACATATCACCTTCAGTATTAAAAAAAAGAAGAAATTGTACCAAATGAAGTAGATAGTGAAGTTAAGGAGATTTCTGTCGAAGCTACTCACTTGTTTCTTCTAAGTGCATGTAGTAAAATGAGAACACAGATAAGCTAAAGAATGAGTGAATAAACATAAAGCAGCTATGGATTTCTGGGTCTGAAGATGATTTCTTTTCCTGATTCCTGGTGTCTCCAGATGATAAATGATGCTAAAATTATTAAATGGATACTGAGCTAACCTTACATCAAAGACATTGTTAAGATCCATAATATAAAGATGAAGCTGATGTTGTGACTGTAAAACTCTGATTACGAACTCAAAGTTTTAACTTGGTATCTCAAACAGAAAATAAATGTCTCTAAGAATCTTACTGGTATTATCCTACAGCATCTTTATAAGAAATCCCTGGTAGAGAAGAGTATGTTCCACCCAAATTTTTATGTGTAGCTTTTTTCTAGCAGAAAAATATCCCTGTAAGTTCCATAGAAAATACACAAAGTTTTTAAGATAATTATATTGACAGAAATACAACCACATTGGAATCAAAAGGTAGAGATAATACAATATACAAATGTGCCTTTGGAGTCCAAATTACAAACAGAAACAGGCTGAGAAAAATACTCAGATGCACACACTGAACATATTTTTGTGGAGATGTAATAATAATTCATAAGGTAGCTAAAAAACTACCATGTGTATCAAATAGCTGTGCCAAACCATTTCCAGGAAATAGAACTGAATCTTATTCAAGTAGTCAGCAAGCATTATGTGCTCAGCTAAATTTCATAATTTCTACCAACTGGTGACATCTGTATGTGCCTTCAGTTTTCTCCCTTATTGAATAGGGGTATCCGTGGAAATTATACCATATCGGCATAACCACTGCATATTGGGTATGAGGGGAATATGCACATTTCCCTTAATTTTGTGGGTCTTTAGAATACAAAGAACTGTACTTGAAGAGCTGTGCCCAGGAATGACAGCACAGGAGATTCAGCTGCCTCTGAACCTCATTTATATAATATCCTGGACAGTTAGTGGGTATCATAATGGGAAGAAATCTTGGGGTTTTGTGGGAGGGAATGAGTTGGAATTATTTATATTTTGCTGGCCTGGAAAGCAAACCACGGTAATACGATATATCTCATCTTAGAGTGTGAAGTTGACAGGCTTCTATCCAGAGGTGAGGAGTCTTTGTTTCTTCCCACTGTGCCTAGACAGATCTGTGCAACTGCCTATGGAATAGAATGTGGTGGAAGTGATGCTGTTCAGCTTCGAAACTTTAAAGAGAAAAGAAAATATTGTTTCTACCCTGTCTTCTCTCACCAGGGACACTCCTACTTGGAACCTGGTCAACATGCTGTTAGGAAGTCCAGCCAACCCCTGGATGTGTGAGTGAATGAACCTTCATATGCTACTATTCACCATATTCTGAGTACTCCATTCGAGGCCTCATATATTGAGAATATCCCTGCTCTTCTCTGCTTGAGTTTTCGACCAACAAAAAGAATAAGTGCTAATAAATTAATATTTCTATTTTAGGCTAATAATTTTAGGTATGATTTTTTACACATAAATATATGACTAATTGAATGCAGCAGATTTTATCACTAACGAAACTTGAGGTACTGAATGCACAGGTATCAAGTGATTTCCTTTTACACATTTTTAGACATTGTGTTTAGATTATATTGCAAAATAAAAATTAGAATGATTATAGAAGGAATAGTAGATTTCTAACAAAAATATATGGCTGAAATATATAATTTTTTTTCCCTCAGAAAAGTTTCACATTTTCTATAAGTAGTGCTTTAGGTGATTTTTAAGATCATTTTTATTTAAATATGCTCTTTTTTTTACAAGTATACCTTATTTTTTTCTTATTTTAATTGAAGTATAGTTGCTGTATAATATATGTTACAGGTGTACAAATTTTATGATTCACAAATTTTAAAGATTATACTCAATTTATAGTCACTGTGAACTATTGGTTATACTCCTTATGTTGTAACAGTATATCCTTGTAGCTAATTTTATACCTATCTGTACCTCTTACTCCCCTACCCTTATATGGCTCTTCCCCCTTCCCTCTCCCTACTGGTAACCACTAGTATTTTCTCTCTATCTGTGAGCCTGCTTATCTTTTTTGTTATGGTAGTTAGTTTCCTATATTTTTTTAAGTTCCACATATAAGTGGTATTATACAGTCTTTGTCTTTCTCTGAATTATTTCACTTAGCATAATGCCCTCCAAGTCCATCCATATTGCTGCAGATGACAAAATATCATTATTTTTTTATGGCTGAGTAGTATTCCATTATATACACATACAATGGAATTATATAAATATGTATGTAATTTATTCTTTATCCATTCATCTGTTGATAGATACTTAGGATGCTTCTGTATCATGGCAATTTCAAATAATGCTGCTATGAACATTGGAGTACATGTATCTTTTTGAATTAGTGCTTCTGTTATTTTTTTGTTTTATTGTGTTTTTTATTTTTTGTTTCTTTGTTTGTTTTCTGATATATACCCAGGAATGGAATTGCTGGATCATGTGGTAGTTCTATTTTTAGTTTTTTTGAGAAATATCAATACTGTTTTTTAGAGTGGACGCCCCAATTTAGATTCCTCACAACAATGTAGGGAGGTTCCATTTTCTCTACATCCTTGCCAACATTTGTTATTTGTGTTCTTTTTGATGATAACCTTTCTGACAAGTGTGAGGTGATATCTCATTGTGGTTTTGATTTTCATTTCCCTGATGATTAGCAATGTGGAGCATCTTTTCATGTGCCTATTGGCCATCTGCCTGTCCTCTATGAAAAAATGCCTAATCAGTCCTTCTGCCCATTTTTTAATCTGTTTTTTTTTTTTTGATGTTGAGTTATATGAGCTGTTTGCATATGTTGGATATTAACCCCTTATTAGTAATATCATTTGAAAATATTTTCTGCTATTTGGTAGGTTGTCTTTTTCTTTTGACAATGATTTCCTTTGTTGTGCAACAGCTTTTAAGCTTAATTAGGTTCATTTGTTTATTTTTGTTTTTTCCTTTGTTTTAGGGGATAAATCCTAAAAAAAATTGTTGCTGTGATTTATGTCAAAGAGTGTTCTGCCTATGGTTTCCTCTAGGATTTTTATAGTATCTGGTCTTACATTTAAGTCTTTAATTCATTCTGAGTTTATTTTTGTATATGGTGTTAGATAATTTTTTAATTTCATTCTTTTACATGTAGCTGTCCAGTTTTCCCAACACAACTTATTGAAAATACTTGTCATAGATTAATTAACCATAAGTTTATTTCTGGGCTCTCTATACCATTCCATTGATCTATATGTCTATTTTTGCACCATAGTGTTTTGATGACTGTAGCTTTGTAGTGTAGTCTGAAGTCAGGGAACATGATTCCCCCAGCTCTGTTCTTCTTTCCCAAGATTGTTTTGGCTGTTCAGGGTCTTTTGTGTTTCCACAAAAAAATTAAAATTATTTGTTCTAGGTCTGTGAAAAATGCCAGTTGTATTTTGATAGGGATTGCATTGAATCTGTAGATTGCCTTGTGTAGTATGGTCATTTTAACAATATTGATTCTTTCAATCCAAGAACATGTACATCTCCATCTGTTCATGTCAATTAAAATTTCTTTCATCAGTGTCTTATAGTTTTTTGAGAACAGGTTTTTTGCCTCATCAGGTAGGTTTATTCCTAAGTATTTTATTCTTTTTGATACAATGGTAAATGGGATTGTTCCCTTAATTTCTCTTTCTGACAGTTCTTTGTTGGTTTATAGAAATGCAACAGATTTCTGTATATTAATTTTGTGTCATGAAACTTTGCCAAATTCATTGATGAGCTCTAATAGTTTTCAGGTGACGTCTCAAGGATTTTCTATGCATAGTATCATGTCTTCTGTGAACAATGGCAGTTTTACTCCTTTCTTTCCAATTTAGATTCATTTTATTTATTGTTCTTCTCTGATTTCTGTGGCTAGGACTTCCAAAACTATGTTGAATAAAAATGGTGAGAGTAGGCATCTTTGTCTTGTTTCTGATCTTAAAGGAAATGTTTTCAACTTTTCACTGTTGAATATGATGTTAGTTGTGGGTTTGTAATATATGGCCTTTATTATTTTGAGGTATGTTCCCTCTATGCCTGCTTTCTGGAGAGTTTTTATCCTACATGGATGTTGAATTTTATCAAACTTTTTTCTGTATGTATTGAGATGATCATATAATCAAAAAAAATAAATTTATGATAACAAATTGATCCCAAAAATATACAATGGTGTAAAAATTTTAGGGTTTGGAACTTTACAAAGATAAGATATAAAGGGAGAAGTTAAAAAGAAAAAAAAAAGATAAGTTCCAAACTCTTCTCCCAAAATATTTACTGTTGACATGAAACGTACAGTCTTACAAATGTGTATTGTATAGCGAAGTCTATACTGTAATATCAATGCCTTCTTATATTAAAGACCAACTAAAAGGCCATCAAAATAAGATGATTTAGTCATTGTCTCTCCCAAAATATTGACTATTATTTTTCAGTATAGCATTTTTGTCTCAATATATTTTAAAGAAAATATGGTAATTTGTTAACAAAAATTTATCTCTATGATTTAGATATGCAATGTGCTATATTTTTATTGATATACATCTCGTTTCTCCAAAAGAAGAAAACCACAAGATTAATTTGATTATAGAACGATGAGAATCATGGTTTTAGAATGGACAGACAATGAACTTTCAAGCCAGGAAACACTAAGTTTCAAATAATTGCTTTGTATTTATTATAAATGAGACTTTAGAATAATTATGTAACATGTTTAAACCTCAATTTCTTTATCTGCCTAAGAAAATAATTGCAAAATAATACCAGATTCCTATTTTTTGATAATTAAATGAATGCACATGTAACACACCTCATATTAAACATGCAATAATTTATGGCTATTACTTTTGATAGGAACCCATTGGCTTCTTTGGAAGGGTAGTGCTCAGGGATGAAGAAGCCTAGGATTCTGTAGCTGCTGACTGGTCAATATCAACCCTAAGAATTTAAGCTTCTAAGACCTAAGAAAGAGAAATTATGTCAAACATCTTTAATTAAGCACCTTAGCTCAAGAGCTACTTGCTAATTGGATTTTTGTTAGGTGAGGATAAAATGTGTAATGATTAAGAATTTTCTAAGAAAGAGGAATCCATCTTCCAGGAATAGTAAGACAAGTTCAATCAGTTTATTTGATTAGTGTGATAATTCAACATATCTCACTGGATTACTTTCTAGGCTATCCTCTATTTATCCACCCTTCCCTGCAACTCCGTCTGTTAAGTGTATTTATGAAAAACTGTCACCAAATCCCAGAGTCCTACAATGCATGTTCTTTTTAGCTACTTTTACTCAAGCAACTCAATGCATACATTGTAATCTAAATAATGCTCAGTCTACTACTTAAAATTAAAGACAATTCTGTCATGAAGATGATTTGTATTTTCAAATTCACAGTTCTGTTTTACAAGGCATTTTGGAGTTTCAGACTCACTCAGAAGAAAGGTAAATTCAGTACAAGTCCTCATCAGGGATTCCTAAACAGATAACTGGGTTGTTCTGACCTTGGGCAAATGAAGTTACCATAAGCAATTGGGACATTTGCTTCTACTTATCATTTTGGGGTCACTGGCTGCTAGTGTAAGGGTGATGTGCTCTGGGAATTCAAACTACAAAATTTAGAGAGGCTATTGGGCAATCCGGGGATGAGCATGAGCTTCTGCCTCAGAGGAGTCATTCTTGTGTGCTGCTTTTGCCAGCGGCTGAGATCTGTAATAGGAGTTGAATAAGAGAGATAATTGGAATGGGAAAAGGGGAAGCAGAAATAGGGTAAAATAAATTACACAAAGTGTTTTATTCTGAAAGTCAAAGTTATATCCTGTGTGTAGTCCCTTTCCTCCTACCTTACCATGCTCACTTTTCCTTATTACAAACGATATCACATCCCCCATTCTCTCAAACGGATCCAGTGCCTTAGACCTCAGGGACCTGCTAGATTCCATTGTTAGTAGACAAAAAATCAGAGAACAAGCTTTAAAAGAAAAAAATGTTGTCATTTAACCACAGCAAGAACACATATAACATGAACACATATGAAAGGCATTTTAAATTATTTATTGCATGTAGGACATGGTTAATGTGATTTTATTAAATTTTACAATTAAAGAAAATTATGTATTTTTTAAACAATAGAAAGATAACAGGTTTAGTTTTAGAAATAACTTTTCTGTAAAGATATACATATATGTGCATAGATATGATATGTGAAGATAAGCTGGTATAAATAATGTCAAGGTATTTAAACTTTGACTATTACAGTTTTTACTGTATTTTATTTAAATTTTAGATTTATAATTGTCCATAAAATATTATTTTAATTTTAATATGGTAACATTTTAATATTCTACAGTAGTAGAACATAGTAGTAGCTTTCAAAAATGGTTGTTGAATGAAAAATATAAACTAGCATTTATCTTTCCCACTCCTGAAAGGAAATTTACACATAAATATGTTTTAAAATGTAACAGTGGTAATCTCTTAATAGATTGAAGTTTTCTAAAACTATATAGATCTCACTCTCTGTCCCTCTCCCTGTCTCTCTCTCTCTCTCACACATGCACACACCACATGCAAACATGCATGACAAGGCTTCCTATGTTAACTTAGTCTTCACATAATGCAAATATAAGACTTGTAATGCAATTTCATTAAAAATAAAGCTACCTACTAGTTACTGAAATAAAAGTTAACTTTATTTTAGAGTTTCCTAATTTCTATATTTATTAGACTTCTTAATAATTCTAATTAGATATTGTAACTTTTACTATGTGATTCTATACAAGTACCTAATCTATTTTTATATGATGTTGTAGGTGGGGATAAAAATAATTTTCCCTCCTTAGTTTGTTGAATGTTTTTGGTACTCTTTTCCCTTTTTTTTTATTTTTTTTTAACTCACTCCTTTACAAAACACTATCAAAGTAAACATTGATAATATTTCAAATATTAGCTTCATAAACATATAAGAAAAAAAAATCTCACCATCATTTCTAGTTTTGCATTTGTAATTTTAATTCACTTTTTAAAGTCTTGTTCTTGTCTCTTTGTGTTGAATGATAATTAAGGAAAAAATAGGAATTTTAAATTGTTGTTTTTTATGGGAAATATCAGCTTAAATTTAGTTTTCTTTTTTTTTTTGGCCATGTTGCAGCATGTGGGATCTTAGTTTCCCAACCAGGGATAAAACCCATGCCCCCTGCAATGGAAGCTTGGAGTTTTAACCACTGGACAGCCAGAGAAGTACCATCTGTTTGAATTTAAACACAGAATTATCATTATAACCAATACTATAAATCAGACCATTCAGAACTATAATATTCATAATTTTAGCAATGTTAATTTTATGAAGGGATTTACCCTACTTCCCTTACTATACAGCTGTTCTATATAAGGCAACCATTATATATTTTAGTACAATCAATACGTGATTCTGTTAAAATAATCAAAAACACATAGGAGAAAATTCTTTTGTTTGTTTTATTTGTTATCAGTAGTTCCTAACAATGAGAGTTAATATTGCTTACCCAATATTAGTTTTTGATCTAAGAATTTTATCTTTCATATTCACTTAAATCCTTAAAATGTGTATTACTTTACAGATAAAGAAGTTTAGAGAGATTAAGTAATCTGACAAAATCTAAGTAACCAAGTCAGGATTCAAATGTAGGTTTGTCAGTTGAATTGTGCGTCAAAACTTAATGTTTATTTCTAGGGGGGATTAAAAGTGGACAATCCATTAGTCAATATAATCAGGAAAAAATACAGAAAACCAAAAACATTACAAATGACAAAGGGGAAATAATCATCAAACCTGAGTAAGTTTAAAGAACACTTAGAGATTTTTGCACAACTTTGTGTAAATACATTTGCAAAGCTTTAGTAAACAGATAATTTTCTACGAAAAGACAAATTACAGACAATGGTTCTCGTCTATAAATCTAAAAGGATCAATAAACATAGGGGAAATAAAAAAGTAGCTAAAGAGATCACTCACAAAAGCCATCAGGCCCAGATAATTTCAAAGAGGTATTTTGTCATAGCTTTAAACATTACATAATAATATGCTACTCTAACTTCTTTAGAGCATAGATACAAAATTCCAAATTTCCAAATTATTTTAAACAATAAATACAGCATTAATCCTCAAACATAAAAATACTGGGAATTCCCTGTCAGTCCAGTTGTTAGGACTTGGTGCTTTCACTGCCAGGACCTGGGTTTGATCCCTGGTAGGGGAACTAAGATCCCACAAGCTACACAGTGCAACCAAAGAAAAATAAAATAAATAAATAAATAAATAAATAAAACTACTCTATCACAAAAGGCCAATTTTACTTAAGAATAAAGAGGTAAAATATTAAACAAAATGTTAGCAAATAGCATTCAGTAACATATTTAAAAATACACACATGAACACACAAGGATGGCTCTTGGACATTATGTGTATTTAACATTGCAACCATATACCTATTTTACATATCAATATAAGAATATTTTCTTTAAATATCCTTCATAATCTTTGAAATCCAAATTACACAAGTGACTTTAATTGTATATCTAGTGGTTAGGATAGCTAATAGAAAAATTATTTCAAATGTCTTCAAACACTCAAAGTTACCAAAACAAACAAATAAAGCAAAACAAAAATCTTTATCTGATATTAGTCATGAAGTTGGAAATAGTGTTGGTATTGTTATTTTAAGATTGTTGTAAGTTTGGAGGTAGTGTTAGCATTATAATTGTAATACAGTTGTGTTTGTATTGTCTAATAAAGGAAATAAATAAGTATGTTGATGAGAACCAGAGTTTTAGAATGGGACAAATGAGAAGTAGCTATAAATGTTTAAGTAAAATGTCTGTTGTTCTGATTTGAATTGGAAGTTTTAGTATAATTCATGATGACTTTATCTTATAAGATATATTAATTTATAGATTTTTCCTTTCTAATGGAAAGGACTAGACACCAGGGTCAATCTAGTAAATATGGACATCACTAGTGCATAGACTGTGATCTCTGAGAAACATTTCCCCAAGCAGGACTTCAGGGTTGCTTGTATCAAGTGCTGCTTACAGATCCCGGGCAGGACATATGAAAGATCTGTCATGCCAGAAACTATGGTAGCTTCAATAAAATAACAAACAGTATTCCAAAAGGATGTGAGGACCAACTTGAAGAGGCCATCACTGACCAAAGAAAAAAATGTGAGCCTTGTAAGAATAACAATTGTTAAGTATTAAAACATATCAAATGTATTTATATCATAGGTTCATAAAGTTAAAATGCAACAGTGACAACAATTTATTGGACAAAGTTGTAGAACATTAAGGAAATAATTTATTAATTTGAAAGTTGTCAAGTAAAGGGACAACTCAAGCATTTATCATGCCTTTCCATGTGAACTCCTATTTGATGGGGGACATACACTCTGAGGGTGACAGAATATGCCACCCCCAAATTTGCCACTTTGGCATGAATATTATTTTGAGCTAAAAGCATTTGAAAAATAGCAGGTGCAAGACAGGACTCAGACCTCCCTTTTTCTCCCTGAAAGCAAGAGATAAAACTTCCATGTGAAAACTGCCCTTCTTAAAATGAGAAGATATAGATATACATCAATATATTTTTGTATTAAGGTAGAAAATGTGTGGAATTTGTTTCAAAATAATAAATGGAAAATAGTAATTGTATAGATAAAACAAAACTGCACATAAGTTGATAATTAAGCTGAGAGAAGAGTACATAGGGGTTCATTAATGTATTCTCTCTACTTCTTTATACTTAGAATATTCCATAATAAAAAATAAATAAATATCCAGTATGAACAAGTTTTAATCCTCACAATTTTTGATGTATACATTATTATCTCAAATATATAATTATTCTAATTCAAAGTTACTATAGAAGTCATATAATGCAGCCCTCTTTTTACAGATAAGAAAACAGGCTTAGAACTTATAAACCTTGCTTACACAATATGTGCATACTTAGAGAAGGTTAAATAAGAATCCAGTTTTTCTGGCTCCTAGGATATAATAATTTTTTATATACTAGGGTACTTAGTATTTAGCTGTGCTGATATAAAAATAGGTATCACTGTAAAAGTAAATTTAAGTATATATATATATATATATATATATATATATATATATATATATATATATATATATGCATGTTGCTATATAACCAGTTTGTTATTTTTTAATATTTTTCACTTATTATTATATTTTATATAGGATGCTCTAAATGCAGATTATTTTAATTGATATCCTTTTAGTTTCTAGAGCAAAATAAATGGAATGGAATAAAGCAATCTGGACTAAACACAGTGTAAAGTAAATTTTTCTTGCTCAAGACAGCATGCATTAGGACTAGCAGGTGCCATCTTGAGACAAATGACTCATTAAGACTTATACAGCTATTATTTGCACACAAACTATTTATCAGCATAGAATTTAATGTCTCAATTAAAATATATACATAAGAACACTCTAAGTTTATATAGATTTCAGTGTTTAATAAAAGCTTCCCTATAAATGATTTTAAGCCTCACAATCTCTATAGTTTCTTCAGTTGAATTATTGAACATGCAGCTTAAGGAAAAAAATCTAGATTCACCAATACAGACTTTATCTGCCCATGTCAGAACTGGACCAATGAGACTAATGAAAATCTTGTACTCATCCTTGGTGGTCAATGTTGTGCACTCAAAAACTGTCTTTTATTCACAGGTGGAACAACTACCAACTTGCAGAAGTAGTAAACATGGGCATTAAAGCAGATAATTATCATTGTGACATGAAATATATATGTTAAAAAACCCTAGTCAAACCTCTAGAGATGAAAATTATGATATTTACAATGGAAAATACTTTGAATGGAATTAGTGGCATATTATCACAGAAGACTAGATTAGTGAGTTTGAAGATGACATTAAAAACTATTGGAACTTAAACCCAGAGAGAATAAAATTAAAAATGAAAACAGATTCAGTGAGCTGAAGGAAAATTATGTGACCTAATATATGTGCAAATGGAATCCTCAGATGAGAGGACAGACAGGGAGAAACAGAAAAGAGTACAAGGAAATAATGCCTAAAATGCTTCAAACTTGAATAAAACTATAAATCCACAGATCCAAAAAGCTCAATGAACCTGCAGCACAGGATACATGAAAGAAACTCAGCCAAGTTACATCATATCAAACTGCTCAAAGCAAGTGGTAAAGAGAAAATACTTAAACACAGTTAAAGAAAAATGACATGTTGCATGCAGAGAAAAAAAAATAAAATTGAAAGCAGATTATCTGATAGAAAACACCATGAGGGGGGAGGTATTGGAGCAACATCTTTAAGTACTGAAAGAGATAGTGCATCTGGCATTCTATACCCAGCATAAATATCCTTCTTTAACAAAGACAGAAGAAAGACACTTTTATACATAGAAAATTTAATAAACTCATCACCAGCAAACAGACATGCATTACCAAACAAATTAAAAGACATACTTTGGGTAGAAGGAAAAAACAACAACAAAAAAATAAATAAAAAAGGGAGGAAAAATGAATCCACAAAAATCAGTGAAGAGTATCAGAAATGCTAAATATATGGGCATATTATTTGATAAATTATCTTGTGTTTCAAATTTCCTTAAAGACAACTATTTAAACAAAAACTATAACAAGGTAGTATGTGTTTAACAGACCAATGTGATTTATCTGCCAAGAAGATTCTGATTAATTAGGCTGGGAATCTGTCCCTGGGCAGTGTTTTTAGCCTTGACCAAGGTATAGCAGGTAGGACAAATTTTTCATGCTGTTTTGGCATCTTCTGTAGGCAGTGGTCCAGTTTAGGATGGTGCCTGAATTTTTATGTTCTGCTCTTTCATCATTTTAAATATATCATTGCTACTCCCTCTGGACTGCAGAGTTTCTGCTGATATCCTTATAGGTGTTCCCTTTTGCATAATTAGTTGCTTTTATCTAATTGCTTTTAACATTCTTTCTTTATCTTTAATTTTGCTATTTTAATTAAAGGTGTCTTGGTGTGGTCCTTTTTGATTTGATCTTGTTTGTGATTCTTTGTGAATTCTGGACGTAGGTATCTCTTTCCTTTCCCAGGTAAGGAAACTTTTCACCTAGTGTCTTTTCGAATATGGCTTCTGCCCTTTTCTTTCTTCTTCTCCTGGGACCCCTGTAATGTGAAATGTTAATGTGCTTAATGTTGTCTCGGTGGTCTCTTAAACTGTCCTCATTTTTTTAATCATTTTTTTTCTTTTTTCTTTTCAGCAAGGGTGATTTCTACTACTCTGTCTTCCAGTTTACTGATCTATTCTTCTCTATCATATAATCCTTTGATTTCTTCTAGTGCATGTTTTATTTCGATTATTGTATTCTTCATCTCTGTTTGGTTATTCTTTATATTTTCTCTTTGTTAAACTTCTTATTGGATTCATGCATTTTTTCTCCCAAGTTCATTAAACATCTTTGTAATCATTAACTAAAATCCTTTATTGGGTAAATTGCCTATCTCCACTTTGCTTAGTTCTTCTGGGGTTTTATTTTGTTACTTAGTTTGGAACATACTTCTTTGTCACCTGGTTTTGTCTTATTCTCTGTGTTTATTTGCATGTATTTCATATGTTGGTTATGTTTCTGATCTTGGGGAAGTGACCTTATGTTGGAGATGTCATATGGGGCCCACACTCCTCTGGTCATCACAGCTATCTGATCAAGGGAAACCCCCTGGGAGGGCTACGTTGGCACTTCTATTGTGACTGAGACTTTTACTGTAGATGTGCCTGTAGGCAGGGCTGGTCTCCAACAAGATTGGCTCCCAAAGCCTGCCTTATTCAGAGACTACTGGCTACTGGTGAGCAAGTACAGGTTCTGGTATGGCTGGTTGTATGACCTAGGGAGTCCCAAAGCAAGGGCCATCACACTGGTGGGCAGTGTTGTGTCCCAAGCTGGCTGTCTATGAGTGTCTGGGAGGTCTCAGTACTAGAGCCAACCCACTTCAAGCAGGGCTGGAGACATGAAAATTCAAGGGTTGGTGCTGACCTGCTGGTGGGTTAGGCTGGGTCCTAGAATGGCTGATTGCTTTGTTCTGGAGTCCTGGGACTGATGCTAACAGGCTAGTGTGAGAGGTTGTGTCCCAACACTAAGTCTATAGGGTGGACTCCAAAATGATTCTTGCCAGCATTATTGTCCTTGTAGTACAAGCTCCCCTAAATGGTTACCACCAGTGTATATTCCCCAGGGGGAGTCCCAGTAGCCTCTTGCCTCTCTAGGAGGCTTCTCCAAAACCAGCAAGTGCGTCTGTCACTGGCTCCTTTCAAATTACTGCCTCTGAGCTGGGTCTGGATCAAGTGAGATTTTGCATGTGCCTTTTAAGAGCCTTTTTCTTACAGTGGTCCAACTCCCCTGTATGCAAGCCCTACTGACCTTCAAAGACAGACATTCTGGGGCCTCATTTTCCTGATTTAGGACCCCAAGTTTGGGGACCGTGTTGTAGGTCTCAGAGTTCTTGCTCCTTGGGAAGAACCTCTGCAATTGTGACCATCCTTTCATTTGTGGGTTGCCTACCTGAAGTTGTGGGCTGGATCTTGACTGTACCCAGTCTCTACCCCTCCTACCCATCTTGTTGTGATTCCTTCTTTATATCTTTAGTTGTGGACATTTTTTCTGCTGGTCTTCAGGTTGTTCTCATTGATAGTTGCTCTGTAAATAGTTGCAATTTTGGTATGCCTGTGGAAGGAGGGAAGGTCAGAGTCTTCCTACTCCAGCATCTTGCTCACTTCTCTCAGTATGGTTATTAAATTAAATTAGATACTGTATTTCATATTTACCAAATAATTTTCTGAAATTACATATTTTTCTTAAGACACCACTCTGTTTTCATAAATTTGAAGATTACATAATTTAGCTTATTTTAAAAACTACTGGTAATTAAGAATTAACTTTATTACCTTTTTAATGTTTCTATCTAAAAACCTCTTTAGAGCTTTATCAAGGTTATCTTCATCTCCATTCTAAGAAAATGCTTAGATGCCTAGCTGTCCTGCAGTGTAAAGCAAATTGGTTTTAAGTTAATAAATCTGAGTGTAACTTCAAATTTACCAATTAATAATGGTGAAGATTATTTCAGTTTGTCTCTCCCAAACTTGTTTTTTAATCTTTACATAGTTATTGAAAATTAGACATAATATTTTTTTTTCTAAATGTGAGTAGATTGCTACAAATGTGCCTTACCTTAAGTGAAAATGACCACAAAACAATGATTATGACCAGATCTAAATGCACTTTTGAAAGCAAGTGTATTTCACTTTTTCAAATTTCCTAAATAAAAACCAGTGTTTGTGATAAAACATCAGAATAAAGGCAAAATGATTTGGACTTGGAGCAATAGAAATGTTTTGTGCTTTCATCTATCTTGTCTTTTTTTTTAACATCTTTATTGGAGTATAATTCCTTTACAATGGTGTGTTAGTTTCTGCTGTATAACAAAGTGAATCAACTATACATATACATACATCCTCATATCTCCTCCCTCTTGCATCTCCCTCCCACATTCCCTATCCCACCTCTCTAGATGGTCACAAAGCACCGAGCTGATTTCCCTGTGCTATGCGGTTGCTTCACACTAGCTATCTATTTTACATTTGGTAGTGTATATATGTCCATACCACTCTCTCATTTCATCCAACTTGCCCTTCCCCCTCCCTGTGTCCTCAAGTCTTTCTTGTCTTCTTGCTTTAATAATATAGGAATCAGAAATTAAATCACAATACCTCCTTGTGCTAAAGGTAAGCTCATTCCAGATTCCATACACACTCCTTATGTTGAAGTCCTTATTTGATAGATGTCTGGTGTCTTTATATAAAAATGACATGTTTCAGAGAATTAATAAATGTGCTGCACAACCATTGGAGGCCAGTAGGTCCCTATTTTTTTCATGGTCTACTATGGACTGGTTATGAGTCCTGAGATGTACCTTTAGACATTCTGAGCCCATTTTCATACCTGTACAATAGAAATAAAAATCCCTAACCAGAGGAGCTACTGTGAAAATACCAGGCTAGTAGTATATTTTTATGTCATATTTTTAAAGTTTTTATGTTTACTATAAATATATCTTGACTCTATCCCTTTCTCAGAACCAGTTTTCATTTGTGAGTGGAATTTATAACAGTGTGGCCTGGATTGTTAGTTATTATAAGGCTACTTGTAGTAACTCCCACATGTTTCACAAACTGCAGTGTAGTCAGTGACAAAAAAGCCTTTGGAATGCTGCTCAGTTAGCCTCACAACACCTCTGACCTCTGATTGTCAAGATACCATGTTCCACAATAAAATTTCTAAGATAATTCAGTTTTAAGCCTTTTCTTCATCTGGGGAGAATAGGGTAATACCTGGTATTGTTGTCCATTCTTTATAGGTAGATAATGGGAAGAGGTGATCCCAAGACCACATACTTAAATTCTCCCAAGTATTGCTTTCTGACGCCTCCTGTGTGCCTTGGATGTAAGTCAATACATATTTCCTTTTTTTTAAAAGTATATACACACTTCCTTCTAATATATAAGTCAATTGATACTTCTTTTCCCGTAGAAATTCCTTACTATTTCCTCATGTTTACCCTGTTTAGGTTCCAAATTGGAAGATGCTAAACTCCAACTTTATTAAAATTTGAGTGTTCTCACATTTCGGTTGACTACTGTTTCCTAATAAGGAATGAAAAAATGTGTGCTTTGCTTCTCCTTTGACAAGAAGGTCATCTCTACTTAGTCATGTCAGCAAGAGCTAGCCAACTGGGTCCCATTGCCTGGATATGGTTGCTGGACACAGATCTTTAGAGCCAGGATGCAATATCACAGAGCAGGGCAGTCCAGAGCTTTGAGATTGAGGACAAGCCTGAATGACCCTGGATCTTAAAAGCATGTAGGTTCTATCAACTGTTCCACTGAGTTTGTCTCTTAATGGCTGTTTATGGTTAAATAATAACAAAATAATATGTTTGAGGCTTTCCTACAACCTGATTATCTGTCTTCTGAGATAAGGTATTCAAGGGTGAGACTGACTGTGAAACATATTGTAGAAATTATCTCCCTTAAGAAAAAAATTCATCTCAACTGATCTGGGCTGAGTTTCTATGTTTGTCTCATTTGTTTTAAGCTCCAAATGTTGTGTCTGTCATGTAAAAGGGAAGGTGGAGGGAGAACTGACCTAGACCCAGGATTAAAGCAGAAGTGAGTGTCTGAACAGAGCTGGTATTCTGTGGTTTAACGTTTCCTTCTTCATTTAAACTTTGCTTTCTGTAACATTAAATATGGTCTTTATCTAATGCCCTTGATTGTTCATTAGGATGCATACCAAATGCAAAAAAAAATGTCTTTTTAAAAATATTAAATTTGATTTAAAACAATCCTTATTTTATTAAAATATATGAATAAATAGAGGCAGTTTAACAAAACAATTTAAACCAAGAAGGTAATTTTTAAGTGATTATAATACTGGAGTCTTTAAAATATTCATGAAATAGTGTTTTAAAATGGATTTCTTTATTTTAAAATATTTGATTAAATTTATATCTGGCTTGTATAAATATCAGTTTGAGAATATGCAGGTATATTTGACTTCTTATAATAGGTAGATATTACATATAATCTTAAGAAAGAATGGAAATAATTTATTTTGTTTTCTTGTTACAATTATGAGTAATAAAGAAAACTTTTATATTATTATGGAATTAAACCCCTTTGTCTTTTGACAAGAAACCAAACCTTTTAGATGTTAGGGTGCTATGAAACAGGTGAGTGCTCCAGAGCACTAAATAATGCAAGACAAATTGCACAAATCATTTTCTTTTTATTTTTTAATTTTAAATAATTCCAATGAAATTTCTTAAAAAAATCTTCCAGTGGAATACATCATACATATTTTGTGTTGTTAAAAATATGTATCTCCATATGAAATTCTTATAAGTAATATTTCTGTAAATAAAATTCTTATGAGTGAAACACTTTGTATATACAATTAGTTTTATCTTTGTCTATTTTGATCCTTGATTGCTAATGACCATTCATCCTTTATCCACTGGACAAATAGTTAATGTTACATAAAACAATTAAGTGTAATTGTGTATGCCTCTATTTATATGCACTCAATGGTAAATCATTTGGTGATGTGTGAAGATAAGAATATCTTTTAAATTCTGTAGAAGTAATCACTTAAACTAGTTTGCAATTTCAACTTTTCATGTATATTGAGCTACATTTACATAGCTGTAAATATAGACACACATCTTTTAGAAAGGCACATCTCTATATTAAGCAAAGTCATTATGATCATAGGAATATTTCTTTGTGTGTATGTGTGTGTGCAGTGTGTGTGATTTCAGTAAATCAAAATCTACCATAGGGTGATCAACTCCATTTTCTGAAATTATATAGATATAACTAAATTTTAGCATCATGATTATAATCAGATGATATAATCTCCATAATTGTATTTAGTGTGGATCTGCACCTGTTTTCTACTCCAATGATTTTCCTCATCCATGAGTTGACTGTTATCAGAATTTCCCTACCATGCAAAACATTTATTAAATGTCTGCTTATTTCAGCATTCTTTTCAAGGTGTGATGATGGATAGGAAGCAATTTAAGTCATGTTCCCTGTTTTCAAGGAGCTTTAGATATAATAGGTAATGCTTAACTATTATAAATATAATCTGCAGAGTACTCTGGAGGCAGCCACTACAATTTTATCAATAAAATCTTTATGGAGACAGAAAAATCATAAAATATTGTTCCATTCTCTTCAATCTATACCCATTGTATATAAAAGGAATTTTCAGTTGGACTCAATGAAATCTACATAGGTTTTTAATTAATGGTCTTCTAGGCTTAGCCTCATAATGTCAAAGAGAAATTGAATTGGATGGAGTTAAATAACATGGAAAACTTTATCCAAGACCATTGCAAAAGGGAAAAGATACTGAACTCCCTTGAAAGACAGGAAAGTTTAAAAGCACTGGGGAGAAAAGGGAACCCTCCTGCACTGTTGGTGGGAAGGTAAATTGATACAGCCCACTATAGAGAACAGTATGAAGGTTTCTTAAAAAACTAAAAATATAATTACCATATGACCCACAATCACAGTACTGGGCATATACCATGAGAAAACCATAATCCTAAAAGATACATGTAACACAATATTCATTGCAGCACTATTTACAATTGCCAGGACATGGAAGTCACCTAAATGTCCATTGACAGATGAATGGATAAATGTTGTGCAAGAGAAACCAGCACAACATTGTAAAGCAATTATACTCCAATAAAAATATTTAAAAAATAAATAAATGAAATAAAAGCACTGGGTTGAACTAATAGAAAGTATGAAGGACTTTAGGTGGGAGTCTGGTCCATTTGTTAAGGTGATCTGTGTTTACCAGTTGGCACTTATTGAAGTAAGGCTCCTATCCTTCCACAGAGAAAGGGAGATAGACACCTTATCTTTCTTGATAATTATATTTTAAAGGAGTGGCTCCCAGGTTTTCATGAAAGATTATCCTGGGTTGTAGAAAACTTTTATCTCAAAGGAGAAGAGAAAGAATTTACAATTGCAAGGTCTCCGAGGTTGATGCTCTAAGAAGAGTAGAGAGTGGCCTAAGTCAGGAAGAAAACTGTCTAAACCTTAATCTAGCTGAGTGAATGTTTAGGCTGTCTTGGGTAATGACGTACAGAAGGAGTCTATCAATCTGTCTATCTATCTATGCATCTCCTTATCTATCTATCTATCTAATGATCTATCTATCTATCTTTCATCTATCTATATCTATCTATCTACTTCCCTGCCTACCTATAGGAATCAAAGGATACAACTTTTTAAAAATCAAGTAAAAAATTTATAAAAAGTATATAGACTATAATGGACATTCAAAATAATCTTCATGTAGTATCTTTAATTCATTCAGAAAACCAATATTTTCTCCAAAGATTATAGAAAATTGGAAGTAAAAAAACTACACAGAAGTCTGATTATTTTCCCACCCTTATGGCTCAGAACCCCAGAACTGATTGCTAGATTTAAGAAACTGTCAACTGCTTCAAGAATAAACTTCAGCTTATTAACATGGTACATATGTTCTTGGGAAATAGTACCACTCATCTCACAGTAGGACAATACAGTCTGCAATTCCTTGCAACTTTGTGGATGCCCCATGCCTTAGAATGTGTTGGTCCATTTTGGCTTTTACCTCTTTTTGGCATATATGGTAAAAGCTTACTCCTGTTTCATAACCTCACTTTAATATCAATTATTTATCAAAAATATTGCCGAGATATACTACTATCTGTACAGGCTATCATTCTTTTTTCTGTGTTAACACTGTACCCTTTGTACATAATTCTCTTATTACACTGATTATGTTATGCATTTACAGAGCTGCCTCTTTGAGGGTAGTGGTCATCTATTATTTATCTTCCAATCCACAGCAATGAGTAGAGCTGCAAACATATAACATTCAATAAATACTTGTGGAATGGATGAATGAATGCATAAATAATTAATGGTTAATATGAAGAACAAATGGAATAAAATATATGAAAATATTTGAAAATTAAATTTATACCTTCATGTGGTAATGAATTTATAAAAACATAAGCAGTGGTATAATTTCAGCAACTGTTGTTATTTGTCTGTATATATTTCCTTACAAATTCGATCTGGAAACATAATTATAGAAAGCAAATAGTACAGGGCTCTTTCTGATGAATGAGGGAATGAAAGTCAAAATAGGAATCTCTCTAGAGAAACATTACTTTGAACAAAGCACCAGGAATAAAAATCCTGGGATATTTCTATTTGGGAAGAAAACTGTTAGGACATTACTCAGTGTAACATTTTATAAATAAATCTGGTCACTTCCACAAAGTATATAATTCATATATACCAAGGCAGCATCATTGCAATGCAGAGGAGAATGAAATCAAGACCTGAGACTGTCCTACAATGACTATGAAGTTATCAAGTAGAGTACTTCTTACTGCATCAGAGGACACTGAGATAAAATCTTGTCATTACTGAAGGAATGAACCAGACATGCATTTTTTGGGCTCTACCAACACTGGCATCAACCCCCAAACTCAGTATGAAGGATGATATGACTCATCCTTGCTTTCTTACTGCTTTCTGACAATGCTATCCTTATCACACATGCCAACACTAGCAGAACATGAAGAAAATTAATGCCAACCACAAAAGTCTGTATCATGTTTACTAGATTTCATTACAAAGTCATAGATACAACCTGCAAAATGCCCATGCAGCACCTTCTAAAATATTTCTAAGGTTAATTTCACCATGCCTAACATTATTTGCTGCTGTTTGTTGTTTTCCAGTTAGCTTGCAAGTTGCTTTTTTAATCCATCATGTACTCGATTGTGATATACTTGCTCATTTCAACTTTTCTCCTTTTACTCTACATTTCATGACTACTTTCATTCTCCAACCTTCAATTAATCTCTTGAAATGCCCATTCTATGATCAGTCAGCACTATATCCACAATCCCATTCTCTAAACACTTCTTTTACCTTGTTGCTTTAAATAAAGTCTGACCAAGGAGTTTCCTCATTGTCTAGTGGTTAGGATTCAGTGCTTTCACTACCATGGTCTGGGTTCATCCCTGGTTGGGGAACTGAGATCCCTCAAGCTGCAAGGCATGGCCAAAAAAAAAAAAAAAAAAAAAAAAGCAAAAGGCTTACCATTTCCAAATGACACTGCTTCTTCCATAATCACCAAGTGAAAATATTAATTTATTAATATCCTTCATAATTCAGAGCAAGAGTAAAGATGGTGTCTTTTACACTCACTATTGCTTCCATATCACTTCTCCTCTACCCAGAATATAAAGAAAAAAGTATTTTTTTAACACCTTATACTCAATACTGGATTATCAACTTCCCATCCTATAAATCATTGATGACTTGGGTTTGGATGACACGTTAGATCCTGACAATATTGCTGTTGTATGTGATGTTCATTGATAATCCTTGAATACCCTGGCCTGTGGGTTTGGCAGCTAGGATTTTTTACATCATATTTTCCTGTGACTTTCTCCTCACCATCCTCACTAACTGATTACAGTAATGATATTTATAGTTTTCTTCAAAAATAGAGTCACCAATCTATAATTTAAACACCACACTATGCAGGTACAACTTTTTTTCTGCATTCTCATTGGCTTACTCAAGTACTCCAAATCCGTTTTTCTTCTCCCTTATTACACTGAAAAACATTGACTTCTCCCATCTAAACTTTCTATAGTGTTTATTCCCAATCCCATTTAGCAAACATTGCATGATTTATCTTGTCAATTGCTCCTGTGGATGATTTCATTTTATTGTATCTCTGATGTCACATCACACGCACCTGCCAAAATTCTGACCTTATAAAAACAGTGGGGCTTCCCTGGTGGTGCAGTGGTTGAGAGTCCGCCTGCCGATGCAGGGGACATGGGTTCGTGCCCCGGTCCGGGAAGATCCCACATGCCGTGGAGCAGCTAGGCCCGTGAGACATGGCCGCTGAGCCTGCACGTCCGGAGCCTGTTGCTCCGCAACGGGAGAGGCCACAAAAGTGAGAGGCCTGCGTACCGCAAAAAAAAAAACCAAAAACCAAAAAACAAAAAACAAAAAACAGTGAAGGTTGTAAGAATCTTGATTTTGAAGAAGTTAGACTACATGTATTCCTACTTTAGACTAATTATAATTTGGAGAACTATGAATAGTTCTGAAAACCTTTGTAAACCTCAGTTTGCTCAGCCACCAAATGATAATAATAATAGTAGATACTTCATAGAACTACTATAAAAAGAAATAATTCAGTAAAATATTTTATCAAGTGCCTACAAAGTATTTCATAGTTTCCACTATCATCATCATTGCAGTTATTGTTTTAATTTTTGTCCACTTACTTTGTCATTTCATATGATAGAATAAAGTCAGAGTTTAAATGTATGATCATTTTAAGTTTATGGTCATCAACTTAACTGTTTTTTCAGTGATGATTCACAATGTTACTATATTTCTTTTTTTACCCTTGCCCTCTCAAGGAAACGAATTTTCCAATTCTCTCTACTGTCCTCCAAGCCCTTATTACTACTAATTCTGCCCATCTTCATCCTCATAACCTTACATTTTATTTAAAAATACAAATATAAATCAATATGTAAGAACATCCTTTTCTCTCACCTTGAAATCTCTAAACCTATAAGAATAAACATAGATCTAATGATATCATTAGATTTGGTCAAAAATCTTTCCTACTAGGCTATTAGCTGCAAGATGTCAGTGAATGTTTCTGTTCTGCTCTTTATTCCATCCTGACAGAGTAGCATAGTATCTAACAAATAGGATTATGACATTTTAAATCAATAAGTAGGAAATTTATTTATATTATTTTATGAATTATCACAATCTTAGGAAACAGCAAAATTTTATATAGCTCTTGTGAACTGAATTATGTCCCTCTAAAATGCATATGTTGGAGCTCTAATTCCCAATTTGACTATATTTAGAGATAGGGCCTATAAAGGGATAATCAAGGTTAAATGAAGTCATAAGAGTGGGTTCATAATCTGTTAGCAATGGTGTCCTTAATAAGAAGAGAAAGTGACACCAAAGAGCTCTCTCTACTTACATGTGTACAGAAAAAAAGGCGATATGAGGGCACACCAATAAGGTGGCCATCTACAAACCAGGAAGAGACATTTCATCAGACACCAACACTGCTGGCATATTGATCTTGATTTTCCAACATCCAGAACTATATTTTAAGCTATCCACCTTGTGATATTTGATTTTGGCAGACCTAGCAGACTAATACAGTAGCTTTTTAACAACAACAACAAAAAAACTATTCTAACTTCCTTTGGAAATTTAAAGTTTATTTAAACATTTACAGTTTTCATCACTTTATTTGATGTTTGATGGCAACTTAAAGTATTATTGAAGGACCATGGGGAATTTGTGTCACATTATATTTGTTCTGAATTAGTTTCCTGGTAAAGACATTATATGGAGAATGTGTGGATTGCATGGTGTCCAAATGATACTCAGTTTTAAAAACAACTGATTCCTGATTTGTATGGGAAAGAAAGAACATGGATACAGAAAAATAACTCGTATTCCCTTATCATTACATAAGAAAATCTGTATGAGTGTTGAGCTAGGAAATAAGATTTTTTTTTAATGATTCCAGTATGTATATGTTTAAAGAAGGCTGACAACTAAAAAAGTAAACCAGACCCTCCTCAAACAACCAAAACTTAAAGAGACCATTTGAGAACTAGAATGCTCCAGGGACAATTGTGGATTTGCCTACTGGCAAGTTGATACATTATTACAGCATTACCATTACAAGTAGTGGAAGGAAAAGAAGATGATCAGCTGAATCTTAGGCTAATGGCAAATGCTCATTAACAATTTCCTAGCCTGTTTATATTTGTGGAAATATATACCTTCTTACATAATGTACATCCTGCCATCCTCTCCCCACTATGAAAAACTCATTTCTACTAACTTTGTCCTCTGTTATCTGTTCATGTTTACTACAAGTATAGTGCTCCCAAAATTTTACATTGTCTATACTTTAGCTGTGTTCAATTCCTCTATTCCATGCTTACTTTAAATTCTTTCAATATTAACCAAATATTCTTTTTAAAAAGATAAACCAAACATGCTAGCAAACAGTATGATTTTTTTTTTTTATGTTAAGTCAGGGATTCACAACCTCAGAGTCACTGAAATTTGGGGTAGGATTATTCTTTATTGTGCACGATGTTCCTGTGCTTTGTAGGATGCTTAGCAGCATCCCTGGCCTCTACCCACTAATTTCCAGTAAAACATTTCCTCACATTTTGTTGAAAACTAAAAATGTCTCCAGACACTGCCTGATACCTGCTAGAAGACCGACTTATTCTTGTTTGAGCATGATTATGTTTACTGCTTAATTGATTATAATATAAATTAATAATGATTAAACTTCACTTACACAAGAGGTGTCTATTCAATTTCAGGTACTGTTCATTTTATCATCAAAATATAAATAGGTAAAATAGTCAAGTTTTTTTCTTTATAGGCACATGGTAAAATAATACACGTTAATGACAGACTGGTGAGATCCAAGCACATAAACTTTAATTTTCCCCAAAGGTCAGCTTCCAATCTTGATAAATACTAGTCTTTATTTTAAACACTGTGTTTTATGATGCTAGTTCACATCATTTGAAGTTATATCCCATGTGTAGTAGGCTATATCCAAATGTCAAGATTAAATTTTCCTATTTGTTGCATATTTAGGTATTTCTGTTGCATATTTAGCAATAGCAAATAGACAGGTAAAAAACTACATTAGTTTATTGTCAAACCTATCTGATCATTTTGACAGCAGAAATCACTGGTCCAGGACATGATTGATATATTATTTTTCAGTTGCAACAGACCAACGTTTCAGGGATTCGTTCGATTGAGGGGGAGCTGTAAAGAAAGCTGAGTGAATCAGAGAATACTTTATCCAGTCTCAGAATGAAGAAACCTTAAAATTGAGAGAGATCTTAGTAATTATTCAACCCAAATTTGGCAATTGTTTTTCATCACATATATTTACTCAGGAATAACTTGAGTATACCCAGACATGCTTAAAGAATCCAAATTCTTAGTGAAACCAATTTCACAAAATTAGAAATACTACTATGTTTTTCATAGGTTTCAAATTTAGGAAACTTCTTTTCTTTTTTTCTTGAAGTATAGTTGATTTACAAAGTTATGTTAGTTTCAAGTGTACAGTAAAGTAATTCAGTTATACATATATATATATATATATATTTGTAATGTATTCTTTTTCAGATTATTTTCCATTACACATTATTACACAGTAGTGAATATAGTTCCCAGTGCTATACAGTAGGTCCTTTTTGTTTTTCTATTTTGTGCATAGTAGTGTGTATATGTTAATACCAATCTCCCAATTTATCCTTCCCCCCTTCCCCTTTGGTAACTATATGTTTGCTTTCTGTGTCTATAAGTCTATTTCTGTTTTGTAAATAAGTTCATTTATATCAGTTTTTTAGATTCCATATATGTGATATCATATGATATTTGTCTTTCTCTATCTGACTTACTTCACTTAGTATGATTTAATCTCTAAGTCCATCTATGTTGTGGCAAATGGCAGTATTTCATTATTTTTATGGCTAATATTCCATTGTTTGTATATATACCACATCTTCTTTATCTATTCATCTGTTCATGGACATTTAGGTTACTCACATGTCTTGGCTATTGTAACTAATGCTGCAATGAATATTGGGGTGCATGTATCCTTTGAAACCATGGCTTTCTCCAGATATATGCTTAGGAGTAAGATTGCTGGATCATATGGTTACTCTGTTTTTAGTTTTTTAAAGGAATCTTCTTAATCACCTTTAACACTAAGGCATTATAAATCATTCTAAATTTTTTTTGCTTGAAGACAGCAATGTTTAAGAAGTGACTTATTATCTTTCCAATGTAAAAAATGTACCAGAATATTTTTAATAAAATATTTGAAAAGACTAGTATATAATCCATGGATTTGCTTTACCCTGAACATTCTCTGCAAAACAAACCTAAAGAAGACAAATTAATATCTCCTCTTGAAGCATTTTTTTAAACATCTTTATTGGAGTATAATTGCTTTACAATGGTGTGTTAGTTTCTTCTTTATAACAAAATGAATCAGTTATACATATACATATGTTCCCATATCTCTTCCCTCTTGCATTTCCCTCCCTCCCACCCTCCCTATCCCAACCCTCTAGGTGGTCACAAAGCACCAAGCTGATCTCCCTGTGCCATGCAGCTGTTTCCCACTCGCTATCTATTTTACGTTTGGTAGTGTATATATGTCCATGCCACTCTCTCACTTTGTCACAGCTTACCCTTCCCCCTCCCCATATCCTCAAGTCCATTCTCTGGTAGGTCTGTGTCTTTATTACTGTCTTATCCCTAGGTTCTTCCTGACATTTTTTTTTCTTAGATTCCATATATATGTGTTAGCATACGGTATTTGTTTTTCTCTTTCTGACTTACTTCACTCTGTATGACAGACTCTAGGTCCATCCACCTCACTACAAATAACTCAATTTCATTTCTTTTTATGGCTCAGTAATATTCCATTGTATATATGTACCACATCTTCTTTATGTATTCATCCAATTATGGACACTTAGGTTGCTTCCATCTCCTGGCTATTGTAAATAGAGCTACAATTTTTAAGTGTGCCTGTAGTATGGTCAAGTTAAAAGAAAAAAGTTTATAAATATATCCTGAGAATGTTCAAGTATTTTTATATCTTGTAAAAGATGTACACATTTGAAGTTAAAGTCTTGTCATTGAAAGCATCTACTAATCAACTACTGATAATTTTTACATTTATTTTAAATACACTTACTTTCAAAGGAATCATTCAAAATATTTCAGTAAAGATTTCCTACGTGTAGATATGTTTAACAAATAAAATGAGGTTTAAACATTATTAATATCTGTGGATATCATGGTGAAATTACCATGATTTGCTCCCAAAACAAAGAATGACTTTGGAGAAGTGTGCCTATGAATGTCTATGTAAAACCTCAAATGCTAAAAACATATTTTTAGAAAAATCAGGACAAAATTGTTTCATACTTTTTTTTTTTTTTTTTTTTTTTTTTGCTGTACGCGGGCCTCTCACTGCTGTGGCCTCTCCCGTTGCGGAGCACAGGCTCCGGACACACAGGCTCCGCGGCCATGGCTCGCGGGCCCAGCCGCTCCGCGGCATGTGGGATCTTCCGGGATCGGGGCACGAACCCGTGTCCCCTGCATCGGCAGGCGGACTCTCAACCACTGCGCCACCAGGGAAGCCCTGTTTCATACTTTTTTAATCCTTTATGACTTTCACTTCTTATTTTCTTGCTTTACTGCAATTTCTAGGATCACTGTCATCATATATTCTTTCAATAGAAGTGTTAATAGTGACCATCCTTGGTCTCAGAGAGAAAGTTAACAATACCTCATTGTTACATATGTTTTTTCATGTACTTTCCCTTTTATGGCTAAGTTTTTTCTCCCAGTGGTAATAGGAGCTGGCTTATTTGTGAAGTTTTTCTGTCTTGTTGATCACATGAGTTTCCATTTTTCTGTTAATGTTGCAAATTATAACATATTTTAAAAGAATAAATTTCTCTTTTACTTATGAAATAAGCTTTTCTTTGTCATCATATTTTATTATTGTTATATATTATTGAATTTGATTTGTTAATATTTTGTTAAAAGCTTTTGCTTTCATGTTCATTAGAGCTACTGATCAGATGTTTTCTTTCTGAGTTTTGTAAAGGGCTTGTCAGCTTTGGGTATGAAGGTTGTGTTGGCTACATAAAATTAGTTTTTCTTAGCTAAAATTTTGAAACATTTTACAAAAGTAATTCTTAGTTCTTTCTTAAAAATGTAGAAAAATCTATGAGAAATCATCAGAACTTGAGATTTTCTTTTTAATTTTTTAAATAATGGATTTATTTGTATAAAATATATAACAATTTAGACTTTCTATTCTTTTTGAGTGAGTTTTAAGGTTTTTGAGTAATTTGTCTATATGGACAAGTTTATTGGCAAAACACTATAAATAATTTTATTATTTTCATGTCTAGGATCTCTGGTTATGATCATTTGGGTTCTTTCTTTTTTTGAGCATACTTTAAAGGAGTTTGTCAATTTGATTTATATGTTAACACTGTCATTTTTCTTAATTGCATTTTACTTTTCAATTTAATTGATTTCTTCTTTCACCATTATTGTTTCTTTTCTTTATGTTCTTTTGTTTGGTTGATGTTCTGTTTAGAGTTTTTTCTGAGATGGAAGCTTAAAGAGTGTACATTTATTCAAAACCATAATAATTAAAGACAGTAGTGTGTTGATTCCTCCAATTTTCCAGTTCACTAAGGAATAGGTAATTCATGCAAAATACGCATGTTACTTCACAGAAGTCCTTCAAACTACAATTAGCCTACCTGCTACAAGAAATATTATAAAATTATTACATTTTTTACATCTCATTTAAGCAAACATGAAATGAAAGCTTTTGCTCATTCCATATGAAAAATATTAAAAGATCACTGCAGATATAACTTATCCAAGTGTTCCATGGATTGTATATTACAGATCCAAAGTATAAACAGATGCAGTGCTGAAGAACCTGTATGAAAAAATATGAGACATCTCGATTTGAGTTTGATAAATCAAGGCCTACATTACAAAAGTGTGAGTCATGGCTCAATTTAGAAAAAAAAATGCACCATTTAAAAAAGGAACTATAGCTCTGTAGAGAATTCTTTATTGACTGGTTGATGAGATAGTGTGAAAATTAAAAGAAAGCTCTGAGTGAAAATAACTTAAGTATCTTTAAATAGAAAGAAACCATCATACAAGTGGAAACTTCCATTTCCTTGAAGTTTGAACACTTTTTCCTATTTGAAGGAAAAAAAAAGAAGAAAGAGATGTTGAAGAGCACAGCTTTCTTAAAGCAAGGTTAACCTCTTAATTCTTACCTTTAGTTCTTTTCAAAAGATATATATACATATATATCTTATACGTATTATATATAACACACATGCACTTTTAAAAAGTTACATAACACAACCTAACACACACTGTAAGTAGAATAGAGATTGGTAGTAATTTCTCTGAATATTACTATAAGAAAAATTATAATTCTTCTCATATGATGACAGTTAATATAATATATTGTGAACTATAAAATTGATTAAAGCACAATGAGAAACTTACATAGGTAGAACTAGTGTAAATTATTCTTGATCCACTTTTAAAATGTATGTTGTATAATACTATATGAGATATACTGAAAGACTCACATTTATTTAGAGTAAACCATATCATGAGAGTGATATTTGAGGAAGTGTTTGATTAGGAACAACATCATACCTCTGAAATAAATTTGCAGATTTTTCAAGGAAGACAAAGCAACCAGCTGCTAGTCCTGTATTATCCAGTAATATTTTCATTTGTTCACTGGTTCTGACAAAGCAAACATTTTCCCCTTACCTTAGTGCTTTGCCTTATTTCAATGGGTACAACCATTAAAATACAGATAAGAATTTGCATTGTTTATCAGTTCATTAATATTAGCTTGAAATAATATATTTATTGTTCATACCACATACAGTCTTCAGCTTGTTTCCATAGAACAATATCCATATTGCTGCCTTACATTGTTATTGAGTTACAATGTGTCACTCTGCCATGACAACTCTCTTGGTTATACATTACAATAACAAGCCATAGGGACATGTTTTCCAAACTTCCAGTTATAAAATAAATAAGACACAGCATGGTGACTATAGCTAAGACTACTGCATTGCATATTTGAAAATGGATGAGAGTAGATTTTAAAAATGCTTATCACATGAAAAATATTTTTTTTATGTATGGTGACAATGTTAATTAGATTTATTGTTGATTATTTTGCAATACATACAAACATCAAATTATTACACTATACACCTGAAACAACAACAACACCTGACCCAGATAACACAATGTCAGAAATCTTAGAATAAATGAATGTTAGAGTTGGATAGGAGCTAGAAATCCTTTATTCAAACTCATTATTTTCTATGAGGAATGCTGAAGAATGCTTTCTATGTGCAGTAACTGACAAAGATAAAGTTCCAAATTCTGTGATATGACTGAAGGTTGATTGTATGTGATGGGAAAACAGATATCTTCCCACCAACCTGCCACCCCCACACACCCCCCCAGTGAGAATAAAATAGGGTTCCTAAGGTTGTAAACAAAATGTGTTTTAGAGTCCAAAGCCAAGTTTGTCTTTTACTAGCTTTTTGATCTTGGGCAAGTTCCTAACACTTTGAGAAAGTTATTTACCATCTCTATCTTTTGGTTTACTTATTTGTAAAGATGAGACTAATTATGGAATCTGTTTTATAGGATTGTTATAAGGATCAAACTACAGAGTGCAAGACAACAATTATTTTAAGAACTCAACAAACTGTTAAATTTTCTTTATGGTCTACCTTAAAAGACTGTGTATTAAAAAAAGGTCTATATCATGTAACTCATAATAATTACAGATAGGAGTATTATAATATCAGAATATTGATATTAATAATAAGTATAATAGCTTCAGCTTGGATAGTAATTCACTGCTTAAACTTGGGAAGACATTTTTCTGGATTTTAATTATCCATCCCTGTGCTAAATGAGAGATGGGCGAAAATAATTCCTGGTACATTAATGCTGAAAAATTCTATGGTATACTGTATCAGCTTTATTGCACAACAATGTCTATTAAGGCAACTTGACAGTGAAGCCATGGCCCATTAACATATCTCAACAAATTATGACTTATATTATATCAAATATCTTACTAAAACAAGTTAAAATAGAATCTTGTGAACATTTATGTATAAAAACAAATCAAAAGAAAGGATTTCGTCATCATAAAGTCAGTCTTACTCATTTGACTTCGCATATGCTTTCTTGAGTGAGAGATAGAAATATAGTTAAAAACAATAAGATTAAAGCAGAATGTATCCTCGTTATTAACACAAGCCCAAGGAAAAAATATATTTCTTAGTGACTAAAATAGAAAAAAAAAACATAAGTTGCTCTTGTAGACTTTTATCCTATCCAAATGCATGGAAATGTCCATGTGCCTGTTCAGGGTACCAGAGGACTGTTATTTGACCTTCAGCAATCTGCTGCACGCTAATTGGAAGCCAAAACTTGAGGCAGCATCTGGGAAAGTCAGTACATTGCATATGCAGTCCACCCACAATGAAGGAGAAACCAAAAGTTAAGTGTTTTTGCTCAGCCCCTCCATGCTGAGCCAGAGGGAATAGTTGCTAGGAGTATTTTGCATCCAAATAAAACCACCTCTTTGTTTTTGTGTAGTCTGGGTGGCGAGTTGGGGGGGGGGCGACGATGGCGGGATTCATGAAAGCTGAACTCTGGCAGTTCCCAGAGCTAGATGACTTAGGAGCCAGTCCTACAAGTGGTAACCATAACAGTTGAGGTTCCAGATGTGTGGACACACTTTTTCCAGGGAGAAGCTAGAGACATGGTTTTGCTTTTGGTGCCACCTGGGGGGAGACAGCAGGGATCCAGCCCCCCAGCTCTATAAGGCTACTCGGAGGATCCTAGTCAGCTCCCATATGCAGGCTGATTAGAGGTCAGAAGCTTATGTAGTAGCTAAGAAAGTATGTAGTCAAATATCTTCCAGGGAGAAACTGGGAGATTGGTGTTTTTGCCTGTTGCCCTTGCACTGAGCCCAGGTGTATAGCCTTGAAGTGTGCTCTCATGCCCATTTAAACTTGCTTCATTTTTTGCTATAGTGGTGCTGTAAGTCTCCTGAATGCAAACTCTGTTAGCTGTCAGTGCTAGGTGATTTGGGAGGCCTATCATTCAGGTAGTTTTTGATAGCTAGAAAAACATGAGCAGGTCCACCGCATCCTGGAGGGGGGTCATCTTTCCCTCCCCCACTTGGACACTGGTAATCAGAGCACATCCAGAGATCCTCCTTCTTCTAGTCAAGGACCTCCAATAATTTTCCAACCTTATATCAGGACCAAGCAAAATAAAACCACCAGCACAACTTGGTGCAGGCACACCAAGACCTATAACGTGACTCAAAGTAACCTGAGGTTCATTAGGTCATAATTATAATAAATTAGCATTGCAGTTTGTGCCCTTCCCATGGGTGATTACAGGTAAATGCCTGCACAATAAGGGAAAGGTTATACAACATAAAACTGTCAATCAACTTCTCAGTCAAATAACTTAGGATGTGGGGAGGGACTGCAACCACTCTAAAAAACCCAACCGTACCCTCACCGCAGGACTGCTTCTGGTTTCCAGACAGCCCACTCTCATCCTTTCTTGAGAGTGTACTCTTGCTTTGCTTGATGAAACTCCTGCTGCTTGAAACTGCTCTATGTCTCTCATCTGAATTATTTCCCTTAAGAGGACAAGAACCAAGGAAATCACCATTCTGTCGGTAGCAGTAACAGCCATAAGAGTTGGGGCACTAGATGTGTGGAGAAGCTCCTTTAAAGGAGAAGCTAACAACTTGGTTTTAAATATTATTGTAGTGAGTGGGATGGAGAGGGTGGAGAATTGTCTCCCTAGCTCTTTTGTGCTCTGGCAATAATACCAGTCAACCCCTAGATGCAGGCTAATTAGAAGCCAGAAAACTTCTAGTCATCCAGCAGCTGGGAAATAATGCCATCAAACTCCTTCTGGGGGAGAACTGGGAGACTGGCATTTTTGGTCTGTTCTCTTGGCACTGAGCCAGGAGCAGTAGCTATGCTAAGCACTCATACACCTGTTTAAAAAATTCTCTTTTTTTACTATAGCCCTTTGGGACTTGTGAATGTAAACCCCATCGGCTATCAGAGCTGGGGGATTTGTGGGTCTGTCCTTTGGGTGGCAGCCTTAAAAGGTGGGATTCTAGTTTGACCCAAAATCTTTCCTCTTCAGAGAGAAACTGGAAGTTGAGGATTCCCTTCCAACTGTAAGTGAAACGGAGTCCCACTAAAACTGAATTCCCTTGTCAAGTTTATGATTAATCTCTGTATCTAAAACTTTATTCCCTTTCTTGTTCTGCCTCTGTTCCCTTCATGACTGAGGAGTATCAAAGAAAAGGGGGGATTGAAACCAAGCAGGACCTTCCAAGACATTCCCAGGTACAAAATCCCCTCCATGCCTCCTCTTTCTTATTTGTAGAAAAAAGCAGTCTAGTCTCAGGGCTTCCTAGAGTTCAAAAGAGAAGACTCAAGTAGTTAATGATTAGAACATTAGAGTCACAAGACTCCTAGTTTCTACTGAAGGCACATAGATATCAATCTGATGCATATCTTTGAGTTGTTCAGCAGAAACTAAAACCATCCACTATGGAGGAGGGTGACTACATCCTGATCACAAGCATGAAGATCCCAGACTGAATAGAACCAGGAGATGAATGATTGAGGTTCCTGAAACATGACCCTGTTACCTCACTACCAACCAATCAGAAGAATGTCCACAAGTTGAACAGGCATCCTATGACCCTCTTCCCTAACAGTGTACTTAAAAACCTTTGCCTAAAAACCACTAGGGAGTTTGTGTCTTTTGCGAATGAGCTTCCTGTTCTCCTTGCTTGGTTCATTGCAAATAAATGCTGTACTTTCCTTTACCTAGTGTCAGTAGTTTGGCTTTGATGCACATCAGGAAGCAGACTCAAGTTCAGTTCAGTACATAAGGCTCTGAGCTGGAATTGGGGTTTATGACAAGAGTGTGTCTCAGCCTTTCATCTCCATTTTAATGTATTTTCTCAGTTGCCCAATGAGTAGGAGTCATTCAACTAGTTTCTGAATTTCTCTCAGAGGAAATTTACCCATTGTAGCTGTATATTTGGTACAACTGTAGGAGGAGGAAGATTCAGGGGTCTCCCATTGGGCCATGTTGGTGACATCTATCCTTAACTCTTGTAAGATATTCAGTTTGATGACGATTGTTTTTGCCTGTAGAAATAGAAATTATATCACCATTCATACATAAATGTGTATTTTACAACTCTTCTAAGAATTATTCAAGATTGCTATGAAAATAATTTTTAAAATAAAGCACATGTCTCTAAACAGGCATACCTTCTTTCTTGCCTTTCATTTCAAAATGAAGTTAGGTGAAAAAAAAAAAAAAAAACAAAACTCAAGTCCATAATTGAAATTATTGTGAAAAAGGATATAATGTACACTTAAATTGGGCAAAAGAAAATTGAAAACTTAAACATCAAAAGACAATTATAAACCTTTATTGAAGTCTAATTATAAAAGAGATTCATGTTAGATGTTTGCTATCAACTCATTAAATATGTTTTAATTCTGTACTTACAAATATAAGGAATAGATTTCCTTTCTCACATAGGGTGCTTGGGGAAATAACAATGTAATAAGACAGTGTTTGAAGGAAAGTTAATTTAAGAAATTAAATTACCCAATATAATAAATTTCACACTGAGTGACATTTGAGCAATACACCATAATACTTAAGGTGGCATGTAGTTATTGTAAATTAATTTCCACTCTGGTTATTTTGCTAATTTATCTTGTTTAACAAAATAACAGCAATATACCAGAAAACTGCTAAAAATTTGTCATTGACTGATTGATATTTTAGCAAAGTTGCAGTTGTAAAACCATCATATACATGTTGTAAGTATTTTTATTAGATTTTGTATGTGTGAGGGTGTTTCATAATAATTTGGTAAATAAACAGTAGCTTCAAATCTAAAAAGGGTTTATCACTTTGCCCAGGATATATTCATTTCTATTCATAACTCTTCTTTCTTTTTATCCCAGACAAGTTGTAGGAGAAACTCACAGTTCTTTGTTTCATATATATGATTCTGTGTATCAGCATGCAGTAGTATGTTAAATCAATGCATTTTCAAAATCAATGTAAAGCTAGGAAACTAAACAAAGTAATATTAAATTTTGCAAAATGATGGATCTTGGTGAGAATAATAAAATCACATTTTTACTGTTTATGAACAATTTCTTTTTACCTTGAACATATCAATTTTACCCCCTGTATATTCAGGTTTGCTTTTCTCTGTCACTTACAATTATTATTTAAATAAATAAACATTTAGAGAAAAGTTTGTGAAATCATGATATTTCACATATAAAGAGAAGAAGTAGGAATGAGGTGGTGGCATAAGTTTGAATATTCCATTTTTCTCCTGGATATCATACACTAAAAGAAAAACTACATCTTCAGAAAAACTAGGAGACTTGGATGATTAAAAAAATTAAATTGGGCTTCCCTGGTGGCACAGTGGTTGAGAGTCTGCCTGCCAATGCAGGGGACATGGGTTCGTGCCCCAGTCTGGGAAGCTCCCACATGCTGCAAAGCGGCTGGACCTGTGAGCCATGGCCACTGAGCCTGCGCATCCAGAGCCTGTGCTCCACAATGGAGAGGCCACAATAGTGAGAGACCCGCATACCACACACACACAAAAAAATTAAATTAAATTACTTGAGACTACAGTCAAAGTTACTGATAGCAGCAAAACTGATGGATGGTAAGCCACAAAGTTATAAAGGGACAGAGAATGCAGAGGCGTATAGCTATGTTAGATCCTGAAGTCAATATCAGGCAAATGTTCCTACTAAGAAAAGAGACCCCACCCTACACAGTGATCAGCTCTAAACAGACCTGAGTCTTAAGATGACGTCATGGCTGGTGGAGTTGGAAAATAAAGGTTTAGTGAGGGACTGGGTGTAGGGTTGGGGGGAATTGAGGTGGCAGACCTTAGAAATGGAGTGGTCATTTTGGAAGTCTTAGGTAGAACCAGCCAATAAATGAATGGGGGAATTCAGCACTGAATCTAGAGTATTCCTGAAACAAGTATGTTTTGGGAACGGAAGAGGTGTAACTACATAAAGAAGCTATATTTCAGTGAAACAATCCATGTCTGTGGGTACAGAGAAAGAAGGCCTTAAGCTGATTAAACTAATAAACAAGACTTCATTTCACACTCTGTCATGGGAATCTCCTGCTTACAACTGATATAGTAAAATCCAACTCATTTAAATAACAGTAAAACAAACATAAACATAGTATGCATACAAAGATACCACAAAAAAAAGCAATATGAAAGAATGCAACAAATTCTTGAACATATCCTTGTGATTCTGAAAAAAATGTTATAAAACAGGGAAAACTTACAACCTAATATTTAAACTTGAATTTAAAACAATCAGAAAATGTCAACTATGAAAGACAAATGGAAACAATAAAAATAAAAATTCAATGATATATCTAGACAATAAGAGGTATTGACAAGAAATCATGAAGGAAAGACATAGAAGAAAAATAAACATCTTTAACAGAAAGGCCACAGTTACCCCAGTGAACATAAGGTGAATATATACCATAACAATTTTAATATGACATATTTTTCACTGGTCAAAAGGAAAAAAATGTAAGAGACAAAAATGATTGAAAAAGTAGTAGAAACTATAGAAGACAGGCCAAGGGGAACCAACACATGGATAAATATAATTCCTGGAAAGAAAAACTAAAACAATGGTACAAAACTTTAGAAACATTTCTGGCTTTAAAAAAAAAAAAAAGAGAGAAAAACCTCTGAATTCAGATTGTCAAAGACATATAACTTCATGTAATAGTTACCTAAATGTGTCAATAGTTTGATATATCTTTCTAAATTTATTGGCATTTCAGACATTAGATTATTAGGGCAAACTACAACAAAAAACAACTCTCTTATAAAGGAAAGAAAATCAAGTAAGCATTAGAATTCTCCAAGTAATAGTCAGTGAAAAAATAATTACAAAATTCTCAAAGAGAGAAAGGATGAAAAAAACATTCTCTATCCAACAAATTTCTCCTTCAAATACAAAATTTCCAAAGAATTTAGGACATTGAAGAACTCAGAAAATATTGATTTTAGCCTTACTAATGAAGTTAGTACAATAGTACAAACTCCAGCCAATCAAGATGTTACAGGAAATATTAGGCAAAATCTAACAAAAAGCAAAAAAAAAAAAATGTAAATATAATATATTTAATCACTGTATTGGTCAAAGTTCTCCAGAGAAATGGAAGAATAGGAGATGATAGATAGATAGATAGACAGATAGATAGAGAGATTTATTACAAGTATTGACTTATCTAATTATGGAAGCCCAGAAGTCATCTGCAAGCTGGAGAACCAAGAAATCTGCTGGTGAAATTCAGTTCAAGTCCAAAGGCTTGAGAACCAGGAGTGTGCATGTCTCATGGCAGGAGAAGATGGGTATCTTAGCTCAAGCAAGAGAGTAAATTTATCCTTCCTCCATTTTGTTCTGTTCAGGACCTCAGTGGGTTGGGTGATGCCCATCCACATTAGTTAGGGTGATCTTCTTCACTCATTCTGCCAATTCAAATACTAATGTCTTTCCAAAACACTTTCACAGACACACCCAGAAATAATATTTTACCAGCTTATTTAGCTCTGTCAAGTTGAGACATAAATTTAACCATTACAATCACAGAGCTACACAGAAATTATTCAACTGGCAAAAGGAGAATGATTAAAGAGAAAAATGCAGAAAGTTGGATAAAATCTATATAAATTGTAATGGGTTGATAAGACAGGAAAGTTACCTTAGTGGTGAGAATCAGAATTCTCATTAACTACTACTACTACTACTACACACACACACACACACACACACACACACACACACACACACACACATGTCTTAGTGAAAGAGTATGTCAAATTAGGAAAAGCAGTTAAGGGATGAACTTTGCAGAGGCTTTAGAACTGGAAAAACAAGAAAAAGAGAGAGAAAGGAAAAGAAGAGGGAAGGGAGAGAAAGGAAGGAAGGAAGGAAGGAAGGGAGGGAGGAAGGGAGGGAGGGAGGAAGGAAAGAAGGAAGGATAAAGAAATCACTTCATTCCATGAAACTAATTTCTATATGAAAAGAATTTCCAAATATATGGGGTCTACAAATAGTGAAATATAAGTTAATTTTGCTATGGTGAAATGTAATTTAATTCAAATAATAGATTAATTAAAAGATAACACTAACTCAAACTTTGCTATCTTGTCATAAACCAGACTACTAATCTCTGAGAATTTAAACATATATGTAGGAAATAGCTTTATGTACTTAATGTAGTTCAATACACATTTCTTGATAACAACTATGTGCCAAGCAATGTTTTAAACATTGGAGATACAAAACTTAATGAACTGTATTCTTCCCACTGTTGAAAGCTAACATCTATTAAAAGAAAAAAAAAAGCATTTAAAAAGATAATTTTAACATAGCACATACTAAGACAGAGTTTTGCAGAATAATTCAAAGTACTCAGATAGTGAACAGTGAGCCTGAAATTAGAGGTTAGAAATATTATGAGTGCAGAGTATGGCAAATAATTCCCTGTTACTAGAGTCAGAAGATGAAGAAACAGAGTAGGTAAGTTGGTTGATGGAAGATATTTTTCAGGCGATGAAAACTTCTGAAAAGTAGATGATGTTACTATTAACATATCAGCTTTACATGAGAAATCATACTGTAGGTGAACATAGAGACTTCTACTTTAGAAAAGTTATTTCATTAATATATCTGTGGAATAACCAAGTAGTAAAATTCAACCAGAACTTCACTCTAGGCAATTGATGCTAGGGAGATTAATTTGGCTTAAAGAAATAGAGATGGGGCCATCAACATATAGAGCAGTTTCATACTTTTTTCTACTTAATTCTCAAGATATGCCTATGAATTAGGCACTAGCATCTTTGACAGATGAGAGCCAGTCTTTGAAATATGAAGTGATACATATAAAGTCACACAGCTAATAAGTAGAACACTGGGATTTTTCCCTCCAGGTTCCTGATTCCAATCTCATATTCTTTTCCCTACCAAGACTTCCTCTCCAGATAGATAGGACAAGGCATTATTTTGTAAAGTTCATGTGGGAATTAAACTATATTTATTCATCATCAGAAAAACATTCTATGATTCTATTTTAGTTAAATAGATTTAGAGAGAGACTCAATTCTATTGCATCTCCACTTTCTGGTTGAAGGGATGCTGTAAGATTACTACACACCCAACTGATAATAGGTTATGACATTATATTATTTACAAAACTGAATAAAACATTTTCTTACTTTTCAGCACAAAATTATTGGTAATGTATGTCAACACCTAGGTATAAACGTAGGCTTATTTCCCCCTCAGTTTAAGCCTTGTATATAATCAAGCATTTTGAAAACAAAGTAAAATCAACCCACCTGGACCTATATACGATCTGTTTTTCCCTAGGGCCACACAGTTTCAGTGTCTTTTACACCTGCTTTCATTTGTGTTTTCAGTCTATGGTGAGTTGCAAAAGTACAGGGCCTGGAGCATATGTAACCTGATAGATGTAGAAAGGTTGAATTGGGAATAAGAAATAAGTGGTCACCATTTAATAACATAGTCATTCAAAAGAATTACCACTGTAATCTGAATTGCATTTCTTATATAAATGCTATGCTACAAGTATTATTTATTATCTCAGTAACATGCCTTTATTAGCACATAGAGTTGACTTTTTAACGGTACACATTTATTGGCAGTGAGGAACTTCAGAATGTAAAATCTTACTGTGTGTGTTTTGTTCTTCTAATGTTATTTATTTATTTATTTTGTAAATTTAAAGTATTAAGAATGAATTTAAACAATTACAAAAAAGAAAGATTCTAATAAATCAGCTGTTTTCATGAAAAGATGAGCTTCATTCTTTGTTTCTTCCTTCCCTCGTTCCTTCCTTCCTATTGTTATTATTATTATTTTTTTTATTTCTAACATCTCTACAAAATTAATTCTTAACTACTTCTGCTGACTTGGCCTAGGACACTTCCGGACACACTGCTTCTTTGTGTCTGAGTATGCCTTCTGAATATATTTTGTCTTAATATAACTTAGATCCTGTAGTTAAAGTGAATTTTCTCTTTAATCTGTTTCTGATAGTGATGCATCATTAGTATATCAACACAGAGATGGTATACTAGTGTAAGCCATTATCAAATATGCTGGAGTGCTGACAGTTTTTTGAAACACTGGAGGGAATCCATATCTGACTAGTTCTGAGTTAATTATTGACATAGAGAGAGTGGGGGCTTGCAAGGACAAAAAGACAACAGTGAAACTTTTTCTACTTAATTCTCAAGGACTAATATCTTTTGTCAATCAGTTCAGAAGTAAAAATTCAAACAAATTTTACAATAAATTTTAGCTTGGAAACTAATGAGTAAAACAGATTTGACATTGAGAGTGACCTATATTGTGTTTAAACTTCTTTACTTCCTAGGAGAGTGAACTTCCTGACAAACAGTCAGACCTTAAGCACACAATGATCTTATCTTTCAAATTATAATTTTTTTACTAATATTATCATTGATTTGACATGTTCTTGGTGACAATGCCTAATTTATTTTGAAACTCAAATGACATTAATGGAAAACTTAAGAGTTTGATATTTACCAAAATGGATCATAGGTTAAAATAAAGTTGAGATAGGCTCATTTAAACATACATTGGAACTTTAATTATAGAATGATTATCAAAACTGGAATGCAGTAATATCTTTCTCAGCTACTTACTGAGAAAGATGCATATATGCTGTGCAATTGATTAGTTTATGACATTGAATGTACATGAATGCAAAAGAAGGGTGAAGAAGTGTTGAGATGCTGTCCAAAAATTCTCAATATATCATTGTGTTTTCTTATATTCATATTTTCAAAAGTGAGTGGTTAATTTTTTCTCATCTCTTTTTGTTTTTTTTATTTGCAAATGGCAGCATATTGTAATTTGTCTTTTAAAATTCCAGAATGATACTTCATTGATTTGGTATGCTTTCAATCACATTCATGGAATATTAACTTATCAACTGAAATGGACACATTGACTCACATTTTCAAATGAAGGATATTTTACACGTATAAGTGTTTTATTCTGAGGCACTGTACCTCAAGGTTAAAACAACTACCTGGGTTCACATTGTTGAAGAACAGGCATAGCCAGATACAACACAACTCCGTTTTAACACCTATAATTATTTATTCCTTTCAACAAGCTGAGTGGCAACTGTGAACAATCAAAAGAGAAGAAAGGGTGGAAGTTTCCTTCTCCCTGCATAGGCCACCATCTGCTCCCAGCTGGTACATCTAGTGGTGACATGAGCCTTTAGCAGGACAAAGTCTCTCCATCTACACAAAGGATTGGTGCTGCCTTATCATTAATGTGTTACAGTTCCCAAACCAGTCCGGTGCACTATAAGAGATTCAGAGAGTTAAATCTTTTTTTCTGTTCTGACCTTTTTTTTTTTTTTAATTGAAGTGTAGTTAATTTGCAATGTTGTGTTAGCTTCAAGTGTACAGTAAAGTGATTCAGTCATATATAACTGTATCTGAAAAAGAATATATGTATATAACACATTATTTTAAGATATTGAATGTACTTCCCTGTGCTATACAGTAGGGCCTTGTGGTTTATCTATTTTATGCACAGTACTGTGTATATGTTAATCCCAAAGTCCTAATTCATCTCCCCCCTCCCACCTCCTTTCCTCTCTGATTACCATAAGTTTATTTTCTATGTCTGTGAGTTTATGTCTGTTTTGCAAATAAGTTCATTTATATCATTATTTTAGATTCCATGTATAAGTGATATCATATGATCCTATATATTATCATGAAGCCTGAGCGTCTTGAGTGAACTTCACTCTTTTGGATTCACTGTTGCCAAAATTACATACAATAGTGTATGTTTAATAAGCTGTTAACTACTTTTTACTATTTTGTATCAATAATTTTCTAGTCTTTTTAGAACTTTCCAAAACATTTACAATTCTAGAGTACAGAAAGTGCTTACCTCTTGAGACACTTCCTTATATTGGCACCAACAGTTCTTACAATTGGATCTTTGCATCTACCTTGGAGGCTGTTGATCTTTTTGGCTTTACCATCTTCACAACAAGGCCTCCTTCAGTTTCACTGGGGTAGGAAGAAAGAGGCTACTGGAAGGTCTTATACAAAGGTTAATTCATGTTGCAGCCCTGAATTGACATACATCACTTCTACTAAAGTCCTTGAGCTGAAATAGGTGGAGAACCCTGCCTGAAAGTAACAGGGTTGAGAAATTCAGTGTTCCCTGACTGGAAGGGAAGGAAAGTAGATATTGAAGAACACTACTAATGTCTGTCACATCAAAATGATATTTGCAATCATGACTTCCTGAAAGAAATTTCAAAACTTTAAAACACAGAGCTATTCACATTAAAATATATATATGATTACAAGGAAAACCATTTTAAAATTACATTTGGGCCTGGTAGGCAAAACAAAAAATGTAATGTTATTATTTATACACTGATCTTATCTAAGTTTGAGAATATTAAGCACAGAACATCAAATATATTTAGCCATATTGATGAGCATAAAAATAATTTAAGCATATTATTTTAAATGGATTTAATTTTGATATATTTAGTTATTCTTTAAAAAAGGTATGATTATTTGAATCCAAGTTTTAAAAAGTCACAATAATACAGGTCCCTTAGTTATAAACTGAAGTCATGTAATACATATATCTATGATTAATGGTGACTATTTGATTGTAATTCTTATTAGGTTCTATGAACATTGAGAAATAGCACAAATAGATAAAATAATTATAGTGTACAGTCAAATAATGCTTTGAATTATGACCATATTGTTTTTTTTTTTAAAAACATTTTTTTCTAAAAAAGCTTTAATATCCAATTTACCTTTTTCAAATTTACTTATTTCAATTATTTCAAATGATTTCAGAACTCAGTTGTGCAGAACTTTCCCTGTATAACTCCAGATTTATATTCCCTTATCTCTGTTAATTGACTATGTTTATAGAACTTAAATTCTCAGAAAATAAACTAACAAATTAATCCTTTCATATCAGTTTTTCTTTCTATGTGAATATAATTTTTCAATAAAATAAATGTACTTTATGTATGTGTTTTAAAAACTACTGAAATTAATTTCAGCATGAGCTTCACAAACTCTATAATAAAGATTGACAAACTAAAGATTAAAAATGATTTCTATAACAGCTTTGAACTTTCTCATATACCTTACTCAAAATGGTTTTATGTGTTCTGAATCCTCCATTGCTCATTTCTCATATGGACATTGTGAAAATTAAAGTGTTACTGCTTGGATTTATTTATTTTTTCTATCAGCTAACTATGTTGCTGTTTATGTATAGAAAGCTTTATGTTGTGGATAATTTGTCTCTGATTTTATCCTGCCACTATCAGGAATTCTTATGTGATTCAATTTAGTTTTGTCAATTCCATAACCTTTCATATGAACCAAAATTAACCATAGAGATAGAAAATATGAATAAATATGTTTGAATATGGATATTAACAAAAACAACCTAGTACAAAGTTGTGAGTAAAATAAATAAAAGATTTCTGGTGTTTATTGAGTTATCAGTGAAACTAATATTTACTTATTTCATTCACCATGTAAGCCATGTGTAGTAAATTTCTGAATATTCATATATTTAAAGGAAAATTAAAATACAATAAAACACAGGGCAATTTCTAAAATTTTGCTGATATGCTCAACTGAGGATACAAAATTGAGCTACATTTTTAGTATATTTGTGATTTATTTATCATCAGTATGTCACAAGATGATTTAATCTATTGATTTAGTTTAAAAAGATACTCCATATATTTGGTATGAGAAAACAAGGATTCTCTTTGAGAAGAAATTTCAGGATAAAAAAGATAATATAGTCAAATAAAGCCCAAAACATAAAGAAACAAGTTAGCACAGGATGAACCACAATGATATAGATTTTGGGATTAACAAAAATAATTTAGTTTTAGAATTTTTTGAGAAAATAACTCTTGATGAAATCTATTTGAAAGCATGGATGACTTTTTCATACATAAACCTACAACAAATATGTTTGATAAAACACTGAAAGTAATCTCTTCGATACCAGAAACTAGGCAAAGACATTAATAGCTATCATTTCTTTTCAACTTCAATTTGATTTCTGTTACTAATCACCCCAGCCAGTGAGGATAGGCAATACAATATATATATTAATTATAAAGTTTATATATATATATATATATATATATATATATTTACAAATATGTAAAAAATCTATTAACAAATAATATAATTTTATACTTAACAAAATTTCAAAAGTTAACTAGAAAAGTTTACTAGAATGAAGACTTTGACAAGTAGATGGAGGATACAAAGACGTTGTTTAAAAAGAGTCATATTTTTATGTGCAAGCAACAAAAATTAGCAAGTGGAATTTTTTAAATGTCATTAATGAAAACAATCCAAAATATGAAGTCTGAAAATGAGAGATATATCATATTTACAGATTAAAATAGTCAATAGTATAAAGATACTATTTCTTCCCCAAATGATTTTACAACTTCAAAAAATTCTAAAATAGTCATGAAATTTAAAAAAGAAAATCAAACATAACAACTTGATTTTTAAATACATTTGAAAATGAAAAAGACCAAGAACAGGCAATATATTATTGGGGAAAAAATGCCTTTGAAGAATTTTATCCACCAAATGTCAAGACCTTCTATAAAGTTGTAGTATTTAAGATTATCAGGTACTGGTACAAGGCTAAAGAGAGTAAAGGAATAAAATGAACTCAGAACCAGACCCATGCATTTCTAGAGACAATATTTGAATGAGGCAGTGAAAGGACAGACTTTCTAATAAAAAAAAAAAGCTAGGATATTTGGGGCAGTAAATACATTTTAAAAGTTGGATTCCTACTTCATACCATATGTGAAATTCAATCCCAAAGAGAATCAATACCTATTTATAAAAGAAAATCTAAAAAAATATTTTGAAAGTTAGGAAAGAGTGTTATCTCTGTGATTTAAAGGTAAAAATTATAGTACAACAAAATGCAGAAATTATTAACCACTAAGAAAATAATTAATACTTCACCTTAGAATTAAAATTTTTATCAAATTAACATTAATGAAGTGACAGAAAATATTTTCCACTCTTAGACTCAACCAAGGACAAGTATCAAGTGTATATTAACCATTTGTATAAATAAGAAGGAAGAAAGCAGACAAATCAAGAAAAACATCAGCAAAATACTTTTACACTTCAAAAGAGAAATACAAGTGGACACTATGTTAAAAGGTACCCAATATTATTAAACATAAACTAAAATTTAGAACCATAAATATATTCTCTTAGATTTACTTTGGAATGATAGGAAAATAAAAATTGGATAATACTAAATATTGGTGATTAGGAGGAACATAAATAAATTTCATATACTTTTAGGAGTGTTAATGTTATGAGTAATGTGGAAAATAAGTTGACATTATCTAGAAAAGCTGAAATATCTCCCAGAACTTTGAGTACTAAATATATACCTAGAGAAACTCACGTATACAGACACCAAAATCCATGCACAATATTATTTATGCAAACTTTACATGTACAAGCTCCAAATTAGAACCTAGAAGCTCATCGACTGTCAACTATGAAATAAACTAATAGAGTGAGATACATTCTCTATTGATTTACTCAAGAGCAATGTTAAGGATCCCATAAACACTATAGTTTGATCTCACAAACACATTGAGTGAAATAAGCAAACTAAGGAGAATATCTACCCTACTATTCCACTCATAGAAAACACAAAGACAAATAATATAAAGCTATATTATTTAGGGATATAGACTTATGCAATAGAATGGAAAAGAAAAGCAAAGATGAACTTTTAAAAAAGTCAAAGTAGTCTTTGTCTCTAGAGGGAAGTTAGAAGTGTAGACCATTAGTGACCTTTGAGAGGCTTCTGGAATACAGGTACGGCTCTATTTCTAGATTTGACAGTAAACTGCTTATACTTACCTGTTAGTACACATATGGTTTATGCACTTTTTTAGTCTACATATTATTTCACAATAAAGAAGGAACAAAAAAACACAAGCCTCATAAGGTTGTTGTGATAATGAGAATTATGTGTGCTGACACTCATGATTATTTCCTTAGTTTAGTGACTGACATATTTTCAGAAACAAATTGAAACCACTACTTTGCCATTTTTATCTGTAACAGTATTATTGGCCGTAGTTACTTACATTTTGAGAAATTGAGTTTTGTGCAAGCATTCAAACACACAGAAAAAATGTGATTCAGAAATTGTGGATTGTGTGTAATAAGTATATAGTTTTTCTACTGATCTATGCTTTCAACAATTATTATTATCTCCTACGTGCAAGGCATCTTCCTTAGTGAGGTAGGTATTAGCAGAGAGCAGTGCCATATTCAGCCAGGATCCCTGTTTTTATGAAGCTTACATTTCACTGGAAGAAATGTGATTTTAAACAAGTAAATCAACATTTAGAAAAGATAATATGATGACTACTATGAGGTAAATAAAACTGAAATATAAGATTGAAAGCAACTGAAGTACTGCTATAAATCAATGTATAAGGAACAACTTAACAGATACATGAAATGATAATATTTAAACTGATTCTTAATATGACAGTTATTTTAACAGACTGACATAAGATTAGCTCCACCACATGTCAAAATATTTTATAAACTATGGTATTTAATACTGGTCCAAGGCTAGATAAAGGCATCAATGAAAAACTGTAAAGAACTTAGAAAAAATAACAATAAATAAATGAGTTTTTTCGTAGATTTCAGTGGAAAAGACACAATTTCCAATAAACTCTACTATGATATTTGGATAATAACTATGTAAAAATAACGTAGGACTCCCATTTCATAAAATACATAAAATCTAATTTGCCTGCTTGAAAATTTGCTCTTCAAAGGCAAGTGTATTTTTTATTTTTTCCAGCGATACACTTCAAGTGCTCAAAAGAGTACCAGGCTTAAGGTAAGCACTCAATAAATATTTGTTAAGTAAATGAGAGAAACTAAGAAATATCACAAAATTTGAAATATGTATCCCTTAATTTGACAATTACATATCTAAAAGTTTATGTTTCAGAAATGGATTTGCCTCAGAGGGATTCAATATATTTACAAAATAAATGTAATGCTAAAATTGTAAACACCATATTTGTTAATCACTGAGTAGAGCTTAGATAAATTCTGATAAATAAATATTATAAAATATTTTTTTAAACTATTAAAAGCCATTTAAATCTATATGTACTTACCTGAAACATCATTTATGTTATTCTCTGTTAAGAGAAAACTGACAATGTATAGCATTATATTTCATAAAAACCTTTCTTAAAATCAAGCTTTTCTTTCTCTCATTCTCTCTAGTAATCACATATTAATGCATATGAAAATATCTGAAAAAATACACCAAAATATTCATGATGATAACATGATTTTCAACATAGACTGGGGTTTCTAAATGTTTAAATTAATTACTTGGTCAGCTAGAATACTTTGAAAAACAAGGTGCTAGTTTCATACTTAGAGCCCTAAAGACATTTTAAAGGTCAGCAGTATAAGAATATCATTTTTTAGAAAAAAAATAAATTAAATAATAGAATTGAATTTCTTATTTAGGATTTAATATTCTTAGAACAATTTAAAACAGGCACAAAATTCTCATTAGACTATATACTTTAAAAAAATCTTGTTTTAATTCCCTTTCCTCTTTGGTCAAATTAAATGTAAACAAAACCAAAAGACAGAATAGGAGAAAATATTTGCAAATGAAGCGACCAACAAGGGATTAATCTCCAAAATATACAAACAGCTCATGCAGCTCTATGTCAAAAACAACCAAAAGCCCAATCAAAAAATGGGCCAAAGATCTATATAGACATTTCTCTAAAGAAGGCATACAGATGGCCAAAAAGCATATGAAAAGATGCTCAACATCACAAATTATCAGAAAATGCAAATCAAAACTACAATGAGCTACCAACTCACACCAATCAGAATGGCCATCATCAAAAAGTCTACAAAGAATAAATGCTGGAGAGAGTGTGGATAAAAGGGAACCCTTCTACACTGTTGGCACAAATGTAAATTGGTTCAGCTGCTATGGAGAACAGTATGGAAGTTCCTTATAAAACTGAAAATAGAGCTACCATATGATCCAGCAATCCCATTCCTGGGCATATATCTGGAGAAAACCACAAGCCAAAAAGATACATGCACCCCAATATTCATTGCAGCACTCTTTACAATAGTCAAGACATGGAAGCAACCTAAATATCCATCGACAGAGGAAAAAAGAAGATGTAGTACATATATGCAATGGCATATTAGCCATAAAAAAGAATGAAATAGGGGGCTTCCCTGGCGGTGCAGTGGTTGTGAGTCTGCCTGCCGATGCACAGGACATGGGTTCATGCCCCGGTCTGGGAAGATCCCACATGCCATGGAGCGGCTGGGTCTGTGGGCCATGGCCGCTGAGCCTGCGCGTCCAGAGCCTGTGCTCCACAACGGGAGAGGCCACAACAGTGAGAGGCCCGCTTATCGAAAGAAAAAAAAAATGAAATAATGCCATTTGCAGCAATATGAATGGGCCTAGAGATGATCATACTAAGTGAAGTATGTCAAACAGAGAAAGACAAATATCATATGATATTGCTTATATGTAGAATCTAAAAAAATGGTACAAATGAACTTATTTACAAAACAGAAATAGAGTCACAGATGTAGAAAACAATCTTATGGTTACTGGAGGGAAGGAGGGGGAGGAATAAATTGGGAGATTGTGATTGACATATACACACTATTGTATATAAAATAGATAACTAATAAGGACCTACTGTATAGCACAGGGAACTCTACTCAGTATTCTGTAATGACCTATATGGGAAAGGAATCTAAAAAAGAGTGGATATATGTATAGGTACAACTGATTCATTTTGCTGTACAGCAGAAATTAACACAACATTGTAAATCAACTATACCCCAATAAAAGTTTTTTAAAAGTACAAAATTCTCATTAGTATATATATATATATATATATATATATATATATATATATATATATATATTTAAATCTTGTTTTAATTTTTCTCTTTTTTCAAATTAAACATGATCTTTCAAATTAAGAAATAACAGGACTTGAAACAAATATATTTATTTATATAAAAATTTCTGACAGCTTACTATTAGCTCTTTTAAAGAGTTATTTTTGTATAAAATTACATTTCACTGTAGCACTTGTCATAAGATAGAATTTAGACATAGGAAGTAATAAATTGGTTCTTAGTATAGATTTGGAGCTGAAAATATCTAATAGAAGTTGTACTGTTCAACAGAAAATTATTCACAATCCTGAACTAATTTTACCTTTAAAATATTTCCTTTGGGTCATTCTACATGACCCCCTTGCACAAGAATAATTCGGCCTGATATTATCGGATTCCACATAGCAGTAATTTGTCTTTGTTGGAGGTCTTTGGCATCCAAAATAAAATTAATTCTTAAATTTACTTCTCATAGCTTTCATACATTTTTCTCAAGTTTGTTGAGTATCTTTTTTATTACTAACTTGAATTCTGTAGTGGGTAAGTTGCTCATCTCCACTTTGTGTAGTTCTTCTGGTGTTTTATCCTGCTCCTTCTTTTAGAAACTATTTCTGTCACCTCATTTTGCCTAATTCTCTGTTCTTATTTACATATATTAGTTAGGTTGGTTATGTTTCCTGATCTTGGAGAAGTGACCTTATGTAGAAGACATTCTATGGAGCTTAGGAACACACTCCCTTTTGTCACCAGAGCCAAATGATCTAGGGGTGCTCCCTGTGTGGGCTGTGTGGGCTCTTTTATTCTGGTGGGTCTGGACCCTGGTCTGCTTAGCTGCCAGTCCTTGCCTCATGTGGAGGCTGCTCACCCTCTGGTGAGTGGAGCCAGGTCCTGTAGCAGCTGCCTGTAGGGGCTGAGATGTTGTGGCACTCGAGCCAGCCTGCTGGTTGGTAGTCAGGGTCCCATGGAGCTAGCTTGGCCCAGGAGTTCCAGAGATTGATGTCAAATGGCTGTTGGTTGGGAAGCCCCAGGTACTAATAGGTTAGAGGGAGGTCTCCAAAGTAGCGCTTGCTAGTGCCATTGTCCTTGTAGTACTATGAGCTCCCTAAAATGACCACCACCAGTGTCTATGTTCCTGGGGAGTACCAGTTGCCTTCTGCCTTTCCAGGAGGCTCTCCAAGATCAGCAAGTGGGTCTGTCCCAGGCTTCTTTCAAATTTCTGCTCTGGTCCCCAGAGCATATAATATTTTGTATGCACACTTTAAAAGAGAAATCTCTCTTTTATACAGTGCTTTACGTCTCCCATACACAAGCCCCGTTAGCATTCAAAACCAGATATTCTGGGAGCTCAACTTCCCCATGCAAGACCATCAGGCTGAGGAGCCCAATGTGGGGTGCAGATCCCTTGCTTCTTGGGGACAGCCTCTGAAATTATAGTTATTCTCCTATTTGTGGGTCACCTACCCAGAGGTTTGAGTCTTGACTGTACCACGTCCTCCTCTCCTACCCATCTTGCTGTGGTTCCTTCTATACACCTTCAATTGTGAAAAATATTTTCCACTAGTCTTGAGGTCATTTTCATTTATTAAATCTCTGTAAATAGTTGTAATTTTAATGTGCCTATTGGAGGAGCTGTGTTCAGGATCTTCCTACTCCACCATCTTGACCACACCCTATATTGTATATTTTAAACAAGCTAATGAAAAAAATACAAATTATACAGTGATAATATATGATATTGGTAAATGAAATTACAAAATACAGTTACATTTTGAGTTGAGCCCTGAGGGTGGGGGTGGGGTGAGGTGGGAATGATTATCTTTTTTTAATGAGGGTTGTTAGCATTTAATAAAAACTGAGACTCTAAAACATTTTCTTGTTTAATTTCCAATTGAAAATATATTTCAATCATTTCATGTAGCTTTAATTCCTATTTTAACAGATAAATTTTCTAAATCCCTGAGAGCACTATCAGTAATACCTTGGAGCCATCTGTCAGGAGTGCAGATGATATAAAAGAGGTAAGATTAATGCAATGATTCACATAGCTATTGAGGCTAAGTCTTGGCAAATCGAAGACTTGAACAAAAAGATGGAGCCTGGCAACAGCTATAGCAAGCAGGCAAACTGTGTTTCCATATATTCAAAATATCTCCTTAGTATGGATCTGGCATTTCACATACATAAAAGAATGCATTTGCCCTCTCCCAGTTTGTGTGATAAACAAACACAAGCAACAACCAGTTACCAGAGGCAAAAGCATGAGGAAATATTATTTGGATTAAATCTCCTGAACAATGCCCATTTATATTTTTGTTTTTGAAAAGATATGACCTCACAAATATTATAGTTATTCAATATAAGTAGCCCTATACAGTCAATATGGCAGTGGGGTGAGATATTGATTTAAAAACATAATATACAACTTCCAAAGGACAAAAGTAGAATTTTAAATGAAATAAAATTAAGAAAATAAAATCTTCGTAAATGTAGAAAGAATACATAAAAACATTAGTAAAAATCTTGACAAAGATAAAGAATAAAATAATGATAAAAATCTAAATATAGCAATGAAATAACAAATGTAAATAAATAAATTAACAAATAAAATGATACAAATTGACTGTCAAATTGATTTTGGAGTATGAAAAGAAATAGGAAAAGGTAGATAAAGTTTGAAGAACAGAAACCTTTTCTGATTATGCCTTCAATTCTTGTCTAGTTCTGATTTCTTAGTACTCTCTTGGTTGCGCTAAAATTTTCTTAACTACTCTGTGCCCACTCCAGCATCTGAATATGTTTAAATAAACACATGCAATGATGAAGACTTGTATAACTTTAAATTGTTAATCACTAGACCCAGGTGGACCCTTTATGTCACTTGGAATTCATGATAAGGTCTTCTAGTCCATTTGCTCACCTGTTTCATAGAGAAGTATCCAAAAAAAAAAAAAATGAGTTCCTTACAAGGTAGCTTTTTCTTGCTGTCCAAAGTAACAGTGTACCTAAATACCAAAAATATGTTCAAGGTCATGTAAATTGTTACATTTGCCATCAAGTTTGGTGTAGCAACATTCATTTCCAGCTCTCTCTCCTCTCTTGTTCTCTGCACTGTAATCTCTAGCTACATCCCTCCCCTGAATAACAGCTCTACTCCTCACCTCAGGGCGTCTGCCTGGCTCTGCAGAGGTCTTCAACTCCCTGCACTTCATGCTGGAAATTCAAAGTAGTAAACTGACAAAAATAAGGCTCAGTTTCTTTGTTTTCCATATTTCAGGGGTCACTGTCTTTCATTCCATCATGTCCAGGGTCTTGCAAACTGTTGTTGCATATGTTTTCTCTGCTTTGTGATTGCTTCCAGTGGGAAAGTAAATCTAGCTTCTGTTACTCCATCTTGTCCAAAAATGTAAGTGGAAGGTCCATAGGTTTCTGAGCACAGAAGTTTTCTGCCTATGAGAACAATATTGGTGAAATCACTAATGCATTATTTAGAAATGAAGGAAAACTCATAGTTCCATATGATAGACTATAATTCCTTATGAGGTAAAAACAAACACACAAACAAAATATTAATTCACTGGCCAGTCCTTCAAAGCTTTCGAATTTCTGGGAAGTTCCTAGGTAATAGATCAGTATCAGAGGACAGGACCATTAAAAACACCTTCAGGAAATGTGAAATTTATCTTGTGCTAACTGTACTCTATATTTAAACAAAGTTTCCCAAATCATGAAGTTCATAATTCTTCCCACTTTATAAATGTGTCATTATATATGTCACACTTTATTATATTCCATCATTTTGTTTTAATTGTTGTTCATATTTTTATTTACTACAATTGATTGTAAGATTGCTCTCGGGTTGGATTCTGCCTTCTGTATCTATTTCCAAAGGTTTGAAGAATATTCAAAATATTCCTTTTACTGAATTACATATGATATGTATTGAACTGAAGCCTGTAGGGATATATTTTGAAGATTATAAGACAACACATGCTGCAAGGTATGTAGGATACCTTTGAAATTTTCTTATCTTAGAGTCAATCCCTTTGAACAATTCTGAAAATATTCAATATTAATGTTTTTTGTTGATAGCTTGAGAGCAACTATTGTGTTTTTGTTGATGTTAATATAGTCTAATATTAAGTAATATGCATTAAATGTTAAGAAAAAAAGCAAAATAACCAGAATCTTTAAGTAATAAGTAACCAAAAGGGGAAATTATGTAAGTAGCTCTGTGTATGTATGCATGTGTGTGTGTGCATATGCATGAATATATGCAATAAATCATAAGAAAATCAGTTGTAGATGAATTTTAAATTAAATCCAGCTTCTTGATTGTACTATAAATATGTCAATGCCAAATATATTTTATATACAATGTACTTTACAAAGACAAGATTCTTTTTATATTGTGTAGAATGACAGCTTTGAATTTTACAGTATTCACTATTCTTAGAAATGTGGAAATTATCTTTAATGTATATTAAAAATTCGAACAAAGTGAATATTTTTAAAACAATGGTTAAGGCACAGAAGTGTGTTTTGAATAACAATTTTTCTTGTATTTAAAGGAGAATTCAAATAAATTGAGCCAACATATATGGGTATAAAATAGGATGCAGGTGATGATATTACTGAGGTGATAAACAATTTGAAAGTTATTCGGAATGGTAAGACTATATAAACTGAAATCATGAACTGGGTCTTATATTTGGTCATGAACACTGAATGAGCAATTTAGCATTTTGTGATTTTGTTTTTCTACCTTCCTTTCTTTTTTCCTTCCTTCCTTCTTCTCTTCTCGTTTTCTTTCTTTTCTTCCCTCCTACACATTCTTTTGTTTTTTTTTCTTTTCTTCCTTCCTTCCTCCCTCCTTCCCTCCCTTCCTTCCTTCTTTTTGAAATATTCTTTTAACATGCTGAGATGATGTTTAGTACAGAATTTTATCTCTAGTGGAAACATAACAAAAAATATTAATTCTCTTTTACAACCCCTTTACTGTTTCTGGACATTCTTCCATTTATAACCAAAATGTATACTATTTATTGTGAAGTAGGACAGAGTTGATTTCCAACCTGAAAAAAATGAATAAATATGCACTGTTTTAGAATTTTGCTCTAATGAAATTTTGCTCATGGTTTAGCCTTTTCCTTTTCCTTTCTGATGAGCAGCTTTTCATGTGTCAGTGATTCTATATTTTCTCATCATTTACAGCTATTTTCAGTACTGAAGTAATTTTTAATGTTATTTTATTTTGTTCAGTATATTGAAAGGATTACCATACCTTAAGTGATTTTTAGCACTTCAGGTGCAAATCTTTTATTCTAAAAAGCATCTTCTGAGGAGTTTTTATTTATTTTTTTTTAATTTTCTGGTAAGATAAATAATACAGTGCAATCAGCTCAGCATAAAGTGCATTTACTGCTAAAATTATTGATGTATATCAACATTATACATAGAACATTATGAATTCCCCAAAGCAATATTCTGCATTCTAGAGATTAAAAAACAACAAAAAAAAATAATGCATCTTTCTATTAAAGCAATACTTCTAACTGACACAAATATCTTCCTTCTACACTATGTAAATAAAATATATATCAGTATATGTTCTAATGTCTTATCACTGTTATTTTAACATGTGGAAATGTATTTTAACCAAGTAAATACTCAAGCTATTTTAGATATTTTTATTAGAAGTAATGGTAGTACTATCATCATCATTTATTTTTAGTCATAGTTATGTTCTGGTAAATAAAATATTTTAAAGAGATTGGCATTAAGGTATTATGTGAAAAGCTAATTTATACCAAAATAGAGTTGTAATTCATATAATCTCTTTAATATCTTTTATCAGAACACAACATTACTGCCTCTTGCAATTCTTTATGATACTGTAGGTGTTAGAATAAGACTATGTATCTTATTCCTAATGAATAATATTATTAAACATTTTTAGCATTATATTATTTTTCCAAAATATGTATTCATCAAATGCTCAGTGAAACACTTAATCTAAATGAATCCTATTGTAGTTGGTGTCTTAAAATATTATTATACTTATCTAAGCCATTTTTGACAATTAGATTAAAAATGCATGTTAAGTTAGGTGTAAGTTTTGTGGATGATTAATATTTTAATTAATAGGATTACATATTTTAAAAGATTTCAAATGCATATGAGTGTGCACTTGCAATAGTATATGAGCTAATATAATTGAATCAAATATGTTCATAACACTTGGAAAATAAGTAAACTTTAGCAGTTTTCAATTATGGCATGTTATACTATTTAGAGATTTTCAGGTACAAGGCAATGTTTCAAGAGATTTGCATGTTATAAATAGTGTAACCCTCACCTCATGAGTCAGCACTTTTCTTTTCTTTTTAAAATAAGATACTTAGGGCATGGAGATGTGGCCCAAGGAAACTGTTTTCATTGGGTCTCATGTGTTATTTAATACCAGTGTTTCTTTATTGATTTTTTGTTTGGATGATTTTTCCATTGACCTAGGTGGGTTATTAAAGCCCCCTACTACTACTGTGTTTTTATCAATTTCTCCTTTTTGTTTGTATTCACTTTATGTATTTAGGTGCTCCTACGTTGGGTTCCTATATACTTACAATTGTTATATGTTCTTATTGGATTGACCCCTTTATCATTAGATAATGTCCTTTTTTTGTCTCTGGTTACCAACTTCTGTCTAAGTTTTGCCAACCCAGCTTTCTTTTCATTTCCATTTACATGGAATACCTTTTCCCATCCCCTCACTTTCAGCCTGTATGTGTCTTTAAACATGAATTTAGTCTGTTGTAGGCAGCATAGATATGGGTCTATGGATGTTGTTGTTTTATCTATTCTGCCATTCTAAGTCTTTTGATTAGAGCACTTATTCCATTTACATTTAACATAGTTATAGATAGGTATGTACCTACCACCATTTTGTTAATTGTTTTCACATTGTTTTTGTAGTTCTTTCTTGTTCCTTTCTTCTTCTTTTCCTCTTTTCTCTTGTGATTTTATGACTATCTTTAGGGTTATGTGTGGATTCCTTTCTTTATTCCTGTGTGTATCTATTAAGCATTTTTGGTTTGAGGTTACCATGTGGTTCATATATGACAACATATTAATATATGATATTTTTACATTGATAATATCTTAAGTTTGAATACATTCTGACATCCCTGCTTTTTTACTTCCCCTTTCCATGTTTAATGATTTAACATCATATTTTACATCTTTTTTTTGTGTATCCTTTAACTACATATTGTGTATATATACTTTTACTAGTTTTGTCTTTTAACCTTCCAACTACCTTTATAAGTAGTTTATCTATTACATTTACTGTGTGTTTGCCTTTATCAATGACAGTTTTTCTTTCATAGATTTCATATTTCTAGTTGTTGTTTTTTTATTTTTTTCACTTAGAGAAGTTCCTTTAACATTTTTTGTAAAGTCAGTTTAGTGGTGCTGAACTCTTAGCTTTTGCTTGTCTGTAAAACTCTTTATCTCTCCTTCAAGTCTGAATGCTAATCTTGCTGGGTAATATATTCTTGGTTGTAGTTTTTTTTTCTTTTTTCTTTTCATCATTTTGAATATTTATGCCACTCCTTCTGGCCTGCAAAGTTTTTGCTGAGAAGTCAGCATATAATCTTATGGGAGTTCCCTTGTGTGTAACTATTTGTTTTTCTGTTGCTTCTTCTCTCTTAATCTTATTTTTCCATTTTAATTTTATGTCTTGGTGTTTGACCTCTATGACTTTATCCTGTTTGGGACTCCTTGTGCTTCCTGAAACTAGATGTCTGTTTCCATTTCTACATTAAGGAAGTGTTCAGCTGTCTCCTTAAATACATCTTCTCCCTTTTTCTTTCTTCTCCTTCTGGGATGTCTATAATGTGAATGATAGTATGGTGATGTTTCCTGGAGATCTCTTAAAATGTCCTCATTTTTTAAAATTCATTTTATTTTCTCTCTTCTGTTGTGGTAATTTCCACAACTCTGTCTTCCAATTCAATCATTCATTCTTTTGTATCATCTAATCTACTAGTCTGCTGTGGACTCCTTCTAGTCTATTTTTTTTTCAGTTATTGTATTCTTCAGCTCTCTCCATTCTTCATTATATTTTCTATCTCTTTTGTTAATCTCCTCATATTCTTCATCCAATGTTCTCTCGAGTTTGTTGAGCATCCTTATGATCATTAACTTGAAGTATTTTTTAGATAGGTTGCTTCTCTCTCCTTCATTTAGTTCTTCTGGGTTTTGTTTGTTTTCTTTTGTTTTCTTCTTCTTCATTTGAAACATATTTCTCTGAGTCCTTATTTTGCCTAATTGTCTAGTTCATTTCTATGTTATTAGGTATGTCAGTTGCATTTATCAATTTTGGAGATGTGGTTTTATGTAGGAGATGTCTTATGGGGGTCCAGAAGCAGACTCCTCTCTGGTCACCAAAGCTATATGCTCTAGTGGTGCCTTTCTTTTGTTGTGTGGGCATGCAGGTAGGCATCACTGGCCCCAGCCTGCTTACTGCCAGGTCCTTCCTTATGTCATGGCTGCCAGCAAGCTGGTGGGCAAGGCTGGGTCTTTGCAAAGCTGTCTCTGCAGCCTGGGAGTCCTAGGGATGGTGTCAGTCCACTGGTGAGTGGGGCCATGTCCTGGGGCATCTGGCTGAGAGGCCCAGAGGGTCCAGGTCTAGTGCTGCCCTGCTAGTGCAAGTGGCCAGGTCTGAGGGCTGCAGGGCCTGGGAGATGTGGGCCTCATTCTGGCTCACTGGTGTGTCAGTAAGCCCTTAGAGCTAATAGGTTAGAGGGAGAATTCCAAAATGGTCCTTGCCAACATTAATCTTTTTGTGGTAGAATGAGCTCCCCAAAATTGCTACTGCCAGTGTCTATGTTCCCCAGAAGAGTCCCATTTGCCTGCTACCCCTCACGAAGGCTCTCTAAGATCAGCAAGTTGGCTGACTCACTCTTCCTTCAAATTATTGCTGCTGACTTGGGACTTGGAGCATGTGAGGGTTTGTGCACGTACTTTAAGAAGTTCCCACAGCCTCTGTCTCTCCCATTTGCTAGTCCCACTGGACTTCAAAGCCAGGTGTTTCTGGAGCTCACCTTCCTGATGCAGGACCCCTGGGCTGGTGAACCCAGTGTGGCTTCAGACCCCTCATTTTTTAGGAAGAACCTCTGCAATTGTGATTATCCTCCCATTTTAGGGTTGCCTACCCAGAGTTTTGGGTCTTGACTGGACCACATTTCCACCTCTCCTACTTATCTCATTCTGGTTAATTCTTTATATCTTTAGTTGTGGAAAACCTTTTCTCCTAGTCTTCAGGCTGTTCTATAAATACTTGCTCTGTAAATAGCTATAATTTTGGTGCTCTCATAGGAGGAGGTGAGCTCCGGGTCTTCCTGCTCTGCCATCTTGGCCAGCCCCCTCAAGTTATCCAAATTCTTATTCTTTATTAACTCATATATATTTAAGGGTACAATAATGTATGTAGTTTTCAAGATGCTTTGAAGATAAATAAATTTTTAAAAATTTCAGCAGCTTTGAGATAAAATTGACATAAGCATATGTGATTATAAGATGTACAATGTCATGATTTGATACATATATATATACTACAAAATGCCTAAAATAAGATTTGTTAACATATCCTTCACTTCACACATATAATTTACTGGTGTGTGTTGGTAACAGTGTTTCAGACCTACTCTCTTATCTCCTTTCAAGTACATAATACATTATTAATAACCATACTCACTTGCTGTGCATTAGATTCCCAGGATTTATTTATCTTAGAACTGTAAGTTTGTATCCTTTGACCAATATCTCACCCCCTGTTCTTTACCCCCTGGCAACCATCATGCTACTCTCTGTTTTTATTTGGCTTTTCAAAAGATTCTACATACAAATTAAATCATATAGTATTTGTCTTTCTCTCTGATTTTTTTCATTCAGCACAATACCCTAAAGCTCCATCCATGTTGTTGAAAATGACAGGATATCCTTCTTTCTAGTGGCTGAATAATATTCCATTGCACATATACTATATATATATATATATATATATATATATATATATATATATATATATATATATATAACAGTTTCTTTATCCATTCATCTATCAGGGCATGCTTAGGTCATTTCCATGTCTTGGTCATTGTAAATAATGCTGAAGTGAGCACATGTATACAGATATTTACTTGAGATAGTGATTTCATATCCATCAGAATATACCCAGGAGAGGATGATATGGTAGTTTTATTTTTAATTTTTTGTGAAACCTCCATGTTATTTTCCATATTGCTTGTACCATGTACATTCCCACAAAGAGTGCACAAATGCTTCTTTTCTCTGCATCCTCACCAATACTTGATATCACTTGTCCTTTTGATAGTACCAGTCAAACAGTTGTGAAGTGATAGCTTGTTGTTATTTTAATTTGCATTTCTGTGATGATTAGTGAAGATGTGCAACTTTTCATATACCTGTTGGCCATTTGTATGTCCTCTTTCAAAAAATGTCTATTCAGGGCCTCCCTGGTGGCGCAGTGGTTGAGAGTCCGCCTGCCGATGCAGGGGATACGGGTTCGTGCCCCGGTCTGGGAGGATCCCATATGCCGCGGAGTGGCTGGGCCCGTGAGCCATGGCCGCTGGGCCTGCGCGTCCGGAGCCTGTGCTCCGCAATGGGGGAGGCCACAGCAGTGAGAGGCCCGCATACCGCAAAAAGAAAAAAAAAAAAATGTCTATTCAGTTATTCTGACCATTTATTAATTGGATTATTTGATTTTTGTTATTGAGTTGTATGTTTATATTTCAGATATTAACCTCCTATCAGATACATGGTTGCAAATATTTTCCCCCATTCCAGAGGTTTCTTCTTCATTTTGTTGAGTGTTTCTTTTGCTAGTTCAATGTAGTTCCACTTGTTTATTTTTGCTTTTTTTGCTTGTGCTTTGGTGTTTAGTAAAAAAATCATTGCTGAAACTGATGTCAAGGAGGTTTTCCCCTATGTTTTCTCCTAGGAGCTTTATGCTTTCAGGTGAAACATTTAAGTCTAAAGACAAATGAATTCTTAAAATACTGGACATAGTAAATGCTTAAGAAATGTTATCATCATCATCATCATCATCATCATCATCATCATCATTTATTTCTTAGTCATTTTTCTTCACATTCATTAATCTTTTGTCCATAGTCAAAAGTAGTAGGGATTAAAATATACCTGTCATCTTTATGTAGAATGCCCATATAGTTTTTTTACAAGACAGAGGATTTGCTGTTTGTCGGTCAGTTCTTTTTCTAAGTTCATATGTAATTGGTATATTCTAGGAAGGAGAATTCTACTGAATATTTCTTCCTAATTTAAAAAAAAAATCATAGTCAATATTATTAAATCCCTATAATCAGAATTCAAGGATAACATTAAATTCATGGAGGCTGTTATCTTTACAATTTTTCTTACATATGTTTCATTTTGCTCATACGTTTTAAAATATATTTGCTTCAATAACTATTGTATTCATTATATAACAAAAATTGTACTGGTCATTGGGAATCTTAAAGTGTTAATTGCATCCTCACCATGAAAATATTGCATAGTCTTAATTTTGTCTTGAGATTGAGAAACCTGACTGCAATAGCCTGGAAAGACTGTGAAATTTCTTTTTCAGTGCAAACATCCTTAAATGCATTAATTGGAACAATTTCTAAAAGTCAGTATCAAAAAGCTCCTAGTGGATTCAACAAGAAATTTCTTAATCCACCTCAATAAATGTTGCAGAGTTGAAAATTTAACTGTTTTTCTCTATCTGGTATTGCTTTCGTCACTTCTGGAAGGAGGAATGTTTTATTTTTACTAGAATGATAATGGTAATAAAAATCATTTGTGTCACAAAGAGAAAAAATTACAAAGAAATCCTACCAATGAGTAAAGAATCAACCTGGCACAAATTTAAGCCAAAAGAGTAATTGGGAGTGTCAGGGGGCTTTCAGCATACAATCACATTATGTTTTGCTTACAAACAGCAGACACAGAAAGGACTCTCTCTTTTTCAGCAGGCATCATTAGTTGCCTTGTCAGCATCTCTTCTAACTTGATCTTTGTAATATAGCCTCAGATTGCTCAACAGACAATCTGCAGAGACACCTGGGAGGAATAGGAATATTTATAACTAATTGTCATAATGATATCTCCCTTCACAAGTTACTCAGTTGTTCACCTAAGTATGAGCCTGTGAGTCTGGATCCAATGTTCTACGAAGTCTGCTGTTGGGGAGGGGAGGGGAGGTAAGAATTTTTTTTTTCCTAAAGAAAGACACACAATGAGGATATTCTCTGAGGATGAATCATTAACTTCCATCACATGTGACTTCTCAGAAACAACCTGTGACCTTGAGGACAGGAGCTAATTATACAGTGAAGGTGTAAGAGTGGAAGGGTTGGTTAGTGAGGCCCGGGCCTTTTGAGAATATTATTATGGATAATCAAACCCTGAGGGTTCTTACATTTGGAATTATCATTAAATAACAATAGATTTCCTTCAAGTTTAACTGCTGGATTCTCCAACCCGTGAATTTGTATCCCTAGAGTAAGGAATGGGGTTTGTTGGAAGACAGTCCAAACTACTCCAGGATAAATATTGCTAGGGAATCAGTTTCCAAATGTACTCTATTTTTTTAAAAAAATGATAAGTCTAAATATTTACTTCATTTGGCATTATTCTAGCTCTAGATCTCATTTTACAACAATTCTTCCATTCTAAAATAGAAAAATAGCAACAGCATCCAGGGGGCATACACTTTGTAAAGAATACAATGACAATTCAAGTTGTGACAATGGTTGACTAAGTTATTTCACACCCGTTGAATAATCTGGAATGTGTGTGTGTGTGTGTGTGTGTTGTTTGAACTTTTGTTTCAATGGAATATAGAAAGTCACATGACAATAATAATTACAAACTAGATAACTTACAACACAGTAATTTTTTAACCCATTGTAGAATTGAGGTCTCAAAGAAACACTTGTACTCAAAGCTAGAAGAGCCTGCTGACTTTCTCATCCTTTCTGGAGCAGTAGGAGAAGGAGAAGCTGCAAGAATCACAGGGTAAGAAGAGAATAGCTGAATTTCTAATGAATTTTTAAAGTTTGAGCATATGCCAGCATGAAGGTTTAGAGTCACTAGGAGCCCCAGATGTAAGAAGAGTCTGTACTCACTTGCCAAGTTTTCTATGCAGGCGTTTACTGAGTACTCATAAGAAAGATTAGGGGCAGGGTAAGAGCTGAGAGCTATTCCTCACTTGGAGCCTACAGAAGTCTTAACGTTGGTCATGAATGCCTCCAGGAGCTCCAGGTCTTCTACTGTCTCTATTTGTGGGAGGCACAGGTTATTTGAGGGAGAAATACCCCAAAGCACAGGTACAAGCAGGAGGGCACTGGAAGCTAAGCATACCATCCAGGCAGTGGAGGTGTTATGTGGAGTATTAGGCAAATGCTTCCTGCAGATGAGTGAGGTGGAGAAATGTAGAGAAGGGCCCACATCCCAAGGTGCCAGTGCCAGAGTGCTAAGGGTGAGGTCAGTACTGAAGAACTGAGGCAAATGTGCTGGATTCTCATATCAATGATGAAGTGTTAGCCCCAAATTCTATATGAAGCAAAATCTTCATCCAAAAATCAATGCTACATCAAGACTTTTTCAGACAGATTCAATGCTGAAAGATGCATTGTTGGTTAACTAGTACTGTATTCAAGAAATTTTTAAAGATGATTTTTGAAATGAAAGGAAATTAGACTGAGAGAAGGCCATAAAGATGAAGAACACCGGAAAGTGTAATATGTCAGTAAATATAAAGCATTTTTTAATATCCAGATGTTAAATCCCTGTAAAAGATTATCCATTTTGCAGAGTAAAAATAATAGCAATGCAGTATGCTTTCATAGCATACGTGAATGTAAAATAGTTGACAACAAGAGCACAATGTATGTCAGGAACAATTGGAAACATATTTTTGTAAAATTCTCACATTATGTGAGAGGTAGTAGAATATTTTAGAAGATAACTATACTAAGTTTAAATGTATGTTGTGATATTGAGAAAGCACTAAAAACAATACAATTAGACATAACTAAATAAACAGAGGAAAAAGTGGAACAAATGCTTGACTCATCAAAATGAAGGAAGGAGATGAGAAAAAAAAAGCAGATGGGAAAAATAGAAAACAAACACCAAATTCAGATATTTCAACAGATATATTAAATTAAATTACAGTCAGCTCTCTGTATTTCTGAGTTTCATATCCACTGATTCAATGAACCATGGATGGAATTTCAATTCATTGTTGGTTTAATCCATGAATGCAAAACCCAAGGATGCCGAGGGCTGACTTTATTCTTTTCACTACACCATTTTATATAAGGGACTTGAGCATCCTCAGATTTGTTATCCACTGGTGTCCCTGGAAGCAATCCCCTATAGATAACCTAGGAATTGTAACTGAGCAGGACCTGTGGGTCCTTACCAGAATAGCACTCCACTCCATGTCCTCCACCTGCCTTTTGTCTGTAGAAAAACTTTAGTCAAGGAATAAATGTAATCAGAGAAGTGAGAAAATGCAGAAAGAAAGTAAACCAGTCAAGCAAGACAAAATAATAATAGTATAGCCATTTGGCAAAGTCAGGACTTTTAGGTGCTTCTCAAGGACTACAGATAATATTCTGAGCCAAGTCCTTTGAGCAATTTTGCAGATACCAAACCCTCATTAGGGGGAAGAAGTTAACTATATCATGCCCACAAGCAAGTAGACCCTAGACTGGTTGGAACCAGAAGGTTAATGACGTTGACTCCCAATTACCTCACCACCAGCCAATCAGAAGAATGTCCACAAGCTGATCACATAACCCACAACACCCCTCCCTCACCCTGTGTTTAAAAACCTTTCCCTGAAAGTCTTCAGGCAGTTTGGGTTTTTTAAGCACTAGCTGCCCTGGACTCCTTCCTTAGCAGCCTGCAATAAATGCTTCACTTTCCTTCACCACAGTCAGGTGTCAATAGATTGGCTCGGATCTGTGGGATGGCAAGCAGACTCAAGTTTGTTCAGTAACAGAAAGATTGTATTTTAAATACATAATGGAAAGACAGAGATTGTTAAAACTCAATGGTCTTCAGAAGAAGCAATCTTTACACCTAAAGACAAAAATATGTTGAAAGTAAAAAGATAACAAAAATAATGTATCACTCAATCATGAATGATTAGAAAACTAGTAAGATTATGTTAATATTATTTCAACACAAATAACAAAGAGATAAATAAAGATGTATCACTGATATTAAAATGGTATATTCCAATGTAGTACACATACCATCTCCCTTCTGGTTAATGGAGTTTTCACAATTTACCGAGAAAACTCACATTTTGAGCTATATTTGTCTATCAATGTCATTTTGGCATTTTCCTAAAATTGAAAGTTTTAAAAACCTTAAAAAACAACACCTATTCTCAAAGGTTAATGAAATCTACATCTTTAAACCTCTACAGGTAGTTTATATAAAAATCACCTTCCCTTCCTGCTTCTTTTTTTTATTTTTTTTCATAAATTTTAAGTTCTAACCACAAAGAAGATAGGTTGTTACAGAATTTTTTCTTATTCATCATCTGTACCTTAATTTGAAATCCTCACTTTAATGTTTCTCACACTTTAGTGTGCATTGTAATCTGAGAAACTTGTTAATAAATAGTCTGAGAACCACCCCCCTAAATTTCAGATTAATTATGGTTGTGATGGAATCCAAAAGTGGTGTTTTTTATAAAGTTTCCCATTTTGATTTTGATGCAAGTGAGCCAAGAGCTAATATTCAAAGAAATACTGTTTTAGTCTTTTCCATTCTGTTGTTTGCCAGACTGAGTGTCCTTGAGAATTTGAGCTCTACTTCTTTAATTATTATTCCACTAGATAGTAGCTCTGGACTTGTGAATAATAATTGCCGTTCTTTTTCACTGGTGGAAGGGGTCACTCTATAACCCAAGTGTGAACCACATGGAAGGTATCAGAAGAGAACTCTATACAATTCTGGCAAGGAAAGATAGAATGTGATGATTATATAAATACATGTTAATATAGGTCATATAAAGATGCACTTGTTACAGTTGGGCATGATGGAGAATATTTGAATGTGATGTTAGAAAAAAACATGAGCTGCTGAATTATGAGTCATATGAGAGAAATATACAAAAAGGATGAGGAGAAGAAGCCAGATACTGTGACTTTATAGAAGAGTCTTCTAAAGGAACTATGGACTTGGAGATAGTGAGATAGATAGTTTTCTTGGTAATATTTGTGATTGTCTTCCTTTGATAACAGCTGAGGTTGCTTGTTGTGATGATTGATTATCTGATTCATTTTACATCAGGGTCAAACCTATATGAATGAATAAAAGAGTTAAAACAGGAATCCAATAGACTGTTCTATTAGATTTTTGAAAAAAAACTTGGTAATACACCTTCACCATGTTCTCTGGACTGGCTTCAGAGCACTGATATCTTCAAATTGTGTATCTTCCCTGAAACAAAATACTAAATACTCATTTTATCTAGATATTTTATTAACAAGGTAAAGCTGATTTTATTCCTTTTTAAGCATATTATTACCTTAAATATACAACAGTAGTTTCAATAATTACTTTAATCTTCTTTTTCCACACATAGGTGGGAACACTGTAAGCAAGTGATTTGTCCAAGCCAGGAAAGTGGAATGATATCATTCATAATTAACCCAGAACTTTACTAGATGCCACACTCCTTCCTATTTTGAGGTGTTTGGAAACAGTTTTGCTAATGGTGGAGATAGGAGATGCACTCCAGGAAATTATCCAGGCATGAGGCAGATATAGTCTTTCTAATCCAAGGAGGACCTGCTTTATGTCTAACCTATCATCTAAGAAAACTGCATTTCTTCTGATTAACTAATCTCCTAATTCCATGTCCCTCATACTTGTTTATATTTACAGTGTATGGTTCTTTTACTGTTCACATCTCTACTAACCTATCAAGAGATATACTAACACTTATCTATAGTTTGATATCCCTCATGCATTTTTGAAGTAGTTCTATGAAGTCATTTCAGAAAATAGATATAGATAAAAAGAGAAATACTATTTTTAATTGACAAAATAATTGTTGAAGGACAGTCGCCTTGGAATGGAGCTCTCTTTCTTTTTTGTGGTACACAGGACTCTCACTGTTGTGGCCTCTCCCATTGTGGAGCACAGGTTCTGGACACGCAGGCTCAGCAGCCATGGCTCACGGGCCCAGCCGCTCCACAGCATGTGGGATCTTCCCGGACTGGAGCACGAACCCGTGTTCCCTGCATCGGCAGGTGGACTCTCAACTATTGCACCATGAGGTAAACCCCATAACTGTATTCTTTTTTTTTTTTTTTTTTTCACGGTACACGGACCTCTCACTGCTGTGGCCTCTCCTGTTGCGGAGCACAGGCTCCGGACGTGCAGGCCCAGCGGCCATGGCTCACGGGCCCAGCCGCTCCATGGCATGCGGGATCCTCTCGATCTGGGGCATGAACCCCTGTCCCCTGCATCGGCAGGCAGACTCCCAACCACTGCGCCACCAGGGTAGCCCATAACTGCATTCTTTGAATCACCTTTGGCTACTACATTATTTATAGACAGAGTCATAGAGATACATCCTTATATTTATAAATTATATGTATACATACCTGTTTTTATAGGTATTCAAAGAAGGAAATATATCTTAAACCAAAGAAAAGACACAAAAACTGAAAACAGAAAGGAATTATTTTCATAAAAGTCTATATCTCAGTGTTTAATGTACTCACCTGTTGTGCTAAACACCTGTTATGAACTTTAACTTACTGAAAAGCTTCATGAGGTTTGAAAGGCTAAAGAAGAACGACCAGTCAATGTGACATTTTTCCTTATAATAAGCAGAGGGATTCTTGGCAGCATTAGTCCTTCAGTATGCTGATGTCACTCAGCCCAACTCTACCTTTGATCTGACCCAGATGGTGTTTTGCCAGCTTTTTTTGTGTGTGTCTTGCTGTTAGGGAGGCGGATTAAAACAAACTGACCAAGTTGCAGTCCCAACAAGAAAGAACACTGAAAGGCAGGAGGAATAGTCTGGAGCATGCAAAAGAGCAGTCCCTCAGTTATTTTTCTCTCTTAGCTACTGACATTTGTAGTCTAAAGCTTCTGTGATCCACAATACCAGTGGTTAAAATCCAGTTGTATATGATTTATAATTTTCACGTCTATTTGAAAGAAAATCCAGAGGAGGAACTCTATAGGTGCTTACCCTGCCAATAGGGAAAATAAAAACGCCTAATAACAAAATTAATAGCCTAAATATTTGATATGCAAGAGAACCATGTAGATATCATGCTGTGCTTTGCTATGAGAGTAAATTGAAAGCAATAAAAGTAATGAGTCTTTTGACATAGCATGCCATTTGATAATAAAGAGCAGATTATGTTATGAACTTTGTACTGGAATATTCCTAAGTATCATGTTTACTAGTATCTAATTTTCGCTTTCTCTACCCCTATTTGAATCACATGGTGTAAGACATTATTTTCTCCATTTCCTGTTTTATTTCTAAAATATAAACATGATGATAGCTAACCACAAATTCGAGCTAATCTATTTTGGTTCTTTTCCCTGCTAAGTTAACTGCAGGAGATTTAAGTTCTGATTCTAACTCAGCTATTACTTTAACTGTGACATTGAGTAAATTATTTAAGCTTAAAAAAGTAGTTTAGTCATAGGCAGAATGATAAGTTAATTAAGATGATGCCCAAGGATTCTTCACCTAACACTATAAGATATTTTATTCATTTCTGTTAGATTTCATACAATATTCCTCTGGGGAGGACTTTTACAAGGAAACTTCTAAGACTTCTAAAGTCCTCTACACCCATAACCCATACTCTTGAGAAGATTCAGACTATTTCAGATTGTGTGTTTCCTACTGACCAAAATGGCCTTAATATTCCACTATGCGTGGTTAAACTTTACACAGGTTCCTTCTTGACTATAGGCACTTGATCTTATTGTTTTCTTAGAGCACTTACTTAGAAAGCTTGCAATTGTAAATTCTTTCTCTGCCTTTTTGAAATGTATGCAAATATTCTCCCAGTCCCTTGCCAATTTTACAAGTGGCTCAAGCAATTGGAAACCATTTCTTTGATGTGTAAACTTCTAAGGAAGTAGGACCACTATCTCTCAATTCCTGTGGGAGGGTAGGAGCAACTTTGATGGGCACCAATTATCAGACACAGAGCCCAAATCACAGAGAGAAAAAAAAAAATTGCAAAGTCAATGTTCTTTACATATCCCATTGATTAACCTTCCCCTTAAAGTCCTCCAATATTTTTTTCCACTATTTCACCCTAATGCTTAAGCACTTTTATTTCAGTTGAGTTGATTTGAACCTTTCTTCCCTATTACAATAGTTTGAATAGTCTTCCTTGTCTGTCTGTTTAAGTTTGTCTGGTATAAAATTTGCTTTGACACTCCTCACTTTTGTGTGAATATTTTTGCTAGAACTAGGGGGAAAAGCCCATTCTTATTTTCCCAGTTACTGCCACAACTTTCTGTACTCAAGTTTCTAGCTAATTCTTTTTTGCACATCCTATACTCATATTCCCAATTTTGCTCACATTTTCCCCTGATGCTGCCATTATCCATGCTAATTAATTGAAATTCTGTTACTCTTTCAAAGTCTTGGCAAATGATGCCTACACCATGAAACATTATCCTATTTATTTCTTTACTTAAAAGTGATTTTTCCTTGTCTGAATTCCTACTGTACATTTTATACTACTCTCTCAACATAGTGTTACACTAATAATAATGTATTATTGTATGTGTATATATAAATACACATATATATATGTATAACAACACTATTATATAATGTGTCATATATGTATATTTTATATACATAATAAATACATATATATGACACATTATATATGTAATGTCAGTGTCATTTAGTCTTTTTTTTAAATAGATGAATTTGTATTATTTTTTTGCAAGAACAGAAGTGAGCATAAATTATCTTCAAACCAGTGGTTCAAAGAATTCAACTTTTAATTAATTTAAGTGTAATTAATTCAGTTTAAACAACATGAAACTATTGGTTATCATATTAGATAGTATAATTCTAGATTCTTTTAGATAATATAAATATTAATTTAACTTACTAGAATTGGTCTAATATTCATGTTTAATTTTAATAATTATCTAATTAAACATATGCTTGATTTCCAAAATTCTGCATTCTTACTAGATGATGTTTTACAGATTAAAAATATTATTATTACAAAATAAAGATTGATAGGGACTTAGGCTAGTTTAAATTAATTTCATCAGCTAATTCAACTTTATATTACTTCCAGCTAGATAGTGAAGAGGCAAAACAAGAGGAATAAGATGCTTGAATTCTATGTTATTTTAAGTAATGACCTTGCTTTATCCCTATAATTAGCTAATATAGTTGCTCAAATGCAATAAAATGGGAATAAATTTAATGTTGATGGTTTAGTAAGTTGTTATATTTACATGTCCACATAATAAAGAAAAGTATTTCCTTTAAGAGATAAAGGAAACAAATACTTTGATACTGGTTAGGCTATTAGAAAATTAAAATAATCTGATATCACTATTAATTTCTACCAGACAAATTAATTTTCTAATAACATTTGGTGGGGGAAAACATTATAAGTTTATTTTTTTAAACAACACACTCCTCATCAAACTATAAAGATCGCTCATATTGATTTCCTTTATCTTATTTTTTGCACACATTTTTATTTAGTTAGACCAGTGATTTGAGCTTGTGTTTCAGAATTGGATGGAAAAAATACCAGGGGGTAAGTACAGACACATAGATTGAATTAGGAGAGTTATTTAGAGATACAGAGAGTTGTTAGAGCATCTTTTCATTAGTGTGTGAAGAAAAATGAATGAGAGAGTTTGACTTTTGAGAAATTATGTTATATGGTATAACATATATTATTAAAAATGAAAGCTAAACAATCTTTACTATGCTAACTACAAATTGGCACTTGCCTTCCACCTCTATCTACAAGGATTAAATCATGAGCTACTGAAGCTGCTGACCTTCAACACCCCCTGAATGGAGTTCAGGGTGGAGATCAGGAATGAGGCACTCTGTGCTCTGGGAAAAACTGGCAGAACGGGTCTTCAGAAATATATTTTCAGGAGAAGATTTTATGAGCCCAATTCTTGCATCTCCTCGTATCTAGAAAAGCACTCAAATTTTTCATGGTGATGTCTGCTCCTTGTAACTAGCAGTAATATTCACAAGACTAGAAGCAAACTTCTGCAAAACTGTGTGCTTGATTGATGTAACTTCCTTCACCAAACTCGCATATATACAAACCATTCCCCTGGCCTCTTCCGAGGGGTTTCTCAGAGCTGTCTGAAACGTTGACCCCCAGGGCTATAGTCCTCATTTTGCCCCAAATAAAATTTAACTCACAACTTTCATGTTGTGCATTTTTTTTTCAGTCGACAACTATTACAAGTTTAATTGGCGCTTGTTGGTTATATATAAATTTATTTATAAAATATACAAGGAACTATGATAGTATACAGACATTGATTTCACAAGGTATTTGATACAATGCAACAGGTAAAACCATTTTAGTGTAATATGGATGGGCTAGAGAAATGGTTTGAACACAAAATTTAACAGGACAGCTTTTATTTTCCAAATAAAATTAATACATATGTATACATATATATGTAAATATACATTAAATACATGTAAATACATTTTACATGCATATATAAATAAATGATAATGATTGGAAACTCCCATAATAATAGTTTCCCATATCTATATCTATATCTATATCTATATCTATATCATCTATATATCTGAATTCCAGTTTAAGAGTGTGATATATATTTTCAAACTGTCATTGAATTTAAGAGAAAACCTTCCACCTCTCCTATTTATCATGTTGTTTCCACTTTAACAGAGAATACATATGCTTGTCGGGTTACCGGAAACTGGGAGAAATACTTAATCCATTAGCAACAGCATGACTAAATAAAATGTTTTTTTAGCCTTTAATGACAGTTGGAAATGGGATTTTTTATAAATAAATGTTAATTACAAGACAATCACGTTCATTCATTTATGTTCTGCCTATGGTTGCTTTCCTACTACAAGGATAGAATTGAGTTCAACAGAATGGTTTAAACTCACAAAGTGTAAAATGTTCACCATCTGGTTCTACACAGCTTTAAAAAAAGTTAACTGACACCTTTTCTTATCTAAAAAAGATGAGTAGTAAAGTAAATAAAAAATTTTAGCTATCCACATTTTGATAGATATGTAGGTTTATGATGAGTTAATGTGGAAAAGTTACTGAGATTTTAGTGTCCATAAACTCACTATAATTCAAGGTTTGTGGTGTCCTCACTCAACATATGAATACAATTTAAAGATTACATTACTTTGATGAACTTTTTTTAATCAGAAAAGCTTCCTTTGGTGGATTAGATCAGAGGTAGGCAAACTATTGCCTGAATGTCAAATCCAGCTTGCAGCTTGTTTTTGTATAGCCTTGGAGTCATAAAAAAATATTTTTAATTGGTTATTTAAAAATATAACACAAAAACAAAGAATATATTACAGTGGCCATATGTGACCAAACCTAATATATTTATTATACATATTATACCACTTTTTACAGAAAAACAGTTTGCTTATCTCAGGATAATGTGTTTGTGCTCTCTATTAAACAAATCATGTTTTGAAAAACAAACATATAAATAAACAGTACAAAAGATAAGTTTAATTTCTCCTACAAAATGAAAACTTCAATGCAACAGAAGCTACTTATATTGTAGAAGAGACTACTCAGGGAAATATGCTTTGAGGCTTCTTTTATCTGAAGATATCTCTTGCAGACAAGAATCCCTATTAATTTGTTGTTTACAGGGCAGAATTAGAAGGTGGATGCAAATGTATGGAAGTCACAAATATGCAGACTTCTAAGATAGAGTGTTTTCTATAATAAGATGACATATAGAATAAAATAGCATAACAGTATAAAATAGTCTATTTAGAGTGAAATGGAATTAAGGACTCTAATGTACTTTTATCACATTTTTAATTTTGAAGAACATGTTACATTTCCTGAATATTATTATTTTATCGTTAAATTTTATTATTGTTTTATAAAGAATTATCTTCACTAAGTGTGAATATAAATATATTTTTATAAACTTCTCTTTCCAAATTTTTTATTCTTTCATTTTCATCTGTGAGATTTGATTTCTGGTTTACATACTAGAAGTTTTATCTGAAATTCCTATTGATTCTTGACTTTTTCTCATATTTGATAACTGACCATTGAACTGCTGATTGGGAGCCTTATGCTTATAGGTGGATCTTGTCTTCTCTGGAGTTTGTTCTGGTTGTGATGCTATCTTTGAAATCAAGAAAGTTGTGTTTTTAGGCCTTTTCCCTTATGTTCTTCAGATAGTTCTTCCTATACTTAGCATGTAAAGTATGTCTATAGGTCTATCTTACAGAAATCTCTTAGATGGAGATTAGAGTTTTCAGTGTTTGGTATTGGATTAAATATTTAACAGCTGGCTTGGCCTTCTCTAGGTTCAGGAATGCCCAAGGATTTGATTCTTACTTAAACTCTCCTTCCACATTAACTCAAGGATGGTATAAGTACACTAAGTACAAGGTAAATCAGGGTTCTGCTCAGTTATTATCTGCCAATCCAAGCACCTGTGCCTGGTTACAGATAGTGTTTATTAAGGAACATGTAATTGATAAATAATCTATAATTGATGAGTAATATATAATTAATGAGATGCAGCTCCATCTGTTTATGGGAGCTTTTTATGTACTTCTGAGGGAGGATATGAACAGTAGTGTGTAAAAACTGAAGGAATTCTAATGCTAATGGATTCACTCCAAAGGTATGCAGTCTGCATTTTCTTCCATGTGGGGCTCAGTGCAGTGTTATTGGAACTTTCAGGTAACATGTATGGGAGGCCTAAGAATTTTGCCATGCTGTTACAATGCATGCTGTGTTGCTGCATATTCTGTACCCTTTCTCATCACTAAATGTTTTGATGATGTCATGTTGCCTTATAAGTTTGACTGTCAATTCAAATCCAGGAACCCTGCTTCTGGACCAGAGTGATCATTGCTGGCTAGACTTTTATTCTATTCCTCTCAGTTACAGTATGATAATGACTTATGCCTGACTTAAATTTAGCCCTTCATTACACTGTTACTGTGTCCCTTTCTTTTGCTTTTTTTTTTCCTGAATATAAATCATCAGGCCATGTTTGCTATGCACAGTCACAGTTCCACAGAGTGGCAGAAGAGGAAAGGAGGTCCAACCTCGACTTAAATAAGTTGCTTAACCAACTTTATTTAACTCCACATTCACTTCACTTTTCAGGAGCAGCTAACATTGCCAATTCCTGAACCCTTGGATGAGTTTGTTATATCAATTAGTTCATTCTTCACTTTACATTCTGTTGATTTAGTGTTCAGCTCAATTGCCTCTTCTAAGTTACCACTTCCATCAGATTATGGCTTCCAATATCGTGTTTTTGATTTTTTTCTCCCATTTGTGTTGATTTTGAAATTATGCTTTAAAAATATACCTACTATCCTTTTGGAGTAGGGGTTCCTCATACATTTGCTCTATACATCTCTTTGGCAGTATAGTAAAGCCTATGGAGTTATCCAAATAATGATTTAAATTCATGAAATAAAATATATAGAAATAAAACAGAAAACAACTGCACTGAAAAGTGGTCATACAAATATTTTCAACAGCTTTTTAAATATAAGAATAAATGTATCTCCAGTCATGCATTAGATAGAAATATTGAGTTTCAGGTTTAAAAATTATCATAATTTGGTAGTAATCAGTATAATCTAAATTTCTACATCTTCAATAGGTAAAACATGTTATAAAGCTACTTGCGTTTTTTAATGATAATAAAGCTATAAATATTGCTAATACTACTGGAGTTTTTTGCCTGTACATGTAATTGAAGGAAATAGACAAATGAAAATAAATATGTACATCAAAGTTTAAATTCATTCAAACTCAGGGAGCCTGGTTATGAATTCCTGATTTAAAGGGTCTTTAAGAATGGAGAAATTAAATCTGTGTTTCAATGTTCCACCTTAAACTGGAAGTATCATAACTTAAATCCATGAAAATAAAAGCAATTTTCCACAATAATAATTGTTGAAAACACATTAAAAATGTTGGAAATAATTCATGGTTGCTGTATGTTATGTTTCACCACTCTTGTTCAGAAAAAAAAAAGCATAATATAAATATATTTAATGGGCAATATGTATTATTTTGAATGTGTTCATGCAGGCAGAAGGCTACCAGAATAAAGATGCAGTGCTGATATTTAAACTGAATCGAAGTATATTCTTGTTATTAAAAAAGGTCATGCTTCAGTTATTGAGGTAAGTGGGATGAGAAAAGAAAACATGTTTTGAAGTTGCCATTATTCACATTGTGGAACTTCTAATGTAATACATCAGGGGGCATGGAGTATGATTTGCTGGCACATGAGTGTTTCCAAATATGTGGGAGAGAGAGAGCTTCTCTGAACATTTGCTCATATCTTTGTGGTTTTTGGAACAGAATCTTTCTGAGCTCAAATATTATAGTACTTTATATTTTCTTTGTCTACTCGACAATTTGTATAGTTAAAAAGTATGTGTATATATATATATATATATATATATATATGTACACATATATATAAAGCATATATAAATTTTATATATGTATATTGTCTGAAATGCTTTATTAAAATCTACAATTTTGGGCTTCCCCGGTGGCGCAGTGGTTGAGAGTCCGCCTGCCGATGCAGGGGACACGGGTTCGTGCCCCGGTCCGGGAAGATCCCACATGCCACGGAGTGGCTGGGCCTGTGAGCCATGGCCTCTGGGCCTGCACGTCTGGAGCCTGTGCTCCGCAACGGGAGAGGCCACGGCAGTGAGAGGCCCGCGTACCGCAAAAAAAAAAAAAAAAAAAAAATCTACAATTTTAGGAAGGATAAAACTATATACAGACTTCTGGTTCAGCCAAAATGTAATAGACTAATTTTTCCCTGCTCCTTTATGCCAAGCACAACTAAAACCCTGGATATAACACACCAGGCAATCTAAGGACAACTGTGAGGTGGTGTGAGGATGAACTGGTTTAACCCCAAACCCCCATAACTGAAGGAAAAACACAACTACAAAGTGTCTTATGTCATCCCATGAAACAGAAGGCAGGAGACCTTGGCTCAGAGTGTTTACGTTTGCTAATCTGGCAACAAAAGGCAGATACAATCATTTAATCTCTGGATCAAATCGGAGTCCCTCTGACAATAGATGAGCCTGACAAAAGTAGCCCTGCTAAAAATAAGTGACCAGGTGAAATATTCTCCTTGTCTGCTGGCTCTCAGACTTCCCCACCAGACTAAGGGATAACAGGATAAATGGGTAGCACTGGCAAGAGGGATTCTACCATAACAAGTATTCCTTAGTTCCCATGCCATGGACATATCCATACTCCATACAGAGACACCAGGGTGGCCAAGAAGCACTGGCAAGGAGGCTCACACCACAAGAACCTACCAATTAAATATCCTTCATGCCTGAACATCATAGGGCTGGGTAGGGAGACAGGGACCATGCCACCACAACTGTGGACAAAGAATGTCAACTGCCACATCAGTAAACAAAGAATGTTGTGGTCATCAAGCCAGCAGCTACTGCAGCCAACACACTCTCTCAACAGTGCATCCTGAGGGGATACAGGATGGAGAAAAACATGATACAGGCCTTAGATAGTTAAGGTGCATATTAAAGAAATAATTTCATTAAGCCCAGACTGTTGTATCTTCCCATACTTAGAAAAGTGCTAAATTCATTAACTTGAGATGTCTGTTTTTTCTTTAATTAGCAGCAATCTTTTGATGTTCTGGCTACCTGTTTTTGTTTGTTTTGTTTCATTTTCTGCAAAAACTCCTGTATACCCTGGCTCCTCCCTTGTGTCTTCAAAACAGCCTCTCAGGACTATCTGAGAGTCTGCATTCTGAGTTTAAGTCCTCAGTAAGTCTGCCAAATAAAACATAATTCTAAACTTTTAGGTCGTGCATCTTTTTTTTTTTGTTTGTTTGTTTTCAGTCGACCCAGCAAAGGTCTAACCATAAAATCCTCTTTGTCCCTGAAGTTCTGAGATATTTGTCTCCCACTTTTTTAGGTTCTTATTTCTGCTGAAACAGTACCACAAATTTAGTGTCTTAAAACCATGGAAATTAATTTTCTTACATATCTGGAAGTCAGAAATCTTAAAGTAAAGGGGTCATCAGTGCTATATTCCTTCTGGAGTTTCTAGGAAACAATCCTTCTCTTGTTTTCCAGCTTCTAGACTCAGTCTGAATTTCTTGGCTCATGGCCCCTTCCTTCAGCTACAAACTGTATGACTCCAACCTCTGTCTCTGTTACCACATATCATTCTCTGATGTTCTGTCCCCCTTTCTATCTTATAAAGACTCTTGTAATTACATTGCACTCACCCAAATAATCCAGGATAATCTTTTCACCTCAAAATCCTTAGCTTAGTCACACCAAAAAGTCCCTTTTGCCATGTAATGTAACATATTCACAGTTCCAGAGATTAAGATGTAGATGTCTTGGGGGGATATTGTGCCTCCTATAGTCTCCCTTGCATCTCCCGATATTCATGTGTTCTCCACGTGTAAACTATATTCACCCCATCCCAACATTTATGTAAGTCTAAATCCACTATAGCATTATTTCAAAATCCAAAATATCATCTAAACTTTATCAGCCTCAAAGTCCCAAATATCATCATCTAAATTACATATAAGGGAATATCTGACTATGACACTTCCTGAGACAAAATTCCTCTCTATCTGTAAATCCAAGGAACTCAAGAAAGAATTTAACTGATCTTAAGATAAAATTGTGGGTCAGGCATAACATTTAAAAACACAACCATTTTAAAAGAGAGAAAATGGAAGGGAAAAAAAATCTTAGAAATTTTGAAAGTCAGCCTGAAAAACTCCATCAGGTTTTAAGCCTTAGGAAGAACAATTTCTGGTTCTGAAGTCAATTCTTCCCTGACTTCATGCTTCTTGGTTCAGTCCTCAGAGTCATCCTTCTTTCACAAGAAAGGTATTGTAGAATGTGTTTTCATCTGAGTAGTTTTATCAGCCATTAACTTGCCTGTAGAACTTTGGGAGTTTGTCAGCTTAGTTTATTTTGTCCTGTCTCTGTCCCTTTCCATCTAAGACGGCAGTGTTTCTGCTGTTATAACATTCACAAGAGCATTGTGCATCACACATATATGTCTCAAGGAATCATTTAATTAGACACAAGGTTGGTACACAGATCTTTCCTAGATAATTTCATCTTTATTTCTGGCTTTTTTTTTTTTAGAGGAATCTGTGAGTGACATGCCTAATCTCTTCAAAGAACCTTCAGTGCAACAGGACTTTTTTTCCTTTTGAGCACTCTCAGAATATTGTACAATCCAAGTATCTCTGCCTGGTTACAGATAGTGCTTATTAAGTAACATGTAATTGATAAATAACCTATAATTGATGAGTATTTATAATTGATGAGATGCAGCTCCACCTGGAAACAGAAGCTTGTTATGTACCTGTGAAGAAACACATAACCAGAGCATGGTGTCTCCAGAGCATGCTTTCCTTTCAATTAATCTTCTAATTTTAGCACCTCTTGAAATCTGGATAAGTGAAGAAGTTCCCCAGACATCAAATCCTGCTTCCTTTTTTCTTAACAGTTCTTCCTCAGTTCATTTCATTTCTTTCACATTATAGTAACAACAGTAAGTGAAAACAGCAAGAGAAAACCAGGTTTCATCTTAAACACTGCTTAGAAATTATCTTTGGCTAAATGCCCTTGTTTGTCACTTAAAAATTGTACTTTCTGTATAACTCTAAGATACAATTCAGCTAAGCTTTCTACCGTTATATAACAAAGAGATATTTTCCTACTTATCAATAATGTATTCCTCATTTCCTTCTGAATCCTCACCAGCAGCATTTTTAATACCCATATTTAATGGTTAACAAGAGTCTTTATACAACAATTTATGTTTTCTCTAACAAGATATGTTTTCTCTTCCATGATCCTCACTTCTGAGCTCTTACCAGCAAAGTCCTTAATATCCATATTTGTTCTGATAGTCTGTTTTTGATTATTTAAATATCCTCTAAGAAAATATGCCTTGGATCTATCATATTCTACACTTCCTACTGATTACTTACTAGCAAAGTGGTTAATATCCATATTTCTACTAACAATCTCTTCAAGGAAATCAAGGTTTTTTCTATCATGCTCCTTAAAACTCTTTCAGCCTCTACCCATTACCCGATTGCAAAGCCACTTCCACATTTTTAGTTTTTGTAATAACAGCATCCCACTTCATTATTCATTGCTACTATAAGAATTACCAAAGTATTGTCTTAAAACAAGTCAAATTTATTATCTTACTGATTTGGGGTCTGAAATCTTAAAATCAAGGTAAGGGCATTGTTCAATTTCTTTTGGATGCTCTAGGGAAGAATTATTTCCTTGCCTTTTTCAGGTTCTAGAGGACATCTGAAATTCTCAGCTTGTGGCTCCTTTTTCTATTTCAAAGTTTACCACTCCGATTCTCTGCCTGTTGTGTCTTCTCTGACTCTCTGTCTCAATTCTTTAAAGATCCTTGTGATTACACTGGGCCTGCCCAGATGATCCAGGATATTCTTCTCATCTCAAGACCCATAACTTAGCCACATGTTCAAACAACTTTTGCCATGTAATATAACATATTCACAAGTTCCAGGGGTTAGGATGTTAACATCTTTAGGGGGCCACTGTTTTGTCTAGCATACCCACCTAAAGACACTGGACAGCTTAAACTGGGGAAAACCTCTCACTACCATCATAAAACAGCAGGGGTCTTTGGATTTCCCAGAGGTAGATAGCATATAACTGAAGAAATCCAAAATTACCTGGCAAAGTCTCTGAAAATGAAAATGTCTTTGGAACCAAAGCACACAAGAGTAAGGCAAGACATGTTTGTTAAACCTAAACATTGAATTCCTGCTAAAATAAAATAGTTAAATCAGATCCAAGTCAAATTATATAATAGACAAAGTGTCCAGGCTATCATAAAAAAATCACTCATCTTACTAAGAAACTGGAAAAATAAATCACAACAGATGTTAACACTAAGATGAATCAGATGTTGGGAGTATCTGACAAGTGTTTTAAAACAGATATCTTCAAAATGTTTCAACAATAAATTAAAGATTCTCCTGAAATAAATTAAACTCTGCAAATTAATATGTTATAAAAAACCAAATGTAAATTACAGAACAAAAAATACAAAACAAAAATTTCACTCAGTTGGTTCATTATTAGACTGGTAATGACATAGATAGAATCAGTAAACTTGTAGAAAGAAAAATGTAATTCACATAATCTGAACAAGTATGGACTAAAAAATGAACAAAGCCTTAGGAACAATGTGTTAATAGCAAAGGGTACATCATTTGTGCCATCAGAGTCATAGAGAAGGGAAGAAGGAGAATATACCTGAAAGGGGGTCTGAAGAAGTAATGGCTGAAAACGTCCTACATTTGGAAAAATAAATAACCCACAGATACAAAACACTTAGCAAACCCTGAAATGAAAAAAAAAAAAAAAAAAACCTAAAAGAATTCCTCCCCAGACATACAACAATTCAATTTTGAAAACTAAAGGCAAAAAAAAATCTGGAAAACAGCCAGAAATAAATGACACATTACATATAGGGGAACATTAATTTGAATAAGTGTAGATTTCCTATTTGAAAATACAGAGGCAGAAGGAAGTAGCACAATCTTTTTCCATTGTTGAATGAAAATTACTGTCAACCTCAAATTTTTTTATTCTTTGAAACTATCTTTCCGAAATGACAGGGAAATAAACACATTTTCAAGTGAAGGTAAGCTTTAAAAAATATATATATGTCTATAACAAACCTATTCTTAAAGACTGACTAATTCAAAGCCTTGGAAATAAGAATCACATTGTTCACAGTAGGATCTGGGATAAGACCCTCTACTCTCATCCTTTTCTCTTTGGATTCTGTAGTTCTCTCTACCCCTCCCACAGCCTACATACAAAATGCTCCACAGTCCATCTGTGTAACACTCACCTTCACAAACATAACTTCCTTTAGTTGAATATAATTTTCAGATTCAATTCTACTGAAAATCAAGTCTAAACAGATAAAAATAATAATCACTCAAGACTTGCTATAGGTTTTTTCAGTAATTGTGCCACTCAGTATAAACTAACATTTCTTTAACTAAACACAAAAGTTCCTTGAAACGAAGGATAATGGAACGGTATTTTGGGTAGTCTTTATAATGCTTTTTTTGTGTGTGTGTGGTACGCAGACCTCTCACTGTTGTGAGAGGAGCACAGGCTCCCCTTGCGGAGCACAGGCTCTGGACACGCAGGCCCAGAGGCCATGGCTCATGGACCCAGCCACTCCCGTGGCATGTGGGATCTTCCCAGACCTGGGCACGAACCCGTGTCCACTGCATTGGCAGGCAGGCTCTCAACCACTGTGCCACCAGGGAAGCCCCCTATAATGCTTTTTATTAAGAATTAATCTGCTCAAGACTTTGAGGTTGTTTCACTTATGATATTTCAGTATATTTTACTTTATACATTAGAATTTGTGAAGAAATGGTCAGATTACATCTAGCATATTGTTTTAATCTCCACTTAACATGTTTTATAATTGTTTACAAACTGAAGAGACTCAAAAGGATCTGTTAGTTGATTGACCAATTTCCCTATGTGCATAATTGGTATAGCACATGCCACATAAGTTTACATTACTACTACAAATAATTATTATAACAAGTAATTATGTAGTGCTTACTATGCACCAAAATCTAATCTATGTGGTCCACATAGAGGAATTCATTTAATTATTCAATATGCTTATTTAATAAATACTGAATCTGTGTTATAACAAGGGTATATAATTTGTAAAAGGTCATACTTTAATCAGTATTGGTTAACTGCTATAACAAAAAATTCCCAAATCTCAGTGAAATAATAAAATAAAGGTTTGGTTTTATTTAGGTCAAATCCAATGGAAATATTTCTGGTTAGTTGGCTCCCCTACAAAGCCCTCCTTGAAGTGGAAGTGAAGGTCACTACCTGATGCCATGTTGTACCTCTGCCATCTTGTGGCTTCTAGTTGACCCTGACACCACTGTATCTGCAGTCAGAGAGAAGAGAGCATGAGGAAATCATACAACACACTTAACTGGGACCTGGAATTGACACATGTTACATTAGACAAACCTAAGTGCACATCCTCCTCTATGAGATATGAGAAATTAGAAGATATGCTAAAATATATTTCTTAACAAGGCAGCCAGTTTCAAGAAAAAGATTCTTACTATGTAAGGGAAATGAATGTCTAGTTGTTACACAGTCATCTATGATGCAGTGAGTAAACTGAAATATAACCTCAGGAATTTGGCTTTCAAGACTTTGCTACACTATTCTGTGATAAAAAATAGGATAAATAATACATATTTCATGTTTTATAGTACAGTATATATAATAGTATAGTATATAGTACAGGGATACCTTGGAGATACTACAGGTTTGATTCCAGACCACCACAATAAAGCAAATATCACAATAAAGCAGGTCATGTGATTTTTTGTGTTCCCAGTTCATATAAAAGTTATGTTTACACTATACTGTAGTCTATTATGTGTGTAATAGCATTATGTCTAAAAGAACAATGTACATACCTTAATTAAAAAATACTTTATTGCTAAAAAATGTTAACCATCATCTGAGCCTATATCAAGTCGTAATCTTTTTGAAAGAACATTATCAAAGATTACTGATGACAGATCACCATAACAAACATAAAAATAATGAAAAACTTTAACTATTGTGAGAATTACCAAAATGTGAGATAGGGACACAAAGTGAGCTGTTGGAAAATGGCACCTATAGATTTTCTTAATGCATGTTAATCACAAAGCTTTCATTTTTATAAAACATAGCATCTGTGAAGTGCAAAAAAAAAAAAAAAAGCACAGTATTCCTGTATATGTGAATATATAATATAGTGTAGTATAATGATGTTTGGTATATATTAGTCATTCAATAAAGGTTGACTATTATTCTATTATCAAATAATTAGTAAGAGGAACCATTTCAACAAGTATAAGAATAAAAGTATGATTCGTTAAAAGGTTACAAGGGTATCATATTGAATACAAAGGTAGGGATGAAATATGCTTATGGTGAAAGAAAATATAGAAAAACTTAGCAGAGAAGTAGAAACTATGAAAAAAGAAACAAATAGAAATTATGACTGAATAAAAAAAACTGAATTAAAAAAATAATAATTCACTGGATAAGTTTAACAACATAATATATGGCAGAGAACAAAATTAACTTTTAAAATAGATCTAAAGAATGCTAGATTTCGGGGCTTCCCAGGTGGCGCAGTGGTTGAGAGTTCCGCCTGCCGATGCAGGGGACACGGGTTCGTGCCCCAGTCTGGGAAGATCCCACATGCCACGGAGCGGCTGGGCCCGTGAGCCATGGCTGCTGGGCCTGCACGTCCGGAGCTTGTGCTCCGCAGCGGGAGAGGCCACAACAGTGAGAGGCCCGCGTACCGCAAAAAAAAAAAAAAAAAAAAAAAAAAAAAAAGAATGCTAGATTTCATAAATGTTAACTTAGAGTATTAATGGGGTTATTTAAAGAAAGTCATAGTCATGAGGCAATCAATAGCTTACATTTAGTTGGAAAAATGCCCAATAAAATGAGCCTATAATCAAATATTTTAAATAATATGTATAAATATGTACACATATGTATGTTTTTACTTTAACTTGTCATTATAAAGGCATATTTCAATCTTTCCTCCATATTCTTGGATGATGGCTTTCTTTTTTGATACATTTTCATAAAAATGTAGAAAATGACGTTTTGTATTTAGTCCCAAATTTGAATTGATTTAAAAGAAAAGGTCAATTTTCAGATAGAAAATCCAAAAGTATTTTGTAAGAACGAAACACTAGATATAATACACAAAATATTTTGAGAGATGCACAGGGAACAAATCTTTTCAGTTGGAATTTTCATTGCAATATATCTCACAAATACAGTATAATGTTGAAGGTTATAGCAAGCAAGAATTGTAACATGATTTAAAATGGTTTGCCCTTTACAGAACTCTGACTATATGTATTTGTGATCATGTATTTAGTTTGTAGCAGGCTTCAAGAAGGAAACATACACACATACATAAACACAGACACAAAAACTAAGTATACAAGATACAAGAAAGTGACATACATACTTGTATTTTATTTTTATATAAAACCAAACAGATACAATTACTGAAAAATTCAAATGAAAAATCTTGATATTCATATGAAACATGCCAAATCAGGATTTTGAATTAAAATTTCTAATTTCAACTAGATAGCAAGGATGAATTTGGTATAACCTAACTATGGATTAAAACTTAATAAATTTACAAATATATATATATATATATATATATATATATATATATATATATATATATATATATATATATATATACATATACCTCAAATTTGGAGTTAAAAAGTTGAAGAAAACTGAGCATGGTATTGATATGATGAGAAAATTAAGAAATGTGTAATACTCAACCATTTATAATGAAATTAAAATATTTCAACTTGATTCTTAAGCAATATTAGAGAAATCCTTCGGGCATGTAAACAGAATTTTCCAATAAAATATTACTCTGTCTCTAATCAAAACCAAGATGATAATCTAAATGTTTAAGACTGATGGCAAATTAAGGCACCTTCTTAGGAAACAATGGAGGAAACTCATATTTTTAAGAACAAAAGTATACATTTGAGATTCAGTTGAAAGATGCAAATCAAAATTTTCAAACCACTTTACTGAGGTATGATTGACATGCGAAAAGCTTTACATATTTAATGTATAGAACTTGATGAGTTTGTAGATAATATACGCCTGTGAAAACTTCATCAGGGTCTATGCCATAAACATATCCATCACCTCCAAAAGTTTTCTCCCATCTTCTTTATCATTATTTTAATTTTTATGAAAAGAGCAAAACATAAGATCTAACTTCTTAGTAAGATTTTAAGTATACAATACAATTTTGTTAACTTTAGGCACTATGCTGTTTCATACCCTTTGACCCTTTGACTACTTCTTTGTTTCTCCCCACCTCTAAGCCCTGACAACCACCATTCTATTGATAACTCTCTGCTTCTATGAGTTTCACTATTTTAGATACCTCATATATGTGGTATCATGTAATATTTGTTCTTTTGTTTCTGGCTTTTTTACTTAGCATAGTGTCCTCCAGGTTTATCCATGTTGTCACAAATGGCAGAATTTACTTTTTCTTTAAGGCTGAGTAATATTCCACTGCATGCACATACTATATTTTCTTTACTCATTTATCCATCAGTGGACATTTAGGTTGTTTCCATGTCTTGGATATTGTGAATAATGCTGAAATAAACATAAGAGTAGAGATATGTCTTAGAGCTCCTGCTTTAGATTCTTTTGAATATATACCCAGAAGTTAGGCTGTTGGATCATATAGTAATTCTATTTTTAATTTTTTGAGGAAACTCTATACTGTTTTCTGTAGTGGCTGCACCAATTTACATTTCCCTCAACAGTGTACAAGTTTCTCTTTACTCCACATCCTCACCTACACTTATTATTATTATTTTTGATAATGGACAGCCTAAGAGATGTAAGGTGATATCTCATTGTAGTTTTGATCTGTATTTTCCTGACTTTCCTGATGATAGGTGATGTAGAGCACATTTTGTATAGCTTTTAGTCATTTGTTGTTGGCCATTTGTATGTCTTCTTTGGAGAAATGTCTATTCAGGTCTTTTGTCAATTTTATAATGAGATTTTTTTTTTTTTGCTATTGAGTTGTATGAGTTACTTATATATGTTGCATTTTTAACCCTTTTATAAGATATATGGTTTGCAAATATTTTTGTCTCACTTTGCTTTTTCATGTGTTGTTTGTTTCCTCTATAGTTCCCACTTGCTTATTTTTGCTTTTGTTGCCTCTGCTTTTGGTGTCAGATGTCAGAATTTTAAATTATGTTAAATAGACATAACTAAAAATAGATGCCAGATTAAAGGGAATGAGAAATGAAAAGAAATGATGTAAAATACAAAGGTAGAAATAAGAAAAAAAAGAGAAAAATGATAATTATAAGATAGAGGTAATATAACAGTAGTAACCATTCTTGTTTCAGAAGAAAAAAACAACCCTCTGGAAAGTGCTGCATGCATTGAAGATTTTGTGACCATTTGGTGGTAGATAGGAGAGAGTGGGCAGCTCTATAGGTTCCTCTCCTATAAAGTTATAAAGGTAGGATATTTTTGGAATCTGTGGGAACATTCCCTTCTTAGCTGTACTGTTCATGCTGTTAATCTTCTAAAGAAATCCAACTGTTATTTATCCTACTGTTGACACACTTAATTATTGTTGCACAGAGCAAAGCAATGATAAGATATGAATAAAACAGATGGCTCAGCATTGCCAGAAAACTTATGTTTTTGACATGATTTTTATAAGACACAGAAGAAAGTACAATTTTGTTGAAAATATCCCAAACAAATCAACATATTTTTACAACACATATAGACATATAGCAATTAACGTACTGTACCATTATTTCATATTTCTTCAATGATGTTTTTCTAAGTGCTTTATAAAAGCATATAAGATGTGTACATCATTTCTAAAGGATGAGATAATTAAGAATACTTGTTTGTTCATGAGTATAGCCAACTTGACAGTGTAATGCTCCTTTGCATCATTGCATGCCATCTTTGAAAATCAAGTGGAAATCTGGAGTTTTAATTCAATTAATTTGGGCTTTAAGCTTGTAGAGTTCTTTGGATTTATTGAATGCATTTGCCATGTTAATTTCTAATATATTGATTTACTTATTGAATTAAAATTAATTATTGTGCTCATGTTCATTTCTAGGCAATATGCTATGACTAGCAATACACATATTCATAGGAAAAGGCCTTGCTTTTTGGTGAATTATTACTCAAAGGGGGAGGTTGACATATAAATCTACAGTGTAAATTTTATTGTTATTAAATAAGTATGAAGTTAAAGGCAAGACTTAAGGAACATATAATTTGGAGCATTAAAGTCAAAATCTCAAGGCTAGGAAACTTTCTAGTATATATGATGACATTTATATTTTGCAGAGAATTGGAAGTGTTGTAAAGGCAAAGATAAATGGAAAATGAATTCAAGTCTGTAAGTAAAGCATAAGAAAAAGCACCAATACATTATAATGTGTGATGTATGTAGCCAGACACAAACATGTAATACTTAAGGAAAGAATGTTGAAAGATAAACCTGAAGGGAAAAGTAGTATTGAGTTTTGTTGGGGCCTTGTTTGATATGTGAAATATTAAAGTTTATTCTATTAGTGAAATAGAGCAATATACATGTATAGAGGGATAAAATGAACCCCTTGGTTATAATGTGAAAGAATAATTTAAGGGAGATAGTGCTGAAATCAGAACAGAGTAAATATATGTCAATAGTGAGATATGCATGCTTGCCTGATTAGTAAGTTAATAAATAAGTTAATGAAAACATGTATATATGGGCTAAAATACTGTTGACTAAATGAAATCATACATTTTAGCTTTATTTTCTAATTTTTTTAATTTTAAAAATTATTATTTTTAAAAAATAGATAAAAAATAAATATGTTTGGGCTTCAGGTGAGGAGTCTGATACTTAGAAAATTTAGGTGACTTTTCTATGAACGTACAGGAAATAGAGTCACATATTTCACTTCCAAAACAATTTGTTTTATACTCTACCAATGTCTCCATCAATATATAAAAATAATAACTTAAAATTCATCTTTTCAGGAAATGTGTTTTCCTAAATATTAAGTAGTTATTATAGGTCATTTTTTGTAGGTAGAGTGGGGTTTTAAATCATTTCACCATTTAAACAGATCATTAAATTGATTAGATTGGTAAGATTGATTGATAGTGTTATATTTAAGAAAATAAAACATCTGTAGAATTTATTTTAATAATTTGTAAAAGCATATGATATCCTTTATTCTAAAATTAACTTTGATAGTTTTAACAACTGAATCACTTACTCTTAAGCAAATACTATTATCAGATTTTTTCTATAATTATTTGAAAACCTTACAATCAAAGTAATATGCATATTAATTAAAACGTGTGAGTCTGCTCCTAAAAAATATGGAAGACTGGTAAATAAATTTTAATTTACTTTCTCATATTTTGTTGAGTTTATTTAGCTTTATTTATGTTCAAACAATAGAGAGTGCTATTGGTAGAAATATATGAATTATTAATGATTTTAAATCTTAGTATAAAGTTTCCACACAAATTTTTAATGAGACTGCTATGTGTTAATATAATTTTTAGTGTTGAGCTCATCATATACCTCTTTCAAAGCATTTTTTTTCATCTGTGGAAGACACCACACATATTTTTATTTTATTTTATTGCTTCTCCTCTTGTCACCTCTCCCATTAGAGAAATTTCCCATATATGCTCACTCTGTTGGTTCATATGACATTGTCATTATCCTTGAAAATATGAATAGTGTGGTTTGTATATATCTGTCTTTTAATTTGTATTATTGTTATTGTGATAGAAATTGCATTCAATTTGATACTTATTGTATTCCACAGTTTTCAAGATGTACCCATATTGCTAATAGTCTACCTCAGGACTTGTGCTTATATCACACTCTACTGTCAAAGACATGCAAAATATTGCATATTTCTCATATCTATTTCCTTGATGATAGAATATGGGATGCTACAATCTCACTGCTACCACAAATAAAGCTTCGATGAAGACCCAAGTATACATTTGTTTGGGGATCTGTGTAAGAGTTTTGCTGTAGTACACAACAAGTAGAAGAATTGCTCATGCTCCCTCACAGGGAATGACCATTTTTAAATTGATTAAATACTGTTAATTTGGTTTCCAGTTTGGATGAATGAGTTCAAGGAAAGCATGAAGTTCCCCATATCCCCAGACCTTGATATAAACTTGCTTTCACACTTAGTCAATCAAATATATATTAACTATATTTTATATTTTATAGTGGGTTTTTGTTTTTGTTTTTGTTTTTTCTTTTGTATTAGGGTAGCTTTTTTTTAAACATCTTTTTTAGAGAATAGTTGCTTTACAATGATGTTAGTTTCTACATTATAACAAAGTGAACCAGCTACACATATACATTTATCCCATATCTCTTCCATCCTATGTTTCCCTCTCTTCCACTCTCCCTATCCCACCCCTCTAGGTGGTCACAAAGAACCGAGATGACCTCCCTGTGTTATGCAGCTGCTTCCCACTAGCTATCAGTTTTACATTTGGTAGTGTATATATGTCCATGCCACTCTCTCACTTTGTCCCAGCTTACCCTTCCCCCTTCCCAGGTCCTCAACTCCATTCTCTAGGAGGTCTGCATACTTATTCCTGTCCTGCCCCTAGGTTGTTCATGACCATTTTTTCTTTTTACTTTTTTTTTAGATTCCATATATATGTGGTAACATACAGTATTTCTTTTCCTCTTTCTGACTTAATTCACTCTGTATGATAAACTCTAGGTTCATCCACCTCAATACAAATACTCAATTTCATTTATTTTTAGAGCTGAGTAATATCCGATTGTATATATGTGCCACATCTTCTTTATCCATTCATCTGTTGATGTACACTTAGGTTGCTTCCATGTCCTGGCTATTGTAAATAGAGCTACAGTGAACATTGTGGTACATGACTCTTTTTGAATTATGCTTTTCTTAGGGTATATGCCCAGTAGTGGGATTGCTGAGTCGTATGGTAGCTCTATTTTTAGTTTTTTGAGGAACCTCCATACTGTTCCCCATAGTGGCTGTATCAACTTACATTTCCACCAACAGCGCAAGAGGGCTCCCTTTTCTCCACACCCTCTCCAGAATTTTTGTTTGTAGATTTTGATGATGGCCCTTCTGACCAGTGTAAAATGATATCTCATTGTACTGTTGATTTTTATTTATCTAATGATTAATGATGTTGAGCATTCTTTCATGTGTTTGTTGGCAATCTGTATATCTTCTTTGGAGAAATGTCTATTTAGGTATTTGCCCATTTTTGGATTGGGTTGTTTGTTTTTTTGATATTGAGCTAAATGAGCTGTTTGTAAATTTTGGAGATCAATCCTTTCTCAGTTGCTTCATTTGCAAATATATTCTCCTACTCTAAGGATTGTCTTTTCATCTTGTTTATGGTTTCCTTTGCTGTGCAAAAGCTTTTAAGTTTCATTAGGTCCCATTTGTTTATTTTGTTTTTTATTTCCAATTCTCTAGGAGGTGGGTAAAAAAAGGATCTTGCTGTAATTTATGTCATACAGTGTTCTGCCTATATTTTCCTCTAAGAGTTTTATAGTGTGTAGCCTTACATTTAGGTCTTTAATCCATTTTGAGTTTATTTTTGTGTATGGTGTTAGGGAGTGTTCTAATTTCATTCTTTTACATGTAGCTGTCCAGTTTTCCCAGCCCCACTTATTGAAAAGGCTGTCTTCCTTTCATTGTATATCCTTGACACCTTTATCAAAAATAAGGTGACTATATATGTGCGAGTTTATCTCTGGGCTGTCTATTCTGTTCCATTGATCTATATTTCTGTTTCTGTGCCAGTGCCATACTGTCTTGATTACTGTAGCTTTGCAGTATAGTCTGAAGTCCAGAATCCTGATTCCACCAGCTCTGGTTTTCGTTCTCAAGGTTGCTTTAGGTATTCAGGGTCTTTTGTGTTTCCATACAAATTGTGAAATATTTTATTCTAGTCTGTGAAAAATGACAGTGGTAGTTTGATAGGGATTGCATTGAATCTGTAGATTGCTTTGGGTAGTATAGTCATTTTCACAATATTGATTCTTCCAATCCAAGAACATAGTATATCTCTCCATATGTTGCTATCATCTTTAATTACTCTCATCAGTGTCTTATAGTTTTCTGCATACAGGTCTTTTGTCTGATTAGGTAGGTTTATTTCTAGGTAGCTTCCTCTTTTTGTTGCAATGGTAAATGGGAGTGTTTCCTTAATTTCACTTTCAGATTTTTCATCATTAGTGTATAGGAATGTAAGCGATTTCTGTGAATTAATTTATGTTCCTGTTACTTTACCAAATTCATTGATTAACTCTAGCAGTTTTTTGGTAGCATCTTTAGGATTTTCTATGTATAGTATCATGTCATCTGCAAACAGTTTCAGCTTTACTTCTTGTTTTCTGATTTGGATTCCTTTCATTTATTTTTCTTCTCTGATTGCTGTGGCTAAAACTCCCAAAACAATGTTGAATAATAGTGGTGAGGTTGGGCATCCTTGTCTTGTTCCTGATCTTAGTGGAAATGCTTTCAGTTTTTCACCATTGAAGACACTGTTGGCTGTAGGTTTGTCATATATGGTCTTTATTATGTTGAGGTAAGTTCTGTCTATGCCTACTTTCTGCAGGGTTTTTATCATAACTGGATGTTGAATTTTGTCAAAAGCTTTTTCTGCATCTATTGAGATAATCATATGGTTTTTCTCCTTCAATTTGTTAATATGGTGTATCACATTGATTGAATTGTGTATATTGAAGAATCCTTGCATTCCTGGGACAAACCCCACTTGATCATGTTGTATGATCCCTTTATTGTGCCATTGGATTCTGTTTGCTAGTATTTTGTGGAGGATCTTTGCGTGTATATTCATCAGTGATATTGGTCTGTAATTTTCTATTTTTTGCAGTATCTTTGTCTGGTTTTGGTACCTGGGTGATGGTGGAATCATAGAATGAGTTTGTGAGCGTTCCTCCCTCTGTCATATTTTGGAAGAGTTTGAGAAGGATAGGTATTTGCACTTCTCTAAATGCTTGATAGAATTCGCCTGTGAAGCCATCAGGTCCTGGGCTTTTGCTTCATGGAAGATTTTCAATCACAGTTTCAATTTCAGTGCTGGTGATTGGTCTGTATATATTTTCTATTTCTTCCTTGTTCAGTCTTAGGAGGTTGTGCTTTTCTAAGAAGTTGTCCATCAGTTTGTCTATTTTTTTGGCATAGAATTGCTTGTAGTAATTTCTCATGATCCTGTGAATTTCTACAGTGTCTGTTGTTACTTCTCCTTTTTCACTTCTAATACTGTTGATTTGAGTCTTCTCCCATTTTCTCTTGATGAGTCTGGCTAATGGTTTATCATTTTTCTTTATTTTCTCAAAAAAACAGCTTTTAGTTTTATTGATCTTTGCTATTGTTTCCTCCATTTCTATTTCATCTATTTCTGATCTGATATTTATGATTTCTTTCCTTCTGCTAACTTTGGGGTTTCTTTGTTCTTCTTTCTCTAATTGGTTTAGGTGTAAGGTTATGTTGTTTATTTGAGATGTTTCTTGTTTCTTGAGGTAGGATTCTATTGCTATGAACTTCCCTCTGAGAACTGCTTTTGCTGCCTCCCATAGGTTTTGTGTTCTCGTGTTTTCATTGTCATTTGTTTTTAGGTATTTTTTAATTTCCTCTTTGATTTCTTCAGTGATCTCTTGGTTATCACATAGTGCACTGTTTAGCCTCCATGTGTTTGCATTTTTTTACAGATTTCTTCCTGTAATTGATATCTAGTCTCATAGTGTGGTGGTCATTAAAGATACTTGATATGATTTCAGTTTTCTTAAATTTACCAAGGATTGGTTTGTGACCCAAGATATGATCTATCCTGGATAATGTTCCATGAGCACTTGAGAAGAAAGTGTATTCTGTTGTTTTTGGATGGAATATCCTTTAAATATCAATGAAGTCCATCTTGTTTAATGTATCGTTTAAAGCTTGTGTCTCCTTGTTTATTTTCATTTTGGAAAATCTGTCCATTGGTGAAAGTGGGGTGTTAAAATCCCATTCTATTATTGCGTTATTGTTGATTTCCCCTTTTTTGGCTGTTAGTATTTGTCTTATGTATTGAGGCACTACTATGATGGGTTCATAAATATTTACAATTGTTGCATCTTCTTGGTTTGATCCCTTTATCATTAGGTAGTGTCCTTCTTTTCCCCTTGTAATAGTCTTTGTTTTAAAGTGTATTTTTTCTGCTATGAAAATTGCTACTCCAGCTTTCTTTTGATTTCCATTTGCATGGAATATATTTTTCCATCCTCTCACTTTCAGTCTGTATGTGTCCTTTGGTCTGAAGTGGGTCTCTTGTAGACGCCATATATATGGGACTTGTTTTTGTATCCATTCAGCCAGTCTATGTCTTTTAATTGGAGCATTTAATCAATTTACATTTAAGGTAATTATCAATATGTATGTTCCTGTTACCATTTTCTTAATTGTTTCTCAATTGTTTTTAATTGTAGGTCTTTTCCTTCTCTTGTGTTTCCTCCCTAGAGAAGTTCCTTTAGCATTTATTGTAAAGCTGGTTTGGTGGTGCTGAGTTCTCTTAGTTTTTGTTTGTCCGTAAAGATTTTAATTTCTCCATCAAATCTGAATGAGATTTTTGCTGGGTAGAGTAATCTTGGTTGTAGATTTTTCCCTTTCATCAATTTAAATATGTCCTGCCACTCCTTTCCAGATTGCAGAATTTCTGCTGAAAGATCAGCTGTTAAACTTATGGAGATTCCCTTGTGCACTCTTTGTTGTTTTTCCCTTGTTGCTTTTTTTTTTTTTTTTTTTGTGGTACACGGGCCTCTCACTGTTGTGGCCTCTCCCGTTGTGGAGCACAGGCTCCAGATGCGTAGGCTCAGCGGCCATGGCTAACGGGCCCAGCCGCTCCATGGCATGTGGGATCTTCCCGGACTGGGGCACGAACCCGTATCCCCTGCATCAGCAGGCGGACTCTCAACCACTGCTCCACCAGGGAAGCCCTCCCTTGTTGCTTTTAATAATTTTCCTTTGTATTTAGTTTTTGATAACTTGATTAATATGTGTCTTGGCGTGTTTGTCCTAGGATTTATTCTGCATGTGTCTCTCTGTGCTTCCTGCACTTCATTAACTATTTCTTTTCCCATAGTAGGGAAGTTTTCAGCTATAATCTCTTCAAATATTTTCTCAGTCCCTTTCGTTTTCTCTTCTTCCTCTGGGACCCCTATAATTCTAATGTTAGTGTGTTTCATTTTGTACCAGATGTCTTTGAGACTGTCCTCAATTCTATTCATTCTTTTTTCTTTATTCTGCTCTGCAGTAGTTATTTCCATTATTTTATCTTCCAGGTCACTTATCTGTTTTTCTGCCTCAGTCATTCTGCTATTGGTTCCTTCTAGAGAATTTTTAATTTCATTTATTGTGTTGTTCATCATTGTTTGTTTGTTCTTTAGTTCTTCTAGGTCTTTGTTAAACATTTCTTTTATTTTCTCCATTCTATTTCCAAGATTTTTAATCATCTTTACTATCATTATTCTGAATATTTTTTTTTTTTAGGTAGGCTACCTATTTCCTCTTCATTTGTTTGTTCTGGTGGGTTTGTACCTTGCTCCTTTATCTGCTTTGTGTTTCTCTGTCTTCTCATTTTGTTTAACTAGCTGTGTTTGGGGTCTCCTTTTCACAGGCTGCACGTTTGTAGTTCCCATTGTTTTTGGTGTCTGCCCCAGTGGCTAAGGTTGGTTCAGTGGGTTGTGTAGTCTTCCTGGTGGAGGGGACGAGTGGCTGTGTTCTGTTAGGTGAGGCTGGATCTTTTCTTTCTGTTGGGAAGGTCTGCTTCTGGTGGTGTGTTTTCATTTGTCTGTGACCTTATTATGATTTTAGGCAGCTTCTCTTCTTATGCATTTGTTTGTGTTCCTGTCTTGTTAGCTGTTTGGCATAGGGTGTCCAACACTGTCTTGCTGGTCATTGAATGGAGCTGGGACTTGGCATTGAGATGGAGATCTCTGGGAGATTTTCACCATTTCATATTACGTGGGGCTGGGAGGTGTCTCCTGGAGCTATGTTTTGAACTTAGCTCTCCCACCTCAGAGGCAGAGGCCTGTGGCCCAGCCAGAGTGACAAGACCCTGTCATCCACACAACTCAGAATAAAAGGGAAAAAAGAATAAAAAAGGAAAGAAAGAAAGAAAGAAAGAAAATAAATGTATCAAAATAAAAAATAATTATTATATTTTTAATTAAAAGTAATTAGAAAAAGAAAGAGAGAGCAACTAAACCAAAAAAACAACTCCACCAATGATAAGAAGCACTTAAAACTATATTAAAAAACAAAATAAAACAAAACAAAACAAAATGGACCGAAGGGATCCTAGGAGAAATGGTAAATGCAAAGCTATATAGACAATGTCACCCAGAAGCATACACATACACAATCACAAAAAAGAGAAAAAGGAAATATATATATATAATTTCTCCCCAAAATCCACTGCCTCAATTTGTGATGATTTGTTGTCTATTCAGGTATTCCACAGATGCAGCAGGGTACATCAAGTTGATTATGGAAATTTAATTGGCTGCTCTTGAGGCTGCTGGTAGAAATTTCCCTTTCTCTTCTTTGTTCACACAGCTCCCGGGGTTCAGCTTTGGTTTTTGCCCCACCTTTGCTTGTAGGTCTCCTGAGGGCATCTGTTCTCAGCTCAGACAGGAAGGGGTTAAAGTAGGAGCTGATTAGGGGGCTCTGGCTCACTCAGGCCGAGGAGAGGGAAGGACACAGAATGAGGGGAACGTTGCGGTGGCAGAACCTGGTGTGACGTTGCACCAGCCTGAGGCATGCCATGTTTTCTCCCAGTGAAGTTGTCCCTGAATCACAGGACCCTGGCAATGGTGGTCTGCACAGGCTCCCAGGAGGGGAGGTGTGGATAGTGACTTGTGCTTGAACACAGGCTTCTTGGTGCCTTCAGCAGCAGGCTTAGCATCTCATGCCCGTCTCTGGTGTTGTGCTGATAGCCGCAGCTCACACCTATCTCTGGAGCTCATTTAGGTGTTGTTCTGAATCCTCTCTCCTCACGCACCACAAAACAAAAAGGCAAGAAATAGTCTCTTGCCTCTTCAGCAGCTCCAGACCTTCTCATGGACACACTGTTGGCTAGCTGTAGCACACTATCTCCCTTCAGTCTGTGTTCACACAGACAACCCCAGTCCTCTCCCTGGGATCTGACTTCTGAAGTGGGAGCCTCAGCTCCCAGCCCCCACCCGCCCTGGTGGGTGAGCAGACAATCCTCTCGGGCTGGTGAGTGCTGGTCAGCACCCATCTTCCATGCGGGAATCTCTCTGCTTTTCCCTCTTCACCCCTGGTGCTGTGCTCTCTTCCATGGCTCTGAAGATTCTTTCCCCTACCACCACCTGCAGTCTCTGCCCTCAAAGGAGCTTCCTAGTGTGTAGAAACCTTTCCTCCTTCACAGCTCCCTCCCACTGATGCAGGTCCATCCCTATTCTTTTGTCTCTGTTTTCTTCTTTTTTCTTTCGCCCTACCCAGGTACATGGGGAGTTTCTTGCCTTTTGGGAGGTCTGAGTTCTTCTGCCTGCATTCAGTAGGTGTCCTATAGGGGTTGTTCCACATATAGATGTATTTCTGATGTATTTGTTGGGAGGAAGGTGATCTCCACATCTTACTCTTCAGCCATCTTGATGGTCCTCCCTTTTAGTGGTTTAAAAATATGTTTTCCTAAATGTTAGTGAAGTTGAGTAGCTAAAATAATGTGTGTGTGCGTTTCATATGTTTGCATGTAGTTTTACATAGATAAATGCATTAAATCATCTAAAAACAAAATCAAAGCCAAGGATCAGTATTTTTGGTGGATTTCTGTACTTCTTTTTTTAATATGTATAGGTATCTATATTATATTGCTGGTTTAAGATTTTACATATATATCTTCTCCAAAATGTGACCTGCCTGTTAACTCCATCTATAGTATTCCATATGGAGCAGATATAATTACTTTTAATGATTTTGAAGCCAAAAAAGTTTTATCTTATGAGTTATGCTTTTGGGTTTCCTTTAGAACTATTTCCCTTAATGTAACAAATATGTTTTCCTATATTTTCTTCCATTATATTTTAAAATTGTCTTTCCCATTTAGGTCATTTTTTTCCAGCTTGAGGACACATTTGTGTATGGTATAAAAACTTCTTTATTTTAGTCCATATATTGGGACTGTTTTAAAACAGTAATGTCTGCACACTTGTAATACTTCTTTGATCACATATTGTGTTTTCATATGTGTCTCTTGCTGGACACTTAATTGTTTTTTGAAATGTAGTTTCCTATTTATTTCCCAGTAACATGTTTGCCTGTAATTGTTCATTAATTAATTAACTCACTTGTTTATTTATTTGTTTTTTTTATTACCATGAGTAGGTAACATATTTTAACATCTGTAGAACAAACCTTCCTATCATTTTTTTAAATTCCATTTCCATAGGTATTTTGAACTTTTTCCCTAAGACTGTTTGTAAAATATATTAAATTAAAAATCCATTAGATGGGGCTTCCCTGGTGGTGCAGTGTTTGAGAGTCTGCCTGACGATGCAGGGAACATGGGTACGTGCCCCAGTCCAGGAGGATCCCACATGCCACAGAGTAGCTGGGTCCTTGAACCATGGCCTGTAGGCCTGAGTGTCCAGAGCCTGTGCTCCAAACAGGAGAGGCCAAAACAGTGAGAGGTCCATGTACCACAAAATAAATAAATAAATAAATAAATAATCCATTAGATGTTTAATTAAAATAGAATTGGATTTCTAGATTGTTTTGAGAAGACCTGGCATCTTTATCATGTTAACCTGCACCATAAAATGAAGACTGTGTGTATTTATTTATATTGCCCTTTAAAATTTTTAACCACATATAAAAATTATCTTCAGGGCCTCCCTGGTGGCGCAGTGGTTGAGAGTCCGCCTGCCGATGCAGGGGATACGGGTTCGTGCCCCGGTCTGGGAGGATCCCATATGCCGCGGAGCGGCTGGGCCCGTGAGCCATGGCCGCTGGGCCTGCGCATCCGGAGCCTGTGCTCCGCAACGGGAGAGGCCACAACAGTGAGAGGCCCGCATACCGCAAAAAGAAAAAAAAAAAAAAATTATCTTCATACAAATATTCTTCATCTTTAAATAATATATCCAGAAAATTGCATTAACAAATGCAGAGGACAATACATATCAATATGATATGTTCCCTCTCTACCTATCAATCATAAATAAGTTCAATTTATTAGTTATTCAAATGCACTGTATCATAGCATATTTTTTGTATGCTGTAATACTTCTTTTCTTTCGATCATGTCTAAAATATACTTTTTTTCATTCTTTTATTTTACACTTTTGAAGAAATGCCTACATTTAAATATGTTTCTTTGGGATAGCTGACATTTCTTTTTTCTTAACAGTTGTCTATTTCCCCATTTCTCTCACTCTCTATGTTGCTCTCTCTCTCTTTTTTTTTTTTTTTTGGCCAGGCCTTGATCTTATATACTGTGACAAAATTTCAAAAAAATCTGAGAGTCTTTGCTCTGATCTGTAGTTTACTCAATTACACTTCAGAAAATACTTGTTGAAAGGACTGGGGCTGGTGGCAGGAAGAGAGCCTGAAGGGGTTAGTGCACCACAGCTAGCCCAGAGGGAGTCCGGGAAAAAGTCTGGAGCTGCCGAAGAGGCAAGAAACATTTTCTTCCCTCTTTGTTTCCTGGTGCACGAGGAGAGGGGATTAAGAGCGCTGCTTAAAGGAGCTCCAGAGACAGGCGCGATCCGCGGCTAAAGGCGCAGACCCCGGAGATGGGCGTGGGACACTGGGGATGCTGCTGCCGCTGCCAAGAGGCCTGTGTGCGAGCACAAGTCACTGTCCACGCCCCCCTTCCGGGAAGCCTGTGGTGCCCGCCACTGCCGGTGTCCCGGGATCCAGGGACAGCTTCCCCAGAAAAGAGCATGGAGTGCCTCAGGCTGGTGCAACGTCATGCCAGCCTCTGCCACTGCAGGCTCACCCTGCACTCCGTGCCCCTCCCTCCCCTCAGCCTGAGTGAGCCAGAGACCCCGAATCAGTGGCTCCTTTAAACCCGTCCTGTCTGAGTGAAGAACAGACGCCCTCCAGTGACCTACATGCAGAGGCAGGGCCAAATCCAAAGCTGAGACCCAGGAGCTGTGAGAACAAAGAAGAGACAGGGGAATCTCTCTGTGGAGCCTCAGAAGCAGTGGATTAAAGCTCCACAATCAACTTGATGTACCATGCATCTGTGAAATACACGAATAGACAACAAATCAACCCAAATTGAGGAGGTGGACTTTGAGGACAAGATTTAAGATTTTTTTCCCTTTTCCACTTTTTAAAACAAATTGTCCCAAATTGAGGAGGTGGACTTTGAGAGCAAGATTCACGAATTTTTCCCCCTGTTATCTTTTTGTGAATGTGTATGTGTATGCTTCTGTGTGAGATTTTCTCTGTATAACTTTGCTTCCACCATTTTTCCCAGGGATTCTATATGTCTGTTTTTTTTAAATTTTTTTTTAATAATTACTATTTTTTTATTTTAATAACGCTAATATATTTTATCATACTTTATTTTATTTTACTTTATCTTCCCTCTTTCTTTTTTTCCTAACTTCCCTTCCTCCCTCCCTGCCTCCGGCCCTCATTTCTTTCTTTCTTTCTCTCCTTCCTCCCTCCCTCCTGTCTTTCTTTCTTTCTTTCTTTCTTTTTTTCTTTCTTCCTTTCTTTCTTTCCTTCCTCCCTCCATCCCTCTCTCCTGTCTTTCTTTCTTTCTTTCATTCCTCCCTCCTTCGCTCTCTCCTTTCTTTCTTTCCTTCCTCCCTCCCTCCCTCCTTTCTTTCTTTCCTCCCTCCCTCCCTCCTTTCTTTCTTTCTTTCTTTCTTCCTTCCTTCCTTTATTTCCTTCTTTCTTTCTTTCTTTCTTTCTCTCTTTCTTTCTTCTACTAATTCTTTCTACTTTTTCTCCCTTTCATTCTGAGCCAGGTAGATGAAAGGCTGTTGGTGCTGCAGCCAGGAGTCAGTGCTGTGCCTCTGAAGTGGGAGAGCCAACTTCAGGACACGGGTCCACAAGAGACCTCCCAGCTCCACATAATATCAAGTGGCAAAAATCTCCCAGAGATCTCCATCTCAACACCAGCACCCAGCTTCAGTCAACGACCAGCAAGCTACAGTGCTGGTCACCCTATGCCAAGCAACTAGCAAGGCAGGAACACAACCCCACCCAATAACAGAGAGGCTGCCTAAAAACATAATAAGGCCAAAGTCACCGCAAAACACACGACCAGACGAGGACCTGTCCACCAGAAAAAGAAGATTGAGCCTCAACCAGCAGAACACAGGCACTAGTCCCCCCCACCAGGAAGCCCACACAACCTACTGAAACAACCTTAGCCACTGGACACAGACACCAAAAACAACGGGAACTACAAATCTGCAGCCTGCAAAAAAAGGAGACACCAAACACAGTAAGATAAGCAAAATGAGAAGACAGAAAAACACACAGCAGGTGAAGGAGCAAGATAAAAACCTACCAGACCTAACAAATGAAGAGATAATAGGCAGACCACCTGAAAAAGAATTCAGAATAATGATAGTAAAGATGATCCAAATCTTGGAAATAGAATAGAGAAAATGCAAGAAACAGTAAACAAGGACCTAGAAGAACTAAAGATGAATCAAGCATCGATTAAAAACACAATAAATGAAATGAAAAATACTCTAGATGGGATCAATAGCAGAATAACTGAGGCAGAAGAACGGATAAGTGAGGTGGAAGATAAAACAGTGGAAATAACTGCTGCAGAGCAAAATAAAGAAAAAACAATGAAAAGAACAGAAGACAGTCTCAGAGACTTCTGGGACAACATTAAACACACCAACACTCGAATTATAGGGGTTCCAGAAGAAGAAGAGAAAAAGAAAGGGACTGAGAAAATATTTGAAGAAATTATAGTTGAAAACTTCCCTAACATGGGAAAGGAAATAGTTAATTAAGTCCAGGAGGCACACAGAGTCCCATACAGAATAAATCCAAGGAGAAATACACCAAGACACATATTAAACAAACTGTCAAAAATTAAACACAAAGAAATCATATTAAAAGAAGCAAGGGGGGCTTCCCTGGTGGCACAGTGGTTGAGAGTCCGCCTGCCGACTCAGGGGATGCGGGTTCATGCCCTGGTCTGAGAAGATCCCACATGCCACAGAGCGGATGGGCTGGTGAGCCATGGCTGCTGATCCTGCGTGCCCGGAGCCTGTGCTCCGCAATGGGAGAGGCCACATCAGTGAGAGGCCCACGTACCGCAAAAAAAAAATAAAAAATAAACAAATAAATAAATAAAAAAGCAGCAAGGGAAAAACAAAAAATAACACACAAGGGAATCCCCATCAGATTAACAGCTGATCTCTCAGCAGAAACTCTAAAAGCCAGAAGGGACTGGCAGGACATATTTAAAGTAATGAAGGAGAAAAACCTGCAACCAAGATTACTCTACCTAGCAGGATCTCATTCAGATTTGATGGAGAAATTAAAACCTTTACAGACAAGCAAAAGCTGAGAGAGTTCAGCACCACCAAACCAGCTTTACAACAAATGCTAAAGGAACTTCTCTAGGCAAGAAACACAACAGAAGGAAAATACCTACAATAACGAACCCAAAACAATTAAGGAAATGGGAATAGGAACATACATATCAATAATTACCTTAAATGTAAATGGACTAAATGTTCCCACCAAAAGACACAGACTGGCGGAATGGATACAAAAACAAGATCCATATATATGCTGTCTACAGGAGACCCACTTCAGACCTAGAGACACATACAGAATGAAAGTAAGGGGATGGAAAAAGATATTCCATGCAAATGGAAACCAAAAGAAAGCTGGAGTAGCAATTCTCATATCAGACAAAATAGACTTTAAAATAAAGACTATTAGAAGAGACAAAGAAGGACACTACATAATGATAAAGGGATCGATCCAAGAAGAAGATATAACAATTGTAAATATTTATGCAACCAACCTAGGAGCACCTCAATACATAAGGCAAATACTAACAGCCATAAAAGGGGAAATCGACAGTAACACAATCATAGTAGGGGACTTTAACACCCCACTTTCACCAATGGACAGATCATCCAAAATGAAAATAAATAAGGAAACACAAGCTTTAAATGATACATTAAACAAGATGGACTTAGTTGATATTTGTAGGACATTCCATCCAAAAACAACAGAATACACATTTTTCTCAAGTGCTCATGGAACATTCTCCAGGATAGATCATATCTTGGGTCACAAAGCAAGCCTTGGTAAACTTAAGAAAATTGAAATTTTATCAAGTATCTTTTCTGACCACAATGTTATGAGACTAGACATCAATTACAGGAAAAGATCTATAAAAAATACAAACACATGGAGGCTAAACAATACACTACTTAATAACGAAGTGATCACTGAAGAAATCAAATAGGAAATTAAAAAAAATACCTAGAAACAAATGACAATGGGGACATGATGACCCAAAACCTATGTGATGCAGCAAAAGAAGTTCTAAGGGGGAATTTTATAGCAATACAATCCCGCCTTAAGAAACAGGAAACATCTTGAATAAACAACCTAACCTTGCACCTAAAACAATTAGAGAAAGAAGAACAAAAAAAACCCCAAAGTTAGCAGAAGGAAAGAAATCTTAAAGATCAGATCAGAAATAAATGAAAAAGAAATGAAGAAAACAATAACAAAGATCAATAAAACTAAAAGCTGGTTCTTTGAGAAGATAAACAAAATTCATAAACCATTAGCCAGACTCATCAAGAAAAAAAGGGAGAAGACTCAAATCAATAGAATTAGAAATGAAAAAGGAGAAGTAACAACTGACACTGCAGAAATACAAAAGATCATGAGAGATTACTACAAGCAACTCTATGCCAATAAAATGGACAACCTGGAAGAAATGGACAAATTCTTAGAAATGCACAACCTGCCAAGACTGAATCAGGAAGAAATAGAAAATATGAACAGACCAATCACAAGCAATGAAATTGAAACTGTGATTAACAACCTTCCAAAAAAGAAAAGCCCAGGACCAGATGGCTACACAGGCGAATTCTATCAAACATTTAGAGAGGATCTAACACCTATCATTCTCAAACTCTTCCAAAATATACCAGAGGGAGGAACACTCCAAAATTCATTCTACAAAGCCACCATCATGCTGATACCAAAACCAGGCAAGGCTGTCACAAAGAAATAAAACTATAGACCAATATCACTGATGAACGTAGATGCAAGAATCCTCAACAAAATACTAGCAAACAGAATCCAACAGCACATTAAAAGGATCATACACCATGATCAAGTGGGGTTTATTCCAGGAATGCAAGGATTCTTCAATATATGCAAATCAATCAATGTGATACACCATATTAACAAATTGAAGGAGAAAAACCATATGATCATCTCAATAGATGCAGAGAAAGCTTTCGACATAATTCAACACCTATTTATAATAAAAACCCTGCAGAAAGTAGGCATACAGGGAACTTTCCTCAACATAATAAAGGCCATATATGACAAACCCACAGCCAACATTGTCCTCAATGGTGAAAAACTGAAACCATTTCCACTAAGATCAGGAACAAGGCAAGTCTGCCCACTCTCACCACTCTTATTCAACATAGTTTTGGAACTTTTAGCCACATCACTCAGAGAAGAAAAGGAAATAAAAGGAATCCAAATTGGAAAAGAAGAAGTAAAGCTGTCACTGTGTGCAGATGACATGATACTATACACAGAGAATCCTAAATATGCTACCAGAAAACTACTAGAGGTAATCAATGAATCTGGTAAAGTAGCCGGATACAAAATTAATGCACAGAAATCTCTGGCACTCCTGTACACTAATGATCAAGAATCTGAAAGTGAAATCAAGAAAACACTCCCATTTACCATTGCAACAAAAAGAATAAAATATCTAGGAATAAACCTACCTAAGGAGACAAAAGACCTGTATGCAGAAAATTATAAGACACTGATGAAAGAAATTCAAGATGATACAAATAGATGGAGAGATATACCATGCTCCTGGATTGGAAGAATCAATATTGTGAAAATGACTCTACTACCCAAAGCAATCTACAGATCCAATTCAATCCCTATCAAACTACCACTGGCATTTTTCACAGAACTAAAACCAAAAACTTCAAAATTTGTTTGGAAAAACAAAAGACCCTGAATAACCAAAGCAATCTTGAGAACGAAAAACGGAGCTGGAGGAATCAGGCTCCCTGACTTCAGACTATACTACAAAGCTACAGTAATCAAGACAGTGTGGTACTGGCACAGAAACAGGAAGATAGATCAATGGAACAGGATATAAAGCCCAGAGATAAACCCATGCACATATGGTCAACTTATCTTTGATAAAGGAGGCAGGAATGTACAGTGGAGAAAGGACAGCCTCTTTAATAAGTGGTGCTGGGAAAACTAGACAGGGACATGTAAAAGTATGAGGTTAGATCATTCCCTAACACCATACACAAAAATAAGCTCAAAATGGATTAAAGACCTAAATGTAAAGCCAGAAACTATCAAGCTCTTAGAGGAAAACATAGGCAGAACACTCTATGACATAAATCACAGCAAGATCCTTTTGGACCCACCTCCTAGAGAAATGGAAATAAAAACACAGATAAACAAATGGGACCTAATGAAACTTCAAAGCTTTTGCACAGCAAAGGAAACCATAAACAAGACCAAAAGACAACCCTCAGAATGGGAGAAAATATTTGCAAATGAAGCAACTGACAAAGGATTAATCTCCAAAATTTATAAGCAGCTCATGCAGCTCAATAGCAAAAAAACAAACAACCCAATCCAAAAATGGGCAGAAGAATTAAATAGGCATTTCTCCAAAGAAGATATACAGACTGCCAACAAACACAGGAAAGAATGCTCAACATCATTAATCATTAGAGAAATGCAAATAAAAACTATAATGAGATATCGTCTCACACCAGTCAGAATGGCCAGCATCAAAAAATCTAGAAACAATAAATTCTGTAGAGGGTGTGGAGAAAAGGGAACACTCTTGCACTGCTGGTGGGAATGTGAATTGGTACAGCCGCTATGGAGAACAGGATGGAGGTTTCTTAAAATACTAAAAAGAGAACTACCATATGACCCAGCAATCCCACTACTAGGCATATACCCTGAGAAAACCATAATTCAATAAAAGACATATACCAAAATGTTCATTGCAGCTCTGTTCACAAAAGCCCGGAGATGGAAACAACCTAAGTGTCCATCACCGGATGAATGGAAAAAGAAGATGTGGCACATATATACAATGGAATATTACTTAGCCATAAAAAGAAACAAAACTGAGCTATTTGTAATGAGGTGGATAGACCTAGAGTCTGTCATACAGAGTGAAGTAAGTTAGAAAGAGAAAGACAAATACCGTATGCTAACACATATATTGGAATTTAAAAAAAAATGTCATGAAGTTCCTAGGGGTAAAACAAGAATAAAGACACAGACCTACTTGAGAATGGACTTGAGGATATGGGGAGGGTTATGGGTAAGCTGTGACAAAGCGAGAGAGAGGCATGGACAAAGATACAGTACCAAACGTAAGGTAGATAGATAGTGGGAAGCTGCCTCATAGCACAAGGATATCAGCTCCGTGCTTTGTGACCGCCTGGAGGGGTGGGATAGGGAGGGTGGGAGGGAAGGAGATGCATGCGGGCAGGGATGTGGGGACAGATGTATATGTATGACTGATTCACTCTGTTATAAAGCAGACACTAATAAAAAAATAAAAAATAATAAAAAAAGAAATTACTTGTTACCTCAGAGCTCATTTTTACCATCGTTTTGTTTTCCATTGATCAACTTTTACATATTGTTTTCTTCTTTTCCCACCATCCACTTTATAGATCAAATTTCTATGTTGATTTGCATGTTATCCATTATATTTTATTTTTCTGGTTGTTACCTCTATAATATTGTTACTTATACTTGCGTTTTTTCCCTCCTTTCTCAGGAATATCACTATCTCACCTTTGTATTGTCATCAGAAAGACAAATTACAATGATTTTATTGCCCTTTGGACTTTTCCTCTTCTTTCTCTTACATTTTGGTATTATTGCACAATATTAATTCTTAGGATGTAAAGATATAATTTTGTTATTACTTTTCAAACAGCAAATAGTTATTATTCCTTTTTGCTTTCCATACATCTGCTGAAGCATTGTTTCAGTCAGTGTCCAATCAGAAAAGCAGAAATCTATTATTGTGTTTTAAACAGATGAATTTAAAGACTGGCAATTAGGTACAACTGTGATTGATGTGCTGGAGGGGAATAATGAAACAGGCAGCTGAAAAACTAAAAAAAAAAAAAAGTTAGAGGCTAAAATTAAAAAAGTAGCAAGGAAGCAAACAAGCAAACAAACAAAAGACCAAACCAACACTTTACTAAAAACCTGGTTAATGCTCAGTGTTGTGAATGGATTAGTGAACATTTTATTATTTATTTAATTATTTATTTTTTGCAGTACGTGGGTCTCTCACTGTTGTGGCTTCTCCTGTTGCAGAGCACAGGCTCCGGACACACAGGCTCAGTGGCCATGGCTCAAGGGCCTAGCCACTCCATCGCATGTTGGGTCTTCCCAGACTGGGGCATGAACCCATGTCCCTTGCATCGGCAGGCAGACTCTCAACCACTGCACTACCAGGGAAGCCCCCTTTTATTATTTTTATAGATCTAAGCTCCAAGCTTCCTAAACACTGGAGTAATTCAAATTTATTTTGAAATAAAATTCAAACTGAATGATCTGTAGATCTCTGCCATAAAAGTCTTTTTAATAAAATCAAAAGCATTTTCTCTTAAAGCAAAATCAGGTTTCATTTATATGGCTGGAAGTTTTATTATCATTAACTTAAAATTGTTAAAGATTATTTTTATGTTTTTTTAAACTGTTTTGTTCCTTCAGGGACTTTTTTATTAAAAACGAACCAACTGGTGTTGCATATAGGGAACACATGCAAACACTTTGGCTTGTTAATTGTATGTGTGAGTAGATAAAGGAATAACTGCTGTGATAAATATTCTCAAATAATAATACAAAAGTGAAAAGCAAAAGAAAGTGTGGACAAAAAAAGCTGACTCCTTCCTCCATTCCTAGAGGGAGATCACACATGAAGAAAGTTCCTTTTCCTTCCAACTGGTGGGGTTCCTCAGTGTGATTGATGTCTCCAATTCCCAGTGATAATTATAGCAAGGAGTGCAGCACCACTCTCCTCAGTGGTGAAGGCGATACAATGTATTTTCAACTGGCACTGCAGGGGAGCAGAGATTTTTCTTTTTATGTATCATTTATAAATTGATATGGTAACCCCACCAAGCAGTAGCTTTTAAAACTTAATGAGGATGAAAAATTGTGTGTATGTTCAACCGTATACCTGTGTGTGTAAGTGTATGTCTAACATTTGACGTTTCTAAGAAGTTGACAGGAGGAAAATCCAAGCACTTGAATATATTTTGATGTTTTCCCTTATTTCTTTGTAAAAAACAACTCTATCTTTAACTTGTATATTGATAATAAAAACTCAGGACAAGTGATGTTTTTAAAGTGTCCTTGTTTGATATTATAACACACCATCACACTGTAACTGTATGATATTCTAACTACCCTGGCTATTGACTATAGCTGATAGAATTTGTAGGTAAAAAATATGATTACAAGTTAAATTTCAAATAAACAATGAATAAGTTTTAGTATAAGTATGTGCCAAATATTGTGTGGGGAAAGTTATACTAAGAAAATATTCATTCTTTATCCGAAATTCAAATTTAACTGAGAATCCTGTGTTTTATCTGGCAACCCTAATATTATCTTCCCCAGATTTCATTCTCAGAAAGAATCATTTTGAGGAAAATATAAATTATTTCAATGTTTATGTATGGCTACAGAACAAATACTTAGATGGATTAAACAGAACTTTGAGAGTGGGAAAGCTGATATTTTTTCCTGCCTCTTTATTTCAGTAAAATCAAGCAGTGAACAATGTTCCATAAAGGTCAATTGGCAACTGTTCCATCTGCTCTGGGTCCCTAGAATAAATTTCCTGCTGGGGCCCTGCTACACATGAGCACATGTTATTTGCACAAAGACCAAAATCTTATATTGTATTCTTGCTTGATCCCTGCAGTGGTTGCTGGCTCAGCAGCGTCAGTAATGGTGTTTGTGGCCAAATTCTGAACCTTCATTATGTTGACTGCTGCCAATCCCAGGAAGAATGAGTCTAGCAAGTTAAAACAACATGAAATGAAATGCTAGAATATATGTACTATGGACGAACAGGTAATACCCTCAGATTACTTTTACCAGATCTGTTTACTCATGTCCCCGGTTGTGTGAGTATTGACTTTTAAAGACTCACAGCCACACCCTTTCCCAGAGAATTGCCCTGGGAAAATTGAAATACCTCAGAGAACATGTCTTCTATTGCCCCCACCTACCCATTCAATGAATGATGGATAATAGACTGCAAAATATCTCAAGGTAGGACAACTTGTGATGCAATTAATACTCTTGATCTCCCTATGAAATCAGGCTGAGTCTAAACTTCAGGTAACACCATAAATTTTCTTGGCTTTTTCTCCTGCTCTGTTCTCACAGATTTCAACAGAGAGCACTACCTCAATAAAAACCTTATGCTTAAATCATCATCTCAAATTCTGCTTCTGGGCATCTCAAACTAGGACAATATCCTATTGTCATAAAGGAAATTGTTGATTTATAGAAAATCAAATGGGAGGGTCAAATAATTATCTGTTGAATGTAAAACCATATGGGAAAAACTATACATACTCAATACTAACTATACTCCCTAGCTCCTCTGTATCATCTAATCTACTGTCCATCCCTTGTAGTGTATTTTGTCAATTACTGTATTCTTCATCTCTGTTTGGTTCTTCTTTGTATTCTCTAACTCTTTGTTAGATACTCCTAACTTCTCACTCTGTTCATCCAATCTTCTCTCAAGTTCTTTGAACATCTCTATGATTATTACCTTGAACTTTGTATCAGGTAGATTGCTTATCTCTATTTTACTTAGTTTTTCTTCTGGGGATTATCTTATTTCTTTCTTTGGAACGTATTCCTCTGCCTCCTCATTTTGCCTTATTGCTGTGTTTATTTCTATGTATCTGGTATGTTGTTTATATTTCCAAACCTTGGAGAAGTAGCTTTTTTAGGAGATGTCCGACGTGTCCCAGCCACACATTCCTCTCTGGTCACCAGAGCTATATGTTTTAGGGGTGTCCCTATGTGGACTAAGTGGGTCCTTCTCTTTTGACAGGCTGACCACTCTGCCTGGTCTGGTAGGCATGCTGGCCCCTGATCTGGTTGGTTGTCTGGTCCTGTCTTGTGCAGAGGCTGCCTGCTGTTGGTGAGCAGGGCTGGTCACAAATCAGCTAAATGCAGAACCCTGGGGTTCCCAGCTCTAGTATTTGCTTGCTGGTGGGCGCTACTGGCTCATGACATGGCTGGCTGTGGTTTCTGGGGTGTCCCAAAGCTAGTGTCACCACTGGTGAGTGGAGCTGGATCCTCAGGCAGTTGGCTGAGGTGTACGAGGTGTCTCAGTGTCGATCTGCTGGTGGGCAGGGTTGGGGCCCAGGGATGCCCAGGCTAATGACAGCATGCTGGTGTTGGATCCAGGTCTGGGGTCTTTAGCTGCCAGGTTCTGGAGATCCCGGAGCTAGTGTAGGCCTGCTGGTGGGTGGAGCATTTCCTGGTACAGCTGACTTTGAGGTTTGGAGTATCCTGAAACTGGTGTCTGCCTACTGGTGGATGGGGTTATATCCCAGGATGGTTAGCTGAGGGGCCCAAGTTGTCCCAGAGCTGGTGTTGGTTTGCTGGTGAGCAGAGCTTGTGCCCATGGAGGCCTGGGGTTACTGTGGCCCACTGGTTGGTGGTGCTGGGTCCTGGGGTCTCTGGCTGCAGGGTCCTAGGGGTTCTAGAGTTGATGTTGGCCTGCTGGTGGTTGAAGATGAGTTTTGACATCTGGTTTGGGGATTCTGGGGGGTCCCGGGGCTAGTGCTGGTGTACTGATATATGGGACCAAGTCCTGAGCCCTCTGATAGACAGGCTTGTCCTGGGAGGGCTGTGGGCTCAACATGTCTTAAGGCAACTGACCTTCTGATTGGTGGGGTTTTGTCCCCACCCAGTTGGCTGCTTGTCTTCAGTCATCCCTGAACTGCTGAACAGGGTCAGTTCCTGGCTCTAATAAGTTAAATGGAAGATTCCTAAAATGGTGCTTGCCAGCACCAATATACTTCTGGGAGAATGAGCTCCCATAAATGTCTGCTTCCAGTGTCTATGTCCCCAGGGTCAGTTCCAGTTGCTTCCTGTCTCTCCAGCAAGCTCTCCAAGATCAACAGGTATGTCTGACCCAGGCTCATTTCAAATTACTACTTCTGCCCTAGGTCTCAGAGCATGTGAGATTTTGTGTGCACCCTTTAACAGTGGAGTCTCTATTTCCCACATCCTTCTCGCTCTCCCTAAAGTAAGCCCTGCTGGACTTCAAAGCAAATGTTCTTAGGGCTCATTTTCTGGGTGTAGGAACCCTGGACTGGGTAGCCTGATATGAGTCTTGGACCCTTCGTTGCTTGAGGATATCCTCTGCAATTGTAATTATTCTCCCATTTGTAGGTCACCCACCCAAGGATATGGGTCTTGACTAGACTGCATTGCCACCCACCTATGCATATCATTGAGGTTTCTTATTTATATTTTTAGTTGTAGAAGATATTTTCTGCTAGTCTTCTGGCTTTCTCATTAATAGTTATTCTGTAAATAGTTGTAATTTTGGTGTACCCATGTGGGAAGGTGAGATCAAATTCTTCCTACTCCTCTGTCTTGGTCACATTCTCTCACTTATATTCTAATAACAAGGTAGGCACTGTGTCCTATGATGAAATAAATTTGTGGAAACAACATTGAGATAATATAACAATGTCCACATATGGAGGCAAGGGTGAGAAATGCTGAGTGCCTTCACATAAAAATTTAGAAAAAAACAGAGGCAAAATTATCAAATTATGTTTAAACACTCTTTCATGCTCAAGATGTTGATAAGTATATTTGTATAAAATATTTTAAGGGCTCAAATATATAATTGCTTTATTTTGATAAAAATGAATTGCCTCCTGAAAATCATTTTATGGAAATACATAGATGACAGTGCATTTTACTGATTTTTTTTGTCTTTTGTTGTATGTGGGCCTCTTACTGTTGTGGCCTCTCCTGTTGCGGAGCACAGGCTCCGGATGCGCAGGCTCAATGGCCATGGCTCACGAGCCTAGTCACTCCATGGAATGTGGGATCTTCCCAGACCGGGGCACGAACCCATGTCCCCTGCATTGGCAGGCGGACTCTTAACCACTGAGCCACCAGGGAAGTCCTGACATTTTTTATTAAGTTACATTTTTAAAAACAATTCTCAAATCTTATCAGCATTCATATAAGTAAACAGTGTGTTTTACTGCTCACTTCCTAATAATTTAACCTGGCACCATCTGACAAAAAGATTGTAACTATTACAAGCCACTTTAACATATTTGAAGTATCTCTTCTTGCAGAAAAATAATATTTCACTTATTAATATATGCAAGATATGGATATAAAGTCCATTTTGAAGATACATATTTTGCCTATGATTTCCCCATAGTGAAATAACATGTTAAAAAGAAAGGGATTTTTGTTCACTTGTTTTATTTTCATTTTGTTTTTACAATTAGCTAAACTCAAAGCACTCAGAACACAATCTTTTTCCAGATTTTTGTGTTCTTACAAAGATATACAAGTTTTCAAATATAAAATCACTGACTTCTTTTTTTTTTTTTTTTTTTTTTTTTTGCTTTATACGGGCCTCTCACTGTTGTGGCCTTTCCCGTTCTGGAGCACAGGCTGTGGACGTGCAGGCTCAGCGGCCATGGCTCACGGGCCCAGCTGCTCCGCGGCATGTGGGATCTTCCCGGACCGGGGCATAAACCTGTGTCCCCTGCATCAGCAGGCGGACTCTCAACCACTGCGCCACCAGGGAAGCCCCACTGACTTCTTAATTGCATAAATATAAGATATGAATGAGACTGTAACTCACTTCCAAAAACTTTTTTTTAAATCAATATTTTCTAACAGGAAAGTTTAAAACTAAATTAAATCATAAAAGTAAAATGACATTTTTCCCATCCATATTTGTTAAAGACACCAAATATACCTAAGAGAATACTACCATATATATAAAGAAAATGAAAGCCAGACAAAAGTCACAGAATCTTGAAGGAAATAGCTATATTAAAAAAAAAATCACCCAAATATTAAACACATGTGACCTCCATAATAGACAACTGAATTCTGAATCATGTCTCTGAGCTCATTGTGTTGTGTTGCATAGGCATCTTATTTGTCTGATGTTTCTTAAATTTTATTCTTAAGCAGAAAATCTGGTGAACATCTGGAAGATGGCAACTCAGCCAGGCAATTTACTTGTGCCCATATAACTGAACACAACATAGTGTCAACATTTACCTCTGCCAATTCCTGACTGCAAACCCACTTTGGCTAGACTGTCACAAACCTGGACTAATGAGAAATATAAAGCCTCAGAAGGATCAAAGATTCAGTCTTTCCACATTAATAACAGAAGTTGGGATTCCATATGTAATTGTTTCAATCTGCCTAGACAACTGTTCACCATCAATATTCCTCTACACCCACAAACACAATCCTGGCCTCATCCATTGCACAGAAAAATTGTAGATAAGTTTGCATTTGGGATTTTCTGTGATCTTCTGAGTGTGTATGTCTTATATGTTATGTGAGACAATATCCCATAGTTTCTTCCATGGTCAACTCTTCCTAAGATATGCCTGTGGTCTTTTAACAACAACTAAAATTGTCTGAAATTATCCCAGCAGACCTTGGTCAAAATGCAGTGCTCTTCAGACGAGCCCCAAGTGTCTGGTCTATTCTAACAGAACAATTTCTTAGTGTCTAGTGGTATCAACATTTGCTTTGAGCTTTCAGTTGGGTAAGGCAAATAAAATATTTTAAATAATGATTTCCAATTACTTTTTCAAAAATAGGGGATGTCCTGATTTTATTTTTTCTGAAGCTGAACTTGTTCTTTGGGAAAAAATATTGCACATATTCATCCACATTTGTGGCAACAACACCTACAATACAAAAATAAATTGCATAACTATACAATACTCCAGCCCAAAGGAGTACAAATTCCAAATCTACTTGGTTCAGACTGCAGCTTCACTCTCCAAATAAGATTTATGACTCCACTGGGACTTGCATTATTGGGCAGTGAGGGAAATTTCCTAAGGAAGGGTACCATGTATTTAAGTCATGACAGAGTTCTGACAGATTTCCTCCTAGAAAGGAAGGGAAGATTGAGAGTTACCTTAAATCCCCTTAAGACTCTTTTGATGGGAAGCAGTGAAGCAAGTTTAAGGTAATGTCGTTTTCTGCTGCTTTATCAGTACTAAGATAAATTTCACCATCTAAGCTGCAATTTATCAACATTTTTAGTGATAGTGCAACAAATCATCCCAAAAAGAAAGTTGTTCAAGTTGCTTTCCCAAAACTAATTGTTTTTCTGGTATTATGAAATTTAGATAAGTTGTAATTTTCTTGGTATGTTTAAATAATTTTATGACAGGAAACAACCTTAAGGGGACCCAGGTTGCCTGATTTTTAATACAATCTGTAGCCGAAAGGTGAAGCTGTTTAAATATTAACTCTGCAATGTCATTCATGACTAGATTCTGAAAAATATACTTCGGGTGCTACTACTGAATCCTCCCTGAATATGTTTCATGTCAATTACTTGCTTTAATAAAGGTTAGGAGTGGATGACTTAGAAATAAAACACAACAGTAAAAACAATCCTTTTATCCTTTCCTGCACTTATTTTCTTTTATCATTATCCTTATACTTCAATTCCTTTGTGTGTTTTTAACTGGCTACGACAATGGTGCAGAATGTTAAAAATGTATATCTCAGTTCAAAATCAGGTAATAATAACCTTCTCTGGTAATGACGAACATAGAAGCTAAATATTAACCATTTTCAAATTTTCCTTTTTAACTTGCTGGCGGTAATCTAATGAGGTGTCAATGTAAAAGTCTCTCTTTTAATATTCATGCCCACAATTATATGAATATGCAAGACTCCTCGTGCTCCTAATACAGAACAACAGCAAATATAAAGTGAGTCATGGGGAGACCTTCAAGATGGCAGACGGATAAGACATGGACATCACCTTCCTCCCCCAAAATACATCAGAAACACATCTACATGTGGAACAACTCCTACAGAACACCTACTGAACGCTGGCAGAAGACTTCAGACTTCTAAAAAGGCAAGAAACTCCCCCACATACCTGGGTAGGGCAAAAGAAAAAAACAGAGACAAAAGAATAGGGACGGGACCTACACTTCTGGGAGGGAGCTGTGAAGGAGGAAAAGTTTCCACACACCAAGAAGCCCCTTCACTGGCAGACACAGGGGCTGGGCAGGGGCTGGGAAGATTCACAGCCATGGAGGAGAGCGCAGCAACAGTGGTGCAGAGGGGAAAGTGGAGAGATTCCCACACAGACGATCGGCCAACTAGCACTCACCAGCCTGAGAAGATTGTCTGTTCACCAGCCAGGACGGGTGGGGCCTGGGATCCTGAAGGGGTCTACTGCACTACAGCTAGCCGGGAAGGAGTCCAGGAGAAAGTCTGGACCTGCCTAAGAGGGAAGAGATCATTGTTTTCAGGGAGCGCAAGGAGAGGGGATTCAGTGCAATGCCTAAACGAACTCCAGAGATGGATGCGAGCTGCAGCAACAGCGTGGACCCCAGAGACGGGCATGAGATGCTAAGGCTGCTGCTGCCGCCACCAAGAAGCCTGTGTGTGAGCACAGGTCACTATCCACACCTCCCCTCCTGGGAGCCTGTGCAGCCCACCACTGCCAGGGTCCCGTGATCCAGGGACGCCTTCCCCAGGAGAACACACGGCATGCCTCAGGCTGTTGCAATGTCATGCTGGCCTCTGCTGCCACAGGCTTGCCTCGCATTCCATACCCCTCCTTCACCCCTAGCCTGAGTGAGCCAGAGCCCCCGAATCAGCTGCTACTTTAACCCTGTCCTGTCTGAAGGTGGAACAGAAGCCCTCAGACAACCTTCATGCAGAGGCGGGGCCAAATCCAAAGCTGAACCCCAGGAGCTGTGCGAACAAAGATAAAGGGAAATTTCTCCCAGCAGCCTCAGGAGCAGCAGATCATATCTCCACAATCACCTTGATGTACCCTGCATCTGTGGAATAACTGAATAGACAACTAATTATCCCAAAATTGAGGCGGTGGACTTTAGGAGCAACTGTAGACTTGGGGTTTGCTTTCTGCATCTAATTTGTCCTGGCTTTATGTTTATATTAGTTTAGTATTTGGAGTTTATTACCATTGGTAGGTTTGTTTATTGATTTGATTGCTCTCTTCCTCCTTTATATATATATATATATATATATATATATATATATATATATATATATATATATTTCCCTTTTCACTTTATGTGAGTGTGTATATGTATGCTTCTTTGTGTGATTTTGCCTATATAGCTTTGCTTTTATCATTTGTCCTAGGGTTCGGACTGTTTTTTTTGTTTTTTGTTTTTTTTTTTTTGGTATAGTTTCTAGGACTTGTTATCATTTGTAGATTTGTTAGTTTGTTTTTTGTTTTTGTTTTTTGTTTTTGATTTGGTTGCTCTTTCTTTCTCTTTTTTATTACTTTTTAATTTTTAATAATTACTTTTTACTTTTTATTTTAATAAATTATTTTCTTTCTATCTTTCCTTCTATCTTTCTTTCTATCCCTTTTTCTTTCCTTCTTTTCTTCCTTCCTTCTTTCTTTCTTTCTTCCTTTCTTTTTCTTTTTTTCTCCATTTCTTCTGAGCTGTTTGGCTGACAGGGTCTTGGTGCTCTGGCCGGTTGTCAGGCCTGAGCCTCTGAGGTGGCAGAGAAGAGTTAAGGACATTGGTCCACCAGAGACCTACCAGCTCTATGTAATATCAAACAGCAAAAGCTCTCCCAGAAATCTCCATCTCAATGCTAAGACCTAGCTCCACTCAAGCAGCAGCAAGTTACAGTACTGGACACCCTATGCCAAACAACTAGCAAGACAGAAACACAACATCACCCATTAGCAGAGAGGTTGACTAAAATAATAATAAGGTCACATACACCCCAAAACACACCACCAGATGTGGATAGCACAGCCTTCTGAAATTGAACCAGAAAGACATAGAAAATATAAACAGAGATATCACAAGCACTGAAATTGAGACTGTGGTTAAAAATCTTTCAACAAACAAAAGTCCAGAACCAGATGGCTTCACAGGTGAATTCTAACAAACAGTTAGGGAAGAGCTAACACCTCTCCTTCTGAAACTATTGCAAAATATAGCAGAGGGAGGAACACACCCAAACTCATTCTACGAGACCACCATCACCCTGACACCAAAACCAGACAAAGATGTCATAAAGAAAGAAAACTACAAGCCAATATCTCTCATGAACATAGATGCAAAAAGTCTCAACAAAATACGAGCAAACAGAATCCAACAGCACATTAAAAGGATCATACACCATGATCAAGTGGGGTTTAATTGCAGGAATGCAAGGATTCTTCAATATATGCAAATCAAGCAATGTGATCAACCATATTAACAAACTGAAGGAGAGAAACCATATGATCATCTCAATAGATGCAGAGAAAGCTTTGAAAAAATTCAACACCCATATATGATGAAAAACTTCCAGAAAGCAGGCATAGAGGGAACTTACTTCAACAAAATAAAGGTCATATATGGGAAACCTACAGCCAACATCATCCTCAATGGTGAAAAACTGAAACCATTTCCACTAAGATCAGGAACAAGACAAGGTTGCCAACTCTCACCACTCTTATTCAAAATAGTTTTGGAAGTTTTAGCCACAGAAATCAGAGAAGACAAAGCAATAAAAGAATACAAATCAGAAAAGCGGAAGTAAATCTGACACCGTTTGCAGATGACATGATACTATACATAGAGAATCCTAAAGATGCTATCAGAAAACTACTAGAGCTAAACAATGAATTTGGTAAAGTAGCAGGATACAGAATTCATGCAGAGAAATCTCTTGCATTCCTATACACTAATGATGAAAACCCTGAAATAGAAATTAAGGAAACACTCTCATTTATCTTTGCAACAAAAAAGAGAAAATGCCTAGGAATAAACCTACCTAAGGAGACAAAATACCTGTATTCAGAAAACTATAAGACACTGATGAATGTAATTAAAGATGATACCAACAGATGGAGAAATATACCATATTCATGGATCATAAGAATCAATTTTGTGAAAATGATGATTTTACTCAAATCAATCTACAGATTCAATGCAATTTCTATCAAACTTTCAGTGTCATTTTTCACAAAACTAGAACAAAAATTTTCACAATTTGTATGGAAACACAAAAGACCCCAAAAGGATGAAGCAATCTTGAGAAAGAAAACCAGAGCTGGTGGAATCAGGCTCCTGGACTTCAGACTATACTGCAAAGCTATAGTAATCAAGACAGTATGGTACTGGAAAAAAAACAGAAATATAGATCAATGGAACAGGATAGAAAGCCCATAGATAAACCCACACACATATGCTTACTTTATTTTTGGTAAAGGCGTCAAGAATATACAATGGAGAAAAGGCAGCCTTTTCAATAAGTGGTGCTGGGAAAACTGGACAGGTATATGTAAAAGAAAGAAAATAGAAAACTCCTTAACACCATACAGAAAAATAAACTCAAAATGGATTAAAGACCTAAATGTAAGGTCATACACTATAAAACTCTTAGAGGAAAAATAGGCAGAACACTCTATGATATAAATTACGGCAAGGTCCTTTTTTACCTACTTCCTAGAGAAATGGAAATAAAACCAAAATAAACAAATTGACCTAATGAAACTTAAAAGCCTTTGCACAGTAAAGGAAATCATAAACAAGACCAAAAGGCACTCCTCAGAATAGGGGAAAATATTTGCTAATGAAGCAGCTGGTAAATGATTAAACTTCAAAATTTATAAGCAGCTCATGAAACTCAATATCAAAAAAACAAACAAACAAACCAATCCAAAAATGGGCAGAAGACCTGATATACATTTCTCCAAAGAAGATATACAGATTGCCAACAAACACATGAAAGAATGCTCAACATCACTAATCATTAGGGAAATTCAAATCAAAACTACAATGAGGTATCATTTTACACTGGTCAGAATGGCCATCATCAAAATCTACAAACAAAAATGCTGGAGAGGGTATGGAGAAAATGGAACCTTCTTGCACTGTTGGTGGAAATGTAAATTGACACAGCTACTATGGGGAACAGTATGGAGTTTCCTCAAAAAACTATAAATAGAACTACCATACCACCCAGCAATCCCACTAGTGGACATATACCTTGAGAAAACCATAATTAAGAAAGAGTCATGTACACAGTGTTCATTTCAGCTCTATTTACATAGCCAGGACATGGAAGCAACTTAAGTGTGAATTGGCAGATTAATGGATAAAGGTGTGGCACATATATACAATGGACTATTACTCAGCCATAAAAAGAAACGAAATTGAGTTTTTCGTATTGAGGTGGATGGACCTGGAGTATGTCATACAGATTGAAGTAAATCAGAAAGAGAAAAAATAAATACCACATACTAACATATATATATATATATATATATATATATATATATATATATATATATATATATATATATATATGGATCCAAAAGAAACACAAAAAGTAAATGTTTTTGAAGAACCTAGGGACAGGACAGAAGTAAGGATGCAGATGTAGAGAATGGACTTGAGGACACGAGTAGGTGGAAGGGTAAGCTGGGATGAAGTGAGAGAGTGGCACGGACATATAAATACTACCTAATATAAAATAGATAGCTAGTGGGAAGCAGCTGAAAAACACAGGGAGATCAGCTCGGTGCTTTGTGACCTCTTAGAGGGGTTAGATAGGGAGGGTGGGAGGGAGATGCCAGAGGGAAGAGATATGGGGATATATGTATATGTATATGTATAGCTGATTCACTTTGTTATAAAGCAAAAACTAACACACTATTTTAAAGAAATTATACTCCAATAAGGATGTTTAAAAAAAAAATAAAGAGAGTCTTATCTTGGATTTTACCTTTATATATTCTGAGGTGTGTGAGTCTTTCAAAGTAAAGTATTCTCTTGTTTATGATACATCAAGCTCAATTTCAAAATCTTTGACAGTGGCTAAATGTAGTTGCGTAAGTAATATATAGTACATTAACCTTCACAGTAAATGTTCTTATTTTGTGAGTTTAGTCATAATGGGCTTTTTCAAACATTGACTATCTCTGCTGAATAACTGTTTTCCTTCAGAGTCATTTAAACATAGGTTTTTGTTTCCACTTTTGTTTAAATAAAAGAATGGTCACCATGAAATATATTAACCCCTCCTCCCACTCTATTTTTGTTTAGTCTTTTGGATATTTTTTTAGCAATAATATAACCAGTCTTAAAGTTCTTCTCAAAATGGGTCAAGTAATTCAATTTATGTTAATAATTACTTTTTTCAAGGTAAAATCTTGCTCCCCACACCCCACTCCCAAATCTGATCTTACCACTCTGTCGAATGACTTTACTAAAACTTCAGTGTCAGATTCACAGAATCGGCTTATATTATATTCAGTAAGGCACAATTTTATTTAAAATGTACATTAAATAATTCTCTTCTCCACACATATCTTAAAATATTCTTGGTATTGATGATCCATCTCCCTTTTATGTATTTTTTTCATTATTCTCCCCAGACAAATTAATATTAGACTTTCTGTCTTTTGAAACTCCCTGTCCCACAAGTTTTCAGTAAAATTTTCACTGATTGCTTTATTAATCTGTATTCTGCTGGTATCAAAGATCAAAGTTCAACTCCATGTAGGTAAAACAAAAGGGAACTTAATTAGGTCAGACAACTTGGAAATCCAGGAAATATACCTGTGCTCAGGCACAGTTAGATCCTTCTGTTCAAAGAATGTTGTGATATTTCACCTTAGGTTCTGCTTTTTGGTTTCACTGCTCTGGTTGTTTCTTACAATGGAGAGGATTACTTGTTGCATCAACAAATATCTCTGACCAGACCAGCAAGAGGCCAAAGCATGTCTTTATCTATAAACTTTAATAGATAAATATACTATAATAATAAGTTACGTTCCTCTGACAACAGTTTTATATTAAGTACTGAATTAAATTTTATTTAAAAAAATCATACATTTAGTTTGTTTACATAGACCTTGAAGAAAAATCAGTTTAATAGATTTTTCAGAGGAGAGTTCCTTGGTCAGAAGAAAAACTTCCTCTTATTTTCTTCTTTTTCTCAGTATTTTTCAATAGTCATCAATTTGAAAAATGAGCAGTTAGCAATGTTATAACTCTATGGAGTGATTATGGTCACTAAAATACTCCCTCATATGCAGGTAAGTGTGTATAAATGGCCTGTTTTGTACTAGCAGAAAACAGAAAATATGCAACACAGCTAAATTCTCTCTATTTCTTACATTCAACATTTTTACCAGAAGCCTTATTGATGTTGTGTAGAACTAGTGATATGCTGTTATTTCATTTTCTCTTCCATCCTTTCTTTCTTTCTTTCTTTCTTTCTTTTTTTTTTTTTTTTTTTTTTTTTTTTTGTGGTACGCGGGCCTCTCACTGTTGTGGCCTCTCCCGTTATGGAGCACAGACTCTGGACGCACAGGCTCAGCGGCCATGGCTCACGGGCCTAGCTGCTCCGTGGCATGTGGGATCTTCCCGGACCGGGGCACGAACCCGCATCACCTGCATCGGCAGGCAGACTCTCAACCACTGCGCCACCAGGGAAGCCCCATCCTTTCTTTCTTATTCCCATTTTGAAGAAAAGCAGGAGAATATGGATCACCATTTCTGAACCCATATAGCCTTAAGTAATTCCAACCTAAGATATCATCAATAATAATAATACAAGTAGCTTAAAGAAGTCATGGATAGAGGACTGTTTCAGAGTTTATGAAATGAGACCACTTTGTTTGAAATAAAAATTTTGTTTTGTAATTGACAGCAAAATGGAGCAACAATTAGAAACTACCAAGATATAAAATCAAAGCCAGAGACAGAACTCCAGACTCTCTCTATACCATCATGTATATTCAGAGTAGCATTAAAATAGGTATTTTCTAGTTTCAAATCCATTTATAGAATGAGAAACTTTATTTCAGAAAATATTTAAGGATTATTCATTATGTGCCATGTACTGTTTACAATGTTAAATAATGATGAAAAAGTTGAAATGTACCCTTCACAATCACTCAGAATGAACAAGAAAAGGAAAAAATGTATAATATTTATAAATTAAAATTTATATATCAGACTAGATTCCAGACTCAATTCTAGATAGACATTACAAGAGAGATATAAGATATTTTGGCAACTTGAAAGATAAATACGGATTTTCCATGATATAAGAGCAAAATTATTATTCCTAAACCTTTGGTAATAAAACTAATTTAAAAAAAGAAAAAAAGAAACTTCCAAAAGTTTATCAATCAAAAATGTATCACTGGGGCTTCCCTGGTGGTGCAGTGGTTGAGAGTCCACCTGCCGATGCAGGGGACACGGGTTTGTGCCCTGGTCCGAGAAGATCTCACATGCCGCGGAGCAGCTGGACCTGTGAGCAATGGCCACTGAGCCTGCGTTTCCAGAGCCTGAGCTCCACAACGGGTGAGGCCACAGCAGTGAGAGGCCCGCGTACCACAAAAAAAAAAAAAAAAAAAAAAAGACCCATATACTAACCACCTAAGATAAAAAATAAAATTTGCCCAAACCTTAGAAACCTCATTGCTCACACCTCTTTCCATCTGTGCCTTGCTTATAGAAAACCTCTTCTATTACACTTGTGATAATTATCCCCTTTACTTCATACATTTACCTCTCGTGTGCACTTAGAGATAACATGGTTTAGTTATGCTTATATATGTTTGCGACTTTTATCCTCTACTTAAAGTCATGTTTTTGAGATACATTGATGTGAATGCAAGCATTTGTATTAACATTTATTCCTGTGTAATTAATACTGTATATTTTGGTGGCAACACATTTATATTTTCTATTCTGTTATTGATGGTCATTGGGTCATATCCAGCTTGGGGTTATTATGAAAAATGCTATGAATAATCTGCTTCACATCACTTGGTGCATAGATATGGGAATTTCTCTAGGGTATATCCTTAGAGTAAAAATGTTAGGTGTAGGGTATGAGCATGTTTAAATTTATTAGGTAAAGCCAAACTATTTTGTAAAGACCATAAAAATATCTACTCTAAACAGCAATATATGAGAACTGTCACTGGTGTATGGTTATACATTTACAACCAGGATATTTTGTATTATTCTTCCTGGTTCAATTGATTTCTTCTTTTATTCCCTGTATTCCTATAAACAGGGACTTAAATCTAATTATTTTATTAAATTCAGGTAAACGTTTTTTGGTGGGAATACCACAGAGATGTTAAAATACAATTTATTTTGCAACATCTCAAACATTGCATAAAGTCAGAATCTCATTGTTCATGATCCTAAAGTTTGATCATTTTGTTATGATCATGGCTCAAGTTTTCTCCATTTTAAACGTACATTTTTGTACTTAGAAAATAATCTCTGAAAGACATATTGAAGCAATATGAATCATTTTTCAGCAGCTAAGTTCTGGAGGGCTTTATAATCATAATTTTCTAATCCAATCACTCCTTTTATATTTATTAGCGAGCAACCCTTTTAAATCAAGCAATATAATGACCCTTAAGGAGGCAGGGTAAATGCTTACTTATTTCCTTTTAATTACTGATTTTTCTGAATAAAGATGTGATGTCATAGATACTTCAAATGGTGTAAATGAGTCTCTTTTATCAATTTTTGAGCAGCATTAAGGACTCACTGATTTATATTTAATATTTTATAATTAATGAGAATCATTGAATACAAATGTGGCTGTTGTGAGTACCACAAAGCTCACCTCTGTGTTCCTTGAAAACTCTTTTAGTCTCTGAGTTCCTCTTTGTTTTCTGGTATAACATGGTCCTAAGGCTTACTTGGTGCTTTCATGACACAGAACTTATCTAAACCATTTATCCTCAAAACCTTGGATTTTTTAGTGGAAAATTATACTACGAATGAAGATCTGGAAGCTACATCTATTTATTGCTACTGAGATAGTTTTACTTTCAAGATTTGTAAATAAAAAATGTTTAGAAAAAAGGTGTAGAAATATATAAATTCATAGACAGATAGATAGATGGAGAGATAGATCAAATAATTTAAAATTAAATTGGGTGTGCTTATTTATAGTCCTTTCACATAAACCAAAATTTGTAATTATTAGTAATATTAATAGACTTTACTTAACGTGTCACCCATCATCATTAATGAAGTATTTTTAAATTATAATTAATATATTAATAGTAACAGACTATTGGCAAACTTTATTTCTTTGTAGTTTTTCCCTTGTAACATACCCCATTACAGATGTACAATAAGAGAGTATATCGTTCTGAAGTTACTTGAAAAGATTTACGTTTTTTCTGTGGGATTAAGTCACCAATTTGAAATCAGGAATCAGTTGTCCACTTCTGTTGCTGGTCACTAAACAGAATCATTCTATTGTCACTCTACAGAGCATTTAATCTAAAAAAAATTCTGATTACTCAAAATATGATTTTTTTATGGGCTTGCTGTCTACAAAATTAAAGAGTCCAATCAAGGAGATGCTCAGTCTCATTTATTGGCTAAAGTTCTATTATGCTTATGAAACAATTTCTGATTTAATAGAAATATAAATTCAGACCTATTGAGATGTTACTGTTTCTTCAGTAATAGAGCTTTTCAGTCCATAAATACAGGTTCAGCCATCTTTTGTCATGACCAGTCAGATGTGCTTTCCTCAGTGTGGTTGCCTTGTGTCAGTATGTTTCTTTCTTTCTTGAGTACCATCGTTTTTTCATAATACTAGTTTTTAATTCACAGATATCTTCAAAACATTATTTTAAAGGTTAAAGTAAATTACAAATAAACTATCATTCTAGGCAAGTGGCACAAAAGAGAGTTGGGGCAGAACCAAATATATAAGTTTATATTTCTTACCACTGGAAAAATTTGAAAGAGTATGGAAAAGCTGAAGATATGGCTCAAAAAACTTCTAATTGATTTTAAATGAAATAAATTCGAAAATTAGGTAATAAAAGTATTTTCTAAAATTCAGATATATACATGTATTCTAAATGTTTTGGAAAGTAAATGAAGAAAAATTGCATGGTAAATATACCAAAAGGAAATAAAGCAAAATGTTACCACCGGCTAAATCTAAGTGGGATGATTTATTTTTATTTTTAAATTCAATTTACATTTGTTTTCTGCAATCTTTGCAATGCAATTCAGGATCCAATCTTTACAATGAGTATATATTACTTTAAAATAATGAACTAATTATGGCAAAGTCACTTTGCCAGCTATGTTAAAATCCAAGGGTAAAGAATGGCTAAAATGAAAATGACACTGCCTATCTTAATTTCTCAATGGCTACTGCAATATTAATTTAGAAATATTGATTTAGAAATAATTTAGAAATAAAAGACATAGAGTGACCCAGTATGTTTAAAAAAGAGAATTATAAAAAAACAATAATTCCTTTTTTTCTACCCAATACTTTTAACTGTATCTTGTCCTAAATATATCTTCCAAATACCAATACCAAATCAACTTTTCTTATAACTGCAGTGTGATTTCCTTTGACATGTATCAGACTCTTATCTCTCCTTTTCCTTAATCATAGAGATAATACATTTACAGCATCATATTTGTTATTCGAATCACAGAACATGAAAGTTTATCACATTTTTTTCTTATAATCATTTGAAAATTTTCATATGTTAGCTATAAGTCCATTTTCTTTTTGTGCTTTGATATCTTGAAAATATGATTTGGAAACTTATCTAAAAGAAGAGATATAAAAATTAGGTTGGAGACAGGTTCTACATTGATCTTAGAAACAACTCTCTTTTAGATTATTTGAGAAATGCAAAGCATGAGTATTAAGTATTTAGCAGATGCATTTATTGTTATAGGCAAACAAAGCAGCATCCCCAAACTAGTCAAATATATGAATATATATATCTTTTCAAACACATGAAAATAATATTTTTACCACTTATTTTATTATGTGAATAAAATGTTGATAGACCCAGAAAGATATGAAGGGTACCCAACACTGATTAGATTTTTTAAAAGTTTCAATGATATTTTACAAAATAAGAAAATTACCCACAATAGAATTTTCCTATTTGTTATTTATGAATACAACTTTAGACTTAGCTCATTTTTTAAATAATCTTCTGGATAATTTCATCTTTTAGACTACCATCTAACTTAAATATGAATCAGTACTTTATATACTTCTAATAGTCTATGAACCAAGAGAAGGAGATTTACTGCATTCCGTGTATTTGGGAGATTCCATTCATGAAGCACTGTTCCTTAACTAGAGCAAATCCTCAGTACAAGGACAAAAACTTTCATTAATTTTTCATGATGAGAAAACAACCAGTAGCTTCATTATGTTTACATAATGAAGCATACAACTCAATCTTAGGTTTTTGTCCTCAAACGTGTAGGTTTTTTCTCAGTATTCTTTGAAGTTACATTAATATTCTACCTATGGATATTTTGTTAACTCAATTGAGATCATCTATCTGTCTGTCTACCTATCTATCCTCTATCTGTCATCTATTCATCACCTTTCTATCTAATCTAATCTGTCCCTTCCCAATCCTTCACCATATTTGATTTTAAATATCTTTTTACATTTTCACACAATCACTGTTACTTCTTCCAACATGATTCCAATTAATCTTATTTTTTCTTAACACTTTTAAATAATTTATATAAAATACAGTTAACACATTTAAAGTGTTTAAGTCAATATTTTTTTTTTAACATTTATTTATTTATTTTTTTTTTTTTTTGCTGTGTTGGGTCTTCGTTTCTGTGCGAGGGCTTTCTCCAGTTGTGGCAAGCAGGGACCACTCTTCATAGTGGTGCGTGGGCCTCTCACTATCATGGCCTCTCTTGTTGTGGAGCACAGGCTCCAGAAGCGCAGGCTCAGTAGTTGTGGCTCACGGGCCTAGTTGCTCCACGGCACGTGGGATCCTCCCAGAACAGGGCTCGAACCCGTGTCCCCTGCATTATCAGGCAGATTCTAAACCACTGCGCCACCAGGGAAGCCCCTAAGTCAATATTTTTTAATGTATTCATGAAGTTCTGAAACCATCAACACTATCTAATTTTAGAATATTTTCATCACCCAAAGGAAACATGGTTCCCCTTAGCAGTTACTTCCTGTTCTACCCTAAGGCCAGCTCATAGGCATTTACTCATATACTTTCTGTTTATATAGAATTGTCAGTTCTGGATGTTTTATATAAATGGAAGAATATAATGTATTATATTTTTGACTGGCTTCCTTCACTTAGCAAAATATTGTCAACGTTCATCCATGTTGTAGCATGTATAAGTAATTTATTCCATTTTATAATTGAATAAAATGCTATTGTATGACACTTTATACCATTTATCAGTTTAAAGGCATGTGTTGTTTCTGCTTTTGGTCATTATGAATAATGTTGCTATAAACATTTGTGTGCACTTTTTTATATTGCATAGATTTTTATTTAAAGTTTATACCTAGAAGTGGAATTACTGGGTCATATCATAAAACTATATATAACACTTTGAAGAATTGTCATACTGTTTTCTAAAGTAATTGTACAATTATACATTCCTTTGACCAATCTACAAGCGTTCCAATTTCTCCATACCCTCAACAATACTTGATATTATCCGTCTTTTTGATAATAGCTATCCTAGTGGGTGTAAAGTGGTAGCTTATTGCTGTTTTGATTTGCATTTCCTTAATGTCTGAAGCTGTTCAGCAAATGTCAAGTGCTTACTGGTCCTTTGTTTATTTGTGTACATAACCATTCTGATTATCATTTAAGTGGTATTTTTACTTTAAAAATATTTAATATTTTTATAATTGAGTTGTAATAGTTCTATAGAACTATTACATTCTAGATACAGATATTTTATCAAGTAAATATTTTCTTTCATTATGTGGCTTGTCTTTTTATTTTCTTGGGGAGATCCTTTAAAGCATACATGCTTTAATTATGGATGACGTAAAATTCATATTTTTTCTTTGTATCTTGGCTTTTATTGTCATATCTTATAAAGCTTTACCTATCCCAAGTTAATGAAGATTTATTCTTGTGTTTCTCTGAGATTTTTATATTTTTAGCACTTACATTTAGATTGTTGATCCACTTAGTGTTAATTTTTGTGTTATGGTGTAAGGAAGAAATACAACTTCATTATTTTGCACTTTGTATCCTCTGGTTTCAGCAATATTTATTGAAAAACACTGGAGGTACACCCCACCCCATAGAATGCCTTGGTATCCTTTTCAATTATCAATTTATTATTCATGTAAATGTTACTTTCTTGACTCTGAATTTCATCCCATTGATCTAAATGTCTACCCTTATGCCAATATATTACTGCAGCTGTGTAATAATTTTTGAAATTAGTAATTTGAATGCTCCAATTTTATTATTTTTCAATATGCTTTTGGATACTTTAAGTATATACATTTTCATGGGCTCAGCAACTAGAATTTTCATAGGGATTTGTGGTAAATATGTAGATCAATTTGGAGAGTATTGTCATAATAACAACTCTAAGTCTTCTGATACATGAACTTGGGATATCTTTCCATGTATTTAGGTCTTCTTTAATTTCTCTCAACAATATTTTGATCATGATGTATAATCTTTTTGATATATTATTGGATTAAGTTTACTAGTGTTTTGTAAAGGGTTCTTGTGCATATATTTATAAGGGATATTGGTTTGTGGTTTTAATTTTTTGGGATGGCTTTGCTTGGTTTTACTGTTTGGGTAATACAGGCATACCACCTTTTATTGTACTTGCTTTGTTTTGCTTTGAAGATATTGCATTTTTTACAAATTGGTGGTTTATGGCAACCCTGCATAGAATAAGTCTATCATTGCCATTTTTCAAACAGTATTATTTTTTATCACTTGCTTTCATCCTGATAAACTATTTAATAGTCATATCACTTGCTTTCCTCCTGATGAACTCTTTATTATGTCATACCTACTAACTATGCATGCTCTCAGTTGTTATCTAAATGGGAATATCTTATTTCCCTTTTATTTTGTAAAATAATTTTGTAGGATATAAGATTCTAGGTTGACAGATATTTTGCCTTTCAGAGCTTTGCATAGGTCATCCCACTGCCTTCTGTTTTTCTGTTTCTGATGAGAAACCAGCTGTAACTGTTATTGAGGTTTCTTGTATGTGACAAGTCAGTTTTCTTTTGCTGCTTTCAGAGTTTTCCTTTTATCTTTTGCCTTCAACAGTTCTACTATGATGTGTTTGCTTGTAGATATCTTTCTATATATTCTACTTGGAGGTAGTTGAGCTTATTGGATGCATAGATTAAATTGTTTGTTTAATTTGGAAGTTTTTGCATTTAGGTTTTTGAGCATATTTATAATAGCACTTCGAAGGTTTTGTTTGTTTGTTTGTTTGTTTGTTTTCTCTGAAGTACCATATTTGGGTCACCTTGAAGGCAGTTTTTATTGCCTGTTCTATTTTTTCTGTGTATGAGTCAGAGTTTCATGGCTTGTTTGTTTTGTATGTCTCATGATATTTTATTGAAAACTTTGTTGTTCTTTATTTATTTATTTAATGATTTTGATAGACTATTTCAGGAAAGTCTATTACCCCTGCAGAATCTAACCTCTAATGTTGCATCTCAGAAGTTGCACTATCTTCATGATACCCCATACACTGTGGATGACAAACTGCCCAGTCTGCCTCTATTAGTATCACACTCAGATGTTTATTTCCAATGATTACTAGTTGATTACTATTCCAACTAAGTCAGTCTCTTCTGCAGGATAATCATTGGGCACAGTTTTTTGGGTTTGACCCAATCCCAAGAAAGCTCTCTTTTTCCTATTTCTTTCTGATAAATGACTAGCTGGTTTATTATTTTATCTGTTGCTATAACAAGGAACTACCAGCCACGTCTTAATTATTTATCACCAAGATCCCCATTTTTGACAGTGTCCTTGGGTGAGAAGATCCACAAACTCTGCTGCAGATAAAGTCAGTCACTTTATGTAGAGCTACACATTTCTGTTATTATGGCTTACCACTCCACCTGGGAAGAACCTATGTGCCATTCATCCAGAGCTGGGGGAATGGGGAGTGGCTCATTTGCCTTACATTTGCATTCCTACTCTAAGGAGAGCATGGGGCATGGATGATAACCTCTGGTTTCTTGGCTTCCTTTTCCTGTCATTGGAACATCTGCCATATGAGTGATGTGGTAGGGTGATCAAGGTCTGAGATTCTCAATCTGCTGCAACTGCAGTAGTTTTGCACTCTATGAGTAGAAACTTGGTAGATGAAGTAGATTGATTGATTTTGCTCTGCTTACCTCAAATAAAGGATTTGCAACATAGATCTGGGAAATGAGAAATTTTTGTCTGTCACTATCAGAGAGAATCCATATATATATATATATATATATATATATATATATATATATATACATACATATACATATATATATACCAATTATATATATATATATACACATACATATACATATATATATATATACCAATTATATATATATATGTATTATATAATTTTTATATATATATATATATATATAATTTCTCCATTTGCTGTGTGAAATTAAGACAATTCCAGGGACCTTTTTTTTTTTCTTTTCTGCAATTATATTTGTTTCACTAGAGAGAGGGTCCATGAGGAGCTCAACCTGACTTTCTAGGAATGGTTCTCCTCCTACTATATTTTAATAATTATATTCTGAGGCAATATGTTAGTCTAAATAGCTTGTAGTTTGATGACATATATGTGGAGTCAAATGTTAATGTTGATATATGTTTTCTATGCTATGGCAAACAGGACAAGTAATACACAATATTCTAATTCTTTGTTGTTTTATTAATTTTTAACCAAAATTATGATAAAGCTATCTGCATCATTCCTTCAACAAGATTGTGTCAATATTAAATAAAATAAATATTTACCCAGGATGCCTTGAACTTAGAAAATAAAATTTATCTGCCCAGTCTAGAACCTTCTTCATGTAAGGTAAATGTACTTCTTCTCTCCTAGGAAAGATAATGGGCCATTAAAAAAAGAAATAATGAAAGCTCCATACTTACATTTCTAAAGAAAGCATATAGCACAGAGAGAATTGGCAGCAAAACAGAATAAATGTAGAAGCACTTTTGGGTAACTTGTGTCTTCTCTTTTATTTAGGCTCTCTACTTCATTTTGGATTTTAGCCCTAGGATTATTTTTTAAGAGTCTTTGAAACTTACATTACGGTTCAAGAACATTAAAAAAAGAATGATAATTCAATTTACATAAGATGTCCTTCTCAAGATCTTTAGTTCATTATGCACAAGTTTCCTCTTATTTCTGCTCCCACAGTCATCTAATTATTTCATTCATTTTCTGAACAATCTAACCCTTAATGTGAATAATCCCAACTATGTAGTTTGTTTTCCTGATCTGAGATGTTCTGTATGTGGTCATGATGCAGTGGTCATGGACTATGTGTATGTTGAGTACATACATGTTACTTTTGCATTTCCTCTCACATAGACCATGGATCTATGCTCATCAGGTTAATAACATTATGCATTGACTTTAATTTCTGTCTAAGTCTCCACTGAGACTGTTTCCAAGTCTGATATGTACAAGTCATTGAACATATTTTTTTATCATAAAATAATCATCATTTTTTAACTAGTAGTAATGTAGTTTTCCCTTCAGTGTATTGATAGCCCATAGATTAAGTTCTAAACATTCAATTACACATTTTAAGCAATAAATGAGGATGATAATTTTCTTGAAATTGATCCCATTTTTTGGAATAATAATCTGCCACATAGGAAGATTTTTGTGTGAACATAAAAATTCTCATGACTTTTAACCATATGAAAATTAAGTCTCAGACAGTGCCTAAGTAAGATAATTTTATTGTGGCAGTAAAAGTTGATACTTGATTAGTAAAAACTAGTCTTCATTACCAAACATTATGTTCAGACGTCTTTTCTATCCTTACTTACAAGGAAATTTATGCTTTGCATGACTCATAAAATGTTTCTGGATTTTTAAAAGAACTTACTAAAAATTTCAGATATTTTGTTTTAATGTTTACAGAAGTGAGAATTATTTATATTTAATGGGTTGATAATAACATTAATAATAGTTAACATATATGTAGGACATATTCTGTGCCATGCATTGTTGTAATTCTCTTCTTTCCTCTGAATCCTTTACATAGTGAACAATGACAAATGACAGAACTGCCAATAAATGGTTAATAACAATTCTGCAATCTTTTCTTTCATTTTATAATTGTGGTGAAAGAAGGATGATGTGTTCCGGAAGTAAACAAATAAAGACAATCCAGTCAAATCTTCACATGTACGTGCTAATGATAGAACTCTTAGAAATTATACAAATGTTTTTGCTAGCTAGAAATTTCTTATGTATGGAAAGGTCTCATCAGAGCATTCTATGCCTAGAGTGAATAGAATACTTTGTAAACAAAGCTAGAATCATGGAATTTTGAGGCATGTTTCATAGCGAATATCACATTAGCTGTGCAACAATCTGAGTATAATGTGGAGATATTTCAGAGTTGAACATTTCTCTTTTAAGTCATGGTGATAAATGTAAAAGTTAGAGTTTCTGTATATTAATTGTGGCCTGAGTGTGTCCTGATAAAGCAGGATAGGAGATGTAAAGGCATTCCTAGACTCCACCTTGTTCCTCCTAAATATTCTTTAGTTATTAATTATAATTAATAGTAAAGCTTGATGCTGGGTAAACTTTCTAATTTGTGATAGCTTGATTTGATGTTCTTTATTTTATCCATTAATGCTGCATTTTTGTCTAAAAAATACTTTATCCATTAATGCTGCATTTTTGTCTAAAAAAATCTACTTAATCCATATCTTTCTACTTCACTTTTTCTGGTAAACAGGGCTTTATTATTTTATCTTAATCAGTTGAAATTTAAACTAAAAGGAATATACTTATTGAACATATTTACATTGTGTAAAATATAGAAAGGAATATACTTTTTGAAAATATTTACATTGTGTAAAATATAGATATGCTTAGAATAAGAGATAATTTATAATTTACTTAGTTGTTTTCTAGAGAGATAAGCAGGTTTTTTCTAACTCTGAATTTATATAATTAATCCATAAAAGTCTAAGTACAATCTTAACTAGGAACTAGCTGTTGTTTATGTTTTAATTACTTTAATAATAATTTTCATGCTGCATTAATTACCAAGCAGAATTTGAAAACATTCTTTCCTAATTCCCCCCACTATTTTACCAACCAGAGGGCTTTATGGCAATCTCACCCTGCTGAGGTTCAGAGCATTAAAAACTGAATACTTAAAATTAAAATATAACTTGTCACACAGAATGAGAACTTGATGCCATTTATAAGGAACAGGTGAATGTTTATTCAGGCATGTTTGATGTCCCAGCAGAAATTATTTCAGTTAAATATCAGTGTCATTGCCATTAGAGAATACTGAAATAAGAGCAAAAGACACACACACACACACAATAGGAATTTAAGGCATCTGAACTGAACCAGATTTGCAGGAAGATGGGTTAAATTTGTCTGGATTACCTAAAGTAAGAGAAAGTAGCCTCAGAAATAGATCAAGAAAGTTTGACCTTTGTTGTTACACTGAATGTGAAATTCCTGCAGACACCATTATCTGAAATTTTCTCCTGGTGAGTGAAAGATAATACCTTTTTAGGAAGGTTAGGAAATGAGAATGACTAAGAAAAATGCTTTACGTTTTTGCACTTAGTATATAGTTTCTTGAACTAACAAGTTAGAAGTTATTTTAATGAAGAAAACATACACAAGATGAATATTTGGTTTAATCACACATGTAAATATGCCTAACTGAAGGGAGGGAGAGAGAGAGAGGAAAGAAGAAAAAGAAGGAGGAGGAGGAGGAAGAGAGAGAAAGAATAAGAACATCCTATTTAAAAATATTTTTATTTTTAAAATACTCCAAGATACTATGATTTGTAAATATGTATATGTGTTTTCACAACAATTATAGCAGCTTAATGTAGGCAAAATTAAGGCATGTTTTAGTACCAAAATACCACTCAACAACACAGTACATCAACAACCGTTCACACAGAATGATGTAGATAATTAATCTAATTTTCCCTCTGCTTCATTTTGTGTTCTATTAGTTTTCTTATTCAACCTTTCAAGTCACAAATCTAATTTAAAAACTCTTAACTAGTCTAACGCATAATGTGTTCTATCTGCGTTCAGTGTCTAGCAGTGAGCAGAGAACCTGGAATACTAATTTGCTTCAGAGTGTGCAAAATACTCAATAATCAAATAATAAAATCCCAGATCCAGCACTTCTTAATGACATGACCAAATAAGTCCAATGCCTTGAAACGTGAGCATAAGTTAAAAATAAATAAATAAATAAAACAACAAAGAATAAAATAATGTAAAAGAAGAAGAAAAAAATCAAGCTAACCAGTGCCATATATTCAGTATCCTGGGTCTCTACTCAGAACAGTCCCTATTCAAGATTAAAAAAAAAAACAAAGGAAAGAAAAAATAACATTAAAATTAACCAGTTTGAATAACAACTTTGCTTACTAGTGTTGCTATTTTAATACTGCTTATTTCTTATATTCTCTCTCTTGTTTTTCTTTTCTGCCTATCAACACACACACACACACACACACATACACACACACAGTTACCATTATTTAGGTTTAATATTTGAAATTATTTTCAATAGACTCTTTGTAAGAGTCTGTATTATATTTTTCAAGGGGGGTGGGGCTTTATTTTTCCTTTCCTTTCTTGCTGTGTTCACATACCCTTTGGTAAAATAAAGTTTATTTGGATATACTCTGTTGAATTCAAAGTAAATAAAAACCCCACAAATTTCAGAAAATGAAGAAATAGGATATGTCAGAAAAATTAACCATGTACTGAGTGATTAAACTGTTTCATGTAAGAATGTCATTTCTATTTTGTTTAAATGTAATGCAATTTACCAGACCATAAAGAACTCCTTAGATGAAATGGCTGTTTTCCAGGCAATGCTACACTGCTGCTGATTGCAATATATTCTGACATCTATGACAGTTTTATAGTTCTTCTATCCTGTGCTCTGAAGTGTCCTTACTTTGATGAAGGTTTTCTCCTGGGAAAGGTACTAAAATTTTGTAGACTGAAAGGACGATAAACAGTTTCATAGGAAAATAGTATCACCACGTGGTGCAATTATGTTACTAATTTGTTTTATGTTAATATATAGTAAAGTATTTCAAAAGGCCTTTACATCAGGATTCAGAGAATTTTTTACACATGTGAATACTCCACGTGAAATGTAAGAACAAAAATCATAAAAAAGAAATAAAGACTCACCATATCTTTGATAGCCTCTTCTGTCCAATGCAAAATATATTAGAACAAGGTATATTATGTGAACTGTTTGAAATATTATATAACAGGGCGCAAAATGGATTTGAGTACAATAATTTTAATAAAGATTATCTTAGGCTAAACAACATAAATTTATACTTTATAGAATAGTTTATTATAAACAGTGACCAAAGATTTTCATTGCTTTAAAAATACTCTAGAGCATGTTTAGTAAATAATATCTGAAAAAAAAAATTAGTGATTCATGAATTGCTTGTGATAAATACTGTATTTCCATTTTGATAAAAGCAGATATATAAGAAGCAAATTCCTATTTAGAATGTGTTATATTAAATAACTATAAGGAAACATACACAGAAAATGAAGTCTGGCCTGCAACATCTAAATGATCAATTCACAAGAGAAGAGTTTACAATGTTATCAAACAATAAGGACATGAATAGATGTGTGTGTGCATACTCATACTGAAATAAATTATGGAACATATTGGCATATGTAGATACACAGATATTCTTGTGATTTTCATGTATAAACCAATGGAAAGTATTTCAGTTAGATCAGTCTCCAATTTAAAGAGAGCCTCCTAAGTGATTTTTTCAAATCATAATTAGTCAATAAATAATTTTATACCAAAGTAATGATACAATAAATTTTAAGAATATGAGTTTTAGGTTGTTAACATTTTCATTATAAAAGTATGAATTAATCTTAGAAAAAAATTTAAAAATGAGGAGCCATCCCAATAAGTTATTTGAATCAGGAATTATTATCATGAAGAATAAGTAGACTGTATAGAGCCCAGGATAAAGAGAAATACTATTATAATTGTCAATTTGTTTCATGAGCTATAACTTTTGAAGTGTATATATACTATTGCACCTCAACTAGATGAAATACTTATATAAATAAATGTGTTTGTATATTGGATAAACTTACTTTTTCATGGGCAGCACATGTAAATTGGAAAGGAAAAATATAATCCAAAGTTACAAATATATAAATGTCAGATATACTAATTGGATATTATTAATTTTTGCATATTTTTTATATTAAAGGCTTTTATCCAATTTTTGGGGAAGGATGGAAAACTGTCTAACACCAGCATTTTTTTGCAGCATTGACTAGTTTAAAGATCTAGGGTTGAGAGATTGGAGCATAGGTATAACCCATAAGTTCTAGTAAAAATCCTTGTGAGGTTAAAAGGATTTACTTGCTAAATCCATAGTTCAATTATCTACATTATTTCTGGGTCTGCTTTAATTCCCTATTTGTTTATTTATTTATTTATTTTTGGTTATGGATCACATTCTCCTTCTTTTTCTCATGTGCAGTAAGCTTTAATTATGGATATTATGAATGTATGGTTTCAAGTGTCTAGGTGTTCTTTTAGGGAGTATGGAAGTTTGTTTCTGGAGTGGGTTAAGTTACTTAGAAAAAAGTTAATTCTTTTTCTACATATGTTTTTCTTTTGTTAGAAAGGGTCTAGAATAGTTTTTACTCTTAGCTATGAGTCCTTTGGAATCTCTGCTGAATGTTGCAAGTTTTCACACAAGAATTCTCCACTTATGAACACCTTAATATTTGACTCATCAATCCCACTTTTGTATAGTCTATAAAAATAAAAATATATGTCTAAAGAAAACTGTACTTGTTCATAACAGCTTCCTTCACATTTGTCAAAATCTGGAAACAAAACAGATGTTTATCAATTAATGAATGGATAAACAAAACAATGTATATCCATAGAGTTGAATACTGAGCAATAAAAGATCACTCAATAGACATAAACATAAGAACATAAATTAATTTCAAAACAACATTAAACTGAATGAAAGAGCCAGACACAAATTATACATACTGTATCATCTCTTTACATGAAATTCTGGAGGAGGCAAACTTACCTACCCTAAGAGAAAGATGAGTGGATGACTAGGGCTGAGACTTGGGGGAATTGACTGAGAAGGGACAGATGGAATATTTTGGAAACTGGGAGTATTTCATGTCTTGATTATGGTGGTTCTGTTATGGTTGTATATATTTGTCCAAACTAAAAAAAAAAAAAAAAAAAAAAAAAGACATTTAAGACAGCTGCATCTCATTATATGTGAACTATTTCTCAATAACTTGAGTTAATTCACTTGGGAAATAAGAGTAGCATGCTAGGTGAGCCCAGGCTTTGAAGTCATATATAAAGGGATCAAATCAATTCTCATATGTGTGACAACTGGCAAGTTAATCATTCTCTCTAAGTCTTAGTTACCTCATCTATAAAATGGGAATGATGGAAAACATCTCAGATTGACTGTGAGTAACAATCCCATGTAGAGCACCTTTCACATAAAATATACTGAAAAATATGAGCCCCTTTCTCTCTCTTTCAATATACTTTCTTATTCTAGGATATGAATCATATAATGATGACATTATGAATTACTCAGCCAAAACGATGAGCCTCCAAAAGTGTAGAGCTTATATTTGAAGTACATTTTAATTAGCATACTTAATATTTACATACATCAAAGCTAAGGCACAAAGACTGCCCACATTAACATGGTCTGTTTGATGTTGACCTTTCTAATATAGTTACCTATAGCTCATAGAGTGAACTGATTTCAGGGATTCAGTAGGTTAGTTAATGACTGAGATTTTTTTTTTTTTTTGGTACGCTGGCCTCTCACTGTTGTGGCCTCCCCCGTTGCGGAGCACAGGCTCCGGACATGCAGGCTCAGCGGCCATGGCTCACGGGCCCAGCCGCTCCACGGCACGTGGGATCTTCCCGGACCGGGGCACAAACCCGTGTCCCCTGCATCGGCAGGCATACTCTCAACCACTGTGCCACCAGGGAAACCCAATGACTGAGATTTTACTGCCCAAAGTTAAACTAGCTTCTGTTCACTCATTCATGATTATAAATAAATTTGCAGTTTATATCTTAAAAGATATATACAAGTTGTTCCTGAAGAATTCTACTCTTCAAAGCATGAAAATAGGTAAGAAAATAAAACATAGGCAAATGTTTAGGCAAAAATACACATGTGTGAGGGTATATTTTGAAATCTCTGAATAAAGTATTCATTAAAATCTGTAGTTGCTACAGTCCAGTCTTTAACATTTGAATAGTTTAAGAAGTCATTTAACTATTCCATAAAAATTGCATAGATTTAGATTTACATTTTCTTAGGCTATCCTATTTTCCAATAAAAATCATCACTGTGACCCATCTTGCATCATTAACTGACATCTCAAATTCATCTGCTGGTGCTATAATAAATAGCCTAGGGAAAGGCTATATGGGAGTGCATAGCACATTAAGTAAGCCTCTGAACACAGAGAACTAATAATTTTATACTTTCTGAGAGAACAAATTATTTGAAAGAAATAAACAAGTTTAAAAGGAGGTAATGAAAACTATATCTGGAAAAGTAATATACTATTGAATAAATTTCAACAACTTTATTATTATGCAACAATCTTTTCTCCCTACCTGTGATTCCCTAAATTATTTCCCAGCACATTATCTCCAAAGATGCAAAATAAAAGAATCAAAACTGCTAAATAAAAATAAGCAGGCTTATTTTCTTATGTCTCTCACAAACATGCAAAACAGTGTTGCAAGTAAAAATACATTTTTTATCTCATATCATTTTATTTCTTAGGAAGCCTTGCAAGTAACCACTGGACTAGGAGCAGAATGAACAGAAATTATCTATGAAAGGTGAAATAAAACTCTGCTATTTCTTTTATATGTGTATCAATCAAAGAGGGAACACATTTTAGAATCAAGAAAGGAATTATTATTACCAAAGATAAAAATAAATTATTTCTACCTCTACGTTATTAAAACTATATGATATATATAGAGGGCCTTCTGTAAACTGGTCAATATGCTAAACATTTTGTATCCATTAAAATATTTTATTTCATTAGCCTCACCCGATTGGCAATAATATTCCTTTTACAGATTATTTGCATGAAGTCATCAGGTTGAGTTATCAAAAAAAATTCAGACAACATACAGGCAGATTTAATACTCTTAAGCCTAGGAACTATCAATTAACTTTAATAACTAAAAAGAAAAGAGCCAAATGAAATCTACTATTGTATCTGAATAATCAAACTTGTTATTTCTTTATAAGGATCTGTGAAAAAATACATGTCTGAGTTTATTTAAATAAAAATGTTTATAATGCATTATGTATCATGTATAGAATATAAGAATGGAAGTATAGAAAATAAGCAAGAGACTGTATTTAACCAAATTTTTTAATATATAATTATTTAAATATAAAATGTCTCCACCAGTATCACCATTTTTATGTGTCTGTGTGTGTGTTCCTTGTTTGTAACCTTACAATTGATCCCAGTGTAATATTAATTAAAGAATAGGAAAAAATGATTTAGAATACTGATTGAAAAAACTTGATAAGAATGTTTAAGAGCGAACTTCAAGTTAGTATTATTCAATTATCTCAATTGTCCTCTTGATACACTTCTGTGTGATTTGACTGATGAATAATATATTAGTTTGTTAGTATTTAAATCAATCATATCGTCCAGGTACTTTTCATATTTATTGTCAATCTGCCTTACATAGGGTGAAAATGCATTAGAAAAACACTGAAAGAAGTTCTTTAAATCTCTAAAAGTAACTTCAAAATGGATTGCCAAATTTCACTTAAAATAATAAAATTAGTTTAATTAATTTAGTTATGAATGGGTTTGGTATTCATCATTTTGGGATTATGAATAAAATAACACTTATAAATGAGGAACCATATGCTTAAGATGCATATTGGCTCATGTAGTAGAAACTTGGCATGCAAAATATTAAGGAGGAACCAAATCACTCATTTAAGGAATTACTACATCAATGTTTTGCCCATATTATTATCTTTGAAAATAAATATATATTTAATAACTTTAATTACTGTTAATTTTGAGGAAATATGGACAATCATACACATACATAACCAGTTAATATTTGTTTACTTATTTAATACTTATACGTTATTTATTATAAGAAATTGGCTTATGTAGTTGAGTTAGGGAGGTGGCTAAGCACATCCAAAGTGCAGACTGTCAGGAAGTGATGTGCATATGCAGACTGAAACCACACAGTCACAGGGGGAGGCTGCTGTACACAGGGGAGACTAACTCTCTCTCCAGGAAGAGCTTACACCCTCTTTCAAAGAATTCCAAATTATTTAGTCAGGTCTGTCAGAGGTAATCTTCCTCTGAACTGATTAGGTCAGACAATCTCAGGATAATCCCTTAATTGAAGGTTAACTGATCAAGGAACTGAATTACATCAAAATACATTTTGTTTTGTCATATAATATTACGGAGTCTCAAAAGTAAAATATCTCATGTCCTGTCCACACTCAAGTTGAGGGAAGTATAAAGAGCATGTACACAAGGGGGTAGGAATCTAAGTGTCATCAATGGCTTTATGTTAGGAAACCACTAAGGTATTATTATTATGTTATTAGCCTAAAAGAGAAAAAAGCCATAAAATTTCTTCCATCATTTTAAACATTTGATCATTTCTTTAATAAAGGGAAAGTTTCCTAACTTGATAGGTAATACCAATCATTACCTGGAATATCAATGTAAGTAAAGGAAAGGTCATAAGTCTGAAATATCACTTCTGTATATATATTTCAGGTAAATTCTCACACAAAACCATAATAGGGGAAATGCAAATCAAAATCACAAGGAGATATCACTTCACACCTGTCAGAATGGCTACCACTAAAAAGAAATAACAAATATTGACAAAGATATGGAGAAAGTGGAACCCTCGTACACTCTTGGTGGGAAAGTGAATTGGTGCAGCCACTGTGGAAAACAATATGGAGGTTTCTCAAAAAAAAAAAACAAAAATAAAGCTACCATATGACCCAGCAATCCCACTCCTGGGTATATAACCTCTCCAATAAAAGCACTAATTCAAAAAGATACATGCACCTCAATGTCATAGCAGCATTGTTTATAATTGCAAAGATATGAAAGCAACTTGTGTCCATCAACAGATGAATAGATAAGAAGATGTTGTATATGTGTACACACATATGCATGCACACACACACACAATGGAATACTCCTCAGCCATAAAAAAAGAATGAAATTTTGCCATTTGCAGCAACAAGGATGGACTTGGAGGGCATTAAGCTAAGTGAAATAAGTCAGACAAAGACAAATGCTCTATGATATTACTTATATGTGGAATCTAAAAAATACAGCAAACTGGCAAACATAACAAAACAGACTCACAGATACAGAGAAACAACTAATGATTACCAGTTGGAAGAGGGAAGTGATGAGGGGCCATATAGCGATAAAAGATTAAGAGGTACAAACTATTATGTATAAATTAAGCTACAAGTATATATTGTACAACATGGAGAATACAGCCAATATTTTATAATAACTATAAACGGAGTATAACCTTTAAAAACTGTGACTCATTATATTGTATACCTGTAACATATAATATTATACATCAACTATACTTGAAAAAATAAAGTATGCACACACAAACAAAAATACAAAACAAAATATAATGCGATGTAAACCATAATGTTCACTGCAAATTTTTATTTCTTTTCTGGTGATAGCCAAGGTTTGAAGCTGTATATTTACCCATGACAGGGGAAATAGGTATGTAAAATTTCATATAAATACAATAATTAGATATAGTAACACAAAGCAAATTTCTTGTTAAAATTATCAGTGATAAAGGTAAATAAAGGAATGATAACTGTAGCAAAATATCACTTGTGCAATTTAAAAATTCACTTATACAAATCGGGCCTCCCTGGTGGCGCAGTGGTTGAGAGTCCGCCTGCCGATGCAGGGGATACGGGTTCGTGCCCCGGTCTGGGAGGATCCCATATGCCGCGGAGCGGCTGGGCCCGTGAGCCATGGCCGCTGGGCCTGCGCGTCCGGGGCCTGTGCTCCGCAACGGGGGAGGCCGCAGCAGTGAGAGGCCCGCGTACAGCAAAAAAAAAAAAAAAAAAAAAAAAAAAAAAAAAAAAAAAAAAAAAAATTCACTTATACAAATCAATACTATATACTTTATAAGAATTCCTAGAGATAAGAATAAATAATGCCTATTAATCATCACAGGCAAAGAGAGACTAGGAGACATGATCACCAGGGAATACTGGTTATGATGTATATGGGATCTCTGTTCTATCTTTTCAACTTTTCTGTAAATCTATTTTGAAATAAAAAGTTATTAAAAGTAAAAAAAAAATTCCTTATTATATCTATTAAAAACAAATCCAGGCCATCTTAATAGAAGATATACTTTATAATATTAACATGACAGTAGCTTTAATATCTGGCTACTCTATTTAGTTCTATAATGATCTTAACAGTTTTGAATCAACATCTACTTATTTTGATATTTATATATTCATATACCTAAGAAATAGAGATCCTTATGTACTTTTAATTCTATGTTATAAATCAGAAAAAAAGAGATTCTGAAGATTAAGTGATTCACTTAAGGTAGATTACGCTTCCCAAGTGAAATACTGTGTATCGGTGACAGTGAGCCAAGATTTTGATTACCTTCAGGCATTGGGACATCTTGGCTAAATCTGGAGAAGCAATGATCAGACATGGCAGACTAGCCCAATGTCATACCACTTTTTTTTATTTACTATATGTCCTAGGATATGAAAAAGTTGAGAAGAATTATGCCGTACCAGCCCTGCTTCATGTTTATATCTAGCCTTTAAAAAAAAAACATAACAGCACTTTAACTCAAATGTTTATATAAAGCACATCTATAATGTGATTGCTGTATAACTGCTTGCAAAAATATCTGTTGACGTAAAGCAGAAACATATTAAGATGTTTTATGATTTATATACTGAGTGGCTGCATGGTATCTGAATTATCTTTCTATGTCTCAGTAATTCCCAACATTTGAAGCAAATGTTGAATTCTGTTCTATAAGCTGAATACAGATTACCAAGGTTCTCCTGGTTGTATGACAGTGGGCAAGAATTAAACCAGTGGGCAAGAATTAAGGCTAAGATAATCAAATGCACCTGGCAAAGAATCAGAAGCCACTGGTGAAATGTAACATCAATATACATTTTCCAGAATCACGCCTGTATCTGCATTGTCTAGAGCCCAATGTCAGGGGTATCTATGGGGCAAGATGTAGCATTTCTCATCAGAGAAGGAGGCAGTCTTTTTTATTAACAAAAGTTTTTGCAATATATGTAAGAAGGGAATTCACCATTAATTTCCCTTTTTACTAGGCACTAGGTTGTCAAGGAAAGTAAGGTAACAGACAAGTTTGGAGATTGGAGAGGATATTATACAATGAAAGTCTCTCCCTTAGTACAATGGAAATTGTGTCATCACTAAAACATGTTTCTCCCTTCCTGTCTGCCTAATAGTTCCTGCCTCTCCCTTGCTACCTTTGAAACCTAAAAGGCCACAGAAATTAGAGGCATCACGTGAAATTTTTACCATGTCATTTTTATTCTTCCATTAGAAAAGCTGGTTTTTCTTTTACATGTATCTGAATGAATTTTATAATAATGAAGAAATGTTCTAATAATCAAATCTTTCAAGTTAGTGATGATTCAAAAGCTGACTGTTTGATCTTGTCAGCTTTCCAGAATGTCTTAAAAAATGAACAGCACATTTTCAGATCATTATAGTAGACATTCTAAGTTGATGGCATGATATTTTATCTTCAGATGGAGAAAATGCCCAAAAGTAAGCAATTTTCAAAATTTATAGCCCAACAAAGATAGGAACATATGAAATAATTGTTATACTGAACTATGATGAATAGTTTCGAGCTTTTCTGATTAATGGACTGTTCAGAAAGATGTGCATCTGGGAGCATTGAGTTTAAAATTAAATGTGAGGAATTCCTGAGTTCTAATTTCATATCTTCAAACAGTAAGACTCTGTAAACAGTATGAATCTATAAAAGCTGTGATGGATTTTTTTTTAAGCAACACTTAAGATGAGCAGTGTCCATTTCACAGGAGAATAATAGTGATTTACTTTGTGTTCATTACTTCATAGAGGTAACTGAAAAGGGAAACTGAAGTCAACAATTTGTTTGGCATCCAATAAATAAAGCGTTTAAAAACTTTTAAAAATTTTGTCCACTGTAAGTGTTCCTCATATATGAGCAGTAAGTCAACTTAATACTGCATTATAAAATCCTTGCCAAAAAAAAAATCCTTACCAAAATCTCAAAACTTTGCACAATTAATTGTTCTTTAAAACATTAGCTGACTTTGGTAATAGTTGAAGCACACATTTTACAAAATAAAGGTAAGTACAATCTTGTCTATTCATTTTCTATGTATATCTGTATTAAAAAAAGGTCAAGAATTTTTTTGTTAGAATTGTTGTCTTGGAAGTCTTAAGATGGATTTTTTTTAACATCTTTATTGGAGTATAATTGCTTTACAATGGTGTGTTAGTTTCTTCTTTATAACAAAGTGAATCAGTTATACATATACATATGTTCCCATATATCTTCCCTCTTGCGTCTTCCTCCCTCCCACCCTCCCTCTCCTACCCCACTAGGTGGTCACAAACCAACTAGCTGATCTCCCTGTGCTATGCAGCTGCTTCCCACCAGCTATCTATTTTACATTTGGTAGTGTATATATGTCCACACCACTCTCTCACTTTGTCACAGCTTACCATTCCCCCTCGCCATATCCTGAAGTCCATGCTCTAGTAGGCCTGTGTCTTTATTCCTGCCTTACCTCTAGGTACTTCATGACTGTTTTTATTTCTTAGATTCCATATATATGTGTTAGCATACAGTATTTGTTTTTCTCCTTCTGACTTACTTCACTCTGTATGACAGACTCTATTTCCATCCACCTCACTACAAATAACTCAATTTCGTTTCCATTTATGGCTGATTAATATTCCATTGTATATATGTGCCACATCTTCTTTATCCATTCATCTTCTGATGGGCACTTAGGTTGCTTCCATGTCCTGGCTATTGTAAATAGAGCTGCAATGAACATTTTGGTACATGACTCTTTTTGAATTATGGTTTTCTTAGGGTATATGCCCAGTAGTGGGATTGCTAGGTTGTATGGTAGTTTTGTTTGTAGTTTTATAAGGAACCTCCATACTGTTCTCCATAGTGGCTCTATCAATTTACATTACAACCAACAGTGCAAGAGTGTTCCCTTTTCTCCACACCCTCTCCAGCATTTATTGTTTCTAGATTTTTTGATGATGGCCATCTGACCCATGTGAGATGATATCTCATTGTAGTTTTGATTTGCATTTCTCTAATGATTAATGATGTTGAGCATTTTTCATGTGTTTGTTGGCAATCTGTATATCTTCTTTGGAGAAATGTCTATTTAACTCTTCTGCCCATTTTTGGATTGGGTTGTTTGTTTTTTTGTTATTGAGCTGCATGAGCTGCTTGTAAATTTTGGAGATTAATCCTTTATCACTTTCTTCATTTGCAAATATTTTCTCCCATCCTGAGGGTTGTCTTTTGGTCTTTTTTATGGTTTCCTTTGCTGTGTAAAAGCTTTTAAGTTTCATTGTCTCATTTGTTTATTTTTGTTTTGATTTCCATTACTTTAGGAGGTGGGTCTAAAAGGATCTTGCTGTGATTTATGTCATAGAGTGTTCTGCCTATGTTTTCCTCTAAGAGTTTGATAGTGTCTGGCCTTAAATTTAGGTCTTTAATTCATTTTGATTTTATTTTTGTGTATGGTATTAAGGAGTGTTCTAATTTCATTCTTTTATATGTAGCTGTCCAGATTTACCAACATCACTTATTGAAGAGGATGTCTTTTCTTCATTTTGTATTCTTGCCGCCTTTATCAAAGATAAGTTGACCATATGTGCATGGGTTTATCTCTGGGCTTTCTATCCTGTTCCATTGATATATCTTTCTGTTTTTGTGCCAGTATCACACTGTCTTGATTACTGTAGCTTTGTAGTATAATCTGAAGTCAGGGATCCTGATTCCTCCAGCTCCATTTTTCGTTCTCAAGATTGTTTTGGCTATTCGGGGTCTTTTGTGTTTCCATAAAAATTGTGAAATTTTTTGTTCTAGTTCTGTGAAAAATGCCAATGATAGTTTGATAGGGATTGCATTGAATCTGTAGATTGCTTTGGGTAGTAGAGTCATTTTCACAATGTTGATTCTTCCAATTAAGATGTATTTTAAAAAAATAAAACTAAAATAAATATATGTAGAATTTATTTTTAAGGAAACTACAAAGAAGTTAAAACAGTATGTAACAAATAGCTTGATGGGGTGAAAACAGAAGTATGGAATGAAAGTCCTTAACAGCAATGAAAAGAATTTATCATGACATATGTGAATCCAAGACTCATTCTTTGTGAAGAAATAATACAGTTTACTTTTTGACTAAAATTTAATTAGGAGACAAAATTATTATTATTCAAATTGAAAAAAGGACACCTGAAATGTACATGAAATTTCAAATAACAAAGTGGATGTAGAGCTAAAGATAATGTATAGAAAGTATTTAAAAAATCTGAATAGACCCAAACCAAGTAAGGAAAACATGTCCGGAAACCACACAGTCTTCCCTTATAAAACAGAAATAAACAGATAAAGAAATAAATAATTGAACACATATATAACATTAAAATGTTCAGATTGTTGAATACAGTTTGATGGAAAATTCATTATATTTCTTAAATACCAGGAATGAGTTACTTAATAATTTAATAGGAAAAAACAATCCCACTTATAATAATATTCAAAAATAATATAAATTTATTTTAGGAAGATGGTAACACTGACTACAGCTTTTTAAAATATATTATTTATTTATTTATTTATTTATTTATTGGCTGCCTTGGTTCTTAGTTGTTGCATGCGAGAGCTTTCATTGTGGTGTGCAGGCTTCTCCCTAGTTGTTGTGAGAGGGCTTCTCTCTAGTTGTGGCATGTAGGTTTTCTCCCTCAAGTTGTGGCATGTGAGCTTCAGGGCTCGTGGGCTCTGTAGCTTGTGGCATGCAGGCTCCCTCACTCAGGTGCGAGAGCTCAGCTGTTGTGGCATATGGGTTTAGGTGTCATGTGGCATGTGGGACCTTAGTTCCCAGACCAGGGGTCGAACCCACATCCCCTGCATTGGAAGGCGGATTCTTTACCATTGGACCACCAGTGAAGTCCCTAGCTATAAATTTTTACTCTGTGCAAACCCCGACCTAAAATCAAACAGAGCAATTAAGCAGCAAAACCTGAATTCATCAACAGTGTTCACAATAAACTCGGTGGCAAGTCATCAAAAGTAACACCCCAAAGAGCAATAGCTACAAGACATTGTGTGTTATCCATGTCTAAACAAAGCAGGTAAGAGAGTGCCTGACAGACCAGAGACCTGGGACACTAAACTAGTGAGTAGGGAGTGTTTTTTCCTATTCCAATAGCATCTGACAGCCAAGTTTTTGACAGGGACTAGAGGAGCAGTCTAGCTCCTAGAATCCCTGAAAACTGAGTTAACAGAGTTCTTTTCCAGTGCAGGAACCCCAAGTAAGGAGAAGGGGTTGGGCTGTCAACAAAACTGAGTATGACAGCAAAAACAGACACAAAAGAAATGATAGTGGAAGAGGGTATAGAGTGAGGGAATCTGATTTTGGGGATATTAGATTTTAGAATAAGCCACTAGATTTGGGGACATTACAGTAAAAGAAAAAAAAATGACTGAAGAGGATATTCTGTGAACTCAGAATACTTTCCTGAAAATGTTTCACTGTAAACATTCAAGAAAACTCATTTCACACACAAAAATAAACAACATAAAAGAATTGAGGTCAAATCCCACAACATAGTTTTTAACAAAATAGAACAGCATTACTTCACTATAGAATATGAAGATTTGTTAGAAAAAGTTCTGCTCACAGAACAGATATAAAACTATTAGCTTCTACAGCAAGTGAGTGAAGATGTTAGTAAAATGATAAAAAATATGAAATAACACAAGAGAAAAAATTAGAAAAAAACTCAGGGATAACAGACTTCAAGAAAGAATTAAATCAAATATGTCTCTATTTAGAAAAATAATCATGAGCAAAGTTTAATTTTACTCTTTATTATTGATGTACAAATTATCATTACTGATGTACAAATTAAAATTTATAATTTTATAATTTATATTATTGATGTACAAATTAAATTTTATAATTTCATTTGTCTCATATATGGCCTACTCAAACATGGTTTATTTTTTTGCTAATTGGTTATTGAGGTGAAAAATAAAGCCAATTGCATATTGAGGTGAAAAATAAAGCCAATTGCATATTGAGGTGAAAAATAAAGCCAAGGACCTTTGACATTTTATGGACGAGTTTGATATTTATTTTTCACTATTATGAGCACTTCTGATATTGTCTAGTTACTTTACATTGTTTCTCAATGTTCTTAAGTAAAAAATGAAGAATAGGGCTTCCCTGGTGGTGCAGTGGTTGAGAGTATGCCTGCCGATGCAGGGGTCACAGGTTCGTGCCCTGGTCTGAGAAGATCCTAAATGCCGTGGAGTGGCTGGGCCCATGAGCCATGGCCACTGAGCCTGCATGTCTGGAGCCTGTGCTCCACAATGGGAGAGGCCACAACAGTGAGAGGCCTGCGTACAACAACAACAAAAAAAAAAAAAAAAAATGAAGAATAGAATGTGGGCATATTAATTTTTGTACAATCTAAAGGATAAACCAGCAACATATCATGTTTGCTAAGTAGTCCTTCCTAATATTTTCATCATATGGATTGAGTGAGTTAGGTATATGAAATCTTATAAATAGTTTTGGTGAGTTGCTAAAATCACATGTATCCATCCTAGAGACGAGATATAAGTGACATTTCAATTCAAATTTATATTTCAAGCTTAATATTTTAATCTCAAATTTTGTGTTTTATTTGGAGAGTTTGATCATATAACCATGATTTTAATAGATATAAAGCTAAAATACATAAAGAATAGATTTTTATAGGTCTCTGTATTGATTTCTGAGTCATGATATAATATAAATATAGAAGGAAAATGAATTACTCCCATGGCAGTAGCTTGAATTGACAGAAGAGTGTTCACTAGCTTCAAAATTATAGCTGCTTATTACCAAAAAGATGATATTGATATATCAGTAAGCGAAATATCAGTAAGCTCAATCATTGTCTTTTATTCCTAATTTAGTCAATTAGTGATGTATGATTGCAAGCAAAATCTGAACAGAGATTACATTACCTCCCATGAGTATAATCCAACTACTTCACCCTTATGGTAGAGGAATTACTCAGTTATAAGGATCTGCTGAAGAAGGTCAATGGTATAGACCTTATGCTAAACTTTTCTGTACAATTTAGGAAGTTGTGACCTATTTGTGTCTGTTTCTATAACCCAACTACCTATTTTCTTATCAATTATCTGTGGTATATTTGTTCTGAGAAAAGGGAAAAAAATGCATGGAATATGTGATCAGTTTTAATGTTTTAAATGCATATTGGTTGATTAGATTTTTCCCTGTCATGAGGGGAAAAGAAAAACTGTACACATTCAATACATATACATTTTGTTTTAAATATTTTGCCTATGTGTAATTTTTTGGAGGAAAGAAATATTTATTAGAAAGCAACTAAGTTACTCTTTTCATATTATATGAACTATATGTGCTACTGATAACATTACTACAAATCCCTTTCATTCAAACTAAATAGACATATAATATAGAGTAAAACCATTTATTTACATTATTAACTCTACCTTAAAATGTTAAAAATGCAAAGAGGTTAAAGGGAAAACATTTTAGCTGTTTAATCACATGGAGTACTTCTGTTATATTCAGACTAAAAAACTTGGAAGATAAAGTAAAAATAAAAAAAAATACTTTTTTTAAAGTAAAAATTTAGAAGATAAAACATCATGTATTATTTGACCATGATTCTGATAAAAGCTAAGTTGAAGGAACTTTACATCATCTCTAGTCAATCACAAAGCATGAACTATTGTTTAGAATTACATAAAGAGAAATGGCTACATAACTGGTGTTTTGATTATTGTTTTGTTTTGTTAGCTTTAGGCCCATTATAACACTTGGAAACAAGTAAGATGCTAGAAATACTTTTAGGTACATTAGTTCTCATTAGACATTAGTTCTCATTGTGAAAAACACCACAGAAACACTCTTTAATGATTTAAACATTGAAGATTTGCAATTGATATACAGAAAAACTGTGTGGGATTGCCTACTTTCTGGGACCTTTATAATAAAAGATAAAATGTTGGATTAAATCCTATTAACTTCTGAAGTGGATATTGTGATTAGTTCTCTCATCCTGTTCTATAAGGAGAAAGCTAAAATAAACTTTCCTAGAATCTATTGTAGTCAAATGATGCTACACCAATTAGAGGTAGTTGGATAAGTTTCAGATGGCAGAAATTAAACAGAAGACACCTCCTTGTTCATGGCAGTTGTTGTTCACAAATCCCCCAAATGAGAGTGTCTGTAGCAGCTAAACAGTCCATTCATGTGTGTTGCAGGTGTGAGGAAGTCGTGATAGTGGCCATGGTGAGGGTGATGGCAGTGACTCCTTTGTACTAGACAGCAAGCTCACAGCTGGGATCTTGAAAACAAAAGTCCAGTGCCTGTCCTCTTCCTTCTGATCCAGTCTTCAAACGATGTTACAATCACTATATTTAATTATCCATGGCTTAAATTACTAAGGATTATTTTTTTTCTCTTGTATTAAACCTTAACCCACATAACTACCAATGCTTAATACTGCATTTGTGGGGTGTAAAGAACTTGAACTTATTTTCTCTAACTGGCATTTCTTTTATGTATGAACAGCATTACATTTTATATGAACAGCATTAAATAACATACTAAGTATTATTTGATAGTGTTTGGGGGCTATTTGGTTTTGTTTTCGAAAAATATAAATTTACCTAAAAATAAATGTATTATTTTTTGTCTCTGAGTTTCACTTAGGATCAGCTTCACACTAACCTGGCTTAGGAAAAGGTAAATACAATGACAATAATAAAATTGTGTAACTCTTTATATTTGGCAAATAATTTTCCAAGCCTTCATTTTTCCAAACATTAGAACATCAAAACCCCAAAATAGGAAATATTATTTATAGTCACCATTCAAGACTCTAAGTAATGATTCCTGAGAGTTTAAGGTTATGGTCAGTAATATTTGTCACCCCAACATTTATATGTTAGAACTAACTCCCCATGTGATGGTATTGGAGGTGGGGGCCTTTGGAAGATGATTAAATCACGTAGGTGAAGCCCTCATGAGCGGGATTAGTGAGTGCCCTTATGAAAGAGACCCTATGTGAGGACACAGTGAAAAGACAGCCATCTATGAACCAGGAAGGAAGCTCTCACCAGACAAGGAATTTGCTAGTGCCTTGACCTTGTACTTCCCAGTCTCTGGAATTGTGTGAAATGCATGTTTGTTGTTTAAGCCACTCAGTCTAAGGTATTTTTGTTATAAGAGTCTAAATATACTGGGACATCTGGATATTATTCTTGAGGACTTTGATATAAAAACAAGGTAATTATTAAAACTCAATCTTAAGAAGAAACTCTTTAACTTACAATTTTGGAAATAATTATCCTAATTAAAATGGAATGTAGAAACTTCAGAGGAATAACTAAGATATAACAATCACTAATTGTTAATGTGTCTGCTGGTAGACTGGCTTTATATCCTCTTTCTGAGGATGGTATGAATGGAACAGAATAAGCTTTGTAATTATTATTCTCAAACATTATTGGAAAAATTTCTCATAATTTTATAATTTAATGTTGTAAGTCTATATTCTAATGTTATATAAACTTCCTAAATTAACTTATGTAGACACACATATTGCACACACAGACACATACACACATTTATAGATTTGTTATCCTCCTTGTATATGTGAAAATGATCTTGGATAATGAATGAGGTAGAAACAAATGGAGATAAATAATGAAAACTCAGATAAAGAATCAAGAAAAGAAAAGGGAGAAAAATAATTTATTTTTAAGCAGTAATCTTCATTTGTACACAAATAAACAGTAGATTCTCCTTTTTGGTGAAATGCTTGTATTTTTGTAAGCAATTTTGAACTTGGTATTAAATAAGAAATCCCTAGATATGCTTGTGTAGCATATCTTTATAATGAATAAAGTCACCATATTGTACACAAAAAACTTACTTTTTGCTTTACCAGGTGATACATGTTTATAACAATATTATGAACAACTGAGAATCATACTTCTTAAATTTCTCCTGTTACAATGCAAGCAGTATGATGTATGCACGTGAAAACTCTTTATATCTATGGGCTATGGGAATCTTATTGATCATGCAACAGACAAATAGACTGAATGTGCCCAGGATTTAGCTTTACCAAAATGAGATAAAACAGAAAGAAAAAGTCAATAATACAGAAAATTACACATCCTAATATAATATATATATCTTAATTATCATCCATTTTATTATTTTATGAATAAGGCACATTTAGTTAGTTTAAAAATTGTTTTAATATGTAATAGAGATGATTTTGTATAAAATTGGAAGTCAACAGATATGTACATTTATGTATTATATATAAACAAATAATGGGATATGAAAATATATATCATTGTATTATTTTCATTCTTTTCATTTTTCCTTCTCACAATATCTTGTGGAGATTGATCCATCTCAAGATGTTTAGAAGTCATTTATTACCTAGATGTGCTGCATAGTAGCCTAGGATATGAATCTATAGCCGTGGTTTACAGACCTTCACACAAATGGTCATCTAAATATTTTAGAATTTGTGGGTTAAATGGTCTCTGTCATAGCTACTGAACAACATCATTGTAGTATGAAAACAGTCATAGAGAGTATGTAAATAAATTGATGTGGTTGTGTCCCAATAAATTGTTATGTAGAAAAACAGGCAGGCCCTAGAGGTTCAAATCTCATCTATACAATTAGTTTTAAAGGTCTCTCCCTGATAGCCAGTTTGGTCCTTTCTGAATAATATGCAATTATAAACAGACCTGCAATAGTGTCTTTATTTATGCATCATATTTTCACACATAATTATATTCACAATACATTAAAATAATTTCATAGAAGTTTTAATTCCCTTTGCATAGAGGATCATCAACTTACACTCCAAGCACTCCAAACTGGTACATGAAAAACCATATCTAATTGTATTTTTAAAATATGTTCCTCTACTGATCAGTGGAATTGAGTATAATTTCATTGATTGGTGTAATTTATCTTTACCTTAGACTGCAAATATATATACTTTGTTTATTTTTCTAAATATAATTCAGCATTATCTTGTCTAGTTACAAAAATATGTTGTTCAAAATTTTATCTAAAATAAGTTTATGTTAGATATGTTTATGAAAAATCATTTTAATGGATGGTCCTGAGGGCCCAATAACTTCTTACAGTGAATAGTTCCTATGCCTAAAAGAACATCAATCAGACATATGTATTTACACTGCTGCTAATGTTTTTACTGGCTTCTTAGGGAAGTGGAAATTAACCATTTTTGACACAAGTAGCTAGTTTTCTAGAAGAATGGAATAACCTACTGTATACTCAAGTATGACACCAGCTAGAATTGAACAGCTTGTGTGATGAGACAGTTGTAAAGGAAGATTCAGTATGTTCCCTGAACTACTGGCTATTATGTGGTGTTCTTTCTTATTAAACTTAAATAAGTTTATCATTGAATAAATGTAGGAATGTTTTCTTTCATCATGACACTATTATACTTTCATGACATGTTCCAAAACATAGACCGTCCTTCTTTGAAGACATTAGTTCATAATGGACCAATACTTCCATATGTGAACAATATGTCTGTTGAACTTGAAATTGCGACTGGCCCTGTTCAGTTTTTGTTCTTCATGCTCTGCCACAATAGTGAAGTTAGAGGGTTAATGAATAATTGTCATCATTGGTCTTGATGATCAATGGGAAATAGTTTTAATGACACTTTATTTCCTTTTACAGATAAAGAAACTGGAACTGGTCATTTTCAGTAAAAACTATTCTACAGAAGTGATTTCATAATTTAGTAAATAATTTGCATCTTAAGTGATAATTTAATCAAATTATATCTTACATTGGAGACTCAGAAAATTGCAGTTACTTACCCAAATAAGATGTATGATAAAGATTTCCTAATTCTCAGTCTAATAATTTCTACTTGATGCTTGACTTCATCTAGGATTCAATTAAGGTCACATATCTTCAGAACTGACAAATGTTGAATTGTCATCCTGAATATTTTTTTTTGAATTTTTAAAATAAAATTTTAGCATAATGTACTTTGCAAAAATTGTGAGCATAATTTTATATCACTTTATTATTGCTTAGGGATATAGACTAGACTAGGCATTAAGATCTTCTTTAATACGGTATTTCATAAAATATGATTTTTCAATAATTTATAAAGAAAGCATAAGTGATATTAACAATGAATATTTGAAACATTTCAAAAAGATGTTCTCTGTCCTATCAGATTTGCAGATTTTTACCTGACTAAAAAATGTGTTCAGAACTACTGCTTTGGGCAATAGTAAAAGTTTTCCACTGAGTTTATTTTAAAATTATATCTTATCAGATAGAATAATTCGTTTTGTTATTATACTTGAATAATATAATTTATATATATATATATATATATATATATATATATAACACTGTTAAAAATATAAACCACTTACCTTTTTCAGCATATAGCATTTACTATTAAATGGCATTAATTGATAAGAGGTGAAAGATTACATGATTTTGGCTTCACTGAAACTAAAATTATTAAAAGTAATCAGAATCATTTTATTTTGGTCTGGCAAGCATCCACCACAAAATAAAATCCAAGGGAATTGAAAAATGCAAATAATAATAATAATAATAATAATAATAATAATGATACTGTCAAGTAAGTTTTATAATGTGGTATATATTATTGCTGTCAATAATTTTACCTACTACCAATTCATTTTGTTTTAAAATAGTTAATTCTCAATAATTATTTTAATTAATTTAAACTTCTAGAATTAAAAAAATAGGTTGTTTTGAAGAAATTGTCTAGGTGAGAAAAACTGGAAACAATAGAAAACAAATAGCAAAGTTATCTCTCTTTGATGCCACTAAAGCAAAGGTGTAATGGAAATTTTGAAAGGTGAGCAAGATAGTCACAGTTCTGCTTTCTTTCCTCCAGTATGCCTGGGACTGAGAGGCTGAGAAGCTAAATAGAAGGTAGCAGTTAAATGTCTGAGAAAATTAGCACACGTCCAACATTTTCAACAAAGTGGGGAACACTAATGGAGTTCAGGCCAACCAAGACGGAGAGACCTTAACAAACAACCAAGTTCCAGTTGGGACACAAAAGGGCTACAGCTTAAGACAAACCAGTAATGAACCAGTTCTCACAAAGACTAAGTGTAGGCTCAAATCAGTTCAGTCTCTGATTTGGTTGAGGTCATATATCCCTAATATACTCTATGCCAAAGTCAGAAGTAAATTATGTTAAAATAATAAAACATCATCTAGAATATAAAATTGTCTTTAAACATACCACAGTGTTGGACATTCAACAAAAAATTACAAAGCATACAATAAGGCAAAAATACATGATCAGAACTCTGAATATTGCAGGACAGAGTAAGTTTTCACTGCACCATGACTCCCATGATTAACCACCATAAGCTCTGGAAATAATGTGGAAACAACTACTAACATTGAGTTGAAAAAATCCGATTTTGGAAGGAAGTGAAAACTTAGATGAGAAGTATAACATGGAATTATTTTCCCATTTTTCTGGCATTTTGCCTGAATATATGTATATACCCTATATACATGCATACAGTATAGGAAACTTTGATACAACAATTTGATAGAACAAGTAGTGTTTCCAGACTCATGAACCTGATGATAAAGTTAAGAGAAACTGAAGATACTGGAAATTGAGGAGGGAATCACAGAAAAAAAAAAAAAGAGGAGAGAGAGAGAGAACAAAAGTAGAAGAGGCTCATATTGTATGTATAAACACTTCCTAATCCTCGACTATCCCACCCATAATCAGGGCAAACGCAACACAAATCATATCAAGTGATTTGAGAAGCCACTTAAGAGACACAGCTTAAAGTTTTGGTCAAATCAGGGTATGACCCAAAACTGCTTGATATAAAATAACAACAATGTAATAATCAAGTAAATGACCCTTTCTCAAGACAATTATGGACAGTTATGGACATCAACATTATAATAACTTACATGTTGGAATTAGAAAAAAAAATAATTTAAAGCAATTCTTATTACTATGCCTACAAGTAAAGGAATGCTTGCACACTATAAATGAAAAGATAGAGAATTCAGCTGACAAAGAAGAAACTAACAGTAGTTACAGAATTAAAAATAAATATAATATGATTTACTTGAGAAGCATAAGTAAATAACAGTAGGTAACGGAAGAAAAAGTGAATGAATCTGATGGCACTACAATGCACCACAATCACTCTGAAGAATAAAGGGAACAAGAGATAGCTGAAATATGTATATGAACAGTCTCAGGTATATGTGGAAGATGAAAGAAAATCAAATGTATATGTAATTAGTGTCATGAAGAAGAAGAAAAAGAGAATAAGGGAGAGAAATATCTTAAAAAGCAATGGCCATAAGAAAATATATAGAAGAAAAAATCAAGGCAAATATAAACCTTTATATCTAATAAAGGTGAATATATAGAAAAAGTAGTATATCAGCCAATTAAAATGTTAGCAGAAGTTTAAAAGACAAAAGTCTTAAATCAACTACAACTGCCACATGTCGTTAAGGCTTACATGAAGTAAAAAGATGTAAAATATGACAACAAAAGTATAATAAGTGAGTGGGGGATAGTAAAAATGGACTTCTTTTAGAATACATTCATATTTAAGTGGCTTATCAGTTGAAAATAAGCAAATATATATAAAGGTTGATATATATATAATTCTCATAGTAACCACAAAACAAAAATCTATAATAGAAACACAAAAAATAAAATGTCCATCAACAGAGAGATGGATAAAGTATATGTGATATATATACACAATGGAATATTACTCAGTCATACAGCAGAATGAAGTTCTGCCACTTAAGACAACATGGATGGACTTAGAGGGTATTATACTTAGTGAAATAAGTCAGACAGAGAAAGACAAATACTGTATGATATCACTTATGTGTGAAATATAAAAAATAAAAAAACTAGTAAATATAACAAAAATGAAACAGATTCACAGATATAGAGAACAGACTAGTGGTCACCAGTTGGGAGAGAGAAGTGGGGGAGAGGCAAGATAGGGGGAATGGATTAAGAGGTGTAAAACAAATAAGCTACAAGAATGCATTCTACAGCACAGGGAATATAGCCAATGTTTTATAATAACTGTACTTGGATTATAACTTTTAAAATATTTGAATCACTATGTTGTACATCTGACACATAATATTGTAACTCAGCTATGCTTGAATAAAAAATAAAATAAATAAAATAAAAATAAAGTTAATAAAAATGACCATATTACTTTTAAAGCAATTTACAGATTCAATGCAATACCTACCAAAATACCTGTGGAATTTTTCATAATACTAGAACAAATAATCTTAAAATTTGTATGGAACCCAAAAGACCTCAAATAGTCAAAGCAATCTTAAGAAAGAAGAAAGCTGAATATATCATGCTTCCTAAGTTCTAACTATAATGCAAAGCTGTAGTAATAACAACCGTATGGTACTGTCCAAAGTAGACATATAATTCAATGGAACAGATAGAGAGCCCATAAATAAACCCAAGCTTATACAGGCAATTACTCTATGACAATGGAGGCAAGAATATATAATGGGGAAAATATAGTCTCTTCAATAAATGATATTGGCAAAACTAGACATCTACATGTAAAAGAATTAAACTAGATCTTTCCTTACACCACATACTAAAACAAACTCAAAATAGAATAGACTTAAATATAAGGCTTGGAACCAAAAAACTCCTAGAAGAAATCATAGGTAGTATGCTCTTTGACATTGATCTTAACAATATTTTTTTGTATCTATCTCCACAGGGAAGGGTAATCAATGCAAAAATAAACTAATGGGATCACATCAAACTAAAAAGCTTTTGCACTGCAAAGGAAACCATCAACAAAATAAAAAGTATGCCTACTGAATGGGAGAAGATATTTGCAAATGATACAGTTGATACAGATTAATATCCAAAATATAGTAAAAAAATAAAAAACATGCAACTCAGTATAAAAAATATGATTAAAATATTGGCAGAGGATCTGAATAGATTTATTTTCCAAAGAAGACATACAGATGGCCAACAGGCAATGAAAAGATTCTCAGCATCACTATCATCAGGGAAATGAAAATCAAAATCACAATGAGATATCACCTCAAACTTGTCAGAATGTCTGTCATCAAAAAATATATAATAATAATAATAACAATGACAATGTGAAGAAAAGGAAATCCTCATGCATTGATGGGGATATAAATTGGTACAGCCACTATGGAAAACAGTGTGGAGTTTCCTCAAAAAATTAAAAATAGAACTACTTCACAGTCCAGCAATTATAATTATGGGTACTTATTTGAAGAATATAAAACATTGATTTAAAAGATATATGCACCCTAATGTTCATTGTTCATTGCAGCATTATTTATACTAGACAAGACTTATAAGCAAACTAAGTGTCCATTGATAGAGGAACAGATAAAGGAAATGTAGCATATATATATATATATATATATATATATATATATATATATATATATATTAGCCATAAAAAGAATGACATTTGCAACAACATGGATGTACGTAAAGGGTATTATGTTAAGTGAAATAAGTCAGACAGAGAAAAACACATATCATATGATTTCATGTACATGTGGAATCTATAAAACAAAACAAACAAACAAGTATAACAAAACAGACACAGACTCATAGATACAGAGAACAAATGTATGGTTGCCAGAGTGGAGGGGAGTAGGGAAATCAACAAAATAGGTGAAATGAATTAAGAGGTACAAACTTCCAGGTATAAAATAAATAAGTTATGGGAGGTAATGTACATCATAGGGAACAAATACAGTCAATAATACTGTAATAACTTTAAGTGGTTACAGGTGGTACCTAGACTTATAGTGGTAATAATTTTTTAATGCATAAAAATATTGAATCACTATGTTATACCACTGAAACTAATATAATATTGTAAGTCAATTTGATAAAAGGAACAATGGCCTCAAATTTTCCAAATTTGCTGATTAGATTCAACAGTTTCCCAAATATCAAGAAAGACTAAAATGAAAAAAAAATAGACGTTTTTAGTACATCATAGTCTAAATCCTGAAACCACAAATGAAGAGAAAATCTTGTAAAAAATTGTGAAACATATTACAAACGGGAATAACAATTCCCAAACAACTGATTTTTTTAGGAACAATGGAGAATAAAAGACAGTACAACAACTTTAATGAAAAACAGAATAAAAATTATAAGCCTAGAATTCTATATCCATCAAAAGTAAGATCAAGATGAAAGAAATGGAAGACGTTTTCTATGTTAAATAAAAACACTTAAAATTTTGGTTGCTAACAGATCCCCACAAAAAGAAATACTGAAAGAACTGGTAATAGATCTGGATCTATGAGAAGGAATACAAAACATTAAAAATACTAATTGTCTGGGTGAATATTGAAGGGAATAAGTACTTTTATCTTTCATTATTTCTTCTCTTTCTTTTTAAATTACATAAAACTTTTTAGAGGAAAAATCAAACAATATTTTGGAATTTATAATAAAATGAACTATAAATTATTTAATTTTTTAAAGTCTATGTTAACACTGGTAGATCATGAATAATTATGGTATATATTGAAATCCCTATATCAATAATATTAAAAATAAAAAATATATATATTGGTTGGAAAGCTGAAGACTTATCACTTCTGAAATTACCTAAATAATACCAACCTCATTTGAAGGATATAGCATGTTGATGGATTGGAAGACTAAACATTAAAATGTCAAGTCTCTACAATTTTATGTATTAATTCAATCATAATTCAATTAGGAGTATTTTTGAAAATGACAAGCAACATAAAAAATTCATACAGAAATGGAAATAAAAATAATCCTATAAAATAACATTATTGAAACATTTATATTACATACTCCAGACTAATGCCAAGGTAATTAAGATAGTGTGGCTGTAGTGTAAGAACTGACAAACTGGTCAATGGATCAGAAGAGAGTGCCCAGATACAAATACACATTATTACAGTCATTTGAGTTTTGACATAGTAGCCAATTGGGAAGGTAAAGTGTTTTCAAAAAGTGAAACTGGAATTACTGGATATCAATATTGGGGGAAAAGTGAACATCAACTTCTGCCTCACACTGCTGAAAATTATTTGTATTGTTTCACAGACCTAAAGGTAAAAAGCTAAATACTTAAAACTTTTATTGAAAAACTTTAGACAATACTTCTGTGTCTTTAGGTGGGTATATGCAGCTTAGACAGGAGAGAGAAAGAAACAAGCATAAAATTAAAAAAAATGGTGAATACATCTCCATTAAAAGTAAACATTTTGATTATCAAAATGCAAGATTAAGTAATTAGGCAATCTACAGACTGGGAAAAATATTCATGGATCACATCTCTCACAAAACTGGTATTCGAGTTATAGAAAGACTGTCCACAACTCAATAAAAAGGAGGAAAGAGAAACCAACCCCCCAAAAATGGGTGAAAAATTTATGTAGACACACATAAAAGAAGACATACAAATAGACAATATATGCATGAAGAAGTTCTAACATCATTTGTCCTTATGAAAAGGAAAATTAAAATCATCAGGACATATCACTACACATCTACCTGAATGGTTAAGTGAAAACAATAACAGCACTCATGGAAATTTACCAAAAGAGACCTATTTAATCTGTGGATGATATGAGCATATATTTACAATTCCATTTTGATTTACTGAATGTGTTTTTCAGTGCATCTCTTTATGCAGCTTTTTTCGTTGTTGTTCTAGGTATTACACTATTTATACAGAACTGATCAGTCTATTGGTGTTCTCTTTTCACCATTCAAGTTAAGAATAGAAATCTTATTGCCCTTTATATCCCTTTGTGTCTCTCACTTTACAATATGTCTTACATAGCTCCTCTTCATACATACACTTAGGACTACATTAGACAGTGTTAAATTTTTTACTTTAACCAACAGACATAATTTAGAAAACACAGAGAAGGAATGTCTATTTTATTTACCCATATTTTGATTACTGTGATCTTTCTTCATTCCTGATTTCCAAGATTCCATATTTTAGCATTTCCTTTCTGTTTAAAGAACTTTCTTTAGCCCTTCTTTTATGATAAGTGTGCCTGTGATAAATTATTTTTGTTTTCTTTCATGTGACAGTATATTTATTTCTCATTCATTCCTGAAGGGTATTTTCAGTGGGCATATTGTGAGTATACTGTGTATATACAGTGATTTTTCTTGTGGCACATGAAAAATAGTATTGTTTACCTACTATTTCTGGCATCCATGGTTTCTGATACAGAATATAATATTTTTTCAAATTATTTTTACTCTATAGGTAAACTGTCATTTTTCTCTTGATGCTTTTGAAATTTATTCTTCCTACTTGGTTTTTAGAAAGTAATTATGATGTATCTTGATGTGGATTATTTGACTTTATACTATTTAGAACTATTTCAAGTTGAATCTGTAGGTTTATGTCTTTTGCAACATTTAGAGAGTTTTCAGTCATTATTTCTTTAAGTACATTTATAGCTTCTCCTCCTTTACCTCCCTGCCAGAAAAAACTCAAATCTATGAGTGTTAAATCTTTTTATTCTCCTATAAGCCCGTGAGACTTTGTTCACTTTCTTCAGTGTATTTTATCTATGCTGTTGAAATTGCATTATTTCTATTATTCCATCTTCAATTTCACTGGGAATTTTGTTGGTTGTCATTGATGATCTTCCACTCTGTCACCTCCATTCTCCTGTTTAGTTCAACCTGAGCTTTTTATTTTGGTTATTGCATTTTTCAGTTGTAATGTTTCTATTTAGGTCTTCTTAATATATTCAATTTCTTTGAAGAGACTCTGTTTTTTATTTTTTTATTTCATTTATTAAAAATTTATGTTACAATTGCTCATTGAAGAGTTTTTATAATGGGTGTATTAAAATATTTTTCAGATATTTCTAATGTCTCCATTATCTCAGTCTTGTCATCAATTGCTCCTCTATTTTCAAATCCATTGTGACATATTCTTGATTCTTGTTATGATGATTGGTTTCAATTGAAGCTTAAATATTTTTGTATTGTGCTATTTGACTTTTGAGTCTTGTTTAAATGTTCTGTTTTAACTGATCCATTCTGACACTGTTCTGGCAGAGGACTGTTGTCTTGTTACTGCCAAGTGGTGAAAGATGTCCAGGTTACACACTAAGTATCTATTCATACTACAGATAGGGAGGAGGAGGCTTCTTGTTATTGCTAGGCTAAGGTAAGGTGGAAGTCATAACCATTTAGATTCTTGGAATATGTTGCACCTTTTCAATGCCCCCTTTTTTTATTTTTTAGCAGTATGCGGGCTTCTCACTGTTGTGACCTCTCCCATTGCGGAGCACAGGGTCTGGACGCACAGGATCAGCGGCCATGGCTCACAGGCTCAGCCACTCTGCAGCATGTGGGATCTTCCCGGACAGGGGCATGAACCCGTGTCATCTGCAACGGCAGGTGGACTCTCAACCACTGCACCACAGGGAAGCCCTTCAATGCCCTTTTAATGTCTCATTTTCCAGATTTTCTAATTTTTTTGCAAGACTCTTATTTACCCCATCTATTATTTCCACCTCAGGCAGCTGTGATGTTAAGGAATTGCCACTGAATGTTTCTATGAATGCTCTAGGGTTAGGGTTTCTCAGTGAGAGAGTTCAGACACCAATATAGTCAAACTCTATGTCTGGATATTTTTCAGGAAACTGCCAACCAGGTCAAATAGTGACAATCTCTGGAGATGGGGCTTTTTGACAAGCTCCAAAACCCTCACTAACGACTGTTAAGCTTCTAGTTTTGATGGCTCTCCTTGTTACAAGACTGTTAATTTCAAGGGTAAATGGGGTAAGGGAAATGGGAAATGGGAAAGGGAGAGTTAAAACACCAAGACATTTGTATTTACTATGATTCAGTCATTTTTCATGAATAATCACTCTTTCAGTTTACCTGTGGTTAATTTCTAGAGTTCTAAAAAGTTCATTTTGACAATTTTTGCCAGTATCGACAATTTTTGCCATATTGAATTGGTGAATTATGAAAGAATACCAGTTGATCTTTTTCCCTAACAAAATGATTATTTTATTGCAATAATACACAGCAGATACAAAAGGTACCTTTAGCAAAAACAAAAATCAGCAGTTATTATGGCATACACTACAAGTTTAAAAGGTTTTTGTAAAAAGAAGAGACTTTGTAAATAACTTAAAGCTAGAAATAAGAGTATTTGGCTGCTACTTAATGCCTAATGATCTACAAAAAATGAGAAAGTCACCTTTAAGTCAGGGGAAGAGACTTTGAACAGAGATTATTCACATTTACAACCATGGCTCAATTCCTCTGACCAATGCTTACAACTGAACGTTAAAAGGATGAGTCCCGTTCATGCCCGGCATCCCTCTTTAATGGCAGATTTCAAAGCATAAGCAGCGGCAGAGCAGCAGTTGCTCAAAGCTACAACTTTGTCAGGAAGGTTAAGGTCACGTGATTGAGCATTTCTTTCCCCCAGACGTGGGTACCACGGGGACGTGACTTTCACAGTCAAAGCCAGGGTCTGTAAGGAGTCGGGGAGGGACGTCTGCCATGAACAGACCAGAAGCTTTGTGTGGCTCCATTCTCCCTGAGGTGTGTGGCCTGGAGAACTTCACAGTACGTTCTGTCAATAGTGAGAGTTCTGAGTCCTCAGGATGCACGCTGGGCCTGGGGGAATGGGGTCACCTGGGCCTCTAGCGCTTTCAGCTGACACCAAGGCCTGTCTGGAAGTGTCTGCCAGCTGGTCCCCACCACTGAGATGCACAGTCCTCAGCCTGACCTCAGGTGACCTTTTGGATGCGTCTGATTCCAAATCTTATCTCTGAAGAGTCAGTCTGCATTTTTTTTTAAATAAAAGAGCCTAGCGAAAACATAAAAAAAAAAAAATCACTGCCTTTATGGACTAGCATATTCTACAGCTCTTACTCCACAATTCCAAAGTGTTTTCAAGGTTATTGTTTTAAACACCAAGTTTGGGAAATGTTTGTTTTGTAGCAACAAGAAAACTGTTATTAGATGGTGAGGGAGAAAAGTAGAAAAATGAAGCATGAGACATTTTAAAGACTGCATATTTAATATGGTTTAGGGAAAAAATACCTTGTGCAACCTATAATCTTTATTTTTTTTGATTCTGATCACTGACCATTGATTTAATACTTTGCTGACTCTATAGACATTTTTTATCTTTGTTCTTTTGTTTTTTTTCAGTAGACTTTATTAATCAACATTCCCCACCATATAAACCATTTATATTAAAAAATGTGTCTCTGGTGATTATAAAATGAAAAGATGTTCCTTTGTTGATTAAATTTGTTTTTGTTTTTATCCTGCTTTTCCCCTTAGGCCACTATCAATGTCAAATTTGTTTTAGCCAAGAGGCACAAATATAATGTTTCATCATGAAGTATACAAAGGTATACATTATGAAAGAAATGTTATCAAAATCTCATGTAAAATGTAGATATTTATACTTATGACAGCTCTATAACATAAATGGCATTATCTTCACTATTTTATTAACTTTGCTTGTTTGACATAAAACTCTAAAAATCATTAATGATAGAAATAAAAATACAATATTCATTAATTGCACAATCTGTAAAATAGCCTATTTTTAGAAATATTTATCATTTTAGATTATAATGGATATGTTGCTTTGTTTCTATATAGTAATCAATTGCTATACTTCTTTTGGGAGTTCATTAATATATTTCTTTTGAGATATAGAGAGAATACAGATGATAAGTTAAGTTAACTGATATTGAGGTGTTCAGCTCATCACAACTTTTATTTTAAGGAGAAGATTTACATATATATTCTTTCCAATACGGCTATATTCTGCTTATGAAGAGAACTCAAATCAGATTTCTATTGTTTATTTTTATCTCAAATATTCTAAACCATAATCTATTTCTATCACTGTGAGATATAGTAAAGGTAAGGGTTGATTTGGATTTTTAAAATTTTATACATATGAAAGGATTTCTGAGCTTAAAATTTATCAAATTCTATCATGAAAACATTGTAGTGTCCTACATATATATTCCTTTTAGATGGAGTGGAGAATTTATAGCCAACTCTTGGAAAACACATTCAATTGTCCCTGTCCATGTGAGTATATGGTTTAGTACATTCCCTGATGTATTAAATTTTAAAACGTATTAAATCAGGTAAATGGAAAGAGACAAAGGTCTTCTATATGAAGTTTATATGTACTTGAACTCAGCAATAATTTGAATGATTTTTTGCTATTATTTAAAAAATATAGACACTGCGTTTCATGATTTTGATAATGATAGCTTTTCATTTATTTCCAGCATTTGTTATTTCCTTTGTTGGGGGCACATTTAAAAAAAAAATTATCAAGTGCATCACCTCTTTATCATAACTGAGCTTTGCAAATGCTAAATAATAAAACGGTACAAGATTTGATTTTAAAATATCTTAAATTAAAGACATGAAAATTATCTATTACCATATTCCAAACTGTGTTCCATGGGCTCAAAAGCACTACTTTCTTAACCTTTTAGTTTCTTCTCGGCATATTTGTTTAGGAGAAATGTAAATTTACTCTATCTGTACTTTACAAATTCCCCATGGAGTCTCTTCTCACTAAAGTGTTCAGTTGCTACTTGTGAGGATGATGGTAACACTGATCAAGGCTGTGTTGGGACAGCATCAAGATACATTCTAGTTAGATTTCAACCAATGGGACATGCTGGGGATTTCAGGTTTAACTTGCTTATCAAATAAAAAGTTGGAGATGTTGTCCAAGGACATTTCTAAGTGTTTTATTTCTGTTTGCACCTAAATTTTCTGAAGAAAAATATTTCTAATCAAAAGCATTTATTTTAGAATTCAGTAATTATTTTTCACCAAAATAAAAATAAAACACACTCTTGTTATTTTCACACCTTATATTTTTTTAGGTGCTTCAAGTTACCTGGTTTTTAATCATTATTTACTGTATTCAAATCATAACAATGCTATATCTGTGATGATAAAAACAGAACTTCTCAAACCTTTCTAGTTGTCCTTGATATATATTATAACTTGGTTTTAAAGGATGCCACTTTTGTTTTTTCCCCAAAAAGAAGTGGGAGCAGGAAAATCTGCCTTTTTATATCACACTTGATAAAGTGTAATGCAGTTCAACACAAATCTCTAGACTGGATATTAGGAATTATGGGTTACGGTTTCAACACTTCCACAACCCTCTCTCTCAATTGAATCCAGTCCAAATTGTGGGGAATAGAATTTGTTCCAATTTTGGACAAATAATCAGTTTGCCCTTATAACTTAGTATTGTGTCTAATTGAAATCATAAAAAACATACATATGTAAAAGGACTAAGAATTGACTGAAGTCCGTCTATGCTTATAAGACAGGGTTTGCTACTCTTTCTTCAAAATAACTGTTTTTAAGGGATTAGAATTTGCGTTTGCTGAGGATGCCACTGAAGTATTTTGACTGTCCTGACCACAGTTTGAAAAATTCTATCATAATCTATAAAGATAAATCAATTTTCCTATATAAATGGATAACATATCATTTCCCACCCCACTTGTGAAACCAGGAAGGTAATATTGATACCAATGATATATACATTTGAAAAAGGGAAAGCCTAAAATTTAGTAGGTGAATTTCACACAGTGGCAGGACTTTCACACATTGGATGAAAGACAAATAACATGACAGATGGCAAAATAGTGAATAAATGTCATTATGAAATAATTTAATGTATAAAGTATAAATATATATATATATATATATATATACATATGTATGATTGTAGCAAATGTAGTATACTTATTTAAGTTGTTAATAATACAAAAATATTACTATGTGGTATATGGAGACTCACTGTACATTCTTAACTCTTCTGTAAACCAAAAATATTTTAGAAAATAAAGACTATTTTAAAACTTTAAAAATACATGCTCACCTTTAACTTTCACCCATAAAATTTTATTATGATGCTTGGAAAACTATTGGATGTTAATATAATGCATTATCACATTCTATCCTTTTTGTGTAGTGTATTCATTAAGCAATTTTTTTTTCTTTTTCCATTAAATTCATGACTTCACAGGCCAATAGGGTTAATGAATAAAGAGTTGAGAAAATAGTTTGAATATCTTGCAATCTAAATGGCAAGGCTTATGATGATTCAAAATGAAATACCAATAAATTTACTTTAAGAATGCTATGAATCAGATATTCAAATATTGAAAATATAATGCAGATATATTATAGTAATTTATGTTGGTTTTTAAAAATTCCCATTTTTCAAATATTCATCAGTTCTAGCTGCATCAGAGAACAGAATATCTGTGATTAAATAACCTTATTATTTTGACAGATACATAACAATGTATCCTGAGGAAAGCAACAGAGAAAACAGACTTTGTATAATATCTTTGTATAATATCTTCAATATGATTAATCATTGATATTTGGAGCTTAGAATTAAAACGATTAAGAAGAATGACAACCTTGGGTAGATTAAAATCCAAAAAGGGAGCCAAGCCAAGACGTAGCTCAGTTCATGACTCTTACAAAACACTTAATGATTGCTTATTATTTTAAGCTTTGTAGGGTTTGAATCGATATGGAGCCTAAAATGATGTTAACTTAAAATCCAGAAAGACTCTATTCAGTGTTCTGTGGTGACCTAAACAGGAAGGAAATCTTAAAAAGAGGGGGTATATGTATAACTGATTCACTTTGCTGTACAGCAGAGACTAACACAACATTGTAAAAGCAAATATACTCTAATATTTTTAAATCATTTTATCTCTATATTTTGAGAAATGGGAAATTATGACTCCAGAATACAGTATGGGAAAATCCCCATTATAAAAATATAATCAATTATATATTACATGTATTATATTTTGGCATTTATTATAACCCTCCTTATTTGCAATGAAAACAATACTTTACCAGTTGAGTAATATAAATTAATAAAAACACATACATTTAAAAACTGTATTTTAAGGTAAGTCTTGAAAAAATGTTCCCTTTAGTAAACGTCAGCTAATGAAAATAATTAAGTAGAACTTGTATCTGGGAAACATTTAATACTCAGCAAAGGGAGAACACCATTGTTAAGTCTATCGTGTCTTCTAGCTTTAGACTTTATTTCCCCTTCTTTCTCTTCTTCTTCTTCCTCCCCCTCCCCCTTCTACTCCCCTCCTCTTCCCCCTCCCCTTCCTTCCCCTGTCTCTTCTTTCCTTTCTTCCTCCTCTTCCTTCTTGTCCTTCTCCTCCTTCTCCTTCTCCTTCTTCCTCTTCCTCTTCCTCTTCCTCTTCCTCTTCTTCTTCTTCTTCTTCTTCTTCTTCTTCTTCTTCTTCTTTTTCTTCCTCCCGCTGCTCCTCTACCTCTCCTGCTCTTGCTTCTGCTTCTTCTGCTTCATATTTCTTAACTCAATATGAAATTTGGACCTGCTAAAATCCCTTGCTAGAGATTTCATAATACATTTATAATTTCATGGAGTTATCTATACATATAAGTATAAGATATCACTTTTCTCAACACTGAACATGTTTCAATGACTTTTCAGCATAAGTGGAGTCTATAGTAGTGGATTAGGATTTTAAAATATAAGCTATTTATTACAGAATAAATTCAGGATTTTTTTTTCAATTAATCATCAAGTATCCACTTGAGGAACAGAAACTAAAATACAACAAACAAAGGATAACTACAAGATGTGAAATATATGCCATACATATCTTAGCACCAATATAAAAAGCAAATAATAATTAAATATAAACTCCAAATTGAATATTGCCAAGGTAAATACTTGGAATTACAAGAAGTCTCTCTTTACAAAAGCAACTGTAGACATCACCCTTCACTGTAAGTAGCTACAGAAATTTTATAAATTCACTGAAAGATATTAATTCCCTTAAGTTCAAAAAGACAATGAATACTTATACCATGTCATTCAATCAGTCATCCATTCATTCAATAAGAATTTATAGTCTCCTATTTGTTCCAGGTATCTCTGAAAGGTAGACGTTTTGATAGAGGCCAATAGCAAAAATTATCCTGTCTCATGAAACTTGTATTTCAGTGAATATGTTTTTTTATATATCTGATTTTAATATCATATTTTAAAACTTTCAGAAGGTATAGGACTTTTGACATTTACCTTTAATAATACAAGTTTAAATGCAACTATATTCTTTTATGTTTTATATGACCAAGATTCTGTCTTTATAATTTCCTCCCTTGTCTCACTTAAGAGAGTGCTGTGTCAGTTTCATTAATTCATTCTTCCATTAACTCATTTATTCAATAAGCATTCATCATATGCAGGCTATTCCATGTTTGGCAGTAGAATAATAAGCCATGACCCTCTCTTCAAGAAACTTACAGTCTACTAAAGCAATCCAAAATGTTAAATAGATATAATTGGGATTAATTTGTCCCTTAAAGCACTACTTCCTTCTAATTTAATCTCAGATTTAAATACCTATGCCCTTTAAAATTGAGAAACATGGACATTCTACAATGGAAAGTAAGGCTTCACTTCAACGTTTACCAAGAAATAGAGTTTATCTCTTTTTTATCCCCAATGACTGAGAACAGTGCCTGGTACACAGTTCGTTACTCAGAAAATAATGCTTAACTGGTTAAATAATGATTTAAATAACCTTTATTTTTTAAAAAGTAAATTGGATAACAAGAAAGTGTTTGCAGGTAATGACTTGTTAAGAGAACAACACATGATTCTACCAGGCTGAGATGAAAAGGAAGATAGGAGAACAGACCACTGCTACCATCTTGAAAGAAGTTTTTACTTGAAACAATACCAGAGACATAGGGTTTTACATAAATATGGTTTTACTGATGTGTCATATATATGTTTACAGAATATCTTAAGAGATGGAAAAAACTAGAAAATTTACTTCATGTGTATATGAAGGGATATGTTATTTCTTAAAAAACAATGGTCTAGTGGCAGCAGAGTCCTCATTTGATAACACACTTATTTTTTAATCTATGGAGTATAATAAACATAACTTTCATATTGAAAGGTATGTTAGAGATAGCCATTGACTTCAAAGTCTGTGACCCCACTTTGTGTAATATTTTCCAGTTGAGAGAAGAATAATAAATTAACATAATAACTTAAGGCAGAAAACTATCTACGATAATATCTACTCAGTCTTACATTTGTGTTTTCAAATTCATCAACAACATCTTACTTTTTACATACAATTTAATCCATTTAAAAAAATATGAATATAAGGCTAAACCAGTAAAATTTCTCTAGCTTGAAATATTCCTTATTATTTACCCATTTTCTTCGCTTTCACATGTCTAATTTATCAATGCCTGATAAAAAGTGGTTATGAGAAATGTACAAAAATCTCATGTGACATAGCGTATTTTTTCTTCATTCAAGTTTGCACAACAGAACATTTTCTGTTTCATCATCTTTTCTGTACAGTTATGAAGGAATTCTATTGGTATGTTTGACCTCAAAATGTAGTTAAAATATTAAGAAAGGAAAATTTGACTAGATAAGAAACAATAATAAAGATAAGAGAAACGTATCATGCAGACTAGCATATTAGTCAATATGGCTGGTGTGTTTTAAGTCAAATGTCTTCTAAGGGAATAAAATTCTAGCTTGTAAACTTACACAGGTACGGCAACTGAAGACTTTTATCTCTTATTCACAAAGAATTCAATCTGCCTTTTAAATCAATTTCCATTTAATGAAAGTAAAATATCTTAGAGTTTTGCTATCATGAATTCTGGGAAATATATTTTATATAATGACTAATAAAAATACTTCTAAGTTAGAATTTGGAAGTATTCATCTCATTTGTCTTTACCCTGTGTTTTTTCTGTATCAAATATATTCTTAAAAATGGTCATTGTTAAAGTATGCATATTAAAAATTTTGCAGAGATGAGAGGCTGAATAAGCTAGCTACTGCTACTGGATCCAGCTACTGGATATTTAAGTATAATATAATGTCACTGAAAGTTTCACTCTTCTAAAAATTATAGTAATTAGCAAGTTTCCTCCCTGTCTAGGAACAGTGAAAAGATCCATTTTGGTTTCTCAGGCTTTTTATTTTTTATTTTATTTTTTTTGTAGGAAATCCTCTCTCAGGATTTCTGTCTCAATTTCCCTTCTTACAATCTGACAAGCCTGAATTGATGGTTGAATAACTTAATTAAAACTACCTTTTTTTTTTTTTTTACAATTTCTCTCCCATTGCCTGAATTTTATATAAATGACTCCTATTAAATGTATGAGCAAAGTGAAATCACTTTGCAGGAGATGAACCTTTGATAGCTAGGGATTAGATTTTCTGTGTTTGCACATGGAAGTCCCTTTTCATTCTTTATAAGTGAATTCTAATGATACAGAAACTCCATTTATCATGGTACATTAATTAGCTCTGCTATACTCCCTAAGATAAAATGCATAATAAAAGTGTAAAGTGAGATGAAACAACCTTTACTCTTTAGAATGTCAGGAACGAGGTTACTCAAACACAGATTGCACATTTTTCTATCTTTTTTTAACTTTAATAAGTTATTGTTACCTTTTACCAAGAGCAATACCCTTTTTTTCAATTCTTCATATTTATTCTACCCCTTTAATTTTTCAGATTTCTCAGTCAAATACCAGTTAGTTCATTTAGTGACACATATAAGTATGCTGAGTTCTTGAAATTTGTGACCGTTTTCTCTTTCCATCCATCTTGTGTAATGACAAAGGGGATAAGTTTATCCCATTTGAAAGAACTGCTCCCAAGCACTTTTATGATTTCACTGATCACAACTAATTTCTTCCTACCTTCTCCCTAATAGTTGCTCTGGATTCAGAGCCACTGTGTCTTTCTTCTTAGATGTTCTTATCAGCACAGCTATAAGAATAGATACAAAGGTTTCACACATTCCTTATGATTTCACCTGTCTCCTGTATTTCATTTATGTATTAGGAGAAAAGAGTCCTGAGTTAAGACTCAGGATAACTATTGGCTTGACCAAAAGATTTGTTCATATTTTTCTGTAAGATGCCTCTAATAGCACTTAGTTGTCTTTAATTTCGTTGGAGACAATTTTGTTAGATTATATTGTGACACATCAGCATGCATTTAAGAAAAAAAAATCTTAACAAATTGGTGAATTTTTGTGTAGCCATTTTAATATTGAAGATGGACGAAAAAATCAACATTTTCAGCTTATTATGCTTTATTATTACCTTCAAGAAAGGTAAAAACACAGCTGAAATGCAAAAAAAAAAATTGTGCAGTGTATGGAGTAGGTGCTGTGACTGACCAAATATATCAAAAGTGGTTTGCTAAGTTTCTTCCTGGTGATTTCTAGCTGGACGAAGATCCATGGTCAGGTACACTTGATGTTGATAGCAGTCAAATCAAGACATTAATTGAGAACAATCAACATTATACTATGCAGGAGATAGCCGACATACTCAAAATATCCAAATCAAGCACTGAAAATCATTTACACCAACTTGATTATGTTAATCGCTTTGATGTTTGGGTTCCACATAACTTAAGTGAAAGAAACCGTCTTGACTGTATTTCCACATGCAATTCTCTACTTAAACGAAACGAAAATGTTCCTTTTTTAAAACAAATTGTGACAGCCATGAAAAGTGGATACTGTACAATCATGTGGAACAGAAGAGATTGTGGGGCAAGTGAAATGAACCACCACCAACCACACAAAAGGCCGGTCTTCATCCAAAGAAGGTGATTCTGTGTATATGGTGGGATTGGAAGGGAGTCCTCTATTATGAGATTCTTCTGGAAAACCAAATGATTCATTCCAACAAGTACTGCTCCCAATTAGACCAACTGAAAGAAACACTTGATGAAAAGTGCCTGAAATTAGTCCACAGAAGGTTCATAATCTTCCATCAGGATACCGTGAGATTACACGTACTTTGATGACCAGGCAAAAACTGTTACAGCTTGGCTGGGAAGTTCTGATTCATCCACCATATTCACCAGATATTGCACCTTCATATTTCCATTTATTTCGGTCCTTACAAAACTCTCTTAATGGAAAAAAAAATTCAATTCCCTGGAAGACTGTAAAGGGAACCTGGAACAGTTCTTTGCTCAAAAAGATAAAAAGTTTTGGGAAGATGGAATTATGAAGTTGCCTGAAAAATGGTAGAAAGTAGTGGAACAAAACAACGAATATGTTGTTCAATAAAGTTCTTGGTGAAAATGAAAAATGTGTCTTTTATTTTTACTTAAAAACCAAAGAAACATTTTGGCCAACCCAATAGTTTTTCACTATAGTTTCGTCACAGATACTGTCTTGGACCTTTGCTTACATTTTCTGATCTGTACAAGGAATGTGTTAGAGAATCTCAAAACTTCTAATAAGCTTTGACAGAAGATTACTGCTGAAAGAACTGTAAACCTCAGTCCTATTTAAAGAGTCTCTAGGTATACCTAAAAACAACAAGGGAGACTAAAACATGGAGACTATAGGAAATTTTAGCCTTTGACACCACAGCTGCAGAAAACAGTAAACATAATCTAGTCCTTAGCCAGATAAATATAAAATCTCACACGAAAGGCCTATCTACCTAATTTCCTTTTACTCAGTACAATATGCCCAGGTTTCAACACAATTTACAAGGTTGCCATTTAAATGGCAAAAAACACAGTATGAAGAGACAAGCCAAGCTTTAGAATCAAACTCAGACATTCCAGAGATTTTTGGAATTATCACACCAGAAATTTAAAATAACTATGATTAATATGCTAAGGGTTTTAATGTAAAAGTGGACAACATGCATGGACATATGGGTAATGAAAGCAGAAAGATGGAAGTTCTAACAAAACTTCAAAAGAAAATTCTAGAAATGAAAACTTCTGTAACAGAAATGGACATGGCAAAGGAGCTAATCAGTGAGCTTGAAGATATGTCAATAGAAACTTCAAAAACTGAAATGCAAAGAGAAAAAACAATTAATTAAAAAGATGATGTTGAATCTAAGAACTGTGTGACAATTACAAAATGCATAAATTATATGTAATGGGAATACTGGAAAGAAAGAAACTGTCCTCCCCCTCCTCCTCCTTCTTCTTCTTCTTTCTTCATTAATTTAATTCATATCATTAATTTAACTAATAACATTTATATACATACCCCAATTTGAAATTTGGAGTTGTGGATATCCTTCACTACTGGTTTCAAACTAAATTTATTATTTCATGAAGTAATCTATGCAAATAAGTGTAAGGTTTTATTAGTCTGTTTTCTAAAAACCTGTAATATTTCAATGACTATTTAACACACATATAGGTTATATCAGAAAATTTGTATTTTTAATGTATAAACTGTTTGGCTAATAAATAATTCATTATGAGATAAAGAGAAGCATTGCATGGTGATAAAAGAGTCTATTTTCCAAAACAATATAACAATCCTTAATGTATATGTATGTAAAAACATAGCACCAAGATCAAAACTCATGAGGCAAAAACTGATAGAACTAAAGGGAGAAATAGACAAATCCACTCTTATAGTTGGATGCTTCAACAGAACCAGAACACAAAAAATCTGTAAGGATATAGTTGAACTGAACAGTATTATAAACCAAATGCATCTAATTGACATTTATAGAAAATTTCATCAAAGAACAGCAGAATACATATTTTTCTCAAGGTCACATTGAACATTCACCAAGATTTACAACTTTCTGGACCATAAAACACGTTTTAACACATTTAAAATAAGAGATATGATACAAAGTATGTGCTCAGACCACATGGAATTAAAGTAGAAAGTAACGATAGAGAAAAAGCTAGAAATCCCAAAGTATTTTGAGATTAACATCACACTTCTAAAAAACAGTGTCAAAAAATGTGTTAAGTGGAATTTAAAATATTTTTATCTGATTAATATAAAAATACAATTTATCAAAATTTGTGTGATATGGCAAAAGTAGTGCATAAAGGAAAATTTACATCATAGAATGCAATACTAGAATGCTGAAAGATCTAAAACCTATCATCTAAGCTTCCGCATTATGGAAAAAAAAATTAAATCAAAAGTAGCAGATGAAAATAAATAATAAAATTCAGAACAGATATCAGTGACATTGAAAACAGGAAAATGATAGAAAAAATCAACAAAACAAAAAGCTAGTTTGTTCTGAATTTGTCAAATTAGCACTTGTTAAGTGGAACACAGTGTGCTGGATGTTGTGTTGTTGCAGTTCAACAGCAGACCATAAAAGACTTGAAATAGAGAAGTTTATTACTCATAGGCCCTGGAATACCTAGAAGGTCCACGTGAGGATGTCAAGGCAGAGTGCAGACAGAGATAGGATCTGGGACATATGTCTTTACTAGGGTTTGCAGGAAGCATTTTGCAGTCCAACACTAAGACCAGACTGGTCAATTCAAACAAAACGAGCAAGGATTTTGGTAAACCCCACAGGAGTCTTATCAAAGGGTGGATATGAATAAGTTGTTGGGAGGCATGAGAGGCTGTTAATCACAAGGGCTGTTGGGAAAATCATATCAGGAACTTACATTCATTTGTGACTACAGGCTGCTATCTATGGCCTGTGCTTGCATGAGGGGCTACTGTCAGTTTAAAGTCAATGCAGGCTATTTGGCCAAAAATAGATACTGAGGCAGCAAGACCATGGAGTAACTGATGCCCAGGGCAGTAAATGGGTAATAAGGGAATATGCTGACTAACTCTGTTGCCACAAATTCAATAACTTAAATTAAATATACCAATTCATTAAAACATACAATTTACCAAATCTCACAAGGACAAATAAATCATCTGAAAAAATCTGTGTCTATTAAAGAAATTAAATATAAATAATAGCAATCTAAATCAGAAAGCACCAGGCCCCAATGGTTTCACTGGTGAATTCCACCAAACACTAAAGGACAAAAGATACACAATTTTCTATAATCTGTTCCAGAAAGCAGAAGCAGAGGGAACACTTCCTAACTCATTTATAAGGTCAGCATTACTCTCATACCAAAACCAGACATTGCAAGAAAGGAAAACTATCTTATGATAGTAGGTGCAAAATTCTCAATAAAATATTAGCAAATCAAATCCAACCATGTATAAAAATATGAACACACTACAACCATGTGGGATTTTACCAAATATACAAGGCTAGTTCAACATTCAAAAATAAATTAATGCAATTTATTGTATCAATAGGCTAAGAATAAAAGTCATATGGTTACATCAATAGATACAGAAAAAAACATTTGACAAAATCTTTGCCCATTCATGGTTTTAAAATCTCAGCAAACTGGTAATAGAAGCAAATTTCTTCAAGTTTATACAAAATATCTACAAAAAATCAACTACTAACATTATACTTAATGGTGATAAACTAGATGCTTTCTTGCTAAGGTCAGGAAAAAGGAAAGAATGTTTCCCTAACTACTTCCACTCAATATTTCAAAACTGTAATAAATTGTCTATCTAATACATTAAGAAAACAATAGGAAATAAACATATACAGATTGTGAAGGAATAAATGAATCTGTCTTTATTCACAGATGTCATGATTGTCAATGGACAAAGTCCCAGATATTTCAAACACACACACAAATCTTCTTAAACTAATAAGCCATTATGGCAAGGCTGAAGAACAAAAAGTTAATACAGAAAGATCAATTTCTTTCCTATATACAAGCAGTGAACAATGCATTTGAAGTTAAAAGCACAACAACCTTTTAATTAACATCCTCAAAGTTGAATGTCTTAGATATAAATCTAATAAAGTATTCTCAAAATATATATGAGGAATACTATAAAACTGATGTAAAAAATCCAAAAAACTAAATAGAGAGAGTTTCCATTTCACAGTTAAGAAGCATCCACAATTAAGATATCAGTTCTGCCCACATTGATCTATAAATTCAAGGCAATCCCAGTCAAAATCTCAGCAAGTTTTAATTTGTGAATATCATCAAATTGATTCTAAAGTTTATATGGAAAATAAAAATTCCCAAAGTAAGAAATACAATATTAAAGGAGAAAAATAAAATTTAAGGACCGACACTACCCTACTTCAAGGCATTATAAAGTTACAGTAATAGAGACAGTGTGGTTTTTTTTTGTGAAAAAGTAGACAATCAGATCAATGGAATGGAATAGAGTACATAAATACACCTACACAAATATAGTCAATTGATTTTTGACAAATTAGTAATGGCATTTCAATGGAGAAAGATAGTCTTTGCAACCAATGGTGCTAAAACAACTGGGCATCAAAATGCAAGAAAATGAACTTAGACACAAATGTTACAATCTCAAAAAAAAAATAAAAAACTCAGAGTGGATCATAGACCTAAATGTAAATGTAAAACTATAAAACTTCTAGAATATAACATAGTAGACAATATAGATGAACTTGAGTTTGACAGTGAGTTTTCAGATACAATATTGCTCTGTAAAGACACTGTTAAGGGAATGAAAGGACCAGCCACAGACTAGAATAAAATACTTTTAATGCATAGCTCTGAGAAAGTACTTGTATCTAAAATATACATGAACACTTAAAACTAAGCAATAAGAAAACAAACAACCTAATTAAAACATAGGCAAATTATCTTAACAAACACCTCACCAAAGAAGATACATAGATGGCAAATAAGCCTACATGAATATCCTCAATGTCAATATCATATATATTAAGAAATTGCAAGTTAAACAATGAAATATCACTGCACTAAAATCCAAAACACTGACAACATCAAATGTTGGTGGAGAAATGGAGTAACAGGAAATCTCATTCTTTGCTTCTAAAGATACAAATAATAAAGCTACTTTAGAAGACAGTTCAACAGCTTCTTAGAAAAGGAAACATAGTCCTATTATAAAATCCAGCAATCCACTCCTAGATAAATTTATGCAAATGTGTTAAAAACTATGTCCACACGAAAACCTTCACACTGATATTTATAGCAGCTTTATGCATATTAACCAAGAATTGGAAGCAACTGAGATTTCCTTTTAAAGGTGAATGGATAAACAAACTGTGGCAATCCATACAATGGAAAATTATTCAATGATAAAGAATGAAGCAATAAGTGGAGGAAGTTTAAATACATATTGTTAAGTAAAAGAAGCCAGTAAAAAAGGCTGTGACATTCTTGTGTGAGTCCAACTATATGACATTCACAAAAAGGCAAAACTATAGGGACAGTAAAAAGATAAGTGTTTGCTACGAGTTATTTCTGGGTGGTGGTAGTAAATAAGGGGAGCACAGGGGTTTGCAGGGCAATAAATCTATTCTACATAGAACTTGTAATTATAGATGCATAGCGTTATGCTTTTGGTAAAACCGACAAAACTGTAAAATATAAGGAGCAAATTCTCATATAAAGCATTAGCTTTAGGTAATAAGAAAACATCAATATTGTTTCATCAGTTGTAACAAATTCACCACAGCAATAGAAGATGTTAGTAATAGAGGAAACCAAGGGTGGAGAGAGGGAATGTGTGTGGGGGAACTTTTTGTACTTTCTCCTCAGTTTTACTGTAAAACCTAAAACTACTTTATAATATAGTCTATTATTTTTTTAAAAAAAGTGGTATAAGATTGTCTTGAAAAATTTATTGATTGCCTAGTACAATCATAAATTAAAATTGGTCATTATAATTAATAAATAACTGGGAAATGCTTTGAATTAAGTAAAATAGTTTTATTCATTGTCTAAGTTATTCCTCTAAACAAACATCTAAAAAAAGACATATATAGGGAAAAAAAAAACAAAAAGGCATAAAAAGGAATATATTTTTAGCTCCATTTAACAGATAAGGAAGATGAAGGCTAAAGTGGTCTTGACAGAGATAAGTCCTAGGTTAACTCTTTGATCAGAATTTAGGGTCAGAACAGAGTTTTTTATCTCTAGCCTCAAGCTTGAATACAACAATATAGATTTATGTCCTTGTGTATGGAGGAAAATTTGTCCTCTACCCTTTTAGTTTCTTTTGGGTGGTTTAATAATTAAACTGACATAAGACAGAGTAAAGGGGAATAAATTTGATTTCATATGTACAGAATCCCCACACAGACATGAGAGACTCCCACACAGTCAAGCAACTGAGGCTTATATGCCATCCTGAACCTAGGGGAAAGGGGTAGGGGTCTGGGGATTCAAAGGGAAGGAAGACAATTCATAGGAATATGGGGAGAGCAAACGTTTGATAAGCAAATGTTTGTCAATATTTGCAGAGACAACAGGACACAGAGAGAACTTGGAACAAATAGGCCCTGCTGAGCTCCCCCCAGCTTACTACACCTTGCCCATTAGTGGTCATTTCTGGTGGTTGTTCTCTTCCTGGGCCAGACTCCCTATATAAAGGCAGTTAAAGAGAGGTAAAATTCTTCCAACTACCTTCTTAATAATGAAAATAAGGAAAGTTATAATGAAATGTTAAAGAGTTAAAATAAAAAATAATATTCAAAAATCTTTTCTTAATAACCAAAATTTTTGTTGTAGTTGTTTGTTTGCTTGGTGTTGTGGGGATAAATTTGAATTACAAAAGTAACAAAGTACCATTGTCCTTACATGTCTAGGAAAAGTTAATATATAATGAATGTGATAAATTATAGAAATTGTTTTAAAAACTCATAACTTAATTACTAAAACACCCAAGTACCAATTTATCAACTGTGAAATCAAATAATAAAATAGAAATTGTTTTCTTTGTGCCATATTTTTTCAGAGTAATGTTGTAAATATAAATGTAACTATTGTAACTATTGTGTTAATAATTTGAAATAAAGTCAAATCAAAGAAGAAATACCTGAAGTTGCTTACACCAACCAAGTAGAAATTATAACAAATAGCTTCATGTCAGGACTCCAGTGCTGTAATGATTTTAAATTAGAACACAACATCTTTTTTGGACATGTTGCTCATTTAACAATTTTAGGATCTGTCTATAAGATCACTTTTGGGATTAAACAGCCTATTTATTTTGATTAGAATGGAAATCCCCCAATGAAACACTGAAACAGAGGCCAACAATAACACTTGATTGACCAAGTGCCCAGCAAGCTATTGCATATTATTGAGGATTAAGTGGGAAAACAAACAAACACCTGAAAATATCAATGTCACTTGCAGATTCCAAATGCACCCTTTAAAAATAACCATTCTACAAAGGTTGTGAAACTTTAGATACAATTAACTGACTAGGGACAGTCTTTGTAGCTATTTATACTATGCATTCATGATAAAAATTGCAAGTTTTCTATTCTTATCATGAAATAAACTTTCTAAGTAAGTCCTTCTGTGTTGATCAAATATCTAATGAGGAAATATATCTTGTTGCTTGACATTAGAGAAAAAATGGATGCTTATAGATAGCTCTCATGAAGACTAACTTTCTTTGGTAAGATATGTACATAGTCAATTCAAAGTAAGAGCTTTTAATATACTTGTTATTTTATTCCCCAAAGCCATATAGTGTGATTATGTACCCAAACAAGTATAATTCTAAAACAAATTTGGACTTTCAGAAAAAGATTATGGACACTCTATAATTTAAAACAATGGCTTAATTCAACAGAGCAATGTTGAGAATGGACATCAGACTTGCTACAGAATGTGGAAGTAATCATAAATCCTGTAGTTAATGTACCAAAACATTTAAGCAAAAATAAATGTCATAAATAAATCTAGACTCTCAAGCAAATCCTATCACTTTTGTTAAGAAGGAAAGCATGAAAAAACAGATAATAAAAAATCATGTTTCTCTGTTTTCATCAGTATCATGGTCCTGAAATGTAAGAGAAGCCCAATTCTTCAGGTATTAAAAATAGAAAAGGGCTTTCCTGGTGGCGCAGTGGTTGAGAGTCTGCCTGCTCATGCAGGGGACGCAGGTTCGTACCCCAGTCTGGGAGGATCCCACAGGCCGTGGAGTGGCTGGGCCCATGAGCCATGGCCACTGATCCTGCGTGTCTGGAGCCTGTGCTCTGCAACGGGAGAGGCCACAACAGTGAGAGGCCCACGTACTACAAAAAAAAAAAAAAAGAGAAGAAAAAAAAGTAAAGAAAAGAAAAAAATATATTGCTTTTTTTTACAATCCAGTTTTACATAAAATAAATTCTATGGTATATACCTAGGACAACTTGCACAAGTCCTGCATAATTATAAGGGACCTGAAAGTATTTTCAATTGATATTTTTATTGTTTTTAAGCAATATAACTCTTTATAAATTAGCTGTTCTGATATATCTTATAGGACTAATTCACTAACTTAAAGAGTAACTTAAAAAGTATCATGGGGGTATCAAACTCTTAGAGGAAAACATAGGCAGAACACTCTATGACATAAATCACAGCAAGATCCTTTTGGACCCACCTCCTAGAGAAATGGAAATAAAGACAAAAATAAACACATGGGACCTAATGAAACTTAAAAGCTTTTGCACAGCAAAGGAAACCATAAACAAGACCAAAAGACAACCCTCAGAATGGGAGAAAATATTTGCAAATGAAGCAACTGACAAAGGATTAATCTCCAAAATTTATAAGCAGCTCATGCAGCTCAATAACAAAAAAACAAACAACCCAATCCAAAAATGGGCAGAAGACCTAAATAGACATTTCTCCACAGAAGATATACAGACTGCCAACAAACACATGAAAGGATGCTCAACATCTTTACTCATTAGAGAAATGCAAATCAAAACTACAATGAGATATCATCTCACACCAGTCAGAATGGCCATCATCAAAAAATCTAGAAACAATAAATGCTGGAGAGGGTGTGGAAAAAAGGGAACACTCTTGCACTGCTGGTGGGAATGTGAATTGGTACAGCCGCTATGGAGAACGGTATGGAGGTTCCTTAAAAAACTACAAATAGAACTACCATATGACCCAGCAATCCCACTACTGGGCATATACCCCGAGAAAACCATAATTCAAAAAGAGACATGTACCAAAATGTTCATAGCAGCCCTATTTACAATAGCCCGGAGATGGAAACAACCTAAGTGTCCATCATCGGATGAATGGATAAAGAAGATGTGGCACATATATACAATGGAATATTACTCAGCCATAAAAAGAAATGAAATTGAGCTATTTGTAATGAGGTGGATAGACCTAGAGTCTGTCATACAGAGTGAAGTAAGTCAGAAAGAGAAAGACAAATACTGTATGCTAACACATATATATGGAATTTAAGAAAAAAAAATGTCATGAAGAACCTAGGGGTAAAACAGGAATAAAGACACAGACCTACTAGAGAATGGACTTGAGGATATGGGGAGGGGGAAGGGTAAGCTGTCACAAAGTGAAAGAGCGGCATGGACATATATACACTACCAAACGTAAGATAGATAGCTAGTGGGAAGCAGCCGCATAGCACAGGGAGATCAGCTCGGTGCTTTGTGACCGCCTGGAGGGGTGGGATAGGGAGGGTGGGAGGGAGACGCAAAAGGGAGGGGATATGGAAACATATGTATATGTATAACTGATTAAATTTGTTATAAGGCAAAAAAAAAAAAAAAGTTACAATATTGAAGAGCTAAAGCAATTAAAGTAACAAATTTCCATACCTTAAAAAAAAAAAAAAATAAAAATAAAAAAAAGTATCATGGGGGAAAAACAAACAAACAAAACAAAATGAAACACAGAACAGATATCGATGTAGCAAAAAAAAAAAAAAAAAAATTCCCAGAAATACAGGACCATAAAATTAAAAAGATTTCTACATAAACTTGATCTTATACTTCCTCTTCATATTTATCATATTTTAATATCACTATAAGTATGTTGAGATTCTCAGATGAAAAGTGACATGCAATTTTTGAGTGTTACAATATTCATTGAAACTAATAAATCCATTTATAGAAAGTTACTATTCTTTCCTCACTAGATATGTTTTGAGTATTTATATTTCTTTTCACAAATGAAAATTGTCCATAAAATACTGTCTAATGTAAAGAGATAGTGCACCATTATCCCTGTTCTGATCAACATCTTTCCTCTAAACAATAGAATATTGGTTATTTATACACTTATATTTTTTTATTTCTTTGATAGTGTTTAACTGTTTTAGTCTCATGTTTGGACCCAGATTTACCTGGCTATCATCATTTTATGGTTATTGTCATATCTGGGTACTGCTAATAAATTATGTGTTCAACACACAAAAACTTCATAAAATTTTTATAATAGCACTCAGTATACTTTTAAAAATTATTATACGTGCATCTATACACTAATATTAAACTTTAAGCTCTTCTAGAAATAAATACTTCTTAATCCTTTTTTATCCTCAAGCTCAAGATTAATTACTTACTTAAATGTTGAATTGCTAAAGTTTTTTGTTTTTATATATGTGAAAATTTATTAGATCAAAACGACTTTTTTCTTAACTAGCTCTCTAACTTTCCATAGATTAGAGTTAAACAAAAACCATAGCATTAAAACAATTTTAATTTGAACAAAATATTTATATTTCCAGGTCTATGATTTGCTAGTTGCTTTCACATGATAACTCATTCCTGACTTCTTTGCTTTTTGTAGGTAAATTTAGGCTTCTTAAACTTCTGATCTTTATGATAAAGGTAGTTTCTGATTCTTTTCTTTCCATTTGCTTTCTTCCTTTTTTCTCTTTCTCATAATATTTCTCTTCCCTCCTTTCTTTTTATTTTATTTTTTTGTCATTGTAGGAGTTTCTCCAAAGCTTTATTCTAAAACTTTAAAAAAGTGATTTTCCAAAGGTTTCTTTATGTAATATACTGGCTACCTTAAAGGGGAATGAAAACTGCTAACACCCTTTGAAAATCTTAATGATGATAATAATATATTTATGGGAATTCAAATTATGTAGTCTGAAGTTAAAAGGAAATATTTTAAAAAGAAAAGAAAATGCTACTACTAAATTCAAAATTAATTTAAAACATGAAAAAAATTTTGCTCTGAAATGTTCTGTCACTAATAGTCCATCAGCCACCTTCTGCCAGTAAGAGATGGAATCAGAGCATCCTGAATAGGAGATATTGAAATGATGTGTAATTTTCCAATCTCTTCTTGTGAGGAAGGACTAGATGTTTCTTTTTTACCTGAAATCAACTAAGGAGATGTTCACAGGTATGATTCAGATAATTTGACAAAGGGCAGCTTTTAAACCACAGAAATACCACAATAAATAGAAAAGGATTGCAATCATAAAAGTATATTCTGTCCAAAATGCTATTAAACAGGACATTGATAAGAAAAGCACACATGAGAAATACACAAATATGTGGAAATTAAACAGCACATTCATACATAATTGGTGTGTCAAAAGAAAGCACACAAACATAAAGGAAAGCACAGGGGAAATTTGAAAATACTTTATGATACATTAAAGGAAAGCATAACATACCAAAACACACTAGATGCAGCTAAATAAGAGCTCAGTGGGAAATTTATACCTGTAGCTATCTATATATAAAAAAATATAATAAAGACCTCAAATCAATAACATAAACTTTCATCTTAAGAAACTAGAAGAATAGGAACAAATGAAACCTAAAATATGCAGAAGGAAGGAAATAAAAACAATGAATGCAAATAAATGAATTAGAAAATAGTAAATCATTAGAGAAATTAACAAAATCAAGAAAACTCAAATTATAAACATCATACATAAAAGATGAGTCATAACTACTGAATTCACAGAAATAAAGAGTAGTATAAGGAAATACAATGAACAATTGTATGCCAACTGTATACATAAGCTATTTGAAATGGGAAAATTCCTTGAAGGAACGAAACCACCAAAAATGATGCTTTTTTTAAAAAAAGAAAAAAAAATTGAATGGAGCTCTAACATTTGAATGGAGCTATAAAAAATAAAGAGATAAAATTGGTAATTAAAACAACTGTCATAAAGAAAAACTCAGGCGGAATTAATACTAACCATTCATAAACTCTAACAAAGAATAGAAAAGGAAGGACCACAGCATGTCTCATTTTGTGAGGCCATTATTATTCCGACATCAAACAAGACAAATGCATAACAAGAACACAGTGGAAACCAATATCCCTTATGAATACAAATACAATGTCCCCTACTGCCAAATATTAGTAAACTAAATCTGTATAAAAAGGTATTATAGGGCTTCCCTGGCGGTGCAGTGGTTGGGAGTCTGCCTGCCAGGGGACATGGTTTCGAGCCCTGGTCTGGGAGAATCCCGCATGCCGCGGAGCGACTGGCCCCATGAGCCACAATTACTGAGCCTGCGCATCTGGAGCCTGTGCTCCACAACGGGAGAGGCTGCGATAATGAGAGGCCCGCGCACCATGATGAGGAGTGGCCCCCACTTGCCGCAACTAGAGAAAGCCCTCACACAGAAACAAAGACCCAACACAGCCATAAATAAATAAATTAATTAATTTAAAAAAAAAGCAAAAGAAATCTGAATGAAGTATGGTCTAAAAAAAAAAAAAGAAAGAAAGTAACAGCCACCTGTTAAAAAAAAAGGTATTATACAAATTGACTGCATTGATTAATATTATCTGCCAAGTTGGCTGGCTATGATACCCAGATATTTGGTCAAACATTATTCTAAATATTTCTTTGAAAGTATTTTTAAAATGAGATTAATACTTAAATCTGTTAACTGTGAGTAAAGCAGATTAATCTCCATAATATAGATGGGCCTCATCCAATCAATTGAAGGCTTTAATAGAAAAAACACTAACCTCCACTGAGGGATAGAGAATTATGCCAGCTGATTGCCTTCAGACTCAAACTTCAGTTCTTCCCGGGGTCTACAGCCTGCCAGCTTAATCTGTAGATTTTAGACTTGTCAGCCTCCAAAATCACATGAACCAACTCCTTAACATAAATTTTTCCCTCCTTCTCTATATATATGCACACATCCTATTGATTCTGTTTTTCTGGAGAACCATGGCAATGACCAAATGGGATTTATCCTAAATATGCAAGGTAGTCTTAACACCCAAAAATCAATTTATATAATACATTGGTATAATAAAAAGCAGAAACCATATGATCATCTTATACACAAAGAAGCATTTTATAAAATTCAGTACCAGCAAAGTAGAAATGATATGGAACTCCTTCAACTGCATAAAGGACATCAAAAAAAAAAAAAAAAAAAAAAAAAAAAAAAAAAAACAGCTTACAACATACTTAATGTGAAAGGTCAAAACTTTCCCCCAAAGATTTTGAATAAGACAAAAATGTCCTCTCTTTAAACTTGTATTTAACTTTGTACTGAAGGTTCTAGTCAGGGCAATTAGACAAATAAAAAGAAGACATCCATATTAGAAAGGAAGAGGTAAAATTATCTCTATTTTTAGATGATAGATCTTGTATAATGAAAATTATAAGCAATCCATGAAACTTACTAGAACTAATAAATTAGTTCAGTGATCTTGTAGGATACAAAATCAATATACATAACCAATAGACTTCTATAAGTAGTAATGAATAACTGAAAATGAAATGAAGAAACAATTTTATTTACAATAGTATCAAAATAAAACATATTTGTGCTTTAAAGAACACCATCAAGAAAATGAGTGAATGGGTTCCCTGGTGGCGCAGTGGTTGGGAGGCCGCCTGCCGATGCAGAGGACACGTGTTCATGCCCCGGTCCGGGAGGATCCCGCATGCCATGGAGCGGCTGGTCCTGTGAGCCATGACCGCTGGGCCTGCGCATCTGGAGCCTGTGCTCCGCAACGGGAGAGGCCACAACAGTGAGAGGCCCGCATACGGCAAAAAAAAAAAAAAAAAAAGAAAAGAAAGAAAGTGAGTGAAAAGGATACCCAAAGAATGGAAGAAAAACACTTGCAAATTATATATGTGGTAATGGATGTGTAGGTAGAATATAAAAAGAAGTCATACAGCTCAACAGTAGAAGTCCAATTAACCCTATTAAAAATTAACAAATAATTTGAATAAGCACTCCTCCTAAGAATGTACACAAATAGCCAATAAGCAAACTAAAAGATGCTTAACATCATTAATCATTAGATAAATGAAAATCAAACCCTTGATAGGATACCACTCTGTGCACACTACATGGCTACAGTCAAAAGTATAATGATAGGAGCAAGGATGTAGACAAATTGGAAATTTCATACATTGATGGTAGAGCTGTATTTTGGTACTGCTATATTGGCAAAAACAGTTTGGCCATTCAACAAATTGTTAAACAGAGTTACCATATGACCCAGTGAATTAATTTCCAATTATATATCAAGACAAATAAAAATATATTTGCATACAAACTTGTACATGAATATTAATAACAGTCTTATTCAGAAAAGCCAGAGTGGGAAAAATTCAAATTTCCATGAACTGATGAATGAATGAACAGTATTCAATTGTATATACATTCAATGAAATATTAACTGGCAATAAATACTGAATAATATACTAATACTGTGACATGAATGAATCTTAAAAACATTTTGCTAAGTATAAAGCCAGCCACATGACACCACACATTGTATGATTATATTTTTATAAAATGTCCAGTGTTGCAGAATCGATAGAGACACAGATAGATTAGTGATTGCCAGAGGCTTGAGGTGGGGAACAGAACATAGTGAATGACTGTGAGCTCAATGGACTTTCTTTTGAGGGGGATTAAAATGTTATAAAATTAGATAGTGGAGATGTTTGTTTGTTAATATATTAAAATAACAGAACTATATACTTTAAAAATGGAGATTGTTATGATATGCAAACCCTTTTCCAATAAGGCTGTTGTGAAAAAAAATAATTACAGGTTAGAGGTTGTGGCTGGAAATGCCTTTACCAGAAGACAGAGAAGAGTGGGCTGTACTGGGAGTAAGCTACACTTCCATAGCAGAAGGACAAATTTCCTTCATTTGTGAGTGAGGCAGTGTAGCCAAAAGATAAATAGCACCTACCCTCCAAGTCAAACAGTCCTACATACAATCCAAAACCTGCTATTTGTTAGTATCATAACATTGATCGGATTTCCCCATTTATAAAATGGGGATATATTGGATTGTTGTGAACATTAAATGAACTAGAACATGTAAAGTGCTTCAGCAATGGCTGGCACATGATTGGTGGTAGCTATTGTTATTACCTTAACAGGCAGATTATGTTTCAATAGAAACTATGATCCATTCCAGGATACACTTTGCATTTAGTTATATTGTCCCCCTCATCTCCTTTGCTCTGTGACAGTTTCTCAGTCTTTCCTCAATTTTGTGAACATGAATGTTTTGGTGAGTACTGGTCAGATATTCTGTAAAGTGCTCTCAATCTGAAATTTTCTCATATCTCTCACAATTAGATTAGAGTTATGAATATCAGGGAAGATTACCACAGAGGTGAAATGCCTTCTCTACATATCATATCATGGTGTATATGATAAAAAATATGACTTACAACTAATGATGTTATATTTGATCACTTGTTTAAGGTTTGGCAGGCTTTTCTATTCTACAGTTATTATTTCCTCCTATATATAATTTATTCTTTAGAAATCAGTCACTATTAGTCTGGCTCACCAAAAGACTCTACCTCTTAGTGAGGGGCATATCTACATTTATTATTTGAAATTCTTGTATAAGAAAGATCTGTCCCTTATCACCTATGTATTTATATATTTATTTATATCAGTATGGATTTGTGCATGTTTATTTTATATTTTATGTTAATGATAGGCAGGATAATGGCTCCCCAAATAAGTCCAGGTCCTAATTCCTAGAACCTGTGAACATTACTTTACATGAAAAAAGAGATTTTCCAAACGTGGTTAAGTTTGAGTACCTTGAAAAGAAGTAATTATCCTGAATAATCTTGGTGAGTTTATTCCTCTCATACAAGTTCTTAAAAGTAGAGTAATTTTTCCTGACTCTGGTCAGAGGAAGATAAGACTTAGGAAGAATAGTCCATGGAATGCAACACTGCTGGTTTTGAAAATGGAGGAAAGGGGCCACTTGTCAAGGAAAGTGAATAACCTCAAAAATTTGGAAAAGTCAATGAAACAGATTTTCCCCTAAAGTCTCTGAAAATAATACAATCTTCCCAACACCTCAGTTTTCAGCCAATGAGCATTTTGTTGGACTTCTGACCCACAGAACTGTAAGATGATTTATGTTGTTTTAAGCCTCTAAATTTGTGTTATCACAGCATTCATAGAAAACTAATAGAATGTAATAACCCAACACTAGAAAATTTATTTTACTGCACAAATCGTTCAAGTTTTGGTTATTGGGAACCCTTTCATGTTGGTCCTCATATTCTCTTCACCTTTCCAACTCTGCTTATTGAGGAAATGTCCTGCTTTCTGGTACTACAGAACACTCTAGATTCATCTTGCATTTTCCTTTCACCAGTCCTAGAATCAGCCATTTTTCCATGAACCTTGATTCTGTTTACTGTAGGATAGTATATAGAAACCAGGATCTGAGTTCTGGGTATTTTTGTTGCTGCTGGTGTTTCACTGCTTTTAGGCACTCTTAACAGACAAAAGTAGGAAATATATCTAAATATAAAAACTCACACATACATACAAATTTATAATTATCATGTCATCTATATATCTGTGTGTATATTAAACTTAAGCTTGATGTATAATGATGTCTCCAACTTTACTGCATTTTGACAGTTTATTTGAATCTTCCTCTACAGCTTATTCCTAATGTTTTTTTTTCTTACAGTGAGAAAACTGGCTCTCATTATCCTCAATTTATTTTCTTTTCTCAACACTAATTCACAGAAAGTGCTTTCAGAATTGTTAAATTCTACTCAGGTGAGAAAAATAAATTACCAACTAGAGTACAGAGTTCTGTTTGCCTTTGGCATTGGAATTTCCAGTCAAATCAACATTATTCCAAAGTTATACAGGTCAGCTTCTTTCCCACCATGCCCTTCAATGAGATCATGTCACCAATGCATGAGAGAATTCTATTAATCTGTGAAAGTATAGATTGCATCATGTGATCCTCATTATCCTGTGTGCAGTTTTAATTTTTATGTGTTAACCTATACTCTTTGTGATGGACAATTGTATGTTGTTTTATAAATGCAGAGAAGTTATCAATTCATCACCCTAATAATTCCACTGTGTATTCCTTTTATAGACAATCAACTCTTCAGGGAAGTTCTGAATCTTTCTTTCATCTCTATAGTTTTGCTTCATCTAGAATACCATGTGAATGAAAACACAATATGTATCCTTTTGTATCTGGCCTCCTTCTGTTAGCAAATTGCATTTAAATTCAGCCATATGGGTCTGTGAATGAATAGTTCAGTCCCTTTATATTTCTGAATAATATTCCATTGTATAGATATACTGTTTATTAACTTATTTGTTGAAGAATATCTTGATTGCTTCCAGTTTGTAATTAATATGCATAACGCTGTTGTAAACAGTCATGTACAGGATTTCTGTTAACATAATTCCCAATATACTTTTGTTACATAAGAGTACAATTGCTGGGTCATATAAGTCTATGTTCAAACTCATAAGATACTACCAAACTGTCTTCCAAAGAGGATGTGTCATTTTGCATTCCTATAGCCAGTAATGGTAATTTCTTTTGTTCTGCCTCTTCATCAGCATTTATTATTGTCTGTGTTTTATATTTTAATCATTCAAATAGGTGAATACTTGTTGTTACATTGTGGTTTTAATTCACATTTCCTTAATGATAAATTATATTGAGCCTCTTTTACATACTTATTTGCCAATTATATATCTTCTTTTGTAAAGAGTCTGGTCAGATGCTTTGCCCACATTTTAGTATTTTCCTTTTTTTTCTCATTGATTATTTTAGAGAGATCTTTATATATTGTGGATGAGTTATTTATCAGATATGAAGTTCCAAATATTATTCTGTGGTTTGTGACTTCGCTTTTCTTTCTTTTAACTGTGTCTTTCTTAAGGCAAAGGTTTTATTTTAATTTTGATGAGTTGAATTGTTTACGTATTTTTGGTAGCACTCATTTAAACAATGTATTGAACTTTTAATATTACATCTAAAAATTCATCACCAAAGCCGTGGTCACATATATTCCCTCCTTTGTTTTCTTCTAAAAGTTATATATTGCTACATTTTACAATTTGGTCTATGGCCCATATTGAATTAATTTTTCTATATAGTGTGAAGTGTGTATTGAGTTTCATTTTTTGGATATGGGCACACAAATTTTCCAGGATATTTTATTGAAAAGATTATCCTTTTTCCATTGAATTGCCTTTGCACCTTTGCCTCTCACTTAACTAGAGTACTTTCTAATACTGACAATTCATTTGAGACACTGTGGTTGCTGCATAAGCTATTATCATGGGTGTGAAAACATTTGGTGTTCTCAGAGAAAGCATAACAATGCTTGTCATATGCAGTAACTTTATGTTTACTATATTTGTTAATCAAGTCAATTTAACACTCTAGTTACATGTACTATCTCATTTTATTTTCACAACATCAAAGAAAATATTAGCTTCATTCTTTATGTGCTACTCAGACCAGTTTTTTATATCATACCACCTTGTGTTTTATGAATATAAACTTCCTTTAAACTAATATCAACAATATTTCACACTTATTATATTCAAGAGTATTTTGCCATACACTCTCAATATCAATAACACATGTACTTTTCCTTTAGTTCTATTTTTACCTTTTAGGGCTCTGAGATGGGCCAACTCTAGGTTGACTCCCCTCTCCCAATAATCCCTGCTTGTTAATTGTCCTGTTTTTGTGTCTCTCCCATTGATTATGGGTGGGACCTGTGACTTCCTTCTAACCAATAAGATATGGCCAAGGTGAGGGGAAGTCATCCATTGATTAGATTATATTACAAGTCTAAACTTATAGGATGCCACTCTCTTGGGAGTAAGTTATCTTTTAGAAGATTCTGTCTTAACAGAATAGATATAAAGACCTTCTCCTTTGCTGCCTTGAACAAGTAAACTGCCTGTTGTGAGAGGGCTTATGGAGAAGATCAAATGGCAAGAAACTACTGAGACCTCTAGGAGCTTGACATGAACCCCAGTCAACAGATAGCAAGAACATGAGGACCTCTGTCCTACAACCACAGGAGATGATTTCTGCCAAGAAACCAACAGAGGTTGAAAACAGATCTTTTTTCAGTTGAGCTTCTGATGGAAGCATGATCTAAGTAGCATTTTAATTTCAGCTCTGTAATTAACCCTGAAATAGATGACCCAGCTAAGCCAGGAATGGACTTCTGAACCAGGAAGTGTGAGGCAACAAATGTGTTGCTTTAAGCTGCTAAGTTTATGGTAATTTGTTATACAACAATAGAAAGCCAATATAGACTGGTTTATATAGTTTCTCAGGTTGTATAATGTACAGTTATAGGGAATTCCATTCACATAACAGTCTAGCTTTATGTGATACACAACCTGTACAATTATATGGCAGTTCTGTTTCCCCATATATTAAATTTCCTCAGGGAAAATATTCATATTTTCCTCCTTTATGTATTCCTACTAGCCTACTTATGTACAATACATTTTCACTGAGTTGAAATGAAACAAATTAAATTGGGGGAAATAAGAAAATTGCAATTTTTGCATAAACTTCCAGCATACTTTATATTTTTATTAACTCTTGATGTTTAAAGGTCCTTAGAGATCATCTATTCTATTTTTCATGTTTTATAGATAAATAAAATAACACAGTTTTATTCTATAACTTATCAAAGGATGCATTCTTAGTTAATGTTAGAGCTGGCCAATATTTCACATATTATGACACCCAGTCTTATGGTCTGCCTTATATTATTCTGTCAAATTTCCATCATGCATGTATTATAAAAATTTTATTGTATTCTAACAATGAAAAATAAATGTAAAATATAAAAGGTATTTTATCTATGAAATGTGTAAATGTAATAGTTTAAAAATATGAACTTCAAACAAATATGGATATGTTGTTTAAATATTAATGATTTTTCCCCAAATGGTAGACTCATACTTAATGAATTAAATTGTAGAATACAAAATCTTAATGATATTTTTTTCAACTTATAGGAGTTAGGAGAAAATTTTTCAGCACTTTTTTTATGATCAGAGGTACTGATTATCTTTAACATAGCTTATCTTTATGAGTATGTTTTTGTAGTAAAGAACTTGGAAGATAGAGGTGTCTCCCTCCAGAATGAAAGGTGGGCATGCTTTACTCTACAGAACAAAAAGTCTGGATTGTCTAAGATCAAGGCTTCTCCTATGTAATTCCACTTAATTAGTGTACAGGGATCCTCTTCATATCACTCTATGGGAATCAAGCCTCCAGAAAATGATACCCACAATGCCGATACTGTATCTATTGCTATTTCTGTTAATAATAATGTCCTTTTTCTCTGATCCAGGAGTTTCCTATCTTCTGTCACCAGCAAAGAAATGGTAGTAGGTCGATTGATTAGATTACAAGTAGGGAAATTACAAATCCTTCATAGTTGTTGATGGTAAAAAAAAATTGTTTTTCTAAATGGTGCATTTCCGTTTTTGTTTTTCAAGGAAATGGTCAAAATAATGACATAATACAAAAGATTAAATAAAATTTTATTATGAAATGAAGAGGAAATATTACTTTTGCCACTTAGGGGTGCTATTCTTCAGCATTCAACTAATATAGATATTAATCTTCTAACTTAATGTTCACTTTATCAATAAAAATCCTTGCTTAGCAAATTTCTATTTTTATATCAGTGTATTATAATTAAATTTATGTTTTCTCTAAGAGCAACCTCTCTTTAACATCATGTGAATTTAAAAGAAAACAATTTGCAACAGAGAAAGGAAGGACACACAATTTATCCTTTAAATTACTTTCTTTTTACTTTTCAAAATTCTAACCAATACAATTTATGTTTATTCACACATATATAATTAACAAAGTTTCCATGAAAAATCCATATGCTAGTCTCATTTTACTAAAGTCGAAAGGAATATATAGTTTTAAACTTCAATAAAAGTTTCATGTTAACAAAGTTTCAAAAATGAATGTGCTGGTTAAAAAAATGGCTAACACTACATTTCTTATTCTGATACTAAAATATTTATCCCACTTTTTGTACTGCGCAATGACTTCCAGGCAAATACTCCTTGTTTTGTCTCAGAAATTTCCTCAAGAGATATAATTCTTAAACTACACTAAATTAACATTACTGCTGTTTTATGGAAGCCATGATTATTCATAGTATCCTCATTTGTCTACTTGTGGTTCTATTGGGAAAGAAATACTGTTCGTTTTAGAAGGACTGTCTGCCATGATTACAGAGTCCTACTGTGAGGTTTAAAAATGTTTGTAATTCTACAATATTTGTGAGAATAATCACACTGTTTACATGCAATGATGATGTTAATGAAACTAGGTCATCATCTTTAAACAAATGTTTAACCCTATTAGTGGAATAAATATTCACTGTTGAAATTATTTGCTAATTGCTTTCCCTGATTCAAATACTACTTGGTATTTGTTCTTTTATTCATTGTATACATTGTTTTATTCAAATTGAATAATAGTTCTAAATTTAAACACTATGTCATCTTATTATGAGTTTTACTATAATAATAACATTTAAGACCACATATTCTGTACATCCAAGGTTAAATAACAAAAATATGTTGATATATTTCTGAGGATAAACACAAACAGGATTACATTTACATCCTAAACTTTAAATTATTTACTTTTATTTGATATGCTGTGAGCATTTTTCTAAATTTTTCTATAAATAAATTTTAGAATTGTATTGTATTTTATCTTAGTTAAAAATGGAACTATTTGTGATACTCAGAAGCACAAGTTTTGTGGTCTTAACAACCTGGGATAACATTATGACTCCAGCACTTATGCCTACCTATATACATTATTATGCTGATTAAATAAACTACACACACACACACACAAACACTTTGCCCATAAAATACAAACTTTCAATACATGCTTGTCCTTCTCATAAAGGTAACTGTTATTTTAACCAATCCCTATAACAGTACATAATATTGTTTAAAATTTTTCACAACTTTAGGTGATTATCTGTCAAATATCATGTTGAACATTTCTAAATATAAAATAAATAAAATCATAGAAATAAAAATACTGGTTCAAAGCATACTACTTAAGATTGTTGATTAATTATGTAATTCTACCATCACCTGTAATGATATACAGTTGTATTGATTGTAAGAAAGATTTATCTGTCTGATACATTTGAGTATTAGTATTTTTTTTTAATTTGGAAATTTGAGCGACATCATTTCATTATTTATATGTGCATTTCCTTGATTTCTAATAAGACTGAGATTATGTACTTATTTTGAATATGTAACTTAGTATTCATTAATGAATTTTCTAGTTCCTATGCAATGCCCCTATTTATATAAAAATGAGAATATTACTTTTGTGATATATGTTGCAAATAATTTCCCAAAGTGTTATTTCTTTTCTTTTTTTTAGTTTTTTTTGGAGTATAGTTGCTTTACATTGTTGTGTTAGTTTCTACTGTACAGCAAAGTGAATCAGCTATACGTATACATATATCTCCTCTTTTTTGGATTTCCTTTCCATTTAGGTCACAGCAGAACATTGAGTAGAGTTCCCTCTGCTATACAGTAGGTTCTCCTTAGTTATCTACTTTATATGTAGTATCAGTAGTGAATATATGTCAATCCCAATAGTGTATATATGTTATTTCTCATGTGCTAGCAGTTTTCCTTTCTGGTATGCTTAAAGATGTGCTATTATTTTAAGCCATTTATTGTCTTATTAACATAGCACTCATATGCCATACATAATTAACTAAAATATAGTATAAATTTTAAAAATTGAAAGAAATATTGAACCTCCCATTAAGATGACAATTGTCAATATGTAAGTAATTATTATTTCAGACATCCTGAGATATCTAATGGGTATTCTTATATACACAAAGGAATTTAGGGGGAAGATATGTTTTTCAAAATCATACATTTTCTACACACATGGTTTAGATAAATTTGAGAATCAATATGGGAAATTTAAAAAGGAAACAAGCACTGTGTTCAGTAATCTTAAATAAAGAAAAAAGTCAGTGGTAATACTTAATTATCCTGTAGCTACAGCCATGGTCCTAGAGGAGCCTACCCACCTGCAGTGAGAATATTTAGAATAAGTGTGGATGAACTTATATGAAACGAATGACTTCTTAATCATCATGATGGTACTGCTTCTGAGCTCCCTTTGCCAGTTGTTAGCTCCATCAGAGGAAAAGGGAAAGAATCAAGTTGTATCTGAAAATGGGAAGTGTGTATATACATCTAAATTTACCCCTGATCATACCTTGGCCTTTCATTGAACTTCCCCTTCAATCACTGGAGCAGAGCTCATTGTCCTCGAAGACATTTGGAGAAATCGTGTTTCTCTTTCTCACACACACAGTGTTTTATATGTGTGTAAAATATTATAATGTTACAACAATCACATATTGTGGTGCCAAGATATTAAAATAAGTGCACAAAATTTAATGTCATGGGATTACATTACATGAAAGCACTGTGTTTTGCCTAACTGATAATATAATGATGAATATTGTCCTAAACCATAAACATCCCTTGTATTATACAGTATTATAAAAAAATATATATATGTATTATTTTAAAATGTCTTTCCATCTGCATGTGAATCTCCTTCGGTAATTTTTAAAATATTTTGGAACACATGAAAGGACCATTTAAAATGTAATAGGTAGGGCTTCCCTGGTGGCACAGTGGTTGGGAGTCCGCCTGCCGATGCAGGGGACATGGGTTTGTGCCCCAGTCTGGGAAGATCCCACATGCTGTGGAGCGGCTAGGCCCGTGAGCCATGGCCGCTGATCCTACATGTCTGGAGCCTGTGCTCTGCAACAGGAGAGGCCACAACAGTAAGAGGCCTGCGTACCACAAAAAAATAAAATAATAATAAATAAAATGTAATAGGTAATAATAAAGCAACTAGTACTTCTAATACTAAGTACTAAACACCATCACTGTGTTAATGCCATAACATTAATATAACAAAATCTGCTCCTTTCACGTACTCCATAAAATAAAATGAAGTAAAATTAAATTACATTTAAGAGGAAACAAATAAAAGAAAGAAGGGGAAAAAAAACTATGATAAATTCATTCACTTTATAAAAATGACTTCCAGAATAACTGTAAAAATCCATCATAGTTCTTTTTCAAACTATTTCACCTGCTCTGGCAAACTGTTTCTAAATTGTGTTTCTTGTATAAGCAATGAAATTTAATTCATTCCTTTTTATTTAAATTTCTCATTTTTTGAATTACCTACTGATGTTTTTTAAACATTTTTATTTGGAGTATTGCTATCCTGTTTTACATTTGTAAATATTTCATGTACAGAAATGACTGATCCAAAGGAACATCAATTTGTAGCAAACACTTTCTCAGGATTCCCAGTGTATTGAAAATTGTGTTTCTCATTATTTAAATTTTATTTAGATTAATATTTTAATTTTTACTCATACAGATTTTTTTCCAATTTTTACTTTGATGAAATTGTCAAATTTGTTGGCTCTTGTGATCTCCAGCTCTAGTGTCTAATAAGGAAAGTATTTTTCCAATTTTTGGCCTCTGAATATGTATTCTTGTTTATAAGTGGACAGGGAAAGAAAGAAAGAGACAGAGAGAAAGGAGGGATTGAGACTTTGTAGCCAGTTTCCCCAAATAATTATCAGGAACAATGTAAGACAGTATAAATATTTAAAAAATTTAAAAACTAAATGGATTTGTAGACTATATTCACTTTTAATTCCATCAGAATCTTCTTATTGTCTTTGTAAATTTATTTCATTTCCAGGCAAATTTCTCTTTTCAGATTTCTGGGACTTGAGTCTTTGTTTCAAATTGGATTATCTTAAACAGTGATTTCCATATGCCTGTTGTATAAGTGTTGTTTTATTCAGACTTTACAATTGCCAAGTAGTTGATTCTGACTACGCATAATTTCATCATCTTCCTCACATAAGATCTACTCATACCCATAAAAGTTCAATGTCTCCCCGTAAAAGTCACCCTCACTGACCTCAGCCACTGAAGCAGAGAACAGTTCTCCTTTTACAGGTAATTCTTGCATAATTAGGCATAATTGTTTATAGCTGGAGGTGATATCTATACAATGTCCCAACTGGAATTAGAATCACGACCCATTTCAGTCAGGTTCACTGTTCTTCCAGTATCTAGACCTTTACAATTTCCCAGAAGAGAAGGGGTTCCTGAATAACCTTATCCTCTTACACCTTGATGATGACTTGAGATGTCCCCAATCACCTTAAGTTCTATACTATAAATACTGTTTTCATTAATGGATAAGGGTACCATTAAATATTTTTATTTTGCATAAGAAAATGAAAAGCGGGCTGCTTACACTTTTCTAAACTCTTAAAGGCTTACTTAGAAACATACACTTGCCAAACAAACATAGGAAGCCTAATCTCTAGATTTATTATGAAATCCAATATTTCTCTAAGCACCGCTAGCCACCCTAACATGTGTGGCAGATTGATTCCATTGGGGGGCAGTTGTTCATGTGTCTTACATTTTGGAAAGTCTTGTCGAGTGACATTAACCTTTGTTCAATAATGTTTGTATAGCACACACCTTTGGAAGAGAGATATAATGTCTCCCTCCAGGACAGAGGGCAGAATTTTTTCTTGACTAAGACAATAAAGATAACATATTTTTCCAGAGCAAATATTGGATAGATTTGCCAGGATCCCCTTCACAACGTTGAGGTTTTCCTAAATTGGAGATTCCTCAGCTGTGGCACAAACTTACTGTGTGTACAGCAACTACCTTTCAGAACAAGGGAAACTGTTGTGAACATCAACCTCATGCTTCCTGCTCTGCTGAAAGGAATTAAATCCCTGGTCTCTGACACAGATGTCTTGTGTCTTTTGTCAAGATCTATGAAACGGTTCTACTATGTGCTATTATGGAAGTAGGGTGAAATCTCAGACCCTTCAAGTTCTTGACAGTCTTACTGTTAAAAGTCTCCACCAAAGAACACTTAATCCAAAGATAATGTTTGACAGGAAAAGCTCAATTATCATGAAAAGTAGAGTAGACAAAAATGTCTTTGAGGGACCAGGTATATAAAATAAACAAGTAAAGTAGAGCCACACAAGATAGGAGGGTAAAAAGTGAATGAGCAAATGCTGATAAACCTATCCTGCATAAAGTGTTCACCTTTTCATATTGTGTTTCTTCTTTTGCTTTCCTCTCGTTTATTTAACATTTTGCTCGTCAAATAAACTACATAATTAGACCAAACTTTGCTTTAGCATTGGCATTTTGTGAACATACAGTAGCAGTTTTAAATTATGGTAATTTTCTATGTTCCCTAGCTAGGGAGCTTAGTCTCTCCTAACAGAATAAAGAGATCCAACGATAAGGTTTTGAAAAATATCTGCTTCTACCTCTCTTTCTAGTTATTTTCCAGGAAACCAAGAGGATTTGAAGTATTCAGCACTTTTTAAATCCTTCACTCATTCACTTTTTCTTTCTTCTGGCTACTGTTTCTGGTAAGGATTGTAAAGACTCCATAGAATTATTTAAATTCAGTCTCTTCATAGTTCAGTGACATCTCTATAATCAGCAGTAACTTTTGAGAAGACACCTGCTCTCTGAAATCAATTATTCAGCAAGGTCCAATCACTTGCAGAAAAATGAATGCTAATTTTTAAATGATTTTTAATTAGTTCATAGCATAGTTCATGCACCACATGGAAATTTTTAGCCATGTGTAATAAATAATAATCTAAATCCATAAACTGCCCACAAGAAAACAAATTATCTATGTTTTACATGATTCAAACTAATTTTGCTTTTATGCCCCCTCCAATGAAGTGATAGAAAATTTTAACTTCAAACATTCTTAAAGTTACCTTCCTTCCCATTCTCTAACTATTTGCCAAAGTTTTAAAAGTCTAATGCAGTGCCAATAAGTTGGGATTTTCCTCCCCAGTCATCTGTCCAGAAATTTCTGAAATGTCCATTTCTCTGATCAGCACAGGCCTTTGTGTCTTATAGACTCCCTCCACAATGTTACTTGAATTAAATTTATGTTAGAAGATCAGCAGAACAAAGGACTGAAGAAAGGTGGGATAAGAGAGGGGTGGAGCCATACCATAGGCAGCTCTATCGGTGGATTTTCATCTTTATAATGATTTTCTTAGTCTATTTTGTGCCTGCCAATTATAAATTCTCTCTGTTTCTATCCAGTTTTTGTACTGATTACAATTCCCTGCCATCTGGAATTTTTTGGCTTTGTTGTCATGTAACCTAAATAAACCCGGGATGTGTTGATATCACTTATAGGCTCATGTCAGTATGTTATCTATAAAACATACAGGTGCATATACATACATGCCCAACAGCAAATAGGAGTTCGTTTGAAACATATGTCTTTATAACTGTATTCTGCAGGTAGAAAAAGGTAATTGTATCACAGAAAACTCGAAATCCTTTTTACTCATCTATCTTTTAAAAGTCACAGTGGCTCATAGTAACTCTCCAGATCTCTCATTCTTTCAGCTTCCAACTTCTGTTGTTTCTCTCTTCACTTTTCTTCACTTTTTCATATTTGAGTTTATCTTCTCTTTTTTATATTTATTTTTCTTCTAGAAAGTAGTACTAGTCTCTTTTCTTGTAAAAGGATAAATTGTCTTTCCAATTCTATTTTTCTTTTCATCACTTGTATATTAACTCAACCAGTTTTGTTGTGCAATATGGGTGGGGGGTGGTAGACTTATTTTTTTTCTCAGTATATTTATTATACAAATAATATCTTCCATTGTCACTGCTTTCAAACATTACATATGACTATTAAACAAATATAACTTCCATATTTTGTTAATTATACAAATATGTATTTGTATTTGAAACTCCTATTCTAGCTTCCTTCCACAATGCAATTGATAGCCAATAATTTAGTTCATATTTTAAATAATTTGAAATTCTTTTTCTTAATTATGAACTAATCTTCCAAGGACTACTATTAATGAATATAAGATTAATTATATTGAAGGAAGTATTTAAAGTCTGTTGTATTCCACTTTACTTTGAGATGACCTTTAAACCCTTAGGTATGTGTTTTCTAATATTGTCATGAACAGTTATATTTATATTTAAATTTCATATCGTAAATATAGGTTGATTAATCTTTGTCTATACTTATTGTGGAGATGTCAAAATGCTTTTCAAAAAATGTGGCTATAGGGGCTTCTTTGGTGGCACAGTGGTTGAGAGTCCGCCTAACAATCAGGGGACATGGGTTCGTGCCCCGGTCTGGGAAGATCCCACGTGCCGCAGAGTGGCTGGGCCTGTGAGCCATGGCCACTGAGCCTGTGAGTCTGGAGCCTGTGCTCCACAACGGGAGAGGCCACAACAGTGAGAGGCCCGTGTACTGAAAAAAAAAAAAAATTGTAGCTATAATTTCAAACTAAGGATTTTTTTAATAAGATTACTATAATAAAATGACATTAAACTACATATGTTTATGCTTATAATGTTGTATTTGAATCAAAATTTATAAATTAAATAGTATTTCTTAATTGGAGTAAAAATTTCACGTGTAATTATAATAGATAATTACTTTTCAAAGTATACTGTGTTTTAGAATAACTTATTTTATTTAATGAACTTTATTGCAGGTTTTAAATATTTGTGTGATGGCCTGAATATGTGTCCCTCCAAAATTCATACATTGAAGCCCTAACCACCATTGTGCCTATATTTGGAGTAAGGAAGTAATTAAGATTAAATGAAATCATAAGAGTAGCATCCTGATCTGATAGGATTAGCATCTTAAAAGAAGAGAAACCAGAGTGTGTTTTCCCTCTCTCTCCATCTCCACAAAGAAGAGGCCATATGAGTATAAAGTGAGAAGGCGACTTTCTGTAATCTAAGAAAGTGTTCTCTTCAGAAACCATCTCTGCTGGCAGCTTGTTCTTAGACTTCCTGGACTTCCAGTCTCCAGAACTGTAAGAAAGTAAATTTCCATTGTTTAAGCCACCTATTCTATATTTTGTTATAATAGCCTGAGAAGATTAACATAATTTGTAAACAATTTTTTACATATACAATAAAATTCATTAACTGTTAATATGTTGAGCTAAAAAATTTAGATTTATCTATGATAATTTTTCCTAATTAGGGAGAAGTTATTGTTATAGATTTCTTTACAGATCTGTGCATAAATGTAAGTTTATGATAATTTATGTACCAATGATACAAATAAACCAAAAATACATATAATTATATATAAATATATTTTTATTTAGGTTAATGTTAATAGATGTTGATCATGAATGGCATTTGGGGAAAATAACTGAAATATTATTCATGTTACACAACCAAACTTTGGTCTACTAGCCTGTGCACAGCAGAGCCAATGTATTGACACCAGGTTGTGGTGAAGGAAAGTACAGTGTTTACTGCAAGGTCAAGCAAGGAAAACAGACAGCTAATGCTCAAAAGACCCAAGCTCCCTGATGACTTTCAGGGAAGGGTTTTAAAGGCAAAGTGTGAGAGAGGGTCATGGGGTGCCTGATCAGCTTGCATACATCGTTCTTATTGGTTGATGGTGAGGTAACAGGTGAAGTCACAGGGTTAGCATTATCAAAACACAGGCCTGAGAGCTATATGCTCATGGTCATCAAGCAGTTAACTTCTTCCATATGGTGGGAATTTTAGTATCTGCAAAACAATTAAAGATATAGCTCATGATATTATTTATAGCCTTGGAAAAGGAACTAAAGGTCTTTGAGTTTGTTTTATGGCTAAACTATTTTGTCTTCCTTGAGTGCTTCACTTTGTTTCTGCACTTTCATACTTCTCTGATTAAATTTTCTCTTTGGAACTTGGGGAAGGGATGGGAGGCTAAAGTTTTTCTACAAACCAGAAGCAGAGATCATGGGGGTTTGCCCACAGGAAGACCCCACAGAGTCCTGCTCGATTTCATTCATGTAAACTTGATAAACAATGCAAATATTACTTAGATTTTTTTAAAGAATTGAATGAGAATATGGTGTTAGAGTTGTTTTGAAAAGTTGAGAGAGTGCTTTTTGGTTGATAGTTGATCAATATGTTTTTAGCTGAATCAATATGCCCAGAGGTCTAGAGCAAATGTAAAGTTAAATAAATCAAAAAGAAAGCACATATTCTTCTAGGATAAGAAATATAAAAGAGATTTAACCTTATATCAATGATAAAATAAGATTACTGGAGCATGATAAAACTACAGATGAACTGAAGTGAGTGAAAACATGTCAGTAGGGATCCTGGGAATAAACAAAAAGGGAAAATATGTTGTATATGTAAAAATTTTAAACCATGTTATAGTTTGTTCAGAAAGTACCTTTTAAAACTGTTATAAATAGAGAATATTCAGTAGAGCTCAGTATAAAACCTCATTTGTGAAAAGGATAGGGATCAAAAAAGACTGACCAGGCTTCCCTGGTGGTGCAGTGGTTGAGAGTCCGCCTGCCGATGCAGGGGACACGGGGTCGTGCCCCAGTCCGGGAAGATCCCACATGCAGCAGAGCAGCTGGGCCTGTGAGCCACGGCTGCTGAGCCTGCGCATCCGGAGCCTGTGCTCGGCAACGGTGGAGAGGCCACAGCAGTGAGAAGACCACATACTGCAAAAAAAAAAAAAAAAGACTGACCAATCTACTATATATGTATTCTATACAAGATGGACTTATGTAGAAAATGATTATTTGCAATTACATAAAGTTTTTTTTTTTAAGATTCTTTCTTCAAACTGTTTGAAGAAAATAAAAAGAATGGGCTTCCATTACAGTAGATGGAATGTCCATTGTATGAGACATATATTATTTGAAGTTTTTTTTTTGTTTTTGGTTTTTTTTGTATTGTATTGATCAGACAACTGTTTACAGGATAGCTTGGACAAGGATTTACAGAAAGTAATTATTTTTTAACAGCATGGAATCTTTAGCTATTGATATAAAAACCTATTTTAAATTTTAAATATACTATTCTTGTAGTAACAATGTATGCCAGAATTTCAATTTTATGTTTCTCTGTTATATTGGACATTATGTATGGGTTTATGTAAATTATTTATTGATTAGAAGGCCTTATGTTTACTAATAAAATTGGAAATTTGAAAGGGAAAAATTGAAAATAAATACAAGAATAATAATATTCACATTGTAAAAATCTACAAAATCCACACAAGATTTATTAGTTTTCATTTGTTTGTTTAAAAATAAGAAAAATAAACACATTTAAATCATTTATCACTATTATTAAAATAAAACACTAACAAATGGAATGTATTTCATACTAATAAGCAGTGGCATAAATACCATCTGAGCAGTTTGTGTCAACTTGCAGCTATATAAATGAGTACAATTGGATTAGTTCTGAAAACAGTGCAAATAATTAACATTCCAGAGGTATTCTGCAAGTAACAGAGACAAGCATTGAAATTAAAAGATTGATAGTGCTTTCTATCAAATATATATACTTCCAATCTCAATATTCACTCTGATATATTTTAGGTACTTTCATTTTATCTAAGAAGACAATAAGGAATACCAGCTAATCATGTTACAAGTGTCAATGCTAGAGTTAAGTTATGTGCAAATGAAATAAGAGCAGAGAACAGAAACAGAGTTTGGAAAATGCTAAACAGAATTTGTATCATTGATTTTTGTACTTTCAGGGTTAAAAAAGAACTTTATTTAACTAAGGAGCAGCAAAGGTACTTCAAGAAGACATGGGCTATGCCATTAATGATTGGGCAAATTATTTTTCTGTATATGTCCGCCTCTATAATGGGTATAAGAAATGTGTTCTATGTGTCAATCACAAAGTAAGTTTGAATCTCAATTTTTATATTTGTATAGTAAACTGCTATTTCCCAGAGTTCATTCCTCCTTTCTCAAAGGCAGTAATTCACTCTATTTGATCCCCATTAGAAGCTACAGTGGTCTGTGGTAGACATTACTGGTGTTCAGCAAGATCTCCCTTGTCAAGAAAATGTTCTCCTTGATGTTTAGTAAGGTCATGAGACAACTTAACCAATGATCTATAAGTAGATGGAAAATGTAGTATTTCTTTGCAAATAAAATTAAGTGCCAATACAAGATTATTCATACTGTCTTCATCTGTCAAGACAAATCTGAAAGTTGTCTATTGCAGTTGCAGTGTTATGAGATGGTGAAGTTTCTGTGATCCTGGATTTTGTGTGAAAGGAATTAGTGTAACCCACTTGCCAACAGTCTTTGGACAGGTCATGTAAGTACAACATACACTTTTGTTGTATTAAGCCGCTGATATTTTAAAGTTGTTGCTGCAGCATTACATAGCCTATCCAAACTCTGAAGGGTCCTGGTGGCTTCTTTTACCAGAACCTTCTTCTTACCATCATGGCTTAGCCATCTATTAGACAAATACATTTAAAAAATAATTTTGAGAAAAGTGGGGGAGAAAATAGAATAAAAGTTGAAATGTCTTTAATTCAGTAGGTAAATGTAGGCAAAACTGATGAATTATTTCTACTTCTAAGAGCATATGGAGCTACCTGGGTTCTATCTTCTCCACTAAGAATTTTCAATCTTCCCTTTGACTCAAGAAATTTCCACATAGCTTGTCAGTACATAATATCCATATCTTGTTTTCTCTTACTGTGAACTGGAGAACCATAACTCTGACAGAATCTGGTATTTGTGATAATCTACATGCCTGTGTTCAAATATATTATGATCAACATGCCTCATGGTATTCGTATGTAATGCTACCATATTTAATTAACTTAATCTTGAATGACTCTCCAAAACTACTAAGACACTTTTAAATATTTCATTTTAAATATAGCTTATTAGATGTGTGATTCTAAATTTAAATGAATAGAAACCTGATATGCAACACTTAATGATGATTTCTCAATTATTCCTCCACATTCAAGATCACCTCTCTTTTCCCACCATTCTCCTCTCTTTCTACCGTGGAGTGAAGATAATGGCCCTTTCCCACTATTTTCCTTTGTTTCATGGTATTCCTGGTCTCACTGTCCTTTGACTGGATCACCTCCAAATAACATTTTGGTATTTCACATTAGGTACTTATTTGAAGGGAAAAAATCTTCTTAATAACTGTGCTATATCTGATATCTAGATATGTAGTATCCCACTCTCTACTTAAATTCCATTGTTCACTTGCTCTTGGAATCACTCCATTCCCCACACTCTTAATATCTTGCTCTTCCTTCACTCCATCTCTCACACTGGATAAACCCAAATTTTTTCCAAGTTTAATCTCTATATCTCATTTGTGATATTGGATCGATTATTCATACCTATCTGTGCATTTGATGTTGTAAAATAATTTATATATTTAAAGTATTTAGTACACATAGTGCAATAATCATTAGTGATTATTAATAGTAAAGTTAGCCTAGTCCTCACTGGCACCTGCAAAACTGATTATATCTGGGAGAAATTGCACATTCATTTTGAGTGACCTACTCTAATTCACACCAAAAATCTCAAATAGTAACTTAACACTGCCCATAAATCCTATTGTCCTTGATTATAATGTGCACTCGCCCACACTCTACATCTGTTTTCACACTATCTCTTTTCCCCTCAAACCTCCAACACTTTTTCTCACTTCTCACTCTGAGTGGATGAGGTAACTTTATATTTCTCTAAAATATAGATGTCACAATAGGTATCTATTTACATAGATACTAATAACAAATATAAACTTGGTTGCTTAGTAATGACCTCCTCTTCTTTGAACCAATTGTAACAAACTACCGGTATCTAATCCACATCCTCTGTCTTCCTTCCTGTGTCTCCTAACTCATATCAGAAGCTATCTTCATTCTCAAGCTTTAGAATCATGTACTTTTACCTTCTCAAGGCAATTTGATCCTATAAATATAATCACCTCTTCTGAATCACTCTTTTATGCTCTTTCTTAGACTAATGGCATCAACAAATTTCAAACATTGTGCATGCATCTAAACATGCAGATGCACAGTAAAATTTAAATCACTCCTTTGAGTAGTTCCACCTTTCTGGAGGTATAGTCAGGGTCTGAGAATCTTTCTGATATAGAGACAGCATCTGGAATGAAGCCAGGAAAAGGATTGGCCTACCTTCAAGTTCATTGGGTTAGTAAACATATAGATACCTTCTCATCACACTTTCGAATTCCTTCAGCTTACTCTGAAAAACTGTCATAGCATTATGTTCCCTCTAAAATGGGTTGAAAAAATACCAATATTGAAGAATAGTTCAAGTTAATTAACCTCTGTTCATGTTTTCCAGACTCCCGATCCTGTTGCTCTGCTCTTGTGTTTCCTTTCCAAGTTTTCTTAAGGCTGTTCACTAATCAAAGACAACAGGAAGTTTTGTGATGTTTTAGATTTAATTAATTTAGAGAGCTGAAGTTAATTAATGTATTGAATTAGCTAATATGTTAAATTAACAAACAGAAAATAATTATAAATATTATCAAAATATGCACATTAATACAGTGAATAAAGTTCTACTACCAACAAATAATTATTTCATTTTAAAATAGAAATAATTAAAACCAATTTTCTTGAAGAGATTCTAATACATAGTGAAAAGAATATTTTTGCATTCTTCTCAAGTTTTCCAGTACTTATACCAGAGGTTACAAACTAAAATATCGAGAAAGCAAGACAAAGAATATAAATGAATAAAGTGAGTTGGGGAGGGGGGCTATTTTTAACTAGTGAGCATATGCCTTCTCTAGATTATGCAACTAATAGTTGACATTAATTGATTATTACCATGAGCAAAAGGAGGTCTAGGTTTACTATGAAATATATGGAGTTTAAACTTAAATATACTTGTTTAAAGTATTGGTTAATAATTTAATTTTTAAGTCCATATTATCAGAGCAAAATGAAGCTCATAGCTGGACCATGTATAATCCTACATATTACTAGTTTTCAGTGTCTGCCAATACAACTCGCATATTAATTATTTGTTTGGGTCTTATATAACAGAAAGCTAAGACTGAAATAAACAAATAAAATATCTCCCTATCTGAAGGACCTTAGTAGTGAGAGAAAGATAATTACGGGCATACAGCTGTTATGAATTGAGAATATATTTCTTCAAGTAATATTTACAGAGAATCTGCTATATGCTTAACATGGGCACTGTTGGCATCACTTGTTAGCAGTGAACAAAACAGACAAAATACCTGCACTCATGGAATTTTCATATAGTATAACATCTAGAATATTATCCAAATTATATACGTTCAATGAGAAAAACTACTATGTGAAAAGCAATCTAGGAATGTATATAGAATTTGCTAAGCATGGAGGGTAGTGGCTATAACATTTAATATATTGTTTAAAGATGGCTTTTCTCAGGCTAAGCTTGATGAATACCTGAAAAGAATTAAGTGATACAATATCCAGGGAAAGAGCATTTCAAATAGAATGGACAGCAACTGCAAATTCTCCAAGGAGGGAGATGGCTGGCATGTGTATTGATCATAAAGGAGATTAGTGTGGCCTGAGTAGAGTAGTGAGGGAGAAAAGAGTAAAACAAATAGCCAGGGAGGTTTTGGCAGAGGGGGTGGTATAATTTAATATTATTTAATTTAATGGTATACATTAAATATGGTGATCAATAAGTAATCTAATAATACCATTCTCTACTGAAAACTGTTCTGTACTTCCTCACCATTTCTGATTTGATGTGCAAATTTTTATCTTGACATACATATTTTAGACACTCTAACTCTTAGTAAGCCCTCACGTTCATATCTTTCTACTCTCACTACATACCATATGCCTCAGTCTAAAGAAGCAATGCTCTCTGACTTTTAAAACTCTTTACTCAAATACTGAAAAGCTGATTTTCATCATTACCTACCTTTAAAGGCCTCTGGTATATTTTTATATTTCTATTGAAACATAAATTACATTGTATTCTTTTTTTTTCCTTTTTCATTTCCCCTATCCAGCTGATATTTTCTTCAAGAGTAATAGGATGTCTAGAAACCATAGTTGGTGCCCTGCTTAACAATTCTTCCTCTTTCTCCTTGTTGGGTGAGCCTATCTTCCACAAATCAGTCTGAAATTGTCAGATAGTCATGTTCCCTTTAACCTCTGCAGCTAGTTGTGCCCATTGGGACTGTTAAAATAAATAATATGTAAATCAAGTTTGTGCAGTGTCTTCTAAGAAAGATTTTCCTTTCTAATATAAAGACCAAGAAATAAGAGAACCTCATCAATTCACTTCATCCTTAGATGTTCTGAATGCAGATCTGATTCTTGGAGCTTCAGGCAACATGTGTCCATAAAGAGCCACACTTGGATACCTTAAGGATGGTACATTCAAAAGATGAGAAGTATTTAGGCATCTGATTGAATTTAAAAACTCCTGAAATAACACTTGGATAATAATAAATTCGAGCTTCTGGTCAGGATGGAAATTTATATTTATATTTATATTTATATTTATATTTATAAAGTTCCTGCTAAACAGTTGCTGTTTGACTCCCCATCAGATAAGTCTTTCATTTCTAGATGTTTTAATTTTATAGTCTAGAGCTACAGTGTACAAAGAGGTAGTCACTAGCTATTTATAGATATTTAAAATTAAAATTAAATTAAGCTCTGTTAAAAATTCAGTTTTGCCAAACTAGCAACATTTAAAGTGTTCAGTAGCATCGTGAGGCTAGTGGTTATTGTAATACACAGCACAGATATAGAACAACTTTATCATTTGTATCGTTGTTTCACACAGTGTTGGACCAGAGTTTTCTATATTTTAAACTTTCAGTACAACTCTAGTTGATCCCTATAGTCAAACAATTATAGTAAGTTTCCATGTATATGTACTGTATCAACATCACTCAGCTCAACCACAATCTTGGCAGAAGACAGACTCTTCACCTAAGAAACATAATTCCATAAACAGTTTTTCTGAAGTACGTGTGTAACCAGAAGGCTTCGGGCTACATCAGCCAGTGAAGGACAATGTGTTACATTTAAACTGATACCACAATGATTATGTATATGGCATTAGTGCTCTGGAAAATACAACACCATTGTATTTCAAGGTTCCCATAGTGCCTACATTTTAACAAATCTGAAGAGCTGCAATTCTTCTGCATTGTCAATGCCATGCCACCATCACTCCTGTGACTTTTGATCCCTGAGTGGATAGTCAGAGAGTTTAATTGTAACCCTCTAACCTGTCTTCACCCTTGTCACAGTCTTCCCTCAGAAGTGGGATTTGATCTCTGTATTTCCAAATGAAAGCTGGGTCAATTTGTGAGTGAACTGATTGTTTAGTACCACAGGAGGGCTGCTTGTCACACTGAACTCATTCTGTTACCTGAGTGTGTCAAATTATACAGCAAATCCCCTATGGCTCTGTGAATGAGACTGCCCAGCTAATTTTTCAGGACCAGCCTGCATCATTAGTAGTTTCTCAATTACTTCCCCACTAGACAGTACACTGACTTACTTTAGTCTTCCACTGTTTTGTTACACCTCTAGTAAACCTTTTGTGTGAGAATATGCTAGTTCTCTCAGCAGGTGTTCAGAATGGCCTCCAAAAATACCTGAGTGACCCTGTTCATCATTTTTCTCACCTCGTTACAGGCAACTACACAGCATTAAGTGAAGTGACTGTGACCAGAAAAACTTAAAGGATTTTAAAAAGTGAATAATATAAGAGAGCAATCACTGGGAGACTATAGTTATTAATAGAACCAGAGATAATTTTGACAAATGGACAACACTACTCAAATGGTAATGTAATGTACTACATTTAAAAAAGAATATGTAATCTTGTTAGGCAAATAGAATATTCCCTTTCACTGATTCATGTCATATGTAGATTTATATATCCACGTTCAAAACATCACTGTGATCATTAGGATGTTTCTATTTTTAATTTACTTAGTTTCTCTTTACTAGTTTTCATGAAATAATTGCACAATATGATCTGGCATCCTTTGATCTTAGTTTCACAAAACATTTCTGCCCAGTGAAGATCATGCTGTGCGTGATTTGGTTGCATTCTTCAACTTCAAATGCATATTTAAAGTTATTTCTCCTATGCTCTAGGCACCGTTGAAGTTTTGTTTGAGTTAGTTCTTGCACAATTTTTCATCCTGCTAGAGCTCTAGCAGTGATCTCCGAGGGAGAAGATTCTGCCTGTCAACTTGCTCTTATACCCAATAACACTCATACTTCAGACTTAACTGGAAAGACACTTGCCTAGGATTTGTTCATTTTTCAAGCAACAGCTAAACTAGGCTACACCCTTACCTTTTTCTTATACACTGCTCCATCAAATTACATGGATATGGACAACTTATGAACATCAGAGGAAACACATGTTTAATTTACCATTTGAACTTCTTTGCTTTGCTTAGTAGTTCAAGAATATATCTATTCATTAATAAAAATTGCTACATAATATCACTCATATGATGATCTAAGTTTAGAGCAGAGTTTTAACTTTCTTTGAATTTAATTACATAAATATTATTTTCTCTTAAATGAAAATACATCTCTTAAATACACATCTTGTGGATTGAGAAATTAGGTGCATTAAAACATATGAATAAAAGAGACTAGGTACCCTTATCATATTTGTATATTATTATAATATAACACCTCTCCACGTGAAAATGAAAATGACAATTTATATATTATTCTCTTTGATACAAGCTGTTGTATGACACTAGAGCTACATATTAGCATATCATGTGAGAATAAGTCTATCTAAGAAGAAATATTTTTTTACACAGCTTTAATTTCATTTATAGGTCTTTTGCCTATACACATTTTACCCTTACATTCTGGCAGAGTTAGAAAAAAACCTTTATCAAAAGAATGGGGAAAAATCATACTTCCATTTACATGATTGTTGCTTTAGAAATTTAGCTTTCAAAGATGCTGATCATTCTTCCTGTTTGGTCTTGATGATTAGCTGTGATATTTTTTTGTCTCTTTATAACGTTTCATGCACCTTCTCAGGTTCAGAGGCAGAGGAAATTAGACCAGCAATCTATAAAACTGTAATACAGAAAACCTTAAGCTGAATATTTGTTAGTTGCATTTATTGACATATACAATAAAACGTTTATTTTAGAAATGTGTTCTCCCCGCACCCATTAGATAAACTCCTTAAGAATCATATATTCTGCATAGGGAAAGGGGAAATAAATATCAGAGATTAAAAATACGGTATTTTCCTTTTTCCAATTCTATTTATCTAAAGGTATTCCTGTTCAGAAATGGTATTCTCATAAGAAGATAACATAATTAAACAAATAAATGATACAATTAAAAAGCCTAATTTTATATAAGTATTATAATTAATTTTTGTTCACTACATTAGAACTGATCTTCAATAAAAACTAATAATTTTACCTTCTCTTTCCATAACTTTGGGCCTGATCGCATGGAGAAGCACTCAGAATGTGTCCTCAATTTTTTTTTCTTTAGAATTTTTTTTCTTTAACATTTTATTGGAGTATAATTGCTTTACAATGGCATGTACATTTCTGCTTTTTAACAAAGTTAATCAGTTATACATATACATATGTCCCCATATCTCTTCCCTCTTGCATCTCCCTCCCTCCCACTCTCCCTATTCCACCATTTTAGCTAGTCACAAAGCACTGAGCTGATCTCCCTGTGCTATGCGGCTGCTTCCTACTAGCTATCTTACATTTGGTAGTGTATAATGTCCATGCCACTTTCTCACTTTGTCACAGCTTACCCTTCCCCTCCCCATGTCCTCAAGTCCATTCTCTAGTAGGTCTGCATCTTTATTCCCATCTTGCCCCTAGGTTCTTCATGACCATTTTTTTTAAGATAGCATATATATGTGTTAACATATGTTTTTTTGTTTTTCTCTTTCTGACTTACTTCACTCTGTACGACAGACTCTATGTCCATCCACCTCACTACAAATAACTCAATTTTGTTTCTTTTTATGGCTGAGTGATATTCCATTGTATATATGTGCCACATATTCTTTATCCATTCATCTGTTGATGGACACTTAGGTAGCTTCCATGTCCTGGCTATTGTAAATAGAGCTGCAATGAACATTTTGGTACACGACTACTTTTGAATTATGGTTTTCTCAGGGTATATGCCAAGTAGTAGGATTGCCGTGTCATATGGTAGTTCTATTTTCACCTTTTTAAGGAACCTCCATACTGTTCTCCATAGTGGCGGTATCAATTTAAATTCCCACCAAGAGTGCAAGAGGGTTCCCTTTTCTCCACACCCTCTCCAGCATTTATTGTTTGTAGATTTTTTGATGATGGCCATTCTGCCCAGTGTGAGATGATATTTCATTGTAGTTTTTTTTTGTGTGTGTGTGTGGTATGTGGGCCTCTCACTGTTGTGACCTCTCCCATTGCAGAGCACTGGCTCCGGATGCACAGGCTCAGTGGCCATGGCTCACGGGCCCAGCCGTTCCGCGGAATGTGGGATCTTCCCAGACCAGGGCACCAACCCGTGTCCCCTGCATCGGCAGGCAGACTTTCAACCACTGCGCCGCCAGGGAAGCCCCTTCATTGTAGTTTTGACTTGCATTTCTCTAGTGATTAATGATGTTGAGCATTCGTTCATGTGTTTGTTGGCAATATGTATATCTTCTTTGGAGAAATGTCTGTTTAGGTCTTCTGCTCATTTTTGGATTGGGTTGTTTGTTTGTTTGTTTTGATATTGAGCTGCTGGAGCTGCTTATAAATTTTGGAGATTAAGCCTTTGCCATTTGCTTCATCTGCAAATATTTTCTCCCATTCTAAGGGTGGTCTTTTCATCTTGTTTATGGTTTCCTTTGCTGTGCCAAAGTTTTTAAGTTTCATTTGTTTTTTTTTTGTTTGTTTGTTTTTATCAATCAATGTGATACACTATATTAACAAATTGAAGGAGAAAAACCATATGATCATCTCAATAGGTGCAGAAAAAGCTTTTGAAAAATTCAACACCCTTTTATGATAAAAAGCCCTCCAGAAAGTAGGCTTAGAGGGAACTTTCTTCAATATAACAAAGGCCATATATGAAAAAATCCATAGCCAACTTTGTCCTCAATGGTGAAAAAGTGAAAGCATTTCCACTAAGATCAGGAACAACACAAGGTTGCCCACTCTAGCCACTATTATTCAACATAGTTTTGGAAGTTTTAGCCACAGCAATCAGAGAAGAAAAAGAAATAAAAGGAATCTAAATAGGAAAAGAAGAAGTAAAGCTGTCACTGTTTGTAGATAACATGATAGTATACATAGAGAATCCTAAAGTTGCTACCAGAAAACTACTAGATCTAATCAATGAATTTTGTAATGTAGCAGGATACAAAATTAATGCACAGAAATCTCTTGCATTCCTATACACTAATGATAAAAAATCTGAAAGTGAAATTAAGAAAACACTCCCATTCACCTTTGCAACAAAAAGAATAAAATATCTAGGAATAAACCTACCTAAGGAGAAAAAAGACCTCTATGCAGAAAATTATAGACACTGAAGAAAGAAACTAAAGATGATACAAATAGATTGAGACATATACCATGTTCTTGGGTTGGAAGAACCAACATTGTGAAGATGACTATACTACCCAAAGCAATCTACAGATTCAATGCAATCAAATCAGTAATAGAAAAATCTAACATATGTACTTTAAATGAAGGGTCTTCCTGTGTGAAGCAAAAAGTTCTATATCATTAACCCTAAATTTGGGATTTATCTCAATTGAATTTTAGATAAACAGAGTTATTTGTTTATTTCTGTAAAAATTCTTATAAAATATTTTATAAAAAATATATTTTATAAAATATTTGATTGATAAGGGTTATTTCATTATTTAAAAAGAAATGATGGCTAAGACTAAGGAAGCTTGTAAAGCTGGTGAATTTTTCTTAGTTCCTCAACATGTCATTTCCAGTTCCCCAGAATGTCATCCTTAATTACATTTGCCAATGCACGCAGTAAAATTAAGAATATCTGGTCTCTGTAAAAGATTTTAGAATTCCTGTCATATAATAACTACTGAGTCTGTATTAGTTTTCTCCTCTCTTGTACATTTTAAACAAACAATCATATACCCAAAATGATGCGTTTTCCTTCTTAGAATAAGTCCAGATACTTGTCCAAATGGTTATTATGAAAATAATTCATAGTTTAAGTTTTTCTAAGATCAAAACAGACAATAATAAAACTAGGATCAGTTAGAGAGTTATATCTATTCCTATAATTTCTTTATTTTAATAAAATAGGTAGAGTGCATCAAGTTCAGTAACATGTCTACCTATACTTAATTTTATTTTACTTAATAAGCCATAATCTTAGAAGACAATGAAAACATATTTTGTCTTCTGGTAGTTTATTTTTGATAAACAGAAGACAAAAATATGCAACTGTCTTAATGAAGACATTTGCTTAAATGCTTCCTCCCATTGTCAAGATGGATAGGAGAATGTAAAGATATAGTTAAGATAATGTAAAGATATTTAATTCAGATACAACTTTTTAATTGGTCACACTAAGTACTCATAATGCACCTCTGTCAATGAAAGCAGCAATACCAACAACAGAGTATGTCATCCGGGGTTACTGTGTCTGCTCCTACAATTAGTGATAAAAAATAAAAATCATACATTGTTGATGTACTATGCTATGAGGAAAGTAACTGGAGATCATGATTCATACTTCTGATAAATTTCAAATCAATGATATTGCCCAAAGGCCACTTTATGTGCTGATGTGAACATACATCATACCATTCTGACAGAATTATTACATTTAACATAGGAAAAACAAAATTAGAAAGAACTTTGTCACAAATGATTAGAGTCTTTGTTCTCACATATTAACTCCTCAGTGTTTTCCAAACATGTTAACATATTTGAAATTCTATATACTGTTACTAAATATTGATGTCTTACAAAGTTCACTATATACTTATTATCTAACACTTGAAGAACTTAAGGAATTAAAGACATGATATGTCCTTTACTCTCTATGGCTATAAAATAAAAATATTGATATATGGTTAACACCAATATGCATTAAGTAGATTTATATAACTCTATTTTCAAAGTTTCTGGAAGCATTTGTATATTTTTAAAAGTCTGATCACATTAATAATTGCTATACAATGTAATTTTAAAATATCTAATAAGCTGACATGTCATAAAATTTCCTACACTTGATTGGTCTGCTACACTTCTCCTTTTTTAAAAGTTAGCAACTTATAGTTTGTTCTTAAACTGAAATAACTTTTATTTGCTACTTCTGTGAGGCTTTGACTTTCATTTCCAAAAATTGATATAATTAGGCAAAAATATTTTTTCTTTGTATGTGTTAGTAATTGTATTTTCAGGAAAGATTTCCCATTTGAGAGGGAAAATTCTCCAGTAATTACGAATGGATAGGAGTTTCTTCAGGAAGCCAAAACCAATGATGTTTATAGGTAGACCATTTTTTTTCCTGATAAGCATGCCACAGCTCTTTGATTTTAAAAAGTAAAAAAGAGTACAACACAGGAATATGATACTAAAATACCAAGGCTGACATTTATTAAGCAGAAATTTAATGGATGAAAATTATCACAAACTATTTTTCTATATTAAAGCAGAAATATGTTTTTAAACCAAATATTAAGTATTTAATTATTTTTAGATATCTTCACTTAAAATACTGTATGACACAATAATATGTTTTTTCAATGTGATTTCTTGAGTTGGAAAGAAAACCAAGAATAGTGAAATAAATTGTAAGTAATAGAATACCCTAACTTTCTGTGATTCTTGGCCAGATTTGAACTTGCAGATTACTATGTCAGTGTTAAAAATTCCTGCCTTTAATCTGTGTGTAATTTCACACTACTGATCATTTTTTAGCTTTCTAACTTCCACAATAACTCCTTTGTTCAATTGTTATACTTTCCCCACCATATTGAGGACTTCTCAGGATTAAATCTTTATTTTTATGTTCTTTTAATTTCTATACACACTTGGTGACTGAATACACTATAGAACGTCTTTGCATAAAGGCATGCTTTCTATATTCCTAATGCAGGAATATCTTCTGAATTTGGAATTTTTCTCCAATATTTTAATAATAGTTACCACTTATTTAAATGTCCTATGTGGTAAGCAAAACTTGTAGTACATATCTACATTATCTCATATGATCCTTAAATCCTATACAACAGTGGCAAAAAATAGTGATTAAGCCTGTAACCCATTCTGCTTTCCTATTGAGGATTTTTGGATTAATTATTAAGTTGCTGTGTAATTAGTACCGGACTTCTATTTGTTCATTGATATCATTATTTAATCATGTCAATAATTCAGGTTTAGAATACCAGCAAACACACAGACGTTTTCAAGTGTCCTTTCCTTCCTTTTATACAGATTCTTTTGAATTTAGAATAGTTGTAGATACCTAGCATTTTGCTGTTTCATTTACCAATTATTTCCTTATGAGACCTCTGTTAAATATTTAAGCCCGTTTGCTTAAAGTCAGTTATAGTAGAATTCCATAAAAAATGAAGATTAGAATAGAAGAAGAACATATATTTTCCATTCCATGTGACATTTGTAATTTAGAAAATGCATAATATTTGATTTAATTAAAAGTGATGATGAAGTTATGGCTTATTTGTAATAATACAGAATTAAAACTCCTAGACAAGATAACATCAGAACACTTCCTGTGAGCTTTGGGTGAATATGTCTATGTCCCCCACTTGAGAGGTGTAATGTTGTCAATATGTTCACATAATTCTTCTCTGTAAGTACAGGGTAAGTCTCAGCTGGTCTGATAAAACATGTGTTTATATGCAGGGATGCTTGAAGTCATAACACTAACAGATCCTTAGCCAAAGTTGAATCACTAAATATTGATTAATATATTCCAGCGTCCACAAAAAGGGTTTAATTTCCAAAGTACAAACAGCTCGTACAACTCAACAACAAAAAGCAAACAGACCAATCGGAAAATGAGCAGAAGACGTAAATAGACATTTCTCCAAAGAAGACATGAATATGGTCATGAAAAGAAGCTCAGCATCACTAATTATTAGAGAAATGCAAATCAAAACTACAGTGAGGCATCACCTCACACCAGTTAGAGTGGCCATCACTAAAACGTCTACAAATAAAAAATGTTGGAAAGGGTGTGGAGAAAAGGGAACCCTCCTACACTGTTGGTGGGAATGTAAGTTGGTGAAGCCACTAAAGTAAACAGTATGGAGGTTCCTCAAAAAATTAAAAATAGAGTTGCCATATGATCCAGCAATCCCACTCCTAAGCATATATCCAGACAAAACTGTAACTCAAAAAGTACATGTACTCCCTACATTCATAGCAGCACTATTCACAATAGCAAATACACGGAAACAACCTAAATGTCCATCAACAGATGAATAGATAGAGAAGATACGGTACACATATACAATGGAGTATTACTCAGCCATCAAAAATGAATGAAGTAAAGTTATTTGCAGAAACATGAATGGAACTATCATACTAAGTGAAGTAAGTCAGAAAGGGAAAGACAAATACCGTATGATATCACTTACTGTGGAATCTAAAATATGACACAAATTAACTTTATCCATGAAACAGAGACAGACTCACAGACATAGAGAACAGACTTGTGGTTGCCAAGGAGGAGGGGGAGGGGGAGGGATGGTGTGGGAGTTTGGGTTTAGCAGATGCAAACTTATACATAAAATAGATAAACAACAAGGTCCTACTCTATGGCAAAGGGAACTGTATTCAATATCCTGTGATAAACCATAATAGAAAAGAATATAAAAAAGATTGTGTGTGTATATATATATTATATATATATATATATATATATATATATATATATATATAATTGAAGTATAGTTGATTTAAAATGTTGCATTAGTTTCTGCTGTACAACAAAGTGATTCAGATATATATATATATATATACATATATATATATATATATATATATATATATATATATATAGTCTATAGATAGATAGATAGATCCCACTGTCCAAAACAAAGGGACAGCCTGTATCAACTTATCAGCACTGTTTACAGAAAATATACAGATTGACAGTTTGCATGTGGTTTCTATTATATTCTCTTGGTTTCTGCTATTGATCCTAATCTAGCAGCCTGATACAGGTTATGTGACCAAAGAAATATAAAAGACCTCTCCTCGGATGAGCCTATGAATTGCCTGAGTCTAAAATATTTTATACGTGTTATGATCCAAAGATGAAACATGTCCTGTAACATAAATAATCTTGACACCTGGAATTCTTGAACGTCTCCAATGTGTTCTTGTGATTTATTTATCCTGCTGTTTTGTATCTTTTGCATTACTTTGTTTAACCTTTTTTCTGTGATGCTTTAAAATTTTATTTTCATCACTTTCATTGAGATATAATTGACATACAACACAGTATACCTTTAAGTTATACAGTATAATGATTTGACCTACATGTATCATTAAATGATTACCACTACAAGTTTAGTGAACATCCATTTTTTTATATAGACAAAAAATAAGAGAAAAAATATTTTCCTTGTGATTTACCATAACAATCTTCATATACAGCTTACATCAGTGTTAATTATGTTTATCATGTTGTATATTATTTATATATTTAGTACATATTTATCTTATAACTGGAAGTTTGTAACTTTGGGCCACATTCTTCAACATACAAAGATATTACATTACTTTTTTTCTTGGACAAGTAATTTTTAAAAAATAACACTACAGTGAGTTAAGTGTAAATAAGTCAGAAACAGATGGATCACATAGCCATTGAGACCCACATGTTTGAAAAACAAGTGAGAAATGCCTACTGTTTTGTATCCTCAAATATAAAAATATCTTTTACTTTTAAAAAAGTTTTGTAGTTATTATCATGTTTTAACTCAAAGGTCATGTTTCTTTTTTTTTATATTGAAGTATAGTTGATTTACAATATTATATTAGCTTCATGTGTACAACATAGTGATTTAGTATTTTTATAGTTTATAATCCATTAAAATTATTACAGAATAATGGTGATAATTCCTGGTGCTATACAATATATCCTTGTTGTTTATCTATTTTATGCATAGTAATTTGGGTCTCTTAATCCCATAACCCTATCTTGCCCCTCTCTCCTTCCCTCTCCCCTCTGGTAACCATTATTTGGTTTTCTATGTCTGTTTCCTACTTCCTATACATTCTTTTGTTTTATTTTTAGATTCCACATGTAAATGATAACATAGAATATTATTCTTTCTCTGCCTGACTTATTTCACTAAACATATTGTCTAGGTCCAGCCACATTGCTGCAAATGGCAGCATTTCATTCCTTTTTATGGCTGAGTAATATTCCATTTTATCAATGTAGGTAGGTAGATAGATAGATAGATAGATAGATAGATAGATAGATGATAGCTCATATTCTTTGTCTGTCTGTTGATATACACTTTGGTTACTTCCATATCTTAGCTATTGTAAATAGAGCTGCTATGAACATTGGGGTGCATGTAGCTTTTCAAATTTATGCTTTCCTTTTTTTCAAAATATATACCCAGGAGTGGAATTGCTGGATGGATCATGTGGTAGTTCCATTTTTAGTTTTTTGAGGAACCTCCATACTGTTTTCCATGGTGGCTGCACCAATTTACATTCCCACCAACAGTATAGGAGGGTTTCCTTTCTCCAGATCCTCACCAACGTTTGCTATTTGTCGTATTTTTGTTGATTGCCATCTGACAGGTGTGAGGTGATACCTCATTTTTATTTTGAGTTGCACTCTCTAGTAATTAGTGATTTTGAGTATATTTTCATGTGCTTGTTAGCTACCTGTATGTCTTCTTTGGAAAGATGTCTATTCAAGCCTTCTCCCCATTTTATGATTGGGTTTGTTTATTTTTTTGATATTGAACTATATAAGCTATTTTTATATTTTGGATCTTAACATTTTGTAAGTCGTATAGTTTGCAAATATTTTCCCCCATTCTGTAAGTTGTCTTATAGTTTTATGGATGTTTTACTTTGCTATGCAAAAGCTTTTAAGTTTAAGTCCCATTTGTTAATTTGTACTTTTGGTTCTTTTTCTTTAGGAGATAGATCCAAAAATAATATTTCTACAATTAATGTCAAAGAGTTCTCTGCATATGTTCTCTTCTAGGAGTTTTATGGTTTAATATCTTACATGTTGGTCTTTAATGCATTTTGAATTGTCTTTTGTATATGGTGTGAGTAAATGTTCTAACCTCATTCCTTTACATGTAGGTGTCCATATTTCCCAGCACAAGATATTGATGAGACTATCTTTTCTCCACTGTATATTCTTGCAGATTAACTTTGTTGTAGATTAACTGACCACAGGTGTGTGGGTTTATTTCTGGGCTGTCTATTACTTTCCACTGATCTATATATCTATTTTTGGGGGGGGCCAATATTATACTGTTTGGATTACTTTAGCTTTGAAGTATAGTCTGAAATCAGGGAGGGTGATACCTCCAGCTTTCTTCTTTTTTCTCAAGATTGCTTTGGAAATTCTAAGTCTTTATGTCTCCATCTAAATTATAGGATTATTTGTCTTAGTTCTGTGAAAAATGTCATGGGTATTTTGTAAGAAATTGCATTGAATCTGTAGATTGTATTATGGCCATTGTAACAATATCAATTCTTCAAATTCATATCTTTCCATGTCTTTATTATCATCTTCAACCTCCTTCATTAATATTTTATAGTTTTCAGAGTTTGGTCTTTCACCTCCTTAGTTAAGTTTATTCCTAGGTGTTTTATTCTTTTCGACATGATTTATTTTTTTTTTATTTTTCTTTCTGATAGTTTATTATTAGTGTATAGACAAGCAACAGTTTTCTGTATATTAATCTTGTATCCTAGAACTTTACTGATTTAATTTATTAGGACTAAGAGTTTTCTTCTGGACAATTAAGGGTTTTCTATATAGAGTATCCTGTCACCTGAAAGTTTAAATTCTTAGCTTTCAATATGGATTATTTTTATTTCTTTTTCTCATCTAATTGCTCTGACAAGGATTTCTCATACTATGTGTAATAGAAGTGGCAAGAGTGGACATCCTTGTCTTGTTACTGAATTTAAAAGAAAGACTTTCAGATTTTTATTGTTGAGTATGATGTTAACTGTGGATTTGTCATAACTTGCCTTTATTATGTTGAAATATGTTCTCTCCATACAAACTTTGAAGGGAGTTTTTATCATGAATTGATGTCAAATGCTTTTTCTGCCTCTATTGAAATGATCATGAGATTTTTATTCTTTCTTTTGTTAATGTGGTGTATCACACTGATTGGTTTGCAAATATTGAAACATCCTTGTGTCTCTGGAATAAATCCAACTTGATCATGTTGTATGATCCTTTTTATATATTGTTTGGATTCAGTTTGCTAATATTTTGTTGAGAAATTTTGCATCTATATTCATCCAAGATATTGCTCCATCATTTTTTTTTGTAATCTCATTGTCTGGTTTTGATATCAGGGTAATCATGGCTTCATAGAATGAATTTGGGTGTGTTCTGTCCTCAACTTTTTGGAATAGTTTGTGAAGGTTAAGAATTAACTCTTCTTTATATGTTTAGTAAATTTCCCCTATGAAGCTGTCTTGGACTTGGCCTTTTGTTTGTTAGATTGTTTTTTTTTTTTCATTACAAATTCAATTGCACTACTAGTAATATGTCTGTTCAAATTGTCTACTTCTTCTTGATTCTGTCTTGGCAAGTTGTATGTTTCTAGAAATTTGTCCATTTATCTTAGCTTTTCCAATTTGTTGGCATATACCTATTTGGGGTATTCTCATGCTTTTTTTTAGCTCTGTGGAATGTTGTTGTATATTTCTCCTCTTTCATTGTGTATATTTTTATTTGGGTCCTCACTATTTTCTTCTTAGTGAGCCTGGCTAAAAGTTTATCAATATTGTTTATCTTAAAAAAAACCTCATTTTTTCATGGATCTTTTCTATTGCTTTTTCTTTTTATTCCCTATTTTAGTTGTTTCCTCTATAATATTTTATTTCCTTCCTTCTGCTTACTTTTGGCTTTTTTTTCCTAATTACTTTAGGAGGTAGGTTAGTTTGTTTTTGAGTCTTTTTTTGTTTGTTTCTAGAGGAAGGCCTGTATAAACTTGGTATAAACTTCCTGCTTAGAACTAGTTTTGCTGCATCCCATAGATTTTGGAGAGCTGTGTTTCCATTTTCATTTGTCTTCAGGTATTTTCTGATTTCTTTTTTGATTTCTTCATTAAGCCATTTGCTTTTTAGTAGCATGTTGTTTATTCACCAACTGTTTTTTTTCCCATTTTTCTTCCTGTGATTGATTCTAGTTTCATACCATTGTGATCTGAAAAAAAATACTTGATAATTTCTATTCTCTTAAATTTGTTAAGACTTGTTTTGTGGTCTAGCATATGATCTACCTTAGAGAACATTCCATGTGCCCTTCAAAAGAATATGTATTCTGATGTTTTGGGATGTAAAGTCCTATGGATTTCTATTAAGTCCAAATGGTCTATTGTGTCATAAGACTGGTATTACCTTATTGATTTTCTTTCTGGTTGAACTGTCTATTGTTGTAAGTGGGTTGTTAAAATCTCCTACTCATTATTTTATTGCTAATTTCTCCCTTTTTGACTGTTAGTATTTGCTTTATATATTTAGGGGCTTCTGTATTGGGTCATATATGTTAATGGGTATAATATCCTTTTCTTGTATTGATCCCTTTATCATTATATAATGTCTTTCCTTGTCTTCAGTTAGGGCCCTTGTTTTGAAGGCATTCTGCCTGATATGAGTATTGCTACTTCAGCTTTCTTGTTGTTTCCTTTTGCATGAAATATATTTTTCCATTCCCTAATTTGCAGTTTGTGTGTGTGTTTAGTTCTAAAATTAGTCTCTTATAGGCACAATATAGATGGGTCTTATTTTATTTTATTTATTTTTAAATCCAGTCAGCCACCCTATATATTTTGATTGGAGCATTTAGTCCATTGACATTTAAAGTAGTTATTAATAGGTATGTGCTTATTGCCATTTTATTACATGTTTTCTGGATGTTTTTGTAGTTTTATGTTCTTTTTTCTTCTTTTTGTTTCTTCCTTTTTTTGTTTGATTATTTTCTTTAGTATTATGCTTGTGTTATTTTTAGTTTTTGTGTATCTATTGTAGGTTTTTAATTTGTGGTTACCATGGGGTTCATATATATTTACCTAAAACTATGTATACTTCTTTTAAACTGGTAGTTATTTAAATTCAAACACACTCTAAAAGATCAACATTTTTACCCTCCTTCCCCATGTTTTGTCTTTTTGGTGTCATATTTCACATATTTATGTTTATCTCTTAACTGTTTATTGTAGTTATAGTTGTTTTACAGTTTTGGTTTGCTTTTTTTTGTCTTTTAATATTTGTACTGGCTTATTTAAGTGATTGATCCTTAGTCCTTATATATATTTGCCTTACCTAGTGAGATTTTTCTCTTTCCTAAAGATTTTTACTTATTTTTCACTTAGAGAAAACACTTTAAAACTTATTTTAGGGTAGGTTTAGTGTTGATAAATTCTTGTCTGAAGAGTTCTTTATCTTTCCTTCTATTCTAAACTATATATATATATATATATATATATATATATATATATATATATATATATATATTTATGGAAAGGCATTTTATTTTAAATATAACAATGTGTACAGGTCAATCCCAAACTCCCAATCTATCCCTCCTCTCCTCCCTTCCCCACCACCAATGGTAACCATAAGTCTGTGCTTCAAGTCTGTGAGTTTTGTAAATAAGTTCATTTGTATCATTTTTTTTTAATATTCCACATGTAAGCAATATCATGTGATATTTAGCTTTCTTTGTCTGACTTACTTCACTTAGCCTGATAATCTCCAGGTCCAACCATATTGCTGCAAATGACATTATTGCATTCTTTTCAGTAGCTGAGTAATTTTCCTTTGTATAGATGTACTACATTTTCTTTATCCATTCATCTGTTTGTTGCTTCCATGTCTTGGCTCTTGTAAAGTGTGCAGCAATGAACATTGAGGTGCATGTATATTTTCAAACCATGTTTGATATGGTAATGATACCTTGCTGGGTATCCTGAGTTGCAGATTTTCCTTTTTAGCAGTTTGAATATATCATTGCACTCCTTCTGGCCTGCAAAGTTTCTGCAGAAAAATCAGCTGATAACTTTATGGGGGTTCCTTTGTATAGGATTATTTGCTTTTCTCTTGTTGCCTTTAGAACTCTCTTTTCAACCTTATGCCATTTTAATTATGATATGTCTTTGCATGGGTTGTTTGGGTTCTTCTTCTTTGGGGACCCTCTGTGCTTCCTGTATCTGGATATCTGTTTCCTCCATCATGTTTGGGAAAGTTTCAGCCATAACTTCTTCAAATACATTTTTGATCCCCTTCTCTCTCTCTTCTCCTTCTGGGACTCCTATAATGCAAATGTTGGTATGTTTCATGTTATTCCAGAAATGTCTTCATTTTCTCCTCTTTGCTGTTCTAATTGGGTGATTTCCTTTACTCTGTTTTCCAGAGCACTTCTCTTTATCACCTAGTCTGCTATTAATGCCTTCTAGTATGTTTTTCATTTCAACTATTGTATTCTTTAATTCTGACTGGTTCATTTTTATGCTTTCTATTTCCTTTTAAAAATCCTCACTGTTTTCATCTGCTTTTTTCTCTAATTCATTTAACATTTTTATTAGCATGTTTTGAATTCTTTATCTAGTCTATTGCTTATTTGTTTCATTATTTATTTTTTCAGTTCTTTTAGTTGAGACCAGTTCCTTTGCCATTTCATTTTGCTTAACTTTCTCTGCCCCTATGAATTTAGGTGAAATGATTATCTATTAAGTCTTGAAGCAAGCACTGTTCTTATGTAGCAACATCCTGCCTTTGGTGGGAGAGCTGGATTTGACATGGATACCAGTCACATCCTTCCTCAGTATGTGTTGGCAGCTATTACTTGGTAGGGAGTGGGGCTGGAGATTAAAGGGCTAGAGCTGGAGCCAGGTGTAAGGTGGATTTCCACTCTTCTCAGTGGCCATCACCACCCTATTGGTGGCAAGGTCTGATTCAAAGTTGCTGGAGCAGAAGACATAAGGGTCAGGCTTGAGCTGGTTTTGTTCCCTTGAAGTGTTTTTTTCCCCCTCTCCCAGTACCAGGACACTTACTCCAGTGAGCAGGAGTGCTGATGCGAGTGAGATCCATGTGGACTGTCAGTTCATTCTGGCTGCACACAGAGTTTGGAGCTGTCTTTGATGCACCAGTAAGCTGCCTGTGCAGCTGTCAGCAATTGTTCCCCTCGCTCTGTTCAGACACAGACTCAGGTCTAAGTCCCCTTTGTCCCTCACTGTCAATTACTCCCCCAGGATAAAATTGAGAATTTTATGACAGCAACAATAGCAGATTCACATAATTCCAATAGAGTAATCCTTTTGAAATATTCAAAGACTTGCTGTGTACTTTAAAAAAATGTGTCAAGATCAAAACCCCAGTACAGCAAAATAGTATACTAAACAGAACACAACTAATAAATGATTTGAAATAAGATTTAATGGCCTTGAAATTTATGATACAAAAGAACAATAGATAAGTATAAATTTAATTTATTCATAGAAGGAAATAAATAATTCTGCTTAAAAACAAATAAAACTTAAAGAATTTTTAAGAGGTAATTAAATTTTCTAGGCATGTGATTAAAATAGGCTGGAAAATGTTTTTTAACCTTTGGGAAAATAGAAGAACAAAGGACTAGTTTTGTAAGGATTTTTTGTATGTATTATTTTTTCCTTTTAATCATGAGGAATCAATAAACAGTTTTATTTCTGATTTGGAGATGTTGAGATATCTAGGAAAATAATAAACTTATTTGGAGTTAAAAACACTATGAATAAAAACAAGATATGTAGGATATAATTTGACAAAGAAAATATAACTTCCTAAAAATTAAAATAATTTTTTAAAAAAGAAAGGAACCGTAAAACAACATTACCAGCAGAAGCAACAATATTTTAAAAATTTAAAACCACTTAGAATCAATACCAATTTAAATTTTTACCTAATAATATGTATTTAAAGAAGATTTTTTCTCATATGGGTAATATAAGACCCAGTAAAAGTCAAATCTATTTGATGTCCACAAGAGCAATGACTAAAACAAAGAAAAAAATAAAAATTGACAAATGTAGAACAGGATAATTTTTAATTGGTTGTCATATTAATATCTGAGATATTTGAATTAAACTGTAAAAAACTATTTTTTCACAGAAAAAAATTATCATTATTTAAAATGAGCAATTATAAAAAACTTTTAATTTCCTTGAAATTTGTATAAGGAAAATAAACACAGACATATACACACCACAAATACACACAGTAAAAAAAGTATAGGAAGTACAAAGATAACACAAGAAACATTTTATGTTTGTCAATGTATTTTAACCTATTCCTTCCAGACCTTGGTATATCAAAGAGAGAAAAATAAACAATATTTAATAAAATTTCAATATATATTAATATTAGTATTGTTTTGTACAAAAATCTACACCTTGTAGATAATAAATCATGCATGTAAGCTTCCATGAAACTTTTTACAAAGCTTAACTATATTTTATGCCTAGAAATAACATTAAGGAATTCCAAAAAATATTATTTTAATTGAATTAATTTAGATAGTAAAGTATAAATGACTCAAAAAAGCAAAAAAAAAACCCCAATATTCACCTAAATTATATGCATGTTGCAATATACACTCTTATATGAACCCAATTTGAAGGTCTAGTAAAAATTATGATTAATACATATTTGAAAAGTAAAGATAATGAGAAACATATCTATGAAAAAAATGGTATGTAGTCAAGATATAACAATGGACAATTTCAAAATTGTTACAAAGAAAGACAAAATAATGGAAAATAAACATATTGAAAGGTTAAATAGCAATATAATGATTGCTAATAAAATATTATAGCAAGTTATAATATTTATAATATCTCTTTCAAATATTAAATATATATGGTGACATCAATAGCAATAAGTTTTAAAGATAGGAACTTTTATAGACACTATTTCAAGATATATAACACATTTTAAAATGTGAAAATAATTTCAATAATAAAATATATTACTAGAAAATGGAATTACAGTTCTTATAGATAGTAAATTGTGGTATTAGAAAGAAGAATCCTTTCTCAGAACCTTCCTGATGCCACGTTCATATCTTGCTTCTCCAACCTCTGGGGCCCATTCCATCCTTCCAGCCTGTGACCAGCAGCAGAGAAAAACTAATTACATATCATTTTCTTGCCCCATACACACCTTGAGGCAAGCAAAAAAATTAGAATAAATTTTAACAATGAAGGTAATTGTGCACATCCTGGCCCATCAGTGTGGCAACCTAACTGGTGCCAAGTTCTGGGAGTTGATAAGTAATGAACATGGCTTAGACCCCACCAACACCTATCGTGGGGATAGAGACCTGCAGTTGGACCGCATCTCCATGAACTACAATGAAGCCACAGGTGACAAACATGTTCCACATGCCATCTTGGTGGATCTAGAATCTGGGACAGTCATGGATGTGGTTCTGAAGGAGGCCAAGAGCTGCGACTGCCTGTAGGGTTTCCAGCTGACCCACTCACTGGGTAGGGGCACAGATTCTGGAATGGGCACCTAGTTCATCAGCAGGATCCATGAAGAGTATCCCAATGGCATCATGAAGTCTTCAGTATGGTGCCCTCACCCAAAATGTATGACACTGTAGCTGAGCCCTATAATGCCACCCTCAACGTCCATCAGCTGGTGGAGAACACTGATGAGACCTACTGCATCCACAACCAGGACTTTTACTACATCTTCTTCCACACCCTCAAGCTGACCACAACAACCTAAGGGGACATGAACCACCTCATTCTGGCCACCAAGAGTGGTGTCATCACCTGCCTCCACTTCCTTGGCCAGCTCAATGCTGACCTCTGCAAGCTGATGGTCAACGTGGTGTTCTCCCCATGTCTTCACTTCTTCATGCCTGATTTTTCCCCTCTAACCAGAGGTGGAAGCCAGCAGTATTGGACACTCACTGTGCCCAAGCTCACCCAGCAGATTTTCTATGCCAAGAACACAATGGCTGCCTGTGACACCCACCATGGATGGTAACTCACCTTGGCTCCTATCTTCCGTGGGTGAATGTCCATGAAGGAGGTGGATGAGCAGAAGCTCAACATGCAGACCAAGAGCAGCAGCTACTTCCTGGAATCGATCCCCAGCAACGTCATGACAGCTGTCTGCAACATCCCACTCTGTGGCCTCAAGATTGCGGTCACCTTCATTGGCAAGAGCACGGCCATACAGGAGTTGTTCAAGCTCACCTGAGTGCAGTTCTCTGCCATGTTCTGCTGGAATGTCTTCCTCCACTGTACACAGGCAACGGCAGGGATGAGATGGAGTTCACCGAGGCTGAGAGCAACATGAACAACCTCGTCTCTGAATACCACTAGTAGCGAGATGCCACAGCAGAATAAGAGATTTTTGGTGAGGAAGCTGAAGAGGAGGCCTAAGGCCAAACCCCATCACCTAAGGCTTCTTAGTCCCTTAAGTCTTCTTCCTCAATCATCCCTTTCCTCTCCCTCAGAATTTGCATTTTCTGACTCAATATTTTTTTCCTTTTTTGGGGGGTGGGTAGAGGTTCTAGAACAGTGCCTGACACATAATAGGCACTCAATAAATATTTGTTGTTTGTTGAATGTCTCTTCTCTCTTTCCATTTCTGGCAGAACCGTTTCTGCCATTCTGGGTAACCCTGTATTTCCTTCTGATGCCCATTCCTCCCACTTCGTTTTCAAGATAACACATTAAGAAGCTGGGTCTCAACAAATCTCATTTAGAACCGTGGGCTGACAACCCAGTTAGATGATCCCATCCTAGGCCTGTGTGGTAGCCCAGGGGAAAGGAAACCAAGCAACAGGTAGAAGTCCCTACAAGGATGAGGTGGGGTTTTAAAGAGGGGCATCCAGGTTATTGAAGTCCTAGTTTCCAGATATCTCCCCACTCCTCTCTCAGTTTCTGGGGAAGCGTTAACAGTACTATCTCCATTTTTACTCTCCTACAAGCTCTGTCCTGGGTGGGTTCATTTGCAGGGGTCTGACCCCCACCCTGTCAATGAGGATCCTTCCTTCTTCCACTTTACCTCCTTCATAATGTTAGATTCCTTCCTTTACCCTGATGGGAAAAAGGGGTCAAGAGGAACAAGAGAGAGACTAGCCTTTGTCCCTAAGCCTCCAGAAAGCCCCTCCACAACCCTATCATTTCTTACAGAAAAAAAAAAAAAAAAATATATATATATATATATATATATATATATATATATATATATATATATATATATCAGTCCTTTTGTACATATATGGAAAGGTATGTGCTGTCATCTAAATGTCATTCCCCAGATAGGGGACAGGACACCCTCCATCTTTTGGTAACTTCTCATCTCTTGCTTTTACTATTCTCTTTTTCCCCCTATCCTGCTTTTGGCCTATTCTACACTTCAGATTTCTAATTTTTGCTGAACTTGCTGCTTTTTTTCATATTGAAAAGATGACATTGCCTCAAGAGCCAAAAATAAGTGGGAATAGAAAAAAAATAAATAAAAGAAAGAAAGAAAGAAAGAAGAATCTCAAGCCAAAAATAAATTTGACAAACATAGGTTCCTCTCTTAAGTTCACACTATGACTTATTTTATTAAACATTCTGATATGATCCATAATAGAATAAAACAATTTTACAAATTAAATAACAGACATTTTTGCAGTGATAGACATTTTCCCCAAAGAATTTGCTCTAGTATATTTTGTAATCACTATATACTTACCTAACTCTATTTGTGTTAACCATAATAATCACAAACTATTTAGTGAAAAATGAAGTGTACAAAATAATGTGTGTATAGTTATCCAGTTTGTGTAGAGCTAAACAGACAAATATATGTAAATATATATAACAGTAAACACATGTAACAAGATTTTAATAAATTGAATTTTCTTGGGGATTAACTTTAGAGTATGACCAAATTTCACATTCATTACATTCCTATCTTGTGTGAAATTTTTAGGAGAATATACTATATTATTGTGAGAAAAATGAAGTTAAAATGACTTTATCATAAGATTATTGTTTTTTGATTTATTCCTTCATAATTTCATTAACCAAGAGCATATTTTCTTAAAACTTTGTATTAACATAAAAATAATATGACTTGTATATCTTTAAATAGCATGGTTACTTAAGAGTTAAATTTGTATTGCATGTGTTATACATTTCACAGAAATAAAATTTATGATTTAGTTATTAAGCACAGCATTCCATTCCAATTTTTGTTGAGCACATCTTTTATTTCTTTAGTAGTACATTTGTTACAGTTGAATTGTCTATCAAAATTTTAAAAACACATACACAAAGACACATGCACTCACATTCAAAATAGCTAAGCCCATATTTTTAGTTAGTGTGGCTGTCTTTTGTGAATTGATACCCTTGACTGAAATGTTTTGAGGAATTCTGTTGAAGTCTTCTATTAATCATGCAATCTTATGCATTTTCACAGGATGAAAGGTGAGTAAAATATTCATCTATTTTACAACTCAGTACTGATTTTCAATGTTTTGTATATTGTTGCTTTTTTCCAACTAAAATCATAAAAAGTTATTTGCTATAAAAATAAAATGGAACATATTGATAAAACATTAACCAAGTAACCAACTATCATTTTACCATATTCCAGAATTCCCTTCATGGGGACAGTATGTACAATAATTATACATTTCCAAATAAAAGAAAAGTTTAGGAGTTGTCACTCAGATGTGTATGAAATAGAGAAATCCTTAAATATTAAAGGTCAAAAATGATCTAAAGGGTAAATGTCAGCAAACATGATTTGTCCTATCTGGGAGAGTTTGCCTTCTGGATAAAAAAAAATTATGAATTTGTTCCCCTCTCTAATAGCAAGAATCAAAGCATAAAGGCCAATGGGAAATCTAATGGGATAAATCAAGCAGTTAAGACCAGAGGAATAAAATATATATATATATATTTTTTATTTTAAAATTTTAATTTAGATTTGTCTCATCTATATTTTTGCCTTTCTGAAATTAACTGTAGAGACACTATAACAAGCTAAATTTAAAAGATTTGTAGAAAAAGTGATGAATTAAGTGACCCCCAACATTTGCTACATAGAGAAGCTCATAATTTGGAGCCCCATTTATAAAAAGTCTCCTCTCCCATGACAGGAAATGGAGGACACACAAAGAACTGAAACTCAATTCCCATTCCTGTCCCTGCACTATTATTACCTTGGAAATATCTTTTCTTTTTTTAACCCTTGTTGTAATGAATATTTATTTTGGATGATTCTATGCAAGTTAACCAGACCTCCTAGTAAGAACTAAGGGCTTCAAGTTTCCAAGAGTGAAATGGACCTGGCTAGGGAATTTCTGGAATAATTATTCATGACATTCCAAAGGAGACTGTTTAATAACCTACCTCATAACATAAATATATTCTTATTTCAGGACTGCCTTCTGTTGTTACCATCCCCTCAATTGTTAAGGATATATTTTCCTTCTTACTCACTATTGATAACCTCCCAGTATCTCTCAGCACAATTGTAAGGAGAATGTGGAATTTTCCTGGAAATTTCTTTCCAAACATATCATGTAGATTTTTTAAATAAACATCTTCAATATCCAGATAAAACTGTATTAAGTTACCTAATTGCTGCTGATATTTACAATTAAATGCTTTGATAGTTCGATGTTTAGCTTTTTAAGGAACATCAATACTGTTCTCTACAGTGGCTGTACCAATGTTCATCCCCACCAAGAGTGTATGAGGGTTCCCTTTTCTCCACACCCTCTCCAGCATTTATTGTTTATAGATTTTTTGATGATGATCCAGCAATCCCACTCCTGGGCACATACCCAGAAAAAGCCTAATACAAAAAGATACATGCACCCCAATGTTCATCGTAGCACTATTTACAATACCCAGGACATGGAAGCAACCTAAATGTCCATCAACAAATAAATGCATAAAGAAGATGTGGTACATATATGCAAGGAATATTACTCAGCCATAAAAAAGAATAAAATAATGCCATCTGCAGCAACATGAATGGACCTTGAGATTGTCATACTGAGTGAAATAAGTCAGACACAGAAAAATAAATATATGATATTGCTTATATGTAGAATCTGAAAAAAAAAAGGTACAAGTGAACTTATTTACAAAACAGAAGTAGAGTCATGGATGTAGAAAACAGACTTGTGGTTACCAAGGGATGTGGGGGAGGGATAAATTGGGACATTGGGGCTAACATCTACTCACTAGTGTGTATAAAATAGATAACTAATAAGAACCTGCTGTATAGCACAGGGAACTCTACTCAATACTATGTAATGGCCTATATGGGGAAATAATCTAAAAAAAATAATGAATGGATATATGTATATGTATAACTGATTTTCTTTGCTGTACACCTGAAACTAACACAACATTGTAAATCAACTATACTGCAATATATATTTTTAAAGTTTAAATGATTTTTATCATTAAATCTATATTAAATAACTCATATTAAATTAAGTACAGTTTAAATATCTAAAAATCTAACATTTCATAAATACAAATAAAATAATATCTTTTTTTCATAATTGAATGCTGTAAAAGTATAAAAAGCATCAAATAGTGCAAATTGTTTCATGGTAGCTGATAAACTGAAAATTAAACAAAGATGAAATAAATGTTAATTGTTATAATGTAAAATAAGCCTGATCATTCTTTTGAAATATAACAATATTCAAAAATAAATACACTCCCTAAAATAGAAAAAAAAATCCTCAGAGTTCTGATTCTTTAAGATGACATGACCTGAAAACCCTACAGACTAGAATCATATTAAAAAGACTATATATTAGCAAGCAACATCCACCAGATCACTGATTGTTCAGTTACTGAACCCAAGCTCTGAGCATCTACTAATTTCTGCCCCTTCTCTCTTCTTAGGCAAGCTCATCCATCTCTGTGATTTTAAATGTCACCTCTATACCAAAATTTGGCAAACGTGTTTCTCACTTAAGATTTTTGTATGCATTAAATGTGTATGTACCGATTGCCTTTTTTTCCCCAGGTGCTTGAGTATCTAATTCAATCCTAGCACAAACTTGATTTCTTCATCCTTAAGAAACTAATTACTTAAGATAGAATTAAATGTTTACTTTTGTTCATAACTCATACTTAATCTATCACCAAAAGGTATTCATTCTACCAGTGATGTAAAGCCATTTTCTTTCTTCAAACTCTATTGTCATTATGTTAAACCAAGACACCACCATGATTGTCTTTCAATAGTTTATCATATCATAATTGTACATTAAAAATACATAATAATTCTAAGACATATCACCTTTTAAGTGAAGTACATTGCCTCCCATATGATGTATTAGGACAGATATTTTACTTATTTATAGCAAATAATATTTAGATATTACTAAAATATAAAACTTATTATGGAAATGAAATAAAAAGAGAGAAGGCAAAATACAAATTGGCCCCAAATTTACTGAAAGCATCCCTGTCTCTTTAAGGTGGTAGGGGACACCACTTAGTATGATGGACATACACAAGGAGTATTGAGAAAGACTACAGCATAATAAAACCTCCACAAATATGTATTAATGAAATAGACCAGCAATCATTGGAAGAATGTTGAATACTACCTAACCTTCAATGAAAAGGGAATTTATTTTCTACTTTCCATCATGATTCTCTCACTTTATAAAAACTAAGTATGTGGCCTGTAGTGAATGAAGTAAAGGAATCACAAGAGAGAAAGATGTGTCAGGTTTTTTGTTTGTTTGTTTGTTTTTCTTTGCTCTTTCTGTCTTATTTTGGCCTGGAGCTTTATTTTCTCTACTTAAGAAGAACTGTTGATTCAAGAAGACTAAAGGGGCTGTCAGAGGACCCAGGAGAATCATTAAGGAGCAAACTGCTTAGAACTCAAGGCTAGATTTCAAGTGAAAGGTGGTCTAGTTGGGATCACCAAGTAGGAGTTGAGTCAGGATTTCAGAGTAAATTTCTCTTAAAAGTGTAAGATATGGATCTTTGCCTCAACCACATTCAGTTGAGATTCATAAAACTCCTGCGAATAGCAATCACAGTTCAAGACAGTAAGGAACTACCAACTTTACCTGGGTATGAATAATTGTACATAAATGAAACTTCTGAAGAACTTATTTCACTACCAGGAACCAAAATGTTCATATCTTAAATATCTATTGCAGTGCTAATTCCTAAATAAGTTAAAACAGAATGTCAGAACTACCCGAAGGGTCTCATAGTCATTCCTGAGGATCATCCACATAGTATATTTGTGATACAGTAAGTCTGCAGTTATCGTTTGGAATTTCCATCCTTCTTTTTCTCTTACTTAGCAAGCTACTTAGAGTAGCCTCCATTTTTTCCACTCTCTTACACAGGATTGCCAAGTATACCTGGTTATGATTGTTGTGTCCTGATGTTCCCAGAGAATCCAAACATACACTGAAGTGTGCAAAACAGTCTCCTCTCTTTGGGCCGGAAGAAGTTCTGCCTCTATTCAGACTATCAGAATATCTCCTCATTTTCATTTCCCTCTATCATAATAACAGGGGTGATATCCAATAAGAATAAGAGATTTTAACGACTATATACTTCTTATTTTTTCCAGAACTTCTCTCCAAGGTTTTTTTTTTTTTTTCTTTAACGAACATAAACAGGAGGAATTCTGATGCATAAATATGGCAGGAATTGGATCATTAGGGTGTGCTGTTAGGAGTGTGTGTGTGTGTGTGTGTGTGTGTGTGTGTGTGTATAAGGTGATAGAGAGGTGGGGATTGCCTTTTTACAGTAAAAAAACCAGCATATAAAATAACTAAAGTAACATTTTCATTAGGATTTAATTGATTTGTTTTGTTTCATTTATGTAGATTTTTATACTCATGCTTATTTTATAAACTTAATAATATCATGTGTATTTACACATTTGGGTATCTTGCTTTCATGGTCAGTCTTTCATAATTAAAAAGTTCTTATTGTGCCTGTATTTATCAGCCTAGCCACTGGAAGCAAGCTAACCAAGCAAATGAAAATTGTGCGAAAATGAGCTATGAGTAAATAATCTATAAATAAAGGCTTTATTCAGGAACTGTTATGACCACTTATGTTCCTTTCTAGTTATTGGTAATCTCTTGATAGCTGAAATCACCAATTATGGGACTATGTGTAGAGTAGGGTGATGTGATATAGTTTAAAATATTGGTTAGATGGTACCCTTTTTCAATACTGAGACAGAGGTATGGACAGCAATAATTGAATGTTACTTGTCAAAATACACTAATAACTGTTGTTGACCTAAGCAAATACTATTTACCTTCAGTTAAAATTTTTACTTAATATTTACATTTAATTGGACTGTTGACCTTCCTAAAATTAAATGATTTACTTAATACTGCATTGATTAAGATTGATAAAATTGGTATGCATCTCTTCATATGGAAAGAGCCCAAGGAATATCTTGTCAAACTGAATAATGAATAAGACCTATGTGTATTCATACTCGGATACACATTCTATTATCATGTTCCCAAAAATATTTGAGGTTTCTCCATCACCCTTAGACTCTTTCATAGAAATAAGCTTCAAATATTTTCTTTCTCTCTCTAGAATTTTCCCTTATTTCCTTGCACCAACATGACTCTCAACTCTTTGTAGCTTTAGAAATACACATTTGTAGGTTATTCACAGGGAGTAGGCTTTTATAAACAAAAGGCAGACCATCTCTTATATATCTTCCCTCAGAGAAAGAACACTAGGCTAACAAATTGCTTGAATTGATGACACAAAACAAAGTATTGACAGATTTTCAAAAAAATGATTTTCAAATATTCTGTCCCACTTGAAACTTGATCAACATTTTTATCACATGCAGCTAGCTTTCCCCTTTTATAACTTCTCAAGTGTTATTTCTAATAAATAGTTTAAAAAAACACTGCAAAATTGGACATTATTCATAATACATTACATTAGAATGAAATTAATTTAGGAATGGTATTCAGAAACTCTGATGCTTAAAATTTAACTGAATAAAATAGTCTTGATTTCAAATTCAATATATTTCACTAAAAACTATCTATCTATCTATTTATCTATCACGTGTCAAGCTTAACCATGGTTTTTGCTGAATAGTACACTTCATATAAATCAGAGAACAAAATCTTACCTTTGAGTAATTAGTTTGAATTCAATGAATTTTCTGAAAAAAATAGCTGACCAGAGTAAATGATGTATTCAAGTACAGGGCTATTACTTATCCTCTAGGTGACCAGTTTAAGAAAGCCATCTATGTGGATTAGAGATATAAATTTTTGTATTTGCATTGAGGGTGCTTGTTTGAAGAGAAAAAAACATTTATTGATAAGACAAATATTGCTTCAGAGTCACTTCTAAAAATTGTGAAACATTTTCTTTTGCCAATAAATATTTCTTGAATAGAGAATGAGGAAGAAAAATTTATGGAGACTCTTGTTGCTTCCATTACCGTGTTTTCTGTTCAACATAAAGACAGAGTTAAATCGTATTTGGTCTCCTCCTATCCATTTCTAAAATAATATAGGGAAATGATATCAGGTATGACATTGCCACCTCTGAAATATCTAGGGCACCAGGAGGAAGCATCAGTATTAATTGAATCTCTTTCCTTATATGCTTCTAGTGTATTACTTCCTTTAAATGAATAGAGCCTTTCTTTTAGTATATAAACAATTTTAAGTGACATACATATTTAAAGAGTCTTTGCAGTGCATTGAAGGTAATACAGCTCTATTAGAAGGAACATAGTTATTGAAGAATGTTATAAATAAAGCAGCTAGTATATTGAGGAGTCTCAAAACAGAGGGGTATAAATGATATTTTTATAAATTCACTGAATTTAATCAGGCCCTGTCAAATCTCCATGTTTATCTCTGTTATATCTTGAGCAGATACCAATATTCTCTGATGACATATAAGTTTTAAAGATCAATCAAGTTGATCAATCAAATTAAGGACGAATTAATTTTAATTTTTCTCCTCCTTCAAGTACAGAGCCCAATTCATGTTTTTTTCTGGGACTGTAAATGGTGGGAATAAAAAAGGAAGTTTATGGTTAGCTTTAATTCACTTTTTCCACTTTTCCTTTTTTGAGGCTTGATTTTTCCAAATTATTGAGGAGATTGAAAAAAGGTGGGAAAGGAAACATCTTTTTATCCAACTGACACTTGCTTTATTCTACTTTGCTGTTTTTGACACTCTGGTTGGCACTGACTGGCCATTCATGTCCTCTATTTGGCATAGTCCAAGGACTTGTTCTTTCAAAGGATGTATGTGTGAGTTCTTTGGAGAACCCAGGGAAGATTCTACCTATGTAGACTTAGTTTGACCTAGTCCTTGTATAGGAGTCCTCTTACCTCCTGCCACCCATGGATCCACAGCTCATGCTCTTTGTGATCATTATCTGAAGACATTCCTCTTGGGATAAATAACAGCAGCTTAAGCTCTATTCATTTCTGGGGTGTCCACTTGCCCTATGAAAAACTCACTCCTTGTGTCCTAGAAACACAATATGGAATGTTGGCTTTCTTATCATTTTTTATCATTTTATCTCTTCAATTCTCTTCTCTATTGCTCAGAGATGGACAGGAGAATTTTAGCATTTTTAAATGATACTTATATGGATGAACTTTATTGCAAGTGAATGCATAGAGATATTTCAGCATGCAATATCTTCCCAATATCAAACGCTGGGTGATTCTTTTCAATTTATTATGAAGAAAATAATCTGCTTATAGTAGTAGTTATTTATTTTTATTGAGGGTTTTCTGCTTTTCTGCCTGCTCCATGATCTTTTCTTCCATACAAAGATGTGCTCTTCTATTTCCTGAATTAAGATCTGGACACGGTGATCAGCTTGGTTCAACAGCTTAATTTTTTGACAGACTGAGTCATTTCACTTGGGTGTTTTGGTCCAACAGCTACCTTCACAATAAGGGTGCTTCAAAGTTGAGTGATATAAATGGCGGGCAGGATGACAAGTTGCACAGTGTTGCAGATTTCAGCACAAAGTCTTGTTGGCATTCTATTAGCACATTTCCTAGAAGCACTTCCTCTAGGTCTCCCAGCTCCCTTCCTAGCAGAAGATACAGGTTCTCCAGATTACAGCATGCCATGTCGGGAACTTGGGGAAGGTCATCTACTGGAGTTGAGAAGCCTAAAGATACACACTACAGAAACTCAACAGAACTGTATGTGGGCCCCAAGACAAAATTTTCTTTCCCCTTTGAACCACGCCACTGAATACTCAAGCAAATGCAATAAAAGACCCTTAGTTGTTTCTTTCCTGGAACACAGGTTTAGAGGTCATACTCTCCACCTGCTGCTCATCACCTTTTGGCTCTTCTACCTTTGGACTTGTTTCAAGAGCATGCCCATGCTGGATGGGCTCCAAGGATGTCTGCCTCTGTGCTGCTACAAGCTTCTTCATGTGCCTTAGCCTTGCATGCTCACACCTCCGAGCAATTTTTTTTTTTGAATGGACAGTCTTGGCTTATTCTAAGGCAAAGCCTTAGCATCAATTGCAAACATTTTGGAAACAAAAATAATAACTAGAGCAGTATCTTCATTTCCATATTTCATAAAAGCTGTTTTAGTGCCTGGGTTTTGGTGAAAGAGAGTTAAGCTGTGCACATCATCTTGTTTTCTTTTCTCTCTCAGCTATAATATCCAGGGGACTAGGAAGTTTCTCACATACTGTAACAAGAATAGCAGGGGATATGGGTAGTCACTGACTGCAGATGACATTAATTTGAACTTAAGGATCTGAATGTCATGCCACATGAGCTCCAATTTTTAATCCTAAAGAAGTCACCATGTCATCAACTTTTTCTTTGTCATTTTTCAAGACAGCATCACACAAATTCCTTATACTTTACACAGTCAAGTCTTCAAGTAAAGGTTTTCTTTAAAGCTTTTAGAAAGGTTTCTTTCCTTTTGCCTAAAATCCAGGTGACAAGCTTTCAATCTCTCTTTTTAGAAAACACACATATCCACACACATACATACACTTGGCTAATAGGAGAGTAAACCACACTCTACTCCAAAGCTTGTACACTGTTTGACTACACTGACAGTGCACTTGTGTCTCCCTCTCTTCCACACTCACTCTGACTTTTTTCCTGCCTGGTATTTTTTATGGAGCCTGGAAACTTAGGGAATATGTCATAATCACTTCTTAGTCTTAATGGAATCTTCTGACTCTGACTGACTCTCTCATTATTGGGAAAATTTTTCAATTAACAATAATCATACATTGGATAAACCTCATTGGCTACGACACTGCCACTGTGCAAAGCTGACTTTCTCATTATAAATGTGGCTTAGTTTGGGCAGTTCTTTGGCTCCAATTCTGATTCAATGTGAAAATTACTACTAAATATGCTGTTTTCTTTTAATGATCAATAGGTATTCTGTCTTTTGCTCTGGACTATTCTAATTTGAATTTATATTCTAACTTTCTAAGTTTCTTGTATCCTAATTAATTATAATATATTGAGTATTTGTTTTCTCTTGAAAGTTTGTGTTTCATGTAACCATGAATGTTATGTATAATCTATGAATGTATTATTGTCATTATCATTGGATTCTACATTGTCAGGTTGAATTTATAATATGTAATTTAATATGCTAGTATTTTTTCTTCCTCTTTGTTACTAGAATTATTATAGCCCATAAACTCTTTAGTCTTCCCTTCTCTTAAACTGTACTTGACACAAACACAGATATTTTAAGAAACTTTGGTATAATTTCTCTCTATCATATAAGGGGTTATCTGTAATTTTGATAAGTAAATATTATATATTTAGTTCCCAGAAATTATATATATATATATATATATATATATATATATATATATATGATACAAATTATACCTACATAGAAAGCATATACATATATACATATATATAATTAATTTTCTCTTATTATAAGTAATTTTAACTTTTAGTTTACTTTTTAGATAACAACATAGAGAATTGTATTTTCACTTTGTTGTTACTATCAACACTCTCCCCTTGAAAATTTTGTTTTTGAGAATAACTTAATTGCATTTGATAATGTGGAAGAGATAACATGTATTTTAATTTAAAAAAATGATTTATTTCTGATAAATAATTATCAAATTTTAAAGCCTTAATGTTTATATGAAAAGGACAGAAAGTTGATAGACTATCAAAATATGCTAGTCATACATATTTCCAATTAGCTGATCTTTTAAAATTATAACTACAGGCATACCTCAGAGATATTGTAAGTTCAATTCCAAATACCACAATAAAGTGAATATCACAATAGAGTCACACAAATTTTTGGTTTCCCAGTGCATATAAAATTTATGTTTACACTATACTGTAGTCTATTAAGTATACAATAGCATTTTGTCTAAAAAACAATATACATAACTTAATTTAAAAAAAAACTTTATTGGTCTAACATGTTAACCTTCATCTAAGCCTTCAGCAAGTCATAATTTTTTGCTGGTGGAGGGTCTTGTCTCGATGTTGATGGCTGCTGATTGACCAGGGTGGTGGTTGCTGAAGGTTGGGGTGGCCGTGGCAATTTCTTAAAACAAGACAACAATGAAGTTTGCCTCATCAATTGACTCTTCCTTTCGTGAATGATTTCTCTGTAGCATGCAGTGTTGTTTGATAGCATTTAACCCACAGTAGAACTTCTTTGAAAATTACAAAACCTGCTGCTTATCAAAACCTGCTTCTGCTTTATCATCTAAGTTCATGTAATATTCTAAATCATTTGTTGTGATTTCAACAATCTTCACCACAGCTTCACTAGGAGTATATTCCATCTCAAGAAAACACTTTCCTTACTCATCCATAAAAGGTGACTCATCATCCATTAAAGTTTTATCATGAGATTACAGTAATTCAGTCACTTCTTCAGTCTCCACTTCTAATTCTAGCTCTTTTGCTTCTTCCACCACATCTGCAGTTACTTCCTTCACTGAAGTCTTGAATTCTTCAAGGTTATCCATGAGAGTTGGGATTGACTTCTTCTTAATTCCTATTAATGTTGATACTGTAACCACTTCTCATGAATTATAAATGTTCTTAATGTCACCTAGAATGGAGAATGCTTTCCAGAAGGTTTTCAATTTACTTTGTCCAGATCCATCTGAGGAATCACTATCTATGTCAGCTATAAGCTTATGAAATTCATTTCTTAAATGATAAGACTTGAAAGTCGAATTATTCCTTAATTCATGGGCTGCAGAACAGATGTTGTATTAGCAAGTGTGAAAATAACATCAATTTCCTCGTACATCTCTATTAGAGCTCTTGGATGACCAGGTAACTTGTCAATGAACAGGAATATTTTAAAGAATTTTTTTTTTTTTTCTGAGCAGTAGCTTTCAACTTTGGGCTTAAAATATTCAATAAACCATGTTGTCAACAGATGTACTATCATCCAGACTTTGTTATTCAATTTATAGAGCACAGGAAAACTAGACTTAGTATAAATTTTAAGAGCCATACAATTTTGGAATGGTAATAAATGAGTGTTGGCTTCAACTTAAAGTCACCAACTATATTAACCCCTAAAAAGAGAGTCAGGCTGTCCTTTGAAGAATTGAAGCTAGACATTGCCTTATCCTCTCTAGCTATGAAAAGTACTAGATAACATCTTTTTCTAATATAAAGTAGTTTTGTCTACATTGAAAATATGTTGTTTAGTGTATCCACCTTCATTATCTTGACTAGAGTGTCTGAATAACTTGCTGAAGCTTTTACATCAGCACTTATTTCTTTACCTTGTACTTCTGTGTTATGGAGATGGCTTCTTTCCTTCAACCTAATGAACCAGCCTCAGCTAACTTCAGACTTTTCTTCTGCATCTTCCTCATCTCTTTCAGCCTTGCCAGAATTGAAGAGAGTTAGGGCCTTGCTCTGGATTGGCTTTGGTTTAAGCGAATGTTGCATTTGGTTTGATCCTCTATCCAGACCACTAGAACTTTCTTCATGTCACCAAGAAGGCTGTTTTTCTTTCTTATCATTCATGTGTTCACTAGAGTAGCACTTTTAATTTCCTTCAATAACTTTTCCTTTGCATTCACAACTTGGCTAACTGTTGGGTGCAAGAGGCCTAGCTTTTGGCCTATCTCAGCTTTCTACATGCTTTCCTCACTATGCTAAATCATTTCTAGCTTTTGATTTAAAGTGAGAGATGTGTGACTCTTCCTTTCACTTAGAAGTCACTGGAGGGTTATTAATTGGTCTAATTTCCATATTGTTGTATCTCAGGAAGAGGGAGGTCCCAAGAGAGGGAGAAATATGGGGGGATCGCTGATCAATGGAGCAGATTGTCACACACAACATTTATTGAATAAGTTTGTTGTCATATGGTATGGTTTGTGGCATGCCAAAACAATTAGAATAGTAGCATCAAAACTCACTGACGACAGACCACCATAACAAATCTAATAATAATGAAAGTTTGAAATAGTATGAGAATCACCAAACTGTAACCAAGAAACATATAGGAGCAAATGCTGTTAGAAAAATGGTGCCTATAGGCTTGCTTTATACAGGGTTGCCACAAAACTTCAATTTGTATAAAATGCAATATCTGAGATACTCAATGAAGTGAAGGACAGAAAAACAAAGTATGCCGGTACATCAACTTATAACCTCACATTAATAATGCCCAGATCAAATATTACTTTAAAGTAATAAAGCTTAAGCTTTCTTAACTATAGATATGAAATGAAACCATTACTCAGTGATACTTGAGCCAAATCTAGTGAATCTCGTGAATTTAGCAATTCAATTATATTCTGCAATATTCTGCATCCCTTCAGCATACCACTATCCTTGCAGGAATGAAATGATGATTATTTCTATGAGTGAAGATGCTAATACTGACAATATTTAAAAATTTCTTCTAAACGTTTTTTCTCACAAAATTAAATTTTTACCATAAAATAGAATATTTCAATGAAATTTGATTAACAAATGATTTTGTATTACTCGTGATGGTGTTTTATATTTTTCTCAGTATAAGAAACTGGTATAGGCCACACATGTCAGTTAATTATTTACAGTGCAACAGTAGACTTAAATATCTGAGTATATTATCTACGCCTATAGAGAGATGGCATCTTCGTATGTTATACTGTTTTTGTTTTGAGGATGTAGTTCCTAAATTTCATTCTGTTAATATTCTGATATGTGAAATATTTTCAAAATCAATCATTTATTTACCTGTCTATAAGATACCTTCCTTTGTAATCAGAAGTAACAGTTTTATAGTGTAGTAAAATTCTGAGTATCATTTTTAGTATTTCTACTTTCTTAATCTTGTAATATAACTATATCAACTTTATCATTATATCTAATTTTTTAAAAATTTTTATTGAAATATTGTTGATTTACAATGGTGTATTAATTTCTTCTATAAAGAGAAGTAACTCAGTTATATACATATATACATTCTTTTTAATATTCTTTTTCATTATGGTTTATCCTAGGAGACAGGATATAGTTCACTGTGATATACAGTAGGACCTTGTTGTTTATCCATTATAAATGAATAGTTTGCATCTACTAACCCCAAACTCCCAGTCCATCCACTACTTTCTGAGTGCAGCTCTGCTCTAATAAGCTTTACTGCCTTATATCTTACATGTTTATGTGTTTACATTGGATATGTTCTCAAGTTCCTGGTCTGCCATATTTCAGAACCAGAAGTGCCCTCATTCTCTTTTCTATAAACCATCAGTGGATGACATTTATCCCATGGCTTTAGCTGCTGTCTATAAGCTGATTAACCTTCAAATCTCTACCTCTGTCATGGACATCTCATTTCAGTCCAAGAAATATACTTCTAATTGACAAGCAGAGATTCCCACCTGAATATCCCATACAAATCTCAAACTCTATATCTTCAAATTTATACTCAAAACTGGATTTATTTTTTCAACTAATGGTATCACCATCCCATCAGTTTTCCACACATTTGTCAGTTTTCCTATACTTTCCCACTCCCTTATCCCCTGTCATTCTAAACTTCCATACCTTAATATTCCCCAAATAAGTCCCCTCCTCTCCATTCCCACTGCTTTAATTCATGCCTACCTGTATTGTCTCCCAAATGCTATTCTTTTTTTTTAATTAAAAAAAGCTTTTTATTGGAGAATAGTTGCTTTACACTGCTGTGTCAGTTTCTGCTGCACAACAAAGTGAATCAGCTATATATATATATACATATATCACCTCTTTTTTGGATTTCCTTCCCATTTAGGTCACCACAGAGCACTGAGTAGAGTTCCCTGAGCTACACAATATGTTCTCATTAGTTATCTATTTAATTCATAGCAGTGTATATATGTCAATCCCGATCTCCCAATTCATCCCACCAATCCCCTTTCCCCCTAAGTATCCATAAGTTTGTTGTTTATGTCTGTGTCTCTATTTCTACTTTGCAAATAAGATCATCTATGCCATTCTTCTAGACTCCACATATATGAATTAATATATGATATTTGTTTTTCTTTTTCTGACTTACTCCACTCTGTATGTCAGTCTCTAGGTCCATCCACTTCTCTGCAAATGACACAAATTTGTTCTTTTTTATGTCTGAGTAATATTCCTTTGTATATATGTACCACAACATCTTTATCCATTCTTCAGTTGATGGACATTCTGATTGCTTCTATGTCCTGGCTATTGTAAATAGTGCTGCAATGAACTTTGGAGTGTATGTATCTTTTTGAATTATGGTTTTCTGGGTATATGACCATTAGTGGGATTTCTGGGTCATATGATAGTTTTATTTTAGTTTTTAAGGAACTACCATAATGTTCTCCATAGTAGTTGGATCAATTTATGTTCCCACTAGCAGTGTTAGGGGGTTTCCTCTTCTCCACACCCTCTCCAGCATTTATTGTTTGTAGATTTTTTGATGATGGCCATTCTGAGTGTGGTGAGGTGACACTTCATTGTAGTTTTGATTTGCATTTCTCTAATAATTTGTGATGTTGACCATCTTTCCATGTGTTTGTTGCCCATCTGTATGTCTTCTTTGGATAAATGTCTGTTTAGGTATTCCACCATTTTTTGATTGAGTTGATTATTTGACATTGAGCTGCATGAGCTGTTTGTATATTTTGGAGATTAATCCTTTGTAAATTGCTTCATTTGCAAATATTTTCTCCCATTGTGAGGGTTGTCTTTTTGTCTTGTTTATGGTTTCTTTTGCTGTCCAAAACTTTTAAGTTTAATTAGGTCCCATTTGTTTGTTTTTGTTTTTCTTTTCTCTCTCTCTCTCTCTCTCTCTCTCTCTCTCTCTTGATATAGACCATGTTTTAAAGTCTTTATTGAATTTGTTACAATATGTTTTATGTTTTGGTTTTTTGGCCACGATTCTTGTGGGATCATAGGTACCCAGCCAGGTATCAAACCTTCACCCCCTGCATTGGAAGTCAATGTCTTAACCCCTGGACTGCAAGGGAAGTCCCTGTTTTTACCTTCATTACTGTAGGAGGTAGGTCAGAAAAGATCTTGGTGCAATTTATGTCAAAGAGTATTCTGCTTATGTTTTCCTCTAAGAGTTTTATAGTGTCTGTTAGATCTTTAATCCATTTTGAGTTTATTTTTGTGTATTGTGTTAGGGAGTGTTCTAATTTCATTCTTTTACATATAGCTGTCCAGTTTTCCCAGCATCAGTTATTATAGAGACTTTTTTCTCCATTGTATATCTTGCCTTCTTTGTCATAGATTAGGTGATCATAGGTGTATGGATTTATCTCTGGGCTTTCTATTATGTTCTCTATTTCTGTTTTTGTGTCAGTGCCATACTGTCTTGATTACTGTGGCTTTGTAGTGCAGTCTGAAGTCAGTGAGTCTGATTCCTTTAGCTTCGTTTTTCTTTCTCAAGACTGCTTTGGCTATTCGGGGTCTTTTGTGTTTCCAAATAAATTGTAAATTTTTTAAATCTATTTCTGTGAAAAATACCATTGGAAATTTGATAGGGGTTGCATTGAATCTGTAAATGGCTTGAGTAGTCTAGTCATTTTCACAGTATTGATTCTTTCAATCCAAGAACATGGTATATCCCTCCATCTGTTTGTGTTTTCTTTGATTTCTTTCATCAGTATCTTATAGTTTTCTGCATACAGTTCTTTTTCCTCCTTAGGTAGGTTTATTTCTAGGTATTTTATTCTTTTTGTTGTGATGATAAATGGGATTGTTTCCTTAATTTCTCTTTCTGATCTTTTATTTTTAGCGTATAAGAATGCAAGAGATTTCTGTGTACTAATGTTTTTTATTGGGGTATAGTTGTTTTACAATATTGTGCTACTTTCTACCGTACAGACAATAGAGTTCCTTGTGCTATACAGCAGGTTCTCATTAGTTATCTACTTTATACATATTACGGTATATGTATCAATCCCGATCGCCCACTTCATCCCACCACCTACTCCCTGCTTTCCCCCCTTGGTGTCCATAGGTTTGTTCTCTTTACCTGTGTCTCTATTTCTATCTTGCAAACCAGTTTATCTGTACCATTTTTCTAGATTCAAAATATATACATTATATATGGTATTTGTTTTTATCTTTCTGAACTACTTCACTCTGTATGACAGTCTCGATGTCCACCAATGTCTCCACAAATGACCCAATTTTGTTCCATTTTGTGTCTAATATTCCATTATATATCTGTACCACATCTTCTTTATCCATTCATATGTGGATGGACATTTAGGTTGCTTCCATTACCTGGCTATTGTAAATAGTGCTGCAATGAACATTGTGGTGCATATGTCTTTTTGAATTCTGGATTTCTCTCGATATACGCCCAGTAGTGAGATTGCTGGGTCATATGGTAATTCTATTTTTAGTTTTTTGAGGAACCTCCATACTGTTATCCATAGTGGCTGTATCAATTAACATTCCCACTAACAGTGCAAGAGTGTTCCCATTTCTCCACACCCTCTCCAGCATTTATTGTTTGTAGGCTTCTGTTGATGCCCATTCTAACCTGTGTGAAGTGATACCTCATTGTAGTTTTGATTTGCATTTCTTTAATAATTAGTGACATTCAGCAATTTTTCATGTGTCTTTTGGCCATCTGTATGTCTTTGTTGGAGAAAAGTCTATTTGGGTCTTCTACCCATTTTTGGATTGCATTGTTTGTGAGTTTTTTTGTGTTTTTTTTTGTTTGTTTGTTTTAATTGAGCTGCATGGGCTTTTTGTATATTAGGTAGGATAAACCTTGGTCCAATGAATATTTTATATATATTTTCTCCCATCTGAGGGTTGTCTTTTCATCTTGTTTATGGTTTCATTTATTGTGCAAAAAATTTTAAGTTTCATTAGTTCCCATTTGTTTATTTTTGTTTTTATTTCCATTACTCTAGGAGGTGGGTCAAAAATATCTTGCTGTGATTTATGTTAAAGAGTGTTCTGCCTATATTTTCTTCTAAGAGACTTATAGTTTATGGGCTTACATTTAGGTATTTAATCCATTTTGAGTTTATTGTGTATGGTGTTAAGGAGTGTTTTAATTTCATTCTTTTACATGTAGCTGTCCAATTTTCCCAGCAACACTTATTGAAATGAGTGTATTTTCTACATTGTATATCCTTGCCTCCTTTGTCATAGCTTAGGTGACCATAAGTAGGTGGGTTTATTTCTGGACTTTCTATTCTGTTCCATTGATCTATGTTTCTTTTTTTGTGTCAGTACCATACTGTCTTGACTACTGTAGCTTTGTAGTAGTGTCTGAAGTCAGGGAGCCTGATTCCTCCAGCTCTGTTTTTTTTTGTTTTTTTGTTTTTTTTTTCCCCTCAAGATTGCTTTGGCTATTCAGGGACTTTTGTGTCTCCATACAAATTTTAAGATTTTTTGTTCTAATTCTGTGAAAAACACCATTGGTAATTTGATAGGGATTTCATTGATTCAGTAGATTACTTTGGGAAGTATACTCATTTTCACAATATTGATTCTTCCAATCCAAGAGCATGGTATATCACTCCATCTGTTTGTGTCATCTTTGATTTATTTCATCAGTGTCTTATAGCTTTCTGAATACAGGATTTTTACCTCCTTAGGTAGGTTTATTCCTAGGTATTTTATTATTTTTGTTGCAATGGTGAGTGGGATTGTTTCCTTAATTTCTCTTTCTGATATTTCTTTGTTAGTGTCTAAGAATGCAAGGGATTTCTGTGCATTAATTTTGTATACTTCTACTTTAACAAATTCATTGATTAGCTATAGTAGTTTTCTGGTGGCATTTTTAGATTTTTCTATATATATAGTATCATGTCATCTGCAAACAGTGATAGTTTTACTACTTTTTTTTCCAATTTGGATTCCTTTTATTTCTTTTTCTTCTCTGATTGCTGTGGCTCAAACTTCCATAAATATGTTAAATAATAGTGGTGAGAGTGGATATTCATGTCTTTTTCCTGATATTAGAGGAAATGCATTCTGTTTTTCACCATTGAGAATGATGTTTGCTGTGGGTTTGTTGTATATGGCTTTTATTATTTTGTGGTAGGTTCCCTCTATACCACTTACTGGAGAGTTTATATCATAAGTGGGTGTTGAATTTTGTCAAAAGTTTTTTCTAAATCTATTGAGATGATCATATGGTTTTATTCTTCAATTTTTTCATTTGGTGTATCAATTTTATTGATTTACATATATTGAAGAATGCTTGCATCCCTGGGATAAATCTGACTTGATCATGGTGTATGATCTTTTTAAAGAGTTGTTAGATTCTGTTTGCCAGAATTTTGTTCAGGATTTTTTCATCTATATTCGTCAGTGGTATTGGTCTTCAATTTTCTTTCTTTGTAGTATCTTTGTCTGGTTTTGGTATTAGGGTGATAGTGGCCTCATAGCATGAGTTTGGGAGTGTTCCTCCATCTGCAATTTTTTGGAAGCGTTTGAGAAGGATAGGTTTTACCACTTCTCTAAGTGTCTGATGGAATTCACTTGTGAAGCCATCTGGTCCTGGACTTTTGTTTGCTGGAAGATTTTTAATCAGAGTTTCAATTTCATTACTTGTGATTGGTCTGTTCATATTTTCTATTTCTTCTAGGTTCAGTCTTGGAAGGTTGTGCTTTTCTAAGAATTTGTCCATTTCTTCATGGTTGTCCATTTTATTGGCATATCAGTTGCTTGTAGTAGTCTCTTATGATCCTTTGTATTTTTGCAGTGTTAGTTGTAACTTCTACTTTTTCATTTCTAACTTTATTGATTGACTCCTCTCCAATTTCTTATTGATGTGTCTGGCTAAAGATTTACCAATTTTATTTATCTTCTCAAAGAACCAGCGTTTAGTTTCATTGATCTTTGCTACTGTTTTCTTTGTTTCTATTTCATTTATTTCTGCCCTGATCTTTATGATTTTTTCCTTCTACTAACTATGAGGTGTGTTTCTGTTGTTTTTGCTATTTATCTATTTGTTTTATGTGTAAGGTTAGGTTGTTTATTTGAAATTTTTCTTGTTTCTTCAGGTAGGATTGTATTGTTACAATCTTCCTCTTAGTACTGCTTTTGCTGTATCCCATAGGTTTTGGGTTGTAATGATTTTGTTGTAATTTTTTTCTAGATTTTTTTTCCTCTTTGATTTCTTCTGTGATCTCTTGGTTATTTAGTAGCACATTATTTAGCTTCCTTTTGTTTGTGTTTTTTAGAGGTTTTTTTTTTTTCCCCAGAATTGATTCTTATCTCAATGTTGTGGTCAGAAAAGATACTTGATATGACTTAAATTTTCTTAAATTTACTGAGGCTTGATTTGTGAGCCAAGATGTGATCTATCCTGAAGAATGTTCCATGTGCACTTGAGAAGAAAGTGTATTATTCTGCTTTCCAATGGAATGTCTTATAAACACCAATTAAATTTCCATTTAAGTTTTGTATTTCCTTTTTAACTTTCTGTCCCCATGATCTATCCATTCATGTAAGTAGAGTGTTAAAGTTCCCCGTTATTATTGTGTTACTGTCAATTTACCCTTTTATGGCTATTAGCACTTGCATTATGTATTGCAGTGCCTATGTTGGTTGCATACATATTTATAATCGTTATATTTTCTTCTCAGGTTGATTTCATGATCATTATGTGTGTCCTTCCTTGTCTCTTGTAATAGTCTTTATTTTAAAGTCTATTTTGTCTGATGTGAGTATTGCTACTCCAGCTTTCTTTTGATTGCCATTTGCATGGAATATCTTTTTCCAACCCCTCACTTTCCGTCTGTAGGTGTCCCTAGGTCTGAAGTGGGTCTCTTGTAGACACCATATATATGGGTCTTGTTTTTGTACCCATTCAGCTAGTCTGTACGTTTTGGTTGGATTATTTAATCCATTTACATTTAAGATAATTATCAGTATGTATGTTCCTATTACAATTTTCTTAATTGTTTTGGGTTTGCCTTTGTGTGTTTTTCTTCTCTTGTGTTTCCTGCCTAGAGAAGTTCCTTTAGCATTTATTGTAGAGCTGGTTTGGTGGTGCTGAATTTGCTTACCTTTTGCTTCTCTGTAAAGTTTTTGATTTCTCCATTGAATCTGAATGAAATTCTTGCTGGGCAGAATAATCTTGTTTGCAGGTTTTTCCCTTTCATCACTTTAAATCTATCCTGCCACTCCCTTCTGTCCTGCAGAGTTTCTGCTAAAAAATCAGCTGATAACTTTATGGGGATTCTCTTGTATGTTATTTGTTGCTTTCCCTTTGCTGCTTTTAATATTTTTCTTTGTTTTTAATTTTTGTTAGTTTGATTAATATTTCTCAGCATGTTTCTCCTTGGTTTATCCTGTGTGGGACTCTGCCCTTTCTGGACTTGGGTGCCAATTTCCTTTCCCATGTTAGTGAAGTTTTCAACTGTAATCTCTTCAAATATTTTCTCAGACCCTTTCTCTTTCTTTCTTCTAGAAGAAGCATGGTATGCCTAGGAAATGAGGTGCCATTGCTGAGTTGCTTGCAAGGGGTGGGGATGCCACCGCCCCCACATGCCAGCCCTTGCCTCCATGGGCACTGGGAGGGACTCCCACCAGAGAAAGTTCACCAGAGTCTGTTGCAACTGCCTTCCAGTTTCTGCTGCAGGCACTTCATGCACACCCCAGTTGTGGCTGCCATACCCCTCCATGGCCTGAATGAGTAAGTGTGCACCGATCAGTCACTGATTTCACTCCTCTTGCCTGTGTGGGCAACAGAAGCCTGAGGGTGGCACACATGTGGATGTGGGGCCAAAAACAGAGCTGAGCACCAGGGATGGTACAACTAAGGAAGAGGATCGGAAAGCTCTCCATGAAGCTGCACAAGCTATTAATTAAATCCCTGCAATTACCTTGGTAAACCCTGGAATATCTGAATAGAAAATGAGTGTTCACACAACTGAGACCAGTTTAGCTACAGCAACAATGGACTTTGGGAGCAAGTACATGCAGGAATTGGGCCAGGTCAGAGACAGCTGGCCTCACAGGACCCACAGGAGGTCCAGAGACCTACTTAGAGGTATTTGAGGGCCTCCTTGGGAGGCGGAGGTTGTCTGTGGCTCACTGTGGGAGCAAGGACACAGACAGAGGAGACCCCCATAAAATATGCTTAGTACTAGTATTCTTTTTTGTGTGTGCTTTATATTGTTCCATTGTTGTTGGTGGTGTTTTTATTATTTATTATTTTTATTTTTTTAAATTTTTAATATTTTTTAACTTTTCTATTTTTACTTTACCTTTTTGATCTTCTGTGAGTTTTTTTGTTTTTCTTTTTTGTTTTTCTTTTTTTGGTCTATTTTATGTGTTTAATGTTTTCTTTGATTTCTTTCTTTTTTTCTTTCTTTCTTTTTTTTTACTTTGTACTTTTTTTTCATTTTTTGGTTTTGTTAGTTTAGTCTTTATGGATAGCTTTCATTTTTGAGTTCTTTTGTTTGTTATTTTTTTCTTCATTTTTTTTCTTTTCTGTCTGCTTCTTTGTTTCTCTTTGATTTTGGTTTTATCATTTGTCTTGGGTATGATTTGTCTGTTTGTTTTGATTTGTCTGTTTGTTTTCTTTCTTCTTTTTTACTTGTGTGTGTGTGTGTGTGTGTGTGTGTGTTCCTGTTTGTTTTTGTCTTTGCTGTTTGTATTGAGTTTCATTTGTCTCTTTGTTTTCTTTTCCTTTTCTTTTTTCTTTCTTTTTACTCTGGCACTGCTGTGAAACTTGTGGGTTCTTGGGTCTCCAGCCAGGGGTCAGGCCTGGGCCTCCAGGGTGGGAATATCGAGTCCAGGAAGCTGGATCGCCAGAGAGTTCCCAAGACAAGGAAATATTAATTAGCTTGCACTCTCCCAGAAGTATCTATCTTGACACCAAGATGCCGCTCCACCCAACTGGATGCAGAATCCAGAGCTGGACACCACACACCAAACAACCAGCAAGACAGGAGCACAGCCCCACCCATCTGCAAACAGGCTGCCTAAAGTTGTATGAAGCTCACAGACACCCCAAAACACACTGCATAATGTGGCTTTTCCCATCAGAGGGAAAAGACTCAGTTCCACCCACCAGAGCACAGACACCAGTCCCTCTCACTAAGAAGCCCACACAAACATTTGGACCATCCTCACACACCAGTGAGCATATAAAAGAAGCAAGAGGAACTATGACCCTGCAGCCTGCCAAAAGGAGAACATAAACAGAGTAAGTCAGACAAAATGAGATGACAAAGAAATATGTTGCAGACGAATGAGCAAGGTAAAAGCAAACACCAAATAAATGAAGAGGAAATAGGCAATCTACCTGAAAAATAATTCAGAGTAATTATAGTAAGGATCATCCAAGATCTTGTAAAGAGAATGGAAGCATGGATCAAGAAGATACAAGAAATATTTAATGAGTACCTAGAAGAACTAAAGAACAAACAACCAGTGATGACAACTCAGTAACTAAAATGAAAAATATATTAGAAGGACTCAATAGCAGAATAACTTAGGTAGAAGAACGGATAAGTGAGCTGGAACACAAAATGGTCGAAAACAATTCTGCAGTGCAGAATAAAGAAAAAAAGAATGAATTGAGTACAGTCTCAGAGACTTCTGGGAAAACATTAAATGCAACAACATTCAAATTGTAGGCTTGTGCAGCTGCATGGAGAGCTTTCCGAACCTCTTCCTTAGTTGTACCACCCCTGGTGCTCAGCTCTGCTTTTGGCCCCACTTCTGCATGTGTGCCACCTTCAGGCTTCTGTTGCCCACACAGGAGAGAGGAGTGAAACCAGTGACTGATCGGTGCACACTTACTCATTCAGGCCATGGAGGGGTATGGCAGCTACAACTGGGGTGTGCATGAAGTGTCTGCAACAGAAACTGGAAGGTAGTTGCAACAGACTCTGGTGAACTTTCTCTGGTGGGAGTCCCTCCCAGTGCCCATGGAGGCAAGGGCTGGTATGTGGGGGCAGTGACAGCCCCGCCCCTTGCCAACAATTCAGCAATGGCACCTCATTTCCTAGGCAGACCATACTTCTTTTATGGGTACTCCCAGCCACAGAGTTCCTCACTTCTGTCCCTTCTGTTATATCTGCACATCGAACAGTGCTCCTCTCCCCGATCTGCTCTCCTAATCCCATGCTTTATCACTCAGCCCCTGCCAGCAGTAGTGGATTCCCATCTCAGGCAGGGGTGCCCAGGGCTGATCCCTGACGAGGCTTTGTGATGAGTGGTGCTCAAGACCACAGAGCCTATGAGGGTGGAAGAGACATTGGCCTGAGAGAAGGGTGAGCTTGCTCAGATTGGTGCCCATGGAGGCTGAAGCCAACAGGTGGGGAAGGAGGTTACAGTGAGAGCCCCATCCTTTGCATGCTACTCAACAATGATGCCTTGCTTCTATGTTGTCCCAAGCTTTTTCCACAAACTTTCCTGGTTGTGGAGCTCCTTACTCCTGTCCCTTCAAGCTGTCTTTTCACAGACAACAGCTGTCCCCTCCCTGGGTCCAGGTTCCAAGCCTCACTTTCCAGCATCCAGCCCACCTCTGCAACAGGAGACACACAACTCAGGCTGCGGTGTGCAGGGTGGCAGTATAGACTAAGTGCACAGTTCTTACTTTGTCTTGACTTCCACAGACTGTGTGCTGCATTCTGCTTTGATCCCCTGAAAGTGCCTTTCTCTTCCAGCCAACTTGCCCACCATGAGGAGGTTTTTCTGACTGTGGAAACCTCTCCTCACCTTCAGCTTCCCACCAGGATTGCTGGTCCTTTTATTGATTCCTCTTTTCTTTTTTTCTTTCTTTCATCCTACCCAGCTGTGAAGGGATTTTTCTTGTCCTTGTAGGTGTCTGAAATTTTCCACTAATATTCAGCAAGTACTCTGCTAGAATTGTTCCATTTGTAGATGTATTCTTGATGTACTTGTAAGAGAGACAAATTCTGCATCCTCCTATTCTTCCATCTTAACTCTGCTCTCTATCTTTATGTTTAAAACTTATAGACAGAGGTTAGAGATATAAGACCACACTTTTCCTTTTTTTTTTTCCTTTTGGCTTAACAATCTTCAATACACTTCATCCATTCAGCTATTTTACATTGTAGAATAGTCACCTTTACTTGAGGACATTGTTTACTTTTATTTGAATACTCTTTGAAAAGAATGTCTTAATAATCACATTGAATTTTAGCATTTTCTATATATGATACACAAGTAATACTAAGTCTATAATTAAAAAAATAATTTCTCACCATAGAAAGGGAAACAAACTAAAATTATGATAAATAAGATAAAAACTAAAGTCAATAACTTAGAAACAAAGAATATAATCAACCAATTAGTGACCAGTACTTAGGGAAATATTATATTTATATTTGCTACCATAAAAGAAGTCTGTCATATCTCAGTTCCAAGCATTTGTAATATAGCTGGCTCTATTTTCAGCTCTTCATATGCATCAATTCATTTAACTTTCACAAAAACCTAGTGAAGTAGATATTACTATTTTCCTTTTATAAATGAGGAAACAAATATAAAATAATATGTACCTTGTCCAAGTTTGCATATAAGGAAAAAAGAGCTGAGATTCACACCCAGTTGTTCTGTATCCTGAACCATTGCTCTATACTGTTCTTTCATGAGGTGCCCAAGTACATTTTATTCTTTATGTGTACGTATTCATTTTTAAATTGTTTCTTGGTAAGTGAAAAATATGTTCTCAAGCTTGAAGTTATGTAATTAGTTCAGCCACAATTCAACAAGTCAAGTCTATTGATCTTTCAGACACATAGAAGAAGCTCATGATGTTGGCAGAATATCTATTAATATAAACACATGCAATTGGGAAAAATTATTTTCCTTTCTATTACTACTTTGGTGGGTTTACCTAACATTTCACTATAATTGTTAGGGAAACAGTTATGTCTCAATTTAATGTAAAAGAAGTTTACCAAACTGATGCTAAATACCAGTCAATTATTTAACTTTTTGTAATTCCATTTTCTTTTTCTTTTTTTTTTTTTTTTTTTGGCTATACAGCAGGTTTGTAATTCCTGCTGTAGGAATTGCAGGAGGGAGCTCATTGCAAAACTATACCTTTTTTATTATTTTATTTTAGTAAAAAATTCATTTTTCATTATAGTGAGATTAGAGGATCAAATGACAATGAAAACTTGACAAGAATAGTTTACAGCCTTTATTTGTTTACTTGTTTGTTTATTTAGTCTCTTGGAAAAAGAATGCTGAACTTACTAAAGTGTTTGTAACTTGTAATACACTGGGCCATTTTAGCTTGAACCTGTGAGAAATGCTGGTCCTGGATGGCCCTCTCCTCTCAATCAGGCAGTGGAATTGACTTACAACCTCCTGAGACCTTCAGAAATATCCCTTTTTCTTCCAGGACTCAAAATAAGCTAAGGCTCTTTAGACATATTTTATATTCTAACTAAAAAAGAAATGAGTATAAAAAGTTTTCAACTATAGATTTCTCAGTCCCCAGCTTTAATTAAAATGGAAATTATGTTTTGTTTTCTAATATGAACATAGAAAAGGACAAATTTCAACAGAAAAATGATGTGGTGTATATTTCAGATGTGTTAGACCAATAAATAAAAATAAAAGCTGAGTAAAAAATCACATTTCTAACCTGATTCATGATACAGAAGCAAGATAAACCAGTAAAACATATTAATCCCAGTGCATGAGGATTTCTTATTATTTTTCTCATCTTTCTGTTAAATTCTGCTTTGTAGAATATTTTCTTAAATACTTAAAATGAAAAATTAAAGCTGATATATTTTTGAAGTGTTATTTAGGAGAGAATGTTTTTAAATTAAAGCAACAGATATAAATGTGGTTAACAGGATATATGTGATCAGAATAAAGCCATTGGTGAACTTTTAGCTCATGATTAAGAGTTTTTAACTTCTGCCCTTAAGTCGCACAATAAATCTTATTTCTTTTCGTTCTTCCAGATTTTTTTCCTTGAACTCTTTTCTGTAAACACCAAACACTTGAAATTGAATATCCAGAAGATCAGCCCTTTCAAGTCATATGTCCTACCTTACTAAACTAGGCTAATATAGAAAATTCTAAGGGATGTCTTTTTTTATGTTCTTTTTTATTATTATTATCTGTTCTTTTCCATTCAAGGCAAATGTCACCACTAACTACTAAAGTATTATTGCAGGCATATTTTATTCATATAGTGAACATTAAAAACTGTGATTTAGTTGAATTTTTCTTAGACTCCAAAACTGCTTCTAAAAATCATATAATACTAACTCACATTCATGACAGGTTCATTAAGGACAAGTGATATATTAAATCCTTGGAAGTTATATTTTACATTAAAGGTAAATTAAAACCATAAATTAAATGTGTACACAGATGAGCCTAGTATTAGCAAACTGTAATCAGGTACTGTTTAATTTTCCTGTACTAGATACATTCATCAGGACCCACTAAGTCTCTCTGGTAATTTTCTGTATGCCCCATATGTGTGACATTTTCTTCATTAGAATCAGATCTCCTTACAATCATAAGGCAAAGCACATTTTTATATTAGGGAGAAAGGATGGCACTATTATCTCAATATTTTAATCTGGAAAACATATATCTGCTATTCTCTATAATGACATATTTTGGAAGTCAAATATCCTTAAAATAGACATTTGCTATAATAAAGTCAGTCTACTCTTTAAATACTTAAGTAATGAATAGAGTTTTGTGTGTAAATGTGTGCTTAAATATAAAATGTATAGATTTACAACAAAAAAATTTACCAAAGTTCAGTAAATTTATTTTGTCAAAACAATTGATATCTTGAGCATTACTGAGCCAATAGGACATCAAAATAAAAATTGTCTAAAGTTAAAAGCATATTACATTAACAAACAAATGTTTTGCAGTCACACAATTATAAATGCAGTTTGGGTTGGGGGCAGGTGGAGGGGAATTAATCCAAACTACAGCAATGGAAGTCTTCAAACTATCTTCTGAACAAGACCACTGATTTTTCCTTTCATCTCTTTTTGTGACATTGAGTTCCCTTTAAGAAAAAAAGAATCAATGGAGTATCACAGTTGGTAATTTACTACAAATTCTTGAGACTATACAAGGTATAATCTGGCTAAATTACATGTGGTTTCCATATTAGCTTATTTGGCAGGATGATCTACTACAAAGTAGGCTAGTTGCTCCATTAGTCAATCCCCCAGTAGTTAAAATGTCCTCTATATCCATCGCTGTTATAGAAGCTTCCATAGCCACATCCACCAAACTCTCTGCAGCTGCTACCATCACCTCTGCTGCTGCCAGTACAGCTGCTACTGAAGCTGGAATTGCTAAAAACACTACTATGTGGATAACGTCTGGCACAAATCTTCCACAGAATCTACTACTCTTAGAATGTCCATGACAGCTACCCTTGTAATGGTGTTGATATGTCTTATTTTCAAACTAAGATGGCACTTCTTATTTAGTTTCCACAAGAAAATCCAACAAAACCTTAGTCATATTTATGTTCCTCTTGTTAAAGAACAATGTGGCAAGGCCAAAGTTTCCTATACATCCTGTGCAGTCAAAGAAATGTACATTTTTTTCAATACCATTTGGCAAGTCAAAATTGACAACTTGTTTGCCATTTGAAATGTGAAGTCCTCTTGCTGCTCCTGCTCTAACCACTAGGATTGGGCTTTTTCTTGAGAGGAACTGGTGAAGACTTCTTCATCGTCTCTCCAAGATCATCCTCCATGGATACTGGTACAAGCATATCCTTCATGGTGTAAAATGTCCTCCAGACTATCCACACCTTTCTGGTCTCCACAAACACTAAGGTCAATGAATTATTTCCTGTTGCATTTAAAAGGTTAAGCAGAAATAACTGTTTGTCTTACTCTTTTGATGTGAGGTTCTCAGAGGTAGAGCCAATATTTCTGCAGCCAAAAAGATGTATTCATCCAAGAAATCATGAGCAAGTATCTGTATTTCCTTAGGGAAAGGAGCACTAAACATGTTATGATAAACTCTCTTTGGTGGCATAATATCTTGTTCAAGTATTCAATATATCTGAGGTTCAAATCCCATATCAATATAAGATCCACATTATCCAACACCAAGTATTTGTGGAACTCTAATATTTTCCCTTTCCATCATGTCTACCAGGCCTCCAGGAGGAGCAAGTAACATGTGCCATCCACATTCTAAGTATCGAATCTGCTAACCAATATCAGCATCATCATAAATGATGTAAGGACTTTCTCCAGGCCAGTATGAAAATTTTCTGGCTTCCTCACAGATTGGTACTGCCAAATCTCTCTTGTTGATGCTAATACCAAAGAAATTGGATATTGGATATTGCCTTTACCTTCTGTTTTCCTCCATGGCACTCAAAGTCTCTCCTTGACCATCTGAATAAATCTGACTCAAGATCGGCAAGAGAAATGCTGCAATTTTTACAGGTGCTGTTTGGGTACAAGACGTCAAGTGTCTTTTCTCTTTCATAAAAAGAATAGCACACGTTTGCAGTGGAGCCAAGTGAGTATAACAATTAAACTTGATGTTTCCCAGAATAGTTTCTCCCATCTTAACATCAATAAAACATTCAATGTGTGGGAGAGGGCTATTGCCTTTTTCCTCAATTGAAATGTCATATTTCTCAAAGTTAATCCCAGTGTTATCTTCAGAAGAAAGTTCCTGTTCCAAGCAGTCACTTGGAAATGGTTTTGACCAAACATCTTTATCTATTTGTCACACCAGTGACAGTTTCTACCATGTTCAAATTTTCCAAAGCCACATCTGTCACCACGGCAGCCAGTGTTGTTATAGTCACTCTCTTCATTATCATCAAACCTTCCCTTTAGTCACTTCCACCATCATTGAAGAAACTAGACTTTCCTCTTGAATCATTATGAGACTCAAAATACTACATGTATCCTTATCTTTACTAGAACTCCACCCTGAACTGTCTTTATCATAGACTTGTTTGGTAATTTCTTTGTTCCTTGAATGAAAAGAATATAGCACCCTTTGCCAGCTGTCCTTCCTTGACTCTGATTATCTGGAGAATTAATGTTGCTGGTCCAGCCCAAGGGCATTTGTTACTGACACAGGATCCATCCGTGAAGAATACAGAGAACTTGGAATCTCCCTCTGCTGCTGAGTGAGTATGTTTGATGAACAGTAAATGCCTCTCGTTGGAGAACTGTGGCTCTCTATCACGTATAGAAATTGTTTTCCCAAAACTGAGGTCTCTAGATATATAACCATGTTTGAAAGAAATATCTTTGAACAATTTACAATTCAAAAAAAAAAAAAGCTTTACAACATTATCACCCAATGATTACAAGTATGGCTAAGAAAAATATTTGATAAATGTGTATTTTAATGGTTTATATGTTTTCTAAATAAATTTTAAATTATTTAAAAACCACCTTTCAGATGTGTTTAATTAATACTTCTCTAATCAGACTATCATACCAGGTTAAATGTTATTGTATATATTTCAGCCAGAAAGACTGATTGAGATTTTATAATTTGTTTTTTCCTTGTTTATTCTATTCTGAGTTACAGTGTAACTTAATGGTCTATAATTTTCTCTGTGAAAAGGAGTTAAGTTTTTGTGTACTAAGCAAAGAACTGTGAATTCACGTAATAGCTTGTGAGTAGCACAATGCCACAATGTAATAGTGCAAAGTGAAAACTATCATTTTAGAGATTGCTTTGAATTTCATTTTTGACCACAAATGAGTTTATATCAAATATTATGTGCAGTTAGAATCACTATAACTCTGTGGATTTGGGAGTATATTATACAAAGAAACAAATTATTGGCTAATACTTCTTGACATATTCAAGGTTAAATGTTGACAAGTACAATGCAAACTCTTCACCCTCCCATTTTAAATACTGCAAGTAAAATACAAAATGTGTAAATGTAACAGGTTAATAGATATCCATAATCCTAATTCTATAAATAGAATTTTTCAGGTCTCAAGATGCAATGCAGATAATCCAATGTCCAATACAAAAGAAATTATTTTATTAGTGATCTTTCCTGGATTATGCACAGATGAAGTATAATCAATACTTCTTTGTGATTTTTGTTCCTTTAAAATTGATAAAGTATAATACCATGTAATTTTTAGAATAATATGATTTTCAAGCTGTAAACTACTTATAAAAATATATATCCAGTCCTTCATTACCTTATAGATAAAGAAATGGGGATGAAGAAGTTAACTAACTTGCTGATGTCAAGCTTGCTATCTAGTGACAGATTTGAGAGAATAAGTCAAGATACTTGATTCCTATGTCAATGAAATATTCTGTATGTGATACCACCTGTCCTTTTAAATTAACACTAATGCATAATAAATGGATGTTTCACATAGATACTATTATTCCTTTAATGCAGCCATCTCTGCTTTACAGTGATCATGCCTTCTGGATTAACTGGAAAAATAACTATCAGATTTCTTCTTTTTATTCTGAGTAAACAGTTTTCCCAAACTCCACCTTATGTGAAATTTTCTACCTCTACCAAAACCCAATGAATAACAACATGAATTTCTTCTCTTTCCCAGGTATTCAGAAATTTCCCAGAAATAATTACAACAAAAGGCTCCAGGAGAAGATAAGACATATGCTGAGAAATTTTGTGTTTGACAGGAATTTAAACATTCATGGTAAAAATGTTTAAGTATGGGAATGTTATACACTATTTCAACATACAGAATTCCTCTGAGGAAGTAGAACTGGAGGGGACAAGGAAGCTCAAGTTTTAGTTCTATACATGAAGCTCTTTCTGTCCTTCCTTCTTTTTCTCCCTCTCCCCCCAACCTCCTGCTTTCTTTCTCTTCCTTCTTTTCTTTTTCCCTAGTTTTAAAATTATAATCCATATGATGTTAGAGAATGTCCTAATTTCATGTGGACACAAAAAATAAACTAAAAATGGAGTAAAGACCTAAACGTAAGACTGGATACTATAAAACTCTTTGAGGAAAACATAGGCAGAATACTCTCTGACATAAATCACAGAAAGATCTGTTTTGATCCACATCCAAGAGTATTGAAAATAAAATAAATAAACAAATGGGACCTAATTAACTTAAAAGCTTTTCAATAACAACGGAAACCATGAAAATAAAACTCAAAAAATGGAACAAAATATTTGCGAATGAAGCAACCAACAAGGGATTAATCTCCAAAATATACAAATAGCTCATGCAGCTCAATATCAAATAAACAAACAACCCAATCAAAAAATGGGTGGAAGATCTAAAAAATCATTTCTCCAAAGACATACAGATGGCCAAGAGGCACAAGAAAAGATGCTCAATATCACTAATTATTAGAGATATACAAATCAAAACTATAATGTGGTATCACCTCACACTGGTCAGAAAAAAGGTCATCATCAAAAAATCTACAAGCAATAAATAAATGCTGGACAGGGTGTGGAGAAAGGCAACCTTCCTACACTTTTGGTGGGAATGTAAATTGATACAGCCACTATGGAGAACAGTATGGAGGTTCCTTAAAAAACTGAAAATAGAGCTACCATATGATCCAGCAATCCCACTCCTAGGCATAAGTCTGGAGAAAACCATAATATGAAAGGATACATGCACCCGAATATTCATTGCAGCACTATTTACAATAGCCAGGACATCGAACAACTTAAATGTCCATTGACAGAGAATAGGTAAAGAAGATGTGGTACATATATACAATGGAATATTACTCAGCCATAAAAAAAGAATGAAATAGTGCCATTTGCAGCATACATGGATGGACCTAGAGATTGTCATACTGAGTGAAGTAAGTCAGACAGACAAAGACAAATATCATATGATATTGTTTATATGTGGAATCTTAAAAAATGGTACAAATGAACCTATTTACAAGACAAAAATAGAGTCACAGATGTAGGACACAGTTTGGTTTCCCCTTGGTAACCAAACTTATGGTTACCAAGGTGAAAAGTGGGGGGAGAGATAAGTTGGGAGATTGGGATTGACATATACAAACTACTACATATAAAACAGATAACTAATAAGAACCTACTGTATAGTACAGGGAACTCTATTCAAAATTCTGTAATGACCCAAATGGGAATAGAATCTAAAAAAAGAGTGGCTATATGTATATGTATAACTGATTCACTTTGCTGTACAGCCAAAACTAACACAACATTGTAAACCAACTATACTTCAATAACAATTAATTAAAAAAATAAAGTAAATATGGTGGTACATGCAAGAGAGACTATTTTTTTCTGATTTTATATATGTTTCAATATAGCATGATTAAAAATAAATAATCAAAATATTTGAATAAGAAAAAATGTACCTTAATTGGTAACTAAAGTAATTGGTAGATTAACAAACTACATTTATATAATTTTAAGAGAGAAGCTCAAAAGAGATAACCTTCAATATATACTTTAACTTAAGTATACATTCTGAACCCTAAGTCTCCAAGTGAAATATCAAAACATTCATCTTTATGGTTATTTAAATGGATAGCAAACATTCCCAAAGCTGTATAGTGTGGGGTTTATTTGAGAGAGATTAGTGTTCCCTTGGTCTCTTGAATTGACTAGTTCATTCTCCTAAACTGAGAAAGATGAAATTTATTTATAGGTCCTCAAGCTTTTATTATTTAAATTATAAATATTCCCCAAACAAGCTAAGCTATTTCCCATACTAGCTGTAAAAAAAAAAAAAAAAAAAAAATTAACAGAGGCAATATATGTCTACAAATACTTAGGTTTCTAATCTAGTGGGTAATTAACATGTCCCCATATTATCACTGAGGTGGAGGTGGATCAGTGAGGAAGTCTTGTAAAAATCTTCATATTGACAAACTGTTAAAAATATTTTCTTCACAGCCCCAGGATTGAAAGCTATGCCACTAGATCCATATTTTTTAATAATAATTTTTCAATCCCTTTAATTTTTCCCTCCCACGGAAAAATAAAAGGAAACTATCTGATTTCCTAGAAAATGACTTTGCAGTTACTTAGATTATTATTATGATGGTTATTATGATGATTATTATATTAACATTATTAAGATATAACAGATTCATCTATGCTGAAGAACTCCTCAACATAAGTGATTCCAGGAAGTATCTTACCCAGGGCACAGTCACATCCATCAGTTGACTCCCACTCTGAGCTATAATATTCAGTTAGTTTCATTGAGTTTAGTTGTCAAAAACAATAAAGTGGGGTTTCCCTGGCGGTACAGTGGTAGAGAGTCCCCACTGTAAATACCAGAGGAAAATCCCCTCCTACAAAAAGAAGAGGCTGGGGAAAACAAATCATTTTGAAATACACCAGAGCACTCTGTTCTTAGCACAGGCTGCCCTCAGCAGAAACTAGTTCAGTGGAGCCTAACCTGCTGGCATGTTATCAAATCCTAACTGACTGGGAGAAGGGGAAAAAAAATTCAAGACCACTGTAGCCAACCTCTCCCACCTAAGGGGAGTAGAAAAAAAATTAAACACTTGTGAATATCACAGTCCAGAGGCAGGCATAGGCTCACTAAAATACTGAGCCCTAATCACAGGACTAAAAATGTTTCCCCTGAGCCCTTAACACCACATTAGTGAAGGCCAATTTACAGCAGTTCCTTTATCCAGTCCATCCTGTCTGGCTATCAAGAAAAATTGTATGGTATACCAAAAGGTGAAAAACACAACTTGAAAAGGCAGAGCAAGACAGAGCCAGACATGGCAAGGATGGTGGAATTATGAGAAGGAGAATTTAAGACAACTATGATTAATATGCTAAGGGCTCTCATGGAAAAATAGACATCATACAAGAACAGATGGGCAAGGTAAACAGAGAGATAGAAATCCTAAGAATGAACCAAAAAAAAAAAAACGTTAGAAATAAAACTCAGTATAATAGAAATGAGAAATGCCTTTGATGAGCTTACTAGTAGACTGGTCATGGTCGAGGAAAGAGTCTCTGAGCTCAGGGTATTTCAATAGAAACCCCCCAAACTGGAAAGCAAAGAGAATAAAGACTTAAAAAAAAATAGAACAGAATATTCAAGTACTGTGGGACAATAATAAAATGTATAACATATGCATGATGGAAATGTCAGGACAGAAAAAGAGAGGAAGAATAGATATTTAAAAGAAAAATGACCAATAATTTCTGTAATATAATGCCAAATACTAAACCATAGATTCAGAAAGATCTGAGAACATCAAGCATGACAAATGCCCTAAAATCCTACATGTAAGCATGCAATTTTCAAATCATAAACAATCAAAAATAATGACCCAAAGACCTTCAGACATCTCACCTAAGAAGATAGATAGATGTCAAATAAGCATATGAAAAGATGCTCCACAACATATGTCATTAGGGAAATGTAAATTAAACAACACTTATTAAAAAGGCTAAAATCTGGAACACTGACACAACAAATGCTGGGGAGGATGTGGAGAAACAGGAACTCATTGCTCATAGGAATGCAAAATGGTACAGACACTTTGGAAGAGAGTTTGACAGTTTCTTACAAAAGTAATCACGCTCTTATCATATGATTCAGCAATAGTGCTCTTTGGTATTTACCCAATTCTGAAGCATATGAATTTCTTTCTGTATCCTATAGCCAACACAAAATAGGTAATAACATGCTCACAAATTTAAAAATGAATATAATGCTGTAAAAGTTAAAAAGGTAAAAGTGCATTTATCATGATTTCATATTAAAGCAATTGAAAATCAATTGTAAATAAATTCACTTTAGTAAAATATGTAGATATGGATTTAAATACATATTCCAAAATTATAGTTAGTTTTATACATTTATAATTATTTCCATTTTAAAACATCTGAAGAGATTGACATATATTGATGTTAAAAACAGAAAGTTTTAGAGGTAAGTCTTAAGCTGTGACTATATGTCCAAAATCCTACTTCCTACTGTCCGCAGGAAACTGTGTCCTGCCCACCATGTTGAACTGCATCCAGTAAAGTTGCTTTAACTCAAATGTTTAGCCCAAAATATAACCAGCTTTCTCAGCTCCCAGCTCAAAGATAAACAATGCCCTCTCTACTGAAGTAAACTTCTATATCCCTAAGTTTAAATTTTTACTGGATATGATGCTGGTAATTGAGTTATGGGAAAACTTTTACCTAAGCATTTTATTTATGAACAGGGTTTTACCTGAGATATCATTCATTGGTTGTTCCCTATATGTCTGAACTGTAAACATGATAACCTCTAAGTCAATACACTATAGATCTCCATAGAACAGAATTTAATAAAGAATGAATGTTTTTTTTTTGCTTCTGATACAAGAATAAAAAAGTAATTATGGTGAGATTTTGCCTTTAGAATGGAAGTTTTGAGAATGTGTTATTGTTTTTTAGAGTAACATTATTGTTATAAAAATAACAAAATGTTAAGTAGTGGGAGGAACAGAAATGTCATGATTTAAATTGCAATATATTTTGTGAAACTCCAGATTATTATACTCTGATTACATGTGGTATTTAATTAAATTATTTCATTTCAATACCTGCATTCTATAAATAGCATTAATATAGCACTTTCATTCAGATCACCAAAGATTTACTGAGTGACATTTGAGAACTGTGATAATGTGATAAGCACTAAAGGTTTTAAAATAAATGCCATGTTATCTCTTATTTTTTCTTTTAGTAATAGTACAACCTATGGGGAAGACATTAGAATAAAATTATCATTTAAGTACAGTGTGTAAAATACTATACCATATGAATGTAGATTCTCAGTGTCAGATAAAGTGGTCCAAGTAACATGTATAGGAAAAAACATGGATAGTGCATATCAGCAAAACTATTATCTAGTCCAGGTTTTTTCATTTTCTCAATGTGAAATCTTGAGAAAATAGTTTCACAGTTGATCAAGTTTCTTTAATCATTAAATGATTGACCATTACTTAAAACAGCTAATATTTCTTGTGAAGCTTCACTTTATATAAAAACCTACTCCAGATATTCCGATGAATATGAAGATCTTACTGAGTAAGAAATGAAGCCTTAAAGGTAGTACATAAAGAGAGCCTAATATCAAATAATCATATCATTGTGGTCTACCCCCTGTTAGTTAATGCATTTGGCAACAAATCATGTTTTTCTAAGATCCCAGAGGAAAAAATGTGTAATTGTCTGAAACATGATGGAAAAATGGAGAAGACAGCACATGCATTCAGCTACCTACATGAGGAAGATAACATTTTCTATTTTTTAATTGCATTTATACTAGTTTCTGTTAAGGTAGCAACTAACAATAAAGATAAAAATACAAAGACATTTCAAAGTGTGATTTCCCAATACAAAATCCGATGACCCTGGGTAACTCTGATGCTTCTATTTCTGCTTTTCATCTAGGTGGGGATGTTATAACATGAGGTGGGGGCTGATGAGAGTAAAGGTGTTAAAGTACTTTCATTGAAGTAAGTGAGATTGCAGAGTGAAATTGTACAGCTTTCCCCACCATAAATGAATTCTAGTTCATTGAAAGGATATAGACATTCTTATGCTGACAGAACTTGCAAAATTTGTCTCTAATAATAAATTAAAATATACTTTCCCCTAAATGGATATCCCTTCCTCCTAAATTACAGTTTAAATGATTTTTATTGCAAACTGATTTTTCTTTTGCATTTACTTGCAAATATGGGGGAGAGGGAATGAATGCAGTGTTAGATACGCTCATAAATACATTCAGTTCATGTAAAATGAAATTTTTATCTTTCCTGAAGTTATTAATCAAATAGTAGTTCCCAAAGTAGCTAACCTTGTGTCAACAAGATAGATGAATATTAGACTACACACAGAAACTGAGATGTGCAGAATACGTAAGTGTCATACATTCTACAAATTTCTGCCCAAATATATTCTCCTCTAAAAAGTGATTTTTGTGTTTTTGTTCTCTAGTGATATTACTAGAAATTATTAGGACATACAATAAGGGGTAAAAGATGTTAAGACAAAGAGTTTAGAAAACACTTTTACTACTTGTCAATCAGGGAAGATATTGACTGCCTGCTGTTTAAGAAAGTTAGTCCTGGGGATATATAAACCATTAGACCTTGAAAAAAGTGATGTCTAAAATGTGCTGTTACCCCCATAGGTAGCTATATTTTCCATCTGGGTGAATTGAGCTGTGCAAATTAGCATGTGATCACAAACCAAGACCAAAATATGTCCAAGTCATGAGAGAAAGATATCAAACAGGAAGGATGAGAGAAAAGTAAAGAAGAACCCCTGTCTCTTTTTCCAATTGCTTTCCTATTAGGTTCTCAAAGGAATCTGTGTTGGGTGAGAAAGATTTTGATTTTCAGATCCACAGACAGATTTTCTTCTATATATTGGAAACAGTGGGGGATAGAAAAAAAACATGGCCTCAAGGTGGAATGAGCAAGTCAATAGTATCTGAAAAGATTAAACGAATTGGAAAGAATTGTGTATTCTTAAACCATCTACAAGCTTGTCCAAATTAAGTGTTTCTAAAGGGACGTCACAGTTCTTTTTATTTTGGAAAGAATTTTTTTTATGTTTAATAAAATCAAAAATATTTAATTGTAGTTTATTTTAAACCAAACTGAATGTTAAATTCCTTATAATTGTATTTCTGATTACCTATTACAGGTCATTGTTCTACACTTACCCTAAATGTGTGTAAATCACACAAACACACACAAACATACATAGGGTTTGAGTATAGATGAAAACACATATGCACCAAGAAGGTATAGAAATGTTTATTAATCACATACTAAGTCTTTCTAAGGAGAGCAATGTTGACTCTCAAGCAGGTCCAAAAATGGTTTAAAAAAGCAGGAAAGGAAGACTGGCTTGAGTTCCTGCAGCATGGGTCTGGTATTGTGGAGAAGGTTTTCCATGTGACCACTGGGTTTCTGTGGTTTGAGCTTCCCGTGAGGGCTAACAGAGGTAGCACTCCACCTTTCTTACAAGCCTGCCCAGACCAGTTCTGTTTTATGGCCTGAATGTGGTCTAATTCTGTAAAATCTTTCATGTATGCTTGAGAAGATGTGTTTTCTTTTGTTGTTGAATGGATAATTCTGTAAAGTGAATTTGATCAAGTTCATTGACAGATCTGTTCAGGTCAACTCTGGCCTTCCTGATTTTCTACCTGCTTAATCTATCAATTTATAACAGGTTTCAAATTCTCCAACTTTTTATTTGATTCTGTTTTTATATTTTCTTTTTGTGTGTTATTTATCCTTCTGTTTTTCTTAAAACTATTTTAATGGTTGTCCTAGAATTTACAATATGTGTGTTTAAATAATGTATGTGCACCATCAAATTTCACTATAACTTCCTGTGTGGTGCGGTTTCTGTCATGAGCTCGGCTGAGTTGGGCTAGAGAGAACTGAGCTGCTGGATGTCAGAGGAGCCAACTCAAGCAACAAGCCAACAAATGAAAGAATTTAGTCTTTAATCATTTAACCCAGTGGGCAATAAGCAAGAGGCTAGAACAAAGTAACCCAACTCTTGCATTTCAGTTTCCCTGGTGGAATAACCAGTCAAGGGACAGATGGAACAGCGCATATGTGCGGGTTGGCTGGCTGCTGACATCCTGAAGAGAAGGGTCTGGCACTTTTAAGGATCCTAAGTTCAGGGAGGGTTAGAGAGAGTGGACAGGAGTGGAAAAGTACTGGGTACCGAGGCAGAATGAGGAAAAGTGTCTTCATGGTTTCCTGCCCCATTTTATCCCCTTTTATCCCCCTTAAGGAGGCATCGTCAGAGGAGGCTGAAGAGGACTTCTGCCCAAGGCCTCAGATGAAGAGATCTCAGAACGAAGGCACAGAGGCTGTGGCTGCATATGTGTGAAGAGCTTACTGTCCAGGGGCCTCAGACCTTGATGCAACTCTCTTCAGAGACTGCAGCACAGCTTTGGCCTGTTAGACATGACAGGTAAAGCCTTTATAATTGCCTATAGTCAGGCCTGAAAAAACACACATTGGTTTATAACCAGGAACCAACCTCTTCATTTACCTTTAAGAATTTATCCTCAATTCCTCTTTCCCATACCTTGTGACATTTCTGTCATGTATATCAATTATCCATAGGTTATATATTCCTGATACATAGTTACAAAATTGCTTTAAACAAGCGGTTGTCTTTCATATCAACAAAGAACAAGAAACAAATAATTTATTTTGTTTTCATTTATACCTTTGGCAACCCTCTTCTTTATGTAGTTCCAAGTTTCTGACCTCTATCTTCTTTTTAATTCTTTCTGCCTGAAGAACTTCTTTTAATATTTCTTGCAGAGCAAAGCTGCTAGAAATGACTTCTTTCATTTTTTTTCTGAGTCTTTATTTCTTCTTCACCTTTGAAGGATAATTTCACAGGATATAGATTGGATATAGATTTCTAGGTGGTTTTTTTTTTTTCCTTTTAACGCTTCAAACGTTTCAACCCACACTCCTTTTTTGGCATGGTTTTTGATGAGAAGCCTGCTGAAATTCATACTCTTATTTCTGTCTAAATGAGTGTCCTTTTTTTCTTTATCTTCCTTCAATATTTTCCCCTCTTTTTTTCCCCTGTAGTTTGAATATGGTATGCTTAGTTGTGAGTTATTTTGCTTTTTACTTTTTATTAAATCTTTCTTGGTGTACTCTCAGATTATTGAATTTATGGCTTAGTGCCTGCCATTAATTTAGTAATTACTTATTTATTAATTTACTAACTGGTCATATTACTTAAAATGTTTCTTGTACATTCTCTCTTTCTTCTTTTCCGATATTCCAACTGTGTGTAAGTTTTACTTTTTAATGATTATGATTATCCTACAGTTCTTGTATGTTCTGTTTACATTCTTTCCTTATTTTTATTTTATTTTAATTCATATTTCTCTTTGTATTTCAGTTTGGAAAATTTCTATTAACCTATTTTCAAGTTCACTGATTCTTTCCTCACCTATGTAGAGTCTATTAATGAACGTATGCAAAGCATTTTTCAGTTCTGTTACTATATTTCTAATTTCTAAAGTTCCCATTGATAGTTTCTTAGCATTTTCATCTGTTACAGTATTGACATAATCTGTCATGTTGTTTACTTTTTCCTTTTGAGTTCTAAACTTAATAATTTTAATTCTCTCATCTGATAATTCCCACATGTGTCATATCTGATTCTGGTAGTTGCTTTATTTTTTCAGAAGGTTTTTTCTTTCCTTTTAGCATGCCTTGTATTTTTTTGTTTCCATTGAAGCTGACATTATGTAAAGTAATAGAGATTTAAATACATAGACCTTCAGCATGAGGATTTATGTTAATCTGGCTAAGAGCAGGGATATGTTAGTGTACGTTGTAGGCATAAGTACAAAAGATATATTTCTTTAATGTCCTTATGTTTGTCTCCTTGTGCTTTAAAGTTTTCCTTTTAACACACCCTTAGAGGGAAAGTATGTTTCAGATTTCTCATAAGTAGTGATAAAGAAGTCTTGGAACACAACTATGCTGAAAATTATGGCCTACCTTTAAAGACTAGATCTACCTGAAACTTGAAGAAAGTGCTATAGCTTAATCCTAGCATTAAAATTTCTAAGAAAAAAAAACTTACTTAAAATGTGCATTTATTACTTTGATGATCTGTGTTTATCTCTTAATATCATTTATTTATTATGCATCTTATTTTCATTTTCATAAAGATGCAACATGTAGGTACATTGTTTAGAAGTAATGTTGTAATTATTTGAGGTTTCATTATTTCAAAGGAATCAATAAAATTTATAGTGGGAAAGGGGAAGAGGAGGAAAAAAGAATAAGAATCAATACTGATATGAATAGCTAAATCTAAGGGAATAAGTAATTATATATTCATATTCAGAAAATGCAAATTATTTTAGCAATAGGGTCTCATTTACTCAAGGGTAAAATTTGATTTTCATCCATATTTGACAGTAGAACAAATAACTCCAATTCAAAGTGAATTTTAGAGTTTTATAATCTGCCTTGTGCTGAAGAGTGTATGGAATAAAATCCTTAAAATATAAAGAAATTCGTTCACCAAAATAGTTTGGGGAAGTTATATACGTAACAGACCAAGGGTTAATTTACTATTTGAGTCACATAATCATCACTGTCATATTCCATGGAACAGCACACATGACAAACTGCAAGCATAAACCACCTGATATTTTTTCTTTGTGTTCAAGGATGGAGAGGTTAGTAATGTATTTCCAATATATCCTTCTTATTCCCTCTGTCTTCTCACTGACTTAAATGCCATCAAAGGAAACTAGCTTACTAAGTTTCAGCAGCCTCTGATCTTGTGAGGATTCTAGGTACCATAATAAATTATTATGAAATGGGTTTATTTCTTCCCCAGTGACTGAACTTTCTGGAAGTGCAGCCCAACTAGACTTGAGTAATGTCTACCAGAAAAGATTGGTTTCTATAGAAGAGATTAATAGAGATTAATAGAGGTACCATGTTGAAAATGGAAACAAACTATATGTCATTGTAACCTCCATAACTGTTTTTTAAATCTTTATTTTCTGTAATTTTTAAGTTTACTTCCAAGTTTATTGATATATGAATTACATATTAAAATAGTCAATCTTTTTAGGTATATGATTTGGTGACTTTTGGAAAATATATGCAAACCCTGGCACCCACTAACTTGAATTCCATCCTTACTGTTTTGCCTTTTCAAGACTTTCATATAAATAGAATCAGATAGCATGACATTCTCGTCTTCAATCACTCAAATTTCTGAGATCCATCTATTTTCTTTTTTAGGAAGGAGGGGCCATTTAGGGTATTGTACCAGCAGTTCATGTTAAATAATATTCCTTTTTATAGATGTTCAACCCTATGTTGAGCCATATGTTCAATATTCCAGTTTTGGGGTATTAATGATTATATACAAGCATTATATATATATATATATATATATATATATATATATATATATATATATATATATATGCATTTCTATTGTGGAGTGGGTTAAGTGGGTCACATCAAAACTTGTGATTTTAGAAACAATTGTCAAACTATTAGGCCAAGAGGCTGTGCTAATTTGAATTTCCATTGACAATATATGAACAATCCAATTGCTTTGCACCCTGTCAGCTATTGATACTGTCAGGGTTGTTATTATTCCATCCATCCATCAATCCATATCTATCTATTTTTTTTAATTTTTTTAATTTTTATTTTTTGTGGTATGTGGGCCTCTCACTGATATGGCCTCTCCCATTGCAGAGCACAGGCTCCAGACGCGCAGGCCCAGCAGCCATGTCTCACAGGCCAAGCCGCTCCACAGCACGTGGGATATTCCTAGACCGGGGAACGAACCCGTGTCCCCTGCACTGGCAGGCAGACTCCCAACCACTGCGCCACCAGGGAAGCCCCATATCTATCTAAATATCTATGATCTATCTATGTATCTAAGTATCATCTATATATCTATCATTTATCATCTTCATATTGTCCATACTGTAATGTTTGTAATGATATTTCATAATTTAAATTTGCCTTTCTCTAAAAGCTGAAGGCATTGAGCATACTTTCATGTGCTTATTTATAATTCTTATCTTTACATGACTTGTTTGCCTTCTTACTACTGAGTTGTAAGAATCCTTTAACAGATATGTGCTTTGCAAATGCTTTCACTCATCCTGTAAGGTGTCTTGGAGATAAGCAATCTATCTGAAAAGAATTCAAAATAAGGATAGTAAAGATGATACAAGATCTCAGAAAAAGAATGGAGCGCAGATCAAGAAGATACAAGAAAAATTTAACAAAGACCTAGAAGAACTAAAGAACAAACAAAGAGAGATGAACAAGACAATAACTGAAATGAAAAATACACTAGAAGGAATCAATAACATAATAACTGAGGTAGGAGAAGGGATAAGTGACCTGGAAGACAGAAAGGTGGAAATCTCTACCATGGAACAGAATAAAAAAAAAAAAAAAAGAAGAAAGAAAAAAGAAATGAAAACAGTCTTGGAGACCTCTGGGACAAGATTAAATGACCAACAGTCAAATTATAAGGGTCCTGGAAGAAGAAGAAAAAGAGAAAGGGTCTGAGAAAATATTTGAAGAGATTATAGTTGAAAACTTCCCTAACATGAGAAAGGAAATCATCACCCAAGTCCAAGAAGTGCAGAGAATCCCATACAGGATAAACCCAAGGAGAGACATGCCGAGACACATATTAATCAAACTAACAAAACATAAATACAAAGAAAAAATATTAAAAGCAACAAGGGAAAAGCAACAAATAACATACAAGAGAATCCCCATAAGGTTATCAGCTGATTTTTCAGCAGAAAATCTGCAAGCCAGAAGTGAGTAGCAGGATATATTTAAAGTGATGAAAAGGAGAAACCTACAATCAAGAATAGTCTTCCCAGCAAAGGTCTCATTCAGATTTGATGGAGAAATCAAAAGCTTTGCAGTCAAACCAAAGCTAAGAGAATTCAGCACCACCAAAAGAGCTTTACAATAAATGCTAAAGGAAGTTCTCTAGGCAGGGAACACAAGAGAAAGAAAAGACCTAAAACAAATTAACAAACAAACAAAAAACCCAAAACAATTAAGAAAATGGTAATAGGAACATTCATATTGATAATTACCTTAAATGTAAATGGGTTAAATGTTCCAACCAAAAGACATAGACTGGATGAATGGATACAAAAACAAGACCCATGTAAATACTGTGTACAAGAGACCCACTTCAGACCTAGGGAAACATACAGACTGAAAGTGAGGGGATGGAAACAGATATTCCATGCAAATGGAAATCAAAAGAAAGCTGGAGTATCAATACTCATATCAGACAAAATAGATCCAGGATAAATCACATTTTGGGTCACAAATCAAGCCTCAGTAAATTTAAGAAAATTGAAATCATATCAAGCATCTTTTCTGATCATAATGCTATGAGATTAGAAATCAATTCCAGGAAAACAAAAAACAAAAAACAATCTGTAAGATGTCTTTCCAATTTTTGTAGAATCTTTCAATGAGCAAGAGACTTTAATCATGATGAAGTATTATACACCATTATTATGGTTTATGGTGTTTGTGACAAAGAACTATTTGTATAACCCAGGATCACAAACATATTTTCCTATATTTCTGAGAGAAAGCTATGGTTTTTGCCCTCAGTTTTGGACCACTTTGAGTAAGTTTTTTAAATGGTGTGCAGTAAAGGTGAAAGATCAGTTATTTTCATATGAATGTCCAACTTTTCCTGCAGTATTTGCTTATAAGACCACTCTTTCTCTACTGTATTAACTTGGTAAATTTGTCAAAAATCAGTTAACAATGTGATTGTTCTGGGCTTTTTTTCTCATTCCCTTTATGATATTGGGTTGCTCTGTATATCTATCCATAATTAAATTCTGCACTGACTTAATTATGGTGACCTTATAGCATGCCTTAAATTTAGATGAGCTCTCCAACTTTTAATTCTTTCCCTCTTTTTTATTATTCCAAGTCTTTGGTTTTTCCATATAAATTTTTAGTATTAGCTTGTCAATTCTAAAAAAAAAAAATAGAAATATTAATAGAGTTTAAATTGATTTGAGAAAAATTGTAATTTTCTAATATTAGTTCAGATCCCTATGCCTGTTTTAGCTCTTCATTTATTTTGTTCTGATTTAATAACACTCATAAATATTTTATATTTTTATACTAAATTTATTAATTTTCTATGTTAAATATATCCCTAAAATTAAATTTTATTTGATGTTATTGTAAATGTATTTATAAAACTACTGCTCAATGTTTATTTTCATTGTGTAGACATGCAATTGATTTTGTATATTGACCTTTATCCTGACATCTTACTATATTCACCTATTAGGTATAAGGTATTTTATACCTAAAATATAAAACCTTAGATATTTTTTCTTACATAGATCATCAGATTATCATGTTGTCTGAAAATAAAAAGAGTTTTACTCCTTCCTTTATAATCTGTTTGGCTTTTATTACATTTTCTTGTGTTACTATATTACCTATGACTTCCATTATAATGTTGAATATAAGTGGTGAGAGCATACACATCTTTCTGGTTTTATGTGAAAAGCTATATCAGTATATTTTTTTCCTATTAAATATGATGTTAGCCATAGACTTTCTTTAAATGTTCTTTACTGGGGTTAAGAAGTTTCTTACTTATCCTAGTGTGTTGAGAACTTTGTCATGAATACACTCAATATTTTGACAAAATATTTCTCTTTATCTATTAAAAGATTGTATGAATTCTTTATTTTTGGACTATTGATAAAATGAATTATATAGTTTGGTGTTCAAATGTTGTATTAACTTTATTTATTGAAATAAGCCATGACTAAATAGTACAGATGAACCAATTTGCAAGGCAGAAATAGTGACACAGAAGTAGAGAACAAATGTATGGACATGATGTGGGGAAAGTGGGTGGGGGTGTGGTGGTGGGATAAATTGGGGGATTGGGATTGACATATATACACTCATGTGTATAAAATAGATAACTAATATGAACCTGCTGTATTAAAAAAATACAAAAAAATTAAAAAGAAATATACCATGATTGGTCATGATGAATTATCATTTGTTAATTATTGAATAAAATTTGCTGATATTTTAAGGATTTTTGAATCTATGTTCATGAATACTATTGTATAGTTTTCTTTTCTGGTATACCTTTTTCTGCAAGATAATTCTGACCTCAGAAAATGAATTGGTAGGGTTGTCTCCCCTTCTACTGGGAGAGATTGTATAGAATAAATTTATTTCTTCTTTCAATATTTTGCAGAATTCAACAGTAATATTACCTGGGGCTAGAGTTTAATTTGTAGGAATGTATTTGATTGTGTGTTCAATATTTTAATGGATATAGAGCTTGAAGAATATATATTTATTTTTGAGTGAGCATTTTAATTTGAATCCCTCAAGAAATTAATCCATTTATTTTATCAAATTGATTGTCATAAAGTTGTTCATAATATTCCCTTATTATTTTCATAACAGTTCTTTTAAATTATATTAATTTCTATAATATTTTTATAAATGTCACCTTTTGATCCTTGATATTAATAATTTGTGGTTTCCCTCTTGTTTATTACCAGTCTGGCTATCAATTTTATTAATCTCAAGGAAAATATATTTCACTCTATGACTTTATCTAATATTTTTATTATTTCAATTTCTTGTATTTTTGCATTTATATTTACTATTCCTTTCAATATGCCTAAATTGTTTTCTATTTTCTAAGGTTTAAGCTTAGATCATTGATTTAATAACATTTTTCATCTCATACAAGCATTTCATTCTATGAATTTCCATTTAAGAACAAATGTAACTGCAATTAACAAAGAGTTTTGTTTTATTTTTTATTCATTTCAAATATTTTATACTTTGCTTCTTATGTCTTTGATTCATGGCAAATTTAGGAATTTTTTGGAGATTTAAAGATATCTTTGATTATTGATGTCTTGTCAGAGTAGATTTTTATACAATTATATTATTTTATATGTGGTGAAGTATCTTTTTATGGTTTATCTTTGTCAAAGTCATACATGCCCATGAGAATAATCCATATTCTGCTGGTGCCACTGTTGGATGAAGTTCAAGTCAGTTGATAGTGTTGTTCAAATCATCTGTATCATTTTGATTTTCTCTCATCTTGTTCTATTACCCATAAAGACAAAATTTGGATGTATCCAGTTATAAGTGTGAATTTGTCCTTTCCATTCTATCTGCTATAGTTGTTTTATGTATCCTGAATCTCTCTTGTTAGCTGCATAACCTTTGGGGGTCTTGCATTGTTTTTAGAAAATGACAGAGAAAATGTTTAGATGTTATACATGATAATAGAAAAATATATAATAATAGAAATACTAGGTAAAAAAGATAAAAAGAGTCTATATTCCTTTTTCTATTTTATTCTCTCACTGTAAGATGCCAATCTCGGAGTACATATTTTACTGTGTACTCTGTCATAAAGAAAAAATAGACGTGCAAAATTTTATAAGAAAATAAAATTTGAATATCTAGTAAGTCAATTGTTATTTCAAGTTCATTAAAATGAAATTGTTGAGAAAATTTAAAAATTAAACATGAATTATTGGTATAAAAATAAGTTATATCTAAGACAATTTTACCTTAATCAGATTAACTCTCTTTGAAACTATATTCAAGACCTGTGACTAGCAGAAACTTTGCACTAACTCATGTTGAGCTGAATATATCAATTATTAAAAAGATGATAGCAGTTAAGTATAAAGAAGATATGGTTAATGGTGCAAAAAATCAGCATCAGTAATATATCCATTCTTAGATTCAGGTCTGCATTTCTTTTCATAAATCATTTTACACAAAGAACACATTTAGTATCTATTAAGATAATAGGATTTCAGTGTCTCATAGCATAAAGGCAAACCTAAGTATAGAGTAAGTCAGTAATAGTCACTATCACTATAATTTTAATCTTCAAGCCAGGAATGTGAGAAAATAGAATAGATAGATAGATAGATATACATGTACAGAAAGAAAGAAATGTATCTTTAATTGACTCATATTTTATTCAATTTTGCATAAATAGTAGACCAATTTCAATTAATTTACATTGTTTTCATATAATATTGTCTTTATTCTTGAAAAATACTGTGTGTAACTATTGATTTCAAGCTGATCAAGAATAATACTTAGATAGGTTTTTATGCCCTACATGTTAACTACATGGGGCTCACTTAGACATATAGCAGAATAGGAGAAATTTTCTTGTGATATTATAAAATTAAAATAAATTGAATATTAGAAGAAAATAGTGTTATCAGTGTTCAAAATTATGACTTTTTAAAATTAATTAGGGACTTCGCTGGTGGTTCAGTGGTTAAGACTCCACACTTTCAATGTAGGGGACATTTGATCCCTGGTTGGGGAACTAAGATCCCACATGCCGCACTGTGCAGCCAAAAAATATATATACCAAAATAAATAAATAAATAAAATAAAATTAGTTAAAATATGTTTGAATATAATTTTCCTTATTAAACTGTCTAAAGTCAAATGTTTTTGAAATACTACTATAAAGTCACTGTATGAAACATATTATAGTTGACCTTTGAATATTAGGAGAGAAAATAAAATAAAACAAAACTAAATAAAAGGGTAATACATTTACACGTCTGTATCTTATTTGTTGTTATAGCATGCGAGTCAGTTTATTCTGGGCCAGTGTTTTGTGTTGTTAGGCTCATTCCATTGGGAGTCCACTGTCAATGGTAAATTTCTATTTAAAATGAGTAGATATACTTATGTAAATGTTCCATCAATGAGAATTTTGGTCATGAGGCCACATGGGAAGCCTAATTGTCTTGAAGGAGTTAGTGGTGACTGTTAAGTGTTATAAAACAGTGATGAGCAGCATTAGCAAGTCCGATTTCTGGGAGTAATTGCTCATTCCAAAGGGCACTTTGGAATGATGCTCAGGGAAAATTGATCAGAGGCAGTGAACTAACTAAGCAGCAAAGAAAGAAGGGACTACAGAGGGAAAGAAATTCATTTTAAAGGAAGTAATAGTACTATGATAGTATGGGGAAAATGTGCCCTGGGCCAAAAGTGTATATTGACCTGAACACAACCTAGGGAGGCAAACATAGATTTTGATATCTTATTTATGTAGTTTTGAAAGTGAATAAGTTAAAACTACCCATTAGGCTTATTTGTAAAGTTAAAATTCAATAAGACAGAGATGGGAAAATTCCCAAGCTAGTCCTTTTAATAGGTTTAATTTAAACATTCCAAATATATGTTAATGTAATTATGGTTTCTACATCATGGTAGTACAGAATTTATGCCCCAGTGACCTTTCATTTCAGAGACTGTAGAGAAATAAGGGTTTTAAACTGTTGATGATATCAAATGCTACAATTTAGCTTCATCTCATTTGTAAAACTATAAGGTTATATTAAATGCAATTATTATCTCAGAATTTATTTCTTTGGCTCCATTAAAGCAATTATGTTATGTCTTATTGAAGAATGAAGAAGTGCCTCTATTTATAGTGGCAAAATAAAGCTTTTTCACAGTCTACTATATTCTTAGATCCTGTATATGATTTAAGAGGAGAGAAGCCCACAGATCACAATATAAAATTTGTCATAAACTAAATAGTCCCATCCTTGGGTCACTATGGAGACTGCTGATACCAGTTAACTTATAAAAATATCTTTTTTTCTTTTAACAAAAAAAGTCCAAACTTTTTACAAAAATCTAAACTTCTGATGAGTGACCTTAATCTCTAACCATCTTATACATAAAAACACTGACATTGACTTTCTAAGCAATTAAATTAATCTGATGAAATTGTCCCTTGTCATTTAACCTGAAAGAAAAATAATAGATGATGATCATTATAAAAGCTTAAAAGTGTACAGTGAGTTGAGGAATATAGACAAATTACAATAGAATAGGACATATGACAGAAAGAAGACTGACTTTTACTTGTGTTTACTCTGTCCTCAAAACATATAGTTAATTTTAAAAAGATGATATTACTTTTAGACATATTGAGTTTGAAGTAATGGAAGTAATTTTAATAAGGTATATCTAAGCAGAAATAGATGTGGAAAATCGTGGTACAGAGCTGGTGGTTGAAGATATTTAAATAATTGCATTCACTTTACCACCATCAAAGAAAACTAAATATCTATGTATTGGTCACTCCTCTTCATCTATGTAAGAGTCCTTTCTTTTCTGTAAACTTATTAGAAATGGTACTAATTTAGGATTTTGTGCTTGCTATTCCCTTAACTTGGACTGTTACTTCTCAATATATTTTGGAGGGTCAAATTTCTCAAGTTCTTCAACTTTTTGCTCATGTGTCATGAAGCACACAGTGATCACATTTATAAAATTTATATGATATTTCTAGTATGGTAGTATAGGCAGCTCCATAGATCCTGTCCCCAGCAAGACAACCAATATATATATATATATATATATATATATATATATATATATATATATATATATATATATATATATATATATATATGTGTGTGTGTGTGTGTGTGTGTGTGTGTGTGTGTTAAAAGACAACATTTAAAGTCTCTGGAAATTATCTTAAGGGTCATATGCATAAGGGAATGGATAATGTAAATGGATAAGTAAATGGAGAAATATTTATTCCAGAAAATCTACTACATCTTGGTTAAAACAGTGTTTAAGTCTATGACATTTGATTCAAGACCCACTTATTTCCTACCCCCGAATTTTGGTTGTAGAAACAGAGCACAAGAACGTAGGGCTCCAACTTCATTCAGTACTGAGCTCCATTCCAGGAATTCCAGGAAGAGAGATAGAAAGATGTGGGGCTCTATTCCTCCAACCATCCTGCATCTGTAGGGCAGAAGCTCTTTCTCAAGGATAGCAGACCGAAAATACTGTATCCTGATTACCCTTGCTTCAGCTTGCTTATAGAATAGAGGTTACATGGTGGATGGAGCAAGCCAAGAAGCCCAGATACTATCACCCTATCCAGGACCCCAGTTGTAAAGTAAGGGTATCATTCCAAGAGAAGAAGTCCCTGATCCTAGGTCTGGAAACTAGTAAAGAGATATTTTCCATATGGAGAAGCCAACCATAAGAGTAAATACTTCCATAGCTCTCTCCTTGGTAACAAACTTTTTAAGAACAGAGTTTGGTGAAATTCAAGAATATGAGTATTATTGAAAACAATTGTTTTTGATAATCAACTAAGAGGAGGCTGATAGATCCATGAGATCAGCAATTCAATCCATAGAACATCTAGAAATTTAACAAAGAAAACAAGGAAAAGAAACTACAAGAAGATGAGGTTGGATCAAACCTTAAATATTGGTCTCAAATACTACACCTGGGAAGGAGCCTGCATTTAATTGTATCCATAAATATATAATAATGTATATCATATCATATTATGTATGATACAGTATATGTTATATATAATACCATGTATTATAGAATGTGTAATATATTGTTAAACAATTTATTATCTAGGGCATTGTCAAAAAATAAACAATGAAGTGAGAGTGTATGATATCTTTTATTCCAAAAAGAATATGACATGAATATTCAGAAAAAAATCTTGGTTAAGAGAGATAATTTATCCTTTATTGTGATGTTATTTATTTAATTAGATTAATTTTCTGTTATCAGAAATATAAGAAATAAGAGTTCCTTTACATTTTTAAGAGACACAGAAGCAAAAATATTGTCCCTTTCCCTTTTCTTCCACTGATGAACTCTTAGTCATTTCTTAATATATAACTAAGTATGTTTCTTTCTAAGGATTGATTGGTTCAGTCTGACTGAGTTTTCCATGTGCTTCCCCACTGTGCATCCCTGTGTATATCTGTAATGTAGAACATACTGCATTCTGCTGACAATATTCTTACACTATCCACATTGCAAGGTTTATAAAGACAGATAACAGAGATAAGCCCAGACATTAGAATATGACAGGTGTACAGCAGATATTGAAAGCTTGAGATATGAATGAATGAAGAAAAGTGAATAATTCTAGTGCATTACTCAATTCTTAGTCTTTAAATCATAAAAAATATATATATTGACTGATGCTAAATTGAAATATCAGCAGGTAATGCCCCAAAGAGAGGAGTACTCCTGTACTCCTCACATCAAATAACTCTTTTGTTCTGTGAGTGAGAGCATACTTGAGTTTTTGACCTTCTCAGAAAAGCACTGCCTTACTGCATCGTAGCTTGATTTGTGGTTTTGTCTTTGGCTTCTGTTGCTCAAGTACTGGTATTTAAAGTGTAAGACAGAGTAAGGAGAGTAGTGTAAAAAAAACAAAATTCAACTGAGTATATTTTAAATATCTTATTGGTTTTGTTCAGTGATTCATGAATTGGGCAGCATTCGATCTAGCAGATAGAAAGACACTCCTAGAACCTGTACAAAATGAGAGACATTTATAGAAAAAGGAAAGAACAAAGAAGTTACACTAGGCAAAAAACAACTGTTTTGCTATGTCAAGGGTAGTTTCCTTCAGGGGATGGCTGGATTCTTTCAGGCAGATAACACAACATGTGCTGATCTGGTGATTGATTGTTTTAAGATGTAATTTCTGGGAGACCTGAAACTGCAGTAAGGTTAAGTCTCAATTTGGTGATGTGGGGCTTAGCATAAGCAACTCCATTTTGGACCTATCATCTTGTTTTCAACCATAGGGAGTCATGAAAATTAAGAAACTTATGGGGTTTTTTTTGCCAACTAAGGAATGCAGTTTTCTAGAAAGGAATAAAATTAAAAAATAATACATATTAATTTATTTTGCCAAATAAAAAATGATGTAATTATTTGTAAACTTAATTTCTATTAAGATATAAAATAAATGATCATTAGTTAAATATAGAGTTGAATCTTGTTTAAACAACAAATGTCCGATGGAAGTCTATTCATAATTATTTTGTATCTATTTAAAGATCACTAGCTCTAAGTTTCCTACAGATGAAGGGAATGTACAATTACTCTTGAGTATTATACTTTTATTCAATAAGGTGGTTTTCCTACACAGAAAAAGGCTTTAGTTCTATAGCTATGTTTAAAATATTTTATTTATAACTATTTGTATTGCCTATTGAAGCAAGGTACAATGTTAGATCTACGGAGAATCTTGAGGATACAGGAATTGACCATATTAATATGTGATGAATGTAAAAGATCAAATGGTAATATGCTATATTGTTTCTCAGATGTACTAAAATTGAATTTAAAATATCATCATCTGAAACCTCACAGAACCCATCAAAATTCATAAAGAATAAACGGTTTTTCAGAGAGGGAAGAAGATAACTCAGTAACCGTGACTGGAATTTAGACTAATTTTTTAAACTTAGCTTGTTTAGTCAAATGTTCCATTTTTAAAATGTAAAATCTATACGTTTACAAATGTTTTAAATATTATTTGCTTAAAAGAGAATCGTCTAGCAAGAAAAACAAAAGAAACAAAGAAAAGAAGAGTCCACTTATCAGATCTAATAAGGATATTCCAAAAGATGGTCAATTGTAAAATCAACATGAAAAATCGGTAGTATTTTTCCACACCAGTTTAAAAAATAATCTAGACTATATCATAGAAAGTTATTCTAAAATTTGAATGGTATATTTTATCTGCATAAATATACACACATATATTTAAAGAAGAAAAAATTGTGGATATCTACCTTCTATTAATCAGGACATATTAATAAACTAAAACAAGATTTACAGAATGTTATTTGCATTTCCAGGTGTTACATCATTCCTTAAACCATAGACAAAACATAAAAGAAGAAAAATAATATTGTACAGGGTTAATGTTATATAATTTTGTTAATCATATCTTCTAACAGTTCTAATTGCATTTCTATTATTTAAAAATCTAATTGAATCTGTGTTGTTATGGTTAATTAGGGTTTGAGAGAGAATTGAATCTATGGTGAAGAATAGTCTGTATTTTTATAAGGTTGTGGATTACAAGAGTATACACATTTGCCAAAACTAAAAAAATATAAAAGTTAAGATCTGTGTAGTTCACTGTATGCAATTTATGCCTTGATTTTTAACAGGCAAAAAAATAATACAGACTATACGTTACAAATTTGCTACTTCTAGATTAAAAAGAGCATACTTCAAATTCAGTGATGAAAAGTCCCAGAAATCTGAAGTACAAAGGTAGAAGTAATAGATTTCTTGTACAGAGTCACTCCCAATTCTCCTACTTTGTATCAGATTTCAAAAATTAAGGCTATGTTTAGCAACAATGTACGTGTATTGATTCTTTCTCTTCATACATAAATAGATAATTAGGTCCCTAATGATGGAAATGCATTTTCTGTTAAACCAAACTTCTCTCAACATTAACAACACAACAGTTTTTTTTAAATTAAAATGAATACACTCTGGCTGTGATATATTAAAACATATTTAATTAGACTCTGGATGTATATGATTTCAAAACTCAAAAAGATGATACTGGTATGATAATAAGAGATAAACCAATTTTAAAATATTTTCACTTTCAACTCTTCTATATTTAAAGCCTCTAGCAAAAATTCCCCCATGAAAGATGAAGTATCACAACATGAAATTAAATTAGAATATGAGACACTGTAAAAATGTTTTCAGTTTTGTAAGATTCTTGCATTAGGCGTCAAAATGATACTAGAAAAAATCCTAAATAATGAACAATGTAGATCAAGCATGATAAATTGCCTTCCAAAAGAGAACACTAAATGAAATTGAAAAATAAATACTCTCTGAAAATTAAATGGTGCACATTTAAACAGAAGAAACTGTCAACATCATATAACTTTAATGCCAGCTCTGTAATTTCACATGTCATGCTGATAGATGGCATATGATCTTTCACATGACACAAATTTAAAAGATCCAAATATAAAAAATAAAATTGTAACAAAAATTGAGGCAAACTGCCTTGCTGAACCAAAGTATTTTACTTTCTAAGAATTCAAAGAAACAAAACTTTTCTAGAAGTTACTATTTTAATTAAGGAAATATAAAATTAGAATTCAGTAATAATTTGCTAATTGGGTCATATTTGTGGAAGGTTCAATTTATATTAATGGGTAATTTGAGTCTCAAAGACATGATATTTATATACAATTTTAAATACTATTTTAAAATATTTTTTAACAAATCAACAAATGATCAACAAATGGTTAATTACTTAACTTCTCAGAGAACCTGAGTAAGTATATGTTTTAAATATACACAAAGGCTTATATTTTATTGAGTAGTTGGGAGGAACAAAATGGGAAAAGAGTCAAATATGTGTTTGTATTTTTACTTCTTTAAGAAGTTATTTCTTATCTCAGAGACTATGCTTTTGATTACATAAAAGGAAAATTGGAATATTTACTTCACATGGTTGTTCAAAAAAATCAAATGGAAAGTACCATTTTAGGCAAGTACCTGTGTAGTAGTGGTAGATTAATAAATGATAAGTTCCTTTACCCCTAGTATTTTTTTGCAAATGTGTAAGCATATTTTTAAACATACACATTTTGAATATTATGAATACACTTAAAATAATTTTATTCAATATTGTATCAATGGTGTTTAGTTAAGCATAAATTAAATTAATACAAAAATACATCATAGGTAATACATAACATAAGGTATGGAAAATGGCAGTCCACATAAGAGTCACTTATGTAACATTTGCATATTGGAATTCGATTCCTTTATTATATTTATGAGTTTAGTTTTTTGACCAGATAATGAGATTAAAAGGCCATAAGATAAAGTCATGGCATCTAATATCAATATTTACATTTAAATAGCACAGTGATGCTAAAATAGTTTAATTCATGACAAAAATAACAGAATACCTAATGTTAAACATTACCAAGTGATCTCAAGATACTGGATTATTACCATTTTCAAGACCTGTGGTAATTTATTTCACAAGTTTTTTTTTAAATGTTTCCTTGAGATTTACCTCTGATTTATAATTACATTAAACTATGCTTATCAAAATACTTCTGAAATTATAGTAGAAATGATTTGAAACTAACATTTTACACAGATTCACTTGTACAGAAAACTGTTTCGATATGATGCGTTTATATAAAATGTACATTTCTTCAGCTGACTAAAGAACCAAACATAAATTGTATCATTTCATACAACTTTTACCTTCATTTGTAGCTATTTCCTGTGTTAGCCAAGAAATACAAATTTAAGTAGAAGAAAAATATACAAGAGCAAATTCTCATATGTAAAAATGATAGTTTATATTTCCACTCATAATTCTTCTGTCCAGATTAGTAGTCTTAACTAATCTCTTTAAAAAATATTCTGGAAAGTAGACCTTAAAGGTTCTTATCATAAGATAAAACAGTTTCATAACTATGTATGGTGATAGCTGTTAACTAGACTTATTGAAGAGATCATTTTGCAATGTATACAAATATCAAATCATTGCATGGCAAAACTGAAACTAATATAATGTTATATGTCAATTATGCCTCAATAAAAATTACAAAAAATAAAATAATAAAAAATATCATAAAGAAATTCATTTTGAGATACACAGGAGAGTTACTACAAAGAGATTAATCATCTCAAATTCTTTAACATTTAATTGTAAGTTTACTTTTGAAAATTATATAAAAGAAGTTTTCTTATTCAGTTTGTCATTTTCATTTAACTCTTTGAAATATCTAGATTGTGATAGCTTTCTTAAAATGGACTGATGTTTGATATCAAGAAGTTCTAATTCTTATATTCCTTATTCAGAAATAAAGATTATTTATGTTAAAATGTTTTCTTTAAAATTGCTTTCTGCAGGACAGAAATAATTCCTATATAAGAATTTCTACATAAGAAAGAAATACTATATAAAATGTCTAACTTTCTTTTAATGCACATATGTAGATAACTTTAAATGACATTATATATTAAAGTGTTTTCTTTAAAAATATTTTAAATATGAAATGATTTGGCACATTGAACAAAGGTTCAATGTGACAGACAATACAATAATTTAACCTGCTTTGTCTCACATTACATACTGAAAAATTTTGGTTACAAGCTTACTTTAGCAGACTGTGATATATCCTGCTAGAGGAGAATATGTAAAAATAAAAATAAGCAGAATTTGGAAGAGCAAGCTCAGATTTGACTCTTCATATAGAATGAGTGTAATCATGTGCATTATATTTACTACTTCAGAGGATTAGTCCTCTGCTTATAAAATGATAACTATACTGTCTCTACTAGCTCACATGGATACCAGAAAATATAAAATAATTAATGCATGCCAAAATGCTTTGCAAGTTGAGAATTAACATAAATATGAGGTGGTGTTGTTTCTGATGTATATTCACCAAAAACATAGCAAACAAGTGGGTTCCAGTTTAAACCTAAATGCACAGCTGATTTGTAATGCCTTCATAGGGTCAAGTTTTCTGACTTATTCCCAGTTGATGTTGAAGTATCCTAGGACCAGGAATCCACCCATTGAAAGAATTGAAAGGAAAAATAGACAGTTCTACAACAATAGTTGTAAACATCAATACATCACTTTCAATGATGGATAGAACATCTAGACAGAAGATCTATAAAGAAATTAAGGGCTTAAACAAATTATAGATGAACGAGACCTAACAAACATATATAAATTCCTCTGGCCAATAACAACAGAATACACATTATTTATAAATGTACATGGAGTATTCTCGAGGATACACCATACATTAAGCCACAATATGTCTCAATAAATTTTTAAAAAGATTAAAACCGTACAAAGTGTTTTCTAAGATCACAATGGAATGAATCTAGTAATCAACAGAAGAAAACCTAGAAAATAAACAAGTATGTGGAAATTAAACAGCACACCATTAAACAATGAATGGGTCAAAGAAGAAATGACACAAAAAATTAGAAAATACATAGAGACAAATAAAAACACAACATATCACAACTTAAGAGATACAGTGAAGGCAATATTCCATGGGAAATTTAGAGCTGTCAATGCTTACATTAAAAAAAAAAAGAAAAACATCAAATCAATAATCTAATTTTACATCTTGAGGAACTAGAAAAAGAAGAGCCAACTAAATTGAAAGCTAGGAGAAGGAAAAAAAATTATAAAGATTATAAGAAACTACAGAGACAATAGAAGAAAAATTTTGAGAGAATCAATTATACCAAAAAGTGGTTCTTTAAAAAGATCAACAGAATTGACATACCTTAGCTAATCTGATAAAGAAAAAAAGAAAGATGAAAATAACTGAAAACAAATGAAAGTGGGGATTTTACTATCAAGCTTACAGAAATAACGAGAATTAGAAGAAATTATGTAATTATTAAATGACCTCGATTAATTGGATACATTTCTAGAAATATGGAGGCTCAAGAAGAAATAGAAAATTTCAGCACCTGATAACAACTAAACAAGTTAAATAGGTAATAAAATAATTCAAACCAAAGAAAAGTCCAGGAACAGATGTCTTCACTGGAAGACAAAAACTTAAAGATGAATGAACAACAATCCTCCTAAAACTCATTAAAAAAATGAAAAGGAAGAAACACTTCCTAACTCATTCTTTGAGGTCAGCATTACCCTAATATCAAGACACATAAATCACAAGAAAAGAAAATTACAGACTAGAATCCTTTATGAATATGGATGTAAATATCCTCAACAAAATATGTCAAAATAAATTAAACAGCATATGAAAATGGTTATACATTATAACCAAGTGCAATTTATCCCAGGAATGCAAGGGTAATTCAAGACAAGAATATAGTCCATATAATACACCATATAGATAGACTGAAGGGAAAATACACATGATCATCTGAATTAAGGCAGAAAAGACATTTGATAAAATCCAACACCATTTCATGATGAAAACACAGAAAACTGGGAATAGAACAGAACTTCTTAAACATGATAGAAGGCATTAATGAAAAACACACAGGTAACATTATGTTTAATTTTGAACGAATAAATTTTTTTCCCTAAATCCAGAACAAGAGTAGACTACCCACTTCCACCTCTGCTGTTCAAACTTGTACTGAAAGTTCAGCCAGACCAATTCAGCAAGAAAAAGAAGTAAAAATTTTTTAAACAGGAAAGAAATAAGTAAAACTCTATCTACTCACAAATGACATGATTCTACATACAGAACGCCCTAAAGAATCCACAAGGAAGATACTAGAGCTAATAAAATGATTAAAGTTGCAAAGTACCCACAGTAAATAAAATTGAAAAGGGTATAAGTGGACAATTACATTCACAATAGCATCCAAAGATTAACAAGAGGAAGATTAAATTTAATGAAGGAGATTTAAAGCTTGTGTAAAGAAAACTAACGAACATTGCTGAAAGAATTTTAAGAATTACATCAGTTAGATGGTGAAAAAGGAGGCGGTAGCCTTCAAACTTCCATGGAAAACCAATTTTAACAAACACTTATTGTTGATAATACCTTTATAAGAGCCTGGGAGTCTAGCTGAGAGGTTCCAGTTCCTCAGTGGAGAAAAATATGAGAATAGATTCATTGAAGAAGGTAAGAATAGTTTTTCCTTACATGGGTCACCCTTCCTCCAAAGCAGCACAATTCACTGCCAAGAGATACCTCACAGTCTGTCATCTCTCCATACGATAAAGTGAGAGAAAAGTGAGATCTCAACTTCTCCAGCCTTTTGTGATATGGCCCAAGAGGTCCACTTCTCATCCTAAGCAGAACACTGAGTGGATCAGCACAAATGAATAGTCTGGGGAGAGATAAGATTAGGGAAAATGGAGGTCACCACAACTGGTGCATGGAACTCAGTAACCAACTACAGATCTTACTAACTGGTTCAGGGATTCTGCTGAGAACTCTGCCCAGGACCCTCCTGAAGGATGCCTCAAATGCAGAAGCACCCAACTAGCTGATGAGATTCCCCAACACTTGGTAATAAGAAAACTGAAGGCTGGAAAAATCTTATTGTTATAGGTTGAATTGTGTCCCTTCCAAAATTCATATGTAAAAGTCCAAATTTACAGTACCTCAGAATATGAATTTACTTGGAAATAACAGTCATTACAACTGTAACTAGTTAAGATAAGATGAGCTTACACTGGAGTAGGGTGAGCCCCTGTTCCAATATGACTGGTGCTGAAATAAAAAGGAATTTGGATGCAAACAAATATGCAGGGAAACATCATGCCAACATGAAGACAAAGGTTAGAGTGATGTTTCTCCAAGCCAAGAATCATCAAACATTTCTAGCAATCAACCAGAAGCTAAAAGAGAGGCATTGAACTGATCCTTCCTCACAGCCCGCAGAAGGGAAAAATCCCACTGACACTTTGATCTTGGAATTATAACTTCCAAAGCTATGAACCAATAAATTTGAGTTGGTTAAGCCACCCAGGAAACTAATGCAACTGTAAACCAACTAGATGTAACAGATATACATAACATACACCACCCAATTACAACAGGATACACATTCTTCTCAAGTACACAAGAAACATTCTTTAGGACATATGTTAGGACACAACATAATACTCAGTAGATTTTAAAAGCTAGAGGATAGACATCAATAATTGAAAGAAATTTGAAAAATTAATAAATATGTGAAAATTAAGAAATACACTCTCGGGCTTCCCTGGAGGCGCAGTGGTTGGGAGTCCACCTGCCGATGCAGGGGATGCAGGTTCGTGCCCCGGTCCAGGAGGATCCCGCATGCCATAGAGCAGCTGGGCCGTGAGCCTTGGCTGCTGAGCCTGCACATCCAGAGCCTGTGCTCCACAACGGGAGAAGCCACAGCAGTGAGAGGCCCGCGTACTGCAAAAAAAAAAAAAAAAAAAAAAAAAACACTCTTAAAAATCAACACTTAAAGTACAAAGGGGAAAATAAAAACCATGACCATCTCAGTTAATGCAGAAAAACCATTTGGCTCAATCTAATGTGTTTTCATGACAAATAACATCCAGAAAACTAAGAAGGACTGTTTAAATGAATTTATGAGAAACCCTCCACAACACTGTAAATTGTAAGTAATACAACATAGTGAATGTGTAAAATGATACTGAATGTTCACTCTGAAATGGTCAGTTTTACGTTATGTGTTATCAATTTTTTTAAAAAAAAGATGAGATAAAAACAAATATCATATGATATCACTTTTAAGAGGAATCTAAAAAAATGTTTCAAATTAACTTATTTACAAAATAGACATAGATTGACCAACATGGAAACCAAACTTATGCAAAGGGAAAAGGGACGGAGAGGGAGGGATAAATAAGGAGTTTGGAATTAACAAATACACACTATTATATATAAAATAGATAAATAACAAAGAACTACTGTACATCCTAGGGAAATATTTCAATATCTTGTAATAACCTATAATGGAAAAGAATCTGAGAAAGAATATATATGTATAACTGAATCACTTTTCTATACACCTGAAATTAACACAACATTGTACATCAACTGTGCTTCAATAAAAAAGGATGAGATGAAATTTTATATTTTTTGTTTATCTATATCCTGAAATTGGTAAAGTTCATAAATATTGCAGAAGTTCAATATTAACCAAACTTACAAATATAGTATAGCTGACTCAAAATGTTGGAGACTTCTGGTACAGCTCCTCTTCATTAGTACTCTTATCATGCATGCTTCCTGACAACATTTATTTGATCTTTTCATTTTCATAAATTACTTTTCTGGGTAAGAGTTCTTTAGAGTACTCATTCACTTACATCATATATATATATATATATATATATATATATATATATATATATATATATATATATATATTCTTCTGCTCTATTTATCATTTATTAATTTTGTTGACATACAAGAGAAAGGTCACATTTCCTCTGGGATAATATATTTGAATTACACAATTTTATGTCTTTGGTAACCAGATACCAAATGCATTGAACTGGAAATTTTGGGTCTTAATATATCATATTAATTACACAGATTTAGGGATTTACTACAGGAAACAAAGTTTATATCCAAATTAGTAGAAACTGATGGGATGCTGAAAATTTCTGGCGAAAAATCTATTTAAGTTTTATTCTATAAGGACAGTCACCAATATGTGAGCATCCCTCTTCCTTTCCTATTTGTTTCATTTGTTTTACTGTTTTCCCTAGTGATTCTTTTTCTGTGTTATATTATGTTGTTATATTGATGGATGATAACAAATTTGGAAGAAAATGGGAAGACACTTAAATGATAGTTTTAATGACACTAAGATTGTAAAATTGTCCTCCCCATACTTAGATTTTATAAGAGATATAAATTGCTTCCAGGATGGTGGTAGATAACAAATTGGTCCTTGCCATCTCTATGCTATATCTAGGATGACACATTTGTGATTAACATCCCAGTTAATTATCATAGAAACTTACATATATTTTTGTTTGTTTTCTTTTCTTTTCTTCTGGGAATGTGTAAAGTGACAAATTATAATAATGAAGATGCATTAAATAAAATAATTTCAGAGGAGATTTTTTATGTTGTATAAGTCTATACATGCTGTATTTTTGGAAGTGTGTGAGAAAATATGTTTTGTAATAATGAGAGATTTTAGAAAATTATATATAATTTGCTCCTTAAATATTTATGATAATTATTTTAATAATATATTTTATTTATACATTACTTAGGGAATGGTAATAAACATTGAAATGCAGATTATAAATTGTCTAATAAAAGGAGGAAATGTAAAAATACAAAGTATATCTACACTTCACACTTTTAAGTAGAAATGGGATATTTAGTTGCCTTTTTTCTCCTTATATGTCAAAATGTTTAGAATTTCAGATGATGTTTTAGGAATAAATCTTATGAGATATTAAACAATTATTGAATTAAAATGTTCATTCCTGCACACAACAAATTATTCAGTAAACACAAGTAGCATTTCATGAATGACAAATTATGTCAAGTACAAATGTCCTGAAGTAATTGATGGGTTTCATGTGAATGAACATTTTACCCACCTGGTGAGTAGTTTTTTATGCTATTAGTATTTTGCTTATGGGGTTTAAAAGTTAATGCCTTTGAACAAACTATATCTCTCCAATATCATCATTAGAATAACATATTCAAGAACAATAAGTCTCATATACTACATGAGCGAACAATATGAGAAAGTATGCACACATACATATGCAAACACATACACATAAATATGCTTAGCACCATCACAGTATTCACAATGGATACTTTTTTTCTTTTTGATGCTCAAGATTGAGCCATCTACCCCACTTCTAAATTCCACTATATCCCAGCTATAATATTCATTTGCTCCATCTTCATTAATTTCTTCCTTTTAGCCTTATAACATGTTCAAAAACTTTATAAAACTCATGACATAATGAGATACATACAAACATAAACAAGCAACTTTTGCTACTTTATCTCCCTCTAAGATTTATAGACATTTTCTCTATTTCTTCACCTCTTGGGCCCATCTGTATCTAGGAACACATTCTTTTTATGTAGTCATTGTCATTGCTTGTGAAGGTTAAAACTGAGATGTAGGACTGAACACACACACACACACAACTGAAATTATCTGAAGTAAATCTATCCTACATAGGAATCCATCCAACTACCTGTCCATATACTTATAACGACAGAGATTTGAACTTTTTCCTGGACTGGAATGGGTAATGGAAAGGGAAAGTAACCTTATCTAAAAAATTAAATAAAGGTCTAATATTCTACTATTGGTGAAAATACTAATACTCAATCTTTTTCACATTGTTTATGGACAAGAAAGGATTTTTTTTTTCAATTTATCACAAACCATTACTTTTATAAAATATGATAAAAATAATAGAAAAATAAAAACAAAATGAAAGAATACAAACTCTTGTTATATTATTGTCAACAGATATAAAATTATCATCTTAAATTGTTATAAAAGCATAAAAATTCTACTCTAAATTTCAGTACTTATGTCTTTTTTTTTTTTTTTTTTTTTTGGCGGTATGTGGGCCTCTCACTGTCGTGGCCTCTTCCATTGTGGAGCCCAGGCTCCGGACATGCAGGCCCAGCAGCCATGGTTCACGGGCCCAGCTGCTCCGTGGCACACTGGATCCTCCCGGACTGGGGCACGAACCCACGTCCCCTGCATCGGCAGGCAGACTCCCAACCACTGCACCACCAGGGCAACCCAGTACTTATGTCTTTAACTAATAGCATGAGTTCACAAACCATTGCTCTATAATATCACTGTTCAGAAAACACTTTTTTTCTCACATGTGGCTGTTCATTGTAATGCATCAAAACTAGAAAGAAATATTGTTTTCTAGATTCCATGACTCAGAGACATCAATATATCAGTTACAATAATTTATATAACAATTGGATGCAAGACCATAAAGAAATAGAAGAGTTGAACAAGCTACAAAACAAGCTAAACCTAACAGACATCTATACAACACTCTACCCCACAACTCAAGAATGTACATATTTCTCAAATGTAAATGAAATATTCTCCAGGAGAGATTAAATCATATATTAGGATATATATATATATATATCTCACTGAAGTAGAATTGAGAGTCCAGAAATAAACCCAAATGTTTAGAGTCAAGTGGTTTTTGACAGAGTTCCATGGTTTTCTCCACAAGCAAAATAAAGAGATTGGATCTTTACCTCCTTCCATATACAGAAATTAACTCAAAGTGAATCAAAGACCTAAATGTAAAAGTTAAACCTATAAAACTCATGGAAGAAAAGTAGGTATGGATCTTTATGACTTTAGATTACATCACAGCAAAAATGAATAAACAAAAGAAAATAAATAAATAAAATTGACATGTTCATAATTTAAAAAAAATTGTATTTCAAAGAACCCCATCAAAAAACTGAAATGGTAATCTACAGATGGGACAAATATTTGCAAACCATTTATATTATAAGGAAGTACTTTCTTATAACATAACAACGGCAAAAAAGAAAAAGTAACTCAATTAAATATTTGGTTATTTACTTCAAAATAATAAAGGCCATATATGACAAGGCCACAGTTAATGCCATTCTTAATGGTGAAAAGCTGAAAGCATTCCTTCCGAGATCAGGAAAAATACAAGTATGCCCATTGTCACCACATTTATTCAACATAGTTTTGGAAGTTCTAGCCGTGGCAATCAGAGAAGAAAAAGAAATCAAAGGAATCCAAATTGGAAAAGAAGAAGTAAAACTGTCACTGTTTTCAGATGACATGATACTATACATAGAAAATCCTGAAGATGCTACCAGAAAACTACTAGAGCACATCAGTGAATTTGGTAAAGTTACAGGATACAAAATTAATCCACAGAAATCTCTTGCATTCCCGTACATTAATGATTAAAATCAGAAAAAGAAATCAAGGAAACAATCCCATTTACCAATGCAAAAGAAAGAATAAAATACCTAGGAATAAACCTGCCTAAGGAGACAAAAGACCTCTACTCTGAAAACTATGTGATGATGGTGAAATAAGTGATAACACAAACAGATAGAAGGATATACTATATTCTTAGAAGAATCAATATTGTCAAAATGACTATATTACGCAAGGCAATCTACAGATTCAATGCAATCCCTATGAAATTACCAATGACATTTTTCACAGCACTAGAAGGAAAAATTCTAAAATTTATGTGGAAACACAGAAGACCTCACATAGCCAAAACAATCCTGAGAAAGAAAAATGCATCTGGAGGGAATTAGACTCCATGACTTCAGACTATACTACAAAGCTACAGTAATCAAAACAGTATAGCAATGGCACAAAAAAAGAAATATAGATCAATGGAACAGAATAAAAATCCCAGAAGTAAACTCATGCACCCCTGCTCACCTAATTTATGACAAAGTAAGCAAGAATATACAATGGAGAAAAAACAGTCTCTTCAATAAGTGGTGCTGGGAAAACTAGACAGCTACATATAAAAAAAATAAAATAAAATTAGAACACTCTCTAACACCATATACGAAAATAAACTTGAAATGGATGAAAGACACAACTGTGAAGCTGGACCCTAAAAAAACTCTTAGAGGAGAACATAGGCAGAACACTCTTTGACATAAATCACAGCAAGATCTTTTTGGATCCACCTCCTAGAGTAATGAAAATAAAAACAAACATAAACAAATGGGACATAATTAAATGTAAAAGCTTTTGCACAGCAAAGGAAATAATAAACAAAACAAAAAAGATGACCCACAGAATGGGAGAAAATATTTGCAAATGAAGCTATCGACAAGGGATTAATCTCCAAAACATACAAACAGCCCATGCAGCTCAATATCAAACAAACAGATGAGCCAACCAAAAAATGGGCAGAATATCTAACTAGATATTTTTCCAAAGAAGACATACAGATGGCCAAAAAGCACTTTAAAAATGCTCAGCATCACTAATTATTAGAGAAATGCAAATCAAAACTACAATGAGGCATCACCTCACACTGGTTAGAATGGCCATCATCAAAAAGGCTACACCATAAATGCTGGAGAGGGTGTGGAGAAAAGGGAACCCTCTTACACTGTTGGTGGGAATATACATTGGTACAACCACTATGGAGAACAGTATGGAGTTTCCTTAAAAAAACTAAAAATGGAGCTAACATATGATCTAGCAATCCCACTCCCGGACGTATATCTGGAGAAAAAAAAATGGTCTGAAAGGATATATGCACCCCAATGTTCATTGCAGCCCTCTTTACAATAGCCAAGACATAGAAACAACCTAAATGTCCATTTACAGAAGAATGGATAAAGAAGACGTGGTCCATATATACAATGGAACGATACTCAGCAATAAAAACTAATAAAATAATGTTGGGACTTCCCTGGTAGCACAGTGGTTAAGAATCTGCCTGCCAATGCAAGGGACATGGGTTTTATCCCTGATCTGGGAAGATCCCACATGCCGTGGAGCAACTAAGCCTGTGTGCCACAACTACTGAGCCTGCACTCTAGAGCCCACGAGCTACAATTACTGAGCCCATGCACCATAACTACTGAAACCCACACACATAGAGCCCATGCTCTGCAACAGGAGAAGTCACTGCAATGAGTGGCCCATTCTGCAATGAAGTATAGCCCCTGCATGCCACAGCTGGAGAGAGCCTGTGTGCAGCAACGAAGATCCAACACAGCCAAAAATAAATTAACTAATTAAAAAAAAGAATAAAATCATACCATTTACAGCAATATGGGTGGACCTAGAGTTTATCGTACTAAGTGAAGTAAGTCAGATAGAGAAAGACAAATATCATATAATATTGCTTATATGTGGAATCTAAAAACATGATACAAATGAACTTATTTATAAGACAGAAACAGAGTCACAGATGCAGAAAACCCTAACCCTAACCAGCAGGGAAAAGGGGAAGAAGGATAAACTGGGACAACGGGATTGACATATACACACTACTATATATAAAATAGATTACAAATAAGGACCTACTATATAGAACAGGGAACTCCACTCAGTACTCTGTAGTGACCTATATAGGAAAGCAATCTAAAAAAAGATGTATATGTATAAATGATTCACTTTGCTGTACAGTAGAAATTAACACAGCATTGTAAATCAGCTATACATCAATATTTTTTTAAAACACGTATTTAAATGGATATTTAAATAAACATTAAATAACATTAAGTAAACAAAATAAGCATCCTCCAAAGAAGATATGCAAATAAGCAAAAAGCACAGGAAAAGATGCTGAACATCAGGTCTCAATACGGAAATGCAAATCAAAGTTGTTTATAACATACTACTTCATACTCACTAAGATGGTTTTTAAAATGGCAGAGACAATAAATATTACTGGCATGGATGTAGAGATATTTAAGCCATTATATGTTGCTTTCAGAAATATAAGATGATGCAGCCATCTTGGAAAATGTGTTTTCCAGTTCCTGTAAATGTTAAACACAAATTTACCACATGACTCAGTAATTTAATTTGTTTATTTTCATAATTTTCCAGTTGTATTGAGGTATAATTGCCAAATAAAATGAACATGGGAGTGCAGATGTATCTTCAAGATACTGATTTCAATTCCTTTAAATAAATATTCAGAAATGGAAATGCTGATTCATATCCTTCATAGGTAGATCTGTTTTAAAATTTCTGAGGAACCTCCATACTGTTTCCCATAATGGCTGTACCAATTTATATTCCCACCAACTGTGTATAAGGATTTTCTTTTCTCTACACGTTTACCAACATTTATTATCTCTTAGCTTTTTGATAATGACCAGCCTAAAAAGTGTGAGGTGATATCTCATTGTGTTTCTTTTAAATGAGATTATATGAAATCACGTGTGTGGAAACTTTTGAAAACTGTAATGCATTATAGAATTTAAAGAATCTCTCACTGTGGTTTTGGCTTGCAGTTACCTGATGATTAGGGATATTGGGCACTTTTTCATAGACCTGTGGGTTATTTGTATGTTTTCTTTGAAAAATGTCTATTTAGGTTCTTTGTTCATTTTAATCAGATTATTTATATTTTTAATATTGACTTGAGTGAGTTCCTTATATGTTTTTGATATTCAGTCATTATCAGATAAATGGTTTGCAAATATTTTCTCTGCCACTCCTGTAGACCCCCACTTCATTTTTTTTTTGTTTCCTTTGCCATGCAAATCTTTTCAGTTTGATGTAATCTCACTCATTTATTTCACTTTTGTTGCATGTGCTTTTCATGTTATGACTTAGCAATTTTAGGTGTATTCCCAATTTTAAGTATATTCCCAAGAGACCTGAAAATATATGTCCACACAAAACCTGAGCATGATTGTTAATATCACATTATTTGTAAAAAGCAAAGCATAGAAGCAAACTAAAAGTCCATCAATGGGTGAATGAATAAATGAATGAATGAAAAAGTGGTGTATCCATACAATGGAATATTATTCAGCCATAATATAACAAATTACTGCTACATGATAACACATGGATGATCCTTGAAAACATTCTATGTGAAAGAAGTCAACATCAAAGACAACATGTTGAATAATGACATACAAACGAAATGCCCAGAGTAATCAAATACATAGATAGAAGTACATTAGTAGTTGCCAGGTGTATGGAGGAAGATGGGGTGGGAATTAGGAAGTGACTGGTATAGGGTTTCTTATTGGGGTGACAAAAATGTTCTGTTTGTAGACAGTGGTGACGGCTGCACATCTTTATGAATATACTAAAGAGCACTGAATTGCACGTTTTAAGAAGCTCAATTTTATGCTCTTTGAATTATATTGCAATTTAAAAATGAGAAAAGAAAGGGTAAATAAACTAAAAATCATAGACCCAAACAGAAATTAGAAAGAAAACAAGAATTTTTTTACAACAGCAATGAAAACAGAGAATAGTTATTTAAGATATAAAACAACAAATTGCAGTATACCTTGTTTAGATAATCTTCAAAACAAATGAACTAAAAAAAGGCATTTTGGGGGCAATTACAGAAATTTTAATATAGCCACTAATTAGTTGATTCAGAAGAATTGTTATAAATTTATTTCACCATGATAATGAGATTGCAGTTATGTAAGAAAATGTCCTATTTCACAGAGTTTTATATTGAAATATGTAGAGATAAAATGTCATGATATCTTGGATTTGTTTTAAAATACTTCAGTAAAAAGAAAAAATAATAAATGTTTAAAAAATGAGTAATTTTTCCATCTAGGTTATGTAATCATGATGATTCATTTTACCATTGTCTCTACTTTTATGTTTCAAGATGTTTATAATAAAATGTTTTTTAAAATAACAAATGCTATGAAATTTAGATTGTGAAAGGATGTTAACATCTTGAATTTTACTGTATAAAATTTTTACCTCATTAACTATTTGTTTACTGTTTTAAGGCTCTAAGGTACCTGTTTCTATCAAATACATGAAAAATTATTATTACTCCTGAAAACCACAAGAAAAACATGTGCAATAAATAACCCTGATCTTAACATTGATCACTCATAAAACATACATAAACAATGTTTCTTGGAGTGACACTACTTTTAAAACTGAGGTCCAGACTTAGGTCTTTGACTTTAATAGCTCATTCTCCATACACAGTAATAACATGCTTTGTTTTATACCAGTTTATATATCAGTCTTAAGATTTTTGTATTGTTCGATCAAAATATACTTTTAAATCCATGGTGGCCTTAGACTTACCACTTCAATTCTATGCCTCAGATTTTACACCTGTACATTTGTTGTTGACAGAATATCCTGAAGATACAAATGCTAGTTAAGTGCTAATGGCAGTTATTACTGCCTTATCAATATTTCCCCAAATCCAACTAGGTCTCAAAAGTGTGTGTAAATTTCTGGGACTAGCTTTAAAACAAATTTATAGAGGATAAATTAAACTTTCCTTTCATTTTGGTGAATGTTTTTTTTTATTAAAATACACTAGTTTTTTTTAAGTATCAAAGTTCTGATTGCTTGGAAAATTTCTTTATCCTAAAAATAGATGCTCAGATACTAGCATAAAATTGTATGTACAATATTCTCTTCAGGAATGTCAAGCAATCAAAAGAAATGATTTCTTTCAAGTGCTGCATAAAGCCTGTCACCCCTTTCTTTCTGTACCTTTCTCTTGAACTATAGTTTATTCCTCTATCTGTTATTAGTTTTTCTTCAAAAGACATCAAATATACATTTTCCACATCACTATAATACCTCAATTCTTCATTCTTACAATAGAAATGGAACTGAGAATGTCTGTAAATGTTGCTCTTTCCTATCTCTAGCTTTTCTGCCAACATAAAACGTTTGCTCTTCACCATGTTAAAGAAACTCCTATATGTCTTAACAGTTTATGTGCATACAATTTTTCAAGAATATAATATAGCATGAAAATAGATGTGAGGCATTAACCTGAAGGAAAAAAAGAAAAAGAAAAATCCCAGTTACTGACACTTTTGGAAACATTTGTTTAAAATTCACTATGATCAAATATCTAAGGCATTGATTTATATATTAACTTTTTTATTAAGTTATTTAGTACTTGATTTTAATATAATGGCATTAATAACACTGAGGCCATTACCAAAAATGAGGTTTTATCATTATTATTGTGAGGAAATTAGAGGCAATAAAATCAGTTATTTATGTTATATTCAAACAGAGTAAAATGCCCAACCTATGAAATGTCTTACATATATATATATATATATATATATATATATATATATATATATATATATATGTTTGTGTTTATATGTATAAATGTTTATAAAAATAGAGACTTTTTTGAGAAAAACAGTGTACAAAATTACTAAGAAAAGTGGCCTGAATGAGAGATAGGAAAGTAAATATATAATATTCAATTAAGGTAATATAGCTCTGAATTTGGTATTTAGTTAGGTAATATTAAGAATAATACATCAAAGAAATTCTAACAAAAGATGCATTATTTAAAAAAGACACTCTATGTAAATGTAGCTGCTTAGAATATAAAATATTATTTCTACCTAACATAAAAGTCATATTCATGCCAGTAAGTATGGAGGTTTCTCTACGACAAAGACTGTAGCATATTAAAGATGGTAACATTCTTGATACTTCTCTAGTGAAGTATCCCCTCCAACCTGAGAGGACTCTGTAACTGTTTTGATCAATAGAATATGGCAGAATGAACATTGTACTAGTTTCCTTGCCCTGACCTTGAGTCTGACAGGGTCCACTTTCTGTGTCTTGAAAGACTTGCTCCTGAAACTTACAGCTCCTGTGTGAGAGGTTCAGTTACCTGGTAGAAAGAACATGTGCAGAGATACTGATACTACATGGAAAGCGAGCTGGACCCAGCTTTCTAAGCCTCTCTGCCAAGAGGCTAGTCATTTAAGTGAAGGCATCTTGGATCCTCCATACAAAACCAGCCATACGAGTCCAAACTCAGTCAAAATCATGTAGAGTAGAAGAATTAGCCACTATAGCTATTCATGTCACTGAACTACAAGATCATGAGCTGTAATAAAATTGTTGCTGGTTTCATCTGCAAAGTTTTGGGGTAATTAGTTATGCAAAAATAGAAAATCAGAACAGTGGCCAGATTCATTCAAACTTGCTGTTCTGCCATTTTCATTATGAAGCTTCTATACTAGTGTCCACATGACTGGCACCATGCCCACTATCATGTTTGGATAGTGCTCACCAGAAAGAGAAAAAAGCAAAGTGCAGGACACACCCTTTGCATGATGTCATAACAGGAATTTTGAAAACATGACTTAACTTCCACATGTGGAATTAGGAGAAAAATATTTTTGTATTTCTGCATTTAGGGCTTTCTGAACAGATCTTGAGGTCTGAACCAAAGACTTACATATTAATTTACAACAATATAGATATTTAAGACCCTGGAGAGCTTTACTTAACTCCAGATGTATTTGTGTGTATTTCAAGAGGCTTGAGACCAACAATCATGGAGAAATTACAAGTTTGTAAAACTGAGCACATAGCCTTATCTTCTATCTGGAGATATTTACTGACATATCTGTGTTCAAGTGGAGATTCTTCCCATTAAGTTTCAAGGTGATTCTCTCATAAGGGTAAAGGTAATAGATGCCTCTTTCCTCTGTACAAATACCTCATGTTCATTTTTTTGAGTGGTCCTATCGCAAAATGCAGATCTTTTATATATGTGTATGGTATTTAGTTCTTATCATGCCTACTCAGGGTAAAAAGTGGGTACAGAAACCACACTGATATTATTTGCTTGTAAGTAAAAATAGTCTGCTCCACTATAGAAACATTGCATGTGAACTCAGGACATTAATTAATATGCATATTAAAAACCTAATACACTTGTTAGTCAGAAATTAGCTAGAAGGTCATATCTTGCTCCAAAGATGACTGGGATATTTAACTCAGATACCAGCAAAGGCTAAACTCCTATTACTATGTAAAAAGGGAAAAATAACACTGAGGCAAAACTGGGAACATTGATCACAGTGTAGAATAGATATTTACAACTGTTAGAAACATGATATTTCACTGTGACAAAGCAATCCCTTTGTTAAGCTTTACTCTTGCAATTATCATAATTTACTATGTGTCATTGATTGAAACTACAATTTTCACATTTTCATATATATATATTTTTATAATTTTTTTGTGTGTGTGAGCTTTTCTTATCTGTGTTTCCTGCCAGTTTCTGTCTTGTCACCACACTAACCCATATTAAGTCTTTCACCATTAAGTATGATGTTGACTAAGTTTCTATGTTGCCCTCTATTAGGCTAAAGAAATTCCTTACTATATCTAATTTCCTAGGAATTATTATCAAGTCTGGACATTATTTTTTTTTTCCAAATGCTTTTCTAGCTGCATTAGGATGATTTTTAAGTCTATTAATAAGGTTAATTAATAATAACTTTAACATTAATAAGTTAAAATAATTAATCTGCTAATGTACAACAACCTTGTTTCATGAAATAAACCACACTTAGTCAAGATGTTTTTTGTTTTTGTTTTTTCGGGTTCTATTTTTTTTTTGTATTGTTGAACATAACTTGCTAAGATTTTGTTAAGAATTTTGGCACCTATATTTATAAAATATATTGATTTATAGTTTTATTTTCTTATAATGTCTTCATTTGGTTTTGGTATCAGAGTAATGTTCACTTCATTGAATGAATTTTCCCTGTTATGGTTAATTTTATGTGTCAAGTTGACTGTCTTAAGGGATTCCCAGATAGCCGATAAAACAATATTTCTGGATGTGTCTGTGGGAGTGTTTCTGAAAGGATTTTAGTATCTGATTCAGTAGACTGAGTAAAGAGATTCACCCTCTCTGATGTAGGCTGGTATCATTCAATCCCTTGGGGTCCTGAATGGAGCAAAACCGCTAAGGATGGCAAACTCTCTCTTCTTGAGCTGAGCCATCTATCTTCTCCTGCCTTCGGATATCACAGCTCCTGGATATCAGGGTTTTAAATTCTGGGACTTAAACCAGTGGCCCAATTCCCAGGCCTTTGGCCTCAGACTGAATTATACCACCAGCTTTTCTGGTTCTCCAGCTTGCAGATGGCAGACTGTGGGACTTCTCCCCCTCCACATTAATGTGCACCATTTCCTATATCATATATCTCCCTCTCTCTCTGTCCCTCTTTCTCTCTCTGTCTCTGTATTTCTCTCTCTATTGGATCTATTTCTTAAAGAACCCTGACTAATACAATTTCCTCCTCTAAAATTTCTGGGTAGGCTTGAGTAGAATTGCTCTTACGTCTTTTCCATATGTTTGGCAGTTTTTTCCAATGAAGTTATCTGAGTCTGGGGTTTTCTTTGTGGGAAACTTTTAATTACAAATTAAATTTTTCTTAAGATAAACAATTATTCTTGACTGAACCCTGGCAGTTTTGTCTTTCAAGGAATTTATCCAGAGAATTCGCTCATGGTCCAGTGGTTAGGACTCAGTGCTTTCACTGTCATGGGCTCAGGTTCAATCACAGCTGAGCAACTAAGATTCTGCAAGCAGTGCAGCACGACCAAAAAAAAAAAATGTAATTTATCCACATTTCCTCAGGTAAATTATGTTGTCATTTTCAATGTTGAAGTCTTATTCCAAAGTTTATGCCCTAAATTGTAGTATTCTTTTATCTATAATCCAAATAATTTTAATTTTTGTTTCAGTATCAGACATGCTTATTGTAGTTACAACTTGTATCATTGGTACAGTTGAAACTTATCCATAACATTTTTTCGAATGGATGTGTTTATACAATATTTTTGAAACAATTTAGGAATGGTATAGTATTCCTGGAATGTTCTTCACTCAGTTATCTTTCCAAACACTTATTTTAAGTATACATGCTTTGTGAAATCTTACCTATATTTCATTCCTGGTATATATATATATATATATATATATATATATATATATATATATATATATATATATGAGCACCTCATACATAACATGAATGCTAACACTTATAAAAGAGGAAATTGACAGTGACACAGTAATAGTGGGGGACTTTAACACCTCACTTACACCAATGGGAAGATCATCTAGACAGAAAATTAATAAGAAAACACAAGTTTTAAATGACACAATAGACCAGATAGATTCAATTGATATTTATAGGACATTCTAAATAAAAACAGTAGATTAAATTTTCTTTTCAAGTGCACAGGAAAACTTTCTCCAGGATAGATCACATCTTGGGGCACAAATCAAGCTTTGGTAAATGTAAGAAATGTGAAAACATATCAAGCATCTTTTCTGATCACAATGCTATGAGATCAGAGATAAATTAAAAGGAATAAAATGTAGAAAAATGTAAATAAATGCAACTGACAAAGGATTAATCTCCCAAATTTACAAGCAGCTCATGCAGCTCAATAACAACAACGCCAAAAAAAAAAAAATCCAAAAATGGGCAGAAGACCTAAATAGACATTTCTCCAAAGAAGATATACAGATTGCCACCAAACACATGAAAGAATGCTCAACATCATTAATCATTAAAGAAATGCAAATCAAAACTACAATGAGATATCATCTCACACCAGTCAGAATGGCCATTATCAAAAAATCTAGAAACAATAAATTCTGGAGAGGGTGTGGATAAAAGGGAACACTCTTGCACTGTTGGTGGGAAAGTAAACTGATACAGCCACTATGGAGAAGAGTATGGAGGTTCCTTAAAAAACTAAAAATTGAATTACCATATGATACAGCAATCCCACTCTTGGGCATATACCTAGAGAAAACCATAATTCAAAAAGACACATGCACCCCAATATTCATTGCAGCACTACAATGGTGAGGTCATGGAAGCAACCTAAATGCTCATAGACAGACAAATGGATAAAGAAGATGTGGAAATGAATGAAAAGTAAATGAAAGGAATGAAATTGGTTCATTTGTAGAGATGTGGATGGACCTAGGGACTGTCATAAAGAGTGAAGTAAGTCAGAAAGAGAAAACAAATATTGTATATTAACTCATATATATGGAATCTAGAAAAATGGTACAGATGAACAAGTTTGCAAGGCAGAAATTGAGATACAGATGTAGCGAACAAATGTATGGACACCTGGGGGGAAATCGATGGGAGGGGTGGGATGAACTGGCAGATTGTGATTGACATATATACACTAATATGTATAAAATAGATAACTAATAAGAACCTGCTGTATAAAAAATAAATAAATGAAATAGAATTTTTTTTAAAGTGGTTATCTTTGTTTATGAATGTGGAATTTGTGCTAGAGCTTTTGTAGCCTTTCAACACAGCTGAAGATTAAGAGAGGAATTCCAAGCATTCAGAGACACTAAGACAGAAGTTAATATCACTGGGCTTCCAGTTTGTGATATAACTGATCATTAAATTAAAAATTATAAAATTGATTAGGATCTGACCCTTTAAGCAAAATCAAATACCAATAGGAAAATTAACTGTGACTTCCTAAATTGCACATATTTCAATATACACTTTAAGAATATACATTCTTTAACATGATTATTATCTTTTTCATACCTACTTTACATTTCAGCCTCTATAGGGTTTCAGAGACTATTAATTGCCTAATAAAACATCTATCATCTCTTTCTCCTTTAGATAAAGAAAGCCCTGATTTTTAGGTAGGATATGTATCCCAGATCAAAAGACTATATTGCCAACCTGCTTTACATGTGACAATGTGACAACGTTATGATTTATTAATTACAAGCAAAACATATTTTACAACCTTGGAAAGGCTCCCAAAGAAAGCTGACTCAGCCAGAATGTGTCCTTCTTTGTACTTCACTCTTACCTTCTTCTTCAGTCATGTAATTCAGATATTATGGTTAGTATCCACCTGAGTTAAACTGTGAAGTGCCTTTGAGGATGGAAGCCATTCACCATATTTTCAGTTTATTTTTAAAATTTGTTTTTAGCTGTATCTTTTATAATCTCTTCAAAATCTATGATTTTTTTCTTCCAGTTCTTTTGAGATGTAAATGACATATAACACTGTGTAAGTTTATGGTGTACAGCCTTAAGATTTGACTTACACACATCATGAAATGATTTCCACAATAAGTTTAGTGAACAACCATCATCTCATATAGATACAGAATAAAATAAATAGAAAAAATTTCCTCATAATGGGAACTCTAAGTATTTTGTTTCAACAAATTTCATATATAACACACAGCAGTGTTAATTATATTAATCATGTTGTACATTATTTATCTTATAACTGGAAATATGTACTTTTGACTAACTTCATTCAATTCCCTCTCCTCAAATCTAATCTATTTTCCTATGAGTTTGTTTGTTTGTTTGTTCATTTGTTTTCTTTTGAAGTATAATTGACCTACAACACTATGTTAGTTCCTGGTGCACAACATAGTTATTCAATATTTTACACCTTTCAAATGATGACCGTAGAAAATCTAGTTACAATCTGTCACCATGCAAAGATATTATATAATTATTGACTATATTCCCACACTGTACTTTTCATACCCATGACTCATTTATCTTGTAACTGGAAGTTTGTACCTCTTATTTCTCTATCACTTGTTTCTCTCATCCCCCCCACCCACTCCCCTCTGGCAATCACATATTTGTTTTCTGTATCTGTGACTCCTGTTCTGTTTGTACTATGTATGTATATAGTATTAACTTTTCTTACATATAGCCAAAAACCTAAATAATGGATTAAAGAAATAGGATTTCTTTCTAAATGTATGAAGGTCCTTAAGTTGTCAGGCCATTATAATGCTTTCATGATGTTTTTTTGTCACCCAGGCTTCAATAATTTGTTCCTGCAATTTTGTGATTGACTATTGAAACCCAGGCTGTCTAGCAGAGTTTATGGAGAGAATGGGGAAAATATGAAAGTTTCAAATTGTTTTAAATGGGAAAATACTCTTTATTATTAAATATAATTATAATTATTATTTTATCAATATATGAGATATTGTAAAAAAAAAAACTTAGAACAATGCCAGACAAATAATAAGCACTGTGTAACAAATTGTTAAATAGATAAAACAAGTGGACAATTAAGTTGACAATTTATCCAGGAAATATTTTTCAGTTGTCTGTAAATGCCATGAATAGAGAGACTATCTTTCATTTAGGTTTTCTAAGTGATTTTGACCTGGCTAGTTAAATAAATGATAAAGGTCAGACAAACATACAGTATGCACAGACATAATATTAAGAAACTGAATTGCAATACAAAATGTATAAGTACATATAAGAAAACTACCCCAAGAAAAGAAAGTTGATAGGTTTAAATAATGTCTTCCTTCAAAGATGCTGACACTTTGACTTACATCAGAAAAGCCTTTTTAAGGGAAATGTCTTTTAAGCCATAAACACCATAAACTTAAGACTTGAAGGGATGTTCACAGCTGCATCATTTTGGAGGAAAAGTAAAATCCTATGTGCAATCTTTCATTAGTTTCTTTTCTATCACAAGTTCTAGCATCCAAAAAAAGCAGTGAACAATAAAAACAATGTTAAAACTCTTTGAAATAATTTACTTCATTTGTAATTTCTTTGGAAAAATTTAATTGTTATTCACATGGATAAAAAATTTTACATTTACACGGTATTTATAGCAATGTTAATTTTTCTCAATTGAAAATATTTCCTACATGTCATTTATCATTAATTTTTATTTATGGTCTGTTAGTTTCAGTCTAAGTGACAGTGCTCATATCCAAGCCAATTTCAAATAATTTCTTAATAAGTTTTTTGAGACATGGTATCAACTGATTTATTAAAGCCAACTTATATTACATCAAATGAATTAACACTGGTCCCTAATTATATCAAATAAACAATCTATTTTTTCTGACATTACTTATTTTCCATCATTTCTCCTATGCTGAGTTTTATTACATGGTATAACATTTCCATCTTTTCATTTTCTAAGTCTTTCATTTTCCTAAATATGTAGTTTTTGAAAATAATTTGTGTTGATGATTAACAAATTTTTGCTTATCTTCTTTGTTAAGAAATACAAATTTTATTTAGATATTCAAACTTCATTGGATTTAGGATATGTGTAATCTAGGCCCTAACTCAAGGGTGGAATTACAATTGTTATTGTCTAATCATGAAGTCCAATTCCACTTGGTGGTGAAAAAAAATATATATATATATGCAAAATATATTCAACAGTTTGAGCAATATTACTAAGGGGAATAATATTGAGAATATTCTTGGGAGTATTCCTTGTTTGTTGTAGGACATGCTCCTCTCCTGAATAAATATTTTAAGGTATACATATAATTCTGGTATTGCAGTGGTTTTCTTGAAACCATGAGAAAAGTTACATAGAAAACGTATGCTGAGAAGGGCAAGTTGAAAAAAAGAAAGAAATTTGAACTCCAAAAATAATTTTGAGCCCTGTATTAATCATAATGGAACTTTCTGATTTCCAGAATTTTGATATTGCTTAAAATAATTTTATTTGGATTTTTGTTATTGAAGCTGAGTACATTTTAAATATATTGCAGTAAAATATTTTTTTACAATCATTCTTTACCCAGAGAAACATTATTTTACAGCATAAAATTTTCTCAGAAAAAGGCAAACTAAGTGATCTACAAGTAACATACAGTATTTATGGTGTTCATCAATTTCAAAAGTCTGTAAGTTCAATAATATTGTAAAGCCTTTGCATTATAAAGATCTAATAAAATTATAGAATTTTGTTTTTGCTTTTTTTTAATTGAAGTATAGTTGACTTACAATATTATATTAGTTTTAGGTGTACAGCATAGTATTTATTTTTACAGATTGTACTCAATACAAAGTTAAAAAATATTGGCTATATCTCTATGTAGTAAATTACATCCTTGTAACTTATCTATTTTATACCTAGTAGTTCGTACCCCTTAATCCTTCTCACCTATTTTTCCCTTCCCCCAACACTCGCCCCTCTGGCAATCACCAATCTGTTTTCCCTATCTGTGAGTCTGTTTCTGTTATATTTGTTCATTCATTTGATTCTTTAGATTTCACATAAAAGTGAGAACATACAGGTTTTTTTTTTCTTTCTCTACCCTTTCCTAGCACCTGGTGGGGGACAGTGGCTGGCAGGTGGGGAGGGAGAGACTTCAGTGGCGACTCCACCCTCTGTGTGTCACTCAACAGTGTCACCATGCTTCCACGGCAGTCTGGGTTTCCTCCACAGGTATTCCTGGTTATGGATTTCCTCCCCCTCCATCCCCTCAGGCTGTCTCCTCACAGCCAACAGCAGTCTTACCACCGGGTTTGCTCTCCAATCCCCACACTCCAATCCCAGCCCTCATGTGCACCAGCAGACACATGTCCCAGTCTGGGGTGCAGGGCTATGGCATGGACAATCTGTGTATTTCTCACTCAGTCCTGTCTGCCACAGACTGGCCGTTTCACCCTCCTACAACAGCCTCATATGCCTCCCTTCTGCCCCAACTGATTTCCTCATCAGTGATGGGGTTTCCCCCAATGCAGAAATCTCTCCTCTGCTTCATCTCTCCCCTGGGGCTCAGGTCCCATCCTGCATCCTCTCTTCTACTTTCTCCCTTCTTTCTTTCATTCTACCCAGTTATTCAGGTATCTTTCTTGTCCTTTCCAATGTCCAAGGTCTTCTGTTAGTGTTCAGCTGGTGTTCTGTGAGATTTGTTGCACCTGTAGATGTATTCTTTTTTTTTTTTTTTTTTTTTTGTGGTACACGGGCCTCTCACTGTTGTGGCCTCTTCCATTGTGGAGCAGAGGCTCTGAACGTGCAATCTCAGTGGCCATGCCTCATGGGTCCAGGTGCTCTGTGGCATGTCGGATATTCCCGGACTGAGGCACGAACCCATGACCCCTGCATTGGCAGGTGGACTCTCAACCACTGTGGCACTAGGGAAGCCCTGTAGATGTATTCTTGATGCATTTTTGGAGAGAAATGGACTCCACGTCCTCCTACTCCTCTGCTATCTTGAAAACCTTCCAGAAACTTTATTTAATGTATTTATGAAATTTAAATCTAACATTTAAGTTTCTCACTTCAGAAACCATAGCAAAGCAGCTAAACTGCTCAGGCATCTCCAGGTTCTCATGGTAAAGAGTGCAGAAAAAAAAACATTTGTTTCTGGCAGAGGGAAGGGTAAAAAACATATTTTTTTACGTATTCCAAGAGCATTTTCCTTAACAAAGTCCCAATCAGCCAGAGTAAAACTTAGCCAGAACCGTATTTTAACTTGGCTGAGAGAAAATTACCCTTTCCATTACACACTAGCTTTTCTGTATTAACTAAAACAATAAATAAATAAACAAACAAACAAATAAATAAATAAATAATAAGAAACATTTGTGAAGTTTGGAGCCCAAGAATATACGGCCACTAGAAGACTGAGATTTAATCATAAGGTTATAGAACATTACACTTCCCCAAATAATTTACTACCACATCTACAGGGCTTTCATATAACTGAACTACAGCCCAAAGACCTACAAGATGAAGACTCTGTCTAAGGAGGAAGGGTATTTAGGGAATCCAAAGAAAATTATATCAGAACACAAGAGGAATTAAAGCCTCTGCCACAGTTACAGGAAACATTAAACACAGCTTAACTCGTAGCCAGATTAAAATAAAACTTCAAGCTCAGTCAAAAAGTCAGCAAGCTCTTCTTTGCATATAAACAAAAGGGGTCTAAAATTTGTATGGAAGGACAAAAGACCCTAAATAACAAACACAATATTGAGGAGGAAGGGCAAAGTTGGAGGAGTGACATTACCCAACTTCAGCAGTTAATAAAAAAAACAACCAAAATGGAGACAAATTAGTATAGGAAATATAATAGAGTAATAGGTCAGTGGAACAAAATAGAGTGTCCAGCAATGTACTCACAGTACTGATTTTTGAGAAATGTACAAAGGACTTCAAAGGAAATGGATATTCTTTTCAATAATAGTACTAAACATTTTTTCTTGGAAGTCCACATGCAAGAAATAAATCAATCAACTGATTAAAAATTTAAGCAAAGATGTTAAACTCTTTATAAAAAATAACTAAAAATGAAACAATGGATTATAGGTTTAACTTTTTAAATTCAGTATTATAAAACTTACAGGAGAAAAAGAGATAATATCTAGTTACCTTGATATAAAACATAATGTATGTTATAATATAATATAATCCATAATCCCTGATATAACACACTGATAAATTGGTTTATATTAATAGTTAAAACTTCTGCTATATGAAAGAAACTGTTAGAAGAATAAAAAGATTACTAGAAAACTGGAGAAATATTTGTAAGTATACATTTAAAAAGTATTTGTATCCAAAATATACAAAGATTTCTTAAAACTCAAAATGAAACAAAAGACCAATAAATAATTATGAAAAAGATGTAAACAGATACTTCACCAAAGAAGATATACTGATTAATTGTCTATGAAGAATTGTTCAATGTTATTTTTCATCTGGGGATTGCCAATTAAAAGAACAATAAAATACCACTTTATATCTATTAGATTGGCTAAAATAAAAAAATCAATACCAAATGCTGACAAGGATATGGAACAGCAAAACTCTCATTCATTGCTGGTTGGAATGCAAAATGCTACAGCCACTTTGGGTGATATTTTAGCAATTTCTTGCAAAGCTAAACATATTCTTTTCATGAAATCCAACAAAGGTGTCACAGGCTATTTATCTAATTGTTTTGAAGACATGTTCACACAGAACCTGCATGCAAAGTTTTATGTCAGATATATTCTGTTTTATTTTTATTTATTTTTTTAAATTCATTTATTTATTTTTGGCTGTGTTGGGTCTTCGTTTCTGTGAGAGGGCTTTCTCTAGTTGCAGTGAGTGGGGGCCACTCTTCATCGCGGTGCATGGGCCTCTCACTATCGTGACCCGTGTTGCTGCGGAACACATGCTCCAGATGCACAGGCTCAGTAGTTGTGGCTCACAGGCCCAGTTGCTTGTGGCATGTGGGATCCTCCCAGACCAGTGCTCAAACCCATGTCCCCTGCACTGGCAGGCAGATTCTCAACCACTGCACCACCAGGTAAGCCCCTCAGATATAATCTTAATTGCAAACAACTGGAAACATCCAAGGTATACTTTAATAGATGAGTAGATAAATTTTAGTACATCTGTATAATGGAATATTATTCAGTAATAAGAAAAATGAGCTCTCAAGCTTCAAAAAATCCTCAAAAGAACCTTAATGAACATTAATTAAATATTTCTAAGTGAAATAATCCAGTTTGAAAAGTCTAAATAGTATATAATTCCAATTATATGATACTTTGAGAAAGGAAAAACATACTGACATAGTAAGATCATCTTGTAAGGATGTACTTACATTAATGTGAGCAATTAAAAAAAAAAGTCACTTAGGAGGTTGGGGAAGCCCAGAACAGAGAATACAATTTTATTACAATGGATGAAAGCAAACAAACAATCCAACCAACAAATCTCATCTAAAGGGTGTATGGGGGATGGGAGGAGGACAATTGGAAATAACTGGAAATGAATGGAGTCTGTAAGACTAAAAGCACATATGCACTCCATTCTAGTTGACAAAGATGTTTTTCATGGTGTACAGGTTTAGAATTTTGATACTGCTATATATGAATACTAGAATCAAAGCATTATTTAAATGGATGATCTATGGTGAAAGCTAAGTTTCTCTCTCTTAGAGTGGGAATTTACAGATAAGCAAGAGGAGAAGTTTAGAAATGTCCATGTGGTAATAGGCTAGAATTTGAAATGTCAGAAGGAATTCACATTTAGCTTAATCTAGATACTTATATAAAATAATATTTATACTTATGTGCACATGCACAGTTTGGTATACACACATATATTTCTGTGCCCTGTCATCTGAGAGGACTAAAATAAATAATACTCCAGTAGCAGCAAGCACTGCTAACATCTATATCTTGAATTCTCATACCTTTTTCTAATGAAATAAATCAATGTTCCTTAGACTAACCGTTGATTCTAGGACTGGGACAGGAAATGCATATGATGAGTATAAATTATCTTGTAGGGTCAGAAAAAGCTAAGTACTCAAAAAAGACAACCCATGCACACATGCAAACTCAGGCACGCATTGATGGGTGCATGTCAAATGAGCACAGGAGCCAGATGAAATACCTCTTAATGGTCAAAACTGAAAGAATTTGAACAAATATGCAAAGAAGCAGTGGATTGTCATCCAAAGTATAAAATAGCTATCTATCTATTCATATCTATATAGTTATATTTTTATATATAATAACTATATATATACATAACTTTTAAAAAATTAGAAAAAAACAAACCAAAGCCAACAATATATAAAATAATAACAAACCATGACAAAATGCAGTTTCTCCTACAAATGCAGGGTTGATTTAGCATTTTAAAGTCAATAAATATAATAATATTAACAACAGACAGAAATATAAAACCATATGATTCTCTCAATATATGTAGAATAAATAATGTAACTAAATGGAACATCCATTCTAAAAAAAAAAAAAAAAAAAAAAAACTTCTAGCGAACTTGGAATAAAAAGAAACTTCTTTACTGAATAATGGACATCCTGGGAAAAGCCAGAGATATCACTATATTTACTTGTGAAACCTGAATAACTTTGCCTTAAATAGAGGAACAACACAATTACGTCTGACCTCAAAACTGCTACACAAATTGTCTCACAAGATCTACCTAGCAAAATAAGCAAAGAAAAAGAAATAAAAATCATGCACAGTGGGACTTCCCTGGTGGTACAGTGATTAAGAATCTGCCTGCCAATGCAGGGGACATGGGTTAGATCCCAGGTCCGGGAAAATCCCACATGCCATGGAGTAACTAAGCCCGTGTGCCACAATTACTGAGCCTGCACTCTAAAGCCCATGAGCCACAGCTACTGAGCCCGTATGCTGTAAATACTGAAGCCTGTGCACCTAGATCCCATTCTTTGCAATGAGAGAAGCCACCAAAATGAGAAGCCCGCACACTGCAATGAAGAGTAGCCCCCACTCGCTGCAACCAGAGAAAGCCTGTGTACAGCAATGAAGACCTAACAAAGTCAAAAATAAATAAATAATTTTTTATTAAAAAAAAAAATCTAACCATGCAGATTTGATTGGATGAAGTAAACTCTATTTGTTCATGGACAAAGTGATTATTTACATAGAATACCTGATTTAATATTTAAAACTAATAAGAAATAATGAGTGATTTTAGCAAGATTATAATACACATGGTCAATAAAAAATTGTATTTCTATATACAAGAAGAAATGAAAAATGAAAATTAAAAGGAAATACTACTCACAATAGAATTAATATAGGGAGACATTTAGGGATATATTTGGCAAGAATGTCAAAAATCTGTACACTGAAAAATTTAAAACACTGCAGAGAAATTAAATAAACATTTGAGAAAATAAAGAGATATGTTATGTTCATTGAATGGAAGACTCAAAATTGTTCAGGTGGCAGTTCTCTGCAAAATGATCTGCAGATACAACAAAATCCCAAATTAAATGGAATTGCAAAGGTCTCAGAATAGCCAAATCAACTTTGAAAATGATAAAGCAAATTTGGAGAACTAACAGTACTTAATTTCAAGACTCTTAAAAGTTAGTGAAACCAAAATATTTTGGTACTGGAATAATCATAGATGAATTGAACAAAAGAGAGTACAAAAATAGATATTCATGAATAGACAACTTACTTTTTTTTTTTTAAACATCTTTTTTGGAGTATACTTGCTTTACAATAGTATGTTAGTTTCTGATTTATAACAGAGTTAATCAGTTATACATATACATATGTCCCCATATCTCTCCCTCTTGCATCTCCCTCCCTCCCACTCTCCTTATCCGACTCCCCTAGGTGGTCACAAAGCACCGAGCTGATCTCCCTGTGCTATGTGGCTGCTTCCCACTAGCTATCTATTTTACATTTGGTAGCATATATATGTCCATGCCATTCTCTCACTTTGTCCCAGCTTACCCTTCCCTCTCCCCATATCCACAAGTCCATTCTCTAGTAGGTCTACATCTTTATTCCCATCTTGCCCCTAGGTTCTTCATGACCATTTTTTTTCTTTTTTTCTTTTTTCTTTCTTTTTTTTTTTTTTTTTTAGTTTCCATATATATGTGTTAGCATACGGTATATGTTTTTTCTCTTTCTGACTTACTTCACTCTGTATGACAAACTCTAGGTCCATCCAACTCACTACAAATAATTCAATTTTGTTTCTTTTTTTGGCTGAGTAATATTCCATTGTATATATGTGCCACAACTTCTTTATCCATTCATCTCTTAATGGGCACTTAGGTTGCTTCCATGTCCTGGCAATTGTAAATAGAGCTGCAATGAACATTTTGGTACATGACTCTTTTATAATTATGGTTTTCTCAGAGTATATGCTCAGTAGTGGGATTGCTAGGTTGTATGATAGTTCTATTTTTAGATTTTTAAGGAACCTCCATAGTGTTCTCCATAGTGTCTGTATCAATTTACATTCCCACCAACAGTGCAAGAGGGTTCCCTCTTCTCCACACCCTCTCCAGCATTTATTATTTGTAGATTGTTTTGATGATGGCCATTCTGACCAGTGTGAGATGATATCTCATTGTAGTTTTGATTTGCATTTCTCTAATGATTAATGATGTTGAGCATTGACCCACCTCCTAGAGAAATGGAAATAAAAACAAATAGGACCTAATGAAACTTAAAAGCTTTTGCACGCAAAGGAAACCATAAACAAGACTAAAAGACAACCGTCAGAATGGGAGAAAATATTTGCAAATGAAGCAACTGACAAAGGATTAATTTCCCAAATGTTCAAGCAGCTCATGCAGCTCAATATCAAAAAAAAAAAACAAAAAAAAAACAAAAAAAAACAAGCAACCCAATCCAAAAATGGGCACACGACCTAAATAGACATTTCTCCAAAGAAGATACACAGATTTCCAACTAACACATGACCACTTACATTTGACAAAGGTACAATGGCAAGTAAATGGGGAAAGGAAAATGTTTTCAACAATTTTATGAGATTAAATGAATATTTGTATGGAAAAACAATGAAGGTGGAATTCAAGATAATGGAGTAGGAAGTCCCTGAGCCCACCTCCCCCCATGAGTACATTATTAACACAACTACATATAGAGCAACTCTTGTGAGAATGATTTGAAGACTAGAAGAACAGCTCTTCTATAATCAAGGCTGTTAAGAAAGAACCAGACAAAGTTCTGGTAGGAGGATAGGAGAAGCTATCTAGTTAGGACTCACACTGCTAGTGGGTGACCCAGAAGAGGAAGGGGAGATCTCAGCCTCAGGGACCCTCCATAAGAAGCAAGGGGTTTGAGCCCCATATATGCACTTCAGCCCTAGGGTCCAGAACCAGAAAAAATGAACTCCCTTAGCTGGTTTGAAAACCAATGAGGCTCACAGGAGAAGAGTAAGAAACCAAGAGTGGACTCCTGAAGAATACATGCACAGACTTGCTTTCTCCCAGCCCCAGAGCAGAGGTAGAAGATTGAAAACACTCTGGTGCTCTGGTCACCCTGCAGGACTACCTCACTGTGCCCTCCAGATGACACCAGACTTCTGCTTCAGCCCCTACTGATCCAGCACTGCTCCCCACTATATCACAATTACAACAAGCACATAGAGTAGGGAAAAGCAGAGCCATTGTTCTGGCTGGGTGATTTTCATTATTCTGTTTTCCAGGTAGCTACTGCATTCTTCTGTATCACCTAATCTTCTGATAATCATTTCTAATGTTTTTTTTTTCAGGTATTGTATTCCTCAGCTCTGATTGGGGTGTTTTATATGTTTTTTAGTTCTTTGTTGAAGTTCTCACTGTGTTCCTCTATTCTTTTTTCCCCTGAGTTCAGTGAGCATTTTTTATTATTATTGCTTTGAAGTCTTTAGCAGGGAAATTATTTATCTGTTTTATTAGAGGCAGCTCAGAAGTGTGGCTCCAAACTCTTGAGTCGAAACCTGCCCCTGTCCAAGATGCAGACTCTTATTGCCACAGGGAAAGGAGTGGATCCAGCTTAGAAGTGTAGCTCCAAGTCCTCTGGCCCTGGCCATGCCCCCAACCAAGATAGTAACTGCTATCACAGAGAGGAGAAGACAACAGACTAAGGGATCCTACTCCAGCCCCGCAGGCCATGACCCTGCCCTTAATATGACAGTAACTGCCATTGAGCCTAGGAGAAGCCCTGACTTGCACCTGATTCCAACTTTAGCCTCTCAGACTCCAGCCCAAATCTCCCACAAAAGGAGTGAAAGCTAGTGCATCCTGGAGGAAGATACAGCTTATGCTCACTTCAGATCCAGACTCCCATCAGACCCACAGGTCACTCATAGTTGGCATAGAGAGGTTCCCACACAAGGACAAGCCTTCAAGACTGGGATAGTTAACTGTTTTGCCTAATTTCATAGACAGCCAGAGAAAGTAAAACAAAAGAAGAGAGAAGAAAGGTTCAAAGGAAAGAACAAGACAAAACCTAGCAGAAAAGAAAAAAACTAATAAAACAGATAAATAATTTCCCTGCTAAAGACTTCAAAGCAACAGTAATAAAATGCTTACTGAACTCAAGGAAAAAAAAAATAGAGGAACACAGTGAGAACTTCAACAAAGAACTAGAAAATATAAAGCAGAGCCAAACAGAGCTGAAGATTACAATAACTGAAAAGAAAAATACACTAGAAATAATTAACAGAAGATTAGGTGATACAGAAAAATGCAGAAGTTACATGGAAGGAAGAATAATGGAGATCACCCAATCAGCACAATGAAAACAAACAAAATATTTTAAAATAAGAATAGTTAAGGGACATCTGGAACAACATCAGGTGTACTAACATTTGTGTTTAGGGCTCCAGAAGGAGAGCCTATTGGTGTTGGGAAAACTGGACAGCTACATGGAAAATAATAAGATTAGAACATTTTTTCACACCATATACAAAAATAAACTCAAAATGTATTAAAGACCTAAATGTAAGACTGGAAGCCATAAAACTCCTAGTAGAAAACATAGGCAGTACACACTTTGATGTAGGTCATAGTCATATATATATATATATATATATATATATAGATAGATAGATAGATAGATAGATAGATAGATAGATCCATCTCCTCAGGCAAGGGAAACAAAAGCAAAATAAATAAATCTTACTTAATCAAACAAAAGCTTGTCCACAGTGAAGGAACCCACCAAAAGAAAAAAAAGGAAAAGCTTACTGAATGAGAGAAGTTATTTGCAGATGATATGCCTGATAAAAAGTTAATATTCAAAATATGTAAAGAACATATACAACTCTATATCAAAAAATAACTCAATTGAAAAATGGATAGAGGACACAAATAGGCATTTTTCCAAAGAAGACAAATGACCAAAAGGCTCATGAAAAAGTGCTCAACATCACTAATCATCAGGGAAATGCAAATTAAAACCACAATGAGATATCACCTCACACAAGTCAGAATGGCTATCATCCGAAAGACAAGAAAGTGGAGAAAAGGGAACTCTAGTAAACTACTGGTAGGAGTGTAAATTGGTATAGCCACTATGGAAAGCAAGATAGATGTTCCTCAAAAAAATTAAAAATAGAAGTATTGTATGGTCCTGTATTTACACTCCTGGATATATATTCAAAAAAAGAAAGAAAAAAAAAATCCAAAACCACTAATTCAAAAAGATACATGCATCCCTATGTTCATAGCAGCATTATTCACAATAGCCAAGATATGAAAGCAATTTAAGTGCCTATAAACGTATGAATGGTTAACAAATAAGCGGTATAGATAGATAAATGTATGGATAATATATGTATATATGATGGAAAATTTCTCAGCCATAAATAATAAAAAAAATTCCATTTGCAATCAAGTGTATGGACCTGGAAGTTATTATGCTTAGGGAAATGTCCGACAGATAAAGACAAATAGTGTAGGCTTTCACTTATATGAGGAATCTGAAGAATAAAACAAATGAACAAATGTAACAAAACAGAAACAGCCTCAGAGATACAGAGAACAAATTAGAGGTTTACCAGAGGGGAGTAGGGTGTGGGAAAGTGCAGGATAAGTGAAGGGGATAAAGAGGTACAATCTACTAGGCATAAAATAAGTTACAAGGGTGTAATATAAAGCACAGAGAATATAGTCAATATTTTATAATTTTATATGATGTATAATCTAGAAAAATATTGAATCACAGTGTTCCACATCTAAAACTAATATAACATTGTAAGTCAATTATACCTAATTTTAAAAAAATGTAGACAAATCTCTTACATCATACAAACAAAAAATTAAAGCTTTGAAACAAATCATGGACTGCAATGCAAAACCTCAAGCTATAAGATGTGTAAATAAACACATAAGAAAAAACATTGAGTCATTTAAAGATACAAAAAATATTATCCATAGAAAAAATTGATAAATTACACTTCATCAAAATTAAAAATAGATCTATTTGAAATACAATTCTAAGAATATGAAAAACTAGCTACTAACTCAGAAGAAATACTTGAAAATCATATATTCAATACATGACATGAAAACCAATCATATGAACACTCCTCAAACTCAATAATAGAACAAATAGAAAGAGGGCAAAAGGTTAGAACAGGGGCTTCACTGGTGGCGCAGTGGTTGAGAGTCTGCCTGCCAATGCAGGTTTGTGTCCCGGTCCGGGAAGATCTCACATGCCACAGAGTGGCTGGGCCCATTAGCCATAGTCACTGAGCCTGTGTGGCTGGAGCCTGTGCTCCACAACGGGAGAGGCCACAACAGTGAGAGGCCTGCGTATTGCAAAAAAAAAAAAAAAAAAAAGTTAAAACAGGACTTGACCAGAGAAGATATTTCAATAGCAACTAAGCACTTGTAAAGATGCTCACCATCATTATTCATTAAGGAAATGCAAATAAATCCCCCAATGAGATGCTACTACACAACTATTAGAGTAGTTACAATTTTAAAACACTGACTATACTAAGAGGGCACGTATATGAAACTCTCATACATTGCTGAAAGGAATGTAAAGTGAAAGTAATCTATTAGAAATTAGTTGGGCAGTCTCAAAAAAATAAACATATACATATTATATGATCCAGTCATTCATTCCTAGGCATTTATGCACGAGAAATAAAAGCATAGACTTATAAAGAGACTTGCATAAAGATAATGTATATAACAATTTTATTTGTGATAGCCCAAAACTGGAAATATTCCATTAACAGTTGAGTGGACAAAAATCCACATTATTCACACATGATAAATTACTATTTAGCCATAAAAGGAGTGAATTAGTGACCCATTACAACACAGATGAAGCCCAAAATAATTTTGCTGAGTGAAAATAAACAAATAAAGAATGCATACCATAGGATTCCATTGATATAAAACTCGAGAAAATGTAAAAGAACCTATAATGAAAATTAACATGTTAATAGTTGCCTTGGCACAGGGTAGGAAGGGAGAAGGTAAAATAGGATATGGGGAAGCATCGGAAAAATCTAGATACATTCATTATCTTTCTTGTATCATTGATGGTTTCATGGGTATAAACGTACGTCAAACTTTTAAAATTATACATTTTGTTTGCTAGTCATTTTATGTCAATTATGGCTCAATAACAAAATCAACTCCCCCCAAAAATTGACATGTAAATTGAAGAAATTTTCTTAGCAGTATAAAAGTAACTAAACTATAATCACCAATTATATCATTAACACTGTATAAAACTTCAGAGCATTTTTGTTAAAATTGTATATTCTTAGATATATATATATATATACTAAAAACTGTAACATCAAAAAATGTTAATAAATTTAAAATAGTGCCACAACTGAATAAAAAATAAATTTAAAATATTAAATTTATAGAATAAAATTACCCAGAATCATTAAAATATGTTCATCAGGAAAGAAACTGATTATGATTATGTTAGAGAAAAAAAAATGAGATAAATTGTACCTAATTTGGATCTCACAATACATCTATCTAAATTAGTTAAACAAGTAAAACTTTACTTGGAAAAGGTATTGAGTTAAGGAAATTGCAGATGGGCTTTTTACTTCTTAACATTGTTGCCATTCATGTTGTATTGGTACATTCTATAACAAATAAAGAATAATTCTAAATAAGCAAAACCTTTATTGTCTTCTTTTTTGATATAAATATATCTGAAAGTATAGTAAATTGAGTAATCAATCATATAAATATTTTTTTCTAAAGTGATACTGAAGACCAGAGTACAATGAAGCAAAATAATTTAAACAATTTATTAATAAATAAATAAACTGTATTTAACAAAAATTCAATCTCTCTACCAGACATTTTGCTAATGGCTGGAATGCCAAGGTAAATATATAGAGATCCTGGCCTTGATGATATAATTTTCTATTGTTTCTCTGGAAGTTATCATAGTTGGTTTTAAGATATAGATTTATAAAATTTGGCTGATAGGGAATTGTAAGCAACTCCAGAAGAACTTCCAAGTTGCAAAACGTATTTAAAAAGAAATATTGGAGTATAGTTGATTTACAATATTATGTTAGTTTCAGGTGTACAGCAAAGTGAATCAGTTATGCATACACATATATCCACTCTTTTTTAGATTATTTTCCCATATAAGGCATTACAGAGTATTGAGTAGAGTTCCCTGTGCTATACAGTAGTAAAGTAGGTCCTTATTAATCTATTTTATATATAGTAGTGTGTATATGTCAATCCCAATCTCCCAATTTTTCTCTCCCTCTCTCTTCCTCCCTGGTAACTGTAAGTTTGTTTCTTAAATCTGTGACTCTATTTCTGTTGTGTAAATAAGTTCATTTGTACCATTTTTTTTAGATTCCACAAATAAACAATATCATATGATATTTGTCTTTGTCTGTCTGACTTACTTCACTCAGTATGACAATCTATATGTTCATCCATGTTGCTGCAAATGGCATTATTTCATTATTTTTTATGGCTAATACTCCATTGTGTATATGTACAGAATTCCAAAGTAAATGTGAAGTGTTCAAAAAGATTGCTGAATAAAATGTCCTGGAATAAATACCCAAATAAGAGTTAATTATGTTTATTTTGATACTTTTTTTTCTTACTTTGTAGTAACAGAGAGGTCACTTGATATTAATTCAGAAATAGTTAAATTATAGACACTTTCATATTCTAATAAGATAAATGATTTGGGGTCATGAGAGGGGCAAAATTAAGTCACCTAAAATTACAACTCAATATTAACACTGCTTTTTTACTGTACTAATGTAGTTATTTGACTCTTTGAAACACAAATTTCAAAGGAACTAGTAAGATTGCAATTTCTAACATATGTGTCTTTCTTAAGTTTTCTCAAAGTCTGAGCTACTTACAATACATAGCTTGAATAACGCTGAAGTAGTTTGAGTATTGTTACTATTCCTAATTTTAATGTGATTTAATTAATTATATTTGAACGGTAATTTATTTATATCCTTTACAGGGTAAAAGGTACAAAAGGAAATTAGTGAAGTGTTGCCTTCCCATCTGTGTCCCAGAGCTATCCATTACACAAAACAACTTCTTATAAATTTCTTGTAAAATATTCTAAGACCATTTTGTTTATGTAAAAATTCTGATATTTTAGGTATACACTTTATCTTATTTTTAATTCATAAGATTTATTTTTAGAAGAGTTTTAGATTTAGGGAAAATTGGGCAGAAAATACAGAGACTTTTCATATGTTGTATACCCACACTTCAGCACAGTTTTCCTTATTAATAACATCTTAATTTAGTATGGTATATTTGTTATAATAAAGGCACAAGTATTTATACATTACTCTTACTTAAATTCCATAATTTACATTAGGGTTTACTCTTTGTATTTTTCTTTCTATTGGTTTTGACAAATGTATAATGCAGGAATCCACCATTACAGAGTCATACAATATAGTTTCACTGCCCTAAAAATCCCATGCTTCACATGTTCAATTCTCCACCTTGATACTCTGACAACTTCACTTCCTCTGTAGTTTTGCCTTTTTCAGAATGTTATATAGTTAGAATCTTACAGTATGTAGCTTTTCGGACTGGCTTCTTTCATTTAGCAGTATGCATTTAAGATCGCTTCATGCCTATATATATATATATATATATATATATATATATATATATATATATATATATATATATATATATACATATATATGAAGAGAGCAAACAAATCATTAACAAATCTATCAATGATAATAAACTCTAAATACTAAACTAAGATAATCATAAAACCAGAAACCAGTCAGTCGCATACAGCAAACCCCAAGTCTACAGTTGCTCCCAAAATCCAATGCCTCTATTTGGGGATGATTTGTTGTTTATTTAGGTATTCCACAAATGCACAGTACATCTAGTTGATTGTGTAGATTTAATCCACTCCTCCTGAGGCTGCTGGGAGAAATTTCCCTTTCTCCTCTTTGTTCACACAGCTCCTGGGGTTCAGATTTACATTTGGCACAACCTCTGCATGTAGGTCACCTGAGGTCGTCTGTTCTTCGCTCAGACAGGATGGGGTTAAAGTAGCAGCTGATTAGGGGGCTCTGGCTCACTCAGGCTGGAGTAAAGGAAAGGTACAAAATGCAGGGCGAGCCTACAGTGGCAGAGGCTGGCGTGACATTCCAACAGCTTGAGGCACAACATATGTTCTCCTGGGTAAGTTGCCCCTGGATCACAGGACCCTGGCAGTGACAGGCTGCACAGGCTACCAGGAGGGGAGGTGTAGATAGTGACCTGCACTTGCACACAGGCTTCTTGGTGGCTGCAGCAGCAGCCTTATCATTTCATACTCATCTCTGGTGTGTGTGCTGATAGTCGTGGCTTTAACCAATCTCTGGAGCTCGTTTAGGCAGTGCTCTGAATCTCCTCTCCTTGCACACCCCAGAACAATGGTGTCTTTCCTCTTAGGCAGTTCCAGAGTTTTTCCCGGACTCCATCACTGCTAGCTGTGGCTCACTAGCCTCCTTCAAGCTGTGCTTATGCAGTCAAACCCAGGCTTCTCCCTGGGATCTGACCTCCGAAGCTGGAGCCTCAGCTCTCAGCACCCACCACCCTGGGGGGTGAGCAGACACATCTCTCAGGCTGACCAGAATGGTCAGCACCAATACTCTGTGCAGGAATATTTCTGCTTTGCCTTCTGCACTCCTGTTTTTGGGCTCTCCTCCGTGGTTCTGAAGCTTTCCTCCACCACTCCCCATCTCAGCCAGTGAAGGGGTTTCCTAGTGTGTGGAAACTTTTCTTCCTTCACAGATCCCTCCCAGAGGTGGAGGTCCTGTCCCTATTCTTTGTCTCCATTTTTTTCTTTTTTCTTTTGCTTTACCCAGATAAGTGGGGTGTTTCTTGCCTTTTGGGGAGCCTGCCAGCATTCATTATGTGTCTGTAGGAGTTGTTCCACATGTAGATGTATTTCTGATGTATTCGTGGGGAAGAAGATGATCTCCATGTCTTATTTCTCTGCCATCTTGAATGTCTCTGCATACCACTTCTTAAACCAACCATTTGTTTTTGGCTCTTGGGTTGCTTCCATGTCTTGACTCGTGTTAATTATGTTGCTATGAACACTGGAGTTCATGTATCTTTCTGAAGTAGAGTTTTCATTTTTCCTAGATATATGTCCAGGAGAGGGATTGCTGGATCATATGGTAGCTCTATTTTTAATTTTTTAAGGAACCTCCATACTGTTTTCCATAGTGGCTGCACCAATTTACATTCCTACCAACAGTGTAGGAGCATTCCCTTTTCTCCATACCCTCTCCAGCATTTATTGTTTGTAGATGTTTTTGATGGTAGCCATTTTGACCAATGTGAGGTGGTATCTCACTGTGGTTTTCATTTGCATTTCTCTAATAATTACAGATGAGCATTTTTCTTGTGCCTATTGGCCATCTCTGTCTCTCTTCTTTGGAGAAATGTCTAAGTCCTTTTCTTTCTTTCTTTCTTTTTTTTTTTTTTTTTTTTTTTTTGCAGTACATGGGCCTCTCACTGCTGTGGCCTCTCCTGTTGCATAGCACAGGCTCCGGACGCGCAGGCTCAGAGGCCATGGCTCACAGGCCCAGCCGCTCTGCAGCATGTGGGATCTTCCCGGACTGGGGCATGAGCCCGTGTCCCCTGCATCATCAGGTGGACTCTCAACCACTGCGCCACCAGGGAAGCCCCTTTTCTTTCTGTTTTTAATCCAAGTCTCTGATCTATTTTATTTTCCTTCTCTCTGAATTAGTTAAAATTTCTTGCAGGCAGATTTACTTGTGACAGATATCCTCGGTTTTGTTTGTCTAAGAAAGTCCTTATTTCCATTCACTTTTGAAGGGTAACTTTGCTGGATACATAATTCTATGTTTGTGTTTTTTCTTCAATACATTATATTATTTCCTTCCACTGTGTCCTTGTTTATGTTGTTTCTAATGAGAAATAAATGTAAATCTTATCTTTCTTCCTCAGCAGGTAGGTAAGATGGTTTTCCTGCTCTGGCTTTTTTTCAAGATTATTTGTTTGTCTTTGGTTGTATACAATTTATTATGATGTGCGTAGGTATAGGCTTATTGTATTTTTCCTGCTTTCTGTTCTCTGAGTGTGCTGAATGTGTGGTTTGATATGTCATTAATTTTGGAAAATTCTTAACCCTTATTAATTAACTATTTCTTCTTCTCCTTTTTTCTCCTTCTGACCTTTTAAGTAAAGTATGTTATTCCCACAGTTCATGATATTGTGTTCATTTTTTCATTCTTTTAAAAATATTTTGAAGTTCAGTTCAAGAAGTTTCTATTGACATTATCTTCTGTCCCACAGATTCTTTCCTCAGACTTGTTCTGTCTGCTGAAGAGCCCATCAAAGGCATTCTTTATTTCTGTTACAGTGGGTTTTTTTGTTTCTAGCATTCCTTATTATTTATTTTTGTTGATGTGGTGGTAACGGGCTGAGAGTATAACTAGTCTTTAATCTTATGATTAAATGTAAGTTTTGGTGGGCCTGGCTTCCTTGACCTCTAAGTGTGTTTCTTACCCTTTTCTCCCTTCCTTTATTTGAGACAGACAGATTAAAGGGGGGAGGGTGGAATTGGTTAACTGCACTTACTCCAGGACAGGTAATACTCTCATAAGAAGTTTCCTTTCAAGGGGACCTCTTCGTTATGGAGAACACTCTGGGAATATTTCAAAAATGATGTTTGTTTTTTTTTTTCCCCCTCTGAGAGTCTGAATCACAAGAGGATATATTTTTAGATCTTCACTATGAAAACCTGGTATTGTTGATAGAGGCAAATGGTATAAAGCCTGTGTCGCAGGAGATTTTAACTCTCAGGAGAGTCTATACTTGGTCTCTAGTAATTTGTCAGATTACTAGTTAGTGTTCTTATCAGTTACATAATTCACTGGCTTGTTTCAGGTAAGCTAATCTCAGCCATGATTCTCTGTATTTGCCTGTCTCCCCAGCTTTCCATTTGATGGTCCTTCAATTCTCTACTGGATCTAAAAAAAAAAAAAGAATCTAGATTTTCAATTTATTAAAATGTTTTCTTGTTTTTAAAACAGAAGTGACAATTTCCAGACTATTTACATATTGCATCTACAACCTGAAGTCCCTTTTTTTTTAATTCACATAATCAGCATACTATAATCCCTGTACATTTTTTTATAATTAATATACCCTAGGGATTTTTCTCATTTTGAGTAGCTTAGTGTTTAGTGTTTAAAAGTTCATCAATTTGTTTAACAAATATTTATTACTTATTCAGTGGATATATAACGAAATTTTCTCAAAATTCTCAGTAGACCTGGCATATTTAAAATTGGTATTGCTGGCATATTTATAACTGATATGGCTAAAAGTGTTTTAGTGTGTTAAAGCACATTAAGAAATTACTCCATACACAGAGTAAAAAGTAAAGAAGTTAAAATATGAGGGAAAAATAAGGAGCATTCTAAATCACACAAAGGATGCACTAGCTATGGTATTAATTTTAGAAGGAGAAAACAAAGAGAATAAATAATAACTGAAACGAAAATATATGATGAGGAAAGAGTCCCTAAGAATAAATTCGTTAGTTTAGGCAGAATATTGAAAAAAAATTGTTGTATTGATATATACCCTATATCAATTTTTTGAATTCTAAAAACTGTTTTAAAAAACCCACAAGCCCAGATGAGTCACTTATGCTAGACCATAGCAACAAACTGGGGTTTAAATACCTAACCTAATTAAAGCTTCAACGTTCTTCTGAAATGTAGTATAAATCAGTCAGTGAAGAATTTTCTGGTCAGCACCAATGAGTTAATCTCTCACATGGGTCTTCTCCATCTCTCAAAAAAAGATGAGGTAATCCACCTAATATTTTTTCTCTTTTTTTTTACCAAAGTGGAAGATAAACAAATCTGAAATCATTATTTTTCTGTTTATGACTTCCTTGACCTGCCTTTTAAAACCTTTCTCTTTTTGCAGCCCTTTGGAGCTCCCCTCTACTTGCTAGAAGGGATGATACCTAATTCATGAATCATTCAATAAAGCCAATTAGATCTTTACAATTTACTCGATTTAATTTTGTTTTTGTAACAAAACAGAAAGTAAACAGAGATAAATGTATAAAAATAAAAAAAATATTTTTTATATTTAAAAATATTTAACTTAAAATGTACTTCATGCATGTTTATACTTTTGTTTTAAGTCAGGGATCTTCTTGGAAGTTATTCAATATTTTCTACAAGACATATGTTTCATATACATATATAACTTAGATTCACAAATGTAACTTCAATATTTTAATTAATTTAGGTAACACACAGCAATGTAATTACATGTATCCTGGAACTGTCAGTTTGTGTGTATGTAGGTAAAATGTGGTATATGTATGTAAATATGGTATATGTACACTATATAGTTACATCATTATCAGGAAGAAATGAGATTATAAAAGTCAGTGCTCTTACTTCCATTTTCATACTGCTTTATATTTTAGTAAACTTTTATAATTGAATAAAAATGTGAATATTTATTGAACTACATTAATGTAAGCAATATTTTATTAGGTTGGACATACTTGTACAATATATTTTGGAACAGTGAACTTTAAATCAGCTTTATGGAAATAAATTTTGCAATGTGTATCAATAATCTTAACAGTGTTCATGTACTGATGACCAACACTTCTTCATTTATTATTATTTAGAGAGGAAAAAACATTTGCAAAACACATTTAAATAAGAGAGCAATTGTCATTGTTTTCATTTAACAAGAAAACATAGGAACAATTTATAGATTCATATAAATAACAGAATATTGAACTCAGTTAAATATATTATTGATTATTTACAGGACAGATTTATTTTCAAAACACTTTCAAAGGTGTGTAAAGTAATCAGTATTTAATATTAAAATTTAAAGAGCAGTATACAGAATAATAAATCACACCTTGCCTATTTTAATACACTACTACTGAAAAAAATGAAAAGGAGAAAAGATATAGGATTTGGAGAAATATGTCAATTTTTTCTAGTTTTTTGATCTTACAAATAATAGTGTTAGGAATGTACTTATATATGCCTCTTGATGCACATATGCGTGAATTTCTTCTGAGTATATATTTAGTAGTGGAATACCAGTGTCAAAGGGCATGCCTATGTTCAAGTTGAGTACACACTGCCATTTTTCCATTGTGGTTGTACCAATTTATATTCTGACCAGTGCAGTTCATATTGCTTTACAACCTGGCCAATACTGGTTATTGTCAACAATACTAATCTGAGAGTTATAAAGTTACTGATGGTCTTTTCCTTTTACATTCATCTTTTATGTTTTAACGTTTCATTTTTTAAATTTTTTAACATTTTTATTGGAGTATATTAGCTTAACAATGGTGTGTTAGTTTCTGCATTATAAGAAAGCAAATCAGCTATATATACATATATATATATATATATATATATATATATATATATACACATACCTATATCCCCATATCTCTTCCTTCTTACGTTTCTCTCCCTCCCACACTCCCTATACCACAACTCTAGTGGTCACAAAGCACCGAGCTAGTATCCCTCTGCTATGTGGCTTCTTCCCACTAGCTATCCATTTTACATTTGATAGTGTATATATGTCCATGCCACTATGTCACTTTGTCCCAGCTTACACTTCCCCCTCTCTCTGTCCTCAAGTCCATTCTCTAGTAGGTCTGCATCTTTATTCCTGTCTTGCCCCTTGGTTTTTCATGAATATATACATATATATATATATATATATATATATATATAGTTTTTATAGATTCCATATATATGTGTTAGCATATGGTATATATTTTTCACTTTCTGACTTACTTCACTCTGTATGACAGACTCTAGGTCCATCCAACTCACTACAAACAACTCAATTTCGTTTCTTTTTATGGCTGAGTAATATTCTATTGAATATGTGTGCCACATCTTCTTTATCTATTCATCTGTTGATGGACACTTAGTTTGTTTCCATGTCCTGGCTATTCAAGATAGAGATGCAATGAACATTGTGGTACATGACTCTTTTTGAATTATGTTTTTCTCAGGGTATATGCCCAGTATTGGGATTGCTGAGTCATATGGTAGTTCTATTTTTAGCTTTTTAAGGAACTTCCATACTGTTCTCCATAGTGGCTGTATCAATTTATATTCCCTCCAACAGTACCAAGAGGGTTCCGTTTTCTCCACACCCACTCCAGCATTTATTGTTTGTAGATTCTTTGATGATGGCCATTCTGACTGGTGTGAGATGATACCTGCTTGTAGTTTTGATTTGCATATCTCTAATGATTAATGATGTTGAACATTCTTTCATGTGTTTGTTGGCTATCTGTATATCTTCTTTGCAGAAATGTCTATTTAGGTATTCTGCCCATTTTGGGATTGGGTGTTTGATTTATTGATATTGAGCTGCATGAGCTGCTTGTAAATTTTGGAGATTAAACTTTTGTCCGTTGTTTCATTTGAAAATATTTTCCCCCATTCTGAGGGTTGTCTTTTTGTCTTGTTTCTGGTTTCATTTGCTGTGCAAAAGCTTTTAAGTTTCATTAGGTCCTTTTTTTAATTTTTGTTTTTATTTCCATTTCCCTAGGTGGTGGGTCAAAAGGATCTTTCTATGATTTATGTTATAGGGTGTTCTGCCTATGTTTTACTCTAAAAGTTTTATACTGGCTGGACTTACATTTAGCTCTTTAATCCATTTTGCATTTATTTTTGTTTATGGTATTAGGGAGTGTTCTAATTTCATTCTTTTACATAGAGCTGTCCAATTTTCCTAGCATCACTTATTGAAGAGGCTTTTTCTCCATTGTATATTCTTGCCTCCTTTATCAAAAATAAGGTGACCATATGTGCGTGGGTTTATCTCTGGGCTTTCAATCCTGTTCCATTTATCTATACTTCTGTTTCTGTGCCAGTAGCATACTGTCTTGATTACTGTAGCTTAGTAGTATAGTCTGAGTCCAGGAGGCAGATTCCTCCAACTTCATTTATCTTTCTCAAGATTGCTTTGGCTATTCAGGGTCTTTTGTGTTTCCAAACAAATTGTGAAATTTTTTGTTCTAGTTCTGTGAAAAATTCTAGTGGTAGTTTTATAGGGATTACATTGAATCTGTAGGTTGCTTTGGGTAGTATAGTCATTTTCACAATGTTGATTTTTCCAATCCAATATCATGGTATATCTCTCCATCTGTTTTATATGTTTACTTTCTTTCATCAGTGTCTTATTGTTTTCTACATACAAGAGTTTTGTCTCATTAGGTAGGTTTATTCCTATGTATTTTATTATTTTTGTTCCAATGGTAAATGGGAGTGTTTTCTTAATTTACTTTCAGATATTTCATCATTAGTGTATAGGAATGCAAGAGATTTCTGTGCCTTAATTTTGTATCCTGCTACTTTACCAAATTCATTGATTATCTCTAGCAGTTTTCTGGTAGCATCTTTTGGATTCTCTATGTATAGTGTCATGTCACATGCAAAGAGGGACAGCTTAACTTCTTTTTTTCCTATTTGGATTCCTTTTATTTCTTTTTATTCTCTGGTTGCTGTGGCTAAAACTTCCAAAACTATGTTGAACAATAGTGGTTAGAGTTGGAAACCTTGTCTTGTTCCTGATCTTAGTGGAAATGGTTTCAGTTTTGAACCATTGAGAACAATGTTGGCTGTGGGCTTTTCATATGTGGCTTTTATTATCTCGAGGTAAGTTCCCTCTATTCTTACTTTCTGCAGGGTGTGTATCATAAATGCATGTTGAATTTTGTGAAAAGCTTTTTCAGCACCTATTGAGATGATCATATGGTTTATTTTTCAATTTGTTAATATGGTGTATCACATTATTGATTTGCATATATTGAATAATCCTTGCATTCCTGTGATAAACCCCACTTGATGACGTTGTATGACATTTTTAATGTGCTGTGGGGTTCTGGTTGCTAGTATTTTGTTGAGAATTTTTGAATCTATGTTCATCAGTGATATTGGTGTGTAATTTCCTTTTTTTATAGTATCTTTGTCTGATTTTCGTATCAGAGTGGTGGTGGCCTTATAGAGTGTTCCTCCCTCTGCTATACTTTAGAAGAGTTTGAGAAGGATACATGTTAGCTCTTCTCTAAATGTTTGATAGAATACGCCTGTGAAGCCAGGTGGTCATGGACTTTTGTTTGTTGGAAGAATTTTAATCAGAGTTTCAATTTCAGTGCTTGTGATTTGTGTATTTATATTTTCTCTTTCTTCCTGGTTCAGACTCAGAAGGTTGTACTTTTATAAGAATTTGTCCATTTATTCTAGGGTGTCCATTTTATTGGCCTATAGTTGCTTGTAGTGATCTCTCATGATCCTTTTTATTTCTGTAGTGTTAGTTATTTCTCCTTTTTCATTTCTAATTCTATTGATTTGAATCTTCTCCCTTTTTTCTTGATGAGACTGGCTAATGGTTTATCTTTTTTTTATCTTCCTAATGAACCAGCTTTTAGTTTTATTCACCTTTGCTATCATTTCCTTCATTTCTCTTTGATTTATTTATGATCTGATATTTATGATTTCTTTTCTTAAGCTCAGTTTGGGGTTTTCTTGTTCTTCTTTCTCTAATTGCTTTAGGTGTAAGGTTAGGTTGTTTATTTGAGATGTTTCTTGTTTCTTAAGGTAGGATTGTATTGCTATAAACTTCCCTCATAGTACTGCTTTTGCTGCATCCCATAAGTTTTGGGTCATCGTGTTTTTATTGCAGTTGTTTCTAGGTATTTTTTGATTTCCTCTTTGAATTCTTCAGTGACTTCTTGGTAATTAAGTAGTTAGTATATTGTTTAGCCTCCTTGTGTTTGTATTTTAAACAGATTTTTTTCTTTAATTAATATCTAGTCTCATAGCATTGTGGTCAGAAAAGTTACTTGATATGATTTCAATTTTCTTATATTTACCAATGCCTGATTTGTGACCCAAGATATGATCTATCCTGGAGAATGTTCCATGAACACTTGAGAAGAAAGTTTATTCTGTTGTTTTTGGATGGAATTTCCTATACATATTGATTAAGTCCATCTTGTTTAATGTATCATTTAAAGCTTATGTTTCCTTATTTATTTTCCTTATTTATTTTCATTTTGGGTGATTTTTCCATTTGTGAAAGTGGGGTGTTAAAGTCTGCTGCTGTGAATGTGTTTCTGCCAATTTCCCCTTTTATGGCAGTTAGTATTTGTCTTTTGTATTGAGGTGCTCATATGTTGAGTGCAAAAATATTTACAATATTTACACTACAATATTTACATAGTAGCCTTCCTTGTGTCTTGTAATAGACTTTGTTTTAATGTCTATTTTGTCAGCTATGAGAATTGCTACTCCAGCTTTCTTTTGATTTCCATCTGTATGGAATATCTTTTTCCATCCCCTCACTTTCAGTCTGTATGTGTCCCTATGTCTGAAGTGTGTCTTTTGCAGACAGCATATATACGGGTCTTGTTTTGTATCCATTCAGCCAGTCTATGTCTTTTGGTTAGAGCATTTATTCCATTTACATGTAAGGTAATTATCGATATGCATGTTCCTATTACCATTTTCTGAATTCTTTTGTGTTTGTTATTTCAGGTCTTTTCTTTCTCTTGTGTTTCTTGCCTGGAGAAGTTCCTTTAGCATTTGTTGTAAAGCTGGTTTGGTGGTGCTAAATTCTCTTAACTTTTCCTTGTCTGTAAAGATTTTAATTTCTCTGTCAAATCTGAATGAGATCCTTGCTGGGTAGAGTAATCTTGGTTGTAGGTTTTTCCCTTTCATCACTTTAAATATGTCCTGCCCGTCTCTTCTTGCTTGCAGAGTTTCTGCTGAAAGATCAGCTGTTAACCTTAAGGGGGTTCACTTGTATGTTATTTGTTGCTTTTCCATTGCTGCTTTTAATATATTTCATTTGTATTTAATTTTTGATCGTTTGATTAATATATGTCTTGGCAGATTTCTCCTTGGATTTTATCTGTATGGGACTCTCTGTGCTTCCTGGACTTAACTATTTCCTTTCCGATATTAGGAAAGTTTTCAAATATAATCTCTTCAGATATTTTCTCAGTCCCTTTCTTTGTCTCTTCTTCTTCTGGGAACCTTATAATTCGAATGTTGTTGTGTTTAATATTGTCCCAGAGGTCTCTGAGACTGTCCTCAATTCTTTTCATTATTTTTTTTTTATTCTGCTCTGCAGTAGTTATTTCTACTATTTTATCTCCCAGGTCACTTATCCGTTCTTCTGTCTCAGTTATTCTGATATTTATTTCTTCTAAAGAATTTTAAATTTCATTTATTGTGTTGTTCATCATTGTTTGTTTGCTCTTTAGTTCTAGGTCTTTGTTAAACATTTCTTGTATTTTCTCCATTCTATTTCCAAGATTTGGGATCATCTTTACTATCATTATTCTGAATTATTTTTTTCAGGTAGACTCCCTATTTCCTCTGAATTTGTTAGGTCTAGTGGGTTTTTACCTTGCTCCTTCATCTGCTATATGTTTCTTTGTCTTCTCATTTTGCTCAACTTACTGTGCTTAGGGTCTCTTTTTTGCAGTCTGCAGGTTCATAGTTCCCATTGTTTTTGGTGCTGCTCCCAGTGGCCAAAGTTTGTTCGGTGGGTTTTGTAGGCTTCCTGGTGGAGGGGACTAGTGCCTGTGCTCTGGTAGATGAGGCTGCATCTAGTCTTATTTGTGGACAGGTCCGCATCTGGTGGTGTTTTTTGGGGTGTCTTTGAACTTAGTATGTTTTTAGGCAGGCTCTCTGCTAATGGGTGGTGTTGTGTTCCTGTCTTGTTATTTGTTTGGCATAGGGTTTCCATCACTGTAGCTTGCTTGTCATTGAGTGGAGCTCGGTCTTAGAGTTGAGATGGATATCTCTGGGAGTTTTTTGCTGTTTGATATTACATGGAGCTTGGAGGTCTCTTGTGGACCAATGTCCTGAACTTGTCTCTCTAACTTCAGAGGAACAGGCCTGACACCTGGCTGGAGCACCAAGACCCTGTCATCCACACAGTTGGAAATAAAAGGGGGGAAGAAGGAAAGAAAGAAAGAAAGAAAGAAAGAAAGAAAGAAAGAAAGAAAGAAAGAAAGAAAGAAAAATGAAATGACATAAAGTTATTAAACTAAAACAAAATAATTATTTGGCTTCCCTGGTGGCGTAGTGGTTGAGAGTCCATCTGCTGATGCAGTGGACACAGGTTCGTGCCTCGGTCTGGGAGGATCCCACATGCCGTCGAGTGGCTGGGCCATGAGGCATGGCCACTGAGCCTGTGCCTCTGGAGCCTGTGCTCCACAATGGGAGAGGCCACAGCAGTGAGAGCCCCACGTACCACACACACACACACACACACACACAAATTATTTTAAAAAATTAAAGTAATTTAAAAAAGGAAGAAAGAGAGAGCAACCAAGCCAAAACAAAAACAAAAACAAAAACGAATCCACCAATGATAACAAGTGCTGAAAACTATATTAAAAAAAAAAGAAAGAAAGAAATGGACAGACAGAACCTTAGGACAAATGGTAAAAGTAAAGCTATACAGACAAAATCACACACAGTAGCATAAACATACACATTCAGGAAAAGAGAATAAGGGGAAAATATATATCATTGCTCCCTAAGTCCACCTCCTCAATTTGGGATGATTTGTTGTCTATTCAGGTATTCCACAGATGCAGGGTACATCAAGTTGATTGTGGAGACTTAATCCGCTGCTCCTGAGGTCGTTGTGAGAGATTTGCCTTTCTCTCCTTTGTTCACACAGCTCCTGGGTTCAGCTTTGGATGTGGCCCCCCTCTACGTTAGGTCCCCTGAGGGCATCTGTTCCCAGTCAGACAGGACGGGGTTAAAGAAGTAGCTGATTTGGGGGCTCTGGCTCACTCAGGTCACGGGGAGGGAGGGGTACAGAATGCAGGGACAGCCTTCAGCAGCAGAGGAGGCCATGACATTGCAACAGCCTGAGGCACGCCATGTGTTCCCCCGGGGAACTTGTCCCTGGATCACAGGACACTGGCAGTGGTTGGCTGCACAGGCTCCCAGGAGTGGAGGTGTGGATAGTGACCTGTGCTTGCACACAGGCTTCTTGGTGGCTGCAGCAGCAGTCTTAGCATTTCATACCCGTCTCTGGTGTCTGTGCTGAGAGCCACGGCTTGCGACCTTCTGTGGATCTTGTTTAAGCAGTGTTCTTAATCCCCTGTCCTCGTGCACCAAGAAACAAAGAGGCAAGAAAAAGTCTCTAGCTTCTTCAGCAGCTCCAGACCTTTTCCCTGCCTCCCTCTCACCTAGCCGTGGCACACTAGGCCCCTTCAGGCTGTGTTCATGCAGCCAACCCCAGTCTTCTCCCTGGAATTCGACCTCCAAAGCCAGAGCCTCAGCTCCCAGCGCCCACCCGCCCTGGCAGTTGATCAGACAAGCCTCTCGAACTGGTGAGTGCTGGTCGGCACCAATCATCCATGAAGGAATCTCTCCACTTTGCCCTCTGCACCCCTGTTGCTGCACTCTCCTCCGTGGCTCCGAAGCTACTCTCCTCCACAGCTCCGAAGCTTCCCCCCTCCACCACCCACAGTCTCCGCACACGAAGGGTCTTCCTAGTGTGTGGAAATCTTTCCTCCTTCACAGCTCCCTCCCACTGGTGCAGGTCCTGTCCCTATTCTTTTGTCTCTGTTTTTTGTTTTTTTTCTTTTTTCTTTTGCCCTACCCGGGTACGTGGGGAGTTCCTTGTCTTTTGGGAGGTCTGAGGTCTTCTGCCAGCATTCAGTAGGTGTTCTGTAAGTGTTGTTCCACATGTAGATGTATTTCTGATGTATTTGTGGGGAGGAAGTTGCTCTCCTCACCTACTCTTACACCATCTTGAAGCTACTCCTTTATATTGTAACATTTTAGAACTGAGTTAAAAGTAAACATTATAAAAATAAGATAATTGTATACTGAATATTATACTTCTAAAGACCTTTTTCTGGGCTTTTATATTTCTTAGGTTACACATTTATAATTCTTCACATAAAACAGTTAAGTAACAAAATTAGGGTTAATTTAAAATACGTTATGAAGATAAGTTGCTCTATAGATTCAAAATGACATAGGGTGAACCACACCATTTTGTCAGAGGGACTTCCAGATGTGGTCAAGGGAGAGATGTGCTGACTTCGGAGGCCTTTTGTGTCCCTAATGCACTTTCATCTGTTATGATAAGTCCTTTAATAATAAGAGGGTCCTTTTCCTTAATTGGAAATTTCTTGGCCTGCTGTTCATCATTTGTTTAGGAAAGGTGGTCAGAAAACGTAGTGTCACTTCTGTTTATAAACACTCTTTTAAATAATTGTATAAATCTTGTTATTCACATTTCTTAAATAATGAAGAGAGAATATCAGCCCTTGTGAACAGAGCTCATTATATTTAATATCTAGTAGAAAATATCATAGAGGATTTTGTTTCATGTGCTGTTCTCAAAAAGAAATGTATCATGGTAGGTATATATGTATTCATTATCTCCCATCTTCTGGTTTCCCCATGAGAATTGTATGAACAATTAATGTGTATAATAACATACCATATATGGGATATGTCTTCCAGCTTTTCAGTCTGTTCCCTGGGATTTGCGTGCCCTTACTTAACATGTTCCTTGTTTCTGTTATTATGCGAGAAATCATGCCAGATTAAGTTCAGACAGTTTGCAAGGCAGGGTGTTTGTGTAATTTTGATCATGCTCTGCAGGTTTTTACTTAATTGTCATCTCTTTTGAAGCTAGATTAAAGGATTTTTTAAGAGCATGCTGCTCACCTGTTTGTTCATTACATTAATTTGTCTTCCCTGCTGTTTGCTAAGAACCTACCACCAGGAGAATTTTGTGAGGTCATTTTCTTTTTTTTCCTATTCTATCTGTCTACAGGCATTATAACAGTTTGTTATACAGGACCAAGTATACGTATAATAATAAGTCCATTTGTCCCTTGGTATATACTCTTCTAAACCACAAGGATGAATTTTAAAGCATTTAAAGCATAAGTATCAATTTTTGATATTCTTGATAGGAAATGGTATATTTCCCCTCTTGACTCATGGTGCTGAAAATCTAAGCGACATCAGATGGCTCATTTTTGCCTCTCTGAAATGTGCAATAAAAGGGAACTCATTTTCTGTCTTAGGATTTAATTCTTCACTTTCTGTGGACATGGCAATAAACACCATACATATTGTTAACCTGTATTATCAATTAATTTTTTACCTGTAATTTCTGTACATAGAAGTTTGAGAATAAATATATGACATGGTAACTGAGCATAAAATATTATTGAATGTGATTTATTAAAACATTTTATTGTATAATATTTTAACAATTCCTTGAAAAGAGATAGTCAAATGAAAAAGTAGTTAACTTACATGTTAACATCTAAATAACTAGTAAATGCTACAGTTTTTATTAAAAACTGATTCCATCTGGTTTTAAAATATATGCTTTTTTAAAATTTTTGGAACACTCTTTCTGTGCTAACTTTGTATTTTAGCTGATTTTTGAGCTATTACTTGAAACGTGATTGTGAATTACTACTGCAAAACATTCTGCGTAGCGGACCATGAAAACAGTTGTAAATATAGAAAATGTGTCAGCATAACATGAATAAAGCAAGATAAGAGAAATGCAAATCAAGCATTCACAAAATATAAAATTATTTTATTATTGTAATAAGAATTTCTATATTTTCATAGTAAGCAGCATTTAGAAATTTAAAGAATATTACTATCACCTGCCTATCATTTATGAACTGTTACATATAAATAAATGAAGCCTTTTGTGTTAAACCACATACAAATTTAAATCCATAGTATACTTGTGGTTATTATCAATAATTAAAGTCTCTCCTAATGAAGCCCTTTGGACATTGCAGATCAAGATAATTTCATTTTGAAAACTTTGCACAACACAACATCTAAAAAATAATTATTTTTTAGATTATTTCTCTCCCTGTTTCTGCTCTTGGCAGCTTCTCCCAAAAGTGACTGCCTTTTCTTCATTGACTTAGCTCCCACTGAGCAGCCCCAATTCTTAGGCCTTGGTACAAAACCCCTTCCTTGGTTCCAAAAAATAATTCCAAAAAATAATTTAAGTGACCAATATTTTAAACAGAAGGACATTTATTTCTGCACTATATAAATGATTGAAAAAAAATAGTGGCCCCAAACAAGAGATTGATGATAACCTACCTTCATAAGATGCTACTATAATAATACTAAAATGTGTCTTATAGTTTTAATATGGCTGAAAATGTTCGGGTATTTTGTTTCTCAAAAGGCAAGAAGCTTGCCATTTCCATTGTATTATTTCTTTTTATCAAGTGATATCTATATATCTCAAGAGTGGTAATTTCATTTGAGACTAATTTGTTTTAAAATATATGACTGATAGTGGACAATTTAGTCTTAACATGAGAGAGATTGTTTTATATCTCTTCTAAAGTGAAAAACCATAAAGACTAGCACACTCAAATTCCTCATAAGAATTTTAAATGTGCAAAACTATCAGGAGCCCAAACCAGGTAACGCAATAGAATTTTAGTTCAGAAAATCAGTTTTTAAAATGTCATAATCACCAAGACAAATAGCGAATTTTGAGAAATCTCAGAGTTAGCAATTCCTAGAAGATATTGTGCACCTCAAAGCTGAAGGAACTTATGCAAGGGCGAGGATTGAGCAGTGGGCAGTGCCTCTGCTTAGGACCCACAGGACTGGAAATGGCCATGGGGGCTGTGGGGGGTGGGGCTTAGGCTCAACGGAACAAAAGGAGTGCAGGTGTGCATCGGACCCCTGGTCTCGGCAGGTGGGGATCTCACCTGGGAGCCCAGCAGGCTTTCTGGGCTCGAGTGGGCTGGGCAAATGCCCTCTGCTCGTCTCTCGCTCCTCCGGTCTGGAGGGCCCCTCCCGCTTGCCTCTCCTGTTCTCCCCTCGCCTTCCTTCCTATGCCCACAGGACAAATGCGGCCAGGTGGATGGGGTCTCTTGGAGGGCAGGGGACCAGGCTGGGAGCTCAGCAGGTGGCCTGGGCCCTAGTGGGTGAGGCAAACACCCTCTGTTCCTCTCCCACTCCTCCCGCTTGCCTCTCCTGATCTCCACGGCCTCCCGCCTATGCCCCCAAGGACCCATGCGGCCTGGAGGGTGGTTTGGAGGGCAGGGGACAGGCCTAAAAAAAAAATGGGTGGAATACCTAAATAGACATTTCACCAAAGAAGACATACAGATGGCCAAGAGGCACATGAAAAGATGCTCAACATCACTAATTATTAGAGAAATGCAAATCAAAACTACAATGAGGTATCACTTCACACTGGTCAGAATGGCCATCATCAAAATCTAGAAATCATAAATGCTGGAAAGGGTTTGGTGAAAAGGGAACCCTCTTGAACTGTGGGTGGGAATGTAAATTGACACAACCACTATAGAAAAACAGTATGGAGATTCCTTAAAAAACAAACAAACAAACAAAAATAGAAGTACCATATGACCCAGCAATCTCACTAGTGGTCATATACCCTGAGAAAACTATAATTCAAAAGGAGAGATGTACCACAATGTTCATTGCAGCACTATTTACAATAGCCAGGACATGGAAGCAACCTAAATGTCTACCGACAGATGAATGGATAAAGAAGATGTGGCACATATATACAATGGAATATTACTCAGCCATAAAAAGAAACAAAATTGAGTTATTTGTAGTGAGGTGGATGGAACCTAGAGTCTGTCATGCAGAGTGAAGTATGTCAGAAGGAGAAAAACAAATACAGTATGCTAACACAGATATATGGAATCTTAAAAAAAATTAATGATGAACCTAGTTGCAGGACAGGAATAAAGATGTAGACATAGAGAATGGACTTGAGGGCATGGGGTGGGAGGGGGAATCTGGGGTGAAGTGAGACTAGCATCGACATATATACACTACTGAATGTAAAATAATTAGGTTGTGGGAAGCCACAGCATAGCACAGGGAGATGAGTTCTGTGCTTTGCAATGACCTAGAGGGTGGGATAGAGAGGATGGGAGGGAAGTTCAAGAGGGAGAGGATATGGGGACATATGTATGCATATGGCTGATTCACTTTGGTGTACAACAGAAACTAACACAGTATTGTGAAGCAAATATACTCCAATAATGATCTATTAAAAAAAAAAAAACTGAAGGAACCAAGGAAGGGGTTTTGTACCAAGGCCCAAGAATTGGGGCTGCTCAGTGGGAGCTAAGTCAATGAAGAAAAGGCGGTCACTTTCGGGAGAAGCTGCCAAGAGCAGAAACAGGGAGAGAAATACCATAGGTTCCTCCTTTCTCCTGTTCCCCAATCTCCTGGCATTACTTTCCATCATCCAGACTTAAATGAAACTAGTTGGTAAGGGAACCCACAGAATATGCTTGGCAAATGTGTGGTGGGAGGAAGCTATTTAAGAATAGAAAAGCAGATGAATTGACAGTCAGGCTCTACTCATTTTGTTAATCAGCATAGATTTTAAACTTTCTACCAATGTTTCATAAAGCAAAAGTTCATGCTTTCACCTAACGTGAAGTAATTATCTTTTGTCCAAAAGAATATTATCTCACCTTATCCTCTGTTGGGGAAATATAATTAAAAACCAAGTCCCCTCCCAACCCAGAAAACCTCACCACAAATGTAGAAGAAAACAAAAAACGTTATTATTCACTAATCATTGAACCATAAATGGTTCACATCACAGGAAATTCAATAAGAGATTGCAAAAACAGGAAGAAATCTCAACATTTTATACAGCCAAGCAGATAGAGCCTGTTACATGTTCTCAAAGTACACAATAACTAGTCTTCAAGTAAGAGGACTCAACAGCATCACTTGTCATTCATAAGCCATCCTAAAATCACTTGAAAGTTTGTGTGGTCATCTATGTTGGCCTATTGACTTTATCTATAGGAAAATGAACTCATTTCTTTGTGACAAGAGGTAGTTTTGCAATTTGGAACAAGGTGCTCACCTAAGTTAGTATCCTACCCTACCACAGCTGCCCGGAGGGACACTATATCGCTTGATGTTTATATTTCAAGGAGATGGTTCCCAGGTCCTTGAGAAAAATACTCCTGGACCTGAAAGCTGGAAAGAGGCTTACAAGAGCATAACAAGATTTATAGTCATTTCAGAGACAGATAATGAATTTATAATATACAAATTTTCTAAGGTGAATATTCTAAAAAACATGATTCCCCCTTTTTTCAAGAATGAGAATGAAACATTTTATTTTTAATACATATTTGCCCTTACGCCCCAAAGTAAGGGGAGACACAATGTCCCATCTGTCACTTTAGCCTTCTCCAAGTCCATGGTGACTCCCCCCAGGTCTACATAGATCTGTTCAAGGTCTGATTATCCATGAACTAAAAATCATCAAGTTAAGCCCCACCAATGTTCTTTACCCAAAATACTAGAGGAAGGAAAAAAAAGTGAGGAATTTCACACTTTACATAGATATAAGCATAACGACATGTGTATTGCTGTCACCTGTCCTGCTTTAAATAGTTGTTCAATAACCTATAGTTTTTATTTACCAATATAATTATTCTCCTTTTTGTTGTGTATAACCCTAGTGCTGTTTGAGTTTTATTTACAATTTAGTTTCTTGAAGGAAAATTGTGTTCTCAGGAAATTTTCTTTTGAATGTACAATTTCATTCAACAAAAGAAGAAGGGCCATTCAAGCTTCGTTCGATATAACCAAATTGTTCACATACACGTACATTGTAGGGCACAGTGAACTAATTTTTTTCTCATAATATGTGCTATTTTAAAGGTAATGATAATAATAATAATAAAGTTGTTGGGTCTTCATCAAACAAAGCATTTTGAGAATGACAGCACCATTCAAAGTGTCTGTGATTCCACCTGAGTCTAAGCTTTTAAAGAAATAGATGGTTTGATCAGATATCACATAGGAATAGGAAAATATTAATTTATACAAGAATTATAATTTTTCCAACCCCTATTTAAAAGTCTATAAACACCATGTTGTAGCCTTACTTCATTCTGAGATCATCAAGTTACCCAGTGCTTCATTATGAAACTTTCTTCCTGTGTCCTTTTCAAACTTAAAAAGCAAGCTTACTATTTCACTGCCATGACTCATGTTCTGCTCCAGCTGCTAGTCAGACTGTCCCCATTTTCATCCAAATCTCCCTAAATAGTCTAAATCCCATATTTTCTCTTTCTCACCATCTCATTTACCCACCACTGACAGAGATCTGATTTCTGCCTCTTAAGTTAAAATCTCAAAAACTTTACTTTTCGCTAAATCTTTTTCCATTTTCTGGGTGTTGCTGCAATATCTGACAGCACTGATCAGTCTCCTTCTCTAGAATTTTCTGCTTTGGCTTCCACAGCACTAAGCTAAATTTACCTACCAACCAGTTAAGGAGGAAGAAGTATGTTCACCAACGCGTTATTCATGAGGAAGCAAAAAGCTTTAACTCTACTTCACACCCACCCTTCTCTGCCTCCAATGGCTAATTGTCTTTTATGAATGGCTGATGGTGCTGTGTATTGACTGACATGATGACATTCTGGAGTGGGGCAGCCTGGGCTTTAACTATGGCTCTGTCAATTACTAGTGTAGATTCAAGAAAATACCTGTGTTTCTGTTCTCTCACCTGTAATATGGGAAGATATGGGAATAAAATAAAGAAAATTTATTTAACTTTAGCACATTTCCTAGCATAAAATTGCTTTGATTCACCAAGTCATGGGGGAATTCAATGATAAATAAACTACAACAGTGCTTGGCATACAGGAAGCAGGGCGGCTAAATGCCATGTGGATGTGGCTTTAAAGAATGATAACTTTTGGAAAGGATACATGGTTACTGTTGTAAATGACTGCAGTGAATGAATATTTTGCTTTCAGTACAAAACGAAGTCTGAAGTATAAACTACAACTGTGGCAGTTGAAGTGCTCACTATAAAAAGTCTGATATTTGGAAACTGAGTAAGAAGATGGAAAGCAAACAAAGCTGGTACCTGAACAAAATGATTACCAGAGTTTAATCTAAAATTCAGTAACATATGTGCTGTTTTTATTTTATCTTTTTTCCTTAAATTAAGAAGTTATCCACAGATCTTTCTTTTAAATCAGTAATCCCCATGATTTCATGATTCTCACCAGAGCAGTATTACATGTTCACAGTTCAGTATGCACTGGGTACCACTACCTCTCCAAGTCCACCTGCTATGAAGATGTTAAAATAGTGCTATAACACCACACAATCAAAACAAAGTGAAATATGACATAATAAGTGAGATGGGAAATCCCAGGACATAGAGAAGGTCAACACCCTTTATGAAAAAATCAAACATGCATACACACACACGTCAGTCATTGTAATTCTAAGGTTTGAATCTGTGACCTCTTATCTCTGAACGACAGGATAAAGCTCTCCTGTATCTCCCTTTACAAACTCTTTTTACAGATGTTGATAAACCTCCAGGCCTTCGTTCTGTGAAATACTCTTCCAGGGTACATTGACCACAGTGTAGCTATTAGCACTTGATTATGGGTTTTAGGAATTGTATTTAGAGGCTTCAATACAATATTGATCACACTGGTTTTTTTTTTGTTTTTTTTTTTGTTTTTTTTTTTTGCGGTATGCGGGCCTCTCACTGTTGTGGCCTCTCCCGTTGCAGAGCACAGGCTCCGGATGCGCAGGCCCAGCGGCCATGGCTCACGGGCCCAGCCGCTCCACGGCATATGGGATCCTCCCAGACCGGGGCACGAACCCGTATCCCCTGCATCGGCAGGCGGACTCTCAACCACTGCGCCACCAGGGAGGCCCAATCACACTGTTTTATATGTTCATGTTCTGAAATATTAATTTGCCTGGGATTCTAGACAGGGACATTTTAAATGCTCACAACTTCGGCACTCCTTTGCCGTTTGAGTATAGATTTTCTGTTTGGCAATTTTATAAGAGTTGACTTACTACACAATTAGTGAAGCCAGTTCCTCAGAAGGTATTTCACTGGGTAATTAAATACCCAGTGCTTTATATAATTATTGTTTTATAATTTTAGTTCTAAGAACAGTATGCTCAGTGTAGATAATTCAGTGTAGATAATTCTTGACTTCTATTAACTGATATAAAAAGTGGAAAAAAGATCTAGTTTACTGGTAATAAAAAATTAATGCCTTTAAAACATTCATAATACTAGGTCCAACTTCTCTCATTTTTAGCTTTTATTAATTGTACTAATGACGATGTGATGGAGGTGATGAGAGATCCATATTCTCTGACAGTATGAGTATAATTTGGGATCTGATTAGCTTTAAAACAAGTGAATAACTTTATAAACCTTGATTATTTTCAAATGAAATTTGGTAATATAGTGTTTATATATTGGTTTGTTTTAATAATAAAATTGTTTCTATATATCTATTCACAGATATCTCTTTAAATGTAATCATATATTTTCTTCTGATTGCTGAGAGTATATCTGCTGAAAATAAAATTACACCTGAGTGATTTTCTTAACATTGTTTTAGAGGTGCAGTTCTTCCACCAATTTTCACAGGAATACTAGAAGAGTATACTGGATAATGCCTTTATTTTTGGATTGAATATTCCTCTTTACTGTAATTCAGCCTAGTGACTGGAATAGAATATCCTTCTGAAGGATGCTCACTGTCATCCAACAAATCACTTATTTGTAAAATAAGCCCAGGGATATAATTTACATTAATCTGTGCAGGGATAACCTGCAAATATGGTCCAGTGAAAAGTCACTAAATAGAATATTGTGGTTTTCAATTTCTGCCTTATGCTCAGTTTTCAGAAAATAGTTTTATAATTAAATAAGTAAAAATCTTCTATTTGTCATTATTTGCCACATTTCCCTTTTCTGGATTATTTGCCCTTTTTTCCTAGGTCAAAAGTAATTTGAAACATACCCTTTATAAGAGGAATATATTTTACCATAAATAAATAATGCCTGAATACTACTTTTGCAATCCAAAGTGATTGAAAGATGATACTTAAACATATTCCCGCTCCCCTACTTATTTCATGTTCTATTTTGTTTCTTTGTGTGCTTTCTCATTTCTTCAATAACATGAAATCTAATAATAAAAAAATTAAAAATACATATTTTAAGTATATTCATTTAAACAAACTATGGAGAAAATGTCATTTCATCTTTTCATCATTCATTGCACTGCTCATTTTTAAACTGGCTATTAAGAGCCTACTTGGTCAAGGGCACTGGGTTAATATGTATGAAAATGAAAAATCAAGTATGACATTACCATTATTTCTAAGGAGGTGCAACTTTTGAAAAATTTAAAAAATATATAACATTTATTACACTTGTGTAGTGAACATTAAAGTGAGAAGGAGAAAGGAAATGAATTTGACCACCTTTCTACATAGTGAAATATAAAAATGTTCTTGGTGTTAACTGGAGTCCTTACAGCAACCACCCTATTCTGGGATAGCCAGCCACCACTCTTAGTATAGTCTAACTTAAGTAATGTTATTTGATGCACAATTTGTTAACATCAAAATTTTTTAGGACCATCTTAACTTATTTTCTATTTCTTCTGTTTGCAAAAAGGATCTTTAGTAAGCATGTCTTGCTTGTGAATGATGTCTCATAAAATTAAATTTAAGGGTAAACTTAATTAGATCCACAGATGGTGAAACATAATTGATGATAATATGTCAATATAAACTGGAAGTAACTGTTTCTAAAACTGTGTCAACAGTAGGATCAAAATAACAGCATTATCAAGCACTGTATTTAAGTGCTTTGAAGAGTGATGCAGTGAATTTCTAATTTCAGTTCAGGAATCTTAAACTCTTTGGTTTATGTGAGCAGTTTGTCTTTGATAGGATAGTTTTTTTGTTTTATGTCTGTTGTTGGAATTAAAAGAAGAAAAGCCATTTTTCATATAGATAATATATAAACTATTATTTTTATGAAAACCATATGGAACACTGCCTACCTCTTGAACAAGGGAGAAGAAAGAGTACATAACATTTCCTTTGATGATTTAGTGTCTGCTGTAATGAAAAAACTTTGATTTTGTGATTCTGTGTGCTAGTGGTCACCCCTCATTTGTATATGACACGATGTGTGTAAGTATGGAAAAAAGTACTATTGGATGAAAAACGACCAGGGAAAATCTTTAAGGAAAAAAAATGTCCCAAATTTTTTTAAAGTTTTATGTGCAGTGCACTTTGACATTTACTATAAATGAGGACATGGAACTTTATTCATGGAAATGCAATTAATGAGATTAGGAAAACCGTCGCAAGCCACAAATTACAAAATAACTAGAATACCAATCATTTCCAAGAAAAATAGATAATACTCTGCAGTGGAATAAATTACTCATTTATTGTCACATTTAATTTTGAGCATAAACTCTATGTTTACTACTAAAAAAATTCTAAATAATCCTTCTAATATAATTTATAATTTACTTATCAAGATTTGTTATTCAAGTATCAATTTAAATTAACAATAATAATAACAAAAAAATAATGTCTATCATTTTTGGCTGTCTACTATAACACTGTGTTTATACCTTTATATATGGTTTCCTACTTAAGGGTACAAATGTATGAAAACTGGTTTATTGATCCTTGCATTGCAAGTAAGAAAACAAACTCAGGAATAAATGAGTGACTTTTTCAAGGAAACACAGGGGAAACAGAAACTATGATGCAAGTTCAAATATGTCTGACCAAAGCCAATGTTTTTAAAAGCACCATGTTTCTAGGAAATTTATTTGTAGCTTGGGTTTAGCTACTAAATACAATTGTCTAAAATCTGTGACCATGCTTTTAGCTATTTTTGTTTTCAAATTTTCTATCCTTCCTTGTTTTGTGGCATAATGTACACAATACATAGTTTTATCTTTTCGTGTGGAAGGGACAGAAACAAAAATTCATCTTTATCTAGTTTATATACCAATACACACACACACACACACCCCATACATAGAAATAGTAATAAATAAATACTGAAATTAAACAATTTCCTCAAATATTCTTTCACTATGGAACATAAAAATTAAGTTGACTGTTATACTGTTAGAAGGAAAAATTTAATTTGGCATACAATTCTGTCCTTGTCTTTCTGGAAATTATATTACACAGGTTACTGATTCTCTAAGAGAGGATTTTCCTTAATAAAATGTCCTTTTTTGTCCCTTTCAAGGTGGAATGCATCAAAGTTTGAGGAATAAAGACATTGAAGATTTGTGCCTAATTATTATTGTGCCTAATTAACACTTCAAAAAGTAGCTAATAATCCATATGGACAGCAGGAAACCTGTGGCTAAACTCAAGTCACTCTAGGTTTTGATCTGTCCCCTATGTTCCCTTTCTCCAAAATTCCAGTGTTATATTTTACTTATATTCATGTAGATCTTTCTATTTTCTACATATGAAACTTCAAAATGTGTGACTCTTTTATTCATTTACTTCTGTTTCCATGACCTAGTCTTAGCTTCCTGGAATACTATATTCTTGATTTAAAAAATACAGATCTATTATCTCAAATCAATCTATGTAAATGAGCCTATAAAGAATAAATCAAGTCAAACTATTTTATTTTACATTACATTATCATTTGGGTTATTGGGTTCATATATACATGTATATGCATATGTTTGTGTATATAAATATCTATCTGTGTATTATTCATTTTATAGTTTTTATTATATTGCATCAATCTCTATAAACTGACTCCATAAAGAATTTGTCAAATCATATTTTTTTTCCAAAATAAATTGCAGGGTACATTTACACTGTCATTAGCTTTTTATTGACAGATTTTTCAAAGTGGCTCTTAACAATTCAATATATTTTAAGGAAAAAGTAAAGTGCTTCTGAAAGACTTTAAATAATCCAATGATTGGAATATTTTCGAAGGTTCTATAGAGATTTGTGTTAGGTTTGCATAATTTAATAGCATGTAGGAATAGAAATTGTCTTATAGTTAAATACATTTGTTCCAAATTAATATACTTTATGAATCAAAAAATGTATATATTGAATAAACCATAGTGAATGGAAGGTGGAGAATAAAACATGTAAGTAAAAGTTGTGGTATCTGTACAATATTAAGACTTTTAAAAATTAAAAGAGAGGAGTGATGTCAGCAAGATAGACAAATAAGGCTTCCTTTGCCCATATTCCTCCTCAAAAACAATCATTTGTCTTCTATTCATGGGCAAAAGTGCCTTTGTGGTAGCTTTGGGATTCAGATAGGAGATCAAGAAAGCTGGTGTATTCAAAGACTGGGGAAAGGCATCTTGAGAAGGCAGATTCTCACCCAGGTGACTGACTGACCAGCCATCTTGAGAAGGCAGATTCTCTGACTACAGTACTGTCTATAAACTGTATGTCTCTGAGAACTTGGTTTTACCTCCATTTAGCTTTGACTCTGTGACTAGCACTATATGCTAAGGGACCTGAACATAGTCATGCCCACCTGAGTGTTGGGTAACACACTTACAGATTTTGGTCCTGGCTGTGGACCCTGAACTGGCCATGAGCAGCCTCTATCTCACCTGGTATGGTCTGGGAGCCCCTAGAGGTAAGTCCACCAAACTTGGTTAGACTGCAGATTCTGGTACAGGGACCAGACAGGGGATACTCCCATCTGTGTCCCCCCAAATCCTGAAAGGACCCTATGTTAAGCATCATCTCCCTCCCAGCCACAGTGTGTGAGCAGGCATGCTGGCATAGGGACCAGGAAGAAGAAACTCCTGTCTGAATACTTGGAGATCTGGAAAGAGTCCTATACATAGTTTCAGTTTTCTCAAAGCCACAGCCTTCCAGTCTGCCAGCAGTCCTGAGGGTCCAGAATCCCAGTGAGAAAAAATTCTATCTCCACCCCCAGAGATCCTAAATTGGCCATATACTAGGAATCAACCTCCTCCCAGCCACAATCTATAAGCAGGGCTGCTGGCACAGGGAAGAGGCAGGAGACACTCTGTGCCCCAATGACAGCCACATATCTGGCTCCAACTCAGCACAATCGTGATTCCAGAGGTCATCCCAACAGCCTGGGCATCAGGTAAAAATGCATTTATCTGCTAAAACCAGTCTTTAAATGCTGGAATAGGTATTTATCCCTTTAAATACATAGATATTAATGGAAGGCTACCTGGATCATGAAGAATGAGACAAATATGACAACACCAAAGGAAGCTAATAAAGGTCCAGTAACTGACCTCAAAGAAATGGAAATCTATGATTTGATGACAAATAACTCAAAATAATCATCTTTTAAAAACTGAATAAAATGCAAAACACATATAATGACTGAATAAAATCAAGAAAACAGCTCATGAACAAAATAAGAAGTTTTTTTTTTTAAACATCTTTATTGGAGCATAATTGCTTTACAATGGTGTGTTAGTTTCTGCTTTATAATGAAGTGAATCAGGTATACATATACATATATCCCCATATCCCCTCCCTCTTGCATCTCCCTCCAACCCTCCTGTTCCACCCCTCTAGGTGGACAAAAAGCACGAGCTGACCTTCCTCTGCTATGTGGCTGCTTCCCACTAGCTATCTATTTTACATTTGGTAGTTTTATATAGAAATAGAAGCCATAAAATACTACCAATAAGAAATCCTGGAGCTAAAGAATACAATGACAGAAATAAAAAATAAAAATAAATAGAAAGCTACAACAACAGATGTGATACTATAGAAGAATGAATCAGCAAACTAGAAGACATATCATTTGAAATTAACTAATTAGAGGAATAAAAAGAAAAAAAAATGAATAAAAAAGAGTGAAGAAAGCCTACATGAAGTATAGGACACCATCAAGCAAGCAATCATTGTGTCATGGAGTCCCAGAAAAAAAAGAGAAAGAGAAAGGAGCAGAAAGATGATTTAAAGAAATAATAACTAAAAACTTTCCAAATCTTGTGTAAGATGTGAACATCCAGGTACAGGAAGCACAAAGGATTCTAAACACGGTCAACCCAAAGAAGATTTCTCCGTGACACACTATGATAAAACTGTTTTTTTTTTTTTTTTAGAAAGGAAAGTTTAGAGCAATACATGCCTACAATAAAATAAATATTACAGATAAAAAAAAACTAACTTTACACTAATAATTAAAATTTAAGCCCAAAGTTTGCAGAAGAATAGGAATCATAAATATTAAAGCAGAATAAATAAAATAGACAGACAATAGGAAAAAGTCAATAAAACTAAGAGTTGGTATTTTGAAAGATAAGCAAAATTGATAAACCTTTAGGTAGACTAACCAAGAAAAATGTCAAGGACTCAAACAAAATTATAAACAGGAGAAATTACAACTGACACCACAGAAATACAAAGGGTCATAAGAGGTTACTATGAATAGTTATATGAAGACAAAGGTGATAACCTAGAAGAAATGGGTAACGTTTTAGAAAGATACAATCTACCAAGACTAGAAAGAAATAAGAAGCCTGAACATACTAATAACTACTAAAGACTTTGAAGCAGTATTCAAAGTCCTCTCAACAAAGGAAAGCCGAAGACAGATGGTTTCACTGGTGAAATCTGTGAAGTATTTTAAAATGAAGTAATGCCAATCTTTCTGAAGGGATTGGAAAATAATTAAAGGGGAGGAACATGTCCATACTCATTTCATGAGGCCAGCACTACCCTGATACTAAAACCAGATAAGGACACTATAAGAAAATAACACAAGGGTCAATATCCTTGATGAATATAGATGCAAAAATTCTTAAGAAAATTCTAGGAAACCAAATTCAACAGTACGTTAAAAGGATTATACACCACGGTCAAAAGGGACTTATCCCTGGAATGCAAGGATGGTTCAACATGTGCAAATGTGGTACATCACATTAATAGAATGAAGGGTAAAAATCATATGATTCTCAATAAGTACAGAAAAATTGATAAAATTTAATAAACTTTCATGATAAAAGCTCTCAGCAAACTGGGTATCAAAGAATATACATCAATATAATAAAGACCATATATGATAATCCCACAGCTAATATCATGCTCAAGGGTGAAAAGGTAAAACTTTCCCTCTAAATTCGGGAACAAGACAAGGATGCCCACTCTTGCCACTCTATTCAACATAGTACTAGAAGTCCTACCCAGAGCAATTAAGTAAGAAAAATAAATAAAATACATCTAAATCAGAAAAAAAGAAGTAACTTTTTCTGTTCACAGATGACATGATCTTATATATAGAAAATCTTGAAGACTCCACCAAAAGACAGTTAGAGCTAAGCAACAAATTTAGTAAAGTTGCAGGATACAAATTTGAAATAGAAAAATAAGTTGCATTTCTATGTACTATCAACAAAATATCTGAAAGAGAAATAAAGAATACAATCCCATCTACATAGCATCAAAAATAAATAAAATACTTAGGAATAGATTTAACCATGGAATTGAGAGATCTGTGTATTGAAAATTATATGACATTGATTAAAGAAATTGAAGAAGACAGTAGATGGCAAGATACGACGTATTTGTGGATCAGAACAATTAATATTGATAAAATGTCCATACTACCCTGAGCCATCAGTAGATTCAATGCAATCTCTATCAAAATTCCAATGGTATTTTTGACAGAAATAGAAAAACATCCTAAAATTTGTATGGAAGACTCCAAATAGCCAAAACAACCCTGAGAAAAAAAGAGCAAAACGGGAGTCATCACCTGTCTTGATTTCAAACTATACTACAAAGATACAGTAATAAAAGCAGTCTGGTATTTGTGTAAAATCAGACACATAGAACAATGGAATGAAAGCAAGATCCCCAAAATGAACCCATAAATATATAGTCCTAATATTTGACAAGAGTGTCAACAATACTTAATGGAGAAAATGTATTCTTTTCAATAAATGGTGCTGGGAAACCTGGATATTCATATGCAAAAGAGAGAACTTGTACCTCCTATCTTATATCACTCACAAAAGTTGAATTGAAGTGTATTAAAGGCTTATAAGTAAGACCTGAAACTGTAAAACTTCTAGAAGAAAACATTGGAAGAAAGATTCTTGACATTGTCAGCAATTTTTTTCGACCAAAATCACAAGCAACAAAAATAAAAATACACAAATGGGAATGTGTAAAATTAAAAAGCTTCTGTATAGCAAAAATAAAACAATCAAAAGAATGGAAAGACAATCTACAAAATGGGAGAAATATTTGCAAACCACATATCTGATAAGGGGAAAATATACAAAATATTGAATATGTAAAGAACTCATACAACTCAATAGCAAAAAATAATAAATAAATAAATTAATTAATTAATTAATTATACAGTTGAAAAATGGGCAAAGTACTGAAGAGAAATTTTTCCAAAGAAGACATTCAAATGACTAACAGGTACATGAAAAAATACTCAGTGTCACTGTCACTAATTATCAGGGAAATGCAAATCAAAACCACAATGAGATATCACCTAATACTTGTTAGAATGGCTATTATAAAAAGAGACAAGAAATATCAATGTTGGGAAGATGGAAGAAAAGGGAACCCTCATGAATTGTTGGTGAGAATGTAAATTGCTATAGCCACTGTGGAAAACAATATGGAGGACCCTCAAAAAATTAAAAATATAGCTAGCATATGATTCAGCAGTTTCACTTCTTCGTGTAGATCTGAAAGAAATGAAATCCCTATCTGGAAGAGATACTTCCACGCCCATGTTCATTGCAACATTATTCACAATACCCAACACATGGAATGGATGAATGCATAAAGAAAATGTGAATATTATTCTTTTTATTATGAATATTATTCAGACAAAGAAAGAAAGAAAGAAAAAGAAAAAAGGAAAAAGGAAAGAAAGAAAGAAAAAGAAAAAAGTCCTGCCATTTGCAAAAATATAGATGGAACTTGAGGGCATAATGTTAAGTGAAATAAGTCAGACAGACAAAGACAAATACTGCATGATCTCACTTATATGTATATATATATATATACACACATATATATGTGTGTGTGTATATATATATATATATATATATATATATATATATATATATATATATACTTATATTAAAGAAAAGTCAAAGTCATAGAAACAGAAAGTAAAACGGTGGTTGCCAGTGGCTGGGGTAAGGTGAGGAGGCAGGGGGTGGGGAAGTGGAATAATGAGATATTGATCAAAAGATGAATAAGTTCTGAGGATCTAATACTCAGTGTAATCACTATAGTTAACAAGTCTATATTACATACTTGAAAGTGGCTAAAAGAGTAGATCTTAAATATTCCCACCATGAAAAAATGTAACTATGTGAGGTGATGGATTTAACTCACCTGATCATGGTACTAAATTCACAATATATACATATGTTAAATTTTCACGTTGTACATCTTAAATTTGCACAATGTTATATTGTCAATTGTGTCTCAAAAGGTGGAAAAAAATAAAAATGAATTAATTCAATTAAATTAAAATAAAGATCTGTGCAGAATCCGGCCAGTGAAATGTCTCCTTAACTGTTTTACTTTCAAATTCACTACTTGAATTAATGCTAACACCATGCTTCTGGTTTAGAGTCATACTTGTAACTTTAAAAAAAAAAATCTTACTCATACAAACATACTCAGTGACAGACTGAATGTTAGTCAGTTATGAATACTGTTAAGAAGAAAACAATAATGTTAAAGAGCACTTTTTTGTTTGATTTGTGAATGTATTTGATAGTTTACTTAGACATGGTTGCCTAAAATCTTAAGTCCAAATTTGTCTCAGTCATACTTGCTTTCATATTTAATTGCAGAAATTTAAATTAATTTTCATCAATTTCTTTTTTCTTCCTCTGCAACACTTAATCTGTCTATAATTATACTTTTCCTTATTTTAAAAAAGTCCATAATAGTGTTTACTACAAAATGTAAAATAGATAGCTTGTGGGAAGCAGCCACATAGCACAGGGAGATCAGCTCGGTGCTTTGTGTCCACCAAGAGGGGCTGGATAGGGAGGGTGGGAGGGATACGTAAGAGGGAGGAGATATGGGGATGTATGTACACGTATAGCTGAATCACTTTGTTGTACAGCAGAAACTAACACACAATTGTAAAGCAATTATACTCCAATAAATATGTTAAAAATAAAATAAAATAAAATAAAAAGTCCATGAGCTGCTGTCAATCCTCTACCTTCCACTTCCAACATTACAACATATATATATATATATATATATATATATATATATATATATATATATATATATATATATATATATTTCTGATACTTGACTCATCACCTATTATCTTTAAATTCTTTGTTTTCCTCCATCATAATCATTATTGCTTCTGTACTAAAACATATGAGCATATTGACATGTCCTACTCCAGCAGATCCTTAGGTAATTAGGCTGGTTTTCAGGGACTCCATTTATATCTAACAATTCCATGGATAGCTACTGTTCCCTATCTCACAAATGCCATTATCTTCTCCCCATACCTCTGCTCGTGCTCATTTTCCCCCAAATTTTAATGTATTCATTCAGTTAATATTTTTGAGACCCTACTATATGTTAAGTAACATTTAAGGGCTTATGTTCAAAGAATAACAAAGCCCTGTTATCCTTACTATCAAAGGCTAGTATGAGATACCAAGGATAATAAAATGTAGTGTGAGAAATAATATATGATCACATAGAGAGTCACCTAGTCCAGTCTGGGATGGTTTGAGGTGTATTGGTGTAGAGAACATGACTTGTAAGCTGACAGCTGAAGGGTAAGTAGACAGTGGCCTGAATAATGGAATATGAGCATCATTGGTTTAACAAGGAGGAGAAAATGGAGAGAGTATTAGAAGTGCGGATGCCTAAATTTGTAAAGGTGAATTTTTATTCATTCCTTTATTAGAACATTATTGGATCATGATTACCTACTATATTCTTAAGGATAGGCATTTGATCATTAAACATAAATATCTCCTCTTGTAGCATCTAAGAGATTTTGGTATAAAGCCCTGCCAGAAGTACCTAAAGTTCAAATTGCTCCAATTCTAAGCTATTTCCAGTTTTTACATCACTCTTCAGTTTGATTCTTTTGGAAATGTTTTTAGTACATAATTCTTCTCTTTGTCTCATAACTTTATGCCTTCAACACTGACATGTTGGAAACAACTGTACTGGTTTCTTATGATCATGATTTGTTTTGCATGTTTCTTTCCTTTGGACTTTCTGCATTCTTTTTTGGCCATCATTTGTTTTCTTCCCCATAGGTCTACACACTATCACAGGTGTTTGCAATGAGATTCTTCCCTCTTACTGTACCAAGAAACACATAGAGACAGAGCAAACCTATTGGAAAAGGGTAACAACATATTTTGTCTGTTCACAAATCTTTCACAAGTTTTGTTTTGCTTAGTTTATTCCCAGAAGACAATTTTACTTGCAACTGATCATGTCCTTTCCCCTCTATTTTCTTCACAAAATACTTGGAATTTGGCATCTTACCACACTCCCCTAACTTTAAACTTTCCCTCTCGTTCACAAACACACAATAAATTTTCCAACACATTTAACATTTGGTCAACTCCTAATTGTTTTGTCATAAGTCCTTCTTTTAGAGAAACGTCAGCTCCCCTTATTCTTTAACTCTGAAACTACATTAATTAAAAGAAAATTATGTAATTGCAACTCTTCCAGGTAATAGATATTGTGTGCTGAGAGTATCAGCATACATTTGTCAGCTCCAAACAGGTAAAACACTTTCTATTCTTGCTATTATTATGATTATAATTATTAATGTTCACTTCTGTACTTTTTTCTCATATGGAATAGGACATATTGAATAATGAGAGTTTTTGCATAATTGATTCCTTGAAAAGCTCATGTATTTCTATAGATCTTCCTAAAATGTTAATAGCACTCTATTTTTTCCCAAACAAAAGATTTCAAGTGTGTGTAAAACTTTTTTTTTTGGTGTTTTAAAATATAATGATTTTCTTTATAATTTTAACACAAAATGCATATTTAAATAGAAACAAGTACTGGCAGTGAAGGAGAGGAGTTTCTGAAGTTAAGCTAATTTGCTTCAAAAGATTATAGTCTATCTCAAAAACGATTCTCAAAGTTTAAAAAAGAATAAAAATATTAATGAGGGTTTTAAACTAAATGCTATGACTAACTCTGAATTTATGTGTAGTCACCCCACTTATAAAAATCAGAAAACAATTCAACTTACTTATACAAATCAGAAGGCTAACTCAATTGTTAAAAAATAAACACCATCAAATATTCTTCTTTTCAATCTAAAAAGAAATAATATATTTAAATCTGCATGTCCTGTAGGAATTACTTCTAAAGGATAAAAAATATATAAAATAGAAACTTTTGTTATACAAATACATAACACATGAATAGGTAAATAATTTATTAAAAATATAATCCAATATTACCCTAGAGTACTAATTAGACATTATCTATAATATGACAATAACCTGCTTTACAATTTCAAAAAAATACCACAAATTTCCCAAGTAATGTCAATTATCAAGATTGTTTAAATGTGGGCATATTTGTGTTGTATGTTTTTAAATTTATTTTCTATATCCTTGCTCAGTTAAACAGATCTATATCTTATTCTTAGAGATAACAAGCTATAGGCATGCTTTTGCATTCATAATCATGTACTATTATCTGCAATCATATGCATAATGCTATTTTCTTCCTCATTTATTTAGTGAAGGCAATTTTCCTAGAACTTTAACTTTTATATCTGGATGGAACCTATTGATTTCTAAACTTGCTGAACAACTGTCAGAATGGGATTTTACTCTATCTTTCTCCTGGTTTATTTCTAAAATTTGATAATATCACTTCATTAAAATGTAAATGCCCTACAATAAAATGCACTGATTATAACTGCTCAGATAGATGGGCTTTGACAAACTAGTATATCTACCACAATTAAGATATTGAAAATTCCCATCATCCTCAAGAGCTTGCTGGAGTCAATTCTCCACTCCTTATCCCAGAAAATCACTGGTTTGACTACTATCACATTAGATTAGTGTTACTTATTTTAAAAGTGACATGAATGGAATAATATACTTATATAATAGTGTAATATTTTAGAGATTAATTCACATTGATGTGATGTCTGTAGTCAACTTTTAAACATTTAATTCCTGTACTGTATTCCATTTATGTGTTTCTTCTCCTATCTGTGAGTACTTGTATTGTTTCCAATTTGGGGCTTTAAGAGAAAGCTACAAGGAAAAATCTTGAACACTTTTTGTTGTTGTTGAAATATATTTTCATTTCTCTTAGCTAAATATCTAGGAGTGAAATTGCTGTGGCATTTAGTAAGTGTATATTTACATTTGTAAGAATTTGTCAAACTGCTTTCCAAATTGGTTGCACAATTTTATATTCGCACCAGCAATGTATGAGTGCTCTAGTTTCTGCATATCTTCACCAGCTCTTCGTATTGTCCACCTTTTAATTTTGGCTATTTTGGGGAGTGTGCAGTGTTATCCATTGTGACTTTAATTGCATTGTCCTGATGACTAAAACACTGAACATTTTTCCTGATCATATTAGTCATATGTATAACTGTGTGTGTCTGTGTGTATGTGCCATTTGTTTACCTCTCTGAACATTTTTATCATGTTTATCTCATTTATGAGTTATACATTTTCTTTAGATACACAGAATACAAGTTCTTGATCTTATATATTTTTGGTAAACATTTTATTCCACTGTTGCTTTTCATTTACTTTTAAGTAGAGGTTTTGAAGAGAAATAGTTTTAATGAAGTCCAGTTTACCAATTTTGTTCTGCCTTAATGAATTTTGTTGTATTTATGTATATAATTATGCATATGTATATGTTTTATATACATGTATGTATTAGCATATACATTTAAAAATATTTTGATTTGTTGCTAGATTATTTATTTATTTATTGAAATATAGTTGATTTACAATGTTGTGTTACTGATAGTTTCAGATGTACATCACAGTAATTTAGTTATACATATACATATGTATGTATGTATATACATATATATATATATACTTTTTAGATTCTCTTCCATTATAGGTTATTACAAGATATTGAGTATCGTTAACTGTGCTGTACAGTAGGTCCTTGTTGGTTACCTATTTTATACATAGTAGTGTGCATATTTTAATCCCAAACTTCTAATTAATCCCTCCTCCCCTTTTCCCTCTTGGTAACCATATGTTTGTTTTCCATGTCTATGAGTCTATTTCTGTTTTGTAAATAAGTTCATTTTTATCATTTCTTAGATTTCATTTATAAGTGATATCATATGACATTTGTCATTCTCTACCTGATTTACTTCATTTAATATGATAATCTCTAGATCCATCCATGTTGCTGCAAATGACATTATTTCATTCTTTCTTATGGCTGAGTAATATTCCATTCTGTATATATACCATATCTTCTTTATCTATTCATCTGTTGATGGATGCTTAGGTTGCTTCCATGTCTTAGCTATTGTAAAGAGCACTGCTATGAACATCTGGGTGCATGTATCTTTCCAAATTAGAGTTTTCATCTTTTCTAGATATATGCCCAGAAATGGGATCACTACATCATATGGTAACTCTATTTTTAGTTTTTTAAAGGAACCTCCATATTGTTCTCCAAAGTGGTTGCACCAATTTACATTCTCACCTACAGTGTTGGAGACTTCCTTTTTCTCCACACCCTCTCAAGCATTTATTATTTCTAGAATTTTTGATGATAATAACTCTCCAGAAAGTGGGCATAGAGGGAATATACCTCAACATAATAAAGGACATATATGACAAACCCAAAGCTAACATACTCAATGGTGAAAAGCTGAAAGCATTTCCTCTAAGATGAGAAACAAGACAATGATGCCCACTCTTGCCATTTTTATACATTGAATACAATATATAAGAACACATGTCAATTTATCATTCTATAAAATGAGGATGATGATAACATACATTTCATAGGATTTTTGGCCTTACTGACAAAAATGTATGTAAATTATTTTGGAAACAACTCAATACATAATAAGCACAAAATAAATATTAGTTAATATTATTATTAACTAGTCAAAATTCTGAGATTAATGCAATGAAATTTCTAAGCATGAGAGTTTCTAATTAAGAGGTGACATAATTGTGACAATAACCATATAAAGAGTCAACCAACAGATTAATTTGGCAGCACAGTCCTGAATTAGCCTTTCATAATTCTAACAAAGCATGGCCAATATCCAAGCAAACCTTGGAGATATTGGTATTTGGTTCCAGAACATCACATTAAAGTGAATATTGCAATAAATGGATTCACCTGGAATTTTTGGTTTCCCAGTGCATACAAAAGATATGTTTACACTATACTGTAGTATATAATGTGTGTAATAGTATTACCTAAATAAGCAATGTACCTAACTTAATTAAAAATATATTTTATTGCTAAAAAATTGTAACCATCATCTGAGGCTTCAACAAGCTGTAATATTTTTATAATAGTAACATCAAAGATCACTAGTTACAGATCACTATAACAAATATAATAATAATGAAAAAGTTTGAAATATTGTGAGAATCACCAAAATGTGACACAGAGACTTGATGTAAGCAAATGTTGGAAAAATGGCATCGATAGACTTGCTTGATGCATGGTTGCCTCAAACCTTCAATTTGTACAAAACACAATGTCTTTTAAGCACAATAAAGAAAAGTGCAATGAAATGAGATATGCCTGTATACATGCTGAAAACTACAGAACATTGGTTAAAGGAATTAAGTATAACAAATAAACAAAGAGATAAGTTGTCTCCTTGAAACAGAAGACAGTAATTTTGACTCAGTATTTTCAAAATGTTAATTTTTTAAAAATTGATTTATAGTTGCAATGCCAACCCAGTCAAAATTCTATTTTCTTAACTAGTGTTGGCAAATAGATTCTAAAATTTGTACATAAAATCCAAAGGAGTAGATTAGCTAACAATTTTGAAAAAAGAAAATCAAAGATGGAGAATTTAATGTTATGATTTACTGTATATAAAGTAAGACAGTGACCCAGGCAATTTAACATTAGCATAAATGTGGACATAAAGAGAATAAAACAGAGTAAATAGTTCAGAAATACTGTCAAATATATAAAGTCAGTTGATTTTATTTTGAACAAAAGTACTAAGATCAGGCAACTGAGAGTAACTAGTCTTTTCAACAGATGATACAAGAACAAATGAATATTTTATGAGCAAAATAATTGAAAATAAATCCCAGCTTTTACCACACATAAAAAAATAATAATATGATATAAATTATATGTTTACATATAAAACTGAAAAATATTCTAAGAAAAAGGAGAAAATCTTCAACACTGGGTAATCTAAGGATTTCTCAGAACAAAATACACTACCATAAGTAAAAGAAAAAGATGGATATACTGGACCCCATCAAAAAAATCTGCTTTTTATACCACTGTTATGTAAATGAAAAGGGAAATTACTGACAAGATGAACATCTTTCCAAAACATATATCTGATAAGGGATCTATATGCAAAATTTATAGAGCTTTTACAATTAAACAAGGACACAAAAATCTCAATTTATTAAAACTGGACAAAATGTTTAAACAGACATTAATTGTAGGAATGCAAATGTCACACTCTGGTAAAGGAAATATTATAGGGACAAAAATTATATCTAGGGGTGCCATGGGTGTGGAGTAGGGAGGAGAGATTTACTACAAAGTTACATGAGGGAACTTTCTGGAGTGATAAGAAGATTCTAAATCCTAATTATGGTGGTGATAACTATAAAAATTTGTCCAATCTCATTGAAAGTTATATATCAACTAAAGGGTGAAGTTACTGCATGTAAATTACATCTTAGTAAACCTGACTTAAAGAAACAAAAGTAAAATAGAGATTTTTTGATAAAAGTTAAATTTTGTTTGTCTCAAGGAGGCCTGATTGCATATTTATTTCCAATGGAACAAAACTGATCTCAGCTGAAAGCAAAGCTTCCATTCAAAAAGCAATGATAAGGGTAAATGTATAAATACATATACATAAATATTGACTATTTTTTTAAAAAAGCTAAATAAATTTCTTAAAGAAATCTCTTAAGGAATGTGTTAAAAATGTATATGCATAAATAAAATTCATAAAATTGTCAGCACAAAAAAATGATAAGTTCTTAATTTTTAAGGTTTTAGGAGAAAAATATTCAGTATAAAGATAGAAAATTAACATCATTTTACATTGAAATAGTGGGAAAATAAACTAGCCAAGTATTTCATAAGACCAGTCATCTTATGTACCAAAGCCTTTATAATATTGGCATACATTTTGAACTAGTATGAGTATGAGAATATTTTAATATGTGAGTGTTTAAAAAGTATATACAAAAATATTCAAGTCTTTTAATGAGAACAAAAACTTAAAATATTATTTTAATATCTATAAATTAAAAATTTAGTAATTTAATTAGGGTACATCCATGTAATATGTTTGCATGCTCTTTAGAAAACATTATTTTGTTTACTTAGGCATGGCCATTTTTTGTGGAATTGCCTTTATGTCATAGGCCAAAAAATATCTGAAGAAAGAAGGAAGACATGAGTAATATCATACTGAAGACATGAGTAATATCATACTGATGGTGATGGTACTATTAAATATTAGATGGGATGGGGTTATTGAAATTTTCTACTGTTAAGTAGAAATCTACTGTTAATTTTCTTATTAAAGTTAATATAATATTTTCTTATAAGTTTTTGCTTCAGATAAAGTGATTTAGGATTGAATGAGAAGCAACACTCCCATGGGTCTCTCACAATGTATGCTTTTGCCACAAGAAAACACTTTTACGTTTTAACATGCAAAGTTTTCTATTATTGAGAATAATTAAGACCATGAAAAACAAGAATTCTAAGATAAAATTAGTTGAGGTCAATATATTCCAGATAAAGATCTGGAAAAATGAACCTGAAAGGAATAAGAGTTCAAGGGTGGTTTTTGATGCATGCTTATATATTACACTCTTAGTAAAGGAAAAAGAAGTTTTAAATATGGGACCAGACTCACATTGATTATTTTGTTGTTCTGATCTTATTCCAGTTACACATTAATGTGCATATCAATATTTCTGCTGGGAAGCAGCATCATTTATTTTCTATTTACTCATATCCTGGCTTTGCCTATTCCCCATTATATATATATATATATATATATATTTTAATCATCTCCTACAGTTTTAAATATTCTTGTGGAAATGTTGTAAAGTATTTAAAAAATCCATAGGTTTTAGTGCTATTCAAATAAAAAAAACTATTTTAAATTTATAATTAATATTTACTAGTGTGTGTTTGTATGTATCATCTCTGAAATTTCAAACTAGCCTTAAATGATACCTATAAAAATATTAAAGCTTATTCTGTGTCCTGGAAATGAAAGACAGGGGTCTTGAATTGGAACATTAATAAAGAATTGAGTTGATACTGGATAAAGTCTCCCTCTCTACCCACCCATCTTTGGAATACCCCTTACGGAACCAAGTAAAGAATTTTACAGAGCTGACTTTGGTTGGGCTAAATTGAGTTGCTTGAATAACTAGTGTGACCAGAGGCACCAATTTCAGAGGAATAATTCAAATTCTTAACAATAAGAGTAGTTAAAACCCCAAAAAGGGACCAACATCAGAAATGACCTATGGTGTTAGGCCCATCTGGGCAACTAAGACCATAAGTATGTTGCTAGTGGAGTCAGGTGAACATGTAATGATGGATGAGTTCTATGAGCACTTCCATCTCATTGAAGTTCTGTAATAATTGAAGGCCCAATTATATGAGTTAGGTTTATGGTTAATATTAGCTTTCATGGCTTAAATAGCAGGCGTTTATACACGCAAAAAATATTGAAGTAATTTCCAGTTATTGGTGATACAATGTGTGATTTTATTTATTTTTTATTTTATTTTTATATTTTTAACATGTTTATTGGAGTATATTTGCTTTACAATGGTGTGTTCGTTTCTGCTTTATAACAAAGTGAATCACTTATGCATATACATATGTTACCATATGTCTTCCCTCTTGTGTCAACCTCCCTCCCACCCTCCCTATCTGACCCCTCTAGGTGGTCACAAAGCACCGAGCTGATCTCCCTGTGCTATGTGGCTGCTTCCCACTAGCTATCTATTTTACGTTTGGTAGTGTATATATGTCCCTGCCACCCCCTCGCTTTGTCACAGCTTACCCTTCCCCTCAACATATCTCCAAGTCCATTCTCAAGTAGGTCTGAGTCTTTATGCCCATATTGCCCCTGGTTCTTCATGAACTTTTTTTTTTTCTTAGATTCCATATATATGTGTTAGCATACAGTATTTGTTTTTCTATTTCTGACTTACTTCACTCTGTATGACAGACTCTAGATCCATCCACCTCACTACAAATAATGCAGTTTTGTTTCTTTTTATGGCTGAATAATATTCCATTGTATATATGTGCCACATCTTATTTATCCATTCATCTGTTGACAGACACTTTTTGAATTATGGTTTTCTCAGGGTACATGCTCAGTAGTGGGATTTCTGTGTCATATGGTAGTTCTATTTTTAGCTTTTTATGGAATCTCCATACTGTTCTCCATAGTGGCTGTATCAATTTATATTCCCACCAACAGTGTATGAGGGTTCCCTTTTCTCCACACCCTTTCCAGCATTTACGGTTTGTAGATTTTTTGATGATGGCCATTCTGAGCAGTGTGAGATGATATCTGATTCTAGTTTTAATTTGCATTTCTCTAATGATTAATGACAATGAACATCCTTTCAGGTGTTTGTTGGCAATCTGTATATCTTCTTTGGAGAACTGTCTGTTTAGCTCTTCTGCCCATTTTTGGAATGGGTTGTTTGGTTTTTTTTGAAATTGAGCTGCATGAGCTGCTTGTAAATTTTGGAGATTAATCCTTTGTCAGTTGCTTCATTTGTAAATATTTTCTCCCATTCTGAGTGTTGTCTTTTCGTCTTCTTTATGGTTTCCTTTGTTGTGCAAAAGCTTTTAAGTTTCATTAGGCTCCATTTGTTTACTTTTGTTTTTATTTCCATTTCTCTAGGAGGTGGGTGAAAAAGGATCTTGCTGTGATTTATGTCACAGAGTGTGCAGCCTATGTTTTCCTCTAATATTTTGATAGTGTCTGGCCTTACATTTAGGTCTTTAGTGCATTTTGAGTTTATTTTTGTGTATGGTGTTACGAGTGTTCTAATTTCATACTTTTATGTGTACCCGTCCAGTTTTCCCAGCACTACTTATTTAAGAGGTTGTACTTTCTCCACTGTATATTCTTTCCTTCTTTATCAAAGATAAGGTGACAATATGTGCATGGGATTATCTCTCAGCTTTCTATCCTGTTCCACTGATGTATATTTCTGTTTTTGTCCCAGTACCATACTGTCTTGGTTACTGTAGTTTTGTAGTATAATTTGAACACAGGGATCCTCATTCCTCCAGCTCCATTTGTCTTTCTCAAGATTCCTTTGGCTATCCGGGGTCTTTTGTGTTTCATACAAATTGTGAAGTATTTTGTTCTAGTTCTGTGAAAAATGCCACTGGTAGTTTGATAGGGATTGCACTGAATCTGTTGATTGCTTTGGATAGTAGAGTCATTTTCACAATGTTGATTCTTCCAATCCAAGAACATGGTATATCTCTCCATGTTTTTGTATCATCTTTAATTTCTTTCATCAGTGTCTTATAATTTTCTGTATACAGGTCTTTTGTCTCCTTAGGGAGGTTTATTCCTAGATATTTTATTCTTTTTGTTGCAAAGGTAAATGGGAGTGTTTCCTTAATTTCACTTTCAGATTTTTCATCATTAGTGTATAGGATTGCTAGAGATTTCTGTACTTTAATTTTGTATCCTGCTACTTTACCAAATTCATTGATTCACTCTACTAGTTTTCTGGTAGGATCTTTAGGATTCTCTATGTATAGTATCATGTCATGTGCAAACAGTGACAAGTTTACTTTTGCTTTCCAATTTGGATTCCTTTAATTTCTTTTTCTTCTCTGATTGCTGCAGCTAAAACTTCCAAAACTCTGTTGAATAATAATGGTGTGAGTGGGCAACCTTGTCTTGTTCCTGATCTTAGTGGAAATGGTTTCAGTTTTTCACCATAGAACATGATGTTGGCTGTGGGTTTGTTATATATGGCCTTTATAATGCTGAAGAAATTTCCCTCTATGCCTACTTTCGGGAGGTTTTTTTTTTTTATCATAAATGGGTGTTGAATTTTGTCAAAATGTTTTTCTGCATCTATTGAAATGATCAAATGGTTTTTCTCCTTCAATTTGTTAATATGGTGTATCACATTGATTGATTTGTGTATATTGAATAATCTTTGCATTCCCAGGATAAACCCAAATTGATCATGGTGTATGATCCTTTTAATGTGCTGTTGGATTCTGTTTGCTAGGAGTTTGTTGAGGATTTCTGCATCTGTGTTCATCAGCGATATTGGCCTGGAGTTTTCTTTCTTTGTGATATATTTGTCTCGTTTTGGAATTAGGGTGATTGTGGCCTTGTAGAATGAGTTTTGGACTGTGCTTCCCTCTGCTATATTTTGGAAGAGTTTGAGAAGGATAGGTGTTAGCTCTTCTCTAAATGTTTGCTAGAATTTGCCTGTGAATCCATCTTGTCCTGGGCTTTTATTTTTTGGAAGATTTTTCATCACAGTTTCAATTTCAGTGCTTGTGATTGGTCAGCTCATATTTTCTATTTATTCCTGGTTCAGTCTGAGAAGGTTTTGCATTTCTAAGAACTTGTCCATTTCTTCCAGTTGTATTTTTTATTGGCATAGAGTTGCTTGTAGTAATCTCTCATGATCCATTGCATTTCGGCAGTGTCAGTTGTTACTTCTCCTTTTTCATTTCTAATTCTATTGATTTGAGTCTTCTCCTTTTTTTTCTTGATGAGTCTGGCTAATGGTTTATTAATTTTGTTTATCTTCTCAAAGAACCAGCTTTTAGTTTTATTGATTTTTGCTATTGTTTCCTTCATTTATTTTTCATTTATTTCTGATCTGATATTTATGATTTCTTTCCTTCTGCTAACATTGAGGTTTTTTGTTCTTCTTTCTCTAATTGCTTTAGGTGTGATGTTAGGTTGTTTGTTTGAGATGTTTCTTGTGTTTTAAGGTAGGATTGTATTGCTATAAACTTCCCCCTTAGAACTGCTTTTGCTGCATCCCAAAGGTTTTGAGTCATCGTGTTTTCATTGTCATTTGTTTGTAGATATTTTTCTGACTTCCTCTTTGATTTCTTCAGTGATCTCTTGGTTATTAAGTAGTGTATTGTTTAGCCTACATGTGTTTGTATTTTTACAGATTTTTTCCTTTAATTGATATCTAGTCTCATAGCGTTCTGGTTGGAAAAGATACTTGATATGGTTCCAGTTTTCTTAAATTTACCAAGGCTTGATTTGTGACCCAAGATATGATCAATCCTGGAGAATATTCCATGAGCACTTGAGAAGAATGTATATTCTTGTTTTTGGATGGAATGTTATATATATATATATATATATATATATATATATATATATATATATATATATATATAATTTATTTAACTATTTAACTATATATATATATATCAGTTAAGTCTATTTTGTTTAATGTATCATTTAAAGCTTGCATTTCCTTATTTATTTTCATTTTGGTTGATGTGTCCATTGGTGAAATTGGGGTGTTAAAGCTCCCTACTATGATTGTTTTACTGTCGATTTCCCCTTTTATGGCTTTTAGTATTTGCCTTATGTATTGAGGTCCTCCTATGTTGGATGCATACATATTTACATTTGTTATATCTTCTTATTGGATTGATCACTTGATCATTATGTAGTGTCCTTCTTTGTTTCTTATAATAGTCTTTAGTTTAAAGTCTCTTTTGTCTGATATGAGAATTGCTACTCCAGCTTTCTTTTGATTTCCATTTGCATGAAATAACTTTTGCCATCCCCTCACTTTCAGTCTGTATGTGTCCCTAGGTCTGAAGTAGGGCTCTTGTAGACAGCATATATACAGGTCTTGTTCTGTATCCATTCAAAAAGTCAGTGTCTTTTGGTTGGACCATTTATTTCATTTACCTGTAAGGTAATTATCGATATGCATGTTCCTATTGCCATTTTATTAATTCTTTTGTGTTTGTTATTGTAGTTCTTTTCCTTCTCTTGTGTTTCCTGCCTTCATCCCCATGGTTCATCCAAGTTATACTATTGTCTGTTAGGACATTTATCTCATAAGGACTCAATCACATTTTGTTCCTACAGGGCACATCACTTATATTTTAAGCCTATTAGTCACTCTCCTCACAAAACACTTGAAGTAGTTGATTCTTTTTTGTTCTTTTGCTTAATGGGGCCAATAATATCACAGCAACCTTTGAGTCATGGATGTATAAGACAAAGTCCTTTTCCTCAAGGAAATCTTTGTAAAGGCAAGAAACTGACAAGTATATATATAGAGAGAATCTAGATATTTGCTAAACTAGAGGTTCTCAAAAGATTTACAGAGGGAGAATAAATAATTCATGTTAAGACTTCACTGTCACAAGTAAATTCTTAGTTAGATATAGAATGAACAATAGCATATTCAGAGAGAAGAGGAAGGGCAGAGCATAATATACCCAGGAATCTATCTGCATGTCAGTAAATTACTGAGTATATATTATTAATATTTGTTTTGGAAATCTGTGGGAATGAAACTGAAATTGTAAGGAAGAGACTATAAACATATTCACAATCACTTGTATAATTATGCTATATCTGTGTCATGCACTAGGCCTAGAATTAGGGATATGTGAACAAATTAAGATAGACATGTCCCTCTCCTCATGGAGCTTACAATCAAAAAAACAAGGACTGGGAATATAGGTAGAGATTTGAGGTAGCATTTTACAGCAACTCAAAACAAAAACACACTTTCGTTGATATAAGTTCTCTTCTTAATTCTCTATCATGTGATTGGGATTCTGTTGTGTATTTTTTGTGCATACAGAGTTGGTGAGAGATTATGTTATACACATTAGAGATACAAAACTAACTTAAAGCTTGAGAAACTCATTTTTAATGGTGTTGACAAAAGACTGAAGGATGATTAGAACAAGGGCAGAAACACTCTTTAAGAGGCAAATGATACACAGTACATGACATACGTGGGTAAAATCCAAGCCTGTTGCAGCAACAAAGAATAGTGGATTGAGTTGGTAAACTGTTTAGAAGTAGAATAAATGTAACATATATATCAAGGTAGCACAGATTTTATTTTTGATATGTTTTGCTTTGTTTAAAATGAAAACAGTCAATACTATTCAGACTAGAGGCAAATGGACACTGCTGGAGATTGTATAAATTGTTACATCTCTTTTGGGAAACAAGTTGGTCATAGGTAGTAAGGGTCTTCAAATTATTCATGTTCATTGACAGTTATTCCACTTCTGAGAATCAATCATATAGAATTAACTGTAAATAAAAGGAAAGTGTCTTGCACAAAGAAGTTCAATAAGACATTACTTATAATAGTAAAATTAGTGGAAAATGCTTAAGTGTTCAATTCAGGAGAGGTAGTTAAATAAACTGTTATGTGGAATTTTAAAAAAATCTTATATGTTAAATAATATAAATCACACACAAAATTTTATGGCCTATGATATCACACCTAATGAAAATATGCATAAGAAAAAGAGGTGATTCATTAAGTCATATGTTTTAACTCTAGACATAATATCACTTTTTATTTTTTCTTTGTAATCTATTTTCACAGTAGTTGAACGTGAACATTTATTGTTTGTAGTCAAAGAAAAGTTAACTATACTTTATTATTCTTAGGATGCAGTAACTCATTGTATGTGGTAATAAGATACAAAATTAATAATTAATAAAAATGTATACAGATTTCTACCTTTCTGGCTAGACATGGATACTACAAACAGAAACATATTTGTGGGGAAAAGATATGTGTAAATTTGATGATCATTGTAATTCACCATACCAGTAGACTAAAAAAGAAAAATTATATATTTAGTTCAAAAAGAAATCCTTACACTCTAGCTATTGCTTTTGTTCAAATTGATCTTAGTACATAAGGAATAAAAGCATATGTTTACAAAAAATCCCGAAAAAAAAAGTTTCTAGCAGCTTTATTCATAATAGCTAAATATCAAAATGACCAATATGTCCATAGATGGGTGGATGGATAAAAAATTATGATATACATATATAATAATATTCAACACCATATTGCTAAGTGATATTCAGCAATTATGCATCATGATCTACTGACACATACAATAACATGGATGAATCTCCAAATATATAAGCTAAGAACTCAGACAAAATTCACTTGTTTGATTTCATTTCTAGTAGTAAACTACTAATCTACCAATCTACTGCAGCCTAATCTACTGTGACAGATCAGTGTTTGATTGGGTTCATGGTCAGGAAATGGGAGGAATGATTTACAAAATAATATAAAGGAAGTTTTGTGGGTGATAAACACATTGATTCTGGGATTCTGGTGATTTTTAATGAATGTTTATATAAGTTAAGACTTGTCAAAATTTACATCTTAAACATGTGCTGTTTATTTTCTGTAAATTATACTTCAGTAAAGTATTAGAAATTTAAAAATTATCAGATACACATGTATGTACCAGGAATGAGCAAATGTAAACTGACACCTGTTTCAATATCATCAAAATATGTCACATACATGAGAATAAAAACATGAGCCATAAATCATTACTGAGGAAATTTAAAAAGATCTAAACAAATGGAAGAATATGTATCTGCCCATATGTATGTGCATGCATCTGTGTGTATGTGTGTGTGTGTGATTAACACAGATTTTTATGTAATCTGACAATTCAGATAGATATATAGATAGAAAGGTATAGTATCACCAATGTAATATTTAGAAATAAAAATCGAAGACTTATCATAACCAGTATAAATAATTTATATATTCAGTAATTAAGAGTGTATGAAGTTGGCACAAATAAACAATGATTGACTAATAGAATAGAATGTAGAGTTTATAAATAAACTCTCATAATTCAGTGGGTAAATGATAACTTTTTAAATAGATGGTGCTGGGTTGACTGGATATCCATTTGGAAATTAAAATGAATCCTGCAATGTCCCTCATACTATATTAAAAATTAATTCCAGATGAATTTTAGCTTTAATGTGAAAGAAAATATTTAGGTTTAGAACATATGAGCATAATTTTATGATTGCAAATAGGACACAAAAATCATTTGAGTCACATTAAAATGAAAAGAGTTTGTTCATTAAAAGACACCATTAGAGAATGAAAAGTTAAGCCTCAAGTCAGAGACAATAGAGAATGTGTGTATCTTATATGAAGAAAGACTTTATCCTGAAATTAAAAAAAAATAACTTTACAAAACAATGACAAAAGAATGGGTAATTTGATATATATGGGCAAAACTTGAAACTTCAAGATAAGGACACTGACTTCATTAAAAAACATATTAAAACCTTCAAGTTCATTAATCACTAGTCATAAATCAAATTCATTCATCATGCGGATGAAAATTCGTGTAACTAATTCGGAAATCTTCTTGGTGATACCTACTAAAACACAAAATACTTACATTCTTTGATTCAGAAATTTCTTTCTTCCATATATATCAAGCAGAAATTTATATATGTATTCACCAAAAGATGTATTCCAGAATGTTTATTATAGCACTATTTGTAACAGGCTCATCCTAGAAAGAACCCAATTGTCTATTAAAAGTAGAGTGAATAAATAAGTTGCTACATATTAATTCCATAGAAGGTTATAAAATGACGGGAATAACAATCTGTTTCTATACATGATAATGTGATGACACTCACAAAAAATAAAATTTAGCTAAAGTGGTCAGATAGTAAGAACAACATACTATATTTTTTCATTTTGATGAAATTTAAAAACAGTTCATAGTAATCTACAATTATTTTAAAAGTCAGTAAATTGTTTACCCTTGGAGAGGGAGTAGTGATGTCTGTGGTAATTGCAATGTTCTATTTCTCAAAATTCAGTGCTTGTTACTTGAGGAAAATCCACTTATGATTTATGTGCCTTTCTGTATTTATATATATAGTATACAAATAGTATTGTATACTATTTCAATAAAATGTATGTAAAATAATCTTCAAACAGATTAGTTTTTGCAGCAATTTTGAGTTGAGTATCTTTTTAAGGCCTAGAATTTTTTCATAGAAAACTTGAAAAAATATGCAATTTAAACAACACTAGAACATTCAGCAAAAATTACAAAGCATGTATATAAAAGACATATAAAAGACATATATGTGTGTATATATATATATATATATATATATATATATATATATATATATATATATATACATATATAGTTATCACGGTTATCATGCTATTCAATTGTGTACCTTTCAAGACATGGTTGCTTTTGAAAAAGTTTCACTTTGAAATATAATTTCTGAAATATAAATTCTGATTTCTGTTAGGCATGAAATACTTTCACATTTCAGAAATTTCAGCAATTTATTTCAGCAATTATGACCTTAGTTTGGTGAATATTGCTGTAAATTTATTACCTGTTATCTCTTAATTGCAAATGTAACCCCATTCCACCCTATGTTATATTCAAACTTTGTCAACTCAAAGTTCTGTCAGGGAAATTACAGTAACTGTAGGTATACACCATTTTTAAGAAAAAATAAATTATATCATTAAAATAAGATCATGACACACATCCATGAATATACATATACTAACCTAACTTTGCAAAACAGAAGATATCCATTGATATATGTATCAATCATGTAGCATATGCAAGTGTTAGTCTGATTGGTAATTTTATTCTGTTTTCCACACAAATGCATTCGTGTGATATAAATTGCCTACATAATTATTTTGCATTTTAACCTAACTTTCTGCTTTACTATGCACTAATAAAAGCAAATTAGAGAAACAAGATCTTTACATTTTTTAAAAATATATTCTGGAATAAGGAAGCAACCTTTGAAAATATGAAAGTTGCAATTGACACAAGGAGAGAATAAGACGTGTTTTATACCATTCTAACTTCTCATAAGATTTCTTAAAATACAGTGAAAATAAATTTATTTTTCATTTTGAAATAACTTATATATGAATCAAATTCTAATATGTTCAAGGTGTTTGCCAAACACTTTTAAAATAAAAAAAGCAAGTATAGTAATATAACCATTTTTCTTTTTTTTGTTTGTTACAAGAGTGTTTTGTCACAGGAAATTACTCTCTGTTTCCAGCTAAAGACTGTTTTCAAGGAGAATGGGTTTTGCTCAGTTTATTTCTACCCTAAAGAAGTTTCTTATGCATATGTTTAGAAAATAATTGACAATACTATTTTTTTTAAAAAAAAAACATCTTTCCTGGAGTATAATTGCTTTACAATGGTGTGTTCATTTCTGCTGTATAACAAAGTGCGAGGGAGATGCAAGAGGGAAGAGATATGGGAATAATTGAGAATTATTGCTTTTCATTCCCAGGGATTCATTTTTTTCCCCCTTTCCCTGTCTATTTTCTCTTTTTTCCCTCTCCTCCCAGCATTCCAGCAATTTGAGACTTTATAAAACTACAAGCTGGTGGCATAAAGATTTAAACCTCTGCCAAGGGCTTCCCTGGTGGTGCAGTGGTTGAGAGTCTGCCTGCTGATGCCAGGGACACGGGTTCGTATCCTGGTCTGGGAAGATCCCCCATGCCCCAGAGTGGCTAGGCCCGTGAGCCATGGTTGCTGAGCCTGCGCGTCCGGAGCCTGTGCTCTGCAATGGGAGAGGGCACAACAGTGAGGCCTGCATATGGCAAAAAAAAAAAAGAAACCTCTGCCACGAAATCGTCCAAACTAAAACTAGTTAAGAGCCTCAGAAGTCAAATTTCAGCCTCCTGTGACATTTGGTACCTTTCATAATTACATGCTCCGTTCTCTCTAGTGCTCAAGTGTCTCCTTTGTAGAGCCCTAAGTGGTGCCCTGGAAGCCTGAAAAAAACACTTGCTGCCAATGTGCCAGATGTGTGACTAGGGACTAATTTAGGCCTCGGGAAGATCAGGCTCATTCTTTCTTTTACTAATTTTTTTCCTTTCCTTTTTTTTTTTCCCAGTTGAGATGCTTCATTCTTTTATTATTTATTTATTTATTTTTACATCTTTATTGGAGTATAATTGCTTTACAATGGTGTGTTAGTTTCTGGTGTATAACAAAGTGAATCAGTTATACATATACATATGTTCCCATATCTCTTCCCTCTTGCATCTCCCTCTCTCCCACCCTCCCTATTCCACCCCTCTAGGTGGACACAAAGCACTGAGCTTATCTCCCTGTGCTATGCGGCTGCTTCCCACTAACTATCTATTTTATGTTTGGTAGTGAATATATGTCCATGCCACTCTCCCACTTTGTCACAGTTTACCCTTCCCCCTCCCTATATCCTAAAGTCCATTCTCTAGTAGGTCTGTTTCTTTATTCCTGTCTTACCCCTAGGTTCTTCATGACATTTTTTTCCCTTAGATTCCATATATATGTGTTAGCATACAGTATTTGTCTTTCTCCTTCTGACTTACTTCACTCTCTATGAAAGACTTTAGGTCCATCCACCTTACTACAAATAACTCAATTTCATTTCTTTTTATGGTTGAGTAATATTCCATTGTATATATGTGCCACATCTTCTTTATCCATTCATTCAATTATGGACACTTAAGTTGCTTCCATCTCTCCCAGGGATTCTTTTAAGTACACTTCTAAGATCCCATTTAGGAACTAAGTAGAAATGGTGTAATTTATCTCTTGTGTTGCCTATGTAATGGTGAGCAATGCAGACAACATTTTAACTAATCGAATAATTTAAGTCTTTCTGGCAGATGAGACTTTGCTGATATTGTTTTAATCTATGGATCATCTGTCTACTTCTCATCTGATTTCAAGCCCCCTTTTAATGTTTAATAGCTAAGCTGTGTGTTTCATAGTAGCTTACTAGAGAAAATAATATTTTTAATCAAGATATTGGTGCTTTATGAATTAGATAGTAATAAAAAGAATACAACAATAAAATATGTAAACTTTACTTTTTTGGTTTTTTTTTTCCACTATGGTACAATAACAAACCATAAGTATGTAAAATGCATTAATTGTTTTATATAAGCATATATATCTTTAATTCTATCATTTATACTACAAATAAATAAATACTATCATAAATTGGTGTTGAGTAAAATTACTTGTATTTCCTTCATGAACATAATCTTCCATGCAAACGATATCTGTCATTTAAAGTTTCTGTCCTATATGTTATATTCTTTCACATCTCTCCAGAAATTTAAAATCCACTAATCTTTCAAGGTCAATGTCCACAGACATTTTTCTAATAACCATAACTGGAAGAAGGATTTCCCTTCCCTAAAATGCCATAGTATTTTATGAGTGTTTTTACCAGAATATTTAGTACACAACCATTTATTGAAACAACATTTTGAAGCATATTTACTCTGTTGTTTTTATAAATATCCAAAGAGTAGAAATCTAAGTCTACAACTAAATATAAGATTCCTAAAATGTTTTCACATTTTTTATTAAGTACTTATTGTTGCTGTTAATTTATTGAATTATAAACAAGAACACATTTATTTATTTATTTTTCAGTAACAACTACCCACTCTATTGAGAAATTATCTACTTGTTTCCAAAGAATAATAAGATTTAAATGACCACTCGGGGCAATTCTGTATATTTTCTATCACTTTCTGTTATTAAGATGAAATATTTTGCATTTTAATTATTCAATTTCATATTTGGTTTTAAGTTTACGCCTTCACTCAGCACATGATCAAGTTAAGTCTTCAGTGATTTGGAGTTCAAGATGAACAAGTTCTTCACCACTTCTCATGCCTTTATTTCTCTCGGACCTTCCCCCTCTTTTCTCCAACTTGATTCCAATCATGAAGACAGAATACCTCTGGCAGCATATAGGGCCACTGATCTGACAGTGAGGTTTGGTGATAGTATTAAAGGCACAATCAGGATAGTATTAAAGGCACAATCAGGTGCCTTCAGTGTAGAAAGGAGAGACCCCCACGTCTCCTTGATTGGAGTTGTGTTAATATCCTTTAACGATTTTGCATTCTTGTCATCTGCAGTGGTTTCTTATTGTAGTATTTATCAAAATCAACCCTATCGTCCTTGAGAGGCAATACATGTGGCTTTTTGGTCTCTAGCAGCAGTTTCAAATCACCAGATGTTCTCTGGTTTCAGGATCTCCGAAATTTGCTAAACATCATTGTGTTTTGTTTATCATAGCACTTTCAGACTGATGGGAATATCCCAACAAGCAGTAGCACATGAACCTCCTTGATTTGGGCTTTTGAAAACTGAGTGACATTGGAGTCACCAGTGAGCAATATCCTATTGCTCACAGATCACGGGGAAGTGCCCTATCAGCACCTTATAAATACTCATTACATATTTTTTTTTGTTAAAAGTTTTGTTGCATGTTATAAGAATGAGTGAAAGGTGAAAATCTATTAAATGATCAAACACCACACTGGGCCATATCCAGACTTTGTGAAAGTCTAATTATACATAATTTCATAGTCCACAAAATTATGAATGTTAACTGATGTATGAAAGTGAATATTTGAAATGATAAAATAAATTACAACAAACTACAAATTAGGAAAGGATTATATCGCAAACATAATGAGAGCCAAAACAAAAGATATTAACTTTCTGAAAGAACTATATTTTTCCTACCCTTTCATTCCCTATTTTTTAACTTTTCTCTCAGAATACAAAAAAAAAGTAAAAGAAATATGTTCCACAGAGAGAACAGAAAGAAAATTCAATCTTTTCTTTAGTGTGGTTGATTAATATTGTTTATTAGTATTGGTGGTTTAGAGAAATTTCCTTCAGCTTTGCAAATTTAATTGGTAATGTCATGTACTTTTTTAGACTTGTCAAACACAGGAAAACTTCTTCAAGTGTTTTCATTATATTGTCTGAGAGATTTCAAGATATTTTAACTATCCTTACTTAATGACTACTTATAAATAATTTTTAATTCCTGACATTTATTTACTATTTTGCTGTCAGCTTCAAATTTGTTTATTATGAAATTACATTATGGCAATATAAACTGTGTTTTACTATGATATCAAAGTTCACTGTGCCTATCAAAGTTAAATAAGTCCTCAAAATGAAGATGTTATCAGTATTCTTTTAGGTGTACAATTCAAAGTTTATTAGTATATTCACGGAGTTGCAAACATCACAATCCATAGCATTTTCACAATTCCAAAGAAAAGCAATACCACTTAGTCACTACCAATTTACCCCTAACACTCCAGCACTTACACAGCCACTAAACTGCTTTCTGTATTTATAGGTTTTCCTTCCATTACATTGCATATAAATAGAATCATACAGTAATTGTTTTTTCTGACTTACTTCTTTCACTTAACAGAATATTTCATATTAACATAAATATTCAAAGTTTTGCCATGATGAAGCATGTGTCAGTACCTCACCTTTATTGATGAATAATACTCCATTAGGTGAAGATATAACATTTTATTCATCCAGCCATCTATTGATGGAAATATGGATTATTTTCACTTTTTGGCTTTAAGGAGTAATAATGCTATAAACCTTCATGTATAAGTTTTTCTGAGAGCATACATTTTCATTTATGTTGGGAATATACCTTGTAGTGTAATTGTTACATCATATGGTGACTATATGTTTAATATTTTGTGAACTAAATAACTACCTTATTATCTGTATTATTTTGTGCTTTTCAGACCATACAAACTGTACATTACTTAACTATTATTGCATTTCCCTTATTTTTCATTTCTAGTTTGGCAGTGTTCTGATTCTCACAATGTTCTTTATCTTTTGTTGTAATTTTTCATTAGGTATAGTTTAGTGACTATCATGCCATTCTCTATCTTTGTAAGTTGACTATCAAATTTTACTTTCTGTTTCATATATAGAAGTTTTCTCATTTCAAAGTGTGTGACATCTCCTTCTTTTCAGTTTATGCTTTGGGTCTCAACTAAAAGAGCATTTTCAATTATATTTTAATTTCATATAATCACTTTTTCTGCAAAATAAGTACATTTAATCAGACAATAAAGCATATGGAAGAGTAATTCCAACTCTTTTTAAAATTGACATGATAGTGTATAGACAAATATTTAGGTATTACATTAACTCATAGTAAATATATATTTACTCATATACTATAACCTATATAGTTTATACACTCACATGATATATAAGTATACTTATATGCTATATATATTGAAAGCACCCTTTCAAATGAAAAACCCTGAAGCTTAAGCTTCATTACCTTCAAGGTAGTTCTGTCCAAAATAAGTTTCTCACAAACGGTGACACCACATTAGTATTATGCCACACTAGTCAAAATGTGGAATTTTGTTGTATTTACTATAAATTTACATAATTCAGATTTATAGTAAAATTATACATTCACTTATTCATGCATTCACTTAAGAAATAGTAAATTCACACATATGTTTTTTCTGAATAAGTGGTAAATAAATGAACATAGTCTTTGTGTCAAACAGCAAGTACCCCATCAAATGGTATATTAAAGAGGTTATAACATGTTATACTGATTGCTATGAAAGTAAAACAGGTGATAAGAGAGAAAATAACTGACATGCTTTAAGGGAAGGGGATCAGCCAAATTTAGATTGCACATGTGAAGATGGCTGCTGGGGTAACGTGATATTTAAGCCCATCAAAAAATAGTAGAAATTAATAACAAACATGCATTATATATATATTAATTTATTTTTATTGTGATGATTAAACTAACATATTTTGATGTAGGAGTTTTGTAATGGCAGAAAAAAGAGATAAAAAACCCTCATTTCATCAAAAGTACAATTTCATTAGTGAAAACTATAACAAATAAAATCATTTAAGGGCTGTGGAAATTGTCCTGAGAGAATACAGTAAAGGGAGAATCATTCATTCAATCTACAAAATCCCAGTGAGAACAGCAAGAGCATCTGTGGCATGTGAGTCAGATCTACCCTCTTATTCCCACCCTAGCTCTGAACTATGGAAGTGGTATACAAGGTGCTCTACTTTGGGTAGGTGTGGTCAAGAAGGTGGGAACTCTTTCACCTCTCAGCTCCAGTCTGGTCCATGTACTATGATTTCAACATGAGAAGGAAAATTTCCTGACATTCTCACTACCCACTGTCCCAAAAACATGGAGCAGAAGCTCTACTTCAGGCAGGTACAGCTATGAAAATGTAATCTCCTAGGTTCTATCCCATTCTGAATTATAGGGCAGAAACTCCACCTCAGCCATAGCAGATTGAGACAACACGGGCCCCAATCATCTTTGCCCCCAGCTTGCTTGTAGGGAAGAAATGTCCACAATAGAGGGGAAATCCAAAAGGATCAGTGATCACTAGACCATCCCCCATCAAGTACCTAATAGGAATAGGTGTATCACTCTGGTAATATGAGGTCTCTGTCTTCTTTTCTCAGACAACAGAATAGGGATTCTGCCCAGGGTAAAGATAAGCCATAAAGGCAAAGAGTTTTTCAGGTCCACTTAAGGTGACAGACTATCTGGAACAAAACTTATAGAGAATTCCTTGTCTAAAGGCATTGTTGAAAAGAATGGAAATATTGGGAGAGAGAAGTTAAGAGGAAGTTGGTAGCTCCCTGATACAAGCAGCCAAAAGTTTGAGAGACTCAGGGGAGGTGACCGTTAAGAATAACCTTCCTGTAATCACAGCCAACTCAGGGAGTTAGAAAAGTTGTGCATATGAACTCGGCTGCACCCACTTGGAAGCAATAAAACTGGACACAAGACAGGTGGGAAAGCATTCCTCAAGCTTCACAAGGGGCTTAAACAGAACCTCTTGCCAAACACTGACTGAAAATCAGTTTCCTTAACCCAGTAGCAACTGTTAGGAAATGGTTTAAAAATGAAATTGTACTCATCTTTGTAGTTTGGAAGATTGTAGACATGCCCACCTGCTCCTTGTCTTCAACAGTGAGTGAGGGAAAATTTTTAAACTACTAGTTCCAGGTAGAATGTGGGGCAAAAATGTAAACTCCCTGAACTGTAATAGCAATCTACCAAAGGCATATTTCTCCAAATATATGTGAAACAACTTAACTGGCTAACAGATTTTAGTATAATCTTTGATCAGTAAATGACATATGAAAATGCAGAGGTGACGTTTTGGTAGATAAGATGAAAGGTGAAAACAAAGGGAGAAAACGAGCAGGTACACCAGAGGCTGCACACTGTATGAGAAATAGTTTGCAGGATAATTTGAGCCAAGTCCCTTAAACAAACAAATAAACAAAGAAAATGACTAAACCAATAATGACAATAACAACTACCACCAGAGTAGGGAGGCAGATGGGGATCATTACCCACAAGTGCTATATTATATTATTAAAAAGTCAAATTTTATAAAAACAAACATTGAGACATCAAAGCAAACAAACAAATGAGTAAAAACAAAACAAAGTAGGAAAGTGTGAGCCACACCCAAGAACAAAAGAACAGGCAATAGGAACTCGCTTTGAAGGAGCCCAAGGGTGGACTCAAGATACACACATTTCAAGCCAGCTATTTTAAGTATGTTCAAAGAACCAAAGGAGGCATTTAAAAATATAAAGGAGGATACAAAGCAGTGTTGCATCAATTAGAAAATATCACTAATGATATTACTTTAAAAAAGGAACAAACTGGAAATTTGGTATTTAAAAAGTATAATAAGTGAAATGAAAAATTCCCAGTATCTCAACAATAGATTTTTGGCTAACAGAAAAGACTTAGTGAACCTGAAGGTAGTCCAATAGAGAGTATGCAATCTGAAAAAGAGAGCAAAGGAAAGCAAACGGAGACTCAGAGAAATGTGGAACACCATTAATTCCACAGAGATATGAGTAATAGGAATATTACAAGGAGAGATTAGAGGAAAACTGACAGAAAATACTATGTAAGGACATAATGGCAATGACTGTAAGTTTCCCATAATTTGAAGAAAAACATTATTTTACATGTACTGAAAACTTAGCAAATTTCAAGAAGGGTAAATTGAAAGAGATTCAACCCAGTCCCATGACAGTTAAAATGTAAAAAAACAAAGTTAAAGAAAAATCCTTGAAAGCAGTGAGAGAAAAAACAATATATCACTTACTACAGAACCCCAGTAATACTAATTATTACTCAGAAAATAATAGAGAAGTGGGTAAAGTGTTAAGCCTCAACATGTATGATGTTCTTTAATAAGTAGGTGAGTGGGAATTACCTATAAAGTGTGGCATAGACTCACTTATATTGAATATAGGAAAGAGTAAATTCCTGCAAATGCATAGACAGAATATATTCTCCCATTACTGCAAATAGATGCAGTAGGGTAAAATGGATACATTTAGAAACATTTGAAGTAAATGATTATTTAGTTCATGCACTATTTTATATGATAATGGGATATTACTGTTTGTATTAATTTAGATAAAACTGATGAAATAGCTGATGATACTTACCAGCATGATATTGATATGGAAATTTAGCTAATAATGAAGTAAAATAATAAACCCCTTGCAGTTTCCACTTAATAACATTAATTTAATGTAAAATGTGTGATTGTTCCTATAACAAGAAATAATTAAAAGGCATAAAATCTTTTTTCGAGGTTTATATTTATAGTTTTCATCTATCTACAAGGGAATTTCAGAGTTTCACTGAAGGAGAAAAATACATGATAATTAATAAGTACAGTATCTTTTAAAAAAGTAAACAGAATAATTATCAATAGGTAAACAGATCATTGAGTATAGAATTTGCTAAACAGCAGCCCTGGGAAAATATGTAGGGTAGGTCAAATGTTCCAGGAAAGGGCAAGATATATGAACAGTTGAGATTTAATGAGCATAATTTCAAAATTACCAGTTATAAAATGCCTCGTAGTTTTCCGTGTTTATATACCTACATGAAATATATGGTTCTCAATTGAACTCCATTTAAGTATAACAGTTTGACCAAAACCCTACATTGAGTAACAGTAATATTTCCTCTCTAAATATATCATACAAGATATTAGATACAAAAGAAGTCACACAGTAGTGAACAAGGATTTTGCTCTTTTCTCTCTCCCACATAATTCTTATATATATCCAATTACCACTTATCATCAATTATTAGAGGGAAGACCCAAAATCTAGTGAATAAAATAACTAAACATTATGCAATGACAAATCAGCTGTGTTGCCATATTGTTTTCACTGTTATTATTTATTTACTTATTTATTTATTTTTTACATCTTTATTGGAGTATAATTGCTTTACAATGGTGTGTTAGTTTCTGCTTTATAACAAAGTTAATCAGTTATACATATACATATGTCCCCATATCTCTTCCCCCTTGCGTCTCCCTCCTTCCCACTCTCCTTATCCCACCCCTCTAGGTGGACACAAAGCACCAAGCTGATCTCCCTATGCTACGCATTTGCTTCCCACTAGCTATCTATTTTATATTAGGTAGTGTATATATGTCACTGCCTCTCTCTCACTTCATCCCAGCTTACCCTTCCCCCTTGCTGTGTCCTCTATGTGTGCATCTTTATTCCTGTCCTGCCCCTAGGTTCTTCAAAACCTTTTTTTTTTTACATTCTATATATATGTGTTAACATATGGTATTTGTTTTTTCCCTTCTGCTTACTTCACTCTGTGTAGCAGATTATATGTCAATCCACCTCACTAAAAAAACTCACTTTCATTTCATTTTATGGCTGAGTAATATTCCATTGTATATATGTACCACATATTCTTTATCCATTCATCTGTTGATGGACACTTAGGTTGCTTCCATGTTCTGGCTATTTTAAATGGAGCTGCAATGAACATTTTGGTACATGACTCTTTTTGAATTATGGTTTTCTCAGCGTATATCCCCAGTAGTGGATTGCTGGGTTGTATGGTCATTCTATTTTCAGGTTTTAAAGAACCTCCATACTGTTCTCCATAGTGGCTGTATCGATTTACATTCCCATCAACACTGCAAGAGGCTTCCCTTTTCTCCACACCATCTCCAGCATTTATTGTTTGTAGAGTTTTTGATGATTGTCATTCTGACCAGTGTGAGTTGATGCCTCATTATAGTTTTGACTTGCATTTCTCTAATGATTAGTGATGTTGAGCCTCTTTTCATGGCTTGTTGGCCATATGTGTATCTTCTTTGAAGAAATGTCTATTTAGATCTTCTGCCCATTTTTGGATTGGGTTGTGTGGGGTTTTTTGATATTGAGCTGCATGTGTTGCTTGAATATTTTGGAGATTAATACTTTGTCAGTTGCTGCATATCCAAATATTTTCTCCAATTCAAAGGGTTGTCTTTTTATCTTGTTTATGGTTTCCTTTGTTGTGCAAAAGCTTTGAAATTTCATTAGGTCCCATTTGTTTATTTTTGTTTTTATTACAGTTTCTCTAGGAGGTAGGTCAAAAAGGGTCTTGCAGTGATTTATGTCATAGAGTGTTCTGCCTATGTTTTCCTCTAAGATCATTATAGTGTCTGCCTTATATTTAGGTCTTTAATCCATTTTGAGTTTATTTCTGTCTATGGTATTATGGAGTGTTCTAATTCCATTCTTTTACATGTAGCTGTCCAGATTTCCCAGCACCACTAATTGAAGAGGCTGTCTTTTCTCCATTGTATATTCATGCTGGCTTTATCTAAAATAAGTTGACCATATGTGTGTGGGTTTTCCTCTGGGCTATCTATCTGTTCCACTAGTCTTTACTTCTGTTGTTGTACCAGTACCATGCTGTCTTGATTCCTGGAGCTTTGTAGTGTAGTTGAAGTCAGGGAGCCTGATTCCTCCAGCTCCATTTTTCATTCTCAAGATTGCTTTGGCTAATCAGGGTCTTCTGTGTTTCCATACAAATTGTGAAACATTTTTTTCTAGTTCTGTGAAAAATGCCATTGGTACCTTGATAGGGATTGCATTGAATCTATAGGTGGCTTTGTGTAGTATAGTCATTTTCAAAGTTGATTCTTCCCATCCAAATATATGGTATATCTCTCCATCTGTTTTTATCATCTTTAATTTCTTTCATCAGTGTCTTATAGTTTTCTGTATATAGGTCTTTTGTCTCCTAAGGTAGGTTTATTCCTGCCTATTTTATTCTTTATGTTACAGTGGTAGATGGGAGTGTTTCCTGAATTTCTCTTTCAGATTTTTCATCATTAGTGTACATGAACACAAGATTTCTGTGCATTAATTATGTGTCCTACTACTTTACAAAATTCATTGATTAGCTCTAGTAGTTTTCTGGTAGCATCATTAGGATACTCTATGTATAGTATCATGTCATCTCCAAAGAGTGACAGCTTTACTTCTTGTTTTCTGATTTGGATTCCTTTTATTTCTTTTACTTCTTTGATTGCTGTGGGTAAAACTATGTAACTATGTTGAATAATAGTGGTGAAGGAAAACATCCTTGTCTTGTTCCCCATCTTAGAGGAAATGATTTCAGTTTTTCAACATTGAAGACGATGTTGGTTGTGGGTATGTTATATATGGCCTTTATTAAGTTGAGGTAAGTTCCCTTTATGCCTACTCTCTGGAGGGTTTATATCATAAATAGGTGTTGAACTTTGTCGAAATATTTCTCTGCATCTTTCGAGATGATCATACGGTTTTTCTCCTTCAATTTGTTAATATGGTGTATCACATCAATTGATTTGCGTGTATTGAAGAATCCTTATATTCCTGGGATAAACCACACTGATACATGGTGTATGATGCTTTCAATGTGCTATTGGATTCTGTTTGCTATATTTGGTTGAGGATTTTTGAATCTATGTTAATTAGTAATATTGGCCTGTAGTTTTCTTTTTTTGTGAAATATTTGTCTGGTTTTGGTATCAGGGTGATGATGGCCTCATAGAATGAGTTTGGGAGTGTTCCTCCCTCTGCTATATTTTGGAAGAGCTTGAGAAGGAAAGGTGTTATTTCTCCTCTAAATATTTGACAGAATTCGCCTGTAAAGCCATCTGGTCCTGGTCTTTGGTTTGTTGTAAGATTTTTAATCAGAGTTTCAATTTCTGTGCTTGTGAGTTGTCTTTTCCTTTTTTTCTATTTCTCCCTGGTTGTGCTTTTCTAAGAATTTGTCCATTTCTTCTAGGTTATCCATTTTATTGGCATATAGTTGCTTGTAGTAAGCTCTCATGATTTTTTGTATTTCTGCAGTGTCAGTTGTTACTTCTCTTATTTCATTTATAATTCTGTTGATCTGAGTCTTCTCCCTTTTTTTCTTGATGAGTCTGGGTAATGGTTTATCAATTTTATTTATCTTTTCAAAGAACCAGCTTTTAGTTTTATTGATATGTGCTATTGTTTCTTTCATTTCTTTTTCATTTATTTATGGTCAGATCTTTATGATTTATTTCCCTCTGCTAAATTTTTGGTTTTCTGTTCTTTCTCTAATTGCTTTAGGTGTAAGTTTAGGTTGTTTATTTGAGAGGTTTCTTTTTTCTTGAGGGAGGGTTGTATTGCTATAGATTACTCTCTTAGTACTGCTTTTGCAGCATCCCATAAGTTTTGTGTTGTCGTGTTTTCATTGTCATTTGTTCTAGGTATTTTTTTTTAATTTCTTCAGGGATTTCTTGGTTATTTAGTAGCATATTGTTTAGCTTCCATATGTTTGTATATTTTACAGATTTTTTTCCTGTAATTGATATCTAGTCTTACAGTGTTGTGATAAAAAAAAGGATACTTGATAAGATTTCAAATTTTAAAAATTTACCATGGCTTGATTTGTGACCCAAGATTTGATGTATTCTGGGGAACGTTCCATGAGCACTTGAGAAAAAGTGTATTCTGTTCTTTTTGGATGGAACTTCCTATAAATATTAATTAAGTCCATCTTGTCTAATGTATCATTTAAATCTTGTGTTTCCTTATTTATTTTCATTTTGGATGATCTGTCCATTGGTGAACATGGGGTTTTAAAGTCTCTTATCTCTTGTAATAGTCTTTATTTTAAACTCTATTTTGTCTGATATGAGAATTGCTACTCCAGCTTTCTTTTGATTTTCATTTGCATGGAATATCTTTTTCCATCCCCTCACTTTCAGTCTGTATGTGTCCCTATGTCTGAAGTGGGTCTCTTGTAGACAGCATATATACAGGTCTTGTTTTTGTATCCATTCAGCCATTCTATGTCTTTTGTTTGGAGCATTTATTCCATTTACATTTAAGGTAGTTATTGATATTATGTTCCTATTGTCATTTTCTTAATTGTTCTGGGCTTGTTATGGTAGGTCTTTTCCTTCTCTTGTGTTTCCTGCCTAGAGAAGTTCCTTTAGCATTTGTTGTAAAGCTGGTTTGGTGGTGCTGAATTCTCTTACCTTTTGCTTGTCTGTAAAAGTTTTAATTTTTCCATTGAATCTGCTTGAGATCCCTGCTGGTTAGAGTAATCTTGGTTGTAAGTTTTTCCCTTTCATCACTTTAAGTATGTCCTGCCCCTGCCTTCTGTCTAGCAGAGTTTCTGCTGAAAGATCAGCTGTTAACCTTATTGGGATTCCCTTGTATTTTATTTGTTGCTTTTCCCTTGTTGCTTTTAATATTTTTTCTTTGTATTTAATTTTTGATAGTTTGATTAATATGTGTCTTGGTGTTTTTCTCCCTTGATTTATCCTGTTGGTAGTCTCTGTGCTTCCTGTACATGATTGTCTATTTCCGTTCCCCTCTTAGGGAAGTTTTCAACTGTAACCTCAGTTATTCTGCTATTGGTTGCTTCTAGAGAATTTTTAATTTCATGTACTGTGTTGTTCATCATTTTTTGTTGGCTCTTTCATTCCTCTAGGTCTTTATTAAATGTTTCTTGTATTTTCTCCATTCTATTGCCAAGATTTTGGATCATGTTTCCTATCATTTCTCTGAATTCTTTTTCAGGTAGGCTGCCTATTTCCTCCTCATTTGTTTGGTCTGTTGGATTTTTACATTTCTCCTTTATCTGCTGTGTATTTCTATGTCTTCTTATTTTCCTTAATTTACTCTGTTTGGGGTCTGCTTTTCATAGGCTGCACGTTTGTAGTTCCCATTATTTTTGGTGTCTGCCCCCAGTGGGAAAAGTTTGCTCAGTGGGTTGTGTCAGCTTCCTGGTGGAGAGGAGTAGTGACTGTGTTCTGGTGGATGAGGCTGGAACTTGTGTTTCTGGTGGGCAGGACAATGTCCAGTGGTGTGTTTTGAGGGGTCTGTGAACTTATTATGATTTTAGGCATCATGTCTGCTAATGGATGTGGTTGTGTTCCTGTCTTGCTAATTGTTTGGCATAGGGTGTCCCTCATTGTAGCCTGCTGGTCGTTGAGTGGAGCTGGGTCTTAGCATTGAGATGGAGATCCCTGGGAGAGCTTTCACTGTTTGATATTATGGGGAGCTCGGAGGTCTCTGGTGTATCAATGTCCTGCAGTCAGCTCTAGCACCTCAGAGGCTTAGGCCTGACACCCGTCTGAAGCATCAAGACCCTGTCAGCCACATGGCTCAGAAAACAAGGGAGAGAAAGAGATGAAAGAAAGAAGAAAAGAAAGGAAAAATGAATAAAATAAATAATTAAAATAAGTATTCAAAAATATATTATTAAAAATCAAAAAATAAGAAAAAGTAATTTAAAATGAAAGAGAGAAGAGAGTAAGCAAACAAACAAACAAAAAACAAATGCACCAATGATTACTAGTGCTAAAAACTTTACTAAAAAACCAACCAACCAGCCAAAGAAACAAACAAACAAACAAAAAAAAAACCCAGACAGAGAGAGTCCTAGGACAAATGGTAAAAGCAAAGCTACACAAACAAAATCACACAAAGAAGCACACATACACACTCACAAAAAGAGGAAAATGGGAAAAAAATATATATTAAAAAAAGGAATCCAGTAACCCAAATCAATGAAGATCTACCCATGATAATGAGCTCTAAATACTAAAGTAAGATAAACACAAAACAAGAAACAAATTAGATGCAGAAAGCAAACCTCAAGTCTACCATTGCTACCAAAGTCCACAGCCTGAATTTTGGGATGATTCATTGTATATTGAGGTATTCCACAGACGCAGGGTTCATCCAGTCAATTGTGGAGATTTAATACACTGCTCCTGAGGCTGTTGGGAGAAATTTTCCTTTCTGTTCTTTTTTCCCACAGCTCCTGGGGTTTAGCTTTGCGTTTAGACCCATTTCTGAGTGTAGGTCCCCTGAGGGCATCTGTTCCCTGCCCAGAGAGTATGGTGTTATAGTAGCAGCTGATTAAGGGGCTCTGCCTCACTCAAGACAGGGGGAGGGAGGGGTACCGAATGGAGGGCTAGCCTGCGGTTGAAGAGGCCAGCATGATGTTACAACAGCCTGAGGCATGCCACGTGTTTTCCCGTAGCAGTTGTCCTTGGATCACAGGACCCTGGTAGTGGCGGTCTGCACAGGCTCCCAGGAGGAGAGTTGTGGGTAGTGACCTGTGCTTTCACACAGGGTTCTTGGTGGCTGCAGCAGTCACCTTAGTGTTTCATGCCAGTCTCTTGTGTCCACACTGATAGCTGTGTCTTGTGCCCATCTGTGGAGCTCGTTCTGGTGGTTATCTGAATCTCCTCTCCTCATTCACCCCGAAACAATTGTCTCTTGCTTCTTAAGCAGTTCCAGACATTTTTCCGGACTCCCTTGCAGCTAGCTGTAGCACACTAGCCCCCTTTAGTCTGTGTTCACACAGCCAACCCCAGTCCTCTCCCTGGGATCTGACCTCTGAAGCCAGAGTTTCAGTTCCCAGTCCCCTCCCACACTGGTGAGTGAGCAGAGAAGCCTCTCAGGCTGTTGGGTGCTGATTGGCACTGATCCTCTGTGAGGGAATCTCTCCCTCATTCTGTAACTATACTCCACCTTTATTATATTCCGTCTTTGGATATTTAGGAAAAAAAACAAACAAACAATATTAACTTAACTAAAAAGGGGCTACTTTTTTCAAGTAATGTTTACCCATGGGGAGTTAGTTGCTTGCTAGTATTCAATCTGCAGCTCATAGATATCAGTGGTGCAGGTTGTGTGATTCTCTTGGTCTTCTCTTCTTAAATGTTACAGAGACTGCAATTATAGGTATTGTTATCATTTTGAAAGGAAAAGGATGAAAAAAGTGTTTATAAAGGTATAAGTCAGTTGATCTCCTTTGCAGAGTGCTTTCCTGAAACTCCCACCCAAAGTTTTCCACATGTATATCATTAACCAGCTCCATGTCATATGGATACTCAATTGAGGATTGAACAATTGAGTATTGGCAATTTTTTTTTCCTTTTTTGGTTGGGCACACTAACACCCAAATAAAATACAGTTTATGTTGTTTAAGAAAAAAAGAATAGAATATGTTTATATTTTTTTATGGAAAACAATGCCACAGTAACATTATTGTAGACTTATCTTTGCACACAGGTATATGAATTTCTCTAGAGTATGTGTGGTAGTATAAATACAAGATTATAGACAGGATAGCTAAATAACTTGTTGCTCAAACTGGGATTATTTTTAGAATAAAAAGGGAAGCTATGAATTATTATGCTAGGAAAACAGGTAAATACTAGGACTATTCCATGCAAAACTGATGTTTGAGTCATCTTAGTCATATAGCATATGTCTCTTCAAATTAACTAGACCCTGCTAAATCACAGATTAGGGCCAAGCTATGATAAAACCAACAATATTCGAGATTTTCCTTTGATCACCATCTTAGCCAAAGGTTAATGTTATACTTAGTGGTCAGTTTGTTTGTTTGTTTGTTTTCCAGTATGATATATAAAAATATATCCTTATAGTATTAATTAGCATACCCATTGTTATCTGCGAGGTTTATGCTTGTTGTCTGTTTAAGTTTTTTCTCCTAAAATTTCTGAACAGTTCAATTACCCATTAAATTTTGGGTTTGTCTTTGCCCAGTTGATTTTTGGTAAATCTTTGTATGCCCTGTGCTTTATGATCACCCCACAAAGGTGTTATATATATTCAACCAAAATTAGGTTTTAATGTGAAGAGTCATGATGCACATATGCACCAAGAGGGTGTGAATTTTTTTTTACTCACATAAACATTATGCAGAAAACAAGACAGTCATACCAAGCTGGTCCAAAACTGGTTTGAGGCAGCAGGCACAAAAGACTGACATATGGTATTTATGGTGGTACGAGGTGAGATCTGGCTGAGGCTTCCTACACATGATATAAACTTTAAACTCCTGGAGGTACTAAAGAAGGGAGCACCTGAACTTTCTCATCAGTTTCCTTGTTTATGGAACAGAATAGGAAGAAGGAGGAGTAAGGCATAAAAGTTGTCAGCAGCCAAAGATCAAAAAATTGTCTGATTCATTTTTGCAATTAATTTCTGATGGCTGTCTAATGAATAGAATGTGTCATGTTTCATTTAATTGAATTTCAACTTAAGTAAGCCATTATTGTACCCTATAAGATTTGTAGACTGAAACCGGTAAGGGAGGGGACAATTTCATTAAAAACCTTGTTTAAGAGTCCAGGACTGGGTATACTTTGAAGTAAAATTAGTGCCTTCATCATTATCAATGATGTCAGAACTACTACAAAGGGTAAAAATAATGTCCTGGGGAGGCCTGGTATCATTGAATTAAGTATAGAAACATGTACTACCTTGACTTACATTTTGAGTATCTGTGAAGCAAGACAATGGCTTTCCCTAAACTAAGAAATCATAGTTGCTGCCATTGGCCAGGAGATAGCCAAAAAATTTTATGTAAGTGTGCATATATTGCTTATTTTTGGTCAGGGCATGCTTTGCCAAGATGCCTGCTTGATATTTGACTAATTGTGTTAATCCTGGTCCTGACCTTTACTAGGGACGTCCTGGTTAAGGGATGAAAAATGCAGCAACTCCCCAATGAGTTTCCTGATGTTTAATGATGGCAATATCATCTATAAAGTGTGTAAACTCCCTCTGACTCACTTAGTTGATCCCAAACTGTTCCACAGGTAACCAACTGTCTTAGTCCATTCTGGCTGCCATAACAAAATACCACAGACTGTGTGACTTATAAATAAAAATTTATGTCTTACAGTTCTGGAGGCTGGACGTCCAAGATTAGGTGCCAGTATGATCAGTTTCCAGTGAAGATCTTCTCCTGGATTATAGACTACAGACCTCTAGCTCTGTCCTCACATGGCATGGGGGTGATTGGGAGCTCTGTGAAGTCTTCTTTTATAATGGAACTAATCTTCTTTATGAGAGCCCCACCCAAATGACTTTAGCATCTCTCAACGACCCCACCTTCTAATATCATAATATTGTGCATTAGGATTTCAACATATGAATTTTGGGGGGTCACATTCAGATAACAATACCAAGAGTGACCTTCTACTGGGACTAGCAAAGGAGAGAAGACAGAGAGGCTACCCCTCCTGCATACTGGGTATGCCAGAGTTCTCAGGTTGTCTCCATCCCATAGCAGACAAGCTTTGGATGCCATGACTAATGTGTGGGGCATTGGCTCTTGTGACCCTAGGTATAATAGGGAACTAGGTACAGAGGGTCAGTCGTTCAGAGCCTATTGAACCCTCTTTCCAGGAGAGCTCAATATGTACCCAGCAATTGTCCCTTTAATAACATAAAATGGGCCCAAAAAGGGTAGTTTATTCATCAGAAGCACATGGGTAATTATGGACATCATCAGTGGCCCTAAGACTCCAACAGGCATAAACTCTCTGGGCAGGGTTAATGGAAACACTTCTTGTATTTCAACTTAGAGCCTTTTGCTAGAGAAGGTCCCATGTAAGCTGTGCTGATTTGCAAGTAACAGCAAATGTCAATGAAGAGTATGTTGCCTCTAGAACTCAAAAAGGACTAAAAGATGTTGGGTTTGTGTTAAAATCATGGGTGCTGGGAGTGTCAATGGCTGTTAATTGATGGTGTCAGGGATGGAACAGCCTTGTTAGGGATTTAACTGAGGCGTTGGGGTTGTACCATGTGTCAGAAAATGGTCCATCCCCTTCTAGAGCCTCCTTTGTGAATATTTGTGTATTCTAAATTAGTTTTCAAATAATTGTAGTCAGAGGAAGATATCATCAGTGTGATATCATACATGAGCTTCTGGAGGAGTTGCATGTGGCTAAGATCTTGCATGCAAATATTGTGTGTGAGACTACTGAGGTACCCCACAACATGCAAAACTGTCTAGTGTTACATTTAAGGTGAATGTAAAATGCAACTGTATTAGTTTCTGTAACAGTTTAATTCCTTAATTCAATTTATAACCTTAATTTACCCTAACAACGTAATATAACAGCATCTTGACAGGTTCTGGGGATTAAGACGTGTTTTCTAGTATTTAATAATCCTGTATCCCAAGAATTACAAACAAGCATTTTATATCTTACTAGTGTTTATGTGTCTCTTGCTTATATTTCATTTATAAATTTCTCAAAATTTTGTCTATTTTGTTAGTATTGTTAAAGAGATTTTTATATGCAATCTGTTTATTTATTTGATATATGTGCTAACTATAAACCACAGTAGGTTTTCCTCATGTGTTTTATAATTTTGGATTCTGAGCTCATTATTTTGGCCCAAATCCTTAGAAAAAGTGTTTCTTGTCATCCTTCAGGGATGATAGTTCTTTTTATACAATAGTTTCTTTTTTTTTTTTTTTTTTTGTGGTACACGGGCCTCTCACTGCTGTGGCCTCTCCCGTTGCAGAGCACAGGCTCTGGACACGCAGGCTCAGCGGCCATGGCTCACGGGCCCAGCCGCTCCACGGCATGTGGGATCTTCCTGGACCAGGGCACGAACCTGTGTCCCCTGCATCGGCAGGCGGACTCTCAACCACTGTGCCACCAAGGAAGCCTTATACAGTAGTTTCTTATTGTCTCTGTACTAATGCATTTATTTTTCTAGCCAACTCCTTGCTCAGTAAGAAGTCTTTCACGGATGCTAAAGATAGATATATATCTCAATTCTAATCTACTTCTCACGTTCAAAGTTTCAATTCCTGCCCCCAGTGAGGCATCAAAACTTAAGCTTTGAGATCCCAGGGAGAGGACTGGGGTTGGCTGCATGAACACAGCCTGAAGGGGGTTAGAGCACCACAGCTAGCTGAGAGGGAGTCCAGGAAAAAGTCTGGAACTGCCTAAGAGGCAAGAGACTATTGTTTCAGGATGCAAGAGGAGAGGGGATTCAGAGCACTGACTAAATGAGCTCCAGATACAGGTACGAGCCATGGCTATCAGTGTGCACACCAGACCAGCAGGAAAATCTAAGGCGGCTGCTGCAGCCTCCAAGAAGCCTGTGTGAAAGCACAGATCACTATCCACACATCTCCTGGGAGCCTGTGCAGCCCACCACTGCCAGGGTCCCATGATCCAGGGACAACTTCCCCAGGAGAACAAATTTCACACCTCAAGCTGTTGCAACATCACGCCGACCTCTGTTGCTTCAGGTTCACGTTGCATTCCATACCCATCTCTCCCTCCAGCCTGAGTGAGCCAGAGCCCCCTAATCAACTGCTACTTTAACCCTGTCCTGTCTGGGCAGGGAACAGATGTTCTCAGGTGACCTACACACAGAGGCAAGACCAAATCCAAATCTAAACCCCAGGAGCTCTGCAAACAGATAAAAAAAAAAAAAAAGAAGTCACATTTTCCCCAGCAGCCTCAGGAGCAGCAGGTTAAATATCAACAATCAACTTGATGTACCCTGCATCTGTGGAATATATGAATAAACAATGATTCATCCCAAATATTAGGTAGCAGACATTGGGAGCAATTGTAGACTTAGGGTTTGCTTTCTACATCTAATTTGTTTCTGGTTTTAGGTGTATTTTGGTTTAGTATTTACAGCTTATTAACATTGGTAGATTTGTTTATTGATTTGGTTGCTTTCTTCCTTTATATGTATATATATATATATATATATATATATATATATATATATATATATTTTTTTTTTTTTCCTTTTTCTATTTTTGTGAGTGTGTATGTGTATGCTTCTTTTTGTGATTTTGTCTGTATAGCTTTGCTTTTAGAATTTATCCTAGGATTCTGTCTGTCCGTTTTCTTAATTGCTTTTTAATTTTCCTATTTTTAAAAATATTTTTTATTTTTTTATTTATTTCCTTTATTTTCACTCTTTCCTTCTGAGCCATGTGGCTGACAGGGTCTTGGTACTCCAGCGAGGTGTCAGGCCTGAGCCTCTGAGGTCAGAGAGCCAAGATCAGCACATTGGTCAACCAGAAAACTCCCAGCCCCACAGACTATCAAATGGCAAAATCTCTCCCAGAGAACTTCATCTCAATGCTAAAACCCAGCTCTACTCCATGACCAGCAAGCTACAGTGTGGGGTACCCCATGCCAAACAACTAGCAAGATAGGAACACAACACCATCCATTAGCAGAGAGGCTCCTAAAATCATAATAAATTCACAGATACCCCAAACCCACTACCAGACAAGGTCCTGTACACAAGAAAGAAAAGTTCCAGTCTCACCCACCAGAACACAGGCACAAGTCCCCTCCACCAGGAAACATACACAACCCACTGATCCAACAATCTTACCCACTTTGGGGAGATGCCAAATACAATGGGACTATGAATCTGCAGCCTGTGAAAAAGAGACCCCAAAAGCAGTAAGTTAAACAAATGGGAAGACAGGGAAATATGTAGCAGATGAAGGAACAAAGTAGAAACAAACCAGAAAAAATGAATGAAGTGAAAATAGGCAGTCTACTGGAAAAAGAATTCACAGTAATGATAGTAAAGATGATCCAAAATCTTGGAAATAGAAGGGAGAAAATACAAGAAACTTTCAAAAGAACCTAGAAGAACTAAAGAGCAAACAAATGTTAAACAACACAATAAATGAAATTTAAAATTCTCTAGAAGGAATCAAGAGCTGAAAAACTGAGGCAGAAAATGGATAAGTGACCTGGAAGGTAACATAGTGTAAACATCTATCACAGAGCAGAACAGAATAAAGAAAAAAGAATGAAAAGAATTAAAGACATTCTCAGAGACATCAGGAACAATATTAAAGGCACCAACATTCGAATTACAGGGTTCCCAGAAGAAGGGAAAAATAAAGAAATTGAGAAAATATTTGAAGAGATTACAGTTGAAAACATTCCTAATATGGCAAAGGAAATAGTTAAATCCATGAAGCACAAAGAGTCCCATACAGTGTAAATCCAAGGAGAAACTCACCAAGACACATATTAATCAAACTAGCAAATATTATATACAAAGAAAAAATATTAAAATCAGCAAGGGAAAAACAACAATAACATACAAGGGAATCCCCATAAGGTTAACAGCTGACCTTTCAGCAGAAACTCTGCAAGCCAGAAGGGAGTGGAAGGACATATTTAAAGTGATGAAAGGGGAAACCTACAAGCAAGATTATTCTACCCAGCAAGGATCTCATTCAGATTTGATGAAGAAATTAAAGCCTTTACAGACAAGCAAAAGCTAAGATAATTCTGCACCACCAAACCAGCCTTACAACAAATGTTAAAGGAACTTCTTTAGGCAGAAAACACAAGAGAAGGAAAAGACATACAACAACAAACCCAAAGGAATTAAGAAAATGGTAATACGAACATACATATCAATAATTACCTGAAATGTAAATGGATTAAATGATTCAACCAAAAGACATAGAAAGGCTGAATGGATACAAAAACAAGACCTGTATATATGCTCTCTACAATAGACCAACTTCAGACACAGGGACACATACAGACTGAAAGTGAGGGGGTGGAAAAAGCTATTCCATGCAAATGGAAATCAAAAGAAAGCTCTTAGAGCAATGTTCATATCAGAAAATATAGACTTTAAAATAGACTATTGCAGGAGACAAACAAGACACTACATAATGATCAAGGGATCAATCCAAGAAAAAGATCTACCCATTGTACATATTTATGCACCCAACATAGAAACACCACAATACATAAGGCAAATGTTAATAGCCAGAAAAGGGGAAATCCACAGTAACACAATAATAGAAGGCGACTTTAACACACCACTTTCACCAATGGACAGATCATCAAAAATGAAAATAAATAAGGAAACACAAGCTTTAAATGAAACACTAAACAAGATGGATTTAACTGATATTTATTGGACATTCCATCCGAAAACAACAGAGTACACTTTCTTCTCAAGTGCTCATGGAAAACTCATCAGGATAGATCATATCTTGGGTCACAAATCAAGCTTTGGTAAATTTAAGAAATTTGAAATTGTATCAGGTATCTTTTCTGACCACAATGCTATGAGACTACATATCAATTACAGGAATAATACTGTAAAAAATGCAAACACGTGGGGACTAAACAGTATGATAGTAAATAACCAAGAAATCACTGAAGAAATCAAGGAGGAAATCAAAAATACCTAGAAACTATTGACAATTAAACCAAAACAACCCAAAACCTATGGGATGTACAAAAACAGTTCTAAGAGGGAAGTTTATATGGATACAATCCTACCTCAAGAAAGAGGAAGCATCTCAAAGAAACAACCTAACCTTACACCTAAAGCAATTACAGAAAGAAGCAAAAAAAAATCCCCAAAATTAGCAGAAGGAAAGAAATCATAAAGATAAGATTAGAAATAACTGAAAAAGAAATGAAGGAAACAATAGCAAAGATCAATACAACTAAGAGCTGTTTCTTTGAGAAGATAAATAAAACTGATAAACCATTAGCCAGACTAACCAAGAAACAAAGGGAGGAGATTCAAATCAATAGAATTGGAAATGGAAAAGGAGAAGTAACAACTGACACAGAAGAAAAACAAAGGATCATGAGATTACTACAAGCAACTATATGCCAATAAAATGGACAAGCTGGAAGAAATGGACAAATTCTTAGAAAAATACAACCTTCTGAGACAGAGCCAGGAGGAAACAGAAAACATAAATCAATCAATCAGAAGCACTGAAATTGAAACTGTGATTAAACATCTTTCAACAAACAAAAGCCCACGACCAGATGGCTTCACAGGCGAATTCTATCAAATGTTTAGAGAAGAGCTAACACCTATCGTTCTCAAACTCCTCCAAAATATAGCAAAGGGTGGAACACTCCCAAACTCCTTCTATGAGGCCATCACCCTGATATCAAAACCAGACAAAGCTGTTACACAGAAAGAAAACTACAAGTTGATATCACTGCTGAACATAGATGTAAAATCCTCAAAAAAATACTAGCAAACATAATTCAACAGCACTTGAAACAGATTGTACACCATGATCAAGTTGGGTTTATCCCAGGAATGTGAGGATTCTTCAATATACACAAATCAATCAATGTGATAAACCATAATAACAAGTTGAAGGAGAAAAACCATATGATCATCTCAATAGATGCAGAAATAATGTTTGACAAAATTCAACACCCATTTATGATAAAACCCCTCAGAAAGTAAGCATAGAGGGAACCTACCTCAACATAATAAAGGCCATATGTGACAAACCCACAGCCAACATTGTTCTCAATGGTGCAAAACTGAAATCATTTCCACTAAGATCAGGAACAAGACAAGGTTGCCCACTCTCACCACTATTATTCAAAATAGTATTGGAAGCTTTAGTCACAGAAATCAGAGAAGTAAAAGAAAACAAACAAAAAAAGATATTCAACTCAGAAAAGAGAAGTAAAACTGTCACTATTTGTAGATGACATGATAATATGCATAGAGAATCCTAAAGATGATACTAGAAAACTATGAGAGCTAATCAATGAATTTCATTGAGTAGCAGGATACAAAATTAATGCACAGAAATCTCTTTCATTCCTACACACTATTGCTGAAAAATGTGAAACAGAAATTAAGGAAACATTCCCATCTACCACTGCAACATAAAGAATAAAATATCTAGGAATAAACCTACCTAAGGAGACAAAAGACCTGTATGCAGAAAATTATAGACACTGAGGAAAGAAATTAAAGATGATACAAACATATGGAGAGATATACCATGTTCTTGAATTGGAAGAATCAACATTGTGAAAATGATTATACTACACAAAGCAATCTACAGATTCAGTGCAATCCCTATCAAACAGCCAATGGCATTTTTAACAGAACTAGAACAAAAAAAAATTCACAATTTGTATGGAAACACAAAAGATCCCGAATAGCCAATGCAATGTTGAGAAATAAAAATGGAGCTGGAGGAATCAGGCTCCCTGATTTCAGACTATACTACAAAGCTTCAGGAATCAAGGCAGCATGGTACTGGTACAATCACAGCAACATAGATCAGTGGAACAGGATAGAAAGCCCAGAGGTAAACCACACACATATGGTCACCTTATTTTTGAGAAAAGAGGCAAGAATATACAATGGAGAAAAGAAAGCCTCTTCAATTAGTGGTGCTGGGAAAACTGGAGAGCTACATGTAAAAGAATGAAATTAGAGCACTCCCTAACACCATACACAAAAATAAACTCAAAATGGAGTAAAGAACTAAATGTAAGGCTGTACACTATAAAACTCTTATAGGAAAACATAGGTAGTACACTCTATTGCAGAAATCACAGCAAGATAGTTTTTGACCCACCTCCTAGAGAAATGGAAATAAAAACAATAATAAACTAATGGGACCTAATGAAACGTAAAAGATTTTGCACAGCAAAGAAAACCATAAAGAAGACAAAAAGACAGCCCTCAGAATGGGAGAAAATATTTGCAAATGAAGCAACTGACAAAGGATTAATCTCCAAAATATACAAGAAACTCATGCAGCTCAATATCAAAAAAACAAACAACCGAATCCAAAAATGGGCAGATGATCTAAACAGACATTTCTCCAAAGAAGATATACAGTCATTTCTCCAAAGAAGATATCAAACACATGAAAGGATTCTCAACATCATTAATCATTAGAAAAATGAAAATCAAATCTACAATGAGGTATCATCTCACACCAGTCAGAATGGCCATCATGAAAAATTCTACAAACAATTAATTCTGGAGAGGGTGTGGAGAAAAGGGAAGCCTCTTGCACTGTTGGTGGGAATGTAAATTGATACAGCCACTGTGGAGAACTGTATGGAGGTTCTTTAAAAAACAAAAATAGAACTACCATATGACCCAGCAATCCTACTACTGGGGATATACACTAAGAAAACCATAATTCAAAAATTGTCATGTATCACAGTGTTCATTGCAGCTCTATTTACAATAGTCAGAACATGGAAGCAAGCTAAGTGTCCATCAACAGATGAATGGATAAAGAAGATGTGACACATATATACAATGGAATATCACTCAGCCATAAAATGAAATGAAATTGATTTTTTTGTAGTGAGATGGATGGACTAGAGTCTGTCATACAGAATGAAGTGAGTCAGAAAGAGAAAAACAAATACCATATGCTAACACATATTTGTGGAATCTAAAAAAAAAAAAAGAAAATAAAAAATTGGGTCTGAGAAACCTAAGGGCAGGACAGGAATAAAGGCACAGATATATAGAAGGGACCTGAGGTCACAGGTGTGCGGAAAGGTAAGCTGGGACAAAGTAAGAGAGTGGCATGGACATATATACACTACCAAATGTAAAGTAGATAGCTAGTGGGAAGCAGTTGCATAGCACAGGAATACCAGCTCAGTGCTTTGTGTCCACCTAGATGCGTTGGTTAGCGAGGGTAGGAGGGAGAGGCAGATGTGAGGGGATAATGGCATATATGTATATGTGTAGCTGATTCACTTTGTTATACAGCAGAAACTAACACAACAAGGTAAAACAATTATACTCCAATAAAGATGTTAAATAAAAATAAAAGTAAAATAAAAAAATAAAGAATTATTCAGTGTTCTTTTTTTCCCTTGATTTTATCTCCTGGAATTTTTTCTTTGTTTCTTTGCAAATTATCTAGTCATTTAATGGGACTCTCTGAAGCATTTTAAAATAGTTTAAGTAAGAGAGTTTTCAGATTATCTAATCTCTCATGTAGCTTTTTACTGTAAATTTACAATTTCTTTAGGACGTTGAAAGAGCTTTTAAAAAGAGAAAAGAATTACTCCCTGACAGTGATTACTAATTTACTAACTTACTAATTTACTATGTATATATTTTATAATTTACTGCACTATATATACACTTCTTTAATCCTCACTCTTCTGTAAAATACAGTATGTCTCTAGTTTTTGTTTGTTTGTTTGTTTGTTTTCAGATAAGAAACCTGTGGCTTATTGACATTTATTGGAAATCCTAATTTAGTTTGGTTTGTTTCTGTCCATTCATTCATGTATGCATTCATCCATGCATGCATTCATCCATTTATTTAATAATAAATGCACAGTATAGTGGAAGAGATAGATATAAAACAAAAGTTATTGAAACATAATTATCCAATTGTAGTTGTAATGATAACTATGAAAACAGATTGCAGTTTGCAGTTAGAGTTTATGGCCACATATGTGATCAAAGGAGACTTCCCCAAGGAAGTAATGTTTAAACACTGACATTGAAATTGTATCAGTACAGACTATGTTAATGTTGTGTGCATATATGTGATGTATGAATGGGTGTATGTGTATGTGATGTGTATGTGTGTGTATGAGAGACAGAGAGAGACAGGAAAGGAAAAATATGAAGGTGATAACTTTGGCATGTAAAGGTATTTTTAGGCTATGACATGAAAAGCCACTAATCCATTTAGAAAACCACAGAAGGATAATATGGGAGGTAAATTCTATAAAAATGAAGAATCTGGGCTATAGCCAAATCATGTTGGACCCCACGGGTCATGTTAAAAGCATTAAAAATATATTGAGTGACTTTATTATAGTGAATATATGGAGAGGGATAAAATGATTTATATTTTCATTTAAACTTTCCAGAACTTTCTGTATTAATAGTCACCTTATATAAGCATTATTAAGTATTGTGGTCTTCAAAGCTGTTAAGTTGCAAATACATGCATCCTTAAAAATTATAGTCATAAACTGGGTAAGAAGGCAGATATGGGGAAGACATTATAACTTAAAGGAGTTAATGCTTTCAAATGAAATAGTATAGAAAGAAGGAGTGTAAAAATTAATGGAGAAAATTTGATCAGTTATATTGAGAGTTCAGGCAATATGTGTGAATAACTAGTTTAAATATCAGTTAAGGGCTGGTTAGGTAGTTTCTTCTTGTTCATCATTACAGGGAGTTCTTCAATAAACATTCTCATATTAGTGTCCTTGTACACATATATGAGATTTCTGTAGGGGAGACATTTAGAAATGAAATTTAAAGGTCATGGAGTACATGCCTTATAACTTTCTGGTATAATTAAAATCTCTCCAAAATAATTTAACAAATATACACTCTAATCATCAACGAGATTTCATTTTCACAACTTCAAGGACATTGTCTTAAGAAGTCAGTGAAGAAACATCAAAAGAGTTACAATTATATAGTCACAATGAGAGCAAAATTATCAGGTGCGAATCCATGAACCTGCTATGCCAAATCAAGGCAGGTAAGATATTTCTATTACCATATTTCTCTTTCACCAGGATCCAAGAACATCATAAAAATAGTAGCTACTTGGGCTTCCTTGGTAGCGCAGTGGTTGAGAATCCGCCTGCTGATGCAGGGGACACGGTTCATGCCCCGGTCCGGGAAGATCCCACATGCTGCGCAGTGGCTGGGCCTGTGAGCCATGGCCACTGAGCCTGCGCATCCAGAGCCTGTGCTCCGCAACAGGAGAGGCCACAACGGTGGGGGGCCCGCATACCACACACACAAAAAAAATTATATATATATATATATATATATATATATATATATATATATATATATATATATATAGTAGCTACCTACTGGAAGAAGTGAGAGAAATGAAATGCATGGAAATGGAATTGAGGCGCTGAATGTACCCTCACACCATCACAAACAAGGATTCAGACTTGAAGTAACAAAGCTGGAAAAAAAGAGTTGCTTTTGATAGTCCAAGTTTTATAAACAGTCATTTGTATGACACTTCATCTATGCAGGCGCTGTTCTAATCAAATTATAAATACCTAAACAATACCTTATGTTGTGGGTGCTATTTATTCTTTAACTTTACAAAGAAAATTAAGGCTTAGATATGTTAAGAATTTTCTCAAAGTCGCAGAGAGTTTTCATCTGAAGAACCTTAAAAAAAAACTAGCTGCCTAGAATGATTTTCATCAGCATTTGATCTACATCAGCACTTGCTGCATCACCTTACACTTTTATGTTATGGGGATGGCTTATTTCCTTTAACCTCATGAATCAACCTCTGCTAGCTTCAAACTTTTATTCTAGGGCTTCTTCACCTCTCTGAGGCTTCATAGAATTGTAGGGAGTTAGAGCTTTGCTCTGGATTAGGCTTTGACTTAAGGAAATGTTGTAGCAAGTTTGATCTTCTATCTGGATCATTAAAACTTTCTCCCTATCAGCAATAAGGCTATTTTGTCTTCTTATCATTCTAGAATTCACTAGAGTAGCACATTTAATATCCTTTAAGAACTTTTCCTTTGCATTCATGACTTGACTAATTGGTACAAGAGGTCTAGCTTTTGGACTATCTCAGCTTTCAACATGCCATTCTCACTAAACTTAATTATTTCTAGACTAATATTAATCGTTAATATCATGTCTTAGTGAATAGAAGAGCCTGAGGAGAGAAAGACGGGGAAACAGCTGGTCAGTGGAACGGTCAGAACACACACATTTATCAAGTTCCCTTTTTTATATGGGCATGTTTCATGACACCCCCAAAGAATTACAATCATAACATCAAAGATCATGGACCACAGATCAACACAGCAAATATATTAGTAATATAAGTATTTGAGATATTGCAAGAATTACCAAAATATGGCACAGAGACATGAAGTGTGCAAATGCTGTTGGAAAAAATGGCGACTACAGATTTGCTCCACACAAGGTTGCTACAAACTTTAAATTTGTAAAAAATGAAATATCTATGAAGCACAATAAAAGGAAGTATAATTAAACTAAGTATGCCTGTATTCTCCATTACAACATTCCTATAGAACAGAGAGAGCACACAAAATAACTACACAATTCTCATGTATGATTGTTGATTTTAAAAAGCAGTAAACATTAAAATCATCTGTACAATGAAATAAAACAATTAATATACCAAAAAAGCAAAAAATATTTTGGCATGGATATGAATATATGAATACACACATATATGGATACATGTATGTATATATGTATTTATGAGTATGTTTATACTCATATAGGACACAGTTTATGCACTAGGAGGAAATGGAAGTTTTATTGTAAACTCCAATGTACTGCTTTTGTTTTGTTCATGTGTTTTTTTCTTGTTGTTGGTGGTTTTTGCCTCTGTCAATTCATTATTGGTCAACTTTTAAAATTTGAAATATTTAAAATTACCAAGGAGAATCCATGGAGCTCTAAAAATGAAAGTAACAAGAAAACTGGTTAAATCAATCAAGAGAAGACTATAAGTAAAATAAATATCTTTCTTAGGGTCATATAAGTGGGGTTAAATTCAGAGACTCTTTTGAACCTATTTAATTGGTTAAATTTGGGTAAATAAACACACCTGAATTTTTCTTCATTATTCTGTTCTAAGAAAATATATGAGCAATCACCTGCACCATCTGCTGTTAACCATCTGTTGAGGGAAGGAAGTGGACACATTGATATTATATTTGTTTAACAAAATAATATTTTTTAAAATACTGCAATGTTAGCAACCACCTGAAGAAAAAATAAAGTTTAGAGAATTACCATCTTTAGCACAGAAAAAAAATGAATAATTCATATGAGAAAAATCTGCAAACCTATGGCCTAAAATTTCAAATAATAATTAGAAGGTAAAGTTCATATTGATAGAAAATTGAAGCAATTTATCAATGGAGGATTTTCAAAAAGTTTTAATTTTCAAATAATTGGTGTATTTAAAGGAGGCTATAGTGTCATTGTGCTTATCTAAAGACTATTAATATAATAATATTTTATTATAATTAATTTGTGTCAACTAAATCACAAAATTCTCATTTTTATCAATTTATTTTACTTTTTTTTCAAAATAGATCCATATATTTTTTTTTGTTTTAGATTAAGAGAAAACATATATGAAAGATAGTGTTTAATAATAGAGAATTTTACCAGCTGTTTCCACTGATGGAAAAACAGGTACATTTGGTAAATATCATTTCTACATAGGAGAACATTCCAATAATATTCTAATTTAGTACTTGGGAACCTGAAAGAAAATTGTCTTCTAATAAGTGAGAAAAGTTAAGATGGCTTTATTTTTTTTAATTGATATTTATAATTTGACTATGTATTGAAAATATGTCATAATTTTCTATATTTTTGATTTTCTGAAATTTAGAAAACTTCAGATGATTTACATTACAGCACAGAATTTAATAATAAACAAAGACCATGAGAAGAAAATAAAATTTTTCATTACAAATGATTACAAAATAACAATATGTTGTTTTGTTAAAGTGTTTACATATCTTTCTTAAAGCCATGTATTTCTTGCTCTGCTTTAAAAGAAGTAAAAAAAAAATTCAATAAAACATGATATGAAAGCAATGGCTTTCAAATTTTTGGCTTTAAAAAAAGAGAACAACTTATTTAAATAGTATATTCACAGGAAGTCTAGTATATAAAATTTTATAAAAGTTGAATCAGCCTGGCTTCTCTTGTGACTAGTGAGAGTCTCTGAGAAGATCATTTCTAAAGTAGCCTGACTGAAAAAGTGGGCAGAATTGGATGGCTGAAATTTGCTTTTCAATTTTAAAGTTTCTTTATCATTTTAACTGTTTATTTCCTCTTCCCCACATTCAGTTTCCCAACCATAGAAATATGATTTCTGACCCAACAATCTAATCCAACTCTCCTGAAAAATGTCGTGGATGATCCCCTAGTGGCCATTTCCTGGTCACCTCTTCTCTTCTCTTCTCTTCTCTTCTTTTCTCTTTTCTCTCTTTTTTTTTTTTTGTTATATTTATGACATATGAATCTATTTTTTATGCAGGTACATATTTTTTTTCTATTTTCTTTACACTGTAAACTTTTGATTTAGCCTCCCTTTTGTCAGCTTTGATCTTTTTTTTTTTTTTTTGAGGTACGCGGGCCTCTTACTGTTGTGGCCTCTCCTGTTGCGGGCACAGGCTCCGGACGCGCAGGCTCAGCGGCCATGGCTCACAGGCCCAGCTGCTCTGCGGCATGTGGGATCTTCCCAGACCGGGGCACGAACCAGTGTCCCCTGCATCAGCAGGCAGACTCTCAACCACTGCGCCACCAGGGAGCCCTGTCAGCTTTGATCTTTATGGTTGGTTCCACTTCCTTTTTTCTACTCTTACCACAACCCAAATTCATAGGAACTCAATTTTAATATTTTCCCTTCTAACTTTATAAACTTTAGGAATATTTTCAATCCTATTTATGTCTATGTTTATAACCACCTTCACTCTGATGACTATAGAATTCTGCAGCCTAAGATAGGTCTCAACATTAACATCTCAAAATGAATTGCAACTCCAGCTTAACTAAATTTATTGTCTACTCCTCAAAATTTATTCTCCCACATAGTTTGTTCTTACTTTAATAAAAACCTACATCTACCTATATACATAAAGGTGTTTTCTCATTAACCTATACATTTGTTTTCTGTATGTGTTTTATTTTAAAATAAAAATATCAGCCTAAAAAATCATTGAGTAAAATCCCCATGATCCTAAATTTGAGTAGGAAATATCAGAATGAACTCATAATGTATTTTTTCTTCAATAAGGATGAGTATTTACTATACAGAAAAGGCTTATTAACCCAGCAGAAATGATAAATTCTACTGTCTCAATTATGGTGTCCAAATACCATTTTCAGTTAAAGTCAGGAGTCCTGGTAGAAATAGTTTATATCTGTGCTGGGACAAAATACTTAGAAGATGAGTCTGGAGTATAATCATACAATAAGGCAAAAACTACTGCAATCATTTATAAAGGAAATGGAAAGAAGAGCTGCACACTGACAAAAACAGAATAATTTTCAATAACTATAGTAACTACAGTGGACCATAGCACACTAAGTCTCAGTGTGTGCAATGATTCAGAAACAAATAAAATAAACTTTGGTCACTTTAAGACAATTCTAGGGATATTACCAGATGTTCTGAATACTAATAAATAAAGGTAGGGGTGGTAGAAAATCAGGCATTTATCTTTCTTTATTGTTAGAAACTTACTTCAAGGTAACACAAGAGTTGATGAAGAGATGTTTTCCCTATAGAGACATTCTAGCTAATAAGTGAAAAGGGAATGATATTAGAATATTTTCACTTTACTATCCCTAATGAATTAACAGTTCTAAGCAATAATAAACAATGGTGATTTGTATCACATAAACATAGAAAATTAGACATTACATACCTTCTCTTGAAAGTACACGAATAAACCTCATATTAATCCAATAAATTTTCAAGATGTAATTTCCAGTAAACAGAGAGCAAATATAAACATTTAAAATGAAACAGTGAATAAGCAAATACAGAAAGGAGGAATGTTATTATATGTTATTTAATGGGCAAATTGCAAAGCAAAAAGAGAGAGAGAAAGAGAGAGAGAGAGAGAGGAAAAATGACTATTAATAAGACTCAAGTTATGATACTCTAAAAATATATACATTTTCTATTTTGAATTCAACAAATAAACTGTAAAATAAATATAGAGAGAAAGGGATTTGATTGCTAACTAGATATAATATTTGATGACATTAAAGCATTAATGTTATTCTTTAACATATGATACTGGCATTTTGATACATCATGATTGTCCACATATTTTAAACATAGATAATGAATGGTTTTTATTTCTTCTTTTCTTAATTTTTGTTTTATATTGGAGCATAGTTGATTAACAATTTTGTGTTAGTTTCAGATGTACAGCAAAGTGATTCAGTTAAACATACACATGTATCTATTCTGTTTCAAATTCTTTTCCCATTTAGGTTATTACAGAATATAACCTAAATAAGCAGTGTTCCCTGTGCTATACAGTAGGTCTTTTTTTGTTATCTGTTTTAAATATAGCTGTGTGTACATGTCAATCCCAAACTCCCAATCTATCTCTCTCCCTTACCCTTCTTAGTTCTCTAAGTCTGTAAGTCTGTTTTTATTTTCTAAATAAGTTCATTTGTATCATTCTTTTTCCTGCATATAAATAAGCAATATCATATGGCGTTTCTCTTTTTCTGTCTGTCTTACTTCACTCAGTATGATAATGCAAGCCCATCCAGGTTGCTGCAGATGGCATTATTTAATTATTTCAATTAAGAAAATGACAATAGGAACATATATGTCAAAAATTACCTTAAATATACAATAAATGGATTAAATGCTCCAACAAAAATAAATAGACTGGACGAATGGATACAAAAACAAGACTTGTATATATGCTGTCCACAAGAGACCCACTTCATATCTAGGGATACGTACAGACTGAAAGTGAGGGGATGGAAAAAGGTATTCCATGCAATGGAAATCAAAAGAAAGCTGGAGTAGCAATACTTATATCAGAAAAAAATAGACTTTAAAATAAAGAGCTGTTATAAGAGACAAAGGAGGATACTACATAACAAACAAAGGATCAATCCAAGATGAAGATTTAACAATTGTAAATGTATATGTATCCAACATGGAACACCCTCAAAATTCAACAAACATTTATGATAAAAGCTCTCTATAAAGTAGACATAGAGGGAACATACCTCAACATAATAAAGGCCATATATGAGAAACCTACAGCAAAAATCATACTCAATGGTGAAAGGCTGAAAGCATTTCCTCTAAGATCAGGAACAAGATGAGGATGTCCATTCTCACCACTATTATTCAACATTGTTTTTGAATTCCTAGCCATGGCAATCAGAGAAGAAAATAAATAAAAGGATCCAAACTGGAAAAGAAGTAAAACTGTCACTGGTTGCAGAGGACATGATTCTACACATAGAAAATCCTAAAAATGATGCCAGAAAACTGCTAGAGCTCATAAATGTATTTGGTAAAGTTGCAGGATACAAAATTAATACACAGAAATCTGTTGCATTTCTATACACTAACAATGGAAGATCAGAAAGAGAAATTCAAGAAACAATCTCATTTATCACCACATCAAAACTAATAAAATACCTAAGAATAAACCTACCTAAGGAGACAAAAGACCTGTGCTCTGAAAACTATAAGACACTGATGAAAGAAATCGAAGATGACACAGATGGAAAGATGTACCATGTTCTTGGATTGGAAGAACCAATATTGTCAAAATGACTATACTACCCAAGGCAATCTACAGATTCAGTGCAATCCCTATAAAATTACCAATGGCATTTTTCACAGAACTAGAACAAAAAATCTTAAAATTTGCATGGAGATATAAAAAAATTCAAATACCCAAAGCAATCTTGAGAAAGAAACATGGAGCAGGAGGAATCAGGCTCCCTGGCTTCAGACTATAGTATAAAACTACAGTCATCAAAACAGTATGGTACTGGTAGAAAAACAGAAATATAGATTAATGGAACAGGAGGGAAAGCCCTGAAATAAACCCACACACCTATGGTCAATTAATCTAGGACAAAGAAGCCAAGATTATACAATGTAGGAAAGACAGTTTCTTCAATAAATGGTGCTGGGAACACTGGACAGCTACATGTAACTAAAATGGAATTAGAACATTCTTTAACACCATACACAAAAATAAACTCAAAATGAATTAAAGATCTAAATGTAAGACTGGATACTATAAAAGTCTTAGCGGAAAACATAAGCAGAACACTCTTTGACATAAATCACTGTAATATTTTTCGGAGCTGTCTCCTAGAGTAATGGAAATAAAAACAAAAATAAATAAATGGAACCTAATTAAACTCAAAAGCTTTTGCACAGCAAAGGAAACCATAAACAAAATGAAAAGACAACCCACAGAATGGGAGAAAATATTTTCAAATTATGTGAATGACAAGGGATTTGTCTGCAAAATTACAAAGAGCTCATTCAGCTCATTATGAAAAAAACAAAACAAAAGCCAAATAACCCAATCAAAAAATGGGCAGAATACCTAAATGGACATTTTTCCAAAGAAGAAATATAGATGGCCAAGAGGTACATGAAAAGATGCTCAACATCACTAATTATTTGAGAAATGTAAATCAAAACTACAATGAGATGTCACCTGACCCCAGTCAGAATGGCCATCATCGAAAAGCCCACAAACAATAAATTCTGGAGAGGGTGTGGATAAAAAGGAACCTTTCTACACTGTTAGTGTGAATGTAAATTGTTACAGTCTCTATGGAGAACAGTGTAGAAGTTCCTTAAGAAGTTAAATATAGAGCTATCATATGATACAGCAATCCCACTCCTGGGCATATATATGGAGAAAGCCATGGTTTGAAAGGATACATGTACCCCAATGTTCATTGAACCACTGTTTACAATAGTCAAGACATGGAAGAAACTTAAATGTCCATCAACAGATGAATGGATAAAGATGTGGTACATATATAAATTGGAGTATTCCTCAGCCATAAAAAAATGTAGTATTTCTCTTGAATATATAATATTATGTCTGGGATCTTCTTTAAAATAATCTAGGTGGATAAGTGAATGAGAATTTAAATTAAACAACACAGTTTGATTATTGAATGGTGATAAAAATATAGACTTTCTTTATAATATGTCATTCATTGGGTGTTTAAAGTTTTCATAAAATAGTAAAATATTACTATCCTTACAGACAGACAGAATATAAACATTTATAGGAATAAGTAAAATGCTTTAAAGATTTTATATATATTCAGAGATGTTTGAGAGGATAACTTATGCATAAACAAGTTTATTAAAAAATCAGAAAACAAAGTAGTGTATGGTATTTTTTTTGTAAAAAAAAGCATGATTTTGAAACTAAAAAAGAAAATACGTCTCATTTTGGCTGTCTAATTTTAAGTATAGCCCTAAAAGTAAAGCTTTTTATTTATAAATTAAACTGAGGAAATAATTAAAATGCAGTAAAATACAAAACTATGTAATATGTTAGAAGAAAATGAGAACAGTAAAGACAAATCCAAGAGCTTCTTCATCCATGCTATCAGGATTCTAAAGCAAGAAGTAAAATAAGGTATACACGGAGGATTATCAAATTAAAAAAAAATTTTCCACTGTTGAGCTTCCCCACTATTTTTTTTTTCTTTCTTGCGGTACATGGGCCTCTCACTCTTGTGGCCTCTTCTGTTGCAGAGCACAGGCTCTGGACATGCAGGCTCAGCGGCCATGGCTCATGGGCCCAGCTGCTCCACGGCATGTGGGATCTTCCAGGACCGGGGCATGAACCCATATCCCCTGCCTCGGCAGGTGGACTCTAAACCACTGCGCCACCAGGAAAGCCCTCACTACTTTTTTTAATCTCAGGCAGATTTATCTGCCTGGCTCTAGCTCTAAAATGAAAATGTATACCTTCACTTGATTGGACTACAATCATCTAAAACTCAATATGGCCTAAAAAGGAGTTCATCATTCTCAGGCAAAATTATATTAACAAATCTTACAGTTAAGTCTACTTCTTATGGCTTTGAGTTACAGTTATTTAAAAGTTTAATTCTAAAGTTTCTAAACTGTGTAAACTTGGAAAACTATGTTGCTTAGCCTCAGACGCAAAGAACATTTATAGATCCTCGTTCATAGAGTTCTTATGAGCTTTAAATGAGAGCATGCAGGAGGACAGATTAAGATGTCATAGTAAAAAGATTCTGGGCTCTCTTCCCCTCATGAGCACATCAAAACCACAACTATATATACAGCAACTCTTTCTGAGAATGATCTGAAGACTGGCAGAATGGCTCTTCTACAATGAAAGTTATAAAGAAAGAACCACATGGAGTCTGTTATGCATGATGCAGAAATGATCTTGTTGGGAAACACACCACTGGCAGGTGACACAGAGAGGAGTATCACAGGTTCAGGGATCCTCCCTAAGGAGTAATATGTTTGAACCACATATAGTCAGCATCCCAGCCCTGAAGTCCTGTGCCAAGAAGACAAGATTCTTGGCTGGCTTGAAAACCAGTGGGACTTATAGGAGGGCCGTGGGAAACTGAGACAACCCTCTTGAAGAGTGTGGACACATATTTTCTTGCTCCCAGGCCCAGAAGAGAGGCAGCATATTGAAAACTGTTTGGAGCTATGGCTTGCCTTCCAGGACTGGCCCAGAGCATGCCCCTCCCCCCCACACTACCATGCTGCACTAGGCTCGCACTCCAGCCACTCCTTGTTCAACACTGATCCCTGTCAACATGGAGACTGCCATCACACTGAGGAGAAACAGAGTTAGCTCAGAAATAGAAAACAAATTACCCTGAAGAGTAGGAGGTGAGACATTAAATAAATAAATACCTAAAATTAATCAGCTTCCCATGAAGAGGAAAAGTATATGATGACTTTAGAGTACATGTGGATAGAAAATGGAAACATAGTTTAAAATATGGATTTAAACATTTTAATAAACTGATGAAAACTCTATCTTCTTCACATTTTTTGTTAAATGAATTTAAAAATATTATTGATTTGCTGTTTCTTTTTAAATATATGTGTGAATGAGAGAATATATATGAGTAAAATACACTGTATTTTAACAGACAACTTATGTCCTATAATGAAATAGTACTAAACTCGAAAAGTTTAAGATTAGTAACCTAAATTTGGAATAGCAACCTTAAGAACCCTAGCTAAAGTCATTAGAGACGTTGAGCCACCACACCATCAGCTGGGCTGCTGCAAGAATTTTGAACCAGAAAATGTATATGATAATGCATATTAAGTGTTGCTTTAAATCATCATATTTTTTGGAATATTTCTTACACATTAGTAGTTATTTAATCATCCATTAAATTACCAATATTCTGTCTTTTTTTAAAAACTGCACCAGTATTTTACATATATAATGGTGGTACTTGACAAATGCCAAGTTCAGGCCCTGCAACTCCTAGCCTATCAACTTACTTGGAATGTTTTGAGGCACTAAAACTGGTGTCCTGACTTTTCTAACTTACCTAGAGTTTGGACACGACATGGGGTAAACGTTAAACTCTGGCCTGTCTTATTATGAAATTCCTGACAAATACAGTGGAGAGTGTGTGACATGGACACTCAAAGAGAGGGAAAAATACCCTGAATGACTGAGAAGTTCTACCCTAATAGTCTACTTTTACAGCCAACTTCTAAGTTCCAGGATGGAGTAGTGGCTCCAGCTACTAGGAGAGTTCCTTTTGTGCACCAAGACAAAGTCTACTCCCAAATCCATATTTTTAAGTACCAGTGAGTTCTAGAAAAAAAGCAGAAGAAAAATTTATACAGATAACTATACACATCTACCTACTGTGATGAGGTCTCCTTCTGAATGTGCTAAATATTATTTAAGGAAAGGACCTCTCCTTGGAAACGATCATTGAGTCAGGGGAATCAACCATTGGAAACAATTTGGTATCTTCTTAAGCCTTCAAGAGATAGGCCATGGGGACAAGGGCATGCTATTACCACCTTGTGAATAGTCCACAAAATGCAATGGCAATAGAATTACAGCATCAGAAGTACTTTGGTAGGAAGAACAACAGAAAACTACCAAATGTATCATTAACTAGAGATGTCCCAGAATTCAGGCTGTATTACAGTGATATGCTTATTTCATTAACAAATTTTTCTTGAATGTCTAAATCAACACCTGACATGCAGTAGATGTTCAATAAATGTTTACTAAAGAGAGAAATGAATGAATGGATGAGTTTTACTAGGGTCAGTGTAAGGTAAGGATGGGCTGTCTCATCCTAGAAAGATTCAAAAGGATCTTTACAGATATCAAAATTATCTGACAGGGTAATTTGGGGTCACCTAAGGAAGAGTGGGCTTGTAAAGTGAAAGAATAGCTTGGATCAATTGTCAGATACCACAACTACTCCTACCTGAGACTTTTATAGAGGTTTAAAAAATATGGATAAAAATATCCCAACTAATTTGTTAGATGGAGAGTATTAATTCAACTGACCTATATACACATTGCTCTAGAAAACTCAGAGAATTAGGGTCAAGTTAAACATAGTAATTTATAAGATATTTTTATTCTAGTTAAACATAGTAATTCTTATTTATATGATATTTTTAAGTCTTAGAGAGGGCAATTTCACATTGCAAACAATAGTATTGCTAATGACTACCTAAAAGATATTTGTTGTGAACACTTCTTAGGAAAACATTAAAATATTTCCCATAGGCATATATAAAATACTTAATAAGTGATATAAAGTATTACTAGGAGGAATTTTGGTAAAGGTAGATGTGTTTGAATTAGGAGTAAGATGAGTGAGTATAATACTAAATTTATGCAATATTTCATATCAGTGTTCTTATAAACACATATTTTTATAATTTTAAGCATGTTGCATATGTAAAAGTAAGTTTAATGTGTTAATATAAGGAAGATTCACATGCATTTTTACATCTAATTATGTTATCAGCATTATTTCAATTTTGCAGAGCAAAACTGAAAGAAAATTATTTTATCAAAGTCATAAAATATAATAAAGATGCAAACTCCAGATGTTAATATTGCAATATGCATCCTCTCCACCCCCAAATTATAGCATCTTGTAAAATATAACAGAACGTGGTAAAAGTGTATTTTGGTTATGTTAGAGTTTCTGTATAAAAATTACTAACTGTTGCTCTGGAATTTACTGCATGCAGGTGATACTTTACCTTTAACGTAACATGGATTTTTATCAACCGTGGCTCAAAAATGTTTATTGACTGACAGTTATATCTAGGCATTCATCTTCTTATTGAAAACATAGAGATCATTATGAAAACTATTTTTATAAAGTTCTTATAATCTAAGAAAACATAATAAGAAGGTAAGTAAATAAGTTTGTATGTATATATTAGTGTGGTGATAAAGGTATACTCAGGTTACAATGGCAACACAGCAAAGGATACTAGCTCTACCTAGTTGTTTAAGCAAATCTTCTATTGGGAAAGCTCATCAATATGAGATAGGAAAATTGATAAAAGGCTAAGAAGAATTATAGAACGAGTGATGATAACTTGAACACAGACAAATGGAAAAGGAGACTATAAACAGTTTGATAATATGATAGAATGAAACACAAGGAAGAGAATGTCAGGAAATGACTGAATAAATACAGTATGCAGGCCTCTGAAAACATAGTGAGTTCTTAATAAGTAATTTTAGTTTTATCTAGGTGATGGGCAGAAAATGAATAAGTATTGAAAGCCTTCCAAAGTAATGTCTACCCATCCTGATTATAAAACCATCCCAATAATAGATGACTGAGGCTTCTATGATGCTTCAGCTCTGTGTGTATAGAAACAGTGGATAGAAAAAACATTGTCTTAAGGGACAAGTGATGAGCAATGAAGGGCTTCAACCTGCCTAAACAAGTGTGATCTCAAACTGAACATTCCTTGAATTCTCACCAGACACAGAATCTACCAGTGCCTTGATCTTGGACTCCCCAGCCTTCAGAACTGTGAAAAATAAATTTCTAAGTCACCTAGCCTATGATATTCTGCTATAGCAGCTCAGCTGACTGAGACAAAAACTAGCACTGATGGAGTGAGGCACAGCTGTAAGAAATACCTAAAACTATGAAAAAAGCTTTGGATTTGGGTAATAAGTATAGGCTGGAAGAGTTTGGAGGGGCATGCTAGAAAAAGCCTATATTGCTGTGAATGAACCTGTAAAAGTAATTCTAGGGAGAGCTCAGAAAAACTGCTCAGCTCACTTCCACATTCCCTGCCTCAGCCAGCAGCCTAGCCAGTGCAGAGAGATTTGCTGTGCTGATTAAAAATTAAAAAAAGAAGGAGGAGCTTCAAGATGGCAGAAAAGTAAGACATGGAAATCACCTTCCTCCCCACAAATACATCAGAAATACATCTACATGTGGAACAGCTCCTTCAGAACACTTACTGAAAGCTGGCAGAAGACTTCAGACATCCCAAAAGGAAAGAAACTCCCCATATACATGGGTAGGGCAAAAGAAAGGAAAAAACAGAGACAGAAGAATAGGGACGGAACCTGCACCAGTGGGAGGAAGCTGTGAAGGAGGAAAGGTTTCCACACACTAGGAAGCCCCTTCATGGGCGCAGACTGCGGTTGGTGGAGGGGGAAGCTTCAGAGTCATGGAGGAGAGCACAGCAAGAAGGGTGTGGAGGGCAAAGCGGAGAGATTCCCGCACAGAAGATCGGTGCCGACCAGCATTCACCAGCCCGAGAGGCTTGCCTGCTCACCCACTGGGACGGGTTGGAACTGGGAGCTGAGGCTCCTGCTTCGGAGGTCACACCCCAGGGAGAGGACTGGGGTTGCCAGCGTGAACCCAGCCTGAAGGGGCTAGTGCACCATGGCTAGCTGGGATGGAGTCCAGGAAAAGTTCTGGAACAGCTGAAGAGGCAAGAGAGGTTTTCTTGCCTCTTTGTTTCCTGGTGTGAGAGGAGAGGGGATTAAGAGCGCTGCTTAAAGGAGCTCCAGAGACGGGCGCGTGTCGCAGCTATCAGCATGGACCCCAGAGACGGGTATGAGATGCTAAGGCTGCTGCTGCAGCCAACAAGAAGCCTGTGTACAAGCACAGGTCACTATCCTCACCTCCCCTCTCTGGAGCCTGTGCAGCACGCCACTGCCAGGGTCCAGGGACACTTTCCCGGGAGAACACATGGCATGCCTCAGGCTGGTGCAACGTCACGCTGGGCTCTGCCACCACAGGCTCACCCTACACTCCGTAACCCTCCCTCCCCCCTGCCTCAGTGAGCCAGAGCCCCAGAAGAAGCTGATTCTTTAACTCCGTGTTGTCTGAGCAAAGAACAGACGCTCTCAGGCAACCTGCATGCAGAGCCATGGCCAAATCCAAAGCTGAATCCCAGCAGCTGTGTGAAAAAAGATGAGAAAGGGAAATCTCTCCTAGCAGCCTCAGGAGCAGCAGATTAAATCTCCACAACCTGATGTACCCTGTCTCTGTGGAATACCTGAATAGACCACAGATCATCCCAAATTGACGAGGTGGACTTTGGGAGCAACAATATATATGTATTTTTCCCTTTTTCTCTTTTTGTGAGTGTGTATGTGCATGCTTCTGTGTGTGATTTTGTCTGTATAGCTTTACTTTTATCATGTGTCCTAGGGTTCTGTCTGTCCGTTTTTTGTTTTTCTTTTTGTTTGTTTTGTTTTGTTTTTAGTATAGTTTTCATTGCTTGTGATCATTGTAAGATTTATTTTTTGGTTTCGTGGTTTTCTTCTTTTTTCTCTCTTCTTTTTTTACTTACTTTAAAATTTTTATTTAATAATTATTTTTTTGTTTTTTTATTTTAATAACTTTTATTTTATCTTATTTTATTTTATTTTATCTTTTTCTTTCTTTCTTTTTTTCTCCATTTTATTCTGAGCCGTGTGGATGACAGGTTCTTGATGCTTCAGCCAGGTGTCAGGGTTGTGCTTCTGAGGTGGGAGAGCCAAGTTCAGAGACCTCCCAGTTCCACGTAATATCAAACAGTGAAAATCTCCCAGAGATCTCCAATTCAATGCCAAGACCCATCTCCACTCAACAACCAGCAAGCTACAGTGCTGGACACCCTATGCCAAACAACTAGAAAGACAGGAACACAACTGCACCCATTAGCAGAAAGGGTGCTTAAAATCATAATAAGGTCACAGACACCACAAAACACACCACCAAATGTAGACCTGCTCACCAGAAAGACAAGATCCAGCCCCATCCACCAGAACACAGGCACTAGTCACCTCCACCAGGAAGCCTACACAACCAACCAAACCAACGTTAGCCACTGGGAGCAGATACCAAAAACAACAGAAACGACCAACCTGCAGCCTGTGAAAAGGAGACCCAAAACACAGTAAGTTAAGCAAAATGAGAAGACAAAGAAACACACAGCAGATGAAGGGCCAAGGTAAAAACCCAACAGACTTAACAAATTAAGAGGAAATAGGCAGTCTAACTGAAAAATAATTCAGAATAATAACAGTAAAAATGATCCAAAATCTTGGAAATAGAATGGAGAAAATGCAAGAATCATTTAAGAAGGACCTAGAAGAACTAAAAAGCAAACAAACATTCATGAACAACACAATAAATGAAATTTAAAATTCTCTAGAAGGAATCAATAGCAGAATAACTGAGCCAGAAGAACAGATAAGTGACCTGGAAGATAAAATAGTGGAAATAACTACTGCAGAGAAGAATAAAGAAAAAAGAATGTAAAGAATTAAGGAAGTCTCAGGGACTTCTGGGACAATATTAAATGCACAAACATTCGAATTATAGGGGTCACAGAAGAAGAAGAGGAAAAGAAAGGGACTTAGAAAATATTTGAAGAGATTATAATTGAAAACTTCCTAAATATGGATAAGGAAATAGTTAATCAAGTCCAGGAAGCACACAGAGTCCCATACAGGATAAATCCAAGGAGAAAGCCATCAAGACACATATGAATCAAACTATCAAAAATTAAATACAAAGAAAAAAATATTAAAAACAACAATGGAAAAACACCAAATAACATAAAAGTGAATCCCCATATGGTAAACAGCTGATCTGTCAGCAGAAACTCTGCAAGCCATGAGGGAGTGGCAGGACATATTTAAAGTGATGAAAGGGAAAAACCTACAACCAAGTTTACTCTACCCAGCAAGGATCTCATTCAGATATGATGGAGAAATTAAAACCTTTACATACAGGCAAAAACTAAGAGAATCCAGCACAACAAAACCAGCTTTATAACAAATGCTAAAGGAACTTCTCTAGGCAAGAAACACGACAGAAGGAAATAATGATCTACAATAACAAACCCAAAACAATTAAGGTAATGGTAATATGAACATACATATCAATAATTACCTTAAATGTAAATGGATTAAATGCTACAACCCAAAGACACAGAATGGCTGAATGGGTACAAAAACAAGATCCGTATATATGCTGTCTACAAGAGACCCACTTCAGACCTAGGGACACATACAGACTGAAAGTGAGGGGATGGAAAAAGATATTCCATGAAAATGGAAATCAAAAGAAAGCTGGAGTAGCAATTCTCATATCAGACAAAAGAGACTTTAAAGCAAAGACTATTACAAGAGACAAAGAAGGACACTACATAATGATCAAGGGATCAATCCAAGAAGAAGATATAACCATTGTAAATATTTATGCACCCAACATAGTAGTGCCTCAATACATAAGGCAAATACTAAAAGCCATAAAAGGGGAAATCTACAGTAACACAATCATAGTAGGGGACTTTAACACACCACTTTAACCAATGGACAGATCATCCAAAATGAAAATAAATAAGGAAACACAAGCTTTAAATGATACATTAAACAAGATGGACTTAATTGATATTTATAGGACATTCCATCCAAAAACAATAGAACACACTTTTTCTCAATTGTTCATGTAACATTCCCCAGGATAGAACCTATCTTAGGTCACAAATCAAGCCTTGGTAAATTTAAGAAAATTGAAATTTTATCATGTCTTTTCTGACCACAACACTATGAGACTACATATCAATTACATGAAAAAATGTAAAAAATGCAAACACATTGAGGTTAAACAATACACTACTTAATAACCAAGAGATCACAGAAGAAATCAAAGAGGAAGTCCAAAAATACCTATAAACAAAATGACAATGAAAACACGACCACCCAAATCCTATGGGATGTAGCAAAAGCAGTTCTAAGAAGGAAGTTTATAGCAATACAATCCTACCTTAAGAAACAAGAAACATCTCAAATAAACAACAAAATCTTACACCTAAAGCAGTTAGAGAAAGAAGAACAAAAAATCCCAAATTGAGAAGGAAAGAAATCATAAATATCAGATCAGAAATAAACTAAAAAATAAATGAAGGAAACAATAGCAAAGATCAGTAAAACTAAAAGCTGGTTCTTTGAGAAGATAAACATAAGTGATAAACCATTAGCCAGACACATCAAGGAAAAAAGGGAGATGACTCAAATCAGTAGAATTAGAAATGAAAAAGGGGAAGTAACAACTGAAACTGCAGAAATACAAGGATGATGAGAGATTACTACAATCAACTATATGTCAATTAAATGGAAAATCTGGAAGAAATGGACAAATTCTTCAAAAAGCACAACATTCCATGACTGAACCTGGAAGAAATAGAAAATATGAACAGACCAAACACAAGCACTGAAATTGAATCTGTGATTTAAAATCTTCCAACAAACAAAAGCCCAGGATGATATGGCTTCACAGATGAATTCTGTCAAATATTTAGAGAAGAGTTAACACTTATCCTTCTCAAACTCTTCCAAAATATACCAAAAGGAGGAACACTCCCAAACTCATTCTACGAGGTCACCATCACCCGGATACCAAAACCAGACAAAGATGTCACAAAAAAGAAAATTACAGACCAATATCACTGATGAACATAGATGCAAAAATCCTCAACAAAATACTAGCAAACAGAATCCAAGAGCACGTTAAAAGCATCATACACCATGTTCAAGTGGGGTTTGTCCCAGGAATGAAAAGATTCTTCAATATATGCAAATCAATCAATGTGATAGACCATATTTAAAAATTGAAGGAGAAAAAACAAATGATCATTGCAATACATGCAGAGAAAGATTTTGACAAAATTCAACACCCAGTTATGATAAAAACCCTCCAGAGAGTAGGCATAGAGGGAACTTACCTCAACATAATAAAGGCCATATATGACAAACCCACAGCCAACATTGTCCTCAATGGTGAAAAACTGAAACCATTTCCTCTAAGATGAAGAATGAGACAAGTTTGTCCACTCTCACCACTATTATTCAACATAGTTTTGGAAGTTTTAGCCACAGCTCTGAGAGAAGAAAAATAAATAAAAGGAATTGAAATATGAAAAGAAGGAGTTAAGCTGCCACTCTTTTCAGATGACATGATACTATACATAGAGAATCCTAAAGATGCTACCAGAAAACTGCTAGAGTTAATCAATGAAGTTGGTAAAGTAGCAGGATACAAAATCAATGCACAGAAATCTCTGGCATTCCTATACACTAATGATGAAAAATCTGAAAGTTAATTTAAGAAAACACTCCCATTTACCATTGCAAGAAAAAGAATAAAATACCTAGGAATAAACCTACCTAAGGAGACAAAAGACCTGTATGCAGAAAATTATAAGACACTGATGAAAGAAATTAAAGTTGATTCAAATAGATGGAGAGATACACTAGGTTCTTGGCTTGGAAGAATCAACACTGTGAAAACGACTGTACTACCCAAAGCAATCTACAGATTCAATGCAATCCCTATCAAACTACCACGGCATTTCTCACAGAACTAGAACAAAAAATTTCACACTTTGTATGGAAACACAAAAGACTCTGAATAGTCAAAGAAATCTTGAGAAAGAAAAACGGAGCTGGAGGAATCAGGCTCACTGACGTCACACTATACTACAAAGTTACAGCAATCAATACAGTATGGTACTGGCACAAAAACATAAATATAGATCAATGGAACAGGATAGAAAGCCCAGAGATAACCTAAGCACATATGGTCACCTTATCTTTGATAAAGGAGGCAAAAATATGCAATGGAGAAAAGACAGCCTCTTCAATAAGTGGTGCTGGGAAAACTTTACAGTTATATGTAAAAGAATGAAATTAGAGCACTCCCTGACACCATACATGAAAATAAACTCAAAATCGGTTAAAGACCTAAATGTAAGGCCAGACACTATCAAACTCCTAGAGGAAAACATAGGCAGACCACTCTATGACATAAATCACAGCAAGATCCTTTTTGACCCAACTCCTAGAGTAATGGAAATAAAAACAAAAATAAACAAATGGGACCTAATGAAACTTAAAATCTTTTGCACAGCAAAGGAAACTACAAGCAAGATGAAAAGACAACCCTCAGAATGGGAGAAATTATTTGCAAATGAAGCAACTGATAAAGGATTAATCTCCAAAATTTACAAGCAGCTCATGTATCTCAATATCAAAAAACCCAATCCAAAAATGGGAAGAAGCCCTAAATAGACATTTCTCCAAAGAAGATATACAGATTGTCAACAAACACATGAAAGAATGCTCAACATCACTAATCATTAGAGAAATGCAAATCAAAACTACAATGAGATAACATGTCACACTCTTCAGAATGGCCATCATCAAAAAATCTACAAACTATAAATGCTGGAGAAGGTGTGGAGAAAAGGGAACCCTCATACACTGTTGGTGGGAATGTAAATGGATACAACCACTATGGAGAACAGTATGGAGGTTCATAAAATACTAAAAATTGAATGTCCATATGACCCGGCAATCCCACTATTGGGCATATACCCTGAGAAAAACATAATTCAAAAAGAGTCATGTACCACAATGTTCATTGCAACTCTATTTACAATAGCCAGGACATGGAAGCAACCTAAGTGTCCATTGACAAATGAATGGATAAAGAAGATGTGGCCCATATATACAATGGAATATTATTCAGCCATATAAGGAAAAAATTGAGTTATGTGTAGTGAGGTGGATGACATAGAGTCTGTCATACAGAGTGAAGTAAGTCAGAAAGAGAAAAACAAATACCATATGCTAACACATATATATGGAATCTAAAAAAAAAAAAATGGTCATGAAGAACCTAGTGGCAAGACGGGAATAAAGACGCAGACCTACTAGAAAATGCACTTGAGGACACAGGTTGGAGGAAGGGTAATCTGGGACAAAGTGAGAGAATGGTAGTGTACACATGGATACATATGCACTACCAAATATAAAATAGATAGCTAGTGGGAAGCAGTCACATAACACAGGGAGATCAGCTCAGTGCTTTGTGACCAGATAGAAGTGTGGGATAGGGAGGGTGGGAGGGAGGGAGACGTAAGAGGGAAGATAGGTGGTGATATATGTATATATATAACTGATTCCCTTCTGTATAAAGCAGAATCTAACACACCACTGTAAAGCAATTATACTCCAATAAAAACGTTAAAAATATAAAATTAAATTAAATTAAAAAAAATTACTTGTAAACGCCATTCTGATGAGGTCTCAGATAGAAATGAGGAACATGTTATTGGAAACAGGAAGAAAAGTTATTCTTGCTATAAATTTGGCAAAGAAGTTGTGTTCATGTTCTAGTATTTTGTGGAAGGTAAAACTTGCTAGTGATGAAATTGTGTCCTTAGCAGAAGAGATATCTAGTCACATTGTTGAAGGCATTGTTTGGCTTATCCTGACTGCTTAATAGTAAAATGAGAAAAGAGAGATTTTTTTCTCTTATGGCCAAACCTTTGTATGTTACTAAACGATAATAACTCTGAACCAATTTTAAATAGTCTTTAATGCCTCACAGGAGACTCTGATGAACCCACCTGCCCTCAGACATCCTAAGTATCATATTTTCTTTTATCTTTTTTTTGTATATAAAAAGGAAAGAAATGCCCTTCGTTTACTCTCCTGAAAACAGGAATCACTTTTGACCTATAGGGTGTTATAGTCAGCTGCTAGACCCAGTGAAATGGGGACACCTCCCTTTCCTTAGAGTCATTACAGTCACTGCCCTTTTGATTAGGGCCACCAAGAAATTCATTGTGGAATCCCCTTTAATGACTTTTGTCTCTGTTGCAGTAGAAGCTCTCCTGAATTCTCATCATGTTGATTATTTCTCAGCCAGCTGTCTCACCTCCTATAATGTCCTTTTGTTACTTGCTCCTCAAGTATCTCTACGATAACATTAAGTCTACTACTCTTCTCTCCTCTGTCACTAAAGATGTTCCTCAAGACAGCTGGAGGTCAGGGATTGCTTCCTGACTCCTCATGATGATCTACAAAAAATTCCTATAGGTAATGCAGACTTCTCATTGTTCACTGCTGGTTCTTATTTAAAGACGACAATGGCAAATATTTTGCTGAGTATGCTATTGCAACTCCTTTTGACATTATCGATGCCCCATCTTTACCTATGGCTACTTAAGCTCATCAGGTTGAACACTCTTACGTGGGTCTATACTTTGGCCAAGGGCAGAACTGCCAACATTTGTACTGATAGTAAATATGCTTTCTGAGTAACTCATGACTTTGGAATGTTGTAGAAACAACTTGGCTTTCTCACGTCCAGTGGAAATACAATTTAAAACAGCCCCTATGTTCAGGAATTATTAGATGCAATACTTTAACCTGACACTTTAGCTACTATTTAGAATCTATGGCATTCTAAACTTGACCCTCTAGAAGCTAAGAAATTCTGCCCTTAATGGGACCACTAGCTGCCAAACCTCTGACATTGTCCAAAGGGCTATTTCTCCAAATGATAAGTTAGAAAAATTGGCTACAGAAGCCCAAAAATTGGCCACAGGAAACAAACAGGATTGGAAATTCAATAATTAATGGTTTGATAAAAAGACAGACTTCTGGTTTGTACCAAGTAACAAGTCAGTTGTACTGGAGACTCTAAAATTCTCACTTCTCAACATTGTTTATGATTACACCATTGGTCTACTGACAAAATGATAGCATTCATGAATCAGTAGTGGTGGAGAACATTAACAAGGCTATAAAAAGTGCCTACTTCACTTGTCCCCCTTGTCTGAAGTATAACTCAAGGGATCCTGTTTACTCTGCTCCCAGACATTTAACAGCTTAATGGACATTTCAAAGTTGAGAAAATAGATTTCATACAACTTTCTCCATCTTATGAATATAAATATGTTTTAGTCATTGTCTGTATGTTTTCACACTGGACCAAAGCCTTTCCGTGCAGACAGACTATGCCTTTTCTGTGGCTAAAGTCTTTTTGGAAAAGATTAACCCTATTTGACAAACTCCTTTTGTACTTCATAGTGATCAAGCAACCCATTTTACTGACCAGGGCTTTGACAAGTATGTGCTGTTTGGTTGGTTTTGCAACACTTTCACTGCACTTACTACCCATGATCCTCTGCTTTAGTTGAATACATTAACAAAATTATTAAGACTCAATTGGCAAAATCTGTAGAGGCTTTCCAAATACCTTGGCCAAAAGCATTATTATTTTTCTTTCTAAATCTCACATTCACTCCTTTTGGAATTCACAAACTCTCACTATTTGAGATAGTCACAGGATACCCAATGCACTTAGCTCCTTCCTCTTTGACCCACAACAGGAAAAAGAAGAGCTATTCCAATATTGCAAAAGCCCAGTTGTTTCTATTAAAAATAGCTATATTTTGGTAGAGCCATCTTTACACAGTGCACTCATGGGAGATTAAGACCTTAAGCACTGCACCTTGCAACCTGGAGGTTTCATCTATTGGAAAAGACACCAGAAGGACTCTCTTCAACCTCACTGGAGAGTCCCTTATCAGGTACTGTTAACCAATCCTTGTGCAACCAAACTCCAAGAAATAGACTCTTGGATTCACAGGACACAATTAAAGAAAGCACAGAACACTGAGTGGACCTGCACATCATCTGGTGACCTAACAGTAAAAATTTCCTAAAATTGAAGCACATATCTGATGAGACATCTTTCCCAAAGTATCTGGACTAGGCCTCTTGGAAGGTTGTCTGCCAAATCCTTGATGATGACATAATAAATTGATGACCTCCAATGTCTATGATCTTGATAACCTGTGTACTTTAGTTAAAAGCATATGAGAGTTCTCCCTCTTACCTCACTTATTACACAAATGTGACCTCAGTAGGTTTTCAATCTGTGCACTTTTCCTCCAACATGAGACACTACACTCAGGAAAGGTCCTTCTGCTATTGAGGGATAAAAATCCACTGTAACAGGAAAACCTGACTTTTGGTCAGCAATGCTTTCAGAGAAAGATCTTGATCCAAAGGAGGAAATGCAAAAAATTAATAAACAGAATCCTCAATTAAATAGAATAAGGATGCCAGAGGGAAGAGCTCTCATGCCCTGTGAGTATAGCAAAGCCAACAGGAAGAATAAAGACCTTTTCTTTCCTAGTAAGGACTCAGCCAATGAAAAGTCATAGACTTTTTGCTTACAATAGTTTTCCTAACTTCCATTTTCCCTCTATAAAAGTGTTCTTCCCTTGCCATGCAGGGACTTGCACATGGCTTGCCATGACTTCAGATCCTGAATCACAATTCTCTGCTGATTCCAGATAAACCCGTCTTTGCTGGAGAAATATTTAGCAGTCTACTTGTCTTAGGTCAACACCCACTAGGTTTTGTTTGGACTTCCTTGTGACCTATCAGTTTATTTTCGCCATTTTGGAACAAGAATGTCTATTCTATACCTATCTTAACATTTTGTTTTGGAAACACATAACATGTTTTGATTCACAAGTTCATTGCTGGAGAGGAATTTTGTCTCAGGATGAAGCTTCCATTGAGCCTCAATTATTATCTGATTTAGACAATAGTTAGGTGCAACTTTGAATTTAGACTAAAAGTTGATACTGAACAAGTCATAATTTGGAGGGGGAGATACTAGGATCTGATGAATGTATTTGGTGTGCAAGAAGAACATGAATTTGGGGAGTCTTGGGGTAGAAACCTGTAGACTAATGATTGTCTCCCTCAGAATTCATATGTTGAAAACAAATCCCCAATGTAATAATATTTAGAGGAGAAGCCTTTGAGAAGTGATCAGACCATGAGGGTGAATCCCTCATGAAATATATAGTGCCCTTTTAAAAAATACTTCAGATTTCTCTCTCACCCTTTTGGCCATGTGAGAACACAGTGAGAATATGGCTGTCTTTGAATAAGGAAATGGATTCTCTACCAGACACTGAATCTGCCTGTGCCTTGATCTTGGACTTGCCAGCCTCTAGAACTGTAATAAATAAATTTCCATCCTGTTCTATGATACTCTGTGTAGCTGCCCAAATTAGCTAAAACAAAGCTCAGTAATATAATGAAAGAAGGGTGGTACTGTCCCTTTCAGATTGTATTGGGTCCCTAATAATAGATATAAAACTCACTTGGGACGTAATATAAATCACAGTAAAAGGGGGAAAGACTTGAAGTGTATTTTTCTGTGTACATATACCTTAAAAAACTGCTTCTTCTAACTTAATTCTGAATTGGGTTAATGTTATTCCTAATCCATTAAGTCTACAACATATCTCAGAAGCCAATGTGCTTTTTGTTTGTTTGTTTATTTTAATTTGTTTTGATTGTCAATTTCTATTCACCTTTGGATTCTGTGATAAAGGAGTACCCTTATATGGAGGGTGTGTCAGCCCACTAGGAATGGGTTTCTTCATTATTTCTTGTCTTGCAGATATTTTAAATAGTATGCTTTATTTATATCCCAGTAACAGAACTTTCATTGTCAAAAACTTAATAGTAACAAATTAGAGAAATCAAAATAGAAATATTTAAAAAATAAAATTATAGAGTGCAATATTTTCTGACAGATGATCTCTTAAGATTATTTTCTTCTTCATCTCTACATTTTTCTTCTACAACTAGTACCCTATACATTTCTCTCATGTTGCCAAGAACACTTAATGACCCCGAAAATATCCAAAGTTTATTAGCACGATGGATATTGCTGGAGCTTCTACGTAAATAGAGTACAAGATAAAAATTATTTTAAAGAAAATTAAATTTCTCTGTTTCATGGTTTTACTTTTACAAACTACTTATTTTTTAGTAATTATAGAAAATTGAAAATTTTCAAAATTTCAACTAGGGAAAAGGAGCAGATCTTTCTTCTAAGCTCAGAAGTTGGTTCTCATTTAGCATCTCTCTATATCTTCATAGGTCCCATAATTAACATGACAAAATTTGAAATCTTTGGGATAGGCATTAGGGCATTCAAGAAGGATCTTCAGTTCTGTTTCTATCTACATCTAAAAATTTTACTTTTCAATCTGCTTAATTTTATGTGTTTTCATGAAACTTACTTTATCCAAAGACATATGAGTGGTAATGGGCTGTTCTAAGTTCTATCCCCTCTCATCCTCTCTTGTTATCTACCAAAGAGAATAGCCATGCTCTTAATTGTGGTTACTACATCATCTGGTTATCAGAGTATATATAATGTGAAGCAGAGACTCCAGACAGCCTGCAGTGAACAGACAGTTTATATGAAAAAAAAATTATTTTTCAAGTTAATTATTTTTTTTAATTAGTGATATTATCATGACAATATTATGTATCTGGTCTGAATCAGTGACTCAGTAAAGAACACTTAGCACCTTGTGATACTCTTTTTAGCCTTACAATGATTGTATTTATGTGTTTAATACCTTTACGTTTTATTAAAATACAGGCTCCAAATGGCCAGATGTCATCATACATATTTGCTCACCACCATCCTATCACTACTTATAGTGTATCTAGCATAGAGTGAGGAACTAATAAACTGGCTTTCCTGTAACACAAAAAAACAAGACAAAACAAAACAAACAACCAAGCTAAGATAGCTTTTAATTAGGACCTTATGAATTTAATTCTATCACTGCTAACTGATGTACAAATCAGCTTATTCATAGAGTAATTAAAATAATCTAGTATTAACAGAACTAGTGATAAATCTGAAGTCTTTTAAACAGGCAGAATTCTAAAAATATATAGCCTGATGTTCCATACCTGGTAAACACTTAATAAACAGCATGCAAAGAACATATTATTTGAGTCAACTGCAACAAATTTGGAATCCTATATATATATATCATTCACTACCTATATGTTCTTACACCAACCTCAAATATTTTCTTTACCCATTTAGCCTAACAGTGAGAGAGCCTACAAAATTCCCAGAAAATACTTTTTAGACAGAGGTAGAATTATCCATTCTTAGACTGTCATCTCTTCTTTCAATAATTCCAGTTCTCTTTTAATTTTCAATATAATTTTTTTTTTTTGCTTTACATATGAAAAATGCAACTGATAATGAAGAGTGTGACCTCTGGCATCAGATGATGTATGGTTAAAAGAAGTGCCCAATCACCAGTTGTTTAACCTTGAGCAAATCAATTACCTTAAGAATCCTGCTCCTCAACTCTATGGAGGTAAATATTGTTTATCATCATTGTATCAAATAAGGTAAACTAGATAAAGTGTTTAGTAGAATAACTCACGTAAAGTCGGTTCTCATAAAATTATCTTCCCAACCTTGGCCTGCAAGTAATTCATAATTTAGTGAGAAAAAAAATATGAGAATGATTCAAATATGATATTATCAGTTCAGATAAAGAAAGGTACAGATGCAGTTAGATAGAGGGTAGTGCTTACTTACCAATCAAGATAATGTTGGAGAATATTCAGCAAGGAGGTAATACTAATACTTAAGGAAAAAACTTGAAGGATAATTAGGATTTAACCAAGCAAAAAAGAGAGAATGTTCATATAGCACAGAAGTTAAATGGAGTAAGGCACGTTAAGGCACAGGTGATGCTAAATTGAGATGGAATACTCTATTTAATATTTAACTTGAGTAGATATGTGGTATAAGTCCCACCTTTAAACTTATATTAATAAATGGAAAATTATGAATATATTATTTTTTAAAAGATGGTGAATGAGTATTTCACTAAGAAAATATCAATAGGGTTAAATATTACTATGATTCATGAAGAACATGTCAAGATAAAAAAAGGACAATTTCTTGTGTGTGTGTGTGTGTGTGTGTGTGTGTGTGTGTGTGTGTCAGTGTCAATAGATTGAAGACCAGGAGTCTATTAGAGAAAAAAAAAACTGTTTCTTGACTTGAGAAAATAGTTTTCTCATGATTAATAAATCAATGTGAGCCTGGAGAAAGTTCCCTATAAGTATTGCCATTTGATCTATTCTTTGTTTCTAGTTTCCTATTCAATAAATTTACCAATAAGTTAAATTACCTATGCTTGTGAATTTTGCTGGATATATAGGTTTGAGAATGATAACCATGTTCAATGGACTATAAAATAAAAAAAGATGTTTTCAAACAGAAGGACTATCTGAAAATCATAAATTCTAAAAGAAACAAATTCAAAAATTGTCTTGAACTTAAAAAATCAATCAACCATATAAAAATAAGATCTTCATTTCATGCACACTCCTGACTTTAGATTCTGAGATATACTATTTTGAAGAAAATGACAACAAATATTTAAAAGAAAAACAGTTTGTGACTGACTACATTTGAAAAATACTAGAATACAAAGAGTTAAAGAGGTTTGCTTACTAAATAAAAAGTCCTATATTTTACTTTTGCCAGTATCAATTATGAATCTCTATAGTTAAATACTGTTAAAATTGAAATTCATTTGAAGTGTGAAATTCACCCCTTCCCACACAGCATCTTCTGAAATCAGTATTCTTTGGAACAAAGGTTAAACATTTCTAAAAGAGTAGAGTGATAGAAATTTGTAGTCAAAGTGATCCTATTAGTGGTAAGTTAGTACAAATTAATCAGAGCAGTGAGCCTTATAACTGATCTCTGCTATTATGATTAAAATATGATACAATTCTCAATACTATTTAACATGTAGATTCTCATTTTTCAAATTGTTCACTTATTTATTCACTCATCAAGTATACAAGTAATACAATATTACTCAATGTATACAGTAGTGGATATGATAATGGATACAACAGTGCATAAGATGGATAGAGATGTTCTCTTTACTCAATGAATTTATATTCTAGTAGTGGGATAAGGATATTAAACGGACATGATAATTTTTTATTGTGATTAGTACTTTTTAAAGCAATTTATTTATTTATTTATTTTTGTCTGTGTTGGGTCTTCTTTGCTGTGTGCGGGCTCTCTCTCTTGTTCTGGGAAGTGGGGCCTACACTTTGTTGTAGTTCACGGGCTTCTCATTGCAGTGGCTTCTCTTGCTGTGGAGCACAGGCTCTAGGCACACGGGCTTCAGTAGTTGTGGCACGTAGGCTCAGTATTTTCGGCTCAAGGGCTCTAGAGCACAGACTCAGTACTTGTGGTGCACGGACTTAGTTGTTCCATGGCATGTGGGATCTGCCCAGCCCAGGGCTGAAACCCGTGTCCCCTGAATTGGCAGGTGGATCCTTAACCACTGCTCCACCAGGGAAGTCCAAGTACTTTTAAGGAAATACTTGGAATAAGTAATACAAAGTATCTAGTTGTTTTATTTTTTTTAATAAAAGGATAATATGACAGTGTCTCCTTGAGAAAACACAATTTGAGTCAAATACTACTTGATGAATTAATGAATGTATACAGAATTAAAGAATAGATTTAGTAAGGAAGATATGAGTTCAGTTACCTCAAGAATTCCCATGACAAAAACATAAGTTTTGTCTCAGTAAGGAGGAAGAGAATGGGGAAGTTATGTTTAGGCATGTTTTATTTTTAGACAATGTTTTGAGGACAGCATAAAATTTGTTTCATTTTCAATTTTTCTTCAGTGTATTAATATTTAGAGAGATTCACATTATATTTCAACATTATATAAAGTGTTTTTTATCTATGTTTCAAATTTATTTAGGTTTTTGTATTGCTTATATTTTAGCAGATTTTTTTCATTTTAATTAAAAATCACTAAAAGATGAACAAGCAGGTGCTAACAAAACATTGCTTAAACTTGAAGTCTCTTTTAATGTTTGATGGTTACACATTTATCATAATACTTTAAGAATCTATATTCATAGGATCTAGAAGAGTTCTATATTCACTCAGGGGAGAAAAAATTGGAAACATAAAGATGAATTCTAACAATCTTGTGATAATATATCTGTGTGTAAGAGGAAAAGAGCTTGATCTAGAACACCACTGGAAATAAAATAATTTCCCTTCAACTTTTTATTATAGTCTAAGCTAATGGAATTAGGCACAATTTCTTTAACTTCATTCAGCAGTACCTATGAAATATATAATTGTTCTTTTACTGATTCAAACGTTTATGTCAATACATATAACAGTGGAATATTAACAAATACTCAAGAAAGCATCTTTCAAGAGTGAAAGAACAAGCTCCCTAGAGGCAAAATAAACTAACTCCTTTAAAAAATTCTATTAAAAAATAAAACTATATATTGTGCACAGATCTTCATTTCTAATATCATTCTTTAATAAAAGAGACCAGCATTCCTTGGAGAAATGACCGATTATAGCTTTGAAGCAAGATATGTACAAGAGGAGTCTGGAACATCTTCTAGTGTTACAAAGAAAGGGATTACTAAAACAAACAAACAAACAAGAAAATAAGCAAACAAAAACTCTCAGTGATGAGACGTATGTCAAAGAAATAAGGAGCCAAGTGAAAGTGCTCACAAAACTGGGGTATTTTGTGAAATAAAATAAATAAGTACTGAATTATAATCCAACATATAAAATAAATATCCATGAGTCCATACTAATATAAATAATCATTGCATAAGTAAAAGAGGGGAAAAAGACTAATCTCTTTTGCAGAATAATTCCAAGTAATTTATGTAGATACTCCACCCTCTACATGAAGTGTAACTAACACTTTTAAGTGTGGCTTGGATATAGTAGCTTTTTGGCAAGCAATACAATACAGAAAGGAGGAAAAAGTGTAACTTTCTAGTGGAGCAAGCTGACAAATGTGACAAAGCATGTTGGCTTTATGTACCCTTATCTGATATGATGAGAAAAATGGTACTTTACCTCTGTGGTCTTCCTTCCAAAAATCTATAACTCCAGTTTAGTCATGAGAAAAATACCAGAAAAATCCCAATGGAGGGACATTCCATGAAACGCTAACCAGTACTCCGGAAAATTTTCGAGGTCATCAAGACCAATGAAAGTCTGAGAAATCAGACTTAGGAGGAACCTAAGGAGACCTGACACCTTATTGTAATGTGGTATCCAGACGGTAACCTGTAAGAGAAAAAGAGTATTACATAAATACTCAGGAAATCTTAATAAAGTATAGACTTTAGTTAATAATATGTATCAATATTGGTTTCTTAATTGTGATAAGTGTATCATATTAATGTAATATTGTTCATAATAGGGGAAAAATGGGCAGCATATGGGCAATCTCTGTACTATCTTCATAACTCTTCTGCAAATCTATAAACATTAAAAAATTTTTAAAAGTAAAATAATGTAGTTTGTAACAAATAAAGTATATTTATATGATGCATAAAAATTATAAGCATTTTGTATCCAAAAGGAACCTGCTTTTCAAAAGGGTAAACAAATTGTAATTTCAGAGAAAGTAATTTTTAAATTCTAAAGTAAAGAGTTAAAAGAAATTTAAATGTGAAAGTAGGTTTTTTTCATTAGTAATACAAATTCATGAAGAAGATTAAGTACAGAATTATAAGACTTATTCTAAAAACTTGTAAATGGCATAGAAAAACAGCTATAAAATATATTCTTTGCATAGGGTGAAAAAAGGATAAAACTGTGGATAATTTGTGATAGGATAAACAATAAAGTCATAGTTTTGTTTATATCTTTTGAAATTGATGAGACAATATTTGTAAGAGCAATCTGTTTTAAACCACTTCCATGAAATTTGAAATTTTCCTTGGAATGTTCATCACCATTAAATTCACATCTTCTTTCTCTCCCTAAATCTCTTGAAACTGAATCTGAATTCTGGAATTTGTACAACAATAGGAGAAACAGACTAACAAAAATGGACTGTAATTCAAAACAATGAATTTTAACAGTAGAGTCAGGAGTCTGAAAGCCTCAGCCCAAAAGAAGAATTATAACATGTTTGAAGCAAATACAGATAATAGGTAGCATGCTGCGTCTTAAACAAAGCAAACAAAAAACACTAAAGTCAAAGAAGTATTTTAACCAGTAACTTTAACTTCCTTAAAGGAGTAATTCCTTTAACTGGTAGAGGAAACTGAAAGCATCTGCCTCTCTTAGCTTTTGCTTTTTGTCTGGCAACACTAAATTAATAGACAAAAGAGCATAATTCATGGTGTCATAAAGAAATTAATTAATCTTTCCAAGTCATATAGGTAATTGGTGTGGTGTCTTTGATAAACTTGAAGGATTCTTTCTTTTTCACTGAACCAAATTGCTTTTCACTTATTTATTGGGAAAAAATCAAGTACTGAACATATAAGATAATATGTACTTCCATAAAAATATAAATACAAAAAAAGCAAAAACAAAGCAAAATTATTTTTGGCTTTATAAGCTTCTGGTATCATCTTCTTTTTCATTTATTCTAATTCCTAATAAAACATTACAGGTCTTTTTAGCTGTACTTAATTTCCACTGGTTATACATTATTCTATTTTATATCTGTTATGTTTACGTTTTTCAACTAATTTATATCAACCAATGCTAAGGAAATACATCTTTGCAAAATATGATAACTTGAGAGCAAATTTTATATATTAAGGTCATTTTCTGGCATATTAGAATATTCTGATCAAGTAATTGGTAATTGATTTTTGATCAACTTTATTTGACTAAAAATGATTATTTAAAAAATTATGGACTTTATTTTCCTTATACTGGATAGCTCTGTCAAAAAATAATTTAAGGGTGTGTCTCAATAAATGAAATTTTAATCATTTTATTCATTCCATCTTTGCTATGATTTTGTTAAATTGACATGTATTAGGTGGAGCAGAGGCTGCTGATTTTTTTAACATTATTTTTATTTAAAAATTTTTTAAATTATTTTTTATTGGAGTATAGTTGCTTTACAATATTGTTAGTTTCTTGCTGTACAGCAAAGTGTCAGTCATACGTATACATATGTCCACACTTTTTTAGATTTCCTTCCCATTTAGTTCACCACAGAGCACTGAGAATTCCCTGTGCTGTATAGTAGGTTCTCATTAGTTATAGATTGGCTCAGCACCTGACCACAAGAGCAACTGAAATAGCGAAGTTTATTATTCAAAGGTCCTGGAGGAAGTAACCAACACGCCTGTAGCGGCCACAGTGGGAAGTCAAGGCAGAGTGCAAGCAGAAAGGTCAACCTGGGACATACCTTTATTAGGGTCCCTGGGTTCAGTGCTTTGGGGTTCCCAGGCTGGGGCCAAATTGGTTAATTCACATGTACACACTGCTGTATTTAAAATGGATAAACAACAAGGACCTACTGTATAGAACAGGGAACTCTGCTCAATGCTACATGGCAGCCTGGATGGGAGGGGAGTTTAGGGGAGAATGGATACATGTACATGTATGGATGAGTCCTTTTGTTGTGCACCTGAAACTATCACAACATTGTTAATTGGCTATACTCCAATAAAAAAAAAAGTTTAAAAAATATTTGTCAATTTAAACCAAAAGAGCAGGGCTTTGGTAAGCCCCACAGGGAGTATTATCTAAGAGGCATATAAGACAGACTATGCACTGGGAGTCAGGAAGCTGTTAATCATAAGGGCTGTTCGGAAAGTTGCATCAGGAATTTACATTCCCTGTGACTCTGTGTGCTGCTTTGTAGGGTATGAGCTTGAACAAGGTGGCTGCTGTTAGTTTAAGGTCCCTCCAGGCTGCTTTGCCAAAGAAAATGGATGCTGAGGCAGAAATACCATGGAGTGGTGTAGCTAAACTCTCAACATTTTTTTACCCATTCATGGGTAAAATAAATATTAACTGTGCACTTCATTACATGTAGAGTAACCTGAGATATTTCAGATAAAATTTCTGAAACAATCTTTCTACCTTCTTAAATAACTTTCTGCCTAGTTCAAAGTTAAAACATAAATCTATTTTAAAAATGTGTTAATGAGAAATACTGTTAAAAGAAGTCATATAATCATTGGCTAAATGAGTGACATACATTTTTACTATGTGTTTAACTAGGATGAGCTCACGGTATTAAACAGTATAACTGCTAGGACAAAATTTTATATTAGAATTTAAATATTTTAATTCAGCTTTATAGATGTTATTTTTGTGATTTAGATTTTAATACTTTCAGAGATTTTTGACAAACCAAGTGCGTGTTATTATATGGTCAATTGCCAGGTAACAATAACGTATTTGATAAATTGTAGCACATTGAAATAAGCAATATTCCAGTAATCAGATGTTAACCAGGGTTTCAAGTTATACCATGTACATCATAGTTATAATTTTTTAACTTTATTTTATCATTTTAAATCACAAAGTCACAGAAGTTATATATATGCTTTAAGGAAAGAGACAAATAGGATAGGTAGGATACTTTGGCCCCTAATATTTTATTGGCCACATAGTAAGGATTGTATCCCATTATTTTCTTAACATATACTTATATTGTCATATAATTGTAATAAAATTATCTTACAGACATAGAGATATTTTGATGGTGGGAGAGAATGAGAAGTTTGGTAATGTAATTTCTAATATACCTTATAATTTCTCTTGATTACTCTCACCCTAGGTCATAAATTTATTAACTTCAGTTATTTTATTAAATAACATCAGTTATCACTATTGATACTTGCATTATGTGTTTATTTTTTATTTTAAAATTTTCTTTCCTGATCTTTATTCTTTAGTTTATTTTACTTTCATCAGATTAACTTCTTCTTTGATTAACTTCTTGACCTATATATGTACATCATTAATTTAATTTCTCTTTTTTTCCAATAAATGCATTCCAGGATAAAATTTTCTATCTTAACACTGCTTATCTTGCACACCACTAGAAAAATTATAGAAATAACATGAGACTTAAAATGATTTGTCTTCTTCTAGAAAGTATTTACATGTGGCAGTAAGCTAGGAGCATTAGTAATCATCATATAGCTAAATCCAATGTCAGGACATAGACCATCCCAAATTGGACTTGAGTAACACTTTCAGTATTTCTAGTTTTCTTCCACCACTAGGGAATGGTGAATTGTGTTCCCTCTGGTAGGCTTAAGGTTCCTACTTTTGCCCTCCCTGTTCTATAAAGGTATGGAAAGTCTTTCTTAACCTCTTGAACCTTGGCTGATTCTTAATAAGCAAATTGCTCTAAGGAAAATACCACTCCAGATTCTGGGGTCTTTACGCTGGGTTTTCTTTTCTATTCGGATGACTGACTGATAATTGCCCTGAGAACTCTCTGTCTCTTAACCCGTTGTTATCAAAAGAGCAAACACCTTTTGTGCTATTTTAAGAACTTTAGCTTTAAGTAAAAGAATATGAGAAAGCAATAGATCCTCTATATTTTATCTAACATGCTACCAGTTACATCTTGAAAAAAAGTATGGTAAACTCCTTGTTGTAGTGCTTTGTTATGACAGTTTTCAATGGCGATCTTAAAAATTCTTCTATTGACTATATATTGGTTGTTGATTTTATTTGCAAATATTCATTTAAAATCTTTATCATAAAATGCTACTGAAGAAACAGGATATAGCACCATGCAAATTAAATTAGTCAGTGAATCTTAAATTTAAAAGTATAGGGCAATGCCCACATTTAATTTGTAAGATATTCCTTTAATACAAGCAACTTTTTAAAAATTACAAACTCAATTTATGGTAATATATTTTTAAAACTAAATAATTCAGTAGTTTTTCTTATTTCACAAAGTCTGAGAAGAAATAAAGTTACCTTTTAATCCACAGTGTATTCATTCATACAGGAATTTTCATTGTGAAGAATTTTCAGCAAGCATAAATTTACTATATGGTAAATATTCTGAAATATTTTTGATAATCATTATTTAACCAGAAAAACTGTTCTCCTTATTAAATATATTTTCCTACTTTTTGCATTCTGATCATATGCACATAAATTGTTAAATTTATTTCCCTTTCTTGGTGGTTTGTTCATTAAGCTTTAACACATTGTCTGTGTTATTCACCACAAAGAATTTTGTTTTACTCATTCTATTCAAAGCTGGAGGGTCTTAGGATACCTGCCTTATTGTGTAGCTTTTTATATCTCATTAACTTCTTCTAATTGACCCTGGTACTCAATGTATACTTTTTGTGCTGCTGTTGACATGAAGCAAATTATTCTATCCCTCATGACTGCTCTGGCAGCTTCCCACAAAACACCCAGGCTAGTTTCTTGTTTTTTATTGATATTAATTTATTCTGAAATAGTCTTCATTTGTGGCACAAATGCTGCAGTTTAATTAGAGAGTTGTTAAATCTCCATACTTCAGATCTTCTATAATTCAGTATATCACCAGAGACATTGACACCAGGAAATTACCATGCAAAGTTAGATGGTCAATAGCAGATGGTTACATGCTTCAAAATTTCATATATATATATATATAATATTCCAGAAGTTAGCCTTCTATAAAATGTAAATATATCAGGTTCCATACCTATTTTTTATTAATTTATTTTTCAGTTAATATGAAATTGTACATATAAATTTCATATGTGAAACATCATTCTGCACCTTGCTTTGCTTCTGTTTTTTCTTTAACTTTTCAGTATATTGTGAAGATCATTACAAAGCAGTATGTGAAGAGGTGTTTCCCATATTTGGGGAGAGGGAACTGCACAGTATTATGTCATTTAGATAGATTTTAATTTATGTAACTAGTTCCTATAAATTGGTATCAAGGTGGTTTTAACGTTTCAGATAATATTTTGGAAACGTGGGGGGTGGTGTGTCTCAAATCAATTTTTGAAGTTCAGGTTTCTTAACTTTTTTGACATTAAAATCTCTTGTGTCTAAGACTTTATGCTCTCAATATCACAGTTAGTCCTGTGGAATAAGTTCATTTATTTATTTGGTTTTATAGTGTTTTTCTTTCATTTTTTTTAAAGAACAGTACACAATATTATACCCAAAGAGTATAGCAATATGAAGAATGTGTGAAATCATACTAAAGTGTTTTTTCATTGTGAAATAGTTCAAATATGTAGAAAGCTCAAAAGAAATGTAACAGACAAATGCTCCTGCATCCCCTCCTCCCTCTCTCTCTCTCTCTCTCTACTCTGTTACACCTAAACCGTTATGAACTGCTAGGCCATTTATGAACAGATCTCCCCTTGTTTCTCCTTCCAATACAAGTAAGTATTATTGTGATGTATGTGTTTCTCCTCCTGATTGCTGTTTCTGTGATCTTTTTAATACGAAAATTACTCTCCATAGTATACACTACTGTTTTTTGTGTTGTAAAATTTATAAAATTTCTATTATACTCTTTCATATTGTAAAGTCAGTTTACAAATGTCATTCATTGCTCAATATTATTATTATGAAGTGCAACTCATATTGATACACATAGATGTATTTCACTGCCACCATACAAAGTTAATGCATTATTACTGACTATATTCCCCATGCTCTACATTTCATCCCCATGACTTACTTATTTTGTAACTGGAAGTTAATTATACTCTTCATTTCCCTAACCTATTACACTCATCTCCCCACACCCTTCCCCTGTGGAAATGACTTTTTCTCCATATATATGACTTTGTTTCTCTTTTGTTATGTTTTTTCATGTATTTTATTTTTTTAGATTCCACATAGAAGTGAAACCATATGGTTTTGTCTTTCTCTGTCTGAATGATTTCCTTAACATAGTACCCTCTCAGTCCATCCATATCACAAATGGCAAGATTTAATTATTTTCTATATTGATTCATCTATCAATAGACACCTACATTATTTTCATATCTTGTCTATTATGAATAATACTGCAATGAACATAAGGTTACATATATCTTTTCAAATTAGCGTTTTTGTTTTCTTTGGAAAAAAATACACAGAAGTAGAATCACTGGATCTAATGGTAGTTCTCTTTTTAATTTTTTGAAGACTCTCCATACTATTTTCCAAGGTGGCTGCACCAATTTACATTTCCACCAACAGTACAGGAGGATTCTTTTTTCTCCACATTCTTGCCAACACTTATTTTTTTTTTCTTTTTGATAAACGCCATTCTGACAGGTTTGAGGTGATACCTCATTGTGGTTTTCATTTGTATTTCCATGATGATTAGAGATGTGAAGCATGTTCTCGTGTCTATGTTGGCCATCTGTATGTCTTCTCTGGAGAAATGTCTATTCAGGTCCTCTGCCTATTTTTTATTATTTATTTATTTATTTATTTATTTATTTATTTATTTATTTTGCAGTATGCGGGCCTCTCACTGTTGTGGCCTCTCCCGTTGTGGAGCACAGGCTCTGGATGCGCAGGCTCAGTGGCCATGGCTCATGGGCCTAGCCACTCCACGGCATGTGGGATCTTCCCAGACCCGAGCACGAACCCGTGTCCCCTGCATTGGCAGGCAGATTCTCAACCACTATGCCACCAGGGAAGCCCCTCTGCCCATTTTTTAATCAGATTGTTTGGTTTTTGTTGAGTTGTATAACTTCTTTATATATTTTAGATTTTTTTAATTTATTTTTCTTCTAGTCCTTTATTTTTCTATTTTTATATTAAATTTAAATTATATTTTAAAAAAATATTTTCTGAGTTCTGTGGTGCTTTATTTTTCTTTTACATCTTTATTGGAGTATAACTGTTTTACAATGGTGTGCTAGTTTCTGCTTTATAACAAAGTGAATCAGCTATACACATATATATGTTCCCATATCTCTTCCCTCTTTATATTTTAGATTTTAACCCCTAGTTATATATATCATTTGTAAATATCTTCTCCCAGTCAGTAGGTGATATTTTCCTTTTGTTGATGGTTTCCTTTCCTATGCAAAAGATTGTCAGTTTGATTTAGTCCTAGTTGTTTATTTTTGCTTTAGTTTCCCTTGACTGAAGAGACAGATAAAAAAAAAAAATTGGGAAAACCAGTGTCAAAGACCATACTATGTATCTTTCCTTCTAGGAGTTTTATGGTTTCACATCTTATATTTAAACCTTTAATCCCTTTTGAGTTCATGGTTTTATACAGTGTGAGAGAGTAGTCCACTTTGATTCATTTACACATAGCTGTCCAGTTTTTTCAATACCATTTATTTAAAAGGCTGCCTTTACCCACATTATGTTTATGACTCATTTGTCAGATTAATTGACCAGATAACTCTGTGTTTATTTCTGGGTTTGCTATTCTCTTCCATTGATCGGTATGTCTGCTTTTGTGCCAGTTCCATACTATTTTGATTTTTTTATCTTTGTAGCGTAGTTTGAAACCAGGCAAAATGATACATCCAGATTTGTCCTCTTTCTCAAGATTGCTTTGGCTCTTTGGGGTCTTTTATAGTTCCATACAAATTTTAGAAAGATTCTCTCCAGTTCTGTGAAAATGCTATTGGCATTTTGATAGGAATTGCATTAAATCTTTAGACTGCCTTAGGGAGTATAGTCATTTTAACAGTATCCAGTTCTTCCAGTCCATGAACATGGTATATCTTTCTACTTGTTTGTGTCATCTTCAATTTCTTTCATCAGTGTCTTATAATTTTCCAAGTACAGTTCTTTTACCTCCTTAGTCAGATTTATTCCTAAGTATTTCATTATTTTTGATACAATTGTAAATTACTTTTTAAAATTTATTTTTCTAATAGTTCATTGTTAGTGTATAGTAACTCAGCTGATTTCTGTACATTAAATTTGTATCCTGCAACTTTACTGATTTAATTTATTGGCTTTAGTAATTTTTTTGATGACATCTTTAGGATTTCTACATATAGTGTCATTTCATCTGCAAACAATGACACTTTTACTTCCTTTCCAATTTGGATTCATTTTACTTCTTTTTCTTCTCTAATTGCTGTGGCTAGGACTTCAAGTACTATGTTCAATAACAGTGGTGAGAGTAGACATCATTGTCTTGCTCCTGATCTTAGATGAAATGCTTTCAGGTTTTCACTATTGAGTTTTTCACTATTGAGTATGATGTTGACTGTAGGCTTGTCATATATGACTTTTATTATGTTGACTTGTATTATGTTCCTCTACACTCACTTTGTTGAGAGTTTTTATCATAAATGGACACTGAATTTGTCAAAAGCTTTTTCTGCATCTATAGGGATGATCATTTTATTCAATTTATTAAGGTGGTGTGTAATATTTCTCAATTTTTGGATATTGACTGATCCTTGCATCCCTGGGATAATTCCCACTTTATAATGGTGTATGAACCTTTCAATGTATTGTTGAATTTGTTTTGCTAATATTTTGTTGAGGGTCTTTGCATCTAGGTTCATTAGTGATATTGGCTTGTAATTTTTTTTTTTTTTTGTCGTGTTCTTGTCTGATTTTGGTATCAGGGTGATGCTGAATTTGGAAGTGTTCCTGTCTCTTCAACTTGGGGAATAATTTGAGAAGAATATATGTTAACACTTCTTTAAATGTTTAGTAGAATTCATCTGAGAAGAAGACTGCTGGTCCTGGACTTTTGTGCTTTGGGAGATTTTTTTTGTTTTTTTTTTAATCTGATTCTGTTTGTTACTGGTGATTGATCTGTTCATGTTGTTCTAGGAGATTGTATGTTTTCAGGAATGTATGCATTTTTTCTAGTTTGTCCATTTTATTGGAGAATAATATTTGTAGTAATCTCATGATCCATTGCATTTCTCTGGTTTCTATTGTAACCTCTCTTCTTTCAGTTTCAATTTTATTTATTTGACTTCTCTCTTTTTTCTTGATGAATCCAGCTAAAGGTTTAGCAATTTACTTATCTTTTCAGAGAAGCATATTTTAAGTTTTATTAAGCTTTTCTATTGTTTTTAGTCTCTATTTCATTTATTTCTGCTCTGATCTTTATTATTTCTTTCCTCCTACTAACTTAGGACTTATTTTTATTTTTTTTCTTTTTCTACTTCCTTACATAAAAAGTTAGGTCGTTTATTTGAGATTTCATTGAGGATTTATGTTTATTTACTCCATCCTAAATAAGTGCAGTGTTATTCGTTTGAGAAGCCACATCTTCTGACAGTTCTAGAGAGTTCTTGGACAATTCCTGCTTAATTGTAGGATTTTCTCATTATCTCAATCCTTTCTTCATAATACTTGTTTTAGATATACAGTCTCTTTTCTATTTCACAATGCCAATTTTTTCCTTCTGTATGAAATTCTGCATACTTTTCTTAGATCTTTTTTACAATTTAATAATTTCCCTTTAGTATCTTACTTATCAACTCCATATTTCTATGTCTACACAGTACATTTGAAGTTCTTCTAGAGTAATTTTCCTTTTACTGTGCATTCTCAGCCTGTGTTTAAAAATGAATTACCTAGATTAATAGAGTTATAAAGTGTTATGATTTTTTAATTCCTTCTTCATTTATGGTCAATTAGAATTTCATTAATATTTTTATTTGCTTTTAAAGATCTAGTATGCATTGAAAAGTGTTCTATTTTATCTACCATTTCTAAGTGTTCCTCAAGAGAAAAAAAAATCTTTCATATATTCAGAACCTAAACTGCATATTGCCATTTATTTAATACTGACTAAATCAATTTAAATTTGAGTCAATACAAAATAAATATGTTCAACTTTTACCTGGAAACATATATAATCATCTTTTAACATCTCAGTTAAATAGATAAATATGTATGATTTAAAAGTCTACAGAAGCCTTATATATTAGCAAATTAAAAGAGATAATTTTAGAAAATGATTTCATTGAGGTGAGGAGAGATTACAAAATTTGACTAAAAAGAGAGTCAACCTTTAGCTATTGTCTTCTAGTTTCCCAGTTTTGTTTTCTTTTCATATTTATATTAATATTATATTATAATTATTTGTTTTTTTCTATTAATAGAGTTGATATATTATTAATGTTATGAGATACATACAATCATTAGTAAAGTCAAGAAAAATATGCTTATTGGTTTATTATTGTGTTAGAAATTACCTTTATATTTTAAGGGAATTAGTGCAAAATACACTGTTTTTAATAAGAAATGTTTCATTAAGGAATTAAGAGACTTTATAGAATGAAAGAAGAGATTGGAAGCTCTGTGAATCCCTAAGGTTAATATATAGTAACAGATAATAAAGTGAGAACAAAAGGCTTAAATTTACTTTCAGAAATTTTAAAACAAAAGTATTCAGGAGAAAATTAGAAAAGGTTCAATCCTGGAATGGTAAGTTTTGGATTATTGGAGAAGAAAATAACGCAAATTAAATTTGAAAATATTTAAATCATGACCAATACTCAGGACATTGACAATACATCATGGAGTATTATTACAGATAAAAGAGATAATTGAATAGAAAGTGATTAATTTTTGTCCAATAAATATATTCTTGCTTTACACAACTTGCATGGATATAAGACTGAAATATTTTTATTCACATGCAGATAAGCTATAAGTTGTTTTCCAACTGGTAACATATGGGCCTCCTTTGGGACTTCTCCCACATGTTTATATATTTTAAAATTATTTCCTTATCTTCATTTGCTTCTTCCAAATTCTCTTTCTTAGTATTTTGACATATTTAAGTTAAATCTAATATTGTATGCATTTGAAAATGAAGTTCCATAATACAGTTGTATTAATTTTTTAAAAATTCTCTGTTACACCAATATTAGAATGCTTGAAATGACATTATGAAATATAGGTTTTTGTCAGTGAGCTTATTATTTTATTTTTATTTTTATTTTGTTTACTGAAAAATAATGAAATATAGTTCCTTTGATTTTATAGAAAGTTTCATTTTTTGATTTCCTGCTTTTGTAGCTGTGACCTTGGGGTTTTTACAAAATATTTTATTTCAATTAATACATGAATTTAATTTTCATAGTTACTGGAAGAATTAATACTGAAAATGGAATTTCTGGGAAAAATGTCAAAATTTAGATTAATCACTATTAGCTGATACAATGATATCATTACTTAGAACATCATCTTTCAAATGGGATAGTTTTAAAAGAGAATAAATTAGTAAAAATTCAACATGCATATATTTAATATATCTATCAAAATGTGACCAACAAAATGAGCAAGATTAAACACTGGAGTTCTTTAAAAGATACTAACTATAAATATTTGATATTTACTTCCCCATATGTGTAACACTTTTATTTCTTAATCAAATGAATACAGTATTCATGACTGTATTTTATTTTTCTGTGGGTGGTTAATAATATATATATATAAATGTCTTTGACATCATTACATTATATGAATGTAACACAATCTATTTCTGATTTAATGTATTTTCCTAAAAGTTTCACTGTGGATAATGAAGGTTTCTTCCAAAGTCTGAAAGAATTGTAAGTTTTAGTGTCATCACTTTTCTGAAATCATAGGAAATAACATTTATTTTTTTAATTAATAAATAAATATGAACATTGGGAATTAAGATAATATTTTTCATAAAATAATTTTATTACAGATGTATGCTGAACAGTGTATTTAAAGAGCAACTCAATCATTATGTGTCATGGTTCTAATGCTTTCCCACTTTGTGTATCTTTTATTTATCTATAGGTCTGATGTACTTTTCAGTTTTTATTTAATCACATCTCTGGGCTTCAGTGAAAGTCTGGATTCTGAACTAAATCCAAAAGAGTTTGTATTCCTGGGATCTTTAATTAGATTTTCTGCCAAGAGGGAATGAACCACTGGCCACAGAAGGCAAACCTAAATTTGTATGCATCTTCAAGTCAAACCTCCTATTCTTTGTCTTTCCTAGAGCCAGTATAAATCTAATGTCTCACTTAACGGTGCAAAATACCTACATCGCATTTCCAGGTCTCTGAACCACCACAAGATGGAGAAGACTTCCTTTAATGCTTACAACAAAGGGAAGTTCAGATGGAGATAACGTGATTAAAAAAAAAAAGCAGCACAATACTTTGAACAAGGTAAACATTTTTCTCACCTAGGAATCATATGAGACTGAATTTCAGAAAATTATTTTTTTTTAAAAAGAAACTGCTATTCAATATATACAATGAAGATTATCTAATAATACTTATAATATAACCTAGTCAAAAATGAAAAAATCAGAATAAAAATATCACTAAAGTTTCAGGAACTTGTTTTATTGCCTGACTGCCAAATTTAAACTATGAAACAGATTTGTTCATTTCTAAATTTCTATGCTTAAGTCCTGTGCATAACTTAAACCTTATGTAGAAGATATGAATTATAAAGGAAATTATTAGATGATTTGATCATTTTCTTGCTAAACTCAAAAGTTAAGGGAAAAGAAATGAAGTCAAATTTAGGGTTAAAAGCCAGTGATTATTTTCCCTGTGTTTTATGTAATTGTAAAGTTTTGAAGAATTATTTAACATTGCTATATACCATAATCTTTTTTGTTATTTTTATATTAGAATAAAAAGCATAATAATCACTTTTTTTTACTAGTCTATTCAGAATAATGAATTCTTTAGATGTCTGTGTTGAATAAGATATGAAAGAGTTTTGCAGGTGGATCAATGAAGGTGCAAAAAATCTTGAAAATATTTGGGCAACACTAGAAAGAATTCAACATTCAAAGCCTTTGCGTTGGTGATGAGACGGAGCTCTTTTATTTTCACTCCAATTTCAGCCTCATCATTCAAAAATATATTGCCTTATAAAAACAGTAATGATCTAGGAAGTTTATCAGATTTATTTATAAGAAAGCAAACAGCTCAGTTTGAGCTACAATTTGTAGGGCTCTTCATTCTTTCATTGTAATCTGAATCTTTTGCACAGAACTCTCTGTACTCTGTGTGGGGAGAAAAGGAGCCTTCACCGTATGCATCCCTTTTTCACTTTATTTTTTTAACGTCTTTATTGGAGTATAATTGCTTTACAATGGTGTGCTAGTTTCTTCTGTATAACAAAGTGAATCAGCTATACATATGCATATATTCTCATTTCTCCTCCCTCTTGCATCTCCCTCATACCCTCCCTATCCAACCCCTCTAGGTAGAATTAAAGCATCGGGTTGATCTCCCTGTACCATGTGGCTGATTCCCACTAGCTATTTATTTTACATTTGGCAGTATATATATATGTCCATGCCACTCTCTCACTTCATCCCATCTTACCGTTCCCCCCTTCCCTGTGTCCTCAAGTGCATTCTGTACATCTGCGTCTTTATTCATGTCCTGACCCTAGGTTCTTCAGAACCAATTTTTTTTTTTTTTTTTTTTTTTAGATTCCATATATATGGGTTAGCATACAGTACTTGTTTTTCTCGTTCTGACTTCCTTCACACTGTATGGCAGACTTAAGGTCCATCCACCTCAATGCAAATAACTCAATTTCATTTCTTTTTATGGCTGAGTAATATTATATTGTATATGTGTGCCACATCTTCTTTATGCTTTCATTTGTCGATGGTCACTTAGGTTGCTTGCATGTCCTGGCTATTGTAAATAGTGCTGCAATGAATATTGTGGTACATGACTTTTTGAATAATGGTTACCTCAGAGTATATTGCCAGTAGTGGGATTGCTGGGTCATATGGTAGTTCTATTTTTAGGTTTTTAAGGAAGCTCCATAATCTTCTCCATAGTGGCTGTAACAATTTACATTCCCACCAACAGTGCAAGAGGGTAAGTTTTTCTCCACAGCCTCTCCAGCATTTATTATTTGTAGATTTTTTTATGATAGCGATTCTGACTGGTGTAACATAATACCTCACTGTGGCTTTGATTTGCATTTCTCTAATGATTAGTGATGTGGAGCATTCTTTCACAAGTTTGTTGGCAATCCGTATGTCTTCTTTGGAGAAATGTCTGTTTAAGTCTTCTGCTCATTCTTGGATTGGGTTGTTTGCTTTTTTGTTATTGAGCTGCATGTGCGGCTTGTATATTTTGGAGACTAATCCTTGGTCGGTTATTTCATTTGCAAATATTTTCTCCAATCTGAGGGTTGTCTTTTCGTCCTGTTTATGGTTTTCTTTATTGGGCAAAACTTTTCTTTCATTAGGTCCCATTTTTTTTTATTTTTGTTTTTATTTCCATTTCTCTAGGAGGTGGGTCAAAAAGAATCTTCCTATGATTTATATCTTAGAGTGTTCTGCGTCTGTTTTCCTCTAAGATGTATATACTGTCTGGCCTTACATTTAGGTCCTTAATGTATGCTGAGTTTTTTTTGTGTGTGTATGGTGTTAAGGTGTGTTCTAGTTACATTATTTTACATGTAGCTGTCCAGTTTTCCTAACACCATTTTTTGAAGAGGCTGTCTTTTCTCCATTGTATACTCTTGCTTCCTTTATCAAAGATACGGTGACCATATGTGCATGGGTTTATTTCTGGACTTTTTAATCTTCTTCCATTGATCTATATTTCTGTTTTTGTGCCAGTACCATACTCTGTTGGTTACTGTAGCTTTGTAATATAAATTGAAGTCAGGGAAACTGATTCCTCCAGCTATGTTTTTCTTTCTCAAGAATGCTTTCTCTATTTGGAGTCTTTTGTGTTTCCATACAAATTGTGAAATATTTTGTTCTTGTTCTGTGAGAAATGCCATTGCTTGTTTGATAGGGATTGCATTGAATCTGTAGATTGCTTTGGGTAGTAAACATTTTCATAACGTTGGTTCTTCCAATCCAAGATCATGGTATATTTCTCCATCTGTTTGTTTCATCTTTGATTTCTTTCATCAGGGTCTTATAGTTTTCTGCACACAGGTCTTTTGTCTCCTTAGGTAAGCTTATTCCTAGGTATTTTTTTCCTTTTCTTGCAATGGTAAATGGGAGTGTTTCCTTAATTTCTCATTCAGATTTTTCATCATTAGTGTATAGGAAAGCAAGAGATTACTGTGCATTAACTTTGTATCCTGCTGCTTCACGAGGTTCATTGATTAGCTCTAGTAGTTTTCTGTTAGCATCTTTAGGATACTCTGTGTATAGTATCATGCCATCTGAAAATAGTGGCAGTTTTATTTCTTCTTTCCTGATTTGGATTCCTTTTATTTCTTTTTCTTCTCTGATTGTTGTGGCTAAAACTTCCAAAGTATGTTGAATAACAGTGGTGAGAGTGGGTAACCTTGTCTTGTTCCCTATCTTAGTGGAAATGGTTTCAATTTTTCACCATTGAGAACAATGCTGGCTGTGGGTTTGTCATACGTCACCTTTATTATGTTGAGGTAATTTCCCTCTATGCCTGCTCTCTGGAGGGTTTTTATCAAAAAACTGGTGTTGAATTTTGTCAAAAGCTTTTTCTGCATCTATTGAGATGATCATATGGGTTTTGTCTTTCAGTTTGTGAATATGGTGTATCACATGGATTGATTTGCATATATTTAAGAATCCTTGCCTTCCTGGGATAAACTCCACTTGATCATGGTGTATGATCCCTTTAATGTGCTGTTGGATTCTGTTTGGTAATATTTGGTTGAGGATATTTGCATCTATGGTCACCAGTGATATCAGCCTGTAGTTTCCTTTTTTTTGTGACATCTTTGTATGGTTTTGGTGTCACAGTGATGGTGGTCTCACAGAATGAGTTTGGGAGTGTTCCCCTCTCTGCTATATTTTGGAAGAGTTTGAGAAGGATTGGTGTTAGCTCTTCTCTAAAAGTTTGATAGAATATGCCTGTGAACCTATCTGGTCCTGGACTTTGGTTTGTTGGAAAATTTTAAACACAATTTCAATTTCAGTGCTTGTGATTTGTCTGTTTATATTTTCTATTTCTTCCTGGTTCAGTCTCAGAAAGCTGTGCTTTTCTAAGAATTTGTCCATTTCTTCCAGACTGCCCATTTAATTAGCATATAAGTGATTGTAGTAATCTTTCATGATCCTTGTACTTCTGCAGTGTCAGTTGTTACTTCTTTTTCAGTTCTAATTCAACTGATTTGAGTCTTCTATCTTTTTCTCTTGATGAGTGTGGCTAATGGTTTATAAATTTTGTTTATCTTCTCAAAGAACCAGTTTTTAGTTTTATTGATCTTTGCTATTGTTTCCTTCTTTTTTTTTAAATTTCTGATCTGATCTTTATGATTTCTTTCCTTCTGCTAAATTTGTATTATTTGTTGTTGTTCTTCTTTCTCTAATTGCTTTAGGTGTAAGGTTAGGGTGTTTATTTGAGTTGTTTCTTGTTTCTTGAAGTAGGATTGCATTGCTATAAAGTTCCCTCTTAGAACTGTTTTGTTCCATTCTATAGGTTTTGGGTCATTGTGTTTTCATTGTCATTTTTTCTAGGTAATTTTGGATTTCCCCTTTTATTTCTTCAGTGATCTCCTGGTTATTTAGTAGTGTGTGTTTAACCTCCATGTTTTTGTATTTTTTATGTTTTTTTCCCTGTCATTCATTTCTAATCTCATAGTGTTGTGATCAGAAGAGATGCTTGATATGATTTCAATTTTCTTAAATTTACTGAGGCTTGGTTTGTGACCTAAGGTGTGATCTATCCCAGAGAATGTTCCATGAACACTTGAGAAGAAAGTGTATTCTCTTGTTTTTGGATGGAATGTCCTGTAACTATCAATTAAGTCCATCTTGTTTAATGTATCATTTAAAACTTGTGTTTCCTTATTTATTTTCATTTTGGATGATCTGTCCATTGGTGAAACTGTGGTGTTAAAGTCTCCTACTATGAGTGTGTTACTGTCAATTTCCCCTTTTATGGCTGTTAGCATTTGCCTTATGTATTGTGGTGTTCCTACATTGGGTGCATAAATATTTACAATTCTTATATCTTCTTCTTGGATTGATCCCTTGATCATTATGTAGTGTCCTTCTTTGTCTCTTGTAATAGTCTTTATTTTAAAGTCTATTTTGTCTTATATGAGCATTGCTATACCAGCTTTCTTTTGATTTCCATTTGCTTGGAATATCTTTTTCCATCCCCTCACTTATAGTCTGTATGTGTCCCTAGGGCTGAAGTGGGCCTCTTGTAGACAGCATACATATGGGTCTTGTTTTTGTATCCATTCAGCCAGTCTATGTCTTTTGGTTGGAGCATTTAATCCATTTACATTTAAGGTAATTATTGATATGTCTGTTCCTATTACCATTCTCTTAATTGTTCTGGTTTGTTATTGTATGTCTTTTCCTTTTCTTGTTCTTCCTGCCTAGAGAAGTTCCTTTAGCATTTGCTATAAAGCTGGTTTGGTGATGCTCAATTCTCTTAGTTTTTCTTGTCTGTAAAAGTTTTACTTTCTCCGCCAAATCTCAATGAGATCCTTGCTGGGTAGAGTAATCTTGGTTGTAGATTTTTCCCTTTCATCACTTTAAATATATCCTGTCACTCCCTTCTTGCTTGCAGAGTTTCTGATGAGAGATCAGCTGTTAACCTTATGGGGTTTCCCTTTTGTGTTATTTTTTACTTTTCCCTTGCTGCTTTTAATATATTTTCTTCATATTTAATTTTTGATAGTTTGATTAATATGCATCTTTGCATGTTTCTCCTTGGATTTATCCTGTATGGGATCTCTGTGCTTCCTGGATTTAATTGACCATTTCATTTACCATATTAGTAAAGTTTTCAAGTATAATCTCTTGAAATATTTTCTCAGTTCTTTTATTTTTCTCTTCTTCTTCTGGAACCCCTATAATTTGACTGTTGGTGCCTTTATTGTTGTCCCAGAGGTTTCTTAGACTGTCCTCAATTCTTTTCATTCCTTTTCCTTTTTTTCTGCTCTGTGGTAGTTATTTACACTATTTTATCATCCAGGTCACTTATCCGTTCTTCTGCCTCAGTTATTCTGCTATTGATTCCTTCTTGAGAATTTTTAATTTAATTTATTGTGTTGTTCATCATCATTTGTTTGCTCTTTAATTCTTCTAGTTCCTTGTTGAAAGTTTCTTGTATTTTCTCCATTCTATTTCCAAAATTTTGGATCCACTTTACTATCAGTACTCTGAATTATTTTTCAGGTAGCCTGCCTATACCCTCCTCATTTGTTTGTTGTGGTTTTTTTTTTACCTTGCTCCTTTATCTGCTGTGTATTTCTCTGTCGTCTCATTTTGCTTAACATACCATATTTGCGGTCTCCTTTTCGCAGGCTGCAGGTTTGTAGTTCCTGTTTTTTTGGTGTCTGCTTCCAGTGGGTAAGTTTGTTTCAGTGTGTTGTGTAGGATACCTGGTAGATGGGACTGGTGCCTGTGTTCTGGTGGATGAGGCTGTATCTTTTCATTCTGGTGGCCAGGACCGCAGCTGGTGGTGTGTTTTGGTGTGTCTGTGAAGTTATTATGATTTTAGGCAGCCTCTCTTCTAACAGCTGGGGTTGTGTTCTTGTCTTGCTAGTTGTTTGTCATGGTTTTTCAGCACTGTAGCTTGCTTGGTGTTGAGCTGAGCTGGGTTTTAGCATTGAAATGGAGGTCTCTTGGAGAGCTTTCACTGTTTAACATTACATGTCTATAGTGGATCAATGTACTGAATTCAGATCTCCCAATACAGAGGCCCATGCCTGACACCCAGCCTAAGCACCAAGATCTTTCAGCCACTCTGCCAGTTATGTGGGGAGTTTCTTGCCTTTTGGAGAGTCTGAGGTCTTCTGCTAGTGTTCAGTAGGTGTTCTGTAGAAGTTGTTCCATGTGCCGATGTATTTTTGATGTTTTTGTGGGGGAACATCTTACTCCTCTGCCATCTTGAAAGTCCTCCTCTTCCCTTTAAATACATTATTTGTCATTGAGTATGCATGGAATAATACAAGCCCTTTACTGAAGATTTACTCTGTGGAATGAAAGGTAGTAACTCAGTTTGACAACAATATGTGTTGATTTCTTTCAAATGGAGCCAGTCAAGGTGGACTTCCAAGTTTCCAGCCATAGAAGCTTTCCCTGACATTTCTAAAATTTACATTGTGAAATGAACAACAGACATAGTTGGAAATTGTAAATTTTTATATGTTCATTTCGTGTCAAAAATCTTATCACAGCTCAATTTAACTGAAGTTCTCAGAAACAATTTGGGGCACTACTGCAGCCACTATATTTTCATGACCATGATTTTGCATTTCAAGTTGCTTCAAGTTTTTCAAAAAAAATGCTTTCTTTATTCTTTCATTGTAACTGGATCAGTGTCTGATTGTCAACTTGGACATTAAGCTTTACCTAACTTTCTAGTTTGAAGGCAACCTGTCTTGACACATTCCTTCACTATAGTTTTTCACTTATTTAATTTTTTGTCACCCTTCTAATAGCATTTCCTATATCTAAAACCAGAGGGGGAGAAGTACTGTGACAGCTAAGTGTATTTCTCAATGAGCATAATTATACCTATAAAATCCTTCATAAATAGTGGTTCCAATAGCTAATAGCCTAATGAATAACATTTGCAGGCAAACATCATTTGTTCTTTGTACCATTCATTCATTATTTCTTTTGACATATTTTTTTTTCATCCTGTAACATCAGGATGATTGTGCTAAATGATCTTATTTTCATTTCATTGAATTTTCTCAGAAAGTAATTTACAAATGAATATCAAGATATTAATACATCTTGCAAACATTGTAAACATAATTGAATTGAGTACTGTACCACACACATTTCCAAAATTGCTTTGTCTGTCATTCTGTGAATAACATTTAAAATCAAGTGATATTATATAAATTTTATTATTTTACTACACAAGGATTCTATCCTAAATTTACTGTTTATTGCACTGAAGATCTCTTCTTAAGTTAGATCCACACAATATTATTTAGTAACACATATTAATTATTTGAATAATAATCTGGTACAAATAAAGCTCTAATTAAGTTATTATAATTAGTTTTATTTTTGTTATTCTGTATATGTCATGTTAGTGATCCAGAATACTATTTGTAACAGTTTCAACTGGAAAGACAGCCTCTGATAAAAAGTATAGTTCAAAAAAAAAGTCCTCATGGAGAATTAACCTATGTATTATTTTGTAATGTTTCTCTTTATACCTAAGATTTTTAATTTTCTTTATTGTGAAGTGTGCTGTGTTTGAAATTAATACAGCTACACTAGCATCTTTTGGTTGGCATTTTCATGGTACATCCATTATAGTAATACCAAAAAATGTAGGCATGTCTCTAACAAAATATATGCAAGGTTTGTATGGGGAAGATTGAAAAACTCTGATGAATGATATCAAAGAACATTTCAATAAATGGTAAGTCATTTCATGTTCATAGATAGAAAAAAATCTTAAAAATGGTGATTATTCTTAACTTTATTTGTAAATTTAAGACTATCCTAATGAAAATCTAGGCAACCTACATTGTAGATATCTATGACTAATTTTAAAGTTTATATGGAAAAGCAGGAGCCACCAAATAGTCAATAAAGTGCTGAAAAAGAACAAAGTTTGAGCACTGACACTACCCTACTTCTAGATTTTCAATAAATATTTGTCATTAGACACCATGGTACTAGTGAAAAAATAGAAATATAGATTAATTGAACAAATAGCAAGTCCATAGTAGAATCACATAAATAGAGTAAACTGATCTTTTACAAGAATAAAGAAAATTTAATGGAGAAATGACAGTTTTCTCAACCAATGGCTATTAAAAAATTCCAAAAATTAATGTAGAAACAGATGACAGATCTCACAACTTTCACAAAAATTAACACAATGTACACCAAAAAACTTAAATATAAAGAAAGACTATAAAACTTCTAGAAAAAAAAATCTAGGCAAAAACTGATTTGATTTTTGGTTTATGTGTTTTAGATGCAAAAATCAAAGTTACAATCTATGAAAGAAATAAAATCATATGAGAGTTTACTGAAATGGAAAACTTCTGCTCTGCTGTAGACACTGTTAAGAGAATGAAAGGAGCAGTCACTGACTGGGAGAAAGCAAATTGCAAAACACATATAAAGAATTAGTAGAAATAATGTACAACACTTAAAACTCAACAGTAAAAATAAACAACACAATTTAAAAATGTGAAAATAAGTTCAATAGATACCTCACAATATAGATATGCAAGTACCAAATCAGTATATAAAGAGATAGTCAAAATTATGTGTCATTATGGAATTGAACAATTAAAACTACAACAACATTGAGACACATTGTACACCAATTAAAATGACTAACATCCAAAAATCTGACAATCCCAAATGCTGGCATAAAATCAGAGAAACAGGAACTCTCCTCTATTCCTGCTATGAATGAAAAATGGTATAGCCATTTAGGAAGACAGTTTGACAGTTTCTTACAAAGCTAAATATTGTTTTAATATATGATCCACTCACTGTGCTTCTAGCTATTTGCCAAATTGATTTCAAACCTTATGTCCAAGCAAAAATCTGCACATAAATGTTTATAATAGCTTTATTCAAAATCACCAAAATGTGGAAACAATTTAGATGTCCTTCAATAAATTAATGGATAAACTATGGTAGTTCCATACAATGAAATATCATTCAGTGATAAAAATGAATAAGTAACCAAGCAACAGAATTATGGAGGAAACAATAAAGGTCAAATATGACAATTCCACAGCTAACATCATACTCAGTGGTGAAAAGCTAAAAACTTTTCCTTTAACATCAGGAAGAAAACAAGGATGTCCACTCTTGCAACTTTTATTCAACAGAGTATTTGCTGTTTTAACTACAGAAATCACACATGAAAAGAGGTAGAAGGCAACAAAATTGGAAAAGAAGAAGTGAAATTGCAACTATATGCAGATGACATGATTTAAAAACCCCAAAGACCACCACCAATAAAACTATTAAGATTAATAATTTATTAAAGTTTCAAGATACAAAATCACCATACAGAATCTGTTGTATTACATTAAAAATGAACTATCAGAAAACAATCCAATTTATGGTTGTATTAAAAAGGATAAAATACCTAGGAATAAATCTAACCAAGTTGAGGTAAATGACTTGTACTCGGAAAACTATAAAACACATTGAATACATAAAAAGTAAATGGGAAGATATACTATGCTCAGGGATTGGAATAATTAATATTATTAAAAAGTCCATAGTACTTTAAAGCAGTCTACAGATTCAATGCAATCTTATCAAAATACCAATGGCATTTTTCACAGAACTAGAACAAATAATTATAAAATTTGCATGGAACCATAAAAGATCACAAATAGCTAAAACATCCTTAAGAAAGAAGAACGTAGCTGGAGGTATTACACTCCCTGATTTAAAACTATGCTGCAAAGCTATAGTAATCAAAACAGTATGGCACTGGCACAAAAACAGGTACATAGCTCAATCGAACAGAATAGAGAGCCCAGAAATAAACTCATAATTATAAGGTCAGTTCATTTATGACAAAGGAGCTGTAAATAAACAGTGGGGAAAAGACAGTCTCTTCAAAAATTTGCAACATGCAAAAGAATGAAAGTGGACAACTTTTTTTATTCCATATACAAAAATAATCTTAAAATCAAGTAAAGACTTAAATGTAAGACCTGAAATTATGAAACTCCTAGAAGAAAACATAAGCAGTGTGCTGTTTGACATTGGTCTAAACAATAATTTTTGGGTCTGTCTCCTCAGGCAAGGGTAACAAAATAAAAAATACACAAATGAGGCTACATCAAACTAAAAACAAACAAACAAACAAACAAACAAACAAACAAACAAACAAAAACCATGTACAGGGAAGGAAACCATCAATAAAAGGAAAACACAACCTAATAAATGGGAGAAGATATTTGCAATTGATATATCTGATGTGAGGTTAATATCCAAAAGATATGAAGAACTCACATAGCTCAATACCAAAAAAAAACCAAACAATTGAATTAAAAAATGAGCAGTGGGGACTTCCCTGGTGGCGCAGTGGTTGAGAGTCTGCCTGCTGATGCAGGGGACATGGGTTCATGCCCCAGTCTGGGAAGATCCCACATGCTGTGGAGTGGCTAGGCCCGTGAGCCATGGCTGCTGAGCCTGCATGCCTGGAGGCTGTGCTTCGCAATGGGAGAGGCCATAACAGTGAGAGGCCCGCATACTGCAAAAAAGAAAATAAATAAATAAATAAATAAATAATGAGCAGAGGACCTGAAAGACATTTTTCTTTTTCTTTTTTTAGGCATTTTTCAAAGGAGACATACAGATGACCAATAGACACAGGAAAAGCTGCTCAACATCACTAATCATCAGGGAAATGTAAATCAAAATCACAATGAGATATCACTTCACACCTGTCAAAATATCTATTGTAAAAAAGACAATAAATAACAAGTGTTGGTGAAGATATGAAAACAATGAAACCCTCCTGCACTGTTGGTGGGAATGCAAATCCATGAAGCCACTATGGAAAACAGTATGAAGATTCCCCCCAAAATTAAAAAAAAAAAAAAAAAAAGAACTACCATAAGATCCAGCAATTCTCTCTCTTCTGAGTATTTTTTCCAAGAAAACACAAACACTAATTTGAAAAGATATATGCACCCTTATGTTCATTGCAGCATTATTCAAAATAGTCAAGGTTTGGAAACAACCTAAGTGCCCATGATGATGGATAAAGGAGATGTGGTATATTTATACAACTAAATATTAATCAGCCATAAAAAAGAATGAAATTTTGCCATTTGGGACAACATGGACCTACCTAGATGGTATTATGCTAAGTGGAATAAGTCAGACAAAGACAGATACCATATGACTTAACTTATATATGGAGTCTACAGCACAAAACGAATGAACTGGTGGTCACCAGTGTGGAGAGGTTGGGGGCTGGGCAAATAGGTGAAAGGGATTAAGAGGTACAAATTTCTAGTTACAAAATGAATAAGTTGCAAGTATGAAATGTACTTCATGGGGAATACAGTCAAAAATATTTTAATAAATTTGTGTGGTGACACATGGAAACTAGACTTATTGTGGTGGTCATTTTTTAATGTATATAAATGTGGAATCACTATGTTGTACACCTGAAACTAATATAATATTGTGTGTCAGCTGTACTTCAATTTTTTAAAGGAAAATAAATAAAATAATAAATGACATTTGTTTTGTGAGGATCTTGCTCTGAACGGAAAGGTGAAGAAAATGTACATAATCAGATGTGTGATGCCTGGAAGATAAAGTAAAGCATCTAAATCTTTAAAAGCTTTCAGATCATGATTAATCACTCAAAGTAAATAGTTTTTACTTCTGCACTTTCCGAATAGTTCAAATACACACACACAGATCAAATGTATACTCACCATGTCTTATTGTCAAACATCATATTTTAAACAAAATACAATTACTTCATAAGCATCTTCATCCAGCTCAATAGTAGAATGTTGTCACATGTAAGCAGCAAAGAGCTGATTAGAAGCTACAACACTATTCTAGAAGTGGCAATCTCTTCAAAAGATTTTTCTAGAACAGAAAAGTCTAAAGAAATGACACTACTAATTTTATGATGGATTTGGTGGCTAATAATAATTTATATTAAATATGTGTTTTAGTTTCCCTTAGTTTTTCAGTCTAATGGAAAACATCATATAACATTTTACATGAGCAAATTGTCATGAGCAAGATTAATGTTCTTATTTCTGCAATGTATATTCTAGAAGTTCACTTTTAAAAAGAAACAAATTTGATCACCCTGATTCATTTTATCATTTTCACTTTTGATATTTAATTCACAAAACAAAAAACATGGTGAAAAATTTATACTAATATACATTAGACATATAAAGTTTTTAAAATTTCATGAGATAAATGCATTAAGATAGTGTACATACAATAACTCTAGATAACAAGGAAGAAAAATCCTTACCCAACGGGAAAGTATAAGCAGAATTTCCATTACTGAGAGAGGAAAAAAAAAAATAAAGAGAGAGAGAGAGAGAGGAAGAGAGTAAAAGAGGGAGAAAAAGTGAGAGAAAGTTAGAAAAAGAGTGTGTGGAGGAAGGGGCAAGTATCAATTTCCCAGGTAAAAACTTACATTTAGGTGAAGACTTTAAAAATCTATCTGGATATCTATTATAGATAGAGGATTCCATTTGCAAAAAATAAACAACTGCAACAACAAACACACACATTATCATTAATCTAAATTAAATTATCCTCATTAGTTTTGGATCATACACTTTTATAAAATTGAAATAAAATAAAAATAAAGTTAATTGAGTATATCAAAATTAAAGTATATCCAATGGTCCCTCAATAAAAACATGATAAAAATAATTATTATTCCATTAATAGTTTTGAAGGTTTTAAAACTTGGTATCTAAATAAATAGAAGTCATTAACGAAGGACCTCGGTTACTAATAAACCAAAGAGGAGAGGTGGTCATTTACACTACCTCTAGGTACTCACTTCAACAACATCTAAATTACCAAAATTGTTAAAATAATTTTATTGAAGATGAAATTGCAAGGAAAAGGGAAGAGATTCAGTAGCTTGACAATATTCCAACATTAAAAAATACAAAAATAAATATTATATTGTTATAATTGTTCTATTTTATTATTAGTTATTTTTGTTGATCTCTTACATGCCTAATTTATAGATCAAACTTTATTGTAGGTATGTATGTATAGGAAAAAACACAGTATATATAGGGTTCAACATTCTCCATGGTGCCAGGCATCCACTCTAGTTCTCGCAAAATATTCTCCACAGATGGGGGGGCGTTACATATATTTCAAAATACATGTGAAGAAATATTTTGTTGTTGAAAATGTTTCATACCAATAAAGTATTGTGCATATGATGTGTAATTAAATAATATATTAATGATATATTTATTATTTAATAAATAATATAATTTAATAAATAAATAATATATTTATTATTAAATAAATAATAATTAAACAGTACAATTTCGTGAACCATCTTCCCACTCAAAAGTGGTGTTATTTTGACTTAAAAAAGTTAGAAAATGCTAAAAGTTAGCTAATTATGTATGCACTCTTCCCACATCAAAATCTGTTTAAATGGTTCCCAAAGGGTGGTTTGTGGAAACTTGGTGATCCATGAGACTTTTCTGGAGGGTTTGTGGTGTCAAATATTTTTATCCTAATAATAAGATGCCTTTTTCAGTGTTTTGCAAACTATGCACAAACTATGCAGGTGACTTAGCACAAACTGTGGAAATAAACTGTATTTATTCATATTTATTTTATTCTGTACCACTATGCATTCATTATAAGAAAAATGTGAGTTTTGCATGTCTTTGAGGTGAAAGTAAAAATTACTAATTAAATAATAATTACAATTAATTAATTGTATATAATTTGTATATAATTACAATTAAAATTATTGACTCTTTCTTGTTCGTCTTTTTAGTATTCTATGTAGTAAAATGAAAAATCTACATATCACTTATACTGCTTTATTTAAGTGGAATTATTTTGTTGAGGAAAAATATTTGTGAGCTTAATTAAAAACTGAATTAAGTGACTCTTTTCCAAATATGATGTATATGGGAAAATTTGAACTGTTTTAAACATTTTTTAAGAAAATTAATGCTTCAAATGTGAGCTTTCCAGCATCTGATTACAAGAATTTTCTGCTGGGATTGGTGACGATATTAATCTTTGATTTTTAGATATTATATGATAAAATGTGTCAAAATTTGAAAAATTTGTATCACTCTGTAAATCAATATTTTCCAAATGAGCAAAGTATATTTGACAAAACCATAATGGGTAAAAGTTCCATTCAAGGTATAGAATAACCTAATTGATATTAATAATTTTTGCATATAACTTTATAAGGGTTATTGATCATTAGCTTTCTTTTCAGGTAATGTATTTGGCTGTTCTTTATATCAAGGTTTATTGGCATTATAGAATTAATTATACATATCCTCATATTCAATTTTCTGGAAGATTTTACATAGAATTAGTATTATCTTTCCTTAATTGTTTTCAAAGAATTCATCAGAAAAGCATCTGAGTTTACTTTTGAAAAAGGTTTTTAACTAGAAATTCAGGCTATTCTGATGACATTTTTCTTAATTTAGCATTGGTAATTTGTGTGTTTAAAGAAATTTGTCCATTTAATCTGTGGAGTCAAGATTACTAGCATAACTTTATTAATAACATTCCCTGATTATATATTTAATAACTGTAGCATTCAGTGATTTCCCTTAATTCCTGATCTTGGTAATTTGTGTCTTTTCTCTTTTTGTTTTAGATCAAACTAGGTAGAGTTTTATCAATTTTATTGATCTTAGAAATACAGATTTGATTTGATTTTCTTTTTTTTTCAATTTTCTGTTTCAGGTTTTTCTATTTTCTATTTATTGTTTTCTTTCTTCTTTTTACTTTGGTTTTCATTTTCTCTTCTTTTTCTAGTTTCTTATGGTAGAAACCTAGGCAATTGATTTGGGAACTTTCTTCTTTTCAATATTGGTATTTAATGTTATAAATTTCCCTGTGTGTAGTTTACTAGCTCTATTGCCCAAGATTTTAATATGTTTTGTTTTCATTTACACTTTCAGAATATTTCTAATTTCCCTTTTGACATCTTTTTTTGACTCATGGGTTGTTTAAAAGTGTCTTTTTGTATGTGGTGTTTTGGTGTCTGTTTCTACTGACTGATTTTCTCCTCATTAGAGGGCATTATTTTCTGTTTTTTTGCATACCTTCTGAGCTTTAATAGAATGCCAGCCATTATAATTTATAACTTTTTGGTGGCTGGTTATTTTTATGTTCCTTTAGATGTTCTTGAGATTGTGTGGGATGCAGTTAAGTAACTTAGAAACTTTAGTCTTATCCAGATTTGCTTTTACTTTTTGTTAGATTGGACCAGAACAGCTTTTCGTTTAAGGCCAATTTCCTTTCATTCCTAAGGCAATAGCATACTGAATACTTTAACCAATGCCCCATGTAGTATGATATTTTTACACTTCGACTGATGGCACACAAACAATTCTGGGCCTTGTGTGAACTCCTGAGATTGTTCTGCCTGCTAATCTCCAGTGAACCCTTCCCAGCCTCAGGAATTATCCTCACATGAATTATCTGGTCTGTATTCTGTTAAGACTCTAGGGAACCCTCAGCAGATGTTTGGTACTCTTTCCCTGTGCTTTCTCTTCTTTGGTACTCTGCTTTATGGGGGAAGTCTTCTCAGACAGCAAGCTGGTGTAGGCAATGAGTTGCCTTCTTTGTTTCCATTCACTAAAAGATCACTGTCTTCTGCTGCCTCTTTTCAAACGCATGAAAACTTGTTTTATACTAAACACAGTCTTAGTGAAATAGAGTGATATATTGTATTTTTCAACTAATCCTGAAAAAAAAAAACAAAAGCTGTTTGTCTATTTTCTGTGTATTAGCAAGGAAAAGTACCACCCTGCTTGTCCAGTTGGGTGTATTAACAAAGAATGTTCACAATTTGCTAAAAAGTCTATTGGAATACTGTTGTCCTTTCTGTAAAAAGACCACATTTCCCCCCATACTTCAACCAAAACAACAAACCTTAGCAGATTGTCTCCAAAGGCAGAAAGAAGAATTCAGATATCTTTTATCAAGCTAGATATTTTTTTTAAAAAAGGGGAAGAATGTAAAACAATTCCACTCATCACTATTCTGGGGAGAAAATATATTTTAATCTTCCAGTTTTGTGAATATAATGGGCTTAGTATTGTTTGTAATAATTTCACAAATAATTTTAAATATAATATATTAATAACTAATGTGGTAGATATTATTACCTATAAACTAAATGAACAATATATCTTTAGGTTTCCAAGTATTAAAAGAAGTTAAATATTCCTATAACCAAAATTTTGAGAATTATTGATCTATTTTATTTTCTTAGACATAATTATCATTTTTACTCATTTGAAGCAAACTCATGACACTAATTTTCTGTATGGTGTTTTCTTTTTGTTTGTTTGTTTTTTGTTTCTCAATGTAAACGTGTTAAACATTAGGTTCAACTAAAAAAATATATATGAGAATTGTGTTAGCACCAATATTTGAAGATATTTGCTCATTCTTTAAGTAAGTGATTCAACAAAAAGGCTAAAAATCATATGAAACAGAAATATTTGTGTAATTTCTCCCTTTGGCTACTGAAATGGCTTCTTGCCAGTTAGGTTGTGTGTGGGGGATATGAGGGTGTGGTGAGAGAGCTGTACAGGGAATCCAATTCATTCATAACTATCCTGAAAAACTCAAGATTCTGCTTGTGTTTAAGACAGTTAGAGACACCTATACATGACAGTCACCTATAACATCGTCTCTTTCTGAGCTTTATATAAAAGCATCATAAAGGGGATATCCAATCATGACAAATGCTCAGGGGCCTGCACACATCCTTATACCTCTTAAAAGACCTGGCAATAGAATGTGGAACTATGACTCTATTCTTATTCCTAAGAGCATTGCAATTTATCACTCCCCTATCTGTACTTCTTCAGGAAAGAAATATACAAATTTCACCTTGGAGGAATTAGCTGAGCTGCTTTCTGTGCATCTGTAATATATGCATGCATTCTGACTTTACAGTTTTATTAGTGTGAATCATGAACAGTCATTTCTTTATTTCTTAGTCTTCTACATCTTCCACTCAAAAAAGACATTTAAAAGTCATCTAAAAAGGCCATTGGTCCCTTGAGACTAGTAAATCTCTACTCCTTCACTGATTTGTTACAACATTAAAATCTTTTCCTGACATGCCTAATACTCTATATAAGAAATTTTGTCCTTTTTTAAAGGTCTTCCATCAGGAGGAGGATTTAGGTTGTATTAATTTAAAATATATCAAAACTTGATGCCATCTAAGATTTTTAAAAATTGATTAGCTTTATATTAAATTTCTATAATGTAATTGCACATGATAAAATTATTTGTATCTCTGTATCTTTGGTGAAAATGGTCTTAATTTATTGGTTTTACAAAAAATTTTGTTACTGTTTAATTATTCATTTCCTTGCTATTACAATCTTAGAAACTCATGCAAAGATACCATTTTCTAAATGTTAAATGAATCAGAAATATTTCTTGCAATGAGAAATGTAAATCAACTTAAGCAGTATTTTTTAATCCCCTAAATATAAATTAACATATCTACTATAAATAGCATAGAAGAACATGTTTAAAATGTATTACTTAACGTATTTTATCTTTAGTTTTATGCGGGTACCATACACAATTTTCTCTTTGTGTGTATATGTGTTGTGTGTGTGTGTTTAGGTAGATAGGTTGGTAGATATTCAGTCAACTCAACTCACCTAACCATAACTTCATGAGAAAAGGACAGAGATTACATATTATAACACTTGTATCCTTTATATCACTAACCAACATACACTGTAAATAGTAGATGATTTGATTGATTATAAGAATGATAAACTTATTAATACATTTAAAAAATAAATTTATTTATTTATTTTTTGGCTGTGTTGTGTCTTCTTTGCTGTGTGCGGGCTTTCTCTAATTGTGGCAAATGGGGTCTACTCTTTGTTGTGTTGCATGGGCTTCTCAATGTGGTGGCTTCTCTTGTTGTAGAGCACGGGCTCTAGGCTCATGAGCTTCAGTAGTTGTGGCACGTGGGCTCAGTAGTTGTGGCTCGTGGGCTCTAGAGCACAGGTTCAGTAGCTGTGGCACACAGGCTTAGTTGCTCCATGGCATGTGTGATCTTCCCGGACCTGGGATCGAACCCGTGTCCCCTGCATTGACAGGCAAATTTTTAACCACTGTGCCACCAGGGATGTGCCACCAGGGATGTCCCATATTAACACATGATTAGAATTTTTATACATTTAGAATGTTTTGATTACATTTATATTACTTTTACTAGGAAAAAAACCAAGAAATATAAAAAATATTAAAGATAGTAAAATACTTGTCTGTTATGAAAAATATATATTATTTTCCCATCCAAAAATGTATGGAAACATAATAAAATTTTGAATAGAGTCTCTGTGAAAGTGGCAGTCTAGAAACCATAAAACCTCTCCCAAGACAAGTGACTAAAAAAGTACAATAAACATCTGTTTCAATGCACAGACGTGAATAAATAAATACATTTCCAGAAACAATTAACAAGGAAAGAAGTGAAAATGAGAGTAGGAACATATGGACAATCACATCTAATATGATTTACATAAAACAAAATAGATGAAGGAGGCAATATGCAAAAGGTAATGACTACAAATTTCTCAGAATTGATGAAAACAAGAATCCTTAGATACTGAAATAAATGCACCTAAGCAGGATAAATAAAATGTAACTCACAAACACATAATAATACACATGTAAAAAAAAAAAAACAACTAAGGAGTCATAAATTAAACTATACATATATATATTAAGCTGATCAAATTTTCAACAAAATAATTAGACTTGCAGATGATTTCATATTAGCAAAAATAGACATCACAAAATAATTGGATATCATTAAATATTGAGAAAAAATTATTTGTACATATGAATGAAATATTACATTTATAATGAAATCCAAATCAAGTTACTTCCTCCTCATTTTTTACCCAGAGGAAATTATTCTAACATCAATGATCATGTCTACAAAGTATATATCTGTGCTATATTATATATGTATTTACCCATAAAATGTTTGTTTCTTCATGCATATAACCTTTGGTTTTTTTCATTATTTATTCTTAAAATCTATCCCATCCACATGTATGGGATGTAATATTTATATGTTATATGTAATGTTTATATTTAATATTTATATTTTAATAGAGCAACTTGTTCTATATACATTACTATCAATAAAGTTTTATAAATTTATGAATAAAATTCTCACAAGTTTTTAGTAGATTTATTCCCCATACTTAACAGTTTGTTCCCTTCTGAAATGGTTTCCTTAAATTATATTTTCCAAACAGTTGTTGTTAATGTATAATAATGCTATTGATACACATATCACACACACACACACACACACACACACACACAAACATATATGAAAGCTAGCCCAACTTTCTTATTATAATCAATTCTCTGTAAATATATTCTTTCTTGGTAAATTATATCATGTGAAAACAATAGTTTGTTTCTTCCCTTTTATATCCTGATATACTTTATTATTTTCTTTTCTAATTTGCCTCACTAGAGTTTTCCCAATTAAATTAAAATGAAAAGCATTTGTCATTTCCCTTATTTTAAATATAATAATTCTATATTTCTTAAATATTATTTTCAGTAAGTTTTTGGTGGACAAACTTTATCAAATTAAATCAGACCTCCTCTATTACTGGGCTGCAGAGATATTATATTATGAGTACACAAATTTTATAAAATTCACTTTTAGCATTAATTGAAATAATTTAAAGCTATTCCTATTTTAATCTGTGAATGTTATAAATTACTTTGATAAATACTTTTATTGATAAACCTTATGCTTCTGAGATAAATATAATTTGTTTATTGTATACCATTGTAGACTTTATTGCTTAAAATTTTACTTTGATAGTCATCTATGGTTTTTCTTACCTGTGCTATCTCCATTTAATTTATTAAAAAGTAATTCTAGTTTCATAAGGTGATTTAGAAAGTCTTTCTCCTTTCTAAAATAATGGAAATTATCTCTTTCTGGATTTATTTTTAGAATTCTTTTTTAAAACAATCTGAGCTCTTTGTGTGTGTGGATGTGGGTGTGTTAATTGCACAATATGTTTTTGTTTTGGAGTGGGAAGACACATTTTTTTCTCTTTACATACCAAAAACTCTACATAATTAATGTACACAACTTGATGAGTTTGGAGTTAAGTATACACCTATGAAGGTATCACCACAAGTTTATGCCATAAACCTATCCATCACCTCTAAAAGATTCTTCCTGTCATTTTTAACCTAACACTTCTGATATCACTTTAAGTACACTATATCATCTTGAAATAATTTTTCTAATATATATATTTTTCTATAGAAATTATTTATTTCATTTTCTTTCATATTTATCATGGCATATGGCTGTCAATAGTCTACATATGTATATTTTAATTGATATTTTCTCTGTGATTGCATCCTCTTTCTCAGTCCTGACTTTACTTGGATGGTGTTCCTTTTTGTTTTTTTTTTGTGTTTTTTTGTGAACAATCTTTCCAACTTTATTTTATACATGCTTGCTTTTGGTTAAATACATTTATTGAATTTCTACTTTAATATTATTTCACTAATTTATGCACTTTTGGAGATACTTCCTTGCAACTACTTCCAGGTACAGGTACTTAGTTAAACTTTTTCAAGGTTCCCCATGTGGATAATGATTTTCTTTTTCTTTTACATTTTTTCTTTCCTAAGTTATGCATAGAGATAATATAATTTCCATTTATATATTTATTGGCATCTCACAAAATGATGAAGTTTCCTCTTTTAGCAATGTATAAAGATTAAAATGTGATTGGAGGTATTGTAATAGTAAAATCAACTGATCTTACTGTGTCCTGTAGATGCCAAGAAAGTATGAGACTCCCCAGAAGGGAGATAGGAAGGAGATTTTTCACACTTATGTGAAAATATATTTACTTTTCCCTTAACCTTGAATAATATTTTAGCAGTTATTTCCTTCTGCATTTTAAAGATAGAGATATATTGTCTCCTGACATATTTTCTTCTCCCTCATTGTTTTTTAACATTTTTTTTACTTGTGCATTATGTACAGAGAAAGATCTAGGTAGCAAGTGTGTTTATAGTTTCAGGTTTCCTTTTCCCCCAGCAAGTACCAAAACAAATATTGTGTACCTGGTTGATAATGTTTTGGGGATGGAGTTGTGGTTCTCTTTTACTCTTTTCAGTGCAGTTATATTTTATAATTAGCATTTTGTTAATTGTTTGGGAGTTGTTTAGTAGTTCTTTTATCTCTTTTCTTCTTCTTGTGTTATTTTTTTTTCTTGTGATTGTATGATTATCTTTAGTGTTATCTTTGGATTCCTTTCTTTTTTTGTATGTATCTATTATAGATTTTTGGTTTGTGGCTACCATGAGGTTCATATATAGCAATATATATGTACTCATTTTAAATTGCTGATCTCGTAATTTCAAACACATTTTAACAAGCTTGCATTTTTACTCTCCTCCCTTCATGATTACTCTTTTTGACATCATATTTTACATCTATTTGTTTTGTGTATCCCTTAACTGCTTATTGTCAATACAGATGACTTTACCACTTGTGTCTTTTAACCTTCCTGCTAGCTTTGTATATGGTTTACTTACTAACTTTACTGTATATTTGCTTTTACTGATGAGCTTTTTCCTTTCATAATTTTTATGTTTCTAGCTCTGGCGTTTTCTTTTTCTCTTAGAGAAGTTCATTTAACGTTTCTTGTAAAGCTGATTTGGTGGTGTTGAACTCTTTTAACTCTCACTTGTCTGTAAAACTTTTGATCTCTCCATCAACTCTGAATGAGAGCCTTACCAGGTAGAATATTCTTGGTCATACATTTTTCCCTTTTATCACTTTAAATATATAGTGTCTCTCCCTTCTGGCCTGCAGAGTTTCTGCTGAAACGTCAGCTGATAGCCTTATGGCTGTTCCCTTGTATGTAACTTGTTGGTTTTCCTATATTGCTTTTAATATTCTCTCTTCACCTTTATTTTTTACCATTTTAATAACAATGTGTGTTTTTGTGGTCCTCCTTGGATTGATGCTGGGTGGGACTCTGCTTTCTGGACTGAGATGTCTGTGTTCTTTCCCAGGTTGGAAAAATTTTGGCTATTTTGTCTTCAAATATGTTCACTCCCCCTTTCTCTCCCTTTTCTCCTTCTGGGCCCCCTATAATGTGAATGCTAGTATACTTGATGTTGTCCCTGAGTTATCTTAAACTCCCCTGATTTCTTTTTATGCTTTTTTTTCTGTTCAGCTTCAGTGATTTCCACTACTTTGCCTTTCAGTTTGCTGATCAATTTCTCTGTAACTTTTTCATTTCAGTTATTGTATCCTTCATATTTTTTTATTGTTCTTTATATTTTTAGCTCCTTGCTAAATATTTTAACTTCTAGCTCTATGCATCCATTTTTCTTTCAAGTTCTTCAGTAATCTTGGATCATTACCCTGAACTCTTTCTCATGAGTTTGCCTATTTTCACTTCACTTAACTCTTCTGGGGTTTTATCTTGTTTGGAACATGTTCCTCTGTTACTTCATTTTGCCTAACTTGCTATTATCACTTCTATGTATTTGGTAGTTTAGTTATGTTTCCCAGCCTTAGAGAAGTGGCCTTTTGTGGGAGAGTTCCTATGTGTCCCAACAGCACACACTTCTCTGGTCACCAGAGCTATATGCTCCAGGGGTGCCCAGTATGTGGGTTGCATGGACTCTTCTGTTATGATAGGTTGACCACTGTGGTGGGTCTGGTAGGTCTGCTTGGCCCCCGGTCCAGTTGGTTGCCAGGCCCTGCCTTGTGTGGAAGTCACTGGTTGGTGGTGTTGGGTCATGAGGCAGCTGGATATGGAACCCTAGGGATTCACAGAGCTAATGCTGGCTCACTATTGGGTGGAATCATGGTCCAGAAGATCTAGGGCCTGGAGCTCAATCAGTGGTGGTTGAAGACAGGTCCTAGGGCTAGTACTAGCCCACTAACTGGCAGACCCAATGGTGGGGTCTGGCCTCAAGGCTTAGGGCCCCATACCTGGTGTCTGACCAGTGGTGAGTGAGGTCAATTCCTGAAAAAGTTCACTGAGGGGCCTGGGATGTCCTGAGGCTTATACTGGTCTGCTGGTGTTTAAGGAGGCTCCTGCCATGTCAGGCTACAGGGCTGCAGTTGTCCTGGGGATAGTGTCTACCCTCTGGTAGGTGAGGCTGGCCCCAATTCTAGAGCAGATTTGATGGTGGGCAAGGCCAAGGACCAGGGATTCTTGGGCTGGTGCCTGTCCACAAGTGGGCAGACCTGGTTCTGAGGTCTCTGGTTGCAGGGCTCTGGGGGTCCTGGGTCTAGTACCTGCAGGATGGGTCCTGGTCCCTCTGTTGGGTAGGACCATGTCCAGTGGTGGCTGTGGGCTCAGAGGGTTTTAAGATGGCCTATCTGCTGGTAGGGGGGTGCTATGCCCCTTTCCATCTAGTTGCTTGCTCTGAGGCGTCCCAGTACTGGTACCTACAGGATAGTGGGCTGAGGTAGAGCTGGGTCCTGAGGCTAGCAAGCTGGATGGAGCATTACAAAATGGCACATGCCAGCACCAATGTCTGTGTGGTAGAAGAGGTTCCCCCAAATGGCTGCCATCTGTGTCTACCTCCCCAGGGTGAGCTGTATTTGCCTCCTGCCTCTCCAGGGGATTCTCCAAGATCAGCAGTTAGATCTGACCCAGGATCCTTTCAAATTACTGCTTCTTCCCTTGGTCCTGGAGTGTGTGAGATTCTGTCTGTGCCCTTTAAGGGTGAAGTCTCTATTTCCCACAGCCCTGTGGGTCTCCCAAAAGTAAGTCCTGCTGGCCTTCAAAGCCAACTGTTCTGGGGGCTCATCTCAGAACAGGACCTTAGGGCTGGGGAACCTGATGTGGGCCTCAGACCCTTGCTCCTGGGGGAGAAACTCTGCAATTGTAATTATCCTCCTGTTTGTGGATCACCCATAGGGGGTATGAGTCTTGACTATACTGCAACTCTGCCTCTCCTACCTATCTCACTTTGTTTCTTTGTTTATATCTTCAGTTGTAGAAGATCTTTTCTGATAAGTTATTTTCCTTTTCATCAATAGTTGTTCTGTAAATAGTTGTAATTTTCATGTGGTTGCAAGAGAAGCTGAGCTCAGGGCCTTTCTACTTCACCATCTTGGGAAGGCCTCCTGAAGTATCTTCCTCAACAGAAATTTTTCTCCTGGTTAAGAATTGGGATTCAGAAAATTCCTTAAAAGTTTGCCTTTAGAGGAATGATGAAAACATGTTATTTCTGCAGACCATTTTGAGAGAAAAGAAATTAAATTATTAACTTAATTAATAGACATTATGGCATAAAATGAAACCTTTTAACTTTTATATAAGCTTCCATTATTTTGATCAGATAATTTGCAGAGAGATGTAAAAATAGCACAATTCAAAATGGTCAGTCCTTTAATTCATCCCAAAATTTTATATTTGTAGACCTACATATTCTGGTTAACAAAATAAGTATACTAAATTTTAAAATATTCTAGTTATATTGTCTGTTCTCAGACTACAATGGTAATAAATTAAAAATCAAGTATAGAAATGTCTCTGAAAAACCCTGAAATATTTGGAAACAAAATAACACAGTGCATGGTTTGGAAAGATGTCTATCTGGAGGTCAGTAAACTGCCTATTCCTTGAAATTTGAGGCCACTGACTTATCTGGCTGTCAGCCTTCATGAGCTCTCCTAGTCTGAGTTTCAGTGTCCAGCATAATGCATTCTTGTACTGTTCCTTAAAGAGAGTAGCAATTGTTGACTATCTTTTTTTTTTTCCTCAATTAACTAGACTTAGAGAAAGAAAACTCTTTCATTATATTATGTTTTTCCTGAAAGGCCACTCTAAATACTTTCTCTTTTTTTTTTAATTGAATTTTATTTTTTTATACAGCAGTTTCTTATTACTTATCTATTTTATACATATTAGTGTATATATGTCAATCCCAATCTCCCAATTCATCCCACCACCCCCCCCAAAGAGCTTCTGTGGTGACTTACTTAGATTTATTCTGTTTTTCCCTTCTTCATTTAATATTACCCATCTCTACTATTTTTGGCTTGATATCATTATAACACTAATATCAATCAAGTGATATATGCTTATTTTTGGTGCTTAATTAAAACTGAAGTTTTAATCCCCTTTCCTCAACATACACTTTTACAGATATTTAAGTGCTGTTATTCTGATGCACATGACATTGTAAACTATTGATGACTTTTATATGATGGCTTCAGAGGCTTCATAACAGTATATTTTACCTATCTGCACCGGACTCCTTTCATATATAAATTTTTGCATCACTTTGTGGTAATCCATCTACTATTTTAAGTCTTCAATTCTGAATCAGTCTCTGGCATTTCCTGAAGCTGTTCCCAGCAATTCTCTTGGGTATAAGCTCTACTATGCTTAAATGCTCTAACATATGAGACCTCATTTTTTTCTGAATCAGTCTTACCCAAGACAAGATTGTGACCTCTGATATATGCAGATGTATCTTTTTGATCCTGGTTTGCATAATAACTCAAACTATTCTATTGCCTGCAACATAAAGGAGGAAATCCTAAGACATTTACAATCTCAAAGGTTTTTAGAATATTGATAATACTTTCTGTCTGAAATTTAAATGTTGAAGATGCAATCTCAATCCCAAAATGATTTCCAATATTTACCTGTGAATATGCAGTAATGTTACAAAAATGGGTCAAATATCATTTTTATTATTTCTTTAAAAGTAGGCATAGTGAAGATTCACACATGACTGTCTCAATTATTTAGATAATCAGTGAAGATTCACACATGACTGCCTTAATTACTTAGATAATAATTGGCTCAAGATACAGACCGTGCTGCATGTGGACTCATAAGAACTTCAAATCTATCCCTCAAAAGTACTTCAGAATGGTATTTCTGATTACTCTTATCTTTGATGAGAAAAATGTCTAGACTCTCTTATTATACTTTGCTCTGAAGCCTGGTGCTTCTTCCACGAACACTGCACATTCTAGGGGAGACAAGGGAGAAGATTTGGAGCAAAGTTTATCTTTTATTCCAGTATAGGGATGAGATGAATATAGAACAGTTTATACATAATTTTTCCAATGTCCCTTTCTCTATGAATTTTGATATATGACTGTAGTTTTTCTTAAAATGAAGGAGATATTTGTCCCACATTTGAATCTGGGATTAGTCTTTTCATTTGCTTTGACCAGTAAAATAATGAAGAGATGGAAGTGATGATATGCCAGTTTCATCCCTACACCTCAAGAATTATTGCATGCTTTTTCTTCCACTCTTTCATTTTTGCCATCCTGAAGAATATGTCCAAACGTGCTCACTGATCCAGGAGAAGGATGAAAAATACCTGGAAAACAGCCAGTTAAGTCTGAATCAGCTAATCACTGCTTATATATGAGAAGCAAATATTCATTTCTGTATGCCACTGAGATTCTATTGCTGTTTTTAATTGACAACTTTGTGACAATACTTAATTGGATTAATTGAGCTAACTACTCAAAACTAACCAAGGAATGTAGCCCCTTTTAATTGAGTTTTCTTACACAACACTCACAAAAAACATTTACGTGCATATATTATATTTTGCTAAAGGTTTTAGGGGAATATACTGGATGTATACATGATTTCCAACTTCAAAACCTTTAAAACTGAAACTATTATGTAGTCCTTTAGTCATCTTGCAAATGAGTTCTCATTATCCATTTTCCTAGGGTTTCACCTCCTGACATGGCTCCACCATTGAATAAGAGATTAATTTGCCTTTAAGTTCTCCAGTGCTCAGTGGCTCCAGCTCCTCTGTTTATTTCATCATATAGATGAATTAAATCTCCCTCTTACTCTTCAGCTCTGGGTTTATTTTTTCATATAGAAAGTATTTTTAATGGGATTTGCTGAACAGAATCATTTAATCAGTGTCTCATCACTTCATATGTAAAAGACATGGCAAAGTTTAGAAATATAAATTTTTCTTTCTCCCTTTCCAGGTTCTTATAGAGGAAAGTGAGCAAAAAATATTTATTTTCCCACTGATATAAAACTATGTACTATCTTTAGATGACAGAAGTATCTGTAATCATTTTTATCACAACAATATCACAGGAATTTTTCATTCTACTACATTTATTTGTATAACACTGATGGTTACATGAATACTGTAATACACACACACCCTCACAGAAGTAATCTGTATTTGCCAATTTATTATTGAAAACTTATTTGAGATATTATGAAAATTATGCATATTAAAATTATGGTAAAGGAAAGTCTTCTGATAAAATTATGGTTTATTATAAATTCATTCCCATTAACTTAGAAATGCTAAAGTGATATCTAAAGATAGAAAAATATTAGAAGTAGAGTATATGCATCTGGGGCTCAGAAAACAACGATGCTTAGAGTATTAATGTGGTCATGATTAGTATATGGTGTAATTTAAAGAAGGTAGATTGATGTGCTATCTTGGTCAAATTCTATTTTAAAAAGAATATTTAGTAGCAACATGAAGACTACTTTGGAAAGGATACAGGAAGACTCATTGGATGTCTACTCCACTTATCTAAAAAATAGGATGGCTGTTGCAATGAATATAGATGAGTTAAATTTCATCCTTACTCCTCAGATCTGGGTTTAATTGAAAAATATATAGACTACATTAGGAAGAAATTTAGAAAGCAAAATTCATGGAAATTGGATATGGATTAGATGTTACTTGTGAGGAGGAAAGACTAGAAAAAGATTGCTCATGGTTCACACTTAAGTGTGAACTAATGGACAGATTGTGATAATTTCTATGTTTCCCATAGGTTCAAAATACAGTCAATGATTTTTCATTGAATAGGAACCTGGTGGTTAGCATAGTAGGTCACCTATTCCTGAGAGGGAAAATATGGTGGTCCCACTCAAGATGGGTAATATACTTGACAACAAATGGGACTTCCTGGAGGTACTAAATCTCATGTCCTGAAGCACTACCCAATATAAGATGAGATGGTCAATGGCCTGCTAACTCATAAATTTCATCTATCAGATGATGAATCATATCAGTTACCTGAATAACTTCTTAAGAATTTTTTTTATTATTAAACTAGAGCTAATAGAAAATAAATATTTTATCCATCTCTACTGAACTGTTAGATTTACACCTCAAGGGCTGTCAGTAGTCAAAGGACAAGATCTGGCTGATATTGAAACCAACAATCAGAATAGACAGTAAAAGAGAAAGGAGAGAGCTGTTTCTGGTGTTATTCTTGTGTATGGATTGGGTTAACTCTACAACTTTAGTGCCATACTTGACTGAGGGATCAATGAATTCCCATTTTTGGCCAAACTATTTTCAGCTGGGGTTCTGAGCTCAAAGCCAACAGTCATGTTGAATGCTATGTGTACAAATAATTTGCAATTTTTAAAAGAGGGATAACATTCTGTTTATGAAATTAAAGTATATTTCAAATGCTTTGCCAAATCAATATATGCTGATATCTCAAGTATTTAAAACTGTTTTAAGGTTCTTCTACAGTTATCATTACCCTATATTTCACTGCTCCATACGTCTACAAAACGAGTGTAGAATTTTAAATGCCACTAGTCATGCTTGGTATTTATATAGCTATATTTTAGAAAATTTCATAAAAATTGCAATAAAATGTAGAATTCATAACTATAGAGCAAAATCCCAAGCAATATAATCACATCTCACTATAAGCCTGAGAATAAAGACAAGATTTTCAGTGAACAATAAATTTAGAATCAAGCTATTGAATCAATAGAAAAAAAATTCAAAGTATTTTATTTGTGTGACCTAAAAGAACTTTTGGAATTATAAGGTAATATACAAAATATGATTACTCCATTATAATCTCAGTCTAAATGTATACTTTTTTGAATGGCACTTAAGTGCTGGTTACATCAAAGCAGCTAATCGAGAGTCAAAGAGAGAAAGTCTGAAATACATAAAGAATGTTTTTACATTTTAAAGACTACATTTTTCAAATAATTATTTAACCATCAAAATGTTTAGTTTTGTGACTACTAATGCCAGTAGTATTCTTTCAGTAATATTTCCATCACTTTCATAGAAGGAATTTAATTAAACACACACAGAGACACACACAATACCATGAATGTGCATAAAAAAAAGAAAACCTTGTGTGGAGCTTTGTGAATATTTTTTAAAAGTCTTGGGCTTCCCTGGTAGTGCAGTGCTTGAGAGTCTGCCTGCTGATGCAGGGGACATGGGTTCGTGCCCCAGTCCGGGAGGATCCCACATGCTGTGGAGCGGCTGGGCCAGTGAGCCATGGCCACTGGGCCTGCACGTCCGGAGCCTGTGCTCCATGGCGGGAGAGGCCACGGCAGTGAGAGGCCCGCATACCGCAATAATAATAATAATAATAATAATAATAATAAATGAATTAACATAATAAAAAAAGTCTTACACTATCATGCTAATAAATTTAAAATAAAATAAAAGAAAAGAAAATTAGTTAATTATAAGTTCCAAAAATATTATTCGGTTTGAATTTTTCTTTTGGAAATATTAAGCATTTTTAAAATTTCAAACCCCTCAAAATACAGGTTACCATTCAAGAACTCTTACATATTACTTAAAAGTTTGAAGGAATCCAGAGTCAAGCCTTGTGACTTTGTATTTATAGCACTATACCATAATTAAATCTCTACCATTATATAGTGAGATCCTTAACAGGAGTATCCTATCTTATTGAGATAACATTGCAAGTCCTACCATTCTGTTTAAAATTATTAGGTAATGACCTTATCACTTGGCAGATGGTTGTAATATCTGTACCAAACTTTAAGTAATGATGTAAAGTGGAACAAGCATCCCCAGTTTTTCTATAACTGTCTGCAAGTTGTGAATCAGTTTGCCAGTGAATAAATCCAGACTGATACTCTTCTTGTAATCTATTTGGCATTCAGTCTTTTTAAAATGTAAATTAATTAACAACACTAAAAATCAAGCTATTTCACAAAAAAAAAAAAAACATGCATTTTTGTTTCTCTCCAGAAGTTGGAATATCTGGCAAACATGGACTCACATCCCAGAGAGTTAATAGTGCACTTGAGCGGAGTAGCAGAGCTGCTTATTTACACAATGCACCACAGTTTCCTATTTTTATTTCTTATACCATTTCCTTTGTTAATTTCTATCATGGAATGGCCCTTATAGTTCTTAGTATGTGATTTCTATTCCATAATAACTCATACAAGTCATGATGGTTTCTTAGATACAATACTAAAAATGTAATATAATATGGAAATATAACAGGCTAGCTTTTTGAACCACAAGAGTGGAGTTGACACCTTAATGTTGTAAAGACTGCTGATATTATGAGTTTCCAATAAGAAAAATAAATTCGGAACACGAGATATTTTCATGGGGAACAGAAGATTGTCATAAAATAAACAATATTCATAAACTTAAATGACTGAAAGTGGAAAGCCAGCCATGTCTATTTCTTTGAGTAGACAGAATCATAGTTTTCCTTTTTAATACAGGATATTATATTATACCTATGAAGTATTGGTCCTTAGATATGAAATGCTATTAGAGCTCTTATTGGTGAAACTCAAAGAATATTTGAATTGCAATCAGAATATATCTGCAATACAAGGAAATAACAGTATATTTTCATACAAGTTTTACTCATCACCTTAGAGTTTTATTTTGGTAACTTCAAGAAAGAGTATGTAATCCTATTTTTATATCATATGATATATCATATCCTATTTTTATATCATATGATGAATTGATTTTGAAAAGCCTTTGTAAATAGCAAAATATGTGGAAAATAATATCTTTTAAAAAATCACCTTTAATCTTTATTGTACTCAAAGACTTTGGTGTATGTATGAAATTGAAACATATATATTTAAAAAAACTGAGAGCTTCTGACAATTATAAGGATAAATACTATATCAAAGCACCACAAATTTTTTTTTACACTTTTTCAGTTCTTGTTAGATCATATTAGGATCAATCTTAAGGTACAAAATCTGTATCAATATATTATATTATTTTCCAATTTTCAGGGAATAGTTGTTCCCTGACTATCCTGTTAGTAATTCAATATTTTTCATACTTATTAAAATTTAAAATAATTTCACTGATCATTTAGATTTTAAAAAATCTTCTGTGCCAAAGCACAGAACTATCTATAGAACCTTAAAGAGGTCAAACATACAGATACTCTCATGAGATTGTTTCTGTGTGTAAATCTGTCCAGGTCTTCTGGAAGGTAAGATATTAAAACTGAGTACCTTAAACATGTCTGGATATTTGAATAGAGTAATTTCAGTTTCAGGAAACTATCTTATGGATTTTTTGATCATAAGCTAAACAAATCTTGTACATCATTTTATAATAGAATAAAACTGGAAAATTAATTGTAAACAATTGCTAAGTAATCTATAACTACTGATATATATATATATATATATATATATATATATATATATATATATACAGTATACCATAAAACAAAATAAATTTTCAAATATGTTTTGAACTTTCTCATGATTTAGTGTTAACAAAATGTCATTATTAGAAATATACACTTTTAAATTTGATTCACAAATATTTGCTAAGAATTTCTCATATGCCAGATACGTTTTGCAGATATATCAGCAAACAAAATAGAATTTAAAAAGGCCTTTATTTTAATGGAAATTTCTATCTAACAAGCATTTACATTCAATATAAAAATTAAGGAAATTATGTAGCATTTTTGAAGAAAGAATGATATATTAATATCTAAATAGGATGGCCAGAAAAGCCTTCAATGAAAATTATAGCAAACACATGAAAGACATAAGGTATAAATAATAAATATAGCCAAACAAACTTACTTATGGTAAGAAGGAACCATTTTCAAAATCCCTGAGTAGTAGCCAGCATATCATGTTCCAGAAACAAAAAGAAGACCCCTGCTCTTAAGTGCATGGAGAGAGGAGGAGTCAGATCTTGACTGGGATAAGCTTGAGGAAAAGCAAATAAGATGTGAATTGGAGACAGAGGAATAAGTGATCTTTTTGAGGAGTTTTGGATAAAGGGCAGAGAGAATTTGGAGGAAATTGTGGAATCACAGGAGGTTTTTATAAAAAGTGGGAGAATTTAAAAAAAAAGAAAAAAGCTGAAGAGAGAAGCGAATTTTGTTTAAGTATTGTCTTTGAATGGGCAAAGAAATGTATATCTAGTATAGAAATGAAAGAGATGGACTTATAAATATGGGTATGTTAAATCTGGAAGACCTGGGGAGAAGTGACCTACTGTTTTACCCAGAGTCCCATTTATGATGCAAAGACATAAAAATAAATAAAAATAGAAAACAGGCTTTTAACCTATCTACCCCCAGAAATAATCTTTATCCCTCCACTAACTCACTCCATATTTATTCATCAAAGGTACTTATCCTTGATTTATGAATTAATATAAGCCAGCTTGTATATCTTAAAATGGATCTGGTTGTTTTCTTGGTCAACTAACTGAAGATAGAAACAATAGTGGCTTATTAATGAAGCATACATGCTAGGACTTTTCTGATGAAATTCGAAGTTTTATGATAAGATTGACTGAACAGCTTTATTAACTACAATCTACACCCCATTCCTTCAAACTATATCCCTTAAGGGCCAGGAAACACATTCAAGAAGACAATGAAAAATATATTGGCAAGGGGAGCACAAGCATTCTTGGAAATCTCAATGATAAATGCTTTTGGATGCTAGGAATAATGACAATGAAGTGGATAGCATATTTTCCATGTAAATTATCGAATACAAGATGGATAGAGTTCAGTTTGCAACATTCACCATTAGAGGCAAAATGCATGCAATGGCCATAATGAGGATCAGGAATGGAGTGGAAACCAGAGTATTTTGAGCCAGGATCTGTGGTAGTGACTAATTAATCATGAGGACACTAGGAATTAAACGTTTTGATTATCTACTATTTCTTAATCTATATAACAGTAAAGGGTTCTGGTGAACAGAATTCTGACATTAGAGAACACAACAAAGATTCTTAGCCTCTCAGTTAGTTCTGAAACCTAAGCTAACTCTATACACCAAGATCCCATGATAGAAGTGTCTTCCCTGAGAAAATACCCTGTGCCACTGTTAAGTGTTAATACTCTAAATATTTATCCAAGTATTTTCCAAAGGCCTCTATGAGCATCTTCACAGATGAATGAGCACTGGGAAAACAAAAATACCTAGAATGTTTCAGGGATTATATGACAGAGGCTATAAATTGATGCCAATACCTAGAGAACCTAGATACTACTATTGTCCTGTGGTCAGAAAGGAGATTTAGGGAGGTCAGGTAGGAAATTAACTTTCAGCCCAAGTTAATCTCACAATATTCCCAATGTATGTGCTGAACCATCAGGCAATAATTTATCCAGTTGCTGATAACATTGAACTAGATAATTATTTTCTGGCAACTGAAAATGTCCCCATACTGGTATCCTGATCTGTATACTAAAAGCTATTATATTTGCAAGTATCAAATGGAAGCTCTTTGATCTGCCTTACTCAACCAAAATAGAGACCCTAAAGCAAAACCACATCCATTGAGTAATTGCAAAGATTAGGGTGACCAATAAATATTTAAAAGATGCAAGGTGATGTTTTCTATCAATTTTTTTAAAAAATCTCACATCTAGGAGTAGTGTAAAAACCAGCTAGTTATTGGAGAATTATTGCACACATAATCAGATGATGTTTCAAATTGCAGTTGCCATGCCATATGTGGTACCCTGTTGGAGGAAATAATCATATTCTCAGGTACTGGCATGTAGCTATTGATCTGGAAATTGCTCTTTTCTCCAATCCGATTAGTGAAAATGATCAGTATCAGTTTGCTGTTATGGAACAAAGACAGTGTCTTAACCTAGAAATATATTAATTTTTTTTCTCTGTATTACAAAATAATACAGAGATGATCTGTTATACGGATGACAGGATATGGTGAGTTATACAATTGACAGAGGTATGATATAAGCCCTTTGAAGATTAAATGACTTATCATATTAGTAAATTTCTAAAGGTCCAATTTTTTGCAGCTTGCCTAAGATGAAAAGCAAGTTACTGTACTTCAAACCACAATCAATACAAAGAAGCACAATGGTTGCTGGCCTCTTCTAATTTTAATGGTAACATGTTAAATATGTCAGTGAACTATTCTAATTCAATAACTTAAAAAAAAAATTAAGGTTGCTAGTTGTAGGTAGGGTCCAGAACAAGAGAAAGTTTAGCCTCAGTTCCAGCTGTGTCTTCAAGTATCCTGCAACCTTGTTTTTTTTGTTTGTTTGTTTGTTTTGTTGTTGTTTAACTATAGCCCCCCCCATTGTAGAAAAAACATTTTACATGAGATCTGCTTTCCTAAAAGAGTTTTCAGTGTACCATACAATATTGTTAAATATGGGCAGGCTCATCCATTCTGCATAAGTTAAACTTTATAACCATTGAATAGCAACTCTTCATCTCCCCTTTCCCCAGCCCCTGGCAACCACAATTCATCTCTCTGCTTTTAGGAGTTTGAATGTTTTGTATGCTTGATATATCTTGATATGATTTCCTGTGACTGGATTATTTCACTTAGCACAATGCCTTGCAAGTTCATCTTTGTTGTTTCATATTGCAGGCTTTCCTTCTTTTTAAAGGCTGAATAAAATTCTGTTGCAGGTATATACCACATTTTACCCATTCATCTGTTGATGGAATTTTAGGTTATTTTCACATCTTGGTTACTGTGAATAATGCTGTAGTGAACATGGGTGTGCAAATATATCCTCAAGATCCTGATTTTAATTATTTTGGATAAATACCGAGAAGTGGAATAACTGGATTGTATGGTAGTTCTATTTTTAATTTTTTGGGTAATCTCCAAAGTGTTTTCCATAACGACTGCAACATTGCACACTCCTTCAAGAATATATGTGTTCCCATATTTCCACACCCTTGTCAACACTTGTTGTCTTTGGTTTTGTTTTGTTTTTGATAATAGCCATCCTTCAAGCATGAGGTGATATGTCATTGTGTTTTAGATATGCATTTCCCTGATGATTAGTCATGTTGAGTACATTTTCATATACCTGTTGGCCAATTCTATCACTTCTTATTTTAACTGAGTTATTTGCTTTGCTTTGTTTTGTTTTGTTTTAATTTGCTATTGAGTCATGAGTTTTTTAATATATTTTGTTTATTAACCCTGTTTCAAATTGATGGTTTGCAAGTATTTTCTCCCATTCCATAAATTGCCTTTTGACTCTACTTTTTGTTTTCTTTGTTGTGCAGAAGGTTTTTTTTTGTTGTTGTTATATTTTGTTTTGTTTTATTGTTTTTGTTTTTATGATACAATCTCAGTTATCTATTTTTGCTTTTGTTCACTGTGCTTTGATGACATATCCAAAAAAAAAAAAAAGAATCATTACCAAGACCAATGTTATAAAGCTTTTCTACTGTGTTTTCTTCAAAGAGATTTACAGTTTCAGGCCTTAACATTTAAGTGTTTAATCCATTTTGAGTTGTGTTTTTGTATATGGTGTAAGAAATGGGACCAGTTTCATTCTTTACATGTGGATATCCAGTTTGATATCTTCACCATTCGATGAAGAGACTATATTTCCCCCATTGTGTATTCTTAGCATCCTTTTCATTAATTGGTGTTCCTTGTGTTTCCAAATGAATTTTAGAATTGTTTATGCTATTTCTGTAAAAAAAAAAATGTCATTGGGATTTAAATAGGAATTGCACTGAATCTGTAGTATGGACATTTTAATAATATTAAAACTTCCAATCCATCAACATGAATGTCTTTCCATTTATTTGTCTCTTCTTTAATTACTTTTGTCAGTGCCTGGACCTTATTTTTTTTTGTTTTGATTTGTTTTTGAATTTTATTTTATTTTTTATACACAGGTTCTTATTAGTTATCTATTTCATACATATTAGTATATGTCAATCCCAACTCATCCCACCACCACCACCACCCACTGCCCCGCTTGCCCCCCTTGGTGTCCATATGTTTGTTCTCTACATCTGTGTCTCTATTTCTGCCTTGCAAACCAGTTCATCTGTACCATTTTTCTAGATTCCACATATATGCATTAATATGCTATATTTGTTTTTCTCTTTCTGACTTACTTCCCTCTGTATGATAGGCTTTATGTCCATCCATGTCTCTACAAATGACCCAATTTCATTCCTTTTTATGGCTGGGTAATATTCCATTGTATATATGTACCACTTCTTCTTTATCCATTCATCTGTTGATGGGCATTTAGGTTGCTTTCAAGATCTGGCTACTGTAAATAGTGCTGCAATGAACATTGGGGTGCATGTGTCTATTTGAATTATGGTTTTCTCTGGGTATATGCCCAGTAGTGGGATTGCTGGGTCATAAGGTAATTCTATTTTTAGTTTTCTAAGGAACCTCTATACTGTTCTCCATAGTGGCTGTATCAATTTACATTCCCCCCCAACAGTGCAAGAGGGTTTCCTTTTCTCCACAGCCTCTCCAGCATTTGTTGTTTGTAGATTTTCTGATGATGCTCATTCTAACTGCTATGAGGTGATACCTCACTCTAATAATTTGTGATGTTAAGCAGCTTTTCATGTGCCTGTTGAATGCCTGGGCCATATGATGCATCAGTTTCAACACTGTTTATTAGGTGGTCATGATTAAAAATAACAAATAACAAAATTATATTCAGCAAACATCTTTATATTTTGAGGCAAAGCCAAAAACTCTGTTCACGTTGTTTTTCTAACCCATCTCCTTTGGAAAATTGAGCCTTCCTTGTACTGTGTTATGGAACAAAACAAACAAAAACAGAATGCTTGGTGTGGGACACCAAAATATATGTAACCTGAGCCGTGCATGATGAATATAGTATTATCTGTTCCAATAAGCCATGAGATTGACTAGCTTATCAGTAATTTATTATCAAATTGTAGTATTATATATGAGATCAAACATAAACAATTGTAAAAAACATGAGCATATTCTGTAAGCAAGAAGCTCAGACTTCCAATGTGTCTACTCATCCTTCTTAATCCACAAATAAGGTCATATGTATAATTTCTTATAACTAGTTGATGATAAAATAATAAAACTTGGGAACAGTTTCCAAATGCCCTGTGCAAAATGTTAACCTTTACTAAAAGTAAAGTGCTAAAAGAATTACAGCTTCACTTATGGATGGCCATGAAAGAGAATAAAAAAGGAGAACTATTTTAGTGCACATAACTTTAGGAAATACTCTTGGTTGCCACTCTGTGTGGATGGCCAGTGGTATGGATCTATACTGATTTATAAATAATGAAACATGATTTGGGTAGAAATATGGAATTTAGGTGTAGGATTCTGCATCCAATTCTAACTTTTTTTTTTTTTTTTTTTACCCACACAACCAAGCAATTCTTTGGGATACCAGCTGGGAGTCTCACAATTTAAATCAATTCTAACACTATCTACCTGGATCCTATAGGTAAATGCTCAGTCCTGCAAGACTGCCTCCCACTTCAGTTGCCAATTTTAAGTACAGGTTGTCACCTGTGCTTCTGACCAACTGATGATAGATTGGGAGTTCCAGTGACCACCCCACTCCTTGGGTTCAATTAATTTGCTAGAGTAGCTCACAGAACACAGAAACATTTTACCTACTTGAGTACCAGTTTACTATATAAATACAGGGATATAGCTTAGATGGAAGAGATGAATAGGGAAGAGTGGGGAGCTTCCATGACATCTCTGAGCATGCCACTCTCCCCAAAACTCCATGTGTTCACCAATATGAAAGATCTCCAAACCCTGTCCTTTTGTATTTATATAGGCTTCATTACATAGGTATGACTGATTAAATCATAAAATGTCATCTTAGCTCCTCACCTCTCCCTGAAGGTCAGGTGGGGAAGTTAAAAGTCTCAACCTTCTAATGTGGCACATATATACAATGGAATATTACTCAGCCATAAAAATAAACGAAACTGAGTTATTTGTAGTGAGGTGGATGGACCTAAAGACTGTCACACAGAGTGAAGTAAGTCAGAAAGAGAAAAAAAAAATACCGTATGTTAACACATATATATGGAATCTAAAAAACAGATTAATAAATATCTGTAGAACCTAGGGGCAGGACAGGAATAAAGACACAGATGTAGAGAATGGACATGAGGACATGGAGAGGGGGAAGGGTAAGCTGGGATGAAGTGAGAGAGTGCATGGTCATATATGCACTACCAAATGTAAAATAGATAGCTAGTGGGAAGCAGCTGCATAACACAGGGAGATCAGCTCCTCGGTGCTTTGTGTCTACCTAGAGGGGTGGGATAGGGAGGGAAGGAGGGAGACACAAGAGGTAGGGGATATGGGGATATATGTATACATAGAGCTAATTCACTTTGTTATACAACAGAAACTAACACACCATTGTAAAGCAATTATACTCCAATAAAGATGTTAAAAAAAAAAAGTCCCAACCTACTAATTGCATGGTTGGCTCCACTGGCAACAGTCACCATTCTTAGGTGCTTTCCAAAAGTTAACTCATTTACAAAACAAAAGATAAATTTATCATTCTCATCTCAAGAAATTCCAAGGGTTTTAAGAGCTCTGTGCCGGAGACAAGGATGAAAATCAAACATATATTTCTTATTTTAAATAACAATATCAATCAGAAAGAGTGATGTTGAGGGATGAAGGAAATTTGGGGGCTCATATTTCTTGAGGTCATCAATCATAATTTTTCATTCCATAATTTATGGTTCTACTCTGTCTCTCAGGACCTGGCTTTAACAAAGAGGACCTGTTAAGGCTGAACATGTCCTCTCTTTTGTCATTCTCCCACCTTCAAATTCACATAATTGTCCCAATTTTCAGCATAATTTTCTTTTTCTTTTAATTAATTTTTATTGGAGTGTAGTTGCTTTACAATGTTGTGTTAGTTTCTACTGCACAACAAAGTGAACCAACTGTATGTATACATATATCCCCTATTTTTTGGATTTCCTTTCAATTTAAGTCACCAAAGAGCATCAAGTAGAGTTCCCTGCAGTACACAATAGCTTCTCATTAGTTATCTATTTCATACATAGTATCAATAGTGTATATATGTCAATCCCAAACTCCCAATTTCTCCCACCCTCCCCTTTTCCTCCTTGGTATATATATATTTGCTCTCTACATCTCTGTCTCTACTTCTGCTTTGCAAATAAGGTTATCTCTACCATTTCTCTGGATTCCACATGTATGTGTAAATATATCATATTTGTTTTTCTCTTTCTGAGTTACTTCACTTTGTATGATAGTTCTTAGAAAAGTACAACCTTTCAAGTCTAAATCAGGAAGAAATAGAAAATACAAACAGACCAATCACAAGTAATGAAATTGAAACTGTGATTAAAAATCTTCCAACACACAAAAGTCCAGGACCAGATGGCTTCACAGGAGAATTCTATCAAACATTTAGAGAAGAGCTAACACCTATTCTTCTCAAACTCTTCCTAAAAACTGCAGAGGGAGGAACACACCCAAACTCATTTTACAAGGCCACCATCACCATGATACTGAAACCAGATAAAAATATGACAAAAAAAGAAAATTACAGGCCAATATCACTGATGAACATAGATGCAAAAAATCCTCAACAAAATACTAGCAAACCAAATCCAATAACACATTAAAAGGATCATACACCATGATCAAGTGGGATTTATCCCAGGGATGCAAGTGTTCTTCAATATATGCAAATCAATGTGATACACCATATTAACAAACAGAAGGATAAAAACCATATGATAACCTCAATAGATGCAGAAAAATCTTCCAACAAAATTCAACACATATTTACGATAAAAACTCTCCAGAAAGTGGGCATAGAGGGAACCTACCTCAACATAATATAGTCCATATATAACAAACCCACAGCAAACATCATTCTCAATGGTGAAAAGAGAAAACATTTCCTCTATGATCAGGATCAAGACAAGGGTGTCCACTCTCACCACTATTATTCAACATAGTTTTGGAAGTCCTAGCCACAGTAATCAGAGAGGAAAAATAAATAAAAGGAATCCAAATCAGAAAACAATAAGTAAAGCTCTCACTGTTTGCATATGACATGACACTATACGTGGAAAATCCTAAAGACGCCACCAGAAAATTACTAGAGCTAATCAATGAATTTATATACTAACAACAAAAGATCAGAACGAGAAATTAAGGAAACAATTCCATTCACCATTGCAACAAAAAGAAAAAAAGTACCTAGGAATAAACCTACCTAATGAGGCAAAAGACCTGTATGCAGAAAACTATAAGATAGTAATGAATGAAAACAAAGACGACACAGATAGAGAGATATACCATGTTTTTAGATTGGAGGAATCAACATTGTGAAAATGACTATACTACTCAAAGCAGTCTACAGATTCAATGCAATCCCTATCAAATTACCAGTGACACTTTTCACAGAATTGGAACAGAAAATTTTACGATTTTTATGGAAACACAAAAGACCCTGAATAGCCAAAGCAATCTTGAGAAAGAAAAATGGAGCTGGAGTAATCAGGCTGTACTGCAAACTACAGTAATTAAGACAGTATGGTACTGGCACAGAAACAGAAATATACTACAGACTATGGTACAAAGCAACGGTAATCAAAACAGTATGGTACTGGCACAAAAACAGAAATATAGATCAATGGAACAGGATAGAAAGCCCAGAGATAAACCCATGCACATATGGACACCTAATCTATGACAAAGGAGGCAAGAATATACAATGGAGAAAAGACAACTTCTTCAATGAGTGGTGCTGGGAAAACTGGACAGCTATATGTAAAAGAATGAACTTAGAACACTCCCTAACATCATACACAAAAATAAATTCAGAATGGATTAAAGACAGAAATGTAAGACCATATACTATAAAACTCTTAGAGAAAAACATAGGGAGAACACTCATAAAAATCGCAGAAAGATCTTTTTTGACCCACCTCCTAGAGTAATGAGAATAAAAACAGCAATTAACAAATGGGACTTAATTAAACTTAAAAGCTTTTGCACAGCAAAGGAAACCATAAACAAGATGAAAAGTCAGCATAATTTTCAAAGTGACTTCAAGAAACGGTCTCTCCAACAAAGATGCCAAAAAGGACATCTGCCTATCACAGCATGCCTCAAGTTGTCATCTAGATTTCCTGAGTAACCCATAATTTCCTTATTACAAGGACTTCAATGACACTAATCTAACCAGCCCACATCACAATCCTTGTAATTATCACTGCATCTTTACCAAATAAAAATCATATATATTGTGCATCCCAGTACTCCACCTTCCATTTATACTCCAAACCAATTAACCACTGATGAAAACTGTAGTCACTCTGATGCTACTCCATACAAAAGAATACACCCCATCCCTTCCGATGAACATACTGACCATAAATAATAATGTCCCTATTGCCTTCAGAATAGTGGGGAATCTAAATCCACAAACAATTCTGTGTTCTGCTTTCTCATGTTCCTCCTGTTGCTGGTAACTTTTTTGTTCAGAAACTCTAAACTATGTAGAAACATGAAACTGGTTTCTCTGAAAGTCCACAAATGAGAATCAGTTCATATTATATTTGGGTTTTAGTAAATGCAAATAAGTCTACTATACAATATTGAAAATTGCACATATATATGTATAATATAAATGAAAATAAAGGAAGAAAATTTCCAGTTTACATTAAAATATTAAGAGAGTTTTGATTTTTTTTCACTTGTACTTTTGCTGTCATTGCCAAAACCAATGTCACAAAGCTTCCCTCTATGTTTTCTTCTAGGAGTTTTATAGTTTTAAGTCTTACATGTAAGCCTTTAATCCATTTTGAGTTTTTCCCTTTCTATATAACTATACTTTCTTTTCTTTCTTTCTTTCTCCCTTAATTTTTTTTTGTTTTTAATTTATATGAGTATACAGTCATACTTACATATATGTGGGGGGTTTCTTCCAGAACCCACCACAGATAACAAAATCCATGGATGCTCAAGTCCCTTATATAAAATGGCATAGTACACAACCCACAATCTGCAGCTGGTTGAATCTGTGAACGTGGAACCCAGAGGTACAAAAAGCTGACTGTACTGAAAAATATACATGTGTAAGTGGACACATTCAGTTCAAATCTGTGTTTTTCAAGGGCCAACTGTATATAATTATAAATATAAGGATAAAAGACACAAAACCAAAATCATTTGGGGAAAAATATTGTCCATACATTTTTCTCCTATAATATCAAACATGGAAGCAGAAAAAATATTAAACTTGCTTTCTTAATATAAAAGTAGTGATCCTGATTTCCTTTATTTGTCATGCTTTTGGTTTTATTAGCCATAAAAATATTACTTGTTTCAGAGTTTACTAATAAATATAGACTGAAGACAAATGTTGTGTACCTCTAATTAACAGTCATCCCAGAAAACATTTCTTTACTAAGAGAATTATATTTAATAAGATGTTTCATGTAATGTAGAAATTAAAATCTTTTATGATAAAACTGAGGCAATGAAAGTTTCTTAAAACACAGGAATAAAGAATAAACATAAAGGAAAATTTATGGAGGGGTTTCATTGTCAGATTTACATTTCTACTATATCTTATAAAAAGTTACATTATTTTCTTGTGATAAATTTAAATTACCTCAATGTTATTGTGGAAAAATTTTATAGATAGTCAAACTCTAAAAGTTTAATGATATCTCCTATGCACTGTAGCCATCGATTTTTCAGCAGTTCTAATTAACTGTTATATAAAACTCCTTTCAATCTTCTGTCTGTAAGCCACTTACATATATCTAAATTTTTTTCTTTTGCCTAAATGTTGTTTCATTTATCTATCTGCCTCCTCTTTTAGGTAGAGCATTATTAATAAAATCACTGACTCTAGCTGAATATATGTCTTAAATTAGCATTAGCCAGAATTTTTTTCTATATCAAATGGTGGAAAAATCATCTTCAACTAATGACTGCATACCCTGTTGGCACATATTTTATTTATTCAGCTCCTCTGCACAAAGACACTGAGTATTCCTGACCAGAAATTATCAAACTAAGGAGAAAGAGAGAGAAAGAGACAGATTAAGAGTAGTAGAAGAACTTATCTCAGTTTTGAGACCTACTGTTACTTTGTCACTTAACTTTGAGATTTATTTCCTTCTCTGTTATATGAGTATTTAGACTTCACAGTTGAATTATAAACTCTAATTCTTAGCAATTAATTTATGAAAAAGTTTAGATGTAGTTGAGGGCAAGACAGAAATTTATAAATAACTAAAATCTTCACAGAAGCTACTGACAAAATCTATTTTTAGGGGCTTAATAGAAAGCATTGATTTGAAGAGGCTGTAATCTTACTTTTAATTGAATTATTTAATTTTCATTTGAATCATAAATCCATGAATTCTTTTGAAATTTACTTGTAAAACCTATATGATCATGAACATATTTTAAAGATTCTGACACCATCAGATTTCAAAAAAAGAAAAAAAAGCATAGCATTTTTTTGTTTTTTCATAAATAAGACAGATATCTATTTATGAAAAGACATGAGAATCCAGCTTTACTCAGGAAGAGTAAACTTATTTTTGTGTTTATGTATGTAGGTGTGTAAGTATGTATGTATGTATTTATTATAGCTTCATAATCTGGTGGAGGCCCAGTGAGTTATAAGTTTAGGAAGACCACTTAAACTTGGCTCTGAAGGCTTCTCCAGGGGAGGCCAGCTCTCAGCTGCCTGCTCTTTTGGGGTCCAAGAGTCAGGTTGGAAAGGTGCTGGAATCCCAACCTTGGGCTGTGGAGTCATCACCTCCATGCAGGTTGGGATAGCAGGACAACCAAGCTGAGACAGGACAGGTCTTCATAGCCTAGACTGGGGCATCACCTGGTTCTCCAAGCTCATTCTTTTCTGTGTTAGGCTTTGCCTATCAGCCTGTGGCACTGTGTCTTGCTGGTATGAGTGGCATTTGGGAGATTCTTGGTAGAGTCCTGAGCCAGTCGGAGATGTATTCTCTTTATTTTTTGCAACTATGTGTATGCAGTGATGCCAAGAACATAAAGGAGGATACTTGCTGAGATAGCAGGGGTCTCTGGACTTCCTGAGTAAGGCTCATGTCGGCTTGTCCATGGATGAGATCTACTTCTCTGACCGGTTTCCAGCCTTTGTTTAAGTGGGAGCCGTGGGAGTAGACAACCCTCACAGATCAATGTTCTTGACTGTGGTCATGGTGACTATGTGGTTGGTATGGTCTTACTGCACTGACCCTGCATTCGCCATCACCAGCCTGTATGGTTCATCTGCTTCCACCAGTGCCTCCTCTCTCTCCTTTGGCATCTTTAACTGAGGTAATAAAACCGGAGCTACTCAGATAATTTTTCTTAGATGATTCTGTCCTTCTGGTCAGTATAATCAATCACACTACATTTTCCTTATACAAATAAAAGTAACATGAATTTTGCCATTATCTAGCTATTCAATTCTTTTGGAAGGAAAGTAGTTAAAGAGTCAGAAAATAATAAGGTACATGAAAAGAGTGAATCATATGCATTGCATAGCTAAACTAAATTCACTACATGTTTCGACTAAACATATCATTATTTTCCCTTGGTATCCTAAATTAAGTTTTATCATTATATCATTAATAAAGCTAAGTGAAACATAGCTAATAACTTTTCACTGAGCACTGAAATCTCTATATAATTTCTGACCATGCTTCAGACAAATAAGAATTACTGATAGTAATAATAATGGTTAAAAAGAAAAAAAAGCATATAGGGCTTCCCTAGTGGCACAGTGGTTGAGAATCTGCCTGCTAATGCAGGGGACATGGGTTCGAGCCCTGGTCTGGGAAGATCCCACATGCCATGGAGCAACTAGGCCTGTGAGCCACAACTACTGAGCCTGCACATCTGGAGCCTGTGCTCTGCAACAAGAAATGCCGCGATAGTGAGAGGCCCGCCCGCCATGATGAAGAGTGGCTCCCTCTTGCCACAACTACAGAAAGCCCTCACACAGAAATGAAGACCCAACACAGCCAAAAGTAAAATAAAATAAATAAATAAATAAAAGAAATGCATTCCCATTAAAAATAAAAGCATACAAAAGTGTACTCTGAAGGAATTATTAATTGTCATTGCTCATTTTATTTTGATGAAAGATTTTAATATATTTTTAATCAGTTAAGTTTCCTTGAAAATGACAACCATGAGGGTGGTTTGATCACCGAGAAAAAATAAGGGCTTAACCAGAAAGTTAAAAACATTAGATATAAGGTAATCTTATATCAACAGTCTCTTTTATTTTATCTGAAAAGAGAGCCAATTAATAGGAGAGCTAAATGATTAGAGATTTTTTCTATTGAATCATTAAAATATAAAACATTTTGGGGCTTCCCTGTTGGTGCGGTGGTTGAGAGTCTGCCTGCCAATGCAGGGGACAGAGATTCATACCCTGGTCCGAGAGGATCACACATGCTGCGGAGTGGCTGGGCCCGTGAGCCATGGCCACTGGTCCTGCACGTCCAGAGCCTGTGCTCCACAGTGGGAAAGGCCACAACAGTGAGAGGCCCGTTTACCACAAAAAAAAATAATAATAATAAATTAATAATAATAAATAAATAAAACATTTAAAAGTAATACAAAATCCCTTTAAATTCTATTTGTTAATTCATATTTGATTAAATGATTAATATGAAAATGTCAATTTTGTTATCAAATGCTAATGAACATTTGAACTGCATTTTGGAAAAAAACAATATCAAAAATAACCTGTTGTTGTTGTCATTGATGTTGTTTTTCAAAGCTTCCAACATAAAAGGTAAACATTGGTAATCTCAAAAATGTAATTTAATCAATTTTGATTATTTAAAAAAAATAATTTCAAGAATAGAAAAGGCAAAATGATTTTATGTAAATATATATATATATATATATATATATATATATATATATAAAGAAAAATAAAGGGAGGTGTTCAAATGATTTTTAATATGAAAATAACATTCAAAAAACTATTCCTTATATCTCTAAGATTTGAATAAGAGACTAGGCATATCCTGCAAAAACAAGAAGACATGTGGGAATAAATTTAACCAAAGAGGTAGAAGATCTGTATACTGAAATCTACAAAACATTTATGAAAGGTGTTGAATATGACACATATAAATGGAAGTATATCCAATTCTCATGGATTGGAAGAATTAATACCATTAAAATGACTATACTAGCCAAAGCAATCTGCAGAATCAGTGCAATCCCTATCAAAAAACCAATGGCATTTTTCACAGAATTAGAAAAAAAATCCTAAAATTTGTATGGAACCACAAAAATCCAGAATAGCCAAAGCAATCTTGAGAAAAAAGAACAAATTTGGAAGCATCCCACTTCCTGACTTCAATCTATATTACAAAGCTCTAGTAATCAAAACAGTATGGTATTGGCATAAAAACAGTCACATAGACCAGTAGAACAGAATAGAAAGCCCAGAACTAAACTGATCAATTAATTTATTACACAGGATCCATCATGTCTTCAAAAAATGGTGTTGAGAAAACTGGACAGCCACATGGAAAATAATGAAACTGAAACCCTATCTCATACAAAACCGAAAAATCAACTCAAAATCGGAGAAAAACTTGGATATAAGGCTTGACACTGTAAAATTCCTAGAACATAGTTCTTTGACATCAATTTTGATTAGGCTTGGCAATTTTTTTTTTCAGAATTGATAACAAAAACTCAAGTAACAAAAACAATGTAAACAAGTGGGACTACATTTGATTAAAAAGACTCTGCACAGCAAAAGAAACCATCAACAAAATGAAAAGGCAGCCTGGAGAATATGAGAAAATATTTGGAAATCATATATTTGATAAGAGGTTAATTTCTGAAATATATAAGGAAGCCTTACAGATAATAACCCAAGTTAAAAAATTGACTAAGGACCTTAATAGACATTTTCCCAAAGAAGACCTACAAGTGGTCAACCAAACTATGGAAATGTGCTCAAAATTTTATTATGGCAATCCAAAATCAAAACCACAATGAGCCATAACCTCACACATGTTAAGATGGCTATTAAGAAAAAGTAAACGTAACAAGTGTTGGCAAGGATGTGGAACAAATCAATTGTATTTTATACTGATAAAATTCCTTTAACTTACTCTTATCAGAAGAACAAGTTGTTTTTTTTTAGAGATAAAAAATTAATGTTAATGAAATGAAAAATGATTTAACAAATCTTAGAAATAGAAAGAACTGTTTACATGCATTTTAATTCATACTGTGGGAAAAGTAAAGTTTTGCTTTATTTTCAAGAAATTGTTTGCAATCTTCTAAAAATTCTGTCCAAAGTACCTTGACATATCTCTTCTTTTTAATATAATTGGAATTTATTTTAAAGGTTGGTTTAGCTTATCTAAGTATAATGCAAGTCATCTTGGAAATACAGTGTGCTCTTCAGAAGTTTTTAAATGTGATTTACTACTAAAAGAATATTGAAAATTTTTATTTAAACTAAATGTTTAAAAATTTTTAATTAATCATTTAAAAAATAACACAAAATAGTAAATGGGTCCAGAAATAGATATGTTTGAATCTTCATACTATCTCTCTAAATTGTCCAAAGTTATTCAAATTATTATTTCTACAAGGAAGACCAACTTCCTGGTCAAGGATTAATACATTTGACAAACTATTGATTATTTTCAAAGTCTCTCTAAAGATAGTTTATCCAAGTATCCCAAGTTCCACTCTATTTGAGCCAAAATATAGAACCTTTGAAGACCAGTCTCAAAATTTAGGAGAGTTACTATAAAATGGATTAATGATCTATAGAATATTTCCTGTGCTGTCTGAAGTGACACAGTGAAATCATATAGGGTTAAATTTGTATTTGTTTTTATTTATAATTTATTATTTTCTAAAGGGTTATCACATTAAAATTTTTCTCTCAGGAACCCTGCCTTTACTAATAAATATAGTTTGGAAAAATACAATTAGAGCTATACAGTCTTTTATAATTTAAAGAAATTCTATACCCTGTGTTATCCTCACAATTCTAAAAGTAAAATTGAGAGGGTATCTACTTCATTTGGAACTTTACCCATCGCTAGATAAAAGTTTTATTGAGCTCTTTGAGAAAAATATGGTGTTTTCATATTCTAAGGACAAATTGTTGAGGTGTGAATTATTATTATTATTATTATTATAACTTACCATCAGAAATCCACTTAAACTAATCAGTTACTGCTGCAATGCAGATTTCTTTCCATAAAGAAAGAAGCAGGATGTAGACCTCTGAGGACAATGTGGAGGTCATAAATGCCATTTATAGTTTCAAGGTTTGTATACTCTTCTGTTAAAAAAAAAATCACACCTCCTATCATTTATACATATTTTCCACACTGTGTATTGTCATATTGACCCTGAATGATAACTTGAACAGCTAAGTCTGTCCTTTGAGATATTTAAATATATTAATCATGTACTTATGTCTTTCTTCTGTGCAATGTTACAGTTGCTTTAGGAAAAAAAAATATCTATTCTACTTAGGATTTCAACTCTCCATAAATCTGGATTTTGTTTGATTTGATTATTCTGTAAATGTGTTAAGCTGGGTGTAAACTTCTTTAATAATAATCTAGTTTTTGTGTAATAAATAATAATGGTTTTACTAGGGGACTTCTGGCTCAGTTTTAATTTTTTCATAGGTGACTAATATACCACTGAGCATGCATGTTGCAAACAAAATAAGTCAGAATGTATGTGTGTTTTTCTTTTCTTTTTTTTTCTAACCAATAATCAACCTTTCTGATGTACTTATTCCATTACCAATACATATGGAAAGACAGAAAACTGCTTACCATATCATCAGTTATAAATAAGAAACCCATTCTCCATTTACTCAGAGTGAGATTGGGGGAAATTTTCTAATCCATGTCCTTTACCAAGGATTAGGCTAAACCTCCAAATATGTAATCAGAAATCAACATCCTGTAAAGATGTGACCATATCTTATTTGTGGAGTGATGTACAAATATATAACCCACAAGATCAACCACTCTTGAGACACGAAAATTTTATTCAACAGATAAAGTAAAGCATCTGGAATCTGCAAATATATTACTAAATGTGCTGCTTCCTGTTATCGTATCGGTCTTCAATATCTATGTTGCTGAATGGATTAGACTGTGTAGGGTATAATCAGAAAACAGCTTTACTTTCCCAATTGCCTCCAATTGGCTCTGAGACATCTTTTTTCCCAACACTGATGGGACAGTTTTCTGGAGTTAAGGAGCCAGTCTCCACAGATCATGCCTATCACTTCCTTTAACGTGTTTTTCTGCTAGCAACTCATCTAGTGTAAATGGGTGAGGAAATATACTCATCTTCACAGTGAGTTCTCTCTTTGTATAAGTTTCCTTTAAAAAATCTCAATGAACTTCTTGCTTCCCTTATGTGTAGTTTAGAAAGAAAAGGGTGCTGGTGTAGGACAGAGGGAGGGGCAATGGAGTAGGTGGGTAAAAGTCCAGATGGGCCATCTCTGAACAAGTCCTGCAGAGACAATTCAGCCTCTCTTAGCAAAAGGTACAGGCTTGTGGAACTCATTTTCTCTTCCTTGGAGCCTTTTTCATAACTTTGAGAAAGGAGAGAAAATATTGTTTATCGTTCTTTACAATACCGTTCTAGAATGAGTCATAAGCTTGAATCCAGGTAGAAAACTAAGGAGGATAAAGAAGAGAAAATATTTTGCTTTTCCAAAGAATCAGGGTATGGTGTTCCTTTAGGTGATCAGAATATTCCAGTTCCAAATATTACTGTTTCCTTTTACCACTTCTGCCTTCAATAAGCAGAAATCATTTTTTTAACTTGATATATAATGCATATTATTGATTCTAATGTTAATTTTCTTTGATCTTAATACTTCATTTTTGAAAGATTTTACTCCTCTATAACAGAAGCAAACTACACCTGAAGTATAGGAAGAGTAATATCTAAAATGTTACTTGACAAACTTTGTTTAGCTAAATTCCTGTTTGAGAAGAATTTGTTTTTGCAGAGTTGTTGAGGAAAATCAGGGCTACATGTACAAAATAAGAAGGCCTTTCATTTAGGGGAAAAATATGTTTTATCTTTCACATCCCCAATAAACAACAACAAAACAAATAAGCTCAGATATTGCATTATTATTTCCCTTATCAAAGGATTCAAATTAAAATGATTTGGTGCAGATTAAAAGACAATTTTAACAACTAAATGGAATGCTTTATTATTCCTAATATCAAGTATATTACATATTGATAGGCACTGTGATTGTCCAAACAATTGTGCATAATCTTTGGTTTCCAGAAAAATTGTAAATTTGGTTACAAGTTGGGGATATAAGATATGAAAATAATAATAATATTAAAAATCAAATGTGTCAAATGATGGTTACATACTTACGTTGATCTTGCAATCTCAAATGGATAAGATCCTCAGGGAAGATATATGGTGATGATAGAATTTAAGTTGAGTGAAAGGGTGGTTAGAATTTAAAACAAGTTCTGAATTTAGAAAGTAATGAAAATTTGCAGAGGCAGGGGAGCATAAATTATGTTGTTACACAAATCACTGTCATCGCATATGAAATCCTTCTATTGGGTATGAAATCATTAATAGACATTATGTAAACCAGTGAATGTGGCAGTGTTCCAATTTTATGTATAGAATGAACTTAAATTCACATAATGTTCATGTATTATAAGATTTTATACTTCTTTTGATATTTTTCAACTACATAAAAATGTAAAAACTACTTCATGGACCATACAAATATGGGTGGTGGCCTGTATTTTTCCCATGGCTATACATTGTATTCTCTGTTTCAGGCAAGAGGCTAAGCCAGTAAAATTATTAATGTAAAGTTGTTAATTTTTGATTTTACATGCATTTCTCAAGTAGATTTATAGAAAATTTAACAGCTGAAAGTGAATATATGACACATAAATTAGTTTTATTTTGCTGTATGACAAATTACCACAAAAAATAGTGGTTTTAAAAAGAAAAAGTACCTTTTTATTATCCATAGTTTTGTAGGTCTGAAGTCCAGCATGGCTTAACTGGATTGTTTGCTTAGTAGTTCACAAGGCCAATATCAAAGTTTTGGAACTTATGCTGGTGCTCTGGGTAAAAATCCACTTCCAAGTTATTCAAGTTGAGATAATCCAGTTCCTTGCTGATGTAGGAAGTAGTTCCCTATTTTCTTCCTGGCTGTCAGCCAGGGGCTGGTCTCTGCTCCTAGGTGTCACCTGCATTCCTTCTTCTGTGGCTCTTTCCATCTTCAAACCAGCAAAGCTGTGTCAAGTCCTTCTTCTGCTTTGAATCTACCCTCTCTTTTGCCACACACTAAAAAAATGTTCTGCTTTTTAAGGCTCATGTGATTAGTTTAGACCGAGCAGCATAATCTCCCTATTTTAAGGTTAACTGTATCATGTAGCATATCATGGGAGTGATATGTCATTATATTTACAGGTTCTGAGGATTAGGATGTAAAATCTCAGGAAAGAGTACATTTTTACAATTCTGCCTACAAGAAAAATATTTCATATTTGACAGACTTAAACAAAGGGAATGTTAAGTAGGCAGATTAACTGAGAGGAAAGATTAACACATGGAAAAGCTGAATTGTATCATTAACCCGAAGGATGCTACACAATTTTATGTCAACTTTCTAACAGGAAAAATAAAATAAAATAAAATAAAAAGAAAGAAATAAATGTATGAGCAGGTGGAAAGTTATTAGTGTCTAGAAATTAACACAAAATTGTGCTTCCCTTTGCTAGAACTATAAAATTTACTGATATAAAACAATCCATTCATACTCTTGTATTCTTTGGGTCTGGAATTCTGACAGATTGCTGTGTTTCTGTTCTGTGATATCTGAGACCTCAGCTGGAAGATTTGAAGATGAATTTACAATCACTTGAAGGTATTTTTCCCTGGTGTGTTTAATGTTTGATGCTGGTTGTCAACTGTTATTGTTGACTAGAACACATTCATGCATTCTCCCCATTTGGTCTGGGCTTCCTTAAAACATAGCAACTAGATTTCAAGAGTAAGCATTTTTTCTTTTTTTTTTATTTATCTTTATAGGGGTATAATTGCTTTATAATGTTGTGTTATTTTCTGCTGTACAACAAAGTGAATCAGCTATATGTATACATATATCCCCATATCCTCTCCCTCTTGAGCCTCCCTCCCACCCACCCTATCCCACCTTCTAGGTCATCACAAAGCACCAAGCTGATCTCCCTGTGCTATTCAGCAGCTTCCCTCTAGCCAACCATTTTACATTTCGTAGTGTATATATGTCAGTGTTACTCTCTCACTTCCTCCCATCTTCCCCTTCACCCACCCCCGTGACCTCAAGTCCATTCTCTATGTCTGCATCTTTATTCCTGCCCTGCCACTAGGTTCATCAGTAACATTTTTTTTCGATTAAGGGTAAGCATCTTGAGAGAAAAAGAACTAGCTAAAATTCACATTGCCTTTATTAAATAATAAATTTAATTATTTTTAAAAATTTAAGTATAGTTGGTTTACAATATTATATTAGTGATTAGAGCATAGTGATTCAGTATTTTTACAGATTATACTCCTTTAAAAGTTATTACAAGAAAATGACTATAACTCCTTGCGCTATACAATATATCCTTATTGTTTATCTTTTTTTTTTTTTTTTTGTGGTACACGTGCCTCTTACTGTTTTGGCTTCTCCCATTGCGGAGCACAGGCTCTGGATGTGCAGGCTCAGTGGCCATGACTCACGGGCCTAGCCGCTCCGTGGCATGTGTGATCTTCCCGGACTGGGGCACAAACCTGTGTCCCTTACATCAGCAGGCGGACTCTCAACCACTGCGCCACCAGGGAAGCCCCTGTGTACCTATTTTATACATAGTAGTTTGTATCTCTTAAATCCACACCCTAATTTGCCCCTCCTCCCTTTTCTCTCCCTTTTGGTAACCACAAGTTTTTCTATATCAACAACTGTTTCTGTTTTGCATATACATTCATTTGTATTAATTTTTTTAGATTCTACATGTAAGTGATATCATAAAGTACTTGTCTTTATCTGACTTATTTCACTGAGCATAACACCCTCTAGGTCCATCCACATTACCTTTTATATCTAGCCTTAGTAGTCACATTGTGTCCCTTCCGCTGCAGTGGAAAAGAGCTTCCTGTTCAGTACAAGGGAAGGCAATTGTATCTATTTTTTGAAAGGTGAGTGACAAAGTTACAGAAGAGCTTGAAGGACCAGATATATTGCAGTGGGCGTTTTGGAAAATAAAATGTGCTGCACTCACTGCTCAGGATGAAGTAGCATTCTATATGTTACTATAATTAAAAAATAATAAGACTGGGCTTCCCTGGTGGTGCAGTGGTTGAGAATCTGCCTGCTAATGCAGGGAACACGGGTTCGAGCCCTGGTCTGGGAGGATCCCACATGCCGCGAAGCAAATAGGCCCGTGAGCCACAACTACTGAGCTTGCGCGTCTGGAGCCTGTGCTCCACAAAAAGAGAGGCCGTGATAGTGAGAGGCCCGCACACCGCAATGAAGAGTGGCCCCCGCTTGCCACAACTAGAGAAAGCCCTCGCACAGAAACAAAGATGCAACACAGCAAAAATAAATAAATTAATTAATAAACTCCTACCCCCAACAACTTCTTAAAAAAATAAAATAAAATAAAATAATAAGACTAATAAGAACATAAATATTACTAAAAATAACTATGTTTACAACAAAAGAGAATGGTAAAGATATTCAAAGTTTTTTGAATAGTGTATGTACACCAGAGCATTTTGTACAACTCAGAGTTGTCCACATAGGGCCTCTAGCTATTTGTCAATTACAGTTCAGGTTTTCCTACTCCAATTCTGGTTCTCTTGGTGGTTTCAGCTCGTGAGTTTCTGCTCCAGTACACCATGACTCTGTATGTGCCTGTTTCTCCCGCTTGGAGGTCAGCAGTTTGCTGCTCCTCTCTTACAGATCCAAGAACGTTGTTAATTTTTCAGTCTTTTCAGTTTTTATTTGTAAGGACATAGTGGCAACTTTCAAGCTTCCTACATGCAGACCCAGAAACTGTCTCCATCATTTAAAAAATTCTTTCCATTTATTTAGTTTCCTCCATAACACTGGTCTACACTGACATATTAGACATGTTGACTTTAAAAAATGTTTTTCCTCTGCTATCTAAGTATGAAAGTTCAATGAAAGCAGATATTTTGACATTTATAATCACTACTATTTCTATAATATCTATTAACAGTGGCTAGCAATCAGTAAGAGTTCAATAAATATTTGAAGAAGGAAGGAAGGAAAAAACAAATCTATGCCCCAATGTTATGGAAAAAAATTAACAAATAAGTACCACATTTTAAAAGAAATGCTGTAATATATAATACATATAATATAAACATATAGTAAGTATACAGATATGTTTGCAAAGTGTATGAGGAGTTGTAATTTTTTAAAAGATTAATTTATGTGCAATTCTAGACTCTATTTACATTGCTGCCCTTTATACTACATAGACATGTAATCAGTCTGAAACAAGAAATAGAAACCTATTCAAACCAGACTAACATTGGTGGAATGGTAGACAAGATTCCATCGGGAAGATACATGGATATTTCACAAAAACCTAAACCAAAGCAAAAAGAACAGCCGGTTTCACAAGATGCTGAAACTGAGAACTGGAAAGTCAAGAACGAAGATATTAAAAGGCACAGTTACATAAAGGAGCATGTTTCATTTTGTTTTTATATTTAATTGTGTTTTCTTACAAAGTTTGGAGTTTTACTTGTTTCAACATAACTTTTTTTTTTTTTTTTTGCAACTACTTCTGTCTTGGAAAAAATTTGTTATACCTCAGTAGGCAGAATAAAATTGTCCCAGAGAATGGCCCTGACGGATTCAGCCCTGGCTATAGTTATTCACATGGCTACCTACTAAGATGGAACAGATAATTTTATGGGCTATAGCAGAAGTTGCATTTATGCTGGGGCAAGTTTACTTTTATGTGTTATATTACAGTGAATTCTAAAGATTGGTTTATTCCATTCTCTATGTACTGTAAATTATCTTGTCTGAAGAGTCCCTTTCATATGACTGCATTCTTGGATCTTATCTACCCACAAAATATAGTTTTCAAATTTTGTAAAAAAAAATACTCTTAGCTTCTCAAAAATACCTTCATATATCTATTTTGATTTATCCCCAGGTTAAGCAAAGTGATTTTTATGTACCCCACCTCACCCACATGTGAAAATGATGAAATCACTGACTAACAACATTCTCCTTGAAATGTCTTGCCAGTTGGTCAGAGCAGCAATACAGGAGAGAAAATAAATCAATTAACAAAATACAAGTTAAAAAAAATAAAGGTGGGGTTTTATTTTCTTTGAAAACTTGAATAAAATTCTCTAAGACTCTCATCGTGTTATACTTAAAATGAAGATAAACATTAATTCTACCTGCTTGAGGTTTGGAAACCATGATGTGTTAAATAAATGTAAGGTATAGTTACTATTATTCATTTTGTTAATAATCAAACATTACTGGTAGGTTATTTTTATGTCTTTTTATTTTCATAAATAAATATGGGAGAGATAAAGCTTTATAAGTTTTTTTTAAGGAAAATGACAAAACATCCAAAACTGATGTGGTTTTACCTAACCACAACTACAAGTTGGACTTTGTTCAGTAGTATATTATGTGTAATGCATTTTAGATACAAAAACTATTTTTTCATTAGTAGAAATGTTACAAGAGCAATCACATTAATTGGTGACTTTTAAGCACTAACTAGGAGCTAGCTACCTCTTTTTTTAGCGTATTCAAGGTATCCATTTGTTTTTAATTATTAGAACCACCCAAGTAACTATTAAAGACTTTGTACCAGTCTCCTATCAGACAGATAGTCCTAGTCATATTATTGTCAGGAAGAGAAATTCAAATTCCATTATCTCCCATTATTTTACAAGACATTTTACTTCTACTAGCTTTAATTAAATTAAAATCTGCTTCACTTGCATTACTGATTCAAACTAATTGAGTTTGTTGTTTAATCCTATCTAGAAAGTCTTCCCTTACTTAAACAGGTTTACTTACAAATGGAATTGCTTTGGAGGGGAAGTCTCCATAATATCTGGACTAGATTTTATTGTTTTCAAATTTATTAATATATTATCTGAATTTATCTCATTTGGAAAATTTCTCACATTGAAATTCTGGAGAATGTAGTTTTTGCCTGTTTAGGCAGTGAGAATTGTTTAACAGTGATAAAACTTAATCTTTGCATTTTGATGAAGAAATTGGCAAAAATGAAAAAGCATCAGTTTTCATTTATTTCAATTTGGAGAATAAAAATTGACTTAATTTATCTTTTATTCATTCATTATTTAAAAATGTATTACTATTACTTAAAGCCAATTATTAACAAATGTTTAAGAATTTTAAATTGTAAAATATTACTAAGATGTTAAATATCCTATACTAAATTTTCATAAATGTGTCTATTAGTAAACTTTGTAAGAACCAAGAAAGAGGCAAAATAAAGTGTTTTTTTTGCTTATTCTGAGTTATAAAAAAACCCCAAAACTAGCAAATGATGTTCTAAATTTACAACTGATGCTATTTTACAAATTTTTCAGTTTATGTAGTTCAACCATTGTACTGTAGCCACATCTCACAGGAGCTCCTTTAATCTTCTGCATCCCCTGAGAAGATGGCAAAAATATAATCTTCAAAGCAGAGAAGAGCTAAGATAAAACACAACTACCAAACTCACTGGTCCATGGTTCACAGTAGGCTGAAATCAACAGACGGTCAGTGCTTGGGCAGTTAATGGTGGGCTTCTTTTGCCTTCAGCTGTGTTGGTCTGTTCCAACTCTGGAAGAAAATATAATTTAGAAATAATCAAGGGGGAATAAGATCTAATTTAAATCTTTGCAAGCTAATACTGTTTTAATTTTCCTTTGATGGCTATGGTAGTGTGATTACTATCATAACATATAGATAATGATATCTGGGCAGTTTGGGATTGAGTACTCAGTTTCACACTCAATTTTCATGACCCCAAGTGATCATAGTTTATTGATATTTGGGAGGTTACTGAGAGATGAATGTAAATCTTGTGCAAGCTTGATAGTTAAATATATGTAACTAATTATATAGCTTACATAATGCAATGGAGTGTTATTCAATTGTATTCAGTTCTGCATTCACCTTGATCTTTTTAATGTAAGAAAAACTGAGTTTCTTTAGTTTAAATGTATTCTCTCAAAGAAAGATCATTAACAATCTTTGTCATGAACATGAAGAATATGTAATAGAAAAATTAAAGAATGGAATCTTAAATTTGGAAGAGTATAGCATGTATAATTATGCCTACCCTGTGCTCAACAGGGGCACAAGAAAAAGTATCTTATAAAAATGTTTTAGAGAATGTTGTATAGCAATTCACTCAAGTGTGGCTGTTTGTAAAGATATCAGATTTTATCTCTTGAGAAGGTAAAGGACTTCCTTTTATACTTGGACATGGGAAAGCAGTAGACTAAATGTAGTGGTGAGTTGGTACATTGCTCTTACTTCTCAAATTCAATGATATTTGATATAAATGAATATTTTACAATATATATTGCTATCAGTTATTGGAAATACCAATGATATATCAAGACTGATAGTAGTGATATTATCAGGAAAAAAGGTAATATTAAAGTTTCAAAATGCCATCTAAATAGAAATGAAGGAGTAACAGGGACCATCAGTTATCATTTTTATTTTATTTTATTTTTTTTAATGAGGGAAATCCAGTGCACTAAAAGGAAGAATTACTTTTGATGGGAGATGATATTTTCCATCCCAAGAAGTTAAGAAAACAATGATAAAGGAGGAGAAGTGTTCCATATACAACACTTTAATCAAGTGATAAAACTTGAGCTTGAAAGCTGTCTGTAAGCAAAGACTTTTCAGAGTTTAATTACTTTCAAAAAGTACTGTTTCTCATATAATTAGTTCAAAAGGTGCTTTTATATATAATGATTGTTAGTGATAAAAATGATTAAATATGCAATGTGTTATTTAAGCATATAAAATTATGTGAATAAGTATAACCATTAAGCAAAATCATTTTTTGTTTTAGAATGTTTATGGCTCACGTTTCTGAATATTTTAAGAAATACATTTTCAGTCTTTGAAGACATTATTAAAAATGTAGAAAATTAAAATTGGATTATTAAAAGATAATTTTCAGCAAGTCAACCATGTAAATAAATCTTTGTAAACAATTGTTCAAATGTTACTTCCTTCATTAAACCTATATTCTGATTAGTCATTTTGTATTCTACTGTAGCTTGATTTGAAATATTTAATTTATTTTAAAGTAATACAGACACTATAGATATAAGTACATCTCTAAAATCAGCTTAAAATATCATTATTAATATATAGATATTAAAAAATGTAGTCTCTGTAGAACTTCATTTCCTGCATTTCTCATGAAATTCTTTGTTAGATCAAGTAGTGCTCTGGTGTTCACTTTGTATTTCTCATGGCCAATCATAGTTAGATAACTCCCTATGTATCAGTGAATGATGAAAATCCTGTGTTGAATTTTAATATCAACAGTTCTAAGTAATTCAGTGGAGTAAAGATCTATCCTAGAAGTACTTTCCTTCAAGCAATGCCACACACTACAGTCATTCAAAAACCTCAGAGGCCAATGGCTCAGCAGTATATGTCTCAAATTGGCAACATGCAAGAAGCAGCATTAACTTTTGATTTTTTCTGGTGCTTGTTTTCTATTTTTAATATTGCATGTGAGTGTCAGAATTCAGGCTGTCATATAATGACAAGACCTAAATGCAACGAGATCCATGGCTCTCCTACAACCTGTTTTAATTTCCCCTTCCCCTCCTTAAGCACGTTACTTATCTCTAATAACTATGATTGGCACTTATGATTCCTACACATTTTGAAAGGATGATGAAAATAAGGAGGGAAAAACACCTTGAAAGGATGATTTACAGTAAATAAAAGTGCTATGTGGCTTTGAGCCTGTGGCTCTTATCTACCTGTGCTTGTTGACTGAAGACCAGTTCTAATACTACTGAGTATTTTGCTGTGCATCCAAAAGTAAATCAAAATATGAGAACACTCATAACGGATCCTTGATAATCTCAGTAATGAAAGGATAAGGAAATGTAAACATCCCTGCAAAAGCTATTTACTTTTTATTAAGCATGTTAAACTAGAGATAAACTAATAATTTATACCAGAACTGAGAAGAATAGTTCCTAGAATGGTAAGCAGAGAGTTATATCTTTAGATATATTTGAACGTACATAGTTATATGAGACATGAATGTGGCAACATGTCACCCACATGAACTCAGCTTAATAAAAAATTCTGAAGATCAAAATAATTGTCTTAATACTGATTTACTAAAACATAAACAGTTTTATCATACCATTATTCCTTAATTTTTCACTTAAAGCTTATTTACTTTTAACTTAAAGATAATTCTAATTAGTTTAGTAATTCATTTTCCAGTCACATAAACATGATACTAAGGAAAATAACAAGGGGAAGGAAGAAATTCTGAGAGAAAACAAACTATACACAATTAGGAAATGATTACTGACAAGAAAAATAGGGGACACAAAATGCAAAAAGCAACAATCTCAGATAATTTTGCACAAGGGCAAGTGGTCCCACATTGCACAGTCAACCTCAAGGCTCTAACTGCAGAAACGTCAGCACAATTACATAATTGCTTCTCAGAACAACAAACCTGAACATTCAAGAAAGACTTCAACACATTCCCTGAAAATTTTAGAGGAATATACAGCTCTCTTTATATATGCATATATGTGTATAATTTATAAAATTGAAATAAGATTTTTATGAATATCATCTAAATTTGAACCTAAGTATTGAAGCTCCTAGATGAATAATGAATATTAAATAGAAAATTATCCAAAGGGAAAAATAGAAGGAAGGTCTGTCCAAAATTCTCTTAAAATTCATTTGTAAAAAAATGGTAGATTTGGAAAAGAGCTTTTCCAATTTATACACAATAATCTATAAATAGGTCCCACACTTCTGTACTTAGAATATTAGAATAATTCATAAAAAACATTGTGTTTAGTAGTACCTCAATGGTTGAGGCAAGCATATTCTAAAGTTATTGAGTACCTAGGCCTTGCCCATTTGAGCACTATTAGGAGAGATGGTTGACTGGATGTCTCTGTAGGGCAGAAGAATTTGCCACCCTAAAATATGGCTCTTTGGCATATATTGTTTTAAGCTGGTTACTTTCTGAGAAACAGCAGACAGGGAAGGGCTCTGAAAACCAAGTAGGACTTGCCTTTCTGTAAGAAACATTTACATTTGCAACAGAAATCTCCATAAACATGGAGTGTCTCAATCTCTGTACCTAAAGCAGGAGGATGACCAAATATCTAGAAACTCTTATCAGTGGAGAAGACAATGACTTAAACCTGCAATACAATCATCCTTGTTTACAGTGCCTTTCCTGGTAACCTCCCATAAATGACTATCTTCACTCTCAACGTCCTATTCTGTCTTTAGCTGAGGATGGTATTTAAGGTGAAGGCTTTGGCCATTTTGATGAGTTACTCAGTTTTTTCGAGTCTCTCTCATATATAATTGTTATTAAATTTTATTTGATTTTCTCCTATTAATCTGTCTCATGTCAATTTAATTATTAGACAAGCCATAAGAACCTAGAAGTATAGAGGAAAATTTCTTTCTCCCCAACATCTACATAATTTAACCCTCTGGGAAGAAAACATCCCAAGATGATGGTATTTTCAGGGGACCTGTTTACTCTTTTGATATTAAAGCAGAAGAGAGGAAGAATGAACAGGGATGGAGTTATTAACTGTAGGGCAAGACCCTGGAGAAAGGTGATTGCTTGGGAAATTTCAGTGTTTTGATAGAAATCTCTGCAGCAGAAATCTACCTCAAGATTACCTCATACATCTGAGATGCCTGAGGCTGGCTTCAGACACTGTTCAACTAAAAGGAACAAACAATATGATCACAGTGGAAGATAACAAAATGGAAGATAACAGTGGAAGATAACAAAGACTCTCACTCCTTCCCCAAATGATTCTCCCTTTGAAAACTTTAATAATTGAGTAGAGTCTTCAGAGTCGGTTTTTAGACATGAGTCCACATTCTCCCCATGTTGCTGGCATACTGAGTAAAGCAAACTTTCCTTTTCCAACCAACACTTGCTGCTCTAGTATTGGCTTCCAAGCATGAGCAGCTGAACCTGAGTTCAGTAACAACACCATTAGACAGTCTTGAGTAAAACACTCACTCTTTGAATGTGTTAAGGAACTGAGCAGCATGACTGACAGCTCCGCCATGTCCATATAAGAGAGAGGAGCAATTTTCCAAAAGAAGAAATGCCAGACAGATACAAGTTTTGTGCAGTTCATGCTCTCTTGGGACAGTGGTCCTCAAGGGAAAAATAAATGTTTCACATAGAAGAGAGGATATTTGGCATTTTATAAGAGACTAAAAACCCATTTCCTATGAAAACTACTGAGAGATGAACCATGTAAGTCTAAAAATGTATGAGAAAACAGAATTAAAAACAAATAGAACTTTTTTTTTTTGGTAATGGAATCTCTAATAACCAAATTTTATTGCAACTGAAACTGAGCAGGACACTGTGGGGCCCTCCAGGGTACAAAACCTTTCCATGTCCCCCGTTTCTTGTTTGTAGGAAAAGACTTCAGCCTCCTAGACCTTCCCTTAGTTCCAAAGGACAGTTTCAAAACTTACTAATTAGGGAAGGAACAAAGGAGGAACAGTCAAGAAACAATATGCAGTGATAAAGCAGGGTCCTGGTTCTTCCTCAAGGGATATAAAAAACAATATATATTTGAGTCTTTCTGAAGGAACTAAGGCCCCTTCTCAGATGGAGGATGGTAACTTCAGTCTGAGCACAAGATTCCTAGAAAACCACCCTGTTACCTAATCACCAACCAATCAAAAGAAAGTCACATACCATGCAGCCCTCACTCCACATTTCACCTATAAAATCTCTTCCCTGAAAACCATTGGGTCTTTTGAGCACGAGATGCCCATTCTCTTTGCTTGACGCTACAGTGTTTCTTTGCTCCAAACACTGATGGTTTGGTCTGTTTGGCCTCACTGTGTGCTGGGCACACAGACTTGTATTTGGCAACAAAATGACAACCACATTACTTCTGACTGATATTTATTAAGCACCTTTGCTATGCCCAGCATACTGTATAGTTTATCTCATTCGATTTTGAACAGAAGCTCAATGAGATAAATTTTATTATTACCCCTATATAACAAATGGGATATCAAACATTTCTAGTTTTATTAACTTGGTTTCACACCCAATTAAAAAAGAAAAAGGGAGTGTGCAGATTCACATCCAGATTTAATTCCAAATGTCATGTTCTTAACTAAATAGCCGGTTATATTTTTAGTTCCTCAAAGGAGGAATTGTGCTTTTAAAATCTGTGTGCTCAGTGCCTATAATTTCATCTGGTACACCGTATGTGAATTTATGCTTGTTTAATGACTACATAAATGTGGATGTATCTTCTACCTTGGAAGACTCAAACTTCCCCTTTTGAACTATTCTCAGCATGAAACTTCTTAAGGAGTAAAGCAATTTCCTTCTTACTTACTTATAAACCCATAGAAAGATAGCACAGCTGGTATTTTCCCTTAAAATAATACTAGATTCACTTGTCCCTTCTTTCCAAACTATGAATAGAGGGACTTCTGCAAGGGGCTAGTACTGCTTTAGCCTTTAAAATCAAAGAAAAATCTGACTGAGGAGTTTATATTCTAGTAGAATGAAGGAGACAAATAATAAACAGTGAACATCCTATAGAGATAATTTACCTACTGTATTAGAAAACAAGTGAATTGGGGAAAAAAAAAACACAGACAGCATTAGGGGAACCAGGCATTCAGGGGGTTAGAGAAGGGAAGGAAAGTGGTGATATGCAAATAGGCTGTACCACATGAACATGTCTCAGTAATTGCCATGAAAGAGTCCATTCTTATAAAACTATGTGAATTTTCTTAACTTTTATTTTTAAAAGTCCTTTTAATTGTCCCACTTTACTTTATATTTGAATTTTAACTCATTTTATTATATTGATGCAAGCATAATAACATGTCATGAAAACCTTATGAACTGGAAAATAATTATCATGAACTTAGATTGTAGTACACATATAAAAATAAGAATTCCACCTAACATTTACATAGTAGTGACTGAGATTTGAACTGTTTAAGTAAACTCAGTTTAAATGTTATGGCAATGGATAAAAAAAAAATGAAAATGTGAATTTTAAACATTTTTTTAATGCTGGATTCCTACTGACCTAATAGAAAGGAAAAAAAACATTATTTTTATTTTCATCCACAAAAGTAAAGTAGGTATTTTGTTTTCTCATTCTTCAGGACTATATACTGAATTAAGGAAATGATTAATATTTTCATTTATTTGGGGAATATAGAAACATCACATCATTCATTTATTAAAGAAAACACATTTGGTCCAGGAAAACACAAATTGATTTAATTAAAAAATCTGATTATAGCGTCACCAAGTGGACGTGCATTGTAACAAAATTGCTTCGACAGAGGATGTCAACGGAAGGCCCACACAAGTAATCTCGGTTCCACGAAAGTAAGCAAAGAATTACAAACTACCACGTTAAGCTTAAGCACAAAGCAAAGTTTATTTAAGCATAAGTACACTCTCAGAGACGGAGAGAGAGAAAGAGAGAGAGAGAGAGCGAAGTGAAGCAAGTCCAAAGCAAAGTTTATCAAAGCAAAGGTACACTCTCAGAGAAAGAGAGAGAGAGCCGAGAGCCGGCTCTTGCTGCGAATTGAAAGCAGCATTCCTATGCAGGCTTAAGGGCGCTTTTAAGGAGCATTTTGCAGGGAGGCGAGGGTGAGTGACAGGGGATAATTATTTGATTGACGGTCCCAAGCTATGTAACAAGTTTACTGCTGCGCATGCTCTCACCCTTGACTCGCTAGGAAACACCCACTCAGGGGGGCAAGGCCACATGTAGATTTTATTATAATTATGGTATAATGAGTTTGGTTTTACTATAGGTTACACACCTGTCTGGTCTGGGCATGCGCAGCCCAGGGAAGTCCCCTCGTGTTACTGTGCCCCTCTTTATCAGGATAAGGTGCCTACCACATGACCATAGTTTCACCCATTCTGGATGGGGTTCAGGGAGAGTCCCCAGATGGCTGGGTGTGACTTGATTTCTTCTTCTTGTCTTTCTCGCCATTGTCACCTCCTTGCTATTAATGTCTAACTACCTAACAATAGGAATGTTCTTTTCTTATTTTCTCAAAGGATAGTAACTGGGAGAGATCCTTACTGGTTTATGGTTTAGAAGCTGTTGAGAACAAATTTGTAATTAGCACATAATGATTTTATAAATACAGGTGCAATCACAATGTTTAAGATGATTGAAAATATAGCTCTTTTAAATATTTACATCTTGTCTGGCAAACTGATTTACTTCATTTAGTTAAATCACAGAAGATCTACGGAAAATTCAGTCTGATGCTCTGTGACTTCTGAGTTAGTGAAAGTTAAATGAATTCTTCTTTTGTGATTTATTACCACAGTCATCATTTTAAACTTATCTGCCAAGTTGTTGTTGTTGTTGTTTTTTAATGACTTTTCATATTTGAATATGTGCTCAATATCTAGCCTACCATCACATAAGAAAATTCATGTTAGAATTACAATTCATATAATTTGGTATCTCTTCACAATTGTAACCATGCCCTCATTATAAAGAGCTCTTAATAAAATTTGTAAGGAATATCTGAATGAGGAAATTTATACTTTAAAATCCCTATATTTTTCAAAAATAAATATGAATAAGAATAGATTAAATTTGGAAACTCTGAATTCAAAGGCCATCTCCATCATTTACTCATGACTTTTTCAACTCATTGAGCTTCATTTTCTTAACCTAGAAAAGAGCAAAATAATACCTAACTCAAAAGGGTGTCCTGAGAATTAAATAGGCAATGTAGCTGAAATTTGCTTTGTAAATTTCTAGGTATATTATGACCGAATGGAACTATTATTTTCCCAACCATGAAGCAGAGTTTTTTGTTTGTTTGTTTGTTTGCTTCCTCAAAAAACCTAGCTCCTGACATATAGGTGGCATGTTATAATTGTTTTTTATATGTTGAATAAAAGTCCTCTGGCAGAATAAATTTTAAATGAAGCTCTTCGATAAATGTTTATCACACACACACATTGTTTTTTTAACAATCCATGCATGACAGTACTCTAAGTATAAGATCTAAATGGAAAACCAGCATTTAACCTTAAAGATTAAAGGGAAAAAATTGAAGAAATAAATAAATAAAAGTTTACTACAGAGGAGTTGATCCATTCTGTTAAAATGCCAGATATCTCTTACTTTGCTTCATTAAAGCTTGCTTCCAGGCATCTCCGTCTATCTCTTCCTCATTTTCCTTCTCTCTCTTTGTCCCAGTCAACTTGCTGGCTTCATTGCTCAATTACTGGACAAATGTAACTTCCTGTCCTCTGATCAACTACTTTTTAACAACACTAACAGATGCTATCATTAAGACCCTCAGTGGCAAATCATGAACTAAGTATATTCTTTGCCCTTCTTGCTTTTCATTCTTCTTTAAAAAGATAAGCCATCTGCTTTAACTCTCTTAAAATTGCAAGTTTCTTTATACCATCAATCTTGCATTTTTCTTAATAACAAATAGATATTTAAACCCCAAGTTAGGAAGTTTAATTTGCATAGAGCTATTTGTTGGTACTGAAATAAATTAAATTTGAGCATCATAAGCTATATCTCATTTTCTGGTCATAATATCATATTTTAATCAATAAATATAAACAATAAGGATCATGCTTACCAAATTTTACCATATGTAATTTTAGCAAAAACTACCCTCTAAAAATATATTGTGGAATGATTCTGAAAACACTACATAAATATTAGGTTTATGAAGACTTCAGGCATAATAACATTACATGGGTAATTGGAAATACTAATTATCTTTATATTCACATATACAAAATATCAGTGCTAGTCTATTAGAACTAAAATATCAAGCTGAACTAAAATATAGGAACATGGAACTTAAATATACATAGTAGATTATTTTTAAAAAAGGAAAACCTCATTAATTCAGAATTTTTGATATGCATTAACACTTGTATTTTGTACTCTTTTAATGACATTAATATACAAAAATAACTTTAAAAGAAAAGATCGTATTATTCCTTCACATTAATGCTGTGAGTCCTGAAAACAATAGTACTTTTTCTATGAAAATGAGCTAAGAGCTTTGAGGGCTGGGTATAGAAAGAAGAGAAATTACCAACTGTTCCTACACTTTTTATTACTGTAACCAACCATGCAATAGCTCCAACAAAATGAGAAACTTGAATATATTTCTTTCAGCAGTAATAAACACAATTTTACTCATATTATCCACTCTTACGATGGTAAAAATATCTCTGTTCCCCTCTGCCTCTCCTTTCACTGCCTTCTCTCTGTCACTTCTTCCTTTTCTTTTGAAACTCTAAATCTGAGAGCGCCCCAGCGTTTCTTTACACCCTAGGACTGACCCAGGGCTATGGTAGTTCCTAGGCTTTTGGCTTAAAGCATAATAATAATTCAAAAAATTTTATCTCCAGGTAATTTTTCTCTGCCTCCAAACTCACTCGTTTTGCTCTTGTATGCCTTCATAAAATATAACTTTACTGTGGCTCCCCTGGTGGCACAGTGGTTGAGAGTCCGCCTGTCAATGAAGGGGACAAGGGTTCGTGCACCAGTCCAGGAATATCCCACATGCCGCAGAGCGGCTGGGCCCGTGAACTATGGCCACTGAGCCTGCGCATCCAGAGCCTGTGCTCCACAACGGGAGAGGCCACAACAGTGAGAGGCCCACATACAGAAGAATATATATATATATATATATATATATATATATATATATATATATATATATATATATATATAACTTTACTAATTTTCATGTTATTTTGTTTTAATATTCTTCAGAGCTATTATCACCTGATATATTACATGTTTGTATTTTGGTTTGCCCATCCTCACTATAGCCCTGAGTCTAGAAGGGAGTTTAATGCACATTTCTAGAATGAATGGAAAATGAGAATAAGAATGACTGAGTGCTGATTACACAGAAATCAATAAAATACAGTACTATATCATTTTTCTATGCCACTGTAACAAATTTAGAAGCTTAAAGATGACTTTTTCTGTTTTGATTTTGGATCTCGTATAGCAGTTCTATAGGATAGAACTGATTCTCATCTTCCACATTTTTTTTCACATTTAATGTCTCTTGTAATCATCTTGGACACACTTGATGCAAAAAACTCACCCTCTGTGCACTGTGTCAAAACAAATCTTAGAGACAGAGTTTTGGGTGAAGTAGAAAAAAATAGTTTTATTGCTTTACCAGACAAAGTGGAGGATGTGGTGAGGAGTTTAATAGCAATAGTTCTAGAGTGGGGTTGCCAATAAGATTAGGGTGTGTACAGTGCCAGCTCTCCTTTAATCTGGTCCCAGGGAATCTCTTGATGAGTTTCTCTGGTTCCTTTAATCTGGCCTCCGGTGGTCTTCTCTGGAATGAAGAATGATCACTCCATTTGTTGGGGGTTTAGGTTCTGTAAAGAGCTCAAAGATATTGTTATGTTTATCCTCTGAGGCAGAACCAGGAAGGTTCTGCCCCAAGGCTGCACTATTGTTTCTTGGCTGCTCCTCCCGGGTCTCTACATCCCCTCCCTTTCTTGATTAGCAACTGTTTGAACCTGACCTTTGGAACTCAGGAAAGGTCACAGAGGTTGAACAGAAAGGTTTCCTGCCCAGGAGTCCCAAAAGGCTCTACTCAGTTTCACACCTGAATAATAAGGAATGATCACCTATTTGCAAACTTAATTCCATCCACAACTTTCATTCTCCTTTACTGTGAAACCTAGAATATTCACATGTTCTGGGATTAGAATGTGGACATTTGTCAGAGAGACATTTCTGCTTACCACAAATATCCAATAACCTGATCCCAGTAGGGCATATAAAATTTAGTGAATAAAAGAGTTGGATTTTAAACAAAATTTGGGGGCAAGTTGTTCTCACTAATAGGAAAATAGTACAAGTCAGATTATTACTTAATACAAGATCTCAAAATAAATACCAGACTAGAATTATATGGGAAAGGGGGAAAAATGGAAAAATCATTCAAGAGTATATTTATAATACTTGGAGTTTAACAGACTATTCAAAACATAAAAATTAGTGGATGAATCATAAAGAGAAACTTATAGAATGCATAAAATAGAAATTTAAGCAACCACAAGTGTATACATAATTAAAAGGCACAATCACAAATGGGAAGTATAGCTTTAGACAAGATGTTGAAAACTTTAATTTATAAAGAATTCTTGAAGTTTACAGGAAAAATATTAAGAGGAGAAAACATGTACCAAAAAGGAAATAAGTAAGTTATAGAAAAATAAATTAAAAACAAAATTAAATGAATGAAGAAGTTTATCATCAAGGCAATCAATTTAATTTTAAAAAAATCTGCCTTCTTTATGGCCTTTAAATTATCAACAGTTTAAATATGACAATACTACATACTCATTAGTACAAAAACAAAACAAAACAGGAATTTAATGTGGAATTTTTAGTAGAATTTCATGAAATATAAAAACATTATAAAACAAGGTTTTTCAAACCAGCTGTATATTTTTTATACCACTTGGTAAATTGTTATCATTATGGTAATTATGGTTGCCATAAAGTTCTAACGAATATCTCAGATGGTGCAGAGGTGAGGATGGTTTTGGATTAGTATTTATGCTTTTCTTTATTCTGGGAATTGCTCTCAGAAAATAATCATAAAATTCATTACTATGATAATTCTTAGAACTGTAAGAACAAGAAGTAACTGAAAGGAAGATGGAAAGAGAAGGAGTGTGGAGATAGGGTGTATTACCAGGAGCCCTGGGCTCTGGGGCTACTTTGGGATGCTTTGTCCAGCTGCAGTATCAAAGCAGCCAGCTGACAGAGAATGATAGCCTTATGTTACTTCCTGCTAAGTACCAAAATAAATCAATACATAGAATTAATTTTAAATAACAAAAAGATCTAAATGCATGTAAATGTCATCATTGAATCCAGAATAATGTCTCCTAAATTTTTAAGAAGATTCTTTTATACTTAAAAATAAATTAAACTGACTTTCCTCACTTTCATCAAACACGTTTCAGAGTCTACATATTCTGCTATAGTATTTGAGGTTTTATTGGCCAAAAACCCAATAAACCTCTTTTTAATCCAATTTTATCTCTATAAAAATAATATCATGTTGAGAAAAAAATATAATTTGCCCTAAATTAAATTCATTGTAGAAACTTTGTAAAATGTAAATGATTATGGAAAAGGACGACTTTTTCATTCAAGTCAGACATGACGTGAAAAAAATGTTAATAAATGTCCTCTTGTTTGCTTTCTTCCTTCTCTGTCTAGTACAATTTATTCTACTTATGAAATCTACTTTTCCAGGATCACATTCTTTCTGTGGCATCTGTGAAGAACTGAAATTCATTTTGAGAGCTAAGAATGCCTAGAAGTCATAGACAGATTTAGATAACAATTTGGGTATTTTGTCATTTTCCCTGTTATTTATTATTTTGCATTTATCTTCCTGAGTAAAATAAAGTGCATTGCTTGAAGTTTTTTCAACCACAGTGAGAATGGATAAAGATTTCTAAATAATATGTTCCCTAATAATTATGTTAGAAGAGATTTGGGGGGTTTTGTTTGTTTATTTGGGGGGATTATTGCTGTTATTTTATGTTTGTTGAGCAAAACATGAGATGAAAATGGCAAGAACCAAAAACAAACTGAATTTTTGGACTTTAAGAGGTACACGCAGTCAAAGTAGTTATAGTTAGGAAACTTCTGAATTTATCCAAGCATAATCAGTTGTCTATGATATGCCTATATGTGATACATATCTGTTGATATATTTTATACATATATTACCTTATAACTTCTTAATAATTAGGTAGATAAGTATTTATGATGCAGGAAATGAAAAATTTATATTCCCCCTTCCTTTCTTTCTGGTTCTTTTGGCTGGCTGAATAATTAATATGACACAAAACAGTTTAACAGAGGAAAACCTATTTAATTCCTTATGTATGGAAAACCAACACACTTGAGTGGCTCCAAGACAGAATGTAAAATGAAGTATATATGCCAGCTTCTTCTAAGAAATAGAAGAGGGGCCTGGGATTTCCAAGGACAGGAGGGTCATTCATAGAATGATAAAAAGAAGTGAAGATGTTTGGTAGGTGTATGTTTGCCCTGCCATACAGGTGGGGCCATTTAGATAAAATTTATTTCTGGCAGTAATTCTTTTTCTGGGAAAAAAATTATTATTTAAATTCTTCCAGGTATTTAAGGGAGGGGCAATAGTTTCTCTTGAGCCCCTGGAGTCTCCTTTGCCTTTAGCTTAAAATAATTTACATGCCAAAGTGGTACATCTTGGGGAGACCTGTTCTGAACCCCTACAATATTGGCTACTAACTTACTTTTGTTCCATCTTTAAACTAGAATATGTGGATTAGTCCTAAACTAACTGAACGCTTCAGTCTTTCACTTTTCTGGGCCTTTCTAAGATGCAAAATTGTGAATGAGACCAAGAGAAATTCAGAGAGTACTAGGTATGTGAAAGAGGCAAGTGTCCTTAGAGAGGAATGTCCCACAGTCCAGGGCAGTTCTGTTTGTACTTCTGGCACAAGTGACTTTCCTTTGTATTTGTAACTGAGAAAGATGTCAGTGAACTTCTATTTTTTATTACAAATGCAAAATAATTATTCAGTTTTATTTCCTTTTTATTCCAAAAGGAAACTTTGGGTTTTTTTTTTCATATTACACATTCCTACGAAAGCAACTTTAAAAAAAAAAGCTACTGACGAGTGTTTTCGTATGTTTTTTGTCTGAAAGTGCTTTATAGGTAGTAGAGATAATGATCAGATAGGTGGATTTTTGCACACTCTCTGGGTGACTGTTCCCTGATGTTCGGAATGCTATGACACTCCTAACAAATTCATCCTGAGGTACTTGACTTATGAACCAGCATCTTTCCCCTCATTAGCTTTCTACCCTGCAGGCTTATCACCCCCATCCAAGAGGGCTAAAATAATCATTATTACACATCACACTGACTATGTCACACATGCCCTTAAACTGGCTTGTATTCTCCCTTCAAATCAGATTTGAATTTGTCACCCGGAAGGCTACGACATCCCCGGTGATTGTTTCTGCCTATCTCATCTTTCCCCATAAGTTTCTCAAAGAATGAAAGAATGCTTTACAGTTACTAGCAGACTTGTTCTCCAAATTATTTTTTATAATCTTTGTTATTTTCAGGGAATTGCATTCACTCTTCAAAGAAGAAATAATAATAATGTTCATTCTTTGTCTTAATATAACATTTATTAAAATATTTTCCTCCAAAATGCTTAGTATAATAGGCTTTTTATGTGATGAACATGGTTTAACATATTGTTCTCAGGGGGCACACACAGGTACCCTACACATAGGCCAAGAGATGCCTTTTCTTTGAAAAGACAAATTCACTCTGTGCTACTACAGATAATCCTTTTTGGGTCATTTAGAAGCAGTTAAAATGTCAACTTTCTTTAAAAAAAAAAAGCTTCAGTTATGCAAAGGTCAAGTTACCTCTGCATTTAGACAGAATAAATAAAACATTGTACCCATTAAGTTTATACTGCTGAAACATTCAGTCTCTGAATACATTCAGTTAAGGAAAGGAAAAGGTTCAGAAGACCCTGATGAAATAATAACTATTTATTAAGGATTTCTTTCACTAAAATATAAAGTATATAAAGGTGAATGCTATAGATAAAGATGAGATAAATATTATAAATTATTTACAGTGATACAGCTGTAAGTATACAAGTATAGTAAAACAATGGCATACATATGCATATAGACATAGGTGTATGTTGAAAGGGTGAATAAGTTAGAACTACACAGGGATATTTTAGAGATATAAAGAAAAAGGAGAATACAAAAGAGCAAAAAAGAGAGGAAAAGAACAAAGCAAAATGTGTGTATTAAACTAAACTTGGTAGAGGAAGAAACATTTTTTTTTCTCTATTTTCCTAAGAACTATGCTGGAACCCCCCTTATTCAAAGATTAATAAGAAGAAAAAGCAGAAGTTGATTAACATGTGTTCCTCCTATATGCATGGGAGATACCCAGAAAAACTGAGTAAAACTCCCTGAAAGGGCCCAAGCCAACACCTTAAATACCATCTTCAGCTAAAGATGAAAGAAATATGTTGCAGACCAGTTAAGGGAAGGTATATCAGGAAAAGGACAGTGAACAGAGGTAAGGCAGGTATACAGATTTAAGGCTGAGCCTTCTCCATTGATGAGTTTCTTATGATTTAGAGTCATCCTATTACCAAACTGGTCAACCAGATCCCCACCAGGGTCCTAGTCTGACCAGAGATCTCCTGTCTCAAATAGGGAGGTTCTTTTTACAATTGGATTCATGCAGCCAATAATGAAACCAATGCTGAGACAGGAACAGCAGAAGCTTTATTCAATGGCCAAGAATGGAGAAGCTGGAACCTAGTTGGTAAATCAACTTCTCAAGCCAATTTGGGTGGAAACACCAAATACATAGGAGGGTCGAAGTAAAATGAAGGGCTTTGAAAAGAGTGGGAGGAATACTCATGAGTTATCTGAGAAGAAGCATGTGGTTTGCACCTGGAACTGATGCAGCTCTTCTTTTCAGTCCTTGTGTAGGCTTTTCTGGTTGTTGCCATGGCAATCGTCAACTGTCATGGCGCTGGTGTGTGTGTCATTTAGCTAATGTATTACAATGAGTTTGTAATGAGGCTCAAGGTCTACTGGAAGTCAAATCTTCTGCCATCTTGAGCCTAGTTGGTTTTAATCAGTTCTTGTTTTTTTTCTCTTTGCATCTTCTTCCTGAAACTTAGATAAGAGTAGTTGGTTTCTATTTGAGGAAGGGACAGGGATATGATTGTGGGGCAACAGCCTTGGTACAGTGTGGAAGACACCCTTACAAATGGAAATTTTCCTTACAAAAGGATAAGTTCTACTCTTTTTTAAGATTCTCCTGTGTCTATAGTTTTACAAAAAATATCAGCTCAAAATAATCTTTATGCCAATACATATCAATCCTTATTTTGTGGTGGCATGTTCTTCTATCTTTCAACCTTAACGTTTTATACATAAAAAAAAAATATGGGCAAAAAGTGATGAGACTTGGCACAAGCATGTCTAGGTAAAGGCCAGCAGGAGTACATTTCTGCAACACACTGAGTGTGTTAAAAACAAAACAACATGACCAAAATGGAGTCACTTATGCTAAACCCCATGCCACCAAACTAAGACTTAGTTATAGTTTCAACTTCTCCCAGTAATGGGAGTAAATCAGAAATCACCTGGTCAGCATTAGTGAGGTCATCTCCCTGATAGACCCCTGCCTTCCCCTAAAGGAAAGTGACTTTGCCACAACCAATCCACTTTTTGCTAGTATAGCTTTCTTTTCTGGCTCCCTCTGCCTATAGAAGTTTTTCAGTTTGTACAGCTTCTTAGTGCTCTTTCTGTCTGCTAGATGGGATGCTGCTTGATTCATGACTTGTTGAATAAGATCTGTGAATTTTAGTCAATTGAATTTTGTTTCTTAACAAGTGTAGTGCAAGAGCAGCAATGCTGAAAGCCAGCTGCTAGAGCTGGAATCATGACTGACTCCACTTAAAGCATACAATATTTGCTAATATAATTTTCAGCCAGTTACTTAACCTCTTTATGCTTCCTTTTTCTCATAAAATGGGAATTAGAGCAGCACACTTCTTACACGGGAGTGTAAGGAGAATTAAAGCTGTGAGATGCTGAGTGTTTCTGGCCTTGGGGGCACACCCTCAATACTGTCTGCATTAGTTCTCTGGACACCTGAGTCCCAATCTACTCTTTATACCCCTTTAAGGAATACAGCTTCTCTATGTAGTTATATACTTTTTTCATCTAGAACTCTGCAGAGGATCAAAGTACTGAACTGAACAAAAATCACTAAAGGTTTGATTTAACATTAAGTAATATTAATCTTAAAATAGGTAAAATAAACTTTTTTGAAATGACATTAAGAAAAATTATTATTTTCAGTGAAATAAAATTTACATTAACAGTAACTCATATTTATATGTTGCTAATTTTATGTTATTATATCCCAAATTGATAGTTCTCAGGTTTAATTTTTTTATATTTTTCAGTGTTTATGGGCAGAGGCTTAAAATGGTCAGAATCAGCATGAACTACTATCACATAGAGTGATAATCTGGGTTCAAACCTTCCTTTCTAAGTGTCTCTTTCCCCTTCTCTCTCTTTGCCAGCATCTTTTAAGATGAATAATACTTTCTCTAAGGCACTATTTCTACATCTAAAGCCTAATAGACCTTTCTCTTTCCTTTGTACTCTTTGTTAAAAGCCTTTATAATGGAGAGTACCTTTCTTTTTGTCCAGCATTTTCCCTTATTTGAAGAGAAGGCTGCCTGCAGGCATTCCCTTTGAGTTTTAGGAGGTTGCTATAACCTTCTTTGTGATTAGATTACCAGCAATCTGCTTCTTTCTTGCATAATGCATTTCTAAAACACTAATGAAAGAAAAATGAGCCTAACAATGACTTTTCCTAGGTTGAGCTAGGGTGACAGGTGGATCTTTGTTCTGTTCTCAGAAAGAGAACAAAGAAAATATCTCATTTTTACTTCAGTATTATTTTGGAGTATTTTATATGGTTTTACTTTATTTTAGTTTTTTTTCTTTTACTCTAGGAAATGCAGTGGACTAGTTTAAAAGGAATGCCAAATTAAAGCTAGAAGATTGCCAAAGTTGTAAAAGTTAATCTTTGACAGAATTTTTTTAGTTTGTGGACTTTCTCTAATATTTGTATCATCACTGCTTAATCATTTAAAATGTTTTTCTACTACTTGGTAAGAGTTTTAAAATGCAATAAAATACACAAATAATTTCATGGTACATAATTGTTCTACCAAAAATATCAAAACCCAAGTGTCACTGGTTTGTGGTGAAGGGGACATAATACCCCCAAAATATGCCTCTTTGGCATAAGGATTATTTTGATCTGATTAATTTTAAGAAACAGCAAACATAAGAAAATCTCTGAAAACAAAGTAGAAGTTAATCTTTTGTATGAAAAAAAAATTGTATTTATAAGGGAAATCTTTATCTGGAAGGATGTCTCTCTCTTTGCACCAGGAAGAGAAAGGAGACCAAAAATCTAGAAACGGTTGTCAATGGAGAAGGCAGCTACTTAAATCTGTATAACAATTTTACCTTTGTTTACTGTGTTTGCCTGATAACCTCCTATAACTGGCTCCTCCCTCCCCACTAGCCATGACATCTTCTTTACTCTTTAGCTGGAGATGGTACTTCTCCATCCCAAGTTGGTGGCTTGGGCCACTGCGGGGGAGTTACTCACTCTTCCTGGGTATCTCCCATGAATACAGGAGGTATGTATCTTACTAAACCTGTTTGTTTTTCTCATGTTAATCTTTGTTATTATGAGGGAGTCTTAGCCGAGAACCTAGAAGGACAGAAGGAAAAATATTTTTTGCTCCCCTACTGTTGTACCATCAAGCTAATATACAAAATGTTAGTTTTCCAGTTGATACATTAATATTCAAATTATGCATATGGAGGGTTGAGAAGCGAATCCTCACATGATGCATTTGGAGTGCAATTCTAGGAACAGTAATAGTGTCAGTTGTAGGGGAGGAAAAATCCAAAAACTAAAACTAAATTTTCTTGGGTCAGATATTGTAGGTTTCTTCTTACTATGAAAAATAACTTGAATTATATGGGATAGAATATAGAGATGAAGAAATTTATCAATTGTTTATAAATATACTACTCTATTATGTAGAATGCATGTAATAAAGTTTAATTCACTTTACTGTTGCTGCTGTTGTCATTGTTTTACAAACAATGGTGAAACAATTTAGGTGAAGATGGTAATTGAATAGATAAGTATGGTTTTGAAGTAGCACACAAGGTACCTAAAAGAGCAAAATATTCATATGACTCTAATATTGTATATAATCACAAACAGTACAGATAAGCAACTGCCAATGCCATCCCAATTGCAGCAGTGTATTGGCTCTGTGTGTGTGTTATAAAGATGTAGTGAACTCTCCCTCCTTCTTTACATTCATCACATCATTTATCTTGGTTGATTCTCTACCCCTCAAACATATTTTTCATAGTGTCCTCTTGTAGACTTTTCATACATTTATGTTTAGCCTTTCTGAACATCATGATATATCACTGAAAAATACTGGTAATAATTTTAATTGTCATTCAGACTATTTTCCAAATACTGCTGGTACTCTCCCTTTCCATGGACATGTGTTTCATGGATTCCTTTTGATTGTTTGAATATCTTAATAGTTGTGGTAGGAAGAAGAATTATTTTCTGGAAGGCTGAAGCATTTAGTCACTACTGTGAGTCCCTACAAACCTCTTTTCTCTCTGATGTGTTAATAAGTAATATTCAAGATGGCACATGCTCTATCCACAGGGGTCTCTGATAAACCAAGATGAAAATAGCCTTCAGGGATGTGGTGTGAGGGAATAAATATTGAAAATGAGTTGTGTGTGTCTGTGACTATATATATATATATATATATATATATATATATATACACACACATATATATTTATATATTTATATATTTATACATATACATACACATATATATGCATATATATACTACATACACATATGTAACGTATATTTATGTATAAAATATGTAATATATGTGTAGAATATAATATGCATATATAATTTTATATAAATATGTATAAAATCAGTGGTGTCTTAGAAAATGAGTTTATGATTACACTGCTGCACACATTATCACTTTAAGTGAGTAAAATTAATTTCCTACAAATAAGCATATTCTACATAATTTCAGGTAACAGTGACTTTATGTCACTATGTAAATAGAATTCATTGCCTTTAGTTTCAAATAAGATTTTTCTCATTATCCTGCTTAGCCTTTATATATAACATTTTCAAAGTTCAAAATTTTATGGTGTGTTCAAAGCACTTAATGCTTTCATTAACATTCTCCTCAAAATTACAGCTTTTCCAGATTCTGACTGCAGCATGATTTCAAAGCTTACTCCCCCCATTTTAGTCATTTCTTTTGGCAGTTCCCAACATTCAGGTGTCAAATTCTGTATTATTTATTCATTTCCATGTAATAAATTGCATCAAAACTTAGTTTTACACGTTTATTTTCTCACAGTTAATCAGTTATCTTGTTCAGCTTATCTGATTGCTTCTGGCTCAAGAAATCTGTCAATTTGGGCTGTGGTCTCTTCTGAAAGTTATACTGTAAGGATAAGAATCCTCTTCCAAGCTCATTTACGTAGTTATTTGCAGATCACAGTACTTTGTCACATGAATCTCCACAAGGCTACTTTCCAACATGGCAGCTGGTTTCTGCCAGATTGAGTGACCCAGATAGAACTTGAGAGTATGTGCAAGCAGAAACAGGACTCTTACTAACCTAATATTGGAAAGAACATACAATATGACATCAGTTCTATCATATTCTACTAGTTTCAAGTGTATCAGTAAGTCCAGCCCATACTCAAAGGGAGCAGATTGCACTAATATGTAAAAATCAGGCATACAGTATCATCAGGGGGCCACATTAAAGGCTGTCTACTACAATCTTAATATAATGTTGATTAGAAACTTAATGTATAAACTAATTTGGGAAATATTGACATTTTAAAAATATTTTTTTTCTTCTACCTAAAGGTAAGGATTTGTAAATCATAGAAACATTTGCTAAATTCTCTGTGATTTCTCAGTTCATTTTTTTTTAACATTCTGTAACTCTTCTTAAGGCTAAAACACTCTAAAATTGCTCATTTCCCAATCTTCCTTCCCCAGTTAGTACTTGTGGTCTAACTGCTGATTTAGACCATAAGTACTTGTTTTGTGGTACTCTCCCTCATTCACTTTTCTCTATAGCTACTAATTTTCTAATTATTTCCAGTCATATATTACAAATCCAGAAAATAGACTGTACCATGGGCTTCTTCTAATTATGTGGAAAAGGGTGCAATGTGAGCAAAGGAAAAAAAAATCATAAACATTTAGAGTGAGCCTGGTAAATTGTCTGTGCATATACACACATGGTTACTATGTTTCCCATAATATACAGTGAGTGTTCACATAGAAACATAATTTGTGGTTCCAATCTGTAGTAGAGGCTTAGATTCTGAAGACAGTGTCAGGAACTAAAGACCTAGAAGTATTAGTATAGTTTCTAACATACAAAGGAATAAAGAATGTCTTTATATGATAGAAAAAATTGATTTCAAAGTCCTAGAGTCATGTAAAACCATCATATGGAAAGCTTCAATAATTAATTAAAAGTTTAACCTATCACACTAAAAAGACACCCAATAAACAGGAAGTATAATAGTTATGTATTTGTTGACTCATCACAAATGTCATAATTATAATTTATTTATAATTTATAAAATAATGCGTTTTATAATAATTTAATTAATTTATTCATAATTTATAAAATAATTTAATTTATAAATCATAAATTTATATAATATAGGCTATTTAATTTCTATATTTTATTAATTAAAAGGGCATATCTAAAATGGCAAGCTATTTTGTTATTCAGTCCTTAAAAACTAATGAGGTTGAATTCAATAATTTCTCCTTTTTCATTTTAATGATATGTTATTAAGTTCAGATCAGTTACAAGAGAAATTCATTGTTTATAATACATATACAATTGGATTTATTCCACATTTTTCTATTTTTTTAAAGTGTGTTTTAAATTATGACTTTTCTAAAATAATTTGAAATCAGTTTCCCAAAAGAAGTTTAGTTCACTAAAAATTTTGGAAGAAATATTTGCTTCTATTACAGCAGTATTTTATCTTTAGATATGAAAGATCCCTTAAAGCTTATTATACAACAGAATCCCAGTAAAGTTTAATCAGTTTGACAAAGTCACATACAGGATTATTAATAATCTAATACTAAAAGCAGAACTTCCCATTTATATAGCTCTTCCTAATACATACCATTATGTGTATAAATTTATGTATAATTATTATGAGGAAATAACAAGAAAAAGTAAATGTTTCATAAATCACTTTATACTGTCAGGTGGCAATATATTCAATCAGATGCAAGCAATAAGAGATAAATATCTTGTCATACTACTGGGTAACACCATTTGATATAGAAGAACGTGGAGTGTCTTTGAAAGACCCTCCTATATTGTGTGATGTAGGCCAGGGATCCCGAACTCCCAAGCCATGGACCTGTACTGGTCCATGGCCTGTTAAGAACCAGGCCATACAGCAGGAAGTGCATGGCAGGTGAGAGAGTGAAGTTTCATCTGTATTTATAGCCACTCCCCATCTCTTGCTTTACTACCTGAGCTCTGCCTCCTGCCAGGTCAGCAGTGACATTAGATTTTCATAGGAGTGCAAACCCTACTGTGAACTGTGCACATGAGGGATCTAGGTCGTGCACTCCTTATGAGAATCCAATGCCTGATGATCTGAGGTGGAGCTGAGGCAGTGATGCTAGTGCTGGGGAGTGGCTGCAAATGCAGATTTTCATTAACAGGGAGGTTTAACTGCACAGAGACCATAATAAATCAGTTACTTGCAGACTCATATCAAAACCCTATCCGTGAGTGGCAAGTGACAATTAAGCTGCAGCTTATGGAGTAGACTGGACATAAGCAACACATTTCAGGTGTTACTTTCTCCCATCACCCCAAGATGAGACCATCTAGTTGCAGGAAAACAAGCTCAGGGCTCTCACTGGTTCTGCATTATGGTGAGTTGTACAATTATTTCATTACATATTGCAATGTAATAATAATAGAAATAAAGAGCACAATAAATGCAATGTACTTGAATCACCCTGAAAACAAGCCCACCCCAGTCTGTGGAAAAATTGTCTTCCATGAAACTGGTCCCTGGTGCCAAAAATGTTGGGGACCACAGAATTAGGCCATTATCAGCCAATCCAGAGACTATAAACATCAATGGATACTAGAAATTTTAGAGATTTTCTGTATTTGAAAGTACGGATTCCATCATTATATTCTATATACAATTTCCAAAGCACATTCTTTTAAAAACTGTAACCTATAGACTATAAACACTGTAAACTGTAGAATTTTAAAAAAACAAGTAAGCCCTGCAACTACTATATTTATTATGGTGTCAAAGTTGAAGTTAATATTTAAAAAAGAATTGTCAGACTGTATAACAATCCTACATACTTACTGGATATGTTTCAAGACATGGGTTATGTTCTGCTAATAAGTAAATTATAGAATTAAGCCATGAGTCTCGAAACCTCAATTTTCATTTTCATATTTTATGTCCCCCAATATTAGTAAATACTTCACAATTGATAGAGAGATGTGGCAACCTTTACTAAATTAAATTAAACTTCCCTTTCTTAGAAAGAATACTGTATTTTGTTTCATAATACATAAATAAAAAGAGAAAGCCTTATTCTTATTTAGAAGTCATGAGTTAGAATTTTCCTTAGCTGAGAGCAAATAAACAGTTTATGTTTTTTTTGCCCACCAACCAAAGCAAAGCTATTTAGACCTGAAACATATAAACAAGAAGATATGTATTTTTAAGTACCTTACAATGCATGCATTTTCCTTAAAACTAAAAAGCATTTTCCGTTGTCTTCCTGCTTACCTTTTCTTTTATACTTACTATCAACTTAATACAGAGTATAAAGACTTTATTCTTTCCCCAGGAAAGATAGCAATATTTGCTGCTTATTTACACCCTAATGTTGTATTGTCATGTTTGATGTACTCTTTAAATTCTCCTTACAAAGCAGAATCATGTGGATCTAGTTTCAACATACCTAAATCAGTGGGTGAAAGATGTGAAGAGTGATGACTGCACAGTGTATTCAGTTTCAAGAAAAGTACCTCACTTGCTTTAACATCAGACACTTGGTTTCTCTAACAGCTGCCAATTTCCAAATTGTACTTATTGACTGGACAAAATGAAATACTTTCTGTTAAGTTTGATTTAAGAAATATAAGATGGAATTTTATTAAACTGAAATTAATGTGCTCACTTGATTCACTTAAAGCTCAGTTAATATATTTAGTGGTATTTGAAGTTAAACTTTTTGAATACAACAAATTTCCATAACATCTGAACAAGGGAATGGCATTCCTTTGGTGTGAAATAAATTATTTCAGCTGTATTTCTGAATACGATAGTAATGTCTTATATATCTTTACCTCTTAGGAACTTTCCTCACCTCTTGAAAACATCCTTTAAGCTTATAACAGCACTAGCCCTTAAGAACAAATTAACTCTAGAATTTGACACTACAAGTTCTTTTAACCTGGTCCTGCTTATGACAAGCTTACAACTCAGCTATAAAAGAATATTTCAAGCTCAATTACAAAATATAGCACAAGTTATGTCCACCCATGGAAGGTGATCTTGGAAAAAGAACATAAAATAAGAGTAAGAAAGAGTTCCAGAGCCAAAGAAAAAATGAAATGAAGATTAGAGATAAATAAAAATCTACCAAAACAAGGAAGCAACCTGCAATAAAACAGTTTTAACAAGTTTAAAGACCTAAGGTGAGAAGATCCCATGGGAAGGAGACATAAGAAACAAAGAAGCTTAGAAGAGCTGAAATTCTTTAGTAGAATGATGAATTGACATTAATGTAAACAGTTCTTACAAAAGTTGCATCAATCTTTGTTTAGGAATTCGTTCAATGGGGATTTGGATTAGTAGCAACAAGCAATGAGGAGGGAGATTTAACAAGAATCAAGTGATAAAAGTCTGGTTACTTCTATTAGGTTTTGATGGTAAATTAAAGCCACTACAGGATTTTAATATTTTATGTGTTTTGAAGTATAACATTTATATTCACATTTTAAATGTGTGTAATTTAGCTTTTATGAAATTGATACAGAAATTATATTAAAACAAGATTTAATAAATAGCTTTATAATGAAAAGTAATAGTATCCTACCCCATCATCTCACCTCTGCTCTCTAGAATATATTTTAAATTATTTTATTATTTTCTCATTACCTCTATTTTACTAAGTAATATGCTTTACCATTATATATTTTGTCTGTTATAATAAATAAAAATTTAGGTCATTTTAACACAATTCACCACACCCAGCCAACACAGATTTCAAGATAGATATAGAATTAACTTTGCATCTTATACTAGCTCCTTTCCAAATTTAAGGAAAGCATTCATTCATTTGTTTCTTGTATCTACAATACTGCCTGGTCTTGTTTTATTAAGAACAGAGTTGCCTGTTCAAATAACTGCTGTACAGTGTTTTACACTTGTGTCTTGGGCAGCTTACTCTTTGTCATTTTTCCTCTGTTTCCTCAACTGTGAAGAGTGGCTGTTAGAATTCTATTATTTTATGTATTAAAAAAAAACAGAATTGGCACATAGTAAGTACTTAATAAGTGTTAGTTATTGTTAGAGTTTTCACTCTTTTTTCAATTCTAATATGCATGTTTTACTATTGATCCTGGATCACGTTTTAGCTGTTAGTGTTTTCCTCTGTGGTATGTGACATATGGTGTATCTAACAAAAGTTTGACCTTGAACTCCATTATATAATTGTGTATCTTACAATTGATTGACTCAAGTTTCTGTGAATTCTTTTCTGTGAATTCAATATAGAAGCCTCTATATTGAGTCAAATTTGAAAATAAAAATCAGTATTAATATTGTCACTATGTAAATACAGTTTATTTAAAATTATTTAAAATACTATGACCGAATTTTCTTTTATCTTGTACTTTAAAATCTTTGTACCTTATTTCAAATTCTGAATCTTTAGAATGTCGTTTTCCTTGGGAAAACTTCCTCCTGGAATTCTTCCATTATTCTGATATAATTTTGACTGCATTCTTATTAAGCGAGCAGCAGAGAGGAATTCATGAAACACGGTTTCACTACTGCTCTGCTGATTTGATCCTTTGTTACTTCACTTCCTTAAGGAAATTTTTATATCACTAAAGGACATCATTCATAATATGCCAAGAAATAGGTTATGGAAATATTTTCTAAGAACTTCTTTATATGTGTAAAAATGTCTTTATTTTGTCAGCATTATTCAGTAATTTAGCTAAATTTAATAAATCTATATTAAATATAATATTCTGATGTTTTTATTACTTTTTATCATCATTGTTGCTGATGGGAAGTCTAATTCCATTTTGATTATTACTTATTTTCATAGTAATCTGTTTCATAGTGGGTTATTTGGGAGATCTTTTTGGTTGTTTTTGTTTTTTATGTTTTCTTCCAGGAAACTTTTATAATTATCCTTCTATGTGTTCTGAAATGCCATAATATATGGTTAGAGATTTGTGTGTGTATGTGTGTGTGTGTGTGTGTGTGTGTGTGTGTGTTCCATGAACTGACCCCTTTTATATAGAATTTTATCTTTTGGTTTTGTGAAATTACCTTACATTATCTTAAGTATTTTCCTCTCCTCTGTTTTTTTCTTCTTCTTTCTAAAAGCCTGTCTATTTAAAGACTTTTGGACCAGATACATTTGTGTTCTACATATATTATTTTTAATATCTTTTCATTTTTCATTTTACTGACTGTTCCACATCAAGGAAATTTAATAAATCTGTGGGTTTTCATTAGGGACAGACATGATAAAATTTGTGCTTTAAAAATGTAACTGGCTGCATTGTAGCCCTTTTAACAAAGGGTTTAGCAGAAGAACGGAAGATAGCCAGAGAACAAGCTCAGATTAGTTTCATTCTTCATAAATCTTCCTTCTTTCCCTTTCTCACTCTGAGAACATTAATTCTTGCCCCAATGATGAAAACGTTCCCAAGATTCAATTTATATAAAGTGCTTCTGACAGACCTAGAAATAGTATATGTAACTTAAGCTAAAAATGATCTCTGTTGTACTATTAAGAATGTATCTATACATAAATATGTGAGAAATGTGTGGCTGATAATTATCTCAGTTAAAATAACACTTTAATACTATTTGAATGTTTAAGTAGGAAAAGAGAAGTAATTTTATTAGAAATCTGCAATAGAAAGTATTATATTATGCTGGGAATAAAAGGAGTATGAAAATCAAGGAATTCATAGTATATTGAGACACTGGATATGTGAATGAATAAGTTTAAAGTGACTTAAAAGAAATATATAAAACTAATACTGAAATTCAGGGAATTAATGCAGATGATTCCCAGGTTTGGTTTGTAGGGTTCAGTTAGGAGGTGAAGATATAAGTTTCTTAGAAAAAGCAACTTCTGAATTGATTAGTCCTTTATGGATTTATAGGATTGCATATGAAGCTGGAAATCAGAAAACCATGAATCATACATATAACTTCTATGGTAATCAAAAACCTTGTTAATTGAAAAAGTATAGCAAGCTCAATATTTTTTAATGTTCCCAGGTTCTTTCACGATGGGTTTCCCGGACATAATGTTAGAAATTCTGTTTGAGAGTAAAGGTGAAATGAAATGTTAATAAGCCTTGAATGTCAGGCTAAAGACTGAATTTTATAAAGTTGAAAATATTCAGGTAAGTTATAGTAGTATTCTTTCAAGAAGTGTGATATTATTATATCTAGAGATGGGAATTAAGAAATTCTTAAAATAGCTCTTATATCCTAAATATTTCCCCTGTATTATTTTAGCTTACCACAGGAACAATATAATTAAAATTACTTCTAAAATATAATGTGCCATCCATTCAGCTTCTATTACAAAATCTAAAGAGAATAAGCAGCATAACACTAGAAATATGCATGCTGTTGACTTTGATCTTCAGGTGGAACTGCTAAAATGATTTTGATGGTTACACCTCTCTTTAAATAATCAGAATCAGATTAGAACCATTGCAAAGGATGCCTAAGATGGTAAGGTTTTATTATTGTCTGTAAACTATATGGGAGTTTCACTCTTTCTCAGTAGAGTTGACTATGCCAACGCATTAACATTATTTACCTAAGTGTATTTTTAAAGAAGGTTGCCATGTAAGGCATTGCTAAAATTCATTTCTGGAGAAGAGAGGCAAGTATCAAGGAAAATTCTATGTAATTGACAGTTTCAGGAAGAAAATATCATTGTTCAATATGTTATTGCCTTACTTTACCAATAGATTTCATAGGGACATAACAAGAAAATATAATTTACTACAATTTTGTAACTGGATGTCAGATGGAATTACTTGGGCTCATCAAATATGATTTTAAGTTTCTATCTGCATACTGTTTATTCCATCTGTTTGCTTGGTTCTTGGCATATATCTTAGCATGTGAAAGTCACTTATTTTTTTTTTCTTTTTTTTAATATCTTTTTTGGAGTACAATTGCTTTACAATGTTGTGTTAGTTTCTACTGTGTAACAAAGTGAATCAGCTATATGTATACATATATCCCCATATTCCCTCCCTCTTGCATGTCCCTCACACCCTCCCCATCCCACCCTTCTAGGTGGTCACAAAGCACCGAGCTGATCTCCCTGTGCTATGCAGCTGCTTGCTGCTAGCTATCTATTTACAATCAGTAGTGTATATATGTTAATGTTACTCTCTCACGTTGTCCAGTTTACACTTCCCCCTCCCTGTGTTCCCAAGTCCATTCTCTACATCAGCATCTTTATTCCTGTCCTTCTCCTAGGTTCATCAGAACAATTTCTTTTTTTTTCTTTTCTAGATTCCATATTTATGAGTTAGCATACTGTATTTGATTTTCTCTTTCTGACTTACTTCAATCTGTATGATAGACTATACGTCAATCCACCTCACTACAAATAACTCAATTTCAATTCTTTTTATGGCTGAGTAATATTCCATTCTATATATGAGCCATATCTTCTGTATCCATTCATCTGTTGATGGACACTTAGGTTGGTTCCATGTCCTGGCTATTGTAAATACTGCTTCAATGAACATTGTGGTACATGACCCTTTGAATTATGGTATTCTCAGTGTATATGCCCAGTAGTGGGATTTCTGGGTCAAATGGTAGTTCTATTTTTAGTTTTTTAAGGAATCTTCATACTGTTCTCCATAGTGGCTGTATCAAATTACATTCCCACCAACAGTGAAAGAGGGCTGTCTTTTCTCCACACCCTCTCCAGCATTTGTTGTTTTTATATTTTCTGATGATACCCATTCTAACTGGTGTGATTTGATACATCATTGTAGTTTTGATTTGCATTTCTCTAGTGATTAGTGATGTTGAGCATCCTTTCATGTGTTTGTTGGCAATCTGTATATCTTCTTTGGAGAAATGTCTATTTAGGCCTTCTGCCCATTTTTGGATTGGGTTTTTGTTTTTTTATGGTATTGAGCTGCTTGTACACTTTGGAGATTAACCCTTTGTCAGTTGCTTCGTATTCAAATATTTTCTCCCATTGTGAGGGTTGTCTTTCTGTCTTGTTTATGTTTTCTTTTGCTGTGAAACCTTTTAAGTTTCATTAGGTCCCATTTGTTTATTTTTGTTTTTATTTCCATTTCACTAGGAGGTGGGTCAAAAAGGATCTTGCTGTGATTTATGTCATAGAGTGTTCTTCCTATGTTTTCCTCTAAGAGTTTTATTGTGTCTGGCCTTACATTTAGGTCTTTAATACATTTTGAGTTTATTTTTGTGTATGGTGTTAAGAAGTGTTCTAATTTCATTTTTTACATGTAGCTGTCCAGTTTTGCAAGCACCACTTATTGAAGAGACTGTCTTTTCTCCACTGTGTATTCCTGCCTCCTTTATCAAAGATAAGGTGACCATATGTGTATGGGTTTACCTCTGAGCTTTCTATCCTTTTCCATTGATTTATATTTCTGGTTTTGTGCCAATACAATACTGTGTTGATTACTGTAGCTTTGTAGCTTCAGACTTTGTCTGAAGTCAGGGAACCTGATTCTTCCAGCTCCATTTTTTCTTTCTAAAGATTGCCTTGGGTATTCAGGGTCTTTTTCATTTTCATACAAATTGTGAAATATTTTGTTCTACTTCTGTGAAAAATGCCTAATAGTAGTTTGGTAGGGATTTCATTGAATCTGTAGATTGCTTTGGGTAGTATAGTCATTTTCACAATGTTGATTCTTCCAATTCAAGGACACGGTATATTTCTCCATCTGTTTGTATCATCTTTAATTCATTTCATCAGTGTCTTATACTTTTCTGCATACAGGTCTTCAGTCTCCTTAGGTAAGTTTCCTCCTAGGTATTTTATTCTTTTTGTTGCAAAGGTAAAAGGGAATGTTTCCTTAATTTATCTTTCAGACTTTTCATCAGTAGTGTATAGGAATGCAGTAGATTTCTGTGCATTAATTTTGTATCATTTTACTTCATTAAATTCATTGATTAGCTCTAGTAGTTTTCTGGGAGCATCTTTAGGATTCTCTATGTATAGTATCATGTCATCTGCAAACAGTGAGAGTTTTACATCTTCTTTTCCAATTTGGATTCCTTTTATTTCTTTTTTGTCTCTGATTGCTGTGGCTAAAACTTCCAAAACTATGTTGAATAATAGTGGTGAGAGTGGGCATCCTTGTCTTGTTCCTGATTGTAGAGGAAATGGTTTCAATTTTTGACTATTGAGAACAATATTGGATGTGGGTTTGTCATATATGCCCTTTATTATGTTGAGGTAAGTTCCCTCTATGCCCATGTTCTGGAGAGTTTTAATCATAAATGGGTGTTGAATTTTGTCAAAAGTTTTTTGGCATCTACTGAGATTATCATATGGTTTTCTTCCTTCAGTTTTTTAATATGGTGTATCACATTGATTAATTTGCTTATATTGAATAATCCTTCCTTCCTGGGATAGACCCCACTTAATCATGGTGTAGATCCTTTTAATGTGCTGTTTGATTCTATTTAATAGTATTTGCTGAGGATTTTTGCATCTATGCTTATCAGTGATATTTGTCTGTAGTTTTCTTTTTTGTTTGTTTGTTTATCATTATTATTATTATTATTATTATTATTATTATTATTATTATTATTATTATTATTTGCAGTACGTGGGCCTCTCACTGCTGTGGCCTCTCCCGTTGTGGAGCACAGGCTCTGGATGCACAGGCTCAGCAGCCTTGGCTCATGGGCCCAGCCGCTCCATGGCACACGGGATCCTCCCAGACAGGGGCATGAACCCATGCCCCCTGCATCGGCAGGCAGACTTTCAACCACTCTGCCACAAGGGAAGCCCTGTACTTTTCTTTTTTTGTGACATCTTTGTCTGGTTTTGGTATCAGTGTGATGGTGGCCTTGTAGAATGAGTTTGGACGTGTTCCTCCCTCTGATATATTTTGGAAGAGTTTGAGGAGGATAGGTGTTTGATAGGTGTTTGTTCTTCTCTAAATGGTTGGTAGAATTCTCCTGCGAAACCATCTGGTCCTGGGCTTTTGTTTTTTTCTAAGATTGTTAGTCACAGTTTCAATTTCAGTGCTTGTGATTTTTCTGTTTATATTTTCTATTTATTTCTGGTTCAGGGTTGGAAGCTTGTGCTTTTCTAAGAATCTGTCCATTTCTTCCAGGTTGTCCATTTTATTGGCATATAGTTGCTTGTAGTAATCCCTCATGATATTTTGTATTTCTGCCATGTCAGTTGTTACTTCTCCTTTTTCATTTCTAATAATGTTGATTTGAGTCTTCTCCCTTTTTTTCTTGATGATCCTGGCTAGTGGCTTATCAATTGTGTTTATATTCTCAAAGAACCGGCCTTTAGTTTTATGATGTTTGCTCTGTTTCCTTCATTTCTTTTTCATTTATTTCTGGTCTGATCTTTATGATTTCTTTCCTTCTGCTAACTTTGCGATTTTTTTTCTTTTTCTAATTGCTTTAAGTGTGACTTTAGGTTGTTTATTTGAGATTTTTCTTGCTTCTTGAAGTAGGATTGTTTGCTATAAACTTCCCTCCTAGAACTGCTTTTGCTGCATCCCATAGGTTTTGGGTCGTCATGTTTTAAATGTCATTTGTTTCTAGGTATTTTTTGATTTTCTCTTTGAATTTTTGAGTGATCTGTTGGCTATTTAGTAGCATATTGTTTAGCTTCCATATGTTTGTATTTTTTATAGTTTTTTTTCCCTGTAATTGATATCTAGTTCATAGTGTTATGGTCAGAAAAGTTACTTGATACGATTTCACTTCTTTAAAATTTACCAAGGTTTGATTTGTGACTCAAGACATGATCTATCTTGGAGAATGTTCCATGTGCACTTGACAAGAAAGTGTATTCTGTTGTTTTTGGATGGAACGTCCTATAAATATCAATTAAGTCCATCTTGTTAAATGTGTCACTTAAAGCTTGTGTTTCCTTATTATTATTATTTTTTTTCATTTTGGGTGATCTATCCATTGGTGAAATTTGGGTGTTAAAATTCCCTATTATTATTGTGTTACTGTCGATTTCCCTTTTTATGGCTGTTTACATTTGTCTTATGTATTGAGGTGCTCCTATGTTGGGTGCATAAATATTTACAATGGTTATATCTTCTTCTTGGACTGATCCCTTGATCATTATGTAGTGTCCTTCTTTGTCTCTTGTAATACTGTTTATTTTAAAGCCTATTTTGTCTGATATGAGAGTTCCCACTGCAGCTTTCTTTTGATTTCCATTTGCATGGAATATTGTTTTCCATCTCCTACTTTCAGTCTGTATGTGTCCCTAGGTATGAAGTGGTTCTCTTGTAGACAGCATGTATACAGGTCTTGTTTTTGTGTCCATACAGCCAGTCTATGTCTTTCGGTGGGAATATTTAATCCATTTCCATTTAAGGTAATTATAAATATGTTCCTATTACCATTTTGTTAATTTTTCTGGGTTTGTTATTGTATGTCTTTTCCTTTTCTTGTGTTTCCTGCCTAGAGATATTCCTTTAGCATTTGTTGTAAAGCTGGATTGGTGGTGCTAAATTCTCTTAACTTTTGCTTGCCTGAAAAGGTTTTAATTTCTCCATCGAATCTGAATCAGATCCTTGCTGGCTAGAGTAATCTTTGTTGTAGTTTTTTTTTTCCCTTTCATCACTTTAAATATGTCCTGCCAGGGCTTCCCTGGTGGCACAGTGGTTGAGAGTCTGCCTGCTGATGCAGGGGACACAGGTTCATGCCCCAGTATGTGAAGATCTCACATGCCATGGAGCGGCTGGGCCCGTGAGCCATGGCCACTGAGCCTGTGCGTCCAGAGCCTGTGCTCTGCAATGGGAGAGTCCACAACAGTGAGAGGCCTGCGTACCGAAAAAAAAAAAAAGAGAGAGAGAGAATCAGCTATACGTATACATATATAGCCATAGCCCCTCCCTCTTGTGTATCTCTCTCACCCTCCATATCCACCCCTCTAGGTGGTCAAAAAACACTAAGCTTATCTCTCTGTGCTATGCAGCTGCTTCCCACTAATTAAAATGTAGCAGGAGGAGCAGTAGAATTGTAATTCAGGCCCTGAGTTAGTGAAGTAAATACACAGAATGCCTCTTATTTCTTCTTTTCAATAGTTGACTTACACAGTTAAATTCCCTGAATTATGAAAGGGGAGAATACCTAAAATATCAACTAGAATTTTTGTAAGAATAGTGTTTTGTTTGTTGTTTTTCATATCCTACTGCTCCAAATTTGAGGGTTTGTAGAAGGTAGTAATTATTACAGGCTGTCAAGTATCACAGAGGGGAAATAAACAAGAGAAATAGCTCTCTTAAGATTTTTTCAGTCAGGTAAAGGAGGATTTCATTTTGATAATAGTCACCAAAATAGGAGTCATTGAAGTTTCTCAGTTTTTTTAATTCCCTAATTAACTTTTACACTGACTATTAAATTACCCTCTGACTCTAATTTTGTCTATAAAATTGTTGTTAAAATTACCCCACCAAAAATTTCGGTTTTAAATGCTAACATAAACAACAAAGTAAAATATCTATTTTGGTTTTTTTTTTGTTTTTCTTTGTAACATTTTTATTGGAGTATAATTGCTTTAGAATGCTGTGTTAGTTTCTGCTGGATAACAAAGTGAATCAGCTATACATATAGATATATCTCCTCCCTCTTGCGTGTCCCTCCCACCCTCCCTATCCCACCCCTCTAGGTGGACACAAAGCACTGAGCTGATCTTCCTCTGCTATGTGGCTGCTTCCCACTAGCTATCTATTTTACATTTGGTAGCGTATATATGTTGATGCCAATCTCTCACTTCGTCCCAGCTTACATTTCCCCCTCCCTGTGTCCTCAAGTCCATTCTCTACGTCTGTGTCTTAATTCCTGTCCTGTCCCTAGGCTCTTCAGAACCATTTCTTTTTCTTTTCTTTTCTTTTATTTTTTTTAGGTTCCATATATATGTGTTAGCATACACTATTTATCTTTCTCTTTCTGACTTACTTCACTCTGTATGACACTCTCTAGGTCCATCCACCTCATTAAAAATAACTCAATTTCGTTTCTTTATATGTCTGAGTAATATTCTATTATATGTATGTGCCACATCTTCTTTATCCATTCATCTCTCAATGGACAATTAGGTTGATTCCATATCCTGGCTAGTGTAACTACAGTAGCAATGAACATTGTGGTACATGAAACTTTTTGAATTATAGTTTTCTCAGGGTATATGCCCAGGAGTGGGTTTGCTGGGTCATATGGTAGTTCTATTTTTAGTTTTCAAAGGAACATCCATACTGTTCTCCAGAGCGGTTGTATCAATTCACATCCCCATCAGCAGTGAAAGAGGGTTCCCTTTTCTCCACAGTCCAGCCAGCATTTATTTTTTGTAGACTTGGTGATGATAGCCATTCTGACCACTGTGAGGTGATACCTCAATGTAGTTTGGATTTGCATTTATCTAATGATTAGTGATGTTGAGCATCCTTTCATGTGTTTGTTGGCAATCTGTATATCTTCTTTGGAGAAATGTCTATTTAGGTCTTCTGTCCATTTTTGGATTGGGTTGTTTGTTTTTTTGATATTGAGCTGCATTAGCTGCTTGTATATTTTGGAGATTAATCCTTTGTCAATTGCTTGGTTTTCAGATATTTACTCCCATTCTGAGGGCTGTCTTTTCCTCTTTTTTATGGTTTTGTATGCTATGCAAAAGCTTTGAAGTTTCATTAGGTCCCATTTGTTTATTTTTGTTTTAATTTCCATTTCTCTAGGCGGTGGGTCAAAAAGGATCTTCCTGTGATGTATGTCATAGAGTGTTCTGCCTATGTTTTCCTCTAAGAGTTTGATACTGTCTAGCATTACATTTAAGTATTTTATCCATTTTGAGTTTATTTTTGTGTATGGTGTTAGGGAGTGTTCTAATTTCATTCTTTTACTTGAAGCTGTCCAGTTTTCCCAGCTCAACTTATTGAAGAGGCTGTCTTTTATCCTTTGTATATTCTTGCCTCTTTTATCAAAGATAAGGGCACCAAATGTGTGTGGGTTTACCTCCAGGCTCTCTATCCTGTCCCATTGATTGATATTTCTGGTTTTGTACAGTATCATAGTCTCTTGATTACTGTAGCTGTGTAGTTTAGTCTGAAGTCAGGGAGCCTGGTTCCTCCACCTCCATTTTTCTTTCTCAAGATTACTTTGGTTATTTGGGGTCTTTTGTGTTTCTGTACACATTGTGAAATTTTTTGTTTTAGTTCTGTGAAAAAGACCATTGGTAATTTGATAGGGATTGCACTGAATCTGTAGAATGCTTTGGGTAGTATAGTCATTTTCACAATGCTGATACTTCCAAACCAAGAACGTGGTATATCTCTCCATCTGTTTGTATCATCTTTAATTTTTTTCATCAGTGTCTTATAGTTTTCTGCTTACAGGTCTTTTGTCTCCTTAGGTAGGTTTATTCCTAGGTATTTAATTATTTTTGTGGCAATGATAAATGGGAGAGTTTCCTTAATTTCTCTTTCAGATTTTTCATCATTAGTGTATGGGAATGAAAGAGATTTCTGTGCATTAATTTTGTATCCTGCTACTTTACCAAATTCATTGATTAGATCTAGTAGTTTTCTGAGAGCCTCTTTGAGATTCTCTAGTATAGTATCATGTCATCTGCAAACAATGACAGTTTTACTTCTTTTCCAATTTCGATTCCTTTTATTTCTTTTCTTCTCTGACTAATGTGGCTAAGACTTCCAAATCTATATTGAATAATAATGGTGAGAATGGGTAACCTTGTCTTGTTCCCTATCTTAGTGGAAATGGCTTCAGTTTTTCACCATTGTGAATGATGTTGGCTGTGGGTTTGTCATATATGGCCTTTATTATGTTGAGGTAAGTTCCCTCTATGCCTACTTTCTGGAGAGGTTTTATCATAAATGGGTGTCGAATTTTGTCAGAAGATTTTCTGCATCTATTGAGACGATTATATGCTTTTTCTGCTTCAATTTGTTAGTATGGTTTATCACATTGATTTGCATATATTGAAAAATCCTTTCATTACTAGGATAAACCCTATTTGAATGAGAATGAGATGAAATCTGAATGAGATCCTTGCTTAATAGAGTAATCTTGGTTGTAGATTTTTCCCTTTCATCACTTTAAATATGTCCTGCCACAACCTTGTGCCTTGCAGAGTTTCTGCTGAAAGATCAGCTGTTAACATTATGGGGATTCCCTTGTATGATATTTGTTGTTTTCCTTGCTGCTTTTAATATTTTTTCTTTGTATTTAATTTTTGATAGTTTGATTAGTATGTGTCTTGGCATGTTTCTCCTTGAATTTATCCTGTATGGCACTCTCTGTGATTCCTGGGCCTGATTGACTATTCCCTTTCCCATATAAGGGAAGTTTTCAAATATAATCTCTTTCAGTCCCTTTTTTTGTCTCTTCTTCATCTGGGTCCCCTATGATTCTAATGTTGATGCCTTTATTGTTGTCCCAGAGGTCTCTGAGACTGTCCTCAACTATTTTCATTCTTTTTCCTTTTTTCTGCTCTTCAGTAGTTATTTCCACTCTTTTATCTTCCAGGTCACTTATCCATTCTTCTGCCTGTTATTTTGCTATTGATTCCTTCCAGATATTTTTTAATTTCATTTATTGTATTGTGTAGTTCATCATTGTCTACTTGCTCTTTAGTTCTTCTAGGTCCTTGTTAAACGTTTCTGTATTTTCTCCATTCTATTTTCAAGATTTTGTGTTATTTTTACTATTATTACTTTGAATTCTTTTTACAGGTAGATTGCCTATTTCCTCTTCATTTGCTTGGTCTGCTGGGTTTTTTTTTTAATGTTATTATTTATTTATTATTTATTTTTTTTTTTTTGCAGTATGCAGGTCTCTCACTGTTGTGGCCTTTCCCATTGCAGAGCATAGGCTCTGGACGTGCAGGCTCAGCGGCCATGGCTCATGGGCCCAGCTGCTCCACAGCATGTGGGATCTTCCTGGACTGGTGCATGAACCCGTGTCCCCTGCATCAGCAGGTGGACTCTCAACCACTGCACCACCAGGGAAGCCCTCTGCTGGGTTTTTAACTTGCTCCTTCATCTGCTGTGTATTTCTCTGTCTTGTCATTTTGCTTAACTTATTGTGTTTGGGTCTTCTTTTAGCAGGCTGCAAGTTCATAAATCCTGTTGTTTTTGGTGTCTGCCCCCAGTGGGTAAGGTTGGTTCAGTGGGTTGTTTAGGTTTCCAGGTGGAAGGAACTTCCTGTGTTCTGGTGGATGTGACTGGATCTTGTCTTTCTAGTGTGCAGTACCATGTCCAGTCGTGTCTTTGGGGTTTCTGTGATTCTATTATGATTTTAGGCAGCCTCTCTGCTCTCTGTTGTGTTCCTGTCTTGCTAGTTGTTTGCTATAGGGTGCCCAGCACTGCAGCTTGCTGGTCGTAGGGTGGATCTGGGTCTTTACATTGAAGTGGAGATCTCTGAGAGAGCTTTTGCCTTTTGATATTATGTGGGACCTGGAGGGCTCTGGTGCACCAGTATCCTCAACTTGGCTCTCCCCAATGAGAGGCTCAGGCCTGACACCCGGCCAGAGCACCAAGACCCTGTCAGCCACACAACCAGCTATATGGGGATTTTCTTGCCTTTTGGGAAGTCTGAGGCCTTCTGCCAGCATTCAGTAGGTGTTCTATAGGAGATGTTCCTCATGTACATATATTGTTGATGTATTTTTCGGGAAGAATATGATCTCCACTTCTTACTCCTCTGCCATCTTGAAGCTATCCCACCCATGTATATTTAGAAGAATACCAAAACATCTGTTTTTGATGGGTGTTATAAGACTGTCCAAAACCACATGTCTAGCTCTATCCTCTACTAAAATCTACTAGTGTATGTGCTCTTCGCACACTTATTATTGATGTTTATTCCTATTTCTTACACTGTTTTAATTATTTCTTTACCTTGTAAACACCATATAAATATGTCAAAGGCATTTTTTTCATAGACTAGTTGAAATGCTTCATGGATATATACTTTTGCGTCCCCAACGTAAGGAAATAATTTAATCCTCTGTCTATTTTCAAACCCATTAGAATGTAAACATCATGATAAGAAAGAGCAGTTGCCTTATTCACAGTTTTACTTGTAATGCCTAGTGTTGAGATTACAACAGTGTTGGCCTCCAATAACTCTTTTGTTGAATAAATGAATGCTTGCAAGGTTGATAAAAGAATAAATGATTAATGAATTAGTTTTTTTATTGTGTATATAAGAATGAAAAATTTAAAATAGCACTAAATCAAATTAAATTAAGCTTATATATATATATTTAATATATAAATATATAAAGTTTTTAATATCTATATTTAATTAATATATGTATTTTAAAATTTATTCATTTATTTATTTTCATTGCCACATTTGTTTTGTAGTATAGTTGATTTACAATATAGTGTTAGTTTCAGGTTTAGAGCAAAGTGATCCAATTAAACATTATATATATAATATATATATATAATATATATATATATATATATATTATATATATATAATATATATATCTTCTCTTTTTCAGATTATTTTACCATATAGGTTATTACAAAATCTTGAGTATAGTTCCTGTGCTGTACCGTAGGTCCTTTTTGCTTATCTATTTTACACATAATAGTGTGTATATGGTAACCTCAAACTCCTAACTTATCCCTCCCCACACTTTCCTCTTTGATAACCATGAGTTTGTTTTCTCTGTGTGAGTCGATATATGTTTTATAAATAAGGCAATTTGGATCATTTTCCCCCTAGATTCCATATGTAAGCATTATCATATAATATTTGTCTTTGTCTGCCTGACTTCACTTAGTATGATAATCTCTAGGTCTCTCCATGTTGCTGCAAATGGCATTATTTCATTCTTTTTTAATGGCTGAATAATATTCTATTGTGTATATATACAATATTTTCTTTATCCATTAATCTGTCTATGAACAGTTAGGTTGTTTCCATGTCTTGGCTATTCTGAATAGTGCTGCTATGAATATTGGGGTGCATGTATCTTTTGGATTTATAGTTTTCTCTGGATATATGCCCAAGAGTGAGATCCCTGGATCACATGGTAACTCTATTTTTAGTTTTTTAAGGAAACTCCATAGTGTTCTCCATAGTGTCTGTACCAATTTACATTCCCACCAACAATGTTGGAGAATTCTTTTTTCTCCATGTCCTCTCCAGCATTTATTTGTAGACTTTTTGATAATGCCCATCATCATTGTGTGGGGTGATTACCTCATTGTAGTTTCAAATTGCATTTCTTTAATAATTAGTGAAGTTTAGCATTGTTTCATGTACCTGTTGGCCATCTGTATGTCTTCTTTGAAGAAATGTCTATTTAGATCTTCTGCCCATTTTTTTTTTTTTTTTTTTTGCTGTACGCGGGCCTCTCACTGTTGTGGCCTCTCCCGTTGCGGAGCACAGGCTCCGGACGCACAGGCTCAGCGGCCATGGCTCATGGGCCCAGCCGCTCTGCGGCATATGGGATCCTCCCAGACCGGGGCACGAACCCGTGTCCCCTGCATCGGCAGGCGGACTCTCAACCACTGCGCCACCAGGGAGGCCCTTCTGCCCATTTTTTGATTGGGTTGTTTGCTTTTTTGATAGTGAGCTATATGAGCTGTTTGTATATTTTGGAAATTAATCTCGTTTGCCACATTATTTGCAAAACTTTTCTCCCATTCTGTATGTTGTGTTTTTGTTTTGTTTATGGTTTCCTTTGTTGTGCAAAAGCTTTTAAGTTTCATTAGGTCCAATTTGTTTTCTTTCTTTTTTTTTTCCATTTTTCTAGGTGACAGATCCAAAATTATATTGCTGCAATTTATTTTGAAGTGTGTCCTGCCTATATTTTCCTCTAAGAGTTTAATAGTGTCTGGCCTTATGTTTATGTCTTTAATCCATTTTGAGTTTATTTTTGTGTATGGTGTTAGGGAGTGTTGTAATTTCATTCTTTTACATGTACTTGTCCAGTTTTCCCAGCACCACTTATTGAAGAGCTTGTCTTTCTCCATTGTATATTCCTGCTTCCTTTATAAAAGATAAGGTGTCCATATGTTTGCAGGTTTTTCTCTGGGCTTTCTATCCTGTTCCATTGATCTATATTTCTTTTTTGTGCTAGTACCAAACTGTCTTTGTTATTGTAGCTTTGTAATATTGTCTGAAGTCAGGGAGCCTGATTCCTCCAGCTCTGTTTTTCTTTCTTAAGATTTTTTTTGGCTACTCAGTGCGTTTTTTGTTTCCATAAAATTTGTAAATGTTTTGATGTAGTTCTGTGAAAAAGGCAATTGTTCATTTGATAGGGATTGCACTGAATGTGTATATTGCTTTGGGTAGTATAGTCATTTTCACAATGTTGATTACTCCAGTCCAAGAACATGGTATGTCTTTCCATCTGTTTGTATCATCTTTAATTTCTTTCATCAGTGTCTTATAGGTTTCTGTATACAGGTCTTTTTTCTCGGTAGGTAGGTTTATTCCTAGGTATTTTATTCTTTTGTTGCGGTGGTAAATGGGAGTGTTTCCTGAATTTCTGTTTCAGATTCTTCATCATTAGTGTATAGCAATGCAAGAGATTTCTGTGCATTAATTTTGTATCCCAGTACTTTATCAAATTCATTGAGAAGCTTTAGTAGATTTCTGGTAACATCTTTAGGATTCTCTATATGTATTATCATGTCATCTGCAAACAGTGACAGTTTTATTTCTTCTTTTCCAATTTGGATTCCTTTTATTTATTTTTCTTCTGTGATTGCTATGGCTAAAACTTCCAAAACTATGTAAAATAATAGGGGTGACATTGGGCAACCTTGTCTTGTCCCTGATCTTGTTGGAAACGGTTTCCATTTTTCCCCATTGAGAGCAATGCTGGCTGTGGGTTTGTCATCTATTGCCTTTTTTATGTTGAGGTAATGTCCCTCTAAGCCTACTTTTTGGAAGTTTTTTTTTTTTTATCATAAATAGGTGTTAACTTTTTTTTGAAAGCTTTTTCTGCATCTATTGAGATTATCATGTGGTTTTTATCCTTCTGTTTGTTTATATGGTGTATCACATTGATTGATTTGCATATATTGAAGAATCTTTGCATTCCTGGATAAACCCCAGTTGATCATGGTGTATGATCCTTTTACTGTGCTGTTGGTTTCTGTTTGCTAGTATTTTGATGAGGATTATTACATCTATGTTCATCCGTGATATTGGCCTGTAGTTTTCTTTCTTTGTGACATCTTTGTCTGGTTTTGGTATCAGGGTGATATTGGCCTCAGATAATGTTTTTGGGAGTGTTCATCCCTCTGCTATATATTGGAAGAGTTTGAGAAGGATAGTTGTTAGCTCTTCTCTAAATGTTTGATAGAATTTGCCTGTAAAGCCATCTGGTCATGGGCTTTTGCTTTTTGGAAGATTTTTAAACTCACTTTTCATTTAAGTGGTTGTGATTTGTCTGTTTATATTTTCTATTTCTTCCTGGTTCAGTCTCAAAAGGTTGTGCTTTTCTAAGAATTGGTCCATTTCTTCCAGGTGTCCATTTTATTGGCATATAGTTGCCTGTAGTAATGTCTCATGATCCTTTTTATTTCTGCAGTGTTATTTGTTACTTCTCATTTTTCATTTCTAAATTCTGTTGATTTGAGTCTTCTCCCTTTTTTTCTTAATGAGTCTGGCTAGTGGCTTAGCAAGTTTTTTTTAATATTCTTTAAGAATCAACTTTTAATTTTCTTGATTTTTGTTATTATTTTCTTCATTTCCTTTTCATTTATTTCTGATCTGATCTTTATGATTGCTTTCCTTCTGCTAACTTTGTTTTGTTGTTGTTCTTCTTCTTCTTTCTCTAATTGCTTTAGGTGTATATTTAGGTTGTTTATTTGATATTTTTCTTGTTTCTTGAGGTAGGGTTGTATTGCTATAAACTTCCCTCTTAGAACTGCTTTTGCTGCTTTCCATAGGTTTTGGGTCATAATGTTTTCATTGTCATTTTTTCTGCATATTTTTCTGTTTCTTTGGTGATCTCTTGGTTATTTAGTAGCATATTGTTTAGTCTCCATCTGTTTGCATTTTTTACAGTTTTTTTTTTCCCCAGGAATTGATATCTAGTCTCATAGTGTTGTGGTTATAAAAGATACTTGATAAGATTTCAGTTTTCTTAAATTTAACAAGGCTTGATTTGTGACTGATGTGGTCTATCAAGGAGAATGTTCCAGGAGCACTTGAGAAGAAAGTGTATTCTGTTGATTTTGGATGGAATGTCCTATAAATATCAATTAAGTCCATCTTGTTTAATGTGTTAGTTAAAGCTTGTTTTTCCTTATTTATTTTCATTTTGGATGATCTCTGCATTGATGAAAGTGGGGAATTAACGTCCCCTACTATTATTGTATTACTGTCAGTTTTCCCTTTTATGGCTGTTAGCATTTGTCTATGTATTGAAGTGCTCCTATGTTGGGTGCATATATATTTACAATTGTTATATCTTCTTCTGGGATTGATCCCTTGATCATTATGTAGTGTTCATCTTTGTCTCTTGCAGTAGTCTTATTTTAAAGTCTATTTTGTCTGATATGAGAATTGCTACTCAAGCTTTTTCTTGATTTCCATTTGCTTGGAATATCTTTTTCCATCCCCTCACTTTCAGTGTGTATGTGTCCCTAGGTCTGAAGTGGGTATCTTGTAGACAACATATACACGGGTCTTGTTTTTGTGTCCACTCAGCCAGTCTATGCCTTTTGGTTGGAGCATTTAATTCATTTATATTTAAGGTAAGTACTGATATGTATATTCCTCTTACCATTTTCTTAATTTGTTTTGGGTATGCTTTTGTAGGTCTTTTCCTTCTCTTGTGTTTCTTGCCTAGAGAAGTTCCTTTAACATTTGTTGTAAAACTTTTTGTGGTGCTGATTTCTCTTAACTTTCACTTGTCTGTAAAGCTTTTTATTTCTCCATGAAATCTGAATGAGAACTTTTCTGGGTAGGGTAATCTTGGTTGTAGGTTTTTCCCTTTCATCACTTTAAATATTCCTGCCACTGTCTTATGGTTTGTAGTGTTTCTGATGAAAGTAAGTTGTTAACCCCACAGGTATTCCTTTCTATGTTATTTGTTGTTTTTCCCTTGCTTCTTTTAGTATTTTTTCCTTATATTTAAATTTTGATAGTTTGATTAGTATGTGTCTTGGTCTGTTTCTCCTTGGATTTCTCCTGTAAGTGATTCTTTGAGCCTCTTTGGCTTGAATGACTCTTTCCTTTCCCATACTAGGGAAGTTTTCAACTATAATTCTCTTCAAATATTTTCTCTGTCCCTTTCTATACCTCTTCATCTTCTGGGACCTGTATAGTTCGAATGTTGGTACAATTAATGTTGTCCCAGAAGTCTCTGAAGCTCTCCTCAATTATTTTCATTATTTTATTCTTTATTCTGCCCTGTGGTTTTTATTTTCATTATTTTATCTTCCTGGTCACGTATCCTTTATTCTGCTATTGATTCCTCCTAGGGAAATTTTAATTTCATTTATTGTGTTGTTCATCATTGTTTTTTTTTTTGTTTTTTTCTGGTTTTTTTTTTTTTTTTTTTTTGCTCTTTAGTTCTTCGATGTCTCTGTAAACGTTTCTTATATTTTCTCCATTCTATTTCCAAGATTTTGGATCATCTTTACTATCATTACTCTGGAATCTTGTTCAGGTAGACTGCCTATTTCCTCTTCATTTGTTTGTTCTGGTGGGTTTTTACCTTGTTCCTTCATCTGCAGTGTATTTCTCTGTGTTCTCATTTTGCTTAACTTACTGTGCTTAGTGTCTCCTTTCCACAGTCTACAGGTGTGTAGTTCCCGTTGTGTTTGGTGTCTGACCCCAGTGTGTAAGGTTGTTTTAGTTTGTTTTGTAGGCTTCCTGGTGGAGGGGACTGGTGCATGTGTTCTGGTGAGTGGGTTTGGATCTTTTATCTCTGGTGGGCAGGGACACATCCGGTGGTGTGTTTTGAGTTGTCTGTGAACTTAGTATGATTTTAAGTAACCTCTCTGCTAATGAATGAGTTTGTGTTACTCTCTTGCTAGTTGTTTGGCATAGGACATCCAGCACTTGAGCTTGCTGGCCGTTGGGTGGAGCTGGGTCTTAGCATTGAGATGGAAATCTCTGGGAGAGCTCTCACTGATTGATATTATGTGGTGCTGGGAGGTCTGTTGTGATCTAGTTTCCTGATCTCAGCTCTCCCACCTGAGAGGCTCAGGACTGACAATGAGCTGGAGTTTCAAGACCCTGTCAGCCACACAAATCAGAAGAAAAGTGAGAAAAATAAGAAAGAAAGAAAGAAAGAAAGAAAGAAAGAAAGAAAGAGAGAGAGAGAGAAAGAGAGAAAGAAAAGAAAAGTTGTTAAAATTAAAAAAAAATATTAAAATTAAAAAAAATTAAATAGTAATAAAAAAAAGAAGAGAGAAACCAGACCAATAAACAAATCCAGCAATCATAACAATCACTAAAAACTAACCTAAGACAAGCATATAAATCAGAAACTAGTCAGTCACATACAGCAAACCCCAAGTCCACAGTTGCCCCCAATGTCCACTGCCTCAATTCTGGGATGGTTCATTGTCTATTCAGTCATTCCACAGATGCAACATACATCAAGTTGATTGTGGAGATTTAATCCACTGCTCGTGAGGCTGCATGGATAAATTTCCCATTCTCTTATTTGTTTCCACATCTCCTCGGGTTCAGTTGTGGTTTTGCTCCCACCTCTGCATGTAGGTCAACCTCAGGCATCTGTTCCCCACCCAGACAGGAGAGAGGGTTAAAACAGCAGCTGATTGCGGGGTTCTTGCATGCCCAGGTCTGGGGGACGGAGGGATATGATAGTTATAATTGGAATGTTGGGTGATCCTGTGGCGGCAGAGACTACCATGACATTTCAACTGCCAGAGGTGCACTGTTTGTTATCCTGGGGTAGTTGTCTCTGGATCATGGGTCCCTGGTATTTATGGCACAAGCTCCCAGGAATGTGGGGGCAGTGGATAGTGACCTGGGCTTGCCCACAGGATTTTTGGTGGCTACAGCAGCAGTGTTAGTGTTTCATGCCTGTCTCTGTGGTCCAAGCTGATGGCCATGACTCACACCCATTTCTAAAGGTAATTTAGGTGTTGCTCTGAATTACCTCTCCTCACACACCCCAACACAATAGTCTCTTGCCTCTTAGGCAGGTCCAGACCTTAGCCTGGACTCCCACCTGGCTTGCTGAGGCACACTATCTCCTTTCAGGCTGTGTTTACACAGCCAACCCCAATCCTCTCCCTGGGATTTGACCTCCAAAGCCCAAGCCTCAGCTCCCAGCCCCTACCCGCCCTGGTGGGTGAGCAGACAAGCTTCTCAGGCTGGTGAGTGCTGGTCGGCACCCATCGTCTGTGCAGGAATCTCTCTGCTTTTCCCTCTGCATCCATTACTGTGCTCTCCTCTGTGGCTCCAAGGCTTCCTCCCTGCACACCTGTGGTCCCTGCCAATGAAGGGGCTTCCTAGTGTGTGGAAACTTTGCCTCCTTCACAGCTCCCTCCCAGAGGTGCCAGTCCCATCCCTGTTATTTTGTCTCTGTTTTTTCTTTTTTTCTTTTGCCCTACCGAGGTATGTGGGTATTTTCTTGCCTTTTGGGAATTCTGAGGTCTTCTGCCAGTGTTCAGTAGGTGTTCTGTAGGAGTTGTTCTATATGTAGATATATTTTTGAGATATTTGTGGGGAGGAAGGTTATCTCCATGTCTTACTCCTCTGCCATCTTGCAGGTAGTCACAGTATTGTCATTGTAACAATGCTGATTCCTACAATCCAAGAACACAGTAAAACTTTCCATCTGTTTGTGTGGTCTTCAGTTTCTTTCATCAGTGTCTTTTAGTTTTCAGAGTAGAAATATTTGCCTCCTTAGGTAGGTTTATTCTTGGTTATTTTACTCTTTTTGATGTGATGGTAAATAGGATTTTTCCATAATTTCTCTTTCCAATATTTTGTTGTTAGTGTCTGTTAATGCAACAGATTTCTGTGTATTAATTTTGTATCCTGCAATGTTATTGGATTCATTGATGAGCTCTAGTATTTTCCTGGTAACAACTCTAGGATTTTCTATGTATAGAATCCTTTCATCTGCAAACTGTGGCAGTCTTACTTCTTCTTTTCCTTTCTTTTGAATTACTTTTACTTCTTTTTCTTCTCTGAATGCTGTGTCTAGGACTTTCAAAAATATGTTGAGTAAAAGTGGCGAGAGTGGGAATGCTTTTTCCTGATCATAGGGGGAATAATGTCAGCTTTTCACTGTTCAGTATGATGTTACCTGCGGGAGTGTCATGTATGGCCTTTATTATGTTGATGTAAGTTCCCTCTATGCCCACATTCTAGAGAGTTTTTATCATAAATGGCTGGTGAATTTTACCAAAATTTTCTTTGCATCTATTGAGAGGATCATATGGTTTTTATTCTTCAATTTTTTAATGTGGTGTATCAAAGTGATTGATTTGTAGATATTGAAAAGTGCTTTCACCACTAGGATGAATCTCACTTGATCACAGTGTACGATCTTTTAATGTATTGTTGGATTTGGTTTGCTAGTATTTTGCTAAGGATTTTTGCACATATGTACATCAGTGATATTTGCCTATAATATTCTTTTTGTGGTAGCTTTGTCTGGTTTTGGTATCAGGATGATGGTGGCTTTATAGAATGAGTTTGGAAGTTTTCCTTCCTCTGCAATTTTTTGTAATAGTTTCAGAAGGACAGGTATTAATTTTTCTCTAGAGAAGTACAGCTACAGTGTAATCACATACTTTTTGGAAAGATCTCTGAAATAAGAGAATGTCTAACAAAGATACAGAAAATTATATTTACTAACTTGTATGATTTGTGTAAAGAATAGCAAATTGAGAAATTTTAAAAATAACTTATCTAAAGAGCTTTATAAAAAATGCTTGCAAACAAATATTATTTAAGTCTTTTCAAAAGAATTTTAAACATATTATCCTGTTTGATCCTGACATTAAATCTGTAAATTAAATAAAACTTGTCATATATTGTTGATCTTTTTATAGCAAATAAAACTGATTACAAATAATTTAACTGTCCTTACAATAAATTTCTAAGAGTTCTAAGTTTTGATTTAGATTTCAGGAATTTAAAATCACACTACTACATTTTGTTGTTTTTCTGTGTGTGTAGACACACACAGAGATAGAAATGTGTAGAATAACAATACTTTATGACATAAACACTTATAACACTGTTATTTGACAAACACATGGATGTGGTGTATGTTTTTAAAAATTTCCAGGCCAGCATTTACCACTACTGAGGTACAACTTAAAGGAAATATCTGATGACTGCAATATAAGCTTATTTTCTCACAAATATATTGATATTAAATGACATTAACAAAGAAGTAAAATATTCCATTTAAATAAGCTGTACAATAACAAGGTTTTGATCAAAATAATTAATTGATTTAATTTCACATTTTCCTCCCAGGAAATTTTCCCCCAAAATTAAATGTAACTTGCAAGGGATTTTCACACTGGCATTGCCAAAGTAACAATTGTTGCTGGAGCTTTTTTCACAAATAATCCTTTAAAAGTGTGGAATTACAGAGGACCTTCAAGATGGCAGAGGAGTAGGATATTGAGATCACTTTCCTCTCCACAAATACCTCAAAAATATATCTATATGTGGAACAACTCCTACAGCATACCTACTGAACATAGGGAGAAGACCTCAGGCTTCCTAAAAGGCAAGAAAATAGCCACATAACAGGGTAGGGCAAATGAAAAAAAGCAGCATCAAAAAAAAAAAAAAAAAAAAAAAACAAGGATGAGATCTGCAACTCTGGAAGGGAGCTGTGAAGGAGGAAAAGTCTCCACACACTAGGAAGCCCCTTCACTGGTGGAGAGGGAGGTGGGTGGGGGGATGCTTTGGAGCCATGGAGGAGAGCTCAGCAACAGGTGTGCAGAGGGAAAAGCAGAGAGATTCCCACACAGAAGATTGGTACTGACCAGAACTCACTAACCTGAGAGCTTTTTCTGCTCACCCACTGGGGTGGGTGTGGGCTGGGAACTGAGGCTCGGGTTTCCAAGTTCAGATCCCAGGGAGAGGACTGGGGTTGGCTGTGTAAGCACAGCCTGAAAGGGGCTAGTGCACCACAGATAACCAGGAATGAGTCTGGGAAAACGTCTGGAACTGCCTAAGGGTCAAGAGACTATTGTTTCAGGGTGTGCGAGGAGAGGAGATTCAGACCACAACCTAAACAAGCTTCAGAGATGTGGAACAAGACGTGGCTATCAGCATGGACACTAGAGAAAGACATGAAACACAAAGGCTGCTGCTTCATTCACCAAGAATCCTGTGTGCAAACACAGGTCACTATCGACCCCACTCCTCCAGGGAGCCTGTGCAACCTGGCACTGCCAGGGTCCCGTAACCCAGGGACAACTACCCTGGGAGACACACAGCACACCTCAAGCTGTTGCAATGTCATGCTGGCCTCTGCTGCTGGAGGCTCACCCTGCATTTCATACACCTCCTTCTCCCCAGCATGAGTAAACCAGAACCCCTTAATCACCTGCTCCTTTAACCCTTACTGTCTGGGCAAAGAACAGATGCCAGAGGACAACTAACATACAGAGGCAGGACCAAATCCAAAGGTAAACCCTAGGAGCTGTGCAAACAAAGAAGAGAAAAGGGAATTTCTCTGTGCAGCCTCAGGAGCAGCAGATTAAATCACCACAATTAACTTGATGTACCCTGCATCTGTGGAAAGCTGGAATAGACATCAAATCATCCCAAAATTGAGGCTGTGGGCTGTGCGAGCAACTGTAGACTTGGGGTTTGCTGTATGCGACTGATTTGTTTCTGATTTTTATGTTTATCTTAGTATAGTTTTTAGCACTTGTTATCATTGGTGGATTTGTTGGTTTGTTTGCTCTCATGTTTTTATTTTTTTTATTTCAATAATTTTATTATATTTTATGTTAATGTTTATTTAATTATATTTATTTTTTTTCTTTCTATTTTTTCTCCCTTTTCTTCTGAGCCAGGTGGCTGAAAATGTCTTTGTGCTCCAGCATGGTGTCAGGCCTAAGCCTCTGAATTTGGAGAAGCTAGTTCAGGACATTGGACCACCAGAGACCTCACAGCCCCATGTAATATCAATTGGCAGGACCTCTCCCAAATTTCTCCATCATAACGCTAAGACCCAGATTCACTCAATGACCAGCGTGTTCCAGTGCTGGACACCCCATGCCAAACTAGCAAGACTGGAACACAAATATACACATTATCAGGGAAGTTACCTAAAATCATGCAAAGTTCACAGACACCCCAAAACACATCACTGGATACATTCCTGTCAGCAGAGAGAAGATCCAGACTCATCCACCAGAACACAGTCAGCAGTCTCCTCCACCAGGAAGACTACACAACCCACTGAACCAACTTTTCCCACTGAGGGTAAACACCAAAAACAACAGGAACTACAAACCTGCAGCCTGTGAAAAGGAGACACCAAACACACTAAGTTAAGCAAAATGAGAAAACAGAGAAATACACAGCAGATGATGGAACAAGAGAAAAATCCACCAGACCAAAGAAATGAAGAAGAAATAGGCAGTCTACCTGAAAATGGATTCAGAGTAATGACAGTAAATATGATCCAAAATCTTGGAGACAGAATGGAGAAAATACAAGAAACTTTTTACAAGGAGCTAGAAGAACTATAGAGCAAAAAAATCAATGATGACCAACACAATAAATGAAATAAAAAATTCTGTAGAAGGAATCATTAACAGAATAACTGAGGAAAAAGAATGGATAAGTGACCTGGAAGATAAAATTGTGGAAATAGCTATTGCAGAGCAGGATAAAGAAAAAAAAAATAATGAAAAGAATTGAGGACAGGCTCAGAGACTTGTGGAAGAACATTAAATGTACCAACATACAGATTATAGGGGTTCCAGAAGAAGAAGAGAAGTAACAAGGGGCAGAGAAAATATTTGAAAAGATTAAGGTTGAAAACTTCCCTAATAAGAGAAAGTAAAGAGTCAATCAATTCCACGAAGATTAGAGAATCCCTTACAGGACAAATCCAAGGAGAAACATGCCAATACACATATGAATCAAACTATCAAAAATTAAATACAAAGAATAAATATTAAAAGCAGCAAGAGAAAAGAAGCAAACAATGTACAATCAAATCCCCATAATATTAATACCTGATCTTACAGCAGAAACACTGCAAGCCATAAGGGAGTGGTAGGACATATTTAAAGTGATGAAAGGATAAAATCTACGACCAAGATTACTCTGCACTGCAAGGTTCTCAATCAGATTCTATGGAGAAATTAAAACCTTTACAGGCAAGCAAAAGCTAAGAGAATTCAGGCTCACTAAAACAGCTTTACTAAAAATGTTAAAGGAAATTCTCTAGGCAGTAAACACAGAGAAGGAAAAGACCTACCAAAAAAAAAACCCAAAACAATTAAGAAAATGGTGATAGAAACATACATATTGATAATTACCTTAAATGTAAATGGATTAAATGCTCCAACCAAAAGACAAAGACTGTCTGAATGGATACAAAACAAGGCCCATATATATGTTATCTGCAAGAAGCCCACTTCAGACTTAGGGTCACATACAGAGTTTAAGTGAGGGGATGTAAAATAATATTCCATGCAAATGGAAATCAAAAGAAAGCTGGAGTAGCAATTCTCATCTGAGTCAAAATAGATTTTAAAATAAAGACCACTACAAGAGACAAAGAAGGACACTATATAATGATCAAGGGATTAATCCCAGAAAAGATGTAAGAAATGTAAATATGTATGCACCCAACATAGGAGCATCTCAATATTTAAGGCAAATGCTAACAGCCATAAAAGGGAAAACTGACAGTAATAGAGTAATAGTAGGGGATGTTAATTCCCCACTTTCACCAATGCAGTGATCATCCAAAATGAAAATAAATAAGGAAACACAAGCTTTAAATGGCATATTAAGAAAGATGGACTTAATTGATATTTATAGGACATTCTACCCAAAAAAATATACAAAAAACAAAATACACTTCCCTTTCAAGTGCTCATGGAACATTCTCCAGGATAGACCATATCTTGGGTCACAAATCAAGACCTGGTAAATTTAAGAATATTGAAATTGAATCAAGTATCTTTTCCGACCACAGTGCTATGAGACTAGATATCAATTACAGGAAAAAGACTGTAAAAAATGCAAACACATGGAGACTAAACAATATGCTACTAAATAACCAAGAGATCACTGAAGAAATTAAGAAAAAAAAAAAAAAACTAGAAACAAATGACAATGAAAATGTGATGGCCCAAAACCTATGGGATGCAGCAAAAGCAGTTCTAAGAGGAGAGTTTGTAGTAATAAAATCCTACCTCAAGAAACAAGATACTCTCAAACAAACAACCTAAATTTACACCTAAAGCAATTAGAGAAAGAAGAATAAACAAACAAACAAACAAAACACACATTTAGCAGAACGAAAGAAATCATAAAGATCAGGTCAGAAATAAATGAAAAAGAAATGAAGGAAATGATAGCAAAGATCAACAAAACTTAAAGGTTGTTCTTTGAGAAGATAAACAAAATTGCTAAACCATTAGACAGACTCATAAAGAAAAAAAGAGAGAAGACTCAAATCAACAAAAGTAGAAATGAAAAAGGAGAAGAAACAACTGACACTGCAGAAATACAAAGGACCATGAGAGATTACTAAAAGCAACTATATACCACCAAAATGGACACCTGGAAGAAACTGACAAATTCGTAGAAAAGTACAACCTTACAAGACTGAACCTGGAAAAAATAGAAAATATAGACAGACCAATCACAACCACTGAAATTGAAACTGTGTTTAAAAATCTTCCAACAAAAAAATGCCCAGGAGCAGATGGATTCATAGAAAAATTCTATCAAACATTTAGGGAAGAGCTAACATGTAATTTTCTCAAACTCTTCCACATATAGCAGAGGGAGGAACACTCCCTAACTCATTCTACGAGACCACCATCACTGTGATACCAAAACCAGACAAAGATGTCACAAAAAAAAGAAAACAACAGGCCAATGTTACTGATGAACATAGATACAAAAATTGTAAACAAAATACTAGCAAACAGAATCCAGCCGCACATTAAAAGTATCATACACCATGATCAAGTGGGGTTTATCTCAGGAGTGCAAGGATTCTTCAGTATATGCAAATGAATCAATGTGGCACACCATATTAACAAATTGAAGGATAAAATCCATATGATTATCTCAATAGATGCAGAAAAACATTTCGACAAAACTCAACACCCATTTATGATAAAAACCTTCCAGAAAGTAGGCATAGAGGGAACTTTCCTCAATATGATAAAAGCTATACAAAAGAAACACACAGCCAGCATTGTTCTGAATGGGGAATAAGTGAAACCATTTTCACTAAGATCAGGTACAAGACAAGGTTGCCCACTCTCACTGCTATTATTTAACAAAATATGGAAGTTTTAGCCACAGCAATCAGAGAATAAAAAGAAATAAAAGGAATCCAAATTGGAAAAGAGGAACTAAACTGTCACTGTTTGCCAATGACATGATACTATACATAGAGAATCCTAAAGATGCTACCAGAAAACTGCTAGAGTTAATCAAAGAATTTGGTACAGTAGCAGGATACAAAATTAATGCACAGAAATCTCTTGCATTCCTATACACTAATGATGAAAAATGTGAAGGAGAAATTCAGGAAACACTCCCATTTACCACTGCAACAAAAATAATAAAATGCCTAGGAATAAACCTACCTAAGGCCACAAAAGACCTGTATGTAGAAAACTATAAGACATTGATGAAATAAATTAAAGATGATACAAATAGATGGAGAGGTATACCATTTTCTTGGACTGGAAGAATCAACACTGTGAAAATGGCTATACTACCCAAAGCAATACAGATTCAATGCAATCCCTATAAAACAACAAATGGCCTTTTTCATAGAACTAGAATAAAACATTTACAATTTGTATAGAAACAAAAAACACCCTGAATAGCCAAAGCAACCTTGTGAAAGAAAATGGAGCTGGAGGACTCAGGCTCCCTGACTTCAGACTATAATACAAAGCTACAGTAATCAAGGCAATATATACTTGCACAAAAAGAGAAATATAACTCATGGAACAAGGTAGAAAGCTTAGAGGAAATCTCACGCACATATGGTCATCTTATCTTGATAAATGTGGCAAGTGTATGCAATGGAGAAAATACAATATATTCAATAAGTGGTGCTGGGAAAACTGGACAGCTACATGTAAAAGAAAGAAATTAGAACACTCTCTAACACCATAGGCAAAAAATAAACTCAAAATGGATTAAAGACCTAAATGTAAGGCCAGACACTATAAAACTCTTAAAGGAAAACATAGGCAGAACACTCTATGTCATACTTCACAGCAAGATCCTTTTTGACCCAAGTCCTAGAGAAATGGAAATGAAAACATAATTAACAAATGGGACCTAATGAAACTTAAAAGCTTTCACACAGCAAAGGAAATCATAAACAAGATGAAAAGACAACCCTCAGAATGGGAGAAAATATTTGCAATTGAAGCAACTGACAAAAGATTAATCTCCAAAATATACAAGCAGCACATGCAGCTCAGTATCAAACAAAACAAACAACCCAATCAAAAAATGGGCAGGAGAGCTAAATAGACATTTCTCCAAAGAAGATATACAGATTGCTAACAAACACATGAATGGATGCTCAGCATCACTAATCAGTAGAGAAACGCTAATCAAAACTACAATGAGGTATCACCTCACACCAGTAAGAATGGGCATCTTCAGAAAATCTACAAACAGTAACTGCTGAAAAGGGTGTGGAGAAAAGGAATCCTCTTGCACTGGTTAGTCGGAATGTAAACTGATACAGCCACTATGGAGAACATTTATGGACTTTCTTTAAAAAATGAAAAATAGAATTACCATATGACCAAGCAATCCCACTTCTAGGCATATACCTGGAGTAAACCACAATTCAAAAAGAGTCTTGTACCACAATATTCCTTGCAGCACTATTTACAATAGCCAGGGTATGGAAGCAATGTAAGTGTCCATCGACAGATCAATTGATAGAGATGATGTGGCACATATATACAATGGAATATTACTTAGCCATGAAAAAAAAACAACGAAACTGAGTTATTTGTAGTGAGGTGGATGGACCTATAGTCTGTCATACAGAGTGAAGTAAGTCAGAAAGAGAATAACAAATATCGTATGCTAACACATATATATGGAATCTAAGAAGATTAAGTGGTTCTGATGAACCTAGGGTCAGGACAGGAATAAAGGCACAGACGTAGAGAATTTACTTGAGGACATGGGGAGGGGGAAGGGTAAGCTGGGATGAAGTGAGAGAGTACCATGGACATATATACACTACCAAATGCAAAATAGATACCTAGTAGGAAGCAGCCACATAGCACAGGGAGATCAGCTCGGTGCTTTGTGACCAACTAGGGGGATGGGATAGGGAGGGTGGGAGGGAGATACACGAGGGAGGAGATATGAGGATATATGTATACGTATAGCTGATTCACTTTGTTATACAGCAGAAACTAACACAACATTGTAAAGCAATTTTACTCCAATAAACATATTAAAAAATATAAAAGTGTAGAATTACTGTTTCAAGCATTTAAAGCAGCAAGCTCAATTATGTTATAAATGCAATGTGTACAGCATCCTTTCTGGATTTCTAATTTCCCAGTTTTATCTTCTGATTAAATATCCAAGTTATTCTCAGTTTTTCAGTAGAAGTTTAACATTTATTTGTTTACAAATTGCAAACATATATCTTTAGTCTTGGAAATTAAGAAGGGAGCTATGTTAGTTCAATTTCTTTCCAAAATAATTTTATTTCCAGTTTCCTAAGAATTGTTAAAAGTTCATATTTTATCACTAGTTCAGGGAATATATTGCCTTATTAAAATTTTGACAATTACACAAATGCAATGTTCTATAGGAAAGGAACTTCATAACTTTGACTAGCTGGTGTAACACTTTGTCAGGGGAACACAAGCTCCTTTATGTGAAAGGAGTCATTGATTATTCTTTCCCTTCTCTGCTTTTTTGTACACCTTTTAACTTTTACTTTTGTTTATAAAGAAAAATCAAACATTGCCCTGGGGATACTGATCTAGAAGATCTAAGATATTTACTGCTTTCACAGACTAACACAAGCATTGCAAACATAGACATTAAATCAATTCAGAGCAGGTGCAATTCTCAGAGGTAAAGCTCATTCAGTAAATATATACTGAAGGGCTCTTGTATGTCAGTAACTGTTCTAGGCTTTAGGGACTCAAAGACCAGATCTCAAAGAATTTAGGAAAGTGTAGCACAGATAGACAGGTAAACAGATAATTTCTGCTGATAGTAACATCATGACAATCTTTTTTATTTTCCAAATATCAAATTTTTCCATCTCCTTTTAAAATATCCTTGAGAATATAGAAAAGTCAAAGTCTGGCAAAAACACTGAATGTTTGCTCTTGCCTGGAGAAGTTTTCCACTAAACGAATGATAGAAAAGATTGAATTTAGAACGCAGTCTTGATTACTCATAACATGCCATATGCTTAACCAGAACAGGCAGACAGAACCAAGAGGAGTTTGATGTAATTGACTCCACCAATTACCCATGCATAAATCTAGAGTGCAGAGGCTGCAAAGATGAAAATGAAAGCAAAATTTCTTCCCTCTGAAGAAGTGCATAGAAAAGAAAAACAACAGGTGGATTTCCCTCTAAAATAATTAAAAATATATATTTTGAACCGGTCAGAGACAGAATTGTTAACTCATTTCCTTCTAGCCCCTTCTGTGGTACAATAGTCAAACAAAATAGTTTCCAAAATGTAAATCTGTAAACAATAGAGAACAAGGGGTTAAAAAAGTGGGAGCGAGCATCATAGCTGAAGCATAATTGGAAGGGCCTTGAAGTGAAATGTTTGTGTCAGGACTCAATTTTTTCATGCCACCTCGGACCAGAAAAGGTAACATAGACTCAACAACAGAGTGGGTTGTTGGAGACATTATAACTAAGCATCCTCTAAGTAGAATGATAACAGTGAATGGTTAGATTTATGTAAACCTGGCGATTGTGAATCCCTGTTTAGACTGGGAACAGCTTTTACTTAAATCTAGACTATTATATTAGCAAAAAAGATTATGAACATATAATTAATATATAATCCAATTTTTCAACAGAATATGTATTTTTTGTGAGTGAAATATCCCAATATCAATGATGATATTAAACTCAAACTAAAAGCGTTATGTGGTGCTAACATTGTAGAGTATGCAAAACCAAACTGCATGCTCTATTTGGCTTATAAGACACAGTTTGGAACAACTGTAGAATATAAACTTTTCTATTATAAGAAGAATAGCAATAGCTAGAAAATTAAAAAAAACATTTTATATGTATCACTAGTCTAAAGACTTTACATTTAATCCTTATAAAAAACAGATGGAGAAATAGAGACACATAAATGTTAAGTAACTTGGCAGGAGTCAAAACGTTTCTCTAGGCCCATCACTTATCAACAGGCAGCTTATCTATTCTGTGTCCACGCTGACTTAACTGGAGTCCTTCTCTCTGAAACAAAGAGAAGAGAAGGTAGTCATTCACAATCCATGGCCTAATTTCTAGGGTTAATCAGAAATTCTTTTAACTTGGCTTTAATGGATTGTGGTAATGTTCCCAACAGCATCCCTATTGCAATCACAGACAGAATGGATATTATGAAGATTTTTCAGATAAACGTAAAAAAAAAAAAATCTCCTAATCCCTAGAATGGCTTTTTTCCCTTGGTGACTTCATTTTCTGATCTTATAGCTATATGTTTTACATATCTATTCCCCACTGGTATGTTTACCTTGAGTTCATTATTGCTGAAACAATAGAGAAATCTTCTCCTTCAGTAAACAACATCCTGGCAGAGCAGTATGGCTGACAAATGTCTTCAGTATCAGATCTAGGGGAGCATCAGAACCTGATCAAATATAATTCCAGACAGGACTCAGATTTTTTAAAAATAAAATATCATTACTTATTACAATTTATTTCAAATTAGGGTGTTAATTAAGAAATATTTCTCAAACTAGCAGAAAATTAAATTTTATTCAATATCCATTGCTACTATGGAGTTTTGTCCTTTTAAAATAAGAGCAATCTGGGCTTGAATATAAGTACTATCTAATCATTGCAAGGCATTGGGCTAAATATAATTATGACCTTTTAAGCATCATAAGCTGAGTCTCAAAATGTTAAAGCATGGTGCTCAAAGGAATTGACAGCATGGATTTTTTCAACTCAGACTTTCATTCTCCAAAATATGCCTTTTCAATTAAACCATAGTATCTATATATTTCCTTTTATTTTACATATTTTGAGAAGGATTATAAGGAGAAATAAATGTTTCATACATATTATTATGGCTCATTAAATCTCTCTTAATTCAATAATGTAAAGTTTCTTTATCACATATAAACTCAGAATGCATATTCTAACTTCAACTTTACTTCCACATTTAGACATCTTACTTATACATTTGGGTTTTTTTTTTTTTGCATTATCTAATGTAATAAAAGTAAATACAAATGTCGCTCTCTATAGAAATAAATACAATCATTTTGTATTTTTGTATTATAATCAGGGATCCCTTTCCCACATTTTTATGTGTTTAATGTGCACTAAGATATCTTAAATACAGCAGTGGTCAGTCAATAAATGTTTCATAGTTACAAATAATTAGGATAAAATAATTTGCATCTTGGACAGTCTATTTCTATGTATATTCACATACAACTTCTGCCTGTTTCTCTTGGCCTGTGTTAATAACATCTCATATCTATTATAAGTAACTTCCACATAGATCTTTAATTTCAGAATTTGTCAAAAGTTCAGGAAAAGATATATAAATGTGAATTAAAGCTGCTGCTTTCATTGAATACTACATTAAGCTTCCAAAGGGGAAATAGTTTATATGAATTATTTTAAAAGACAAAATGAAACACACATGATATTTGGAACATAAATTTATAGAACTACTTACTGTAAAAAAACTATATAATAAAGGATAAGTGATGGTCCTCTGAAAATTAAATTATAAAATTAGCAAATGATGAGATAAACCAGAGAAAACTTAAAGGTAAAATTAGATTATTGTGCAGTAGGACTTGATTACCATCATATAAATTCATCCTCACCTATGTAAATTATTTGTCTCAAAGAATGAGAGCAAAAAATAAAACTGGAGGTTAAGTATTTATTAGCCAATGAATTATATTAAAATAAGGGTTACAAGAGCAAAATAATGTTAAATGTCCAACCAAGCATTGTACATGAAGCAATACAGTATAATATCCATTACTGGGTAAATTTATAAGCACCACATTCTGGTCAATTGCCATTAACCCTTTATTAACACAACTTTTTTTTTTCCTAATTCAATGTTCACAAAGCAAACTGATAAAATCAATTGCCTGGATTGACATAGATATGGCACAAAAAAGAGCAGATATAAACTGATACTAAAAGCAGTCAGTGGAAGAAAATCTAATGAACACAAAAATGTTACACTGTATGTATATGCAGATATGTGTATAGATGTAGGTGTGTATATATGATGTACTTGTAGTTTAACCTATGAATAATCTCTAAGAAAATGTAAAACAAAACAGAATATTAATAATTTCCCTTGGTATAAAAAGCTTTTTAATTACATGATTAATTAGTTTGTTTTTAATGTAACATTTCAACTAATTTAATATTAAAATGTGCCATTCATAAGTCTCCTGTGAATCATTACAGAAAAAAACTTAATCTAGTCACTGGGATATTAATAGAGGAAAATTATTTCCAGCAGTAATAACCAGGCATTCCTTGTCAGTGACATTGATGATATAATAAATCCTTCCTTAACCCTAGTTTCTCAATTGTGATAATGTTACATTAAAAGGAATTCCCAAAGCCTTTTCAAAATTAAAGAAATCATGCAGTCCCCTTTTCCATGGACAGTAATAAACCATCCCCCTAATCATTTTTCAACTGTACTGATTTGCAGCCAAATTTTCAGCCATAGAGGATCACCATCTCATTGGAGCTCTTGACAGTTCTGGCAATGTAAATTCTCTAGAGCATCTCAAGGGAAATAGAATTGAAAACTCCATAAATATGGTATTGTTCACCACTAGCAATGTAAGCATAGTCACTCCCATCTTCTACAGCTGAGGGACACAAAATGAAAAGAGCACAGCAACTCACATTTCAGAAATTAGACAGTTCACCTTTAAAACAATTCCAGAAAGCAAGTGGACTGTTGGAATGTAAAGCAGTAGGTAAAGAAGGCCAGAAAGAGGTTGCTTCAGATTTGCAACATACACATATAAGGCGATCTTTTAAAAAAGCTATGGTGTATTTATTTCCCTCTCTCATTACTTTCATCAACTCTTCTAAAGGCATATCATGTGTAAGGCACTATGAAAGTCTCTTATCTCAAACTGATACAACTGAGTATAGGAGGAAAGATACAAAATGAGTGGGTACAGCCAGAGAGAATATAAAGTGCTCACTAAAGGTGTTTCTGGTAGTGTAGACATTAATTAATTAGGATATTACTAACAAAATTAAGATGTCTTTCTTTGGACTCCAGTTGAATTGGTGAAATAAAGGATATTAAAAGCACAAAAAGTAAATTTCCCTACTTCAAACCTATCACATAGAACAAAAATTTTAAAAGAGGGCAGAGAAAGGGAGAAAAAACAAACAAAAAGGTTAATGGAAAAGGATAAGCACAGTCTCAGAAGCATTACTGACAAGTCCTGTGAAATCTGAACTCCAAAAGGAGGATAAGGGTGTCTTAGTGAAATGACATTCTCAAGTGTAACTATGGTAGCATACAGGTTCTACTGTTTTCATCATGTCCATGATATGTACAATCTTTTAACACTATCTTTGTCATGAACATGAAAATAACTGTGATAGATTAGCCACTATACAGCCAACCTAGATCTGCTTGTACTCCATTTTTCCATCAATTTGCAAAAAAAAAAAAAAAAAAATCTATTTTAAGTCAACAAGGAAACGGGCCAATTTTCATCTTCAGTGTAGATCTTCCCAATCCCCGCCTTCACCTTCTGCAGCAGTAATATTTTCATACCATACTAAATTTTCGGCATATAAAATCTGCAGCCACCTGGGGACCCATCAACAGCTGCAATAATCCTTTTCATTCAAAAGTATCTGGAATTAGCCATATGATAATTTGGTCCTATTTGTTATTGCTAAAACTAAATCAATAATGACTCAGCATACTTCACCTTACCATTTCTTCAAAAAATCATTTTAACTTTATAACAAGATACTCTCTACATTCTGTAGTTACCTGGCCATGGTTTCCACCTACCTATACAGTTTTTTTGTTTTGTTTTGTTTTGTTTTGTTTGTTTTTAGTTTCAGATTATTTCAAATGGTTTCAATTGAGTTACTTTGTGAATTAAGGTACCATCTGCCCAGGTAGCCAACATTTAAGGAGGCTTCCAGAGAAAGGATTTTTCTAGAACTACTATAGCCTCTTATTTTAGAAATCTAGCTTTTACAAGGGCTCTTAACAAATGTCAGGGAATGGAATGTTTTTCTTATTTAACATCTGCCTTGCATTTCTTGCACTTACCCATCTCTGACAGGTTTAGTTCTATTTCTTCCAAGTTCTTTTCATAAACTTATCACCTATAATCCACTCCAAGCCTTTGCCACTTTATATGGAAATTGTGTAAACAGTCATTCTAGAATCAAGTCCTCACCATATTTCTCTTTATCCCCTCCTTTGTCAGCCAGAAAATACCTCAGCCATTATGATTGATGGGTCTGTGCTATGTTTTGAATATGTCCCCCACTGAATTCATATGATTAAACCTATACCCCACGGTGATGGTAGCAGGAGGTGTGACTTTTGAGAGGTGATTGGGTCAAGAGAGCTCTGTCATGAATGGGATTAGTGCCCTCATGAAAGAGACCAAGGAGAGTTCCCTTGCCCCCTTCAACCATGTGGGAACACAGCTCCATCTATGTACCAGAAAGTGTGCCCTTATCAGCCACCACATGAATTTGCCAGTACCTGATTTTAGACTTCCCAGCCTCCAGATCTGTGAGAAATAAATATTTGGTTTTTTTCTAACCTATCCAGTCTATGGTATTCTGTTAGGGCAGCTAAAACTGTCTAGAAGACAATGTTGCTAACAATGCCAATGTGAGACAGCACAAGGATAAGGTGGTTATTTCAGACTCACAGAATTCAGAGGACTTAGCCAGTAGGAAATTTTGCTACACCTTTCAAAAAGACAGAGGAGAAAAAGGCAGAGAGAAGTTTAAGACTTCTAAGGTGCTCCATACATACTTTCTGGCCAAAACAGGAAGCACTCTGGCCCAGATTCGCATATAAAGACTCTAAGAAGTGTAAATGCTCATTAAACTTACACACATGGAGGTGTTTTGGCCATAACACATCTACAGTTTATACTCAGATAGTTACCATAGCACATGTGACAATGTCTGAGTCATGTGTCATATATTGATAGATTCCAGGTCTAGAAAGAACTACTACTTACCATTTCCTTTCCATAGAGAAAAATCATTAATACTTGTCACAGAGCCTCCAGGAGGCGTGGAGAAAGATGACAAGCAAAAACATATAAAAATCAGAACTTCATGAAATTTGTTTGAGGACTGGGGTAGTTATTGTTTAAGGAATGGAATAATATATCCTTAATTTACAAATATAGATTTTTAAAATTCAAATAAGAGAATATAATAAATATATAATATTAGCAGATGGGATGTAAGATGCTTAAAATGTCTATCCAAATAACTGACTGAAATATTTATCAAAGAAGTTTTATTCATACATCTTATGCCTGTTATTAAACATATAAAGAAAAGGGAGGAGGTTTTTTTAAAAGGCAATTTGAAACAATTTTCTTGCATCTAGATATAATTGTATTTGAAAAAATAATAATGGTAATAATAATTATTATCAAATAGACATACTTAACAAATATGTGACTATTAAAACTGCTATCATATAAGAGCATTTAATATATTTCAAGTAATGTGTGAATAATTTATGTTCTCTTTTTTTCTCTCTCTCTCTCCATACATATAATGTGTATATATATGTGTATATATATATATATATATATATATATATATATATATATATATAATCACATTATTCATCAGAAAAATTATTTGGAGACATGATTTTCAAAAGGTAAAATATCTTGCTCTCAGTCATAGCAGGAAGTGACAGAACAGCTGTTCAAAACCAGATCCCTTACTCCAAAACAAATCCTGTCAGTTCTTCCTTGTCTAATAGGAAGTTAGACAGAATCAAATTTATGCTGGTCTCAAAAAAGTTGGGTGTGATGTTTAAATTTTTCTATTCTTTAAATGACTTGCATAAAATTGAATTAAGTTTAGAAATAAGATTAAATATTTAGAAGAATTTCCTGATGTATCCAGTAGCAAGGTGAGCCTGGGATTTCTTTGTCAAATGACTTAAATGATTCAATTTTTGTCCTAGATATACTATTCAAATGTACTATTTATCCTATTTTTAGATTTGGTAAATTGCATATTTTGGGGAGTTTTTCTGTTCATCCTAATTGTCAAATTTGTTAGTATAAAATAGATTTCTACAAGATCAGTGGTGATGTCCTAACAGACTACAAAAACATCTATATTTTTATAGTTTGGAAATTTATTATGCTTTTTAAATATGAATTTGAAATTTAACTAATGAATGAATGATGTAAAAGCTAATTCTACCTTTTTTGTTTTCTTAATAGCTAGAAAAGTAAAAATTGTGTTTCATCATATTGTCTATATTTTTAAATATAATGAAATTGCTGACAATAAAGGATATATTTCTATGTAAACAATGGCTTTCTCTTATTTATAAGAGCAAACTCTATTTAGGATTAAAACCAATTAAAACCATGATTTAGGATGTAAAGCAACTGGATCTCTCATATATTGCTGGTGGGAAAGCAAAATGGTATAGCCTCTCCAGAAAACAGTTTGGTAATTTTTGTAAAGTTAAATATACACTTACCAAATGACCCAACAATCCTCCTCCTGGGTATTTACCTAAGGGAAATAAAATTTGGGTATACATACAATTATATACGTGATTGTTTATAGCAACACTATTCATAATTGGCAAAAGTGGACATACTCAAATGTCATCAATGGCTGAAGGATACATGGTGATACGTCCATGCTATAGAATGTTACTCAACAAGAAAAAGGGATGAACTACTGATACTTACACTGAGGGAAAGGAGTGTAAATTATTATTCATATTATTTCATAATATGAATATTTTTTCATATTTTATGAAATTATTATTTCATATTTTATGATCTTATTTATACACTCTTATAAAGATAAAACTGTAGTGCTATAAAGTGTATAGTGTTGGAGATCTGTGATTGTCTTGGATTAAGGATGAAGGTAGGGTGTTATTAAAAAGGGATAACACAAAAGATTTTTGGGGGTGATGAAACTGTTTTGCATTTGTTTATGCTAGTGTTTACATAAATTAATATTTATGTGTCAAAATTCATAGAACTTTACACCAAAAATATTGTATTGCATAATTTTAAAAGAAAATAATCATAATGTTAAATATAGTACATTAAAACAAAGATAAAAAGTAAAAATGAGATATTTTATTTCACTATGGCTATTATAACTAGAATTTTATAATGTTTCTGCTCTTTTGAAAGCATCTATTTTTTCCCTCCAGATCTTTTTGATAGAAAAGGAACCATAAAGATAACTGTCATATTTCTCAATTTAATTAGGAAGCAAAATGGACTTAGTAATTTTTTAACTTTATTGAGGTAAAATTGACAAATGTAATTGTAAGACATTTAAAGTATACAATGTGATGATTTAATATATGTATGCATACTGAAAAGATTCCTCACATCCAGGTAATTAACACATCTATCACCTCACATACTTACCTTGTGTGTGTGTGTGTGTGTGTGTGTGAGAGAGAGAGAGAGAGAGAGAGAGAGAGAGAATATAAATTCTACTGTCTTGGCAAATTTCAATTATGCAATAGTGTCATCACCTACAGTTACTGTATTATACATTAGATTCTCAGAACTTATGCATCATATAACTGAAAGTTTGTACCATTTTACCTAGCTCTTCCCATTTCCTTCATCCCCAGCCCCTGGAAACCACTTTTCTACATTCTATTTCTATGAGTTGACTTTTACTTTCTTTCTTTTTTTTTTTTTCCTTTTTGATTCTCCATATAAGTGATACTATGTGGTATTTGTTTTACTGTCTGGTTTATTTCACTTAGCATATTGTCTTCCAGGTTCATCCATATTGTTACAAGTGATAGGATTTTCTTCTTTGGTAAGGGTAAATACTAATACATTGTATATATATTTACCACACTCTCTCTATTCCTTCATACATCAACAAAAACTTAGTTTGTTTCCATACCCGGGCTACTGTGAATAATCCTGCAATGAAGATGAGAGTACAGATATCTCATTGGTATAATAGTTTCATTTCCTTTGGATATAAATTCAGAAGTCCAATTGCTGGATGATATGGTAGATCTGTTTCAGTTTCTTGAGGAAACTCCATACTGTTTTCCATAGTGACTTTACAATTTTACATTCCTGCCAACAATATACAAGAGTTTTCTTTTCTCCATATCCACATCAGTATTTGTTATCTCTTATTTTTTTTAATGATAGAGAGTCTAACAGATGTGAAATTATATGTCACAGCTCTATTGATCAAAACAGTACAGTATTGGTATAAAAACAGATGCATAGATCAATGAAACATAATAGAAAGCCATTCCATGCATATATGGTTAATAAACCCATTTGTATATGTTTATTACTTTATGACAAAGAATAAAGAATATACATTGGGAAAGGGAGAGTCTTTGCAAAAATGGTGGTGGAAAAACTGGACAGCCACATGCAAGAGAATGAAACTGTACCCCTATCTTACACCACACATAAAAATCAACTTAAAATGGATTAAAGACTTGAATGTAATACCTGAAAACATAAAAATCTTAGAAGAAAAAATAAGAGGTAAGCTCCTTGACCTTGGTCCTGCAATTGGTCATTTGGACTTGACACCAAAAGCAACAATAAATAAACAGAACTATATCAAACTAAAACACTTCTGCACAGCAAAGTTAACCATCAACAAAATGAAAAGGCAATCTATGGAATAGGAGAAAATATTTGCAAATCACAACTTTGATAATGAGTTAATATCCATAATACACAAAGAACTCAATAACAAAAAAACAAATAACAAAATTAAAAATGAGCAAAAGACCTTAACAGAAATTTTTCCAAAGAAGACCTACAAATGACCAATAGATATATAAAAAGGTACTCAATATTATTAATCATCAGAGAAATGCAAATAAAATGTACTTACTTGATTTGAATATCTGTAGCATTATTAAAGCATGAGTAGCAAAGATATTTATATCTGCTCAACAGGCAAAATAAAACCCAACAGCAAAAATAATAAGTAAATTATAGATTATTATTAAAATATGTAATTAAATAAGGCAGGAAACCTCATGGGTCTGAAAAATTCTCAGCATGCTTTTGTTTTAAGGTTTTTCTTTATCATTTGTTATTTTTAAGTTTATGTTAGAGTTTAGTAAACACATAAATTACTCAAAGAAACAAGAAGAGAGTTTATGTGGACCAAAATAGTATTCACATGTCAACAAATTAAAATACTACTTACACCAAGTCAAGAACAGGCTAGTATACAATATGGAATAAACACTGTCAATAATTTAATAGTATTCAGAAACATTCCAGACATTATGTGACAGTATGTCATTCTGGAGATCTGGAGACAGACATTTTCACTCAGAGTCATCTACACACGACATTCCTTTACATCCAAATCTAGATTGATAAAAGAGGTTTCAGATATGAAGGTTTAATGAGACAGTATATGCCTACATTATCACATGTCTGCAATTAGTAAACAATAAACAGCATTACTATTATCAACATCATCATTAATATATTATCATTGTTATGATCATTATCATTATCATATTTCCTATCAAGTTTTGTTTTATCAAGTACTTCCATATATTTTGTTTCATAATTTTTTAACATTGTCATTTCATGAAATTACTCCCAACTTAAGAATTTTCCTATAGCCAATTTACTCTTTCTTATTAATTACATGAGTAAAAAGCTGGCAGATTATTTCTTCTTAGAGGTTTTACTTTCCTCAACCTTCAAGATAATATCTAACTCTCTTTTCTCAGCTATCTGACTTAACATATACATTTCTCATTAAGATGGCTTTGGATTTAAAAGAGAAATGCAAGTACAGTGGCCTTTCCAACATACTTTACTGAGATCTTTTCCCTGACAATAGCATTTCCTTCTATCCAACTTACTACTAAGATATATTTCAATGTCAGAATTTTTCTCTTCCTCCTCTGTGATAATAAGCCAATGAACATAAAATGTACTTTTGAAAATAAAATAAAATAAATTTGTAAAAAGCCATTAAACTCATGTAAAGACATAAAGTAATTCATCAAGCTCTTCTTTATGAAATTTTATCCAGGTCTGCCATACGTATACAAAATTTATCCTAACTTCCCTGAGCTGTTAAATGGTTTTGAAAGATAATCTTATAAGATTATAACATAAAATCAAGGACTGCCAAAGAAAAAAATCGAAGGATACTTGTTAAAAAAAGAACAGGACAGATGTTATTCAGACCACTGCAATAGGGGAAAGAAACTTCTATCTAGAACTAGTTTAACTCTTCTGAAACAAGAGATGGGAGGTTTTTCAAGTGTTTGGTTAAATCAAAGGAAAAGCATTGGAGAACATTAGGGGGAACCTTGGCTAACGTGATTAGACTGTCTGTGTTTGCTAACTGGCTAATTGGCACTTATCAAAATTAGTATCCTACCCTCCAATGGAGATTACTTTTCAAAGGGATGCTTCACAGGTCCTTGAGAAAGGCATTCCTGGGTTGCAAAATCGGCAACGGGTTGAGAGAAGATTTACATCTCAAGGCACAGAGAGAGAGTTTATAATTCCAAATTTTCTAAATATATGCTCCAAGAATAGGAAAGGATGTATATTGAGAAAGAAACCTGTCTAAATTTTAGTCAGGGTGAGGGGAACATTGACACCATCTTGGTCTGCACCTCGGGACATAAGATTAGTAGATACTAGGAAAATCCTGTGTTAGTAACAGCAATGACAACAGCAGATTAACCAGACTTGGGCTCCTGGGCTTGGGAATGGAAGTAGAAATGATACTCCTTCCAAACTGAGCACCTGTTTGCCATTTTGTTATAAAGTTAATATTATTATTATTATTATAGTTTATCTGGGAGAGTAGCATCAAGAAGGAAAACTTACAATTCCTGATAATCTTGAATGCTATAGCTTTTCAATAAATATAGATTTGTCAAAATATAAAACAAATTGTATTCCATTTATACACTGACACTGTTGATGGGGTCATATCAGTTAGACTCCTTTTCCCAAAAGTTATTTAAAAGAGTTGTCTGCTGCATTTTTGCATCAAGGGACATTCTTTGGATAATCTTTATCATATATATATATATATATATATATATATATATATATATATATATATACAATAATGCAGGTATAATGCCATTAGTGTATATATATATTCCATTCCTATGAGAAATAACTTTTTGTCCCAAAATTCAACTGATTAAGATATGGTGGATTTCCTTAAACCTTAATTATTTTGTTTCTTAAGTGTCCACAAGGAAGGTTGGAATATACTTTCTTGTTTGCAAAACAAATTTGACAGAACTTTTTCATTCTACTTTATTAAGTGTTTTTCTCTAAGGTATATTAAATTTTTCTCTACTGGACTTCTAATAAACAAAATACACAAACAATAATCTAAGCCACTTTGAAAGTGGATAGTAATTTTCTTTCTCTATCTAAGCATTATCTTGGCACAAGAAAAGAATGTATAAATGAGGAGACAGAGAAGGTAGAAGTATAGAAACCCTCTCCTAAGGACTTGAAGAACCTTTGCACAAAGGTTTGAAAGGTATCTGAAAGGATCCCCTATGGTTGGTTGAATACTCCAATACATGAAGAGTGAGAGAACTTCTTATGGTTTTCCATAAAATTTAACACAATGCTTCATGATATTTACTAATGACTTCCATATGAAGGCTGTGCCTTCTCTTAAATTCAATGAATTATATTCTAATTTAAAAGAAATCACAAGTCATTTGAATGGTAATAGGGCACACATCTGTTGCATGGCAGACATTTCCAGTGCTATAGATAGATTGTGCATAGCTTATAAACATATTTCTTCGAATAATTTATTAGTTTACACATTTTCCTTTTAAGTTAAATAAACAAATAGCATATTTGATTTTAAAAGAAACTGAAATTAACTTCTTGGCTGGAAAAGACAACTGTAACTTAAGTACAAGAACTGTTATCCACCTGATTATTTTAATTAAAAAATAGTATATATGTTAAAACTGCATAGATCTTTATGCCTTTAATCAACTAATCAACATGAATTCAAGTACTGCAAAACCAAGTTACTGGGTATAACTGAGGATATAAATTATAGTTTTTATATTATTCACTATCCTGTCATTTGTGGTAAAGATACTGAAAGTAAAATGATAGAATTATGGCATTTTCTTACTAGGACTAAAGTTTAATAAGAAACAATGAAATATTATCATCTTTCCTATTTCACAGTGACCTGTGTATGACCAATGAACAAGTCTATTTTATTATTTTTGCTTCAATAATAAGAGATACATTAAGACTTTATACAAATCTAAAATGATGTAATTGTAGAATGTCAATATTTCACTACAAGCCTTGCAATAGTCATTCAGTTTCTCATATACTGTCATAATAATTATATCTGGAGAGATGTTTAACTTCCCATGCTCTGCTCTCTGTTCTCCACCTTAGTGATAGGAAGAGGTAATGTGTGGGGTTTTGATTCCCTGGTTTAAAGCCAATAATCTGAGATGATGGCCATGATTTTCTTGAGCGCTGATGTTTTCTCTATCTTTGGCTTTCAACTTAAATAAGCCTTGCCCATTAAGGTTATAATGAACTGAAAGTTTAAGTAGGCAAGTATTGTTACTGATAATTAAATTAAATATTTACTGATGATTAAATTAAATCAAACACTTCAAACAGTTCAATTTCCACTGAGCCACAGATTTAGGTGATTGTAATTTCAGAAACGTTATTTTGACCCAAGCTGCTCATGGTCATGTCTATATATAAAGATGGACAAAATTGTCTCCTTGATGAAATATAATAGATGAGAGATTAACTAATTTTATTCTTTCACTCTTTCTTCTTTCATTCTTGTTTTTTTTTCTTTTTTTTTGTTTTTGTTTTTGCTGACTCCCTTATACATTCAACAAGATCATAGGACCCTTTGACTTTGGTTTAATTCAAATACTTTAAGAATAAGGCAACTATCACTTTATTTGCATCATTGCTTTCTCTGTGAAGTTTATTTGATCTGCTACTTGAATTTAGTTTCTTCCATGAAATACTATATAGTTTTGTTATATTTTATGTTGTATTTTTATCTATTATTATATCAAAACCAAAAGTATATATGTATTTTATTGGTTGAGAGGTAAATGTTCAGTTTGCTCATCTTTGTTTTTAAGTTACTAACTTATGGAAAATTATGTGGCAGGTAGAAAGTTGATCACTTTGCATTCATTTTCTCTATTAAGGACATTATACAGATAAGAACTGAGACTTAGAGATATGATTATATGATTTGCATAAGATACCAAGGCTAACTACGTAAGAGTGACCAAATATTGGATAATTGGACTGTGCATCATTGAATCAACAAGACACAAACATAACTAGTGATCTTGGCATAAATGTAGTGGACTGGCATTCATAGGTAGAGATATATAATCCCAAGACAGGGCCAAAGCAAGAAGGTTAAATAGAAGAAAATTCACAAGAATGAGATTTATATGCATTTAGGAATAGAGATAAGTATAGGGGTTCAATAATTTTGTTTTGTTTTTATTTTTCCCTAGAAACATTCGTCTCTTTTACATATATTTTGATACATTTCTGTAACCATAACATGCAATTTCCTACTTGACACTGTGTGTACAAATAAAAATGTGTTCAGCAACATAAACTTTGGAAAGTCCATGTGGAATATAAACCTCTATAATCTATTTACACTAACAAATATTTGATTATCCCATTCAATTAAATAGCCATTCTTACTTTTAAATGTAAATATATATATATTTTATTTTTACTTAAAACTTTTAACATAATGTGAAATACTGCAGCTTTACAATAATATTTTTATGTACAGCAGCTACCTTTCTTTAACTAGTTACTCTTTTCCAAATTTCACTTTTTTTCTTCCTGGGTACACTTATGTCAATTAACAAACTCCTCACATTTCTCCTCATCTAATTTAAATAAAGTTAATAATTTATTTATACCCATTTTAGTGTAATAAAACATTAATTATATTTTCTCAAGGAGATTTGTCTCCTTGTATCTTTAATAGTATCCTGAAAAGTTATTAATTGCCTAAGGTAAATTTAAATACAAATTAGAAAATAAAAACTAAAAAGAAAACAATGTAATAAATACCCCCCAAATGATTGATACAATTAACATTAAGTTATTCAATTAATATTTTCAATATTGCTTACTAATGCTTTTGCTTTAAATGTCATTTAATATTTAGGAATTAATTTTATGGCATTGATTTTAAAACCATCATAAGCATAAGATCTCATAACTGAAAAAATTTCTTATACAATACTTAAGAAATTAAAATGGGGGTATTTATAGCAATAGTATTAAAACCTCTAAAATTTTAGGCTCACTTCTAGCAATAGACAAAAAGAAGAAAGTAATATAAGAAAGATAATTTTGAAACATAAAGAGAGTGAATTAGAAAGCTTTTGTACATAAATACATGGAAATATTTTCTAAATATACGTGTGCCTTAATAATGCTTTTGGAAAATTTGACTGGCATTCAATTTATTAAGTTCCTTTTACTGTAAGAATGACTTGTTTTTACTTTTTAATGAATGTCCATTTATTATTCACTTATATACATTAAATTAGCTCATAAAATTTCAGTTGCATACTATAATGAATTATAGTTTGAGAAACATGTCATGTTGCCAGTCTCAAAAGTGTTCTGGCTCATTGATTTTTATATCCTATTAGTATAATTTGTTTAATTCATAATGTTATAAAAATAATTTTATTGTTATTATCAGAACAAAAATTTAGGGTATTCCAAAACAATATAAATCTAAAGGTAAAACAAATATTGACTTTGATGAATATTTAATTGAGATAAATTCATATCTAATATAAATAAAAATATTTTAGTGATTAGAAGATATGGAAATAGAAATCTAATCTTCAATGTGAAACAATAATTAAGGATTAAAAAAAGTGTATTTTATATATATAATCATAGTCAATGATTATTTTTTGAATTTTATTTATTTTTTTATACAGAGGTTCTTATTAGTTATCCAGTTTATATATATATTACTGTATATATGTCAATCCTAATCTCCCGATTCATCAATAGTGAATGATTTTAATTGCCTGTCCTACACTTAATTATGATCCAACCTTACTTTGTTTTCAATAACATTGGAAATAGCAATTGGAGAATGATCTATTAAGCCTGACCATAAAACCTCATATTTAATAACCAATAGATATGAATGGATAAATGTCATATTCCAACATTTTATAAGAAGAGAGAAAATGTAAAGTCACTGCATGTCATTTTACTACAATAACTAAGACTGAATAAAATAAAAACTATATACTGCTGAAACTTTGGCACATATTATGTGTGTGTGTGTGTGTGTGTGTATATATATATATATATATATATATATATAATTACCTTATTGCTACTGTTACTTTCTGGACTTTCAGAAACTTAACTTATGACAATAAAACTGCATAGCCCAGTCCCAAACACACAGGTGTAGCTTACAATCTTCAACCTAGGAACATTCCCTGCAGGGAACATACATAACATATTTAGATGTGATAACAAATGCAGGATCGCTGCTGAGTGTGTCAGTGCTTTTTGAAATAAAAAATATCACAGGTGGTTTTCTAATGTTCTAAAATAGCTCTAAAGAAAATATTTCTTACAGGTATAACATTTGAGTATAATAGGATATAATTCTGTCTTGCCAATCAAAGCAGATGTGAGATAGATATCAACCTCCGTTATCTTAGGAAGGAAATGATGTGTTGCTGGTCTTATGACTTGCCTTCACAATCAGTTGTTCTGCGTACTGTGGTTCTATTTCTTTTGGGGAAGGGCTCCTATCACAGTTAAAATTCTAGGCTCTCTCAGAATCCTCCCTCACTCCTAGGACTGAAGAAAGAGTAAAAACTGTTATGAGTGATTCTGGATGCAGAATAGACAAATGATTGTTCAGCTCTTTTCTTCTTCCTTCTTTCCTGTTTAAGGAATTATCCATAAAAGTCCTCATTCTCATCTGCCTGTGGAGACACCTTTCAACAAATGTCTGGGCCACCTGGACTTAAACACAGAAATTTGGTTTCCTCATGACCAAGGCAAACGTGAGGAAGTCAGCATACACCAGCTGCATGGGACTTTGTGGAAATCTAAAAGCATCCAGGTGCTATTTTCCCTGTAAGCGGTAATGATTCAACGACTGGGGAAAAAAATGTTTCGTATATAGTGCATCTGTACATAAAAGGGCATGAAAATTCATTTCAATTTTCACTATTTTTTCTATCCATACCTAAACTTTAGAATGCAAGTAAGCCCCATGTGAGGTAAGGAACATAAGTCTGTAAATTTTGACTTTAAGATATCTGTGCCAGGCCTAGATAGGCAGAGCAGAGAGAGCCCTCCATATGTTCTTCTATTTGGGGTAATTTTAAAATCTCTCCTTGGAATAACCTGTCTTTAGGAATTGCGTTTTCTACAGAATCCAAAGAGAACATGGAATAGACTGATAATATGTGCAGTGATAGAAGGAAGACAAAATTTTAAAGGGGATACAAATTAAGTTAGAAGAAAAGACATTAAGCTTTTCTTGAGATAATACATTATAACTTATAGGAGAGGTTCTTCAGATATGAAAGGGAAAATGATATCTGAAATGTCCTGAAACACATTTATAAAAGATAAAATAAAATGCACTGAATCTTACTGTTTTTAAGAAGGTAACAAAGAGAAGTTGACCTAGATGTTACTAGACCACAAACTGATGGGGCCCTAAGAAAATCAGACCAAGCATGAGGCTCAGAGTCTCAGAGAACTTACTGAAATGATTCATTTAGAGGTGACCAAATGGCAGGAAATTATGTAGAGGGGATCTCTTAAAGCAAGAACTGAAAAATCTAGAGGAAAAGGAATAGGGGTACATCTAAAAGATCAAAATAAGTTTAACCAATCTAGAGAAATTTCAGGAGAAAAGATTCAGAATATCAGCATTACCACCTCACAGATTGCTTGATAAACTACAAAGTGACAATTTTATTGTGGGTGAGGTTACAGGAATTATTTTTTATAACCTAAGAAACATGGTCAAGAAATGTATGGAATTAGACTATAAGGGAGAAGGCAAAAATGGAGCATAGAGAGAAAAACAGTGATGGATCACTGGATGTTTGATTAATGAGCTAAAATATCCTGTGTGCTATTGTTAAACTTATGAAAGTGAAAGTGCAAAATAATTTTTTGGATATTTTTGGTATGTCACAAGTATATTCACTGTGGGAGCTTAAGTACTTATTTAATAAATGTACTTTACTAACTTTATATTGTTTAATATTAAAAATTAAATATTAATAAATTTTACAAGTTATATAGACTCATCCTCAAAACACACATAATCCTCTTGTTTTAATATTCTTGGTATAATGTGCTGTGAACTAAAGAATATAATTAACTCAAATGCCATCATTTTGCTTCTTTATATATATTTATTATCATTTAGAATTACTTTAATTGAATAATTTAAATTTTAATTTAATTGTGAATGGAGAGAGCAGTATCTTTTAAATGTTCTAATTTAACCCTGGGTAATAAAGGTTTAAAATTAGAAGAGCAAGCAGCAGCATGTACAAATATATAGCCAGTGAGTACAGTCAGTTAGTAAGGAAATGTAAAGTTGTCCTGAAAAGTTTAGATATACAAGTCCACATCATACAGAGAGAGTCAATTACATCAGATGTACGTCAAAAGCTTTAAAGACGCCTGTTTCTCCCACTCAGGCTATGGTTTCTACAAAACAGAGTTGTGAGCTCCAACACTGCTCATCCTATAGGACTTGCATATTTACCTCTTCCCCTGTTATTCCTTAATGTTCTTGCTACTGTGGCTTAATGGCTTAATTTCTCCAAATTTAGTTAGGTAAAACAAAATATGGTAAATAGAAAATTAATATTTATAAAATAAAATTAACTTGTCTACAAATAAATGGGACCTAATGATTACTCTTCATCTTGATTTCTAAAACAATAGTCCTGGAAAAACAGTAGATATTACACAATTATGAAAATTGTTTCAGTGTTTTTCTTTCTTTTTTTAATTACAATGCAAAATCGTTTTTAAAATACATATAAAAACAACTCTGTATTTTTAATGTTTTCCTTGCTATTTTTAAACTATATGCTGATGAACTTCTATATCACATTGGAACATAAAACTCACATAATTGGAACATAATGTTTTCAGCTTTTCATATTACAATGAAAGGCACACCTATGGGCAGATTCAAGTTTAATTTCAAGTTAAGTTTATGTAGCAGTAGGAGAAGTTGTGCATAGTTTTATTATCCATTGACCACATAGGATGGTTCCTATTTCTGTAATTCTTACAAGATACTTGAGAGGTTTCTAATGTTCATAAGACTAAATCAATGTGGGCACTTACTCATTTAACCAAAATTCTTTGAACTTATACCACAAGATAGGTACGTGGTTAGGTTTTAGGAATACTGTGACAGAAGTGAGACTGCTCAAGGGATTTTTAATGTTTAGGGGAGAAAGCTAAGTGAAGAAACCCAAGTCCTTAATTGTGATGAATGCTGAGATTCATGTATGGGGTAATGTACTATGGGAACAAACAAAGAGTAAGGATGCTTAATCTCGTTTTGTCATGGGTTTAGTAGCTAATGTTTTGGGGCATATATTTTTTTCTTTTCCCCCAAGTGGATGTGATATCAGAGTTTGAAAGATTAATAGTTAGTCTGCTGAAGAAAGTGTGAAGAAAGCCAGTAATAAGAGATGATGGAAGTAAAGCATAGAATAAACAAAAGCAATGGGGTGGGGGTTAAAGGAAGTGGCATTCTCCACTGTTTGAGAAGTCTTTTCTATCATAATTATAAAAAAAAATCCATTCCATCTTAACTTATCAATATATTTTCAATAGGTGATAACTGTGCTTCAATGATAACAGTATTATCTGAAAACAAATGCCAGATGATGAGTCAGAAAGCCTTATACAAAATAGTGGTTTAGAGATATTTATAAGGTTGGCTGATAGTTTATACACTTATTGGTATACTAATAACTCATAATCTATTTGCATCACTTCTCAAAATTTTTGTATTCTTTCAAATTCAATATTACTTCCCTCCACTTGGTTAAAATGAGAAAAAAGGCAAACTTTCTACATTTTCAGGTGACAGAAACATGCCAGTAAAGTGTGGTTGAGTTGATTCAACTTTTCAAGCCTGGAAACAGGTTGATTTATTAAGGCATCAAATTGCTAATGACTTGGGAAGCAAATAATTGAATATAGCTAGGAATAAAGACCAGTGGAGTCTGGATACCAAGGCTAATCTCCGAGAGAATTGAAGAATGGGATGATTCAGCAGAGGAAAATATATATTCCTTGGTTGCTAATGACTGTTTTCATGAAACTGAAAATGCCTTGAGGAGAAAAAGGGAATTAATAGGATATAAAGCAAAAAGCACCAATGCCTGTGAATGAGACAGAAAAAAAAAATCACATTGTAAACATAAAGCCCAGTTGGACTTTTAATGATGTTGTATTTATTGGTGCTTTCACATATCTATGACCACTGGTAACTAAAGCCTGATGGGCCTGATGGTGATGGGCAGGTGAAACAGGGCTTACAATGTAAATGAGATAGGTCAGTTCACTGAGACTTAGGTTATTTAATCCAAACCACCACCGAAGAGTAACTAGCAGTGTAGTATCAATGTCTCTTTTGGAGTAGATGAAGACTTAAATAAGAAGAGTCAATACTAAGAAAGGAAAGCGTCTCCTCCCTTCATGGACTATTTAATAAAATACCTCCTTAAAAGCAGGAGAAGTGAAGGGAAAAAACAACCCTGGAATTGGCCATGTAATAATAAGACATGAAACTCCCTAATTTATATGCCTCTGACCCAATATGTCATTGACACAGTGAGCAAGAAAACTCTTCAGGAATGTGTTCCTCATGTACTCTCCTGCTGGTGAATTTTGCTACAACTAAGTTATTATAGAAAGAAAAGTAAGCCTGGCACATGCTATGAGGAAACATGTTGGAAAATTGTATAAAGACTTTAAGGGAAAGTACATAAAAAATAACAGGTATTAAAGGAAGCCAGGCAAATTCAAAATACTTTGAATACAGAGAAGATTTTCATGGCATTATGAGGAAGAGCAGTGGATGAAACTTCTCAACTAATTAGTTGAAGGTCTTTAGAATTTCTTTGGAAATTTAATACTTTTGGCAGGAGCCTAGGAAAACAAATGTTTGGGACTCTCTAAAAAGAGATGAACCATGAGGAAGAAAAATTCCCCAAATACAGAAAACAATAAATTTATGATTGACAAGTAGAGAAGAGGGACAATACCACTAACCTTAGAATTGCTAAAGATTAAGTTAGACTCTCAAAAAAGAGAGAGAGAAAACTAAAGTTATGTCCCAATGCTACATTATAGGATATACAAGAAAGGATTTTTTCCACTGCCAGTACTGAAAGCATGAAAAATTCATAAGCATCAAGGCACACTTTTGGTTAGCACCACGTGTTAGAGTACATTTTTAAATTTGCAAAATAGGAGCACTTTTTGTTTTACCCATTGAGAGATGAAATGATATGAGTAGGTGGAATTTCCCCTAGGAAATGGACAGTTCAGTGCCACAAACTCTTGGTAAGTGAATCTTCTCAAATAATTAAAGTTGGTAAATGGTTGACAACACTCATGCTGATTAAATTACTGATGAACTAAAAAGAAATCAATATTTCCTATTTTGTTCACTTTCTAGTCTATCACCTTTCCACCTGATAACATCAAATCTTGCTAAGAAGCAAGGATGGCTATAACAGGTGGTGAAATTGTTTTTCATTCAATCGTTTTGTGGAAATGAGATGGTTGCAGCAGTATTCTTAAGTTGCTCATTTATTCTTAGACTTTTTAGAAGAGTAAAATACTTGAAAATTGTGGTATCTGAAATGACTCTAGGGATGCTAAGGTAGCTTTGTTTCTGCCTGATGAAAACACCTCAGGTTCAGTAGTTCAAGAAGGATGCATAATTCTTCATCTCTGAGGGCCATACACTCCCAGATTGGCTATAGATTGGTTAACTCAGTACTAGGTAAAAAAGACTGAAAATCGAGAGAAATAATACAGAATTTTTTTCCTTCAGTGGATCACCAAGCGGAGACATTATTTAGAAGTCCCAGCACACAGTACTAGAAAAAAACTATTAATAAGCTGTACTAAGATTTATTTTGGTTTTAAATTTTCTAGAGACCGTGATACCCTTTTTGTCCCTCCCCCTTTGATATAACACTGCTCCCCTCCACTCATTTTAATTCTGTTCCTTTTGCCCAGACTTTCTCTTTCATCCTCCTCCTATTATTCTCCTACTTTGTTTCTAATCTGTTTTGTCAGAATTTCATATTCATTGGCAATATTTCATAGATGGGTAGGGGGTCCCTGCATTAAAAATTATGCATATAGTTCATACAATATATTTCTATGACTCTTTAGGGAAAAGTTTCTGCCAGTTTTTCTCAATTACCCAATTTGGTTCATGCAGTTTAGGTAAGTAGTCTTGTATATACTCAATAACATTTTACGTGTCTTCAATGACAACCTGTAAGATCAGGAAGCATGATTAGCTCACCTTGAACACTTTTTAATGTCATTATAATATGCATGAAGTTATTGCTCCTTCAACGTCCATTTTTCTTTAGTTTATCCCTCCTACTAATCTAAAATTCATTTGAGGGTTTCTCACTGATTTGTTTTGGAGGTTTCACCCTTAAGTCTATGTGTTAAGACAAGGAAAGCCAAATAGTAAATTCTTTTGAGCAGGAGAGACAAATATTACAGTAGTGAACATGTGTTATAGACAGAATGTTTGTGTTCTCCAAAAATTCATATGTTAATATATAATCTCCAATGTGATTATGAGGTGGGGCATTTGAGAGGTAATTAGATCATTAGGTTGAGGCTCTTGTAAATTGGATTAGTGCCCTTGTGAGAAAAGGCCAGAGAGCTAGCCATCTAAAGATACAACAGGAAGATGAAAATCTGCAACCAGGAAGAGGTTCCTCACCAAAACTCAACCATGATGACATCCTGCTCTCAGGCTTTCAGAACTAAGAGAAATAAATTTTTGCTGTTTATAAACTACCCAGTCTAAAGTACTTTGTTATAGCAGCTCAAACTGATTAAGAGCATGCAAAATAAAATATCAAGAGTGAGTCAAATTTTTTATAAGACAAACAGGTTCACAGGTTTTTGTTTTAGATATAATCTTGAAAGTATTGTATACAAATTTCAAAACTCTTGTCAGTCATCTTGTGATCAAGAATGGAACCTGTGTTAGGATAAATAATATATTTGAGGGCAAAACAATAAGATATATATTACACATACTGTTATTTCTATTTCCAGAGGAAGAAACTTTCCTAAAATTACATACCTAGTTAGTGAAGGAACTGGAATTCAAATCCAAACAATCGGACTTCAGGGTTTGAATTGTTAACTTCTATCTTAGAGCTGCCAGATCAATTCTGTTACAGCAAGCATTCTTATGAATTGATAATTTTTCATCTTTTATTTTAAAGTGACCATATCCTTTTCATAAATTACATTAAAATACTCATCTGTTGGCATTCACAATTTACATTACGCTCCCTTCAGCAGTTGATTCTTTAAAAATGTATATTTGTAGGTTTCTTTTTTCTTTTAACTGTGTTTCAATGTTTTATGTTTTTCTCCTGTTTTCTTTTTTTCTCTATCATTTATACATTATTAGAATCTTCATTGTGCAAAAAATTTTTTTGGAGTCATGTGTTTTTCATCTGTTATTTTTGTTTAATTTTCATATTCAACTTCTCTTAAATTAAGTCAAGATTGTTAATTTCCTAAACAATAATAAAAATAACAATAATGTTAATAATTGTTTTAGAGCAGGAGTCTCAGGCCAGTTCAATATGCCCATGAACACCACTGTTTTTTTTTTTTTCCATTTAGGTATTCAACATTAGGTTTGGGTTATTTAATATCAATTTATACATTACATTATTTGGAAATAAGATACTAAGCAAAGGGAAATATGAAAAAAAATCAGAAAAATGTCTCATTTCACTTTTTTCTTAATGGTTGCCAAAATTATCACTTTATAGGAGATATGACAGATTGAAGGATAGAGAGATAGATGGACATAAATATAAAAATAGATCAATCTACATAATCTAAGTATTTATCAATCATCTATCTATTCATCATTATAGTATTTTAACACAGTGACCTTTAGACTGTGGTCACCTTAATGCCTTGGTAGTCTATATAAACAAACAAAAACCTAAGCCAGAGTTAATGCACCCACATCTGAGAAAGTGAAGCTTAAGAAAAGTCAATCACAAACAGCCAACTAGGCTTTCCCAAATAAGGCAACCACATAAGTCATAACCAATCAAATAATTGACTTGCTTTGCTTCTATCTCTTCTATACACAAAGCTTGTCCCTAATTCTTATTGGTGGAACACTTTTCACAACTTTTGGTTTAGTGCTACCCAATTCAAATATGCTCAAATAATTAATTCAATTTTTTAATGTGCCTCAGTTAACCTTTTAATACTATCTATTTTTTCCTTGATTTTTATTGCTATAACTTCATGTTGATGAAGTATATTTTGTGTTCAAGAATATGCTTCTTTAAATTTAGATATATTTGCAATAGCAAGTTTTGGAAAGCTTTGTCAAAGACAAGTCCTACCATCCTGAAGTATTTACGGTGTACTATGAAAGTATCTCCTTTATCAACACCTGACATGTTTCTAAAATATTACAACTATTGGTTGAAAGTTATCCCTTCTATAGTACACTTGATTTTATTCTCTACCTGATTATGAGGGTGGGTTTCATTTGTAATTCACCAAAATATTCCCCTTTGGGTGATTTTACCCTGTTATAAAGTAGCCTGATTTAAGAAATGCAGTACAATCATTAATATTTCTGTCTTTTCTCCTAATACCTCTCCAAAATGCTACCACATTTTGCAATTGAAACAAACTTTGGCTTTCAAGCACTGTGAAATTTGCCTGCCACAGTTTCATAAATGATGACAAAGTACAAAAGACCTCTGGGTAAAAGGAAAGAACTTTACAACTAACAGTAGCCAATGTTAGTATTGTCACCAGTTCCTGGAGCCCCAATTTGCATAAGGCAAAATTAAGAGGAAAAGCTCATGGCTGCACATACCGTCCTACATTGTAGCAGGGGAACACTGAGCATAAGAAAGCTGAATCTTGTATAATAGGCAGCAAGTAGCAAGTATACCTGACTTTTGAACTGGAGAGAGACACTGTATTATCCTGAACAGTAAATGAGCCTGTCTTTTTCTCTACAGGGAGGCACTAGTTCTTTTTTCCAAGGTGCTACTTATACAAATATATCTGAAAAGACAGTTCACAACAAATACAGTGAATGGCTCTACTCACAAGACATGAAGACATGCAGAAGACTCACAGAAAATCACCTCACAACATAGGCAATTTCAGTTCTTTCTTTTGTCCTGGCCTTCTCTTAATTTCCATTATACCATTATGCTGTTTTCTTGGGAGGCAGATGTATGATACAATCACATTTTACAGTTGGGTCCCATATTAACAGACTGGCAGAATTCACTCAACATTTATTGTATATCACTTCACTCAAGTTTTCAAAATATTCAAACTCTTTCTAATAAAAAAACTGGAATACTGAAACAGTTCCTGAATATGTGAAACATACTAAAATTAATTCCTAAAGTATTTTTCACTATAAAGACATTGAAAACAAAAATTTACTTAAAGATAAATGAGTCATTGTAGAACTATTTTATTTAATAAACACGCATTTGCTTTTGATTTTCTAGCAGCCTCTCAATTGCTGATGTATTTAGCAATTGTCAGGGTATTGGTACTGCTCCATTTTTTTCCCAAAGAGAATTCGTTTTTTTATCTTGCATTATTTTATCTTGCACTATTATTATTAAATATTCAATTTTCTATGATGTCAAAGATTTTTGCCATAATTGAACACAAATGGTTTGAGTATTTTCTTCACTACATTGATTTCTGGTACAAAAAAATAAATCCTGCTTGACTTTGGTGGTATTATTTTTAAAGTTATTTTAAAGTAATATCATTTTCTTAAGGTTAATTTTGTTTTGTTTTGCTTATCTAACTTATTTTCTGTTAATGGATTATTGCTATGTATTTTGGGTTCTAGACCCCACACCACCAAGCAGTTTTTGGATTCCAGTTGGGTGTCCTACAATTCCAAACAACTATGACACTATGGACCTGGATATAGCATTGGATCCCACAGGTTAAGGGCTCAGTCCCACAAGACTGCCCTTCTCCCACTTCAGATATCATTTGCAAGCCTGGTTGTTACCTGTGTTTCTTACCAACGATTTGTAGCTTGGAGGCTCAAATGACCCCTCCTAGGGTTCAATTCATTTGCTAGAGCCACTCACAGAACTCAGAGAAATATTTTACTTACTAGATTACCTATTTATTATAAATTGATATAACTCAGTAAGAGCAAAAGGAAGAGATGCATTGGGCAAGTTATGGGGAAAGGGCACAAAGGTTCCATGTCATCTTCCTGGAGCTCCACATATTCATCAACTTAGAATCTCTCAAAACCCATCCTTTTGGGTTTTTATGGAGACTTCATTACATAGACATGATTTATTAAATGTCCATTTATTAAATTGGCCATTGGTGATTGATTCAACCTCCAACCCATCTCCCCTCCCTGGAAATCAGGGGGTGGAACCAAAAGTTCCACCCCTCTATTCATGATTGATTCCCCTGTCAACCACCTCTCATACTTAGGTGCTTTCTAAAATTTACCTTATTAACATAAACCCAGTTGTTTAATGAGACACCAGACCCAACTGAATGACAGGACAGCAATTTTACCTTTATGGCTCTGAAGCAATTTTAGGAACTGAAGACAAGAGACCAAATATTATAACAAAAGATACTTTCATTGCTCTTATCACTCAGGAAGTTCCAAGAGTTTTGGGAGCTGTGAGCCAGTAACCATGGACTGAGACCAAATATTTTCTGTAAGATGTTACAGAAAAAACCCAAATGAACCTTTGGCCAACCCAATATATATAAGAAATATAGTTTGGTCATCTGAATGACTAAATATATATATATATATATATAAATATAAATATATATATATATATATATATATATATATATATATATATATATATATATATATGAAAAGAAGAAACCAGGAATACATAACTGAGTTTAAATATAGCAAGATATCTTTATGAAAATTAAAAAATGAAATCATCAAATGTTGAGTGGTACTAATCTCTGGTTGATAAATAGGCAGTTGTACCAGACAATATGACTCCCCTGGGAAAAGGGGGGAACGATTATCCATGTAAGATTAGGAAAGAAAAGGCTGGAGTGAAACTTTTCCTGTGATAAAAGACTGCTGAAAAGAAAAAGTTAACAGTATACTGACTTGGGTTAAGACTTCATTAAAAACTATGGTCCAAAAATGTTGGCAAAGAAAGATAGGAAACCATCATGGGAGCCATGCTGTGCATTCACCTCATGGAGAATCTGCTGAATCACCAATATCCCTGGAGAGCAGTAACTTATAAATATGCTTATAAGATCTGATTCTGTGTTAGGGTCTAGGGAGTGTGGGGGAGCAACTGCAATATTGCTAGAGAAGGGAGAGTGTGTACAAAAAGTAGAAGTACGATGGCCTTGACGGAGAAAGGAAAGGGGATAAACAGAAGACAAACAGATGAGAGGAGAGAGAAACTCCCAATCTAAAGTGAGTTTGCAAGTAAAAATTTGACGTAGTAAAAAATAAAAAATAATACCATGGAAAACAGGAATGAATCAATAATTGGAATGGGATTTCACTACAGACAAAATTTATTTATATATAAATTTTTAAAATAAAGTTTGGATTTTGAAAAAGAAAATATGAAGCCATAATTTTAAGTTTAAACAAACAGAAGAAAAAAAAATAGAAACTGAGAAGACAAGATTAGGCATATACCTAGAAGAACAAATTAGAAATTTGGGAAACAAAAATTAACATCAAAAAGAAATGTTATATATTATTAAATTCTGTGCTTAATACTATCAAGATTCAAATAGTAAATTAAAGTAGTAAAATTAGAAATTAAGAACTTTCTGTGGTAACTTTTTGATAAAAACAATTTTGGAGATAATTTGAGCATTCATGTTAACCAACTGGAACATTTTTGTTAACCAACTTGAACATTGTGAAGCCAGTTTGGATATTCCACCTGAATATGTATGTCAAGGCAATTCACACCTACCTGTTACTTTGTATTCAAGAATATCTAGCTTTCTCTCTCATAGTCCTGTCTCTTTCTTTCTCCTTCTCGTGAAACATATATGTTTATGGTGGCTTGCTGACTTTCCATTCTGCTGCTAATGGGATCTCTCATGGGATCTAAGGGAGAGCTTTTGACAAGTCTCGGAACTGTTTTTCTTTTTTCAATTTGTGATCCATAAGCAAGAGAAAACTTTTATTTTTCATTATCTCTAAATCATATTACATGGAAGATTTGTTTTTTTGTTTCTGTTTTGTGGGGTTTTTTTTGGCCACTTAATTGTCCTATCCCTCCTGCAGATGTATTGAATAGACTAAAACACTCAATTCTCATGACATCACTAATGAACACACTTAATGCAAGGGCTCTTCTAGGTGCCAGAGATAAATTTGTGACCCCCCAAAATCAAAACCACTGCCTGCTGGAACTTGCATTATAGTGTGTGACTATGTGTGTGTGTTGGGAGTTGGACAATAGATACAATAGACAGTAATGGACAAAATGGACAAGAGCAGTGCCAAAGCTTAAGTAGAAATTAATAAAAGTGCCCATATTATTCACTCTACTGAAGCACATTATATGATTTCAATATACTATCTAAGATAATTTAATGTATTTTTCCTCTATTTAAGATAACCTTAACCTTAGAATTATACTGTTTGGTTGACCCACTTGGAATACATCACAAATTGAGAAATAAATACTATGGCTTATGTCCCTATTGATATTTGTCTTTCTGAGTACATTTCCTACTACTTGGCTAATCCAACCCTTATGGTTCACATATACAATTTGTCACTACTTTTGAATGTTAGTTTCTCTTTTTCACCACATGCTTCTTAAGAAAGGAGCCTATTAAAAAAAAAGTAAAATTTTATTGATGTACAGGAACCAAATATCTTGAGACTGATGGCAACCTACCTTCAAAATAATTATAGAAGTTATGCTTCTATAGCAATATCATAATGAAGAATGATTTCAAAAACTATAATTAAGAACAACCCCCCAAATGGTTATGAAATATTATTACTATTTCTAGTATTAATATATTATTTCTCTTTACCTATTAAGAGCATGTAAAATGCCTCTCTTAGTATTCTTTATTTTGTGTTGTAAGTGTACACTTGCATTAGACTCTCTCTCTCAAAATCAGAAACATTGTATATTTCTCTTTCTCACTTCAGTGCATAATGTAGCTCAGACTCTGACCCACAATATAAAATCCTGTGTGTGTGTGTGTGTGTGTGTGTATGGATATATATATATATGAATATATATATATTCATATATATATTCATATATATATGAATAAAGAAATGATATACAAATAAACAAGTGAATTAATACCTCTACAATTTATCTTTTTAGTGGTATTTGTTTTGAAAATTTGGTGGTGATCATGTTCACAAAGATTTTCAATTATTTCATCTTTGGTTGCATATGATTTAGTATTGTTCCACATGATAAGCAAAGAAGCAGAGAGAGAAACATAATCACCCATTCAACAAATTCAGAAGAACTGAACTACTAGATTAACTCGATTCATAATATATTAAGGGTAGCAATATTATCAAGGAGCAGAACAAACTTTCAATTATTGTCTAGGTATCTATGATCATTCTGAAATGGCAAATTCAATATTTATTCACACTAATTCAGAGTTTTCCTCCTTGTTAAATTTTCTCATTTGGGGCTTCCCTGGTGGCACAGTGGTTGAGAATCTGCATGCTAATGCAGGGGACACGGGTTCGAGCCCTGATCTGGGAAGATACCACATGCCATGGAGCAACTAGGCCCGTGAGCCACAACTGCTGAGCCTGTGCATCTGGGGCCTGTGCTCCGCAGCAAGAGAGGCTGCGATAGTGAGAGGCCCATGAACAACAATGAAGAGTGGCTCCCGCTTGCCACAGCTAGAGAAAGCCCTCACACAGAAACGAAGACCCAACACAGCAAAAATAAATTAATAAATTAATAAAAAATGCTCATTTGTACATGTTAATATGTGTGTGTATATTCTCTATATGTTGTTAAAATTTACTTATACAAAATAAATGCCATGATGTTTGGGATTTGAGAATTGTTTCAGAATTATCCATCAGGGAAGGGAAGTGATCACTGAAAGATATAGATAGGAAAAAAATGGTCATGGTTGGTAATTATTGAAGCTGGTTGATGCTGTCATGAAGGTTCTTTTTGCTACCTTCTCTGTTTTTGTTTATGTTTGAGATTTTCCATTATAAGATATTAAAATGTCAACACCTGTAAATACTAAAAAAAAATTTGTTATTCTGATATTGTTTTTCCTTGATATATCCAAATGCCTGGATGAAATTTGGGTATGGTATCCTTCAGGATCAGCTATTTTTTCCCTTACTTGTCACAGTATTTGGTCATTGATCTGTCCTCAGATGTCTGAAGAGGACTGAAGAAGAATAGTGAAGACATGTTTAATTTTCTATAACTTTCAGTATGGTTAGGCTTGCCCACATGACTTTTTCTAGTGCTTTGATGGAGGAAAGTGAGGGGTAGTATTAGATAAAGAGGTGAAACCACACCACATCAATTTCTCACCCTCTCTGTCCAGAACCATTTTAAAGATAGTACAACAGAGAGGATTTAAAGGACAAGAGTTTGGGGAAATTACAAAAGTAAAGGGAACAGTGACACTTACTAGACAAGCTTGGAAAACACCAATTTTACTAGAGAGATTAACAGTGACAAGGAGAAAACTGACACTTGACCTTTAATTGGGAATATAAATGTAAAGCATTACATTTTAAAGTGATACGTGCAGACTCAGATTAAGCAAGTCAAAGCATGTTATTCCTTTAGAACTACTTGGTAATCTCTTTTGTTTTTTGAACCTGAAATTTAATAAGAGAAAATAAACTCTCTGCAATAATTTAATTTAAAAAATTAATTGAGGAGTGTGATAGGAAGTTGTATATGTAAGGTTAAAACAGTAAATCATCAAATGTTTAACTTACTATTGATAATATAAAACTTCATTCACAATTACATATTTACTTTAAATTTTAATTTTAAATCCCAATACTAGAGCCATGGAAATAAAGAGGGAGAAATAAATATAGGAAACAAATTGGAAATAGAGAAACAATCTAAGAAATTAAAGAAAAAAAGAGAGAGAATATGTGTTATGATTTACTCAGAAAGTTTGAAATATTAGGTAAATGACCCTTGTCACTCTCCTTTTTTCCTGGATTGTGAATTTAATATTACTACTAAAATGGAGCTTTTGAAATGCTAAGAAGCTACTTTTCCTGGATGAAGAGTATATGATTTTATTTTTTCCATCCAGATCCCAGAACAGTGTACTTCATACACAGTATGATTTACTAAGAAAATCTGGAAAAATATATTTTTTCATAGCTAGATTTGTTATGCTTCTATTCCATACATTTCATAGAATAAATATTAACTCTATATTCAATCACCAATATATGTAACAATTAACACTGAAATAAAATTCAAATATGAAACATATGAAAATTATAATAAAGCTTAAAGTCTGCTGTTGTATAAATTAGTGATTATTATCACAGGTATTCCAATTTTTGCTCCACAAAATGAGAGAGTTAAATTGCTTATTACTTTCAATCTATAAAATGAAAATTAATTGATATAGTGAATGAATAGTCATTGATTTCTTCCTATGCTAAACACTGCTGAAAGAAATAAAACAAAGTCCTGTTCTTGTGCAACTTATATTCATATCCAGTGGAGAAAGACAGATGGTAAACATATAAACAAATGAAAACTCACTGTAAGGTCAGGTAATTATTAGGTGCTGCAATGTCAATAAAAACATATTGGGGGGTGGGACAGAGAGAGATGGAGAGCAAAGATTATCATGGGTTGAACAGAATTTAAATCAAAAACCAATGACTATTGGCAATCTCATATGGTTCAACCTTGTATACTATATTGGGTTTTCAGATAAGGCCTTTCTTATGTGGTGAAAATTGAGCAGATAAAGAACTGAGGGAGAGACAAACATGGATTTTTTTAGGCAAGCATTCCTTATGGAGGGACCAAGTGTAAGGCATAGAGTCTAGGGCAGGCATGCTGTTTTTGATAAAAAGCTAAATGTGGTTTGAACGGAATGAGAAAGAACAGTGTGAGATGATGTCAAGAGGGTCACAAGAGCCTTTTAGAGATTTCCCTGTAAGAAATTTGGATTATTATTCTAACTGTAATAGAAAGACTTTGAGAACTTTTAAGTAGAGATGTGAGGTGATTAGTTACAAATATTTAAACAATGACCATGGTTTTTGTGTACTGAATAATGTAGAAGAAAAAGAATGAAAAGAGGTAATCAAGCTCTTAGGTTATTTTAGAGGTCCAGATTAGAGATGATGGTGGCTCAAACAAGACTTGTATTAGTAGAAGAGGTAAGAACTGAAAGGTGGAACGATGTATGTTATAGGTGGAGCAGACAGGATGTATTGTTGAATGGAAAGTAAGAATGAGAAAAAGTGAAGACTTAAAAATGACTCCAAGTTTAGGGGCCTGAGCAAATGAGTGAGTGAAGGTAACACTTTTTGAATTGGGGAAAATTACTTACAGATCAGGTTTGAGAGGGATTGAGAATTAGATTTTGCCCATGTTAATTGTATTTGAGTCTGAGATCATGGAAGAAGTTGGAAATAGATAAATATGGGGAGAGTCATCTTTGTCTAGATAGGATTTGAAATTATTTTCTTGGGTGAGCGGACCTGGAAAGTGAGCTTTACCCAGAAAACGATGGGCCTTGTGACACAACAATATATAGAGATAGAAAAATGACGATCACTTATCAAAAGCTTCTTGAGAAACCAGAGATGGAAAAGGAAGACAAAGAGAGGCTAATTTGCTCAAATATAAAAGGATGTATCATTTCATATTTTTGTCTGAACTTCTGGAAAAGATTAGATAGCTATAGCATCAAGACACCTAAAGATTTTCCTTGAAACTTCAAAAAAAAAAAAAAAGAAATTAAGGCATCTCAAATTCTAGAAAGAAGTTATACAAATTATGCATTTATACATTTATTTAAATGCAACCTGATGCAGATGTCATACAATAGGCATATATGGTATCATGTACAGTGGCACAAAGGGCAGAGACAGTAGCCTAGTATACTACACTTTAAATCAATCTAATGAATGGTTCTTTTCATCTACATGGTTTGTCCTCTTGCTTTATTCTTAGTCCCAGCTGTGATATCTGATAGGAGAAATATCTTTATTTTGGCTTCCTCCCATCCTCTCTCTTCTTAAACAAACTATAACACAGTTTACTTAGAAGTGTTGTACCTCCAAGTCTTCATCAGCTAACAAACATGCTTCACAATATATCAGTCCAAACTGTTCTTTTGTCTTCATTCCTTTGTTATTTCTTAATTTACTTCACCTTATGTGACTTAATATTAATGGAATGTAAGAGCAAAAGAAAATGATTGAATGGCTATTTTCACCATGTTGAAGTTGAAAGAAAATTATTTAAGAACAGAATCCTGAGAAATTATTCCCAATTTCTTTGCTTGGATGACAAGCACTTTTAGTGGTACTCAAAGTTATCTCTTCTGTGATTTGTGTGACAGTAGCTATGTCTCAGATTTGCTATACATTTTGTTGTTGTTGTTGTTGTTTTTGAAACTGTGTGATGAAGTGGTTAAAGACAGCTAACTTGGATATGAGACTTGAATTTGTTTGCCTAATGCAAGCTATGTGATCTTGTTTACCTAGGAAATTTTGTTTCTTAAGCAGGAAAATGAAGACAATTAAACAGGATTATATCTGCCTTTAAAATTTTATGTAAGGATGTGTAAACATCGTCTGTAGACATTAAAAAAAACAAAAGACTATTTTTATAGCATTTACTAAACATATTTGTATTTCAAGCACATGTTTTGACCCTTGCATATCTGATTTCATATAATAATGAGCTAAATCCCAGTAAGATTCTATTTAAATTTGATTAGGAAAAGCATGACTTCTTTCTAGTTAGGTATGCATTTCTTTGTAGTAGGTCATTGCTTGTAGTAACATTTTCATGTCCCATAATGATGTATCTTGGAGCCTGTCTTGAAGCAGTCGCTTTTGTTTTAATTCTTCTAATTCATAAAGCATATAAAGTGTGGGTGAGTTCATTCCAATATGTTTTCTTATTGAGAACATAATAGGTTTCTCTTAGACACATGTGAGCCCTGAGAAGAGCCATTAAAGGACTGTGCTAAGTTTATGATAATAAAAATAATCCATAAAACAAAATAAAGTAATAGAAAAACTGTATGCATTTAAGTGATTCAAGTATATACTCATGGTTCTTTGAAATATTCAATGTGTAAAAGGAGTTGTTTTAGTTTTATTTCTTAATATTAGAAAACTCTCCTCAAAATGTAAGCCAGTTGTTTTACATGGAAAAAGAAAACAGTGAGTATGAAAGAATATACTGAAAATAAACTGAAAACTAAGGATACTTCAATGTATAATTTGGTACTGATAAAAACAGTAAGTGTTAAGGAATGAGTTAAAATAAATTATTTTATTTTCCAGGTTATATAGGTATTGGATATTATGCAGTCTTGCTACCAGATCTAGATCTCTCCAGATAAAATATCTCTATCAGAACTACATAAACTTAAGTGAACACAGAAGAGAGTTATGTAGAAAGATCAGACATATAAAATAAATGTCAATTCTTTCTTAAATGGAAATTTTTTTTTTCTTTTTAAATAGAATTGTGCTTTTGAATTTTGGAGTTGATTGAAAAGTTGGAATTATATTTGTGGTAACTAAAAACCAAAGACAGTTCTCAAAGAAGAACTTTACTCTTTTTAGGAAAACAAAAAGAAGTAACTCTGGTAGAGCAATGATCTATATTATTTTCATCCCACATGCTTAAAGGTAGAGAACACGGTGAGTTGGTACCTGGAGGTGATTTTATGCATGCATATATTATAAATCATTCATAGTCCTGTATTAATATTGTATGTATTCTAAATAGAACTCATAAAAAGGTAAAGCTAAAATGAGGAAAATAATTTGTAATTATTATTATTTCACATTTATTTTACTCACTATTGATTATTGTAATTTTAATTCAATACTGTAATATGATACATTATTTTGTGAAAATTTGAATTTAGCTCTTTTTGATAGAGCAAATCAAAGTCTAATTTTAAGTTTCAATTTATTTTATAGTTGGTTTTAATGGTGATCAGTTCTAAAAAGCATATTCACAAATATTCATGTATACAAATGAAAAAACTGCATTTCTGAAAACAGGAGAATATTTAAAAACATTAATTTTCAACATCTTTTCTCCATAAAACAGCGAACTTCTTTGAAAGCAGCTCAACTTTTTTTACTCTCTCCTTTAGCTTTAAGGTACATATTGTTTGTCATTTAAAAAAAATCTGCTAGGCAGTCTCTACTTACAGTGAGTTATTATCACTAAAGATGTCAGCAAATTTGGAAATGTCTTTCTATAAAAGAAAATAACTCAAGTTTAAGTTCAATATGAGATATCCAGTGAACTTCCACAGAAAATCTCTTCAGGGACACTATCTAGTATATTACCGATATTGTAAGTAACTTATTTTAATTTCTCATTTTTATCAATGCAACCATACCAGTTATATAGGTTATATCCTAAAACACACTCCACATTGCCATGATGCACTGGAAAACAAAAACAAAGAGTAAAGTCAGCTCTATTCCTTGTAGATTGTGCTATTCCTTTACAAAAGAAGTGAAACATGGAAGTCAGACATATGTACCCAGAGATTGTGCCACAGAGTTGCATATTAAATGTCAGTATGTGTTGAATTCTTCTCACACTTCATTTGAGAGAATGAACATAGTTAGTAGTTGTAGTATTTCCATTCCACATCCTAGTGTAGTACACATAGTGCATAAATATTGGGAAATACTATTTTCTGAGAATATTATTTTGTTTTTCTATCTTCAAAACAATATTAAGTCAACTTCAATTTCCATACAATGGACCAGATTCACTCTCTTACCTGAGACAATAATGAAAGACATATATGGAATATTGGGCATCAGACAATGAAAGATAGTGATACCTGAGAGACAGAAAACAAATGTTGAGAGCCCTAACATTGTCTTGGCTTATTGCAGAAAGAACATTTTCAGGCTTTGTTTCAGGGAAGGGAAAGTCAAGTGGAGCTCAGTGAATTCCTTCCCTTGAATAGATGGCACTGAGAATCTGAGGAACTCAAGCATTATTGAGTTCATAAGACAGAGTGCAAGAGAAGAGAAAGTTGCACAGAGAAAGAACCCTGGAATTATATAGCAGGTACAGCACAAGTATTCAATAGAGTACTAATGAGCAAGTTTATGTGAAAAACTACCCAAAAACAGGGAATGAATCAAACTTAAAATGATTAGAAGGAATAGTATCTGGGACTAACACAGAGCTGAGGAGAGTACCTATTCCTACCATCCAGCCTAGAAAACCTCATAATTCATGAGCATTTGACATTGGTTAGATTATTTTGAAGTGTACTGCTGTGGGAGTAGGACTATCTTTCCTTCTAAGGACATTTGGCAGTTTCTGGAGATGATTTTGGTTGTCACAACTGAAGAGTAAAGGCTAAGGTTCCTTAATCTTCATCATTGCACAGAACAACCACCACCCCACCACCACAACAAAGTTTCCTCTCGCTCAAAATCTCAATAGTGTTGAGGTCAAGAAACTGTTCTTGGCTAAACACTACTCAGGTTCTGGCAGTCAAAGCTTAAAGGGTTCTAAAGAAATCACACTATTTCCATGTAAATTAACTATGCCCCAAAATATCAAGGATATTTGCAAAACTACAAAAATAACCAGTGTCCAACAAGGTGAAATCCATAATATCTTGTATTCAGTAAACAAGTTATTAGCATATAAAAATCAGAAAAAATATGACCCATAAGGAAAAGAAAAAAATAATCAATTCAAACCAGCCAGAACAGACACACATATTAAAATTAGCAGCAAGAATTTAATTATTATAACTGTGTTCCATACATTCAACAAGTAGACATGGGGCTTATGAAAATTAACCATACTGAATTCTTGAAACTGAAACTATAGTATATGAGATGAAATATTTACTGAATGAGAAAAGTAGTAGATTAGACATTACAGAAGAAAATATTAGCCAGTGAAAACAATTGTAATAGGAAGTATGCAAAATAAAACAAAAAGAGAACAAAAGAGGGATTTAAAAATGAATAGATTTTGTTTTATTTTGTTTGTTTTTGTTTTTTAATTTTTATTTTTTATTAGTTTCTGCTTTATAACAAAGTGAATCAGTCATACATATACATCTGTTCCCACATCCCTTCCTTCATGCATCTCCCTCCCTCCCACCATCCCCATCCCACCCCTCCAGGAAGTCACAAAGCACCGAGCTGATCTCCCTGTGCTCTGCGGCTGCTTCCCACTATCTATCTACCTTACATTTGGTAGGGTATATATGTCAATGCCTCTCTCTCTCTTTGTCACAGCTTGACCTTCCCCCTCCCGATATCCTCAAGTCCATTCTCAAGTAGATCTGTGTCTTAATTCCCATTGTACCCCTAGGGTCTTCATGACATTTTTTTTTTAATTCCATATATATGTGTTAGCATATGGTATTTGTCTTTCTCTTTCTGACTTACTTCACTCTGTATGACAGACTCCAGGTCTATCCACCTCATTATAAAAAGCTCAGTTTCGTTTCTTTTTATGGCTGAGTAATATACCATTGTATATATGTGCCACATCTTCTTTATCCATTCATCCGATGATGGACACTTAGGTTGTTTCCAGCTCCGGGCTATTGTGAATAGAGCTGCAATGAACATTTTGGTACATGTCTCTTTTTGAATTATGGTTTTCTCAGGGTATATGCCTAGTAGTGGGATTGCTGGGTCATATGGTAGTTCTATTTGTAGTTTTTTAAGGAACCTCCATACTGTTCTCCATAGTGGCTGTACCAATTCACATTCCCACCAGCAGTGCAAGAGTGTTCCCTTTTCTCCACACCCTCTCCAGCATTTATTGTTTCTAGATTTCTTGATGATGGCCATTCTGACTGGTGTGAGATGATATCTCATTGTAGTTTTGATTTGCATTTCTCTAATGATTAATGATGTTGAGCATTCTTTCATGTGTTTGTTGGCAGTCTGTATATCTTCTTTGGAGAAATGCCTATTTAAGTCTTCTGCCCATTTTTGGATTGGGTTGTTTGTTTTTTTGCTATTGAGCTGCATGAGCTGTTTATAAATTTTGGAGATTAATCCTTGGTCAGTGGCTTCATTTGCAAATATTTTCTCCCATTCTGAGGGTTCTATTTTGGTCTTGTTTATGGTTTCCTTTGCTGTGCAAAAGCTTTGAAGTTTCATTAGGTCCCATTTGTTTATCTTTGTTTTTATTTCCATTTCTCAGGAGGTCAGTCCAAAAGGATCTTGCTGTGATTTATGTCATAGAGTGTTCTGCCTATGTTTTCCTCTAAGAGTTTGATAGTTTCTGGCCTTACATTTAGGTCTTTAATCCATTTTGAGCTTATTTTTGTGTATGGTGTTAGGGAATGATCTAATCTCAAACTTTTACATGTCCCTGTCCAGTTTTCCCAGCACCACTTATAGAAGAGGTTGTCCTTTCTCCACTGTACATTCCTGCCTCCTTTATCAAAGATAAGGTGGCCATATATGTGTGGGTTTATCTCTGGGCTTTCTATCCTGTTCCATTGATCTATCTTTCTGTTTTTGTGCAAGTACCACACTGTCTTAATTACTGTAGTTTTGTAGTATAGTCTGAAGTCAGGGAGCCTGATTCCTCCAGCTCCATTTTTCGTTCTCAAGATTGCTTTGGCTATTCGGGGTCTTTTGTTTTTCCAAACAAATTTTGAAATTTTTTGTTCTAGTTCTGTGAAAAATGCCAACGGTAGTGTGATAGGGATTGCATTGAATCTGTAGATTGCTTTGGGTAGTAGAGTCATTTTCACAATATTGATTCTTCCAATCCAGGAGCATGGTATATCTCTCCATCTATTTGTATCATCTTTAATTTCTTTCATCAGTGTCTTATAATTTTCTGCATACAGATCTTTTGTCTCCTTAGGTAGGTTTATTCCTAGATATTTTATTCTTTTTGTTGCAATGGTAAATGGGAGTGTTTTCTTGACTTCATTTTCAGATTTTTCATCATTAGTGTACAGGAATGCCAGAGATTTCTGTGCATTAATTTTGTGTCCTGCTACTTTACCAAATTCATTGATTAGCTCTAGTGGTTTTCTGGTAGTATCTTTAGGATTATCTATGTATAGTATCATGTCATCTGCAAACAGTGACAGCTTTACTTCTTCTTTTCCAATTTGGATTCCTTTTATTTCCTTTCTTCTCTGATTGCTGTGGCTAAAACTTCCAAAACTATGTTGAATAAGAGTGGTGAGAGTAGGCAGCCTTGTCTTGTTCCTGATCTTAGTGGAAATGGTTTCAGTTTTTCACCATTGAGGACAATGTTGGCTGTGGGTTTGTCATATATGCCCTTTATTATGTTGAGGAAAGTTCCCTCTATGCCTACTTTCTGCAGGGTTTTTATTATAAATAGGTGTTGAATTATGTCAAAAGCTTTCTCTGCATCTATTGAGATGATCATATGGTTTTTCTCCTTCAATTTGTTAATATGGTGTATCACATTGATTGATTTGCGTATATTGAAGAATCCTTGCATTCCTGGAATAAACCCCACTTGATCATGGTGTATGATCGTTTTAATGTGCTGTTGGATTCGGTTTGCTAGTATTTTGTTGAGGATTTTTGCATCTATGTTCATCAGTGATATTGGCCTGTAGTTTTCTTTCTTTGTGACATCCTTGCCTGGTTTTGGTGTCAAGGTGATGGTGGCCTCGTAGAATGAGTTTGGGAGTGCTCCTCCCTCTGCTATATTTTGGAAGGGTTTGAGAAGAATAGGTGTTAGCTCTTCTCTAAATGTTTGATAGAATTCGCCTGTGAAGCCATCTGGTCCTGGGCTTTTGTTTGTTGGAAGAGTTTTAATCACAGTTTCAATTTCAGTGCTTGTGATTGGTTTATTCATATATTCTATTTCTTCCTGATTCAGTCTTGGCAGGTTGTGCATTTCTAAGAATTTGTCCATTTCTTCCAGGTTGTCCCTTTTATTGGCATAGAGTTTCTTGTAGTAATCTCTCATGATCTTTTGTATTTCTGCAGTGTCAGTTGTTACTTCTCCTTTTTCATTTCTACTTCTATTGATTTGAGTCTTCTCCCTTTTTTTCTTGATGAGTCTGGCTAATGGTTTATCAATTTTGTTTATCATCTCAAAGAACCAGCTTTTAGTTTTATTGATCTTTGTTATTGTTTCCTTCATTTCTTTTTCATTTATTTCTAATCTGATCTTTATGATTTCTTTCCTTTTGCTAACTTTGGGGTTTTTTTGTTCTTCTTTCTCTAATTGTTTTAGGTGCAGGGTCAGGTTGTTTACTCGAGATGTTTCCTGTTTCCTAAGGTGGGATTTTATTGCTATAAACTTCCCCCTTACAACTGCTTTTGCTGCGTCCCATAGGTTTTGGGTCGTCGTGTCTCCATTGTCACTTGTTTCTAGGTATTTTTTAATTTCCTCTTTGATTTCTCCAGTGATCACTTCGTTATTGAGTAGTGTATTGTTTACCCTCTATGTGTTTGTATTTTTTACAGATCTTTTCCTGTAATTGATGTCTAGTCTCATAGCATTGTGGTCAGAAAAGATACTTGATACAATTTCAATTTTCTTAAACTTACCAAGGCTTGATTTGTGACCCAAGATATGATCTATCCTGGAGAAAGTTCCATGAGCACTTGAGAAAAATGTGTATTCTGTTGTTTTTGGATGGAATGTCCTATAAATATCAATTAAGTCCATCTTGTTTAATGTATCATTTAAAGCTTGTGTTTCCTTATTTATTTTCATTTTGGATGATCTGTCCATTGGTGAAAGTGGGGTTTTAAAGTCCCCTACTATGATTGTGTTACTGTCGATTTCCCGTTTTATGGCTGTTACTGTTTGCCTTATGTATTGAGGTGCTCCTATGTTGGGTGCATAAATATTTACAATTGTTATATCTTCTTCTTGGATTGATCCCTTGATCACTAGGTAGTGTCCTTCTTTGTCTCTTCTAATAGTCTTTATTTTAAAGTCTATTTTGTCTGATGTAAGAATTGCTACTCCAGTTTTCTTTTGATTTCCATTTGCATGGAATATCTTTTTCCATCCCCTTACTTTCAATCTGTATGTGTCTCTCAGTCTGAAGTGGGTCTCCTGTAGACAGCATATATATGGGTCTTCTTTTTGTATCCATTCAGCCACTCTGTGTCTTTTGGTGGGAGCATTTAATCCATTTACATTTAAGGTAATTATTGATATGTATGTTCCTATTCCCATTTCCTTAATTGCTTTGGGTTCGTTATTGTAGGTATATTCCTTCTGTTGTGTTTCTTGCCTAGAGAAGTTCCTTTAGCATTTGTTGTAAAGCTGGTTTTGTGGTGCTGAACTCTCTCAGCTTTTGCTTGTCTGTAAAGGTTTAAATTTCTCCATCAAATCTGAATGAGATCCTTGCTGGGTAGAGTAATCTTGGTTGCAGGTTTCTGTGCTTCATCACTTTAAGTATGTCCTGCCACTCCCTTCTGTCTTGTAGAGTTTCTGCTGAGAGATCAGCTGTTAACCTGATAGGGATTCCCTTGTGTGTTATTTGTTGTTTTTCCCTTGCTGCTTTTAATATGATTTCTTTGTGTTTAAATTTTGACAGTTTGATTAATATGTGTCTTGGCGTATTTCTCCTTGGATTTATTCTGTATGGGACTCTTTACCTCCTGGACTTGATTAACTATTTCCTTTCCCATATTAGGGAAGTTTTCAACTATAATCTCTTCAAATATTTTCTCAGTCCCTTTCTTTTTCTCTTCTTCTGGAACCCCTATAATTCGAATGTTGTTGCGTTTAATGTTGTCCCAGAGGTCTCTGAGACTGTCCTCTGTTCTTTTCATTCTTTTTTCTTTATTTTGCTCTGCATCAGTCACTTCCACTATTTTATCTTCCACCTCACTTATCCGTTCTTCTGCCTCAGTTATTCTGCTTTTGATCCCATCTAGAGTATTTTTCATTTCATTTATTGTGTTTTTAATCGATGCTTGATTCATCTTTAGTTCATCTAGGTCCTTGTTAACTGTTTCTTGCCTTTTGTCTATTCTATTTCCAAGATTATGGATCTTGGAAATAGAATCTTGGATCATCTTTACTATCATTATTCTGAATTCTTTTTCAGGTAGACTGCCTATTACCTCTTCATTTGTTAGGTCTGGTAGATTTTATCTTGCTCCTTCACCTGCTGTGTGTTTTTCTGTCTTCTCATTTTGCTTATGTTACTGTGTTTGGGGTCTCCTTTTTGCAGGCTGCAGATTCGTAGTTCCCGTTGTTTTTGGTGTCTGTCCCCAGTGGCTAAGGTTGTTTCAGTAGGTTGTGTAAGCTTCCTGGTGGAGGGTACTAGTGCCTGTGTTCTGGTGGTTGAGTCTTGATCTTGTCTTTCTGGTGGACAGGTCCACTTCTGGTGGTGTGTTTTGGGGTGCCTGTGGCCTCATTATGTTTTTAGGCAGCCTCTCTGCTAATGGGTGGCTTTGTGTTCCTGCCTTGCTAGTTGCTTGGCATAGGGTGACCAGCACTGTAGCTTGCTGGTCGTTGACTGAAGCTGGGTTCTGGTGTTGAGATGGAGACCTCTGGGAGATTTTTGCCCCTTGATATTATGTGGAGCTGGGAGGACTCTTGTGGACTCGTGTCCTGAAGTTGGCTCTCCCACTTCAGAGGCACAGCACTGACTCCTGGCTGCAGCACCAAGAGCCTTTCATCTACCTGGCTCAGAATAAAAGGGAGAAAAAGAAGAAAGAAAGAATTAGTAGAAGAAAGAAAGAGAGAGAGAAGGAAAGGAAGCAAGGAAGGAAGGAAGAAAGGAGGGAGGGAGGGAGGAAGGACAGAAAGAAAGAAAGAAAGGGGGGAGGGAGGGAGGGAGGAAAGAAAAAGAAAGAGTGAAAGGAAGAAAGAAGGGAGAGAGGGAGGGAGGAAGGAAAGAAAGAGAGAAAGAAGGAAATGAGGGGCAGAGGGAGGGAGGGAGGAAGGGAATTTAGGAAAAAAATAAAGAGCAGGTAAAGTAAAATTGAATAAAGTATGAAATATAGTAGCATTATTAAAATTAAAAAGTAATTATTGAAAAAATACGGACAGATAGAACCCTGGGACATATGATGGAAGCAAAGCTATATAGAGAGAATCTTACACAGAAGAATATACATACACATTCACAAAAAGAGAGCAGGGGAAAAATAAAAAATGTTGCTCTCCAAGTCCACCTCCTCAATTTGGGATAATTCATTGTAAAAAGAGGAAAAGGGCGAGAAGTCTGAAATCTTGCTCTCTAAGTCCACCTCCTTAATTTGGGATAGTTCGTTGTAAAAAGAGAAAAAGGGAGGAAAGTCTTAAATCTTGTCCTCAAAGTCCACTTCCTCAATTTGGGATGATTCGCTGTCCATTCATGCACTCCACAGACACAGGGCACATCAAGTGGACCGTGGAGCTTTAATCCGCTGCCTCCAAGGCTGCAAAGAGTGATTTCCCTGTCTCTTCTCTGCTCTCACAGCTCCCGGGTCTCAGCCTTGGACCTGGCTCCACCTCTGCGCGTAGGTCGATGGAGGGCATCCGTTCTTCGCTCTGACAGGACGGGTTTAAAGGAACTGCTGATTTGGGGGCTCTGGCTCACTCAGGCAGAGGAGAGGGAGGGGCGTGCAGTGTGGGGTGGGCCTGCGGCGGCAGAGGCCGGCGTGACGTTGCACCAGACTGAGGTGCTCCATGCGCTTTCCTGGGAAAGCCTTCCCCGGGTCCCGGGACCCCGGCAGTGGCGGGGTGCACAGGCCTCCCGGAAGGCGGGGCGGACAGTGACCCGCACTCGCACCCATGCCCCGTGGCGGCGGCAGCAGCAGCCCCAGTGTCCCACGCCCGTCTCCAGGGTCCGCACCTTTAGCCGCGGCTCGCGCCCATCTCTGGCTCTTCCCCAAGCAGCCCTCTTAATGCCCTCTCCTCGCGCACCAGGATACAAAAGGGAAGAAATAGTCTCTTGCCTCTTCGGCAGCTCCAGACTTTTTCCCCGGACTCCCTCCGGGCTAGCCGTGGTGCACTAACCCCTTCAGGCTCTCTTCCTGCTGCCAGCCCCAGTCCTCTCCCTGTGCTCCCTAAAAATGAATAGATTTTTAGTGACCTGTAGCACTTCAAGTGATCCTATTTATAGTGAATTTATTTAATTGCTATTCCCAAGGAGGGAGAGGGGAGAACAACAATAAATATTAAAAATATATTAACATGTATACACATATACACAAAATGTTTGCAGAAGTAATGGCTGAACATTTTCCAGATTCATAAAAAACAATAAACCCTGAAATTCAAGGAGGTCAATAAGACCCAAGCATTGAAAATATGAGTAAAACTAACCCCAAGTACATCATAATTACATTGTTTATAAAACAGTGATGAAGAGAAAATCTTAAAAGTAACCAGAAGGAAAAAAATACATAAAAAGAAATAAAGATACAAATCATAGCATCTTCCTTATGGAAAATTGTGCACATGCAAAAATAGGGGAGCAATAGCTTAGTGCTGAAAAAAAGTTAGTGAACAGAAAATTTTATATCCAGTAAAATAACTTTCAAAAATAAGGATAAAATAAATAAATTTTCAGACATATGAAAGTTGATTTTATCACTAATGAAGAGTCTGGCTCCACAACAATATCCTCCATATTATTTTTCAAATCTGACCATAGGCAGTTGTCTGGCAGGCTTATTTAGGGAAACCTGCTTTCCCCACACAAGATTTGTACTGAACAAAAATGTTAACCCAAAATGGATCACAGACTGAAATGTAACACTCAAAACTATATGACTTCTAGGGAACACACAGGATGAAATCTGTGTAACCCTAAATTATATTTAAAAACTCTTTCATACAATATCAAAGCATAGCTCATAAAGGCAAAATATTCATAAACTGTACTTCATCAAATATAAAGCTTCTGGACATGATAAAAATATCTACAAACAATAAATGCTTGAGAGGGTGTGGAGAAAAGCGAACCGTTCCTACACTCTTGGTGGGAATGTAAATTGGTACAGCCACTATGGAAAACAGTATGGAAGTTCCTTAAAATACTACAGATAGAGCTACCATATGATCCAGCAATCCCATATAACATGCTTCAAAAGGATACATGCACCCCATTGTTCATTGTGGCACTGTTCACAATAGTCAAGACATGGAAGCAACCTAAATGTCCATTGGCAGATGAATGGATAAAGAAGATGTGGTACATATATACAATGGAATATTACTCAGCCATTAAAAAGAATGAAATAATGCCATTTGCAGCAACATGGATGGGCCTGGGCATTATCATATTAAGTGAAGTAAATCAGACAGGGAAAGACAAATATCATATGATATCACTTATATGTGGAATCTAAAAAAAAAGAAAAATGATACAAATGAACTTATTTACAAAACAGAAACAGACTCACAGACTTAGAGAATTAACTTATTGTTAACAGGGTGGGATGGTGTGGGGGAGGGATAGATCAGGAGTTTGGGATTAACATGTACACACTGCTATATTTAAAGTAGATAACCAAAAAGGATCTACCTTAAAAAAATCAAAAATTAAAAAAAAAATAATAAAGCTTCTGTTCTTTGAAACACACTGTTAAGAGAATGAAAAGATTGGCCATGGACAGAAAATATCTGCAAATTATAAATGTGATAAAGAATTTGCATTCAGAATCTATAAAGGTCTCCCTAAACTCAAAAATAAGAAAGCAAAACAATCTAATTTTTTCTTTAAAAATGGACAAAGAATTTTAACGGATACTTTACGAAAGTAAAGATACAGCTGGCAATTAAGCATAGGAAAAGATGTTCAACCTCATCAGTTTTCTACTGCAGTCAAGTTATATCTTCTTGTGCCTTTTAAAAAAAATCCCTCTCATTCATTTGCTTTCTCTCTCTCTCTGTCTCTCTCTCTGTCTCTGTCTCTCTCTCTCACACACAATCTCTCTCTCTCTCTCCCTCACTCCAAATATGTGTGTGTGTTTGTATGTGTAAATATGTAAGTTTGAATGTATATATTTTGTTGTTAGTGTTCATTTTCTTTTCAGAATTTACTTTGATCTTCCTTGTTTATCTGATATTGGCCACCAAGGACAGATCCTACTGTGGCTGCCCTGCGCTTCTGCTTACCAACACATTTAGGAAGCCCATCCCCATAAATCATTCTTCAGGATTACATATCTTTGCCAGGTTTAAAAAGTTGAAGTTTGCCTTTTTTTTTCTATTTCTCATTGTTTGGATTATTTCAAAGGAGAGGGAGAGGAAAATATTCTATTCTACAATCATTTTGAGATAAGAGATCTTAAAAAAGACCTTAAAATTTAAGGACAACAGGCTTAAGAATAGAGGGAGGTAAGGTCTAGAATAGTTAAGTTTGGGCTGCACAAGAGATTAAAAGAGTTTTGAAGGGATATAGGATTAAAAGTCATTAATTTCAAACTACAAAATAAGATATTTTTTACCAATAGCAAGAACAAATTTATTCATATTTCAAATAAACTTGTCCATATCTTGGCATTTCATAATATAAACATTTATAAAATATATCCCTTCTTTTATAAGCTTTCAACCATTTACTTTGTTCAAGAGTTAACTTAGAAACTCAAACTTTATTTCTAACTTCAGTTTTTCCCTCCTTGAACACATACTCTGCACTTGCAGTCAGAAAACTTAAAGTATAATTTTGACTTTATAAGTCCTCTGCTAAAGAAACTTCAGTGGTTTCCTATTGTTTATAGAGCCCCTAATATACAATTAAAGACATCCACTAAACTATCTTTCTTAAGACCTCCTTCTACTAGGATCTCAAATACATATCCCTACACAACAATACTGCAGATCCTGGTATACAACATTCTGTGCTACACTTCTATGCCTTTTTTTCTGCTTAGAATCTCCTCAAATATTTTTGTCCCCTTCCTTATCCTTCATGACTAATTTCAAGCTTCAGTCTTCCTTGAAAATCTTGCTTAAGTGCTGTTTCTTTGTATTATGGCATACTCATGCTTGCCTCAGTGTTAGTAGGTTATTGATCAAATTGCCTGTCAATATTTACTTCTTAATAGACATTACATTTTCTGAGTTTGTAAAATATACTTACAGTTGTTTCCCTCTGCAACTGGAGCATAATAAACACTCAATAACATGCTTTTGATCTAAACTTATACCATACTATTGGAAGAAATTCTGTTAATGATAGGACATGTAGAAATAAATAAGTTATCAGGCTGTGTTGATTAGAAAATAAACGTACTGTCTTAGAAAAACAGTTTTATAATATTATATTATAAAAGTAGAGTAGTTTAAGTGTGATTCACAAAGCACATTTGGAGAAACATCTAATTTGAGAATGTGGTGGTGGCTACTGGATTTTTATATTTTTGTGACTGCAAAAGTAAGACAAACCAGGATGAGAGTTGTCTTTACCCTAGTGGAACACTAACTGAGAGACATCTACAATGTCAGCATTTACATTTGCACAAGCTGCCCTGTCTTTGAATTGATAATAGTGATGCTGGAGTATCATTATTTTGGTTATATCATAAGAGTGGTTTCTTTTGTTTTACCAAATAATAAGATAAGGAGAGGTTTGGGTTTAGCTTTCATTAACTAAAGGGGTTAAAATCAACCTGCAATTTCTAGAAAAAGATTAATATAGGAGATGCATTTGTATCAGTCAGAGAGGAGACCTATCACAGTAAATGAACTATGTGCTTACAAATGCACATCTTTCTTCTGTTATACTTGGTGTTCACTGCTGAATGGAAGAAACAAATGAACTAGAAAGTGTTAAGCTTGTTATCCCCTTATTTTTATACTTTGAATCGGGTCATGGGCTGACTCAAGTGATTACTTTCCTTCATGAGTAGCTATAAAAAAGAGGCAGCTGAGGAAACAAGCTTACTATAGAGCTGACATCAACAAAGAACCAACAAAACCTATAACCAGGTTAAATAAAACAAAGACCTCAACACAAAGACATATATGTCGTTTTATGCCAGAAGGTAGCACTTTATTTAATTTTCTGTTTATGATCCATGGAAAATTGTAGGTGATAATAACAAGAGTTTTTGTATCAAGGGAATGTTTTAAGCATCAAATAAATTATGATGAATAAATCCTTCAACTTAATAATAACTAAGTAAGCACAAATCATCATTATCATCATCAATGTTGGTTTAAGAAATAATTAATTTCCAATGAAGTGTAAGAAAACAGCTTAATATTACCATTTTTATTTTCTATTAAGAGATAGCGTAGTTATTGAAAACTATATCAATATTGGAGTGATAGCTTATTTAATGTCCCTGGTCTGGCACTTATATTAGTAAATGAACATTGTATGAAAAGTTCATTAACTTCTCCAAAACCCCATTTTCTCTACTGCATAATAGGAATAATAATGTCTATCATACTTTTCCCTAAGCTTATTATGTATTATATGTTTTATACATATACATAGAATATAAAGTGTTTTATTTTTTTTCTGTAGTATTTACAGTCTTTGTGCTTTGTAGTCTGTGCTTCAACATAAAAGGAAAATATCTTAAAATATGCAAGAGTTAAATTATGAGGTAAATATTATACACATTAAAAACTCAAGAATGTGCAATTTCTGAAGATGAAGTTCTTACAATTATTAAAATTAGGGTATGGAAACACAAAGAGGTAATCACAGTTCATCAGCACATGTCTAACTATATAACTCAGACTATAACTCAGCTACTGATCTTGGGTCAGAAGCCTATAATCCTCACACTTCATTCTTTTGGTAAGCCGATTTTTATTATGAGGCGAATAGTTTAAATTTAAGCTGGGTCATGGTGATCACAAGTTGTTGCCATCTGGCAGCTGTGTGTCATCCTTTGTGAGATAAATTTTTCATCAGATTCAAGTTCTAAGTGGACAGATGGCCACACTGAAAAATGACCATGACGTTTTAACTAATTGATATCCATTTTGCGAGACTCAGCTGAGAAACCAAGGCCTGGATGGGTACTGAGACAGAACTCACTACCACCCTGGAAGAAAATAGTAGCTTTATATAAGAAAATCTAGATATGGGACTCCCCAGAGAGTTGAGAAATGTGCTTCAGTAAGTAAGGTTTTTCTTTCTTTTTCTTTCTTTCTTTCTTTCTTTCTTTCTTTCTTTCTTTCTTTCTTTCTTTCTTTCGTTCTTTCTTTTTAACATCTTTATCAGAGTATAACTGCTTTACAATGTTGTGTTAGTTTCTGCTGTATAACAAAGTGAATCATCTATATGTATACATATATCCCCATATTCCCTCTCTCTTGTGTCTCCCTCCCCTCCTCCCTATCCCACCATTCTAAGTCATCACAAAGCATGGAGCTGATCTCCCTGTGCTATGCAGCTGCTTCCAACTAGCTATTTATTTTACATTTGGTAGTGTATATATGTCAATCAAGGCTACTCTCTCACTTTGTCCCAGCTTACCCTTCCCAACCCATGTCCTCATATATATGTACCACATGCTCACTTGTATTACTATTATAGCAGTAATTAGTAATAATTCAGAGGTTAACAATTTTATTCCATCTTTCTAATGAAATTTATTAAAATTATAATTAAAATAATTTAATGATAATCTACTTTGTCAAATATTTTTATTTTAGCATTACATGTTCTTTAAATACTAAGTTGTAATTAAATAAACTTCTTTTTTTTTTTCTCAGTCTCTTGGTATCCTTGTCAATTAACAATTCTGTTGTCAACACTGAGTTCTTTGTTACTTTATAAGAAGAATAGGCCCGGAGGAAGATGGCGGAAGAGTAAGACGCGGAGATCACCTTCCTCCCCACAGATACATCAGAAATTCATCTACACGTGGAACAACTCCTACAGAACACCTACTGAACGCTGACAGAAGACCTCAGACCCCCCAAAAGGCAAGAAACTCCCCACATACGTGGGTAAAGCAAAAGAAAAAAAGAATAAACAGAGACAATAGGATAGGGACGAGACCTGCACCAGTGGGAGGGAGCCGTGAAGGAGGGAAGTTTCTACACACTACAAGCCCCTTTGCGGGTGGAGACTGCAGGTGGCAGAGGGGGAAAGCTTCGGAGTAGCGGAGGAGAGCACAGTAACAGGGGTGCGGAGGGCAAAGCAGAGATTCTGGCACAGAGGATCGGTGCCCTCAGGCACACACCAGCCCGAGAGGCTTGTCTGCTCGGCCACCGGGGCGGGCAGGGCTGGGAGCTGAGGCTCGGGTATCGGCTTTCAGTAGGAGCGCAGGGATAGGACAGGGGCTGGCGGCAGGAAGAGAGCCTGAAGGGGTTAGTGCACCATGGCTAGCCTGGAGGGAGTCCGGGGAAAAGGTCTGGAGCTGTGGAAGAGGCAAGAGACTTTTTTCCCATTTGTTTCCTGGTGAGCAAGGAGAGGGCATCAAGAGGGCTGCTTGGAGGAGCGCCGGAGACAGGGGCGAGCCGCGGGTAAGGCGCGGACCTCGGAGACGGGCGTGGGACGCTGGGGCTGCTGCTGCCACAACCGCCACCGCCGCCGCCACCACCGCAGCCGCTGAGGGGCCTGTGTGCGAGCGTGGGTCACTGTCCGCCCCGCCTTCCGGGGGTCCTGTGCACCCCAACACTGCCGGGGTCCCGGGACCTGGGGACGGCTTCCCCAGGAAAGTGCATGGAGCACCATGGGCTGCTGCAACGTCACGCTGGCCTCTGCCGCCACAGGCCCGCCCCACACTGCGTGCCCCTCCCTCCCCTCTGCCTGAGTGAGCCAGAGCCCCCGAATCAGTGGCTCCTTTAAACCCGTCCTGTCTGAGCGAAGAACGGACGCCCTCCGGCGACCTACCTGCAGAGGCAGGGCCAGGTCCAAGACTCAGACCTGGGAGCTGTGAGAGCAGAGACAGGGAAATCTCTCTGTGCAGCCTCGGAGGCAGCGGATTAAAGCTCCACGGTCCATTTGATGTGCCCTGCGTCTGTGGAGTGCATGAATGGACAGCGAATCATCCCAAATTGAGGAAGTGGACTTTGAGGACAAGATTTAAGAGTTTCTCCCCTTTTCCTCTTTTTACAACGAATTATCCCAAATTAAGGAGGTGGACTTAGAGAGCAAGATTTCAGACTTCTCGCCCTTTTCCTCTTTTTACAATGAATTATCCCAAATTGAGGAGGTGGACTTGGAGAGCAACATTTTTTATTTTTCCCCCTGCTCTTTTTTTGTGAATGTGTATGTGTAATCTTCTGTGTAAGATTCTCTCTGTATAGCTTTGCTTCCACCATATGTCCCAGGGTTCTATCGGTCCGTTTTTTTTTTTTTTCAATAATTACTTTTTAATTTTAATAACGCTACTATATTTCATACTTTATTCTATTTTACTTTACCTTCTCTTTCTTTTTTTCCTACCTTCCCTCCCTCCCTCCCTCCCTCCCTCTGCTCCTCCTTTCCTTCTTTCTTTTTCTTTCCTTCCTCCCTCCCTCCCTCCTGTCTTTCTTTCTTTCTTTCTTTCCTCCCTCCCTCCCTCCCTCCTTTCTTTCCTTCTTTCTTTCCAGCCTTCCTCCCTCCCTCCCTCCTTTCTTTCTTTCTTCCGTCCTTCCTTCCTTTCTTCCCTTCTTCCTTTCTTTCCCTCTCTCTTTCTTTCTTCTACTAATTCTTTCTTTCTACTTTTTCTCCCTGTTATTCTGAGCCGGGTGGATGAAAGGCTCTTGGTGCTGCAGCCAGGAGTCAGTGCTGTGCCTCTGAAGTGGGAGAGCCAACTTCAGGACACGGGTCCACAAGAGACCTCCCAGCTCCACATAATATCAAGCAGCAAAAATCTCGCAGAGATCTCCATCTCAACACCCGTATCCAGCTTCAGTCAACGACCAGCAAGCTACAGTGCTGGTCACTCTATACCAAGCAACTAGCAAGGCAGGAACACAACCCCACCCATTAGCAGAGAGGCTACCTAAAAACATAATAAGGCCATAGGCACCCCAAAACACACCACCAGACGTGGACTTGTCCACCAGAAAGACAAGATCGAGACTCAACCACCAGAACACAGGCATTAGTCCCCCCCACCAGGAAGCCTACACAACCTACTGAAACAACCTTAGCCACTGGGGACAGACACCAAAAACAACGGGAACTACGAATCTGCAGCCTGCAAAAAGGAGACCACAAACAGTAACATAAGCAAAATGAGAAGACAGAAAAACACACAGCAGGTGAAGGAGCAAGATAAAAACCTACCAGACCTAACAAATGAAGAGGTAATAGGCAGTCTACCTGAAAAAGAATTCAGAATAATGATAGTAAAGATGATCCAAGATTCTATTTCCAAGATCCATAATCTTGGAAATAGAATAGACAAAAGGCAAGAAACAGTTAACAAGGACCTAGATGAACTAAAGATGAATCAAGCATCGATTAAAAACACAATAAATGAAATGAAAAATACTCTAGATGGGATCAAAAGCAGAATAACTGAGGCAGAAGAACGGATAAGTGAGGTGGAAGATAAAATAGTGGAAATGACTGATGCAGAGAAAAATAAAGAAAAAAGAATGAAAAGAACAGAGGACAGTCTCAGAGACCTCTGGGACAACATTAAACGCAACAACATTCGAATTATAGGGGTTCCAGAAGAAGAGAAAAAGAAAGGGACTGAGAAAATATTTGAAGAGATTATAGTTGAAAACTTCCCTAATATGGGAAAGGAAATAGTTAATCAAGTCCAGGAGGTAAAGAGTCCCATACAGAATAAATCCAAGGAGAAATACACCAAGACACATATTAATCAAACTGTCAAAAATTAAACACAAAGAAATCATATTAAAAGCAGCAAGGGAAAAACAACAAATAACACACAAGGGAATCCCCATCAGGTTAACAGCTGATCTCTCAGCAGAAACTCTACAACCAGAAGGGAGAGGCAGGACATACTTAAAGTGATGAAGGACAGAAACCTGCAACCAAGATTACTCTACCCAGCAAGGATCTCATTCAGATTTGATGGAGAAATTAAAACCTTTACAGACAAGCAAAAGCCGAGAGAGTTCAGCACCACAAAACCAGCTTTACAACAAATGCTAAAGGAACTTCTCTAGGCAAGAAACACAACAGAAGGAATATACCTACAATAACGAACCCAAAGCTATTAAGGAAATGGGAATAGGAACATACATATCAATAATTACCTTAAATGTAAATGGACTAAATGCTCCCACCAAAAGACACAGAGTGGCTGAATGGATACAAAAAGAAGACCCATATATATGCTGTCTACAGGAGACCCACTTCAGACCGAGAGACACATACAGATTGAAAGTAAGGGGATGGAAAAAGATATTCCATGCAAATGGAAATCAAAAGAAAGCTGGAGTAGCAATTCTTATATCAGACAAAATAGACTTTAAAATAAAGACTATTAGAAGAGACAAAGAAGGACACTACATAACGATAAAGGGATCGATCCAAGAAGATATAACAATTGTAAATATTTATGCACCCAACATAGGAGCACCTCAATACATAAGGCAAATAGTAACAGCCATAAAAGGGGAAATTGACAGTAACACACTCATATTAGGGTACTTTAAAACCCCACTTTCACCAATGGACAGATCATCCAAAATGAAAATAAATAAGGAAACACAAGCTTTAAATGATACATTAAACAAGATGGACTTAATTGATATTTATAGGACATTCTATCCAAAAACAACAGAATACACATTTTTCTCAAGTGCTCATGGAACATTCTCCAGGATAGATCATATCTTGGGTCACAAATCAAGCCTTGGTAAATTTAAGAAAATTGAAATTTTATCAAGTATCTTTTCCGACCACAATGCTATGAGACTAGACATCAATTACAGGAAAAGATCTGTAAAAAATACAAACACATGGAGGCTAAACAATACACTACTCAATAACGAAGTGATCACTGAAGAAATCAAAGAGGAAATAAAATAATACCTAGAAACAAATGACAATGGAGACACGATGACCCAAAACCTATGGGACACAGCAAAAGCAGTTCTAAGGGAGAAGTTTATAGCAATACAATCCCACCTTAAGAAACAGGAAACATTTCGAGTAAACAACCTGACCTTGCACCTAAAGCAATTAGAGAAAGAAGAACAAAAAGGCCCCAAAGTTAGCAGAAGGAAAGAAATCATAAAGATCAGATCAGAAATAAATGAAAAAGAAATGAAGGAAACGGTAGCAAAGATCAACCAAACTAAAAGCTGGTTCTTTGAGAAGATAAACAAAATTGACAAACCATTAGCCAGACTCATCAAGAAAAGAAGGGAGAAGACTCAAATCAATAGAATTAGAAATGAAAAAGGAGAAGTAACAACTGACACTGCAGAAATACAAAAGATCATGAGAGATTACTATAAGCAACTCCATGCCAATAAAATGGACAACCTGGAAGAAATGGACAAATTCTTAGAAATGCACAACCTGCCGAGACTGAATCAGGAAGAAATAGAAAATATGAATAGACCAATCACAAGCACTGATATTGAAACTGTGATTAAAAATCTTCCATCAAACAAAAGCAGAGGTCCAGATGGCTTCACAGGCGAATTCTATCAAACATTTAGAGAAGAGCTAACACCCATCCTTCTCAAACTCTTCCAAATAATTTCAGAGGAAGGAACACTCCCAAACTCATTCTACGAGGCCACCATCACCTTGATACCAAAACCAGGCAAGGATGTCACAAAGAAAGAAATCTAGAGGCCAATATCCCTGATGAACATAGTTGCAAAAATCCTCAACAAAATACTAGCAAACAGAATCCAACAGCACATTAAAAGGACCATACACCATGATCAAGTGGGGTTTATTCCAGGAATGCAAGGATTCTTCAATATACGCAAATCAATCAATGTGATACACCATATTAACAAATTGAAGGAGAAAAACCATATGATCATCTCAATAGATGCAGAGAAAGCTTTCGACAAAATTCAACACCCATTTATGATAAAAACCCTACAGAAAGTAGGCATAGAGGGAACTTTCCTCAACATAATAAAGGCCATATATGACACACCCACAGCCAACATTGTCCTCAATGGTGAAAAACTGAAACCATTTCCACTAAGATCAGGAACAAGACAAGGCTGCCCACTCTCACCACTCTTATTCAACCTAGTTTTGGAAGTTTTAGCCACAGCAATCAGAGAAGAAAAGGAAATAAAAGGAATCCAAATAGAAATAGAAGAAGTAAAGCTGTCACTGTTTGCAGATGACATGATACTATACATAGAGAATCCTAAAGATGCTACCGAAAAACTACTAGAGCTAATCAATGAATTTGGTAAAGTAGCAGGATACAAAATTAATGTACAGAAATCTCTGGCATTCCTGTACACCAATGATGAAAAATCTGAAAATGAAGTCAAGAAAACACTCCCATTTACCATTGCAACAAAAAGAATAAAATATCTAGGAATAAACTTACCTAAGGAGACAAAAGACCTGTATGCAGAAAATTATAAGACACTGATGAAAGAAATTAAAGATGATACAAATAGATGGAGAGATATACCATGCTCCTGGATTGGAAGAATCAATATTGTGAAAATGACTCTACTACCCAAAGCAATCTACAGATTCAATGCAATCCCTATCAAACTACCGTTGGCATTTTTCACAGAACTAGAACAAAAAATTTCAAAATTTGTTTGGAAAAACAAAAGACCCCGAATAGCCAAAGCAATCTTGAGAACGAAAAACGGAGCTGGAGGAATCAGGCTCCCTGACTTCAGACTATACTACAAAGCTACAGTAATTAAGACAGTGTGGTACTGGCATAAAAACAGAAAGATAGATCAGTGGATCAGGATAGAAAGCCCAGAGATAAACCCACACACATATGGCCAACTTATCTTTGATAAAGGAGGCAGGAATGTACAGTGGAGAAAGGACAACCTCTTCTATAAGTGGTGCTGGGAAAACTGGACAGGGACATGTAAAAGTTTGAGATTAGATCATTCCCTAACACCATACACAAAAATAAGCTCAAAATGGATTAAAGACCTAAATGTAAGGCCAGAAACTATCAAACTCTTAGAGGAAAACATAGGCAGAACACTCTATGACATAAATCACAGCAAGATCCTTTTGGACTGACCTCCTGAGAAATGGAAATAAAAACAAAGATAAACAAATGGGACCTAATGAAACTTCAAAGCTTTTGCACAGCAAAGGAAACCATAAACAAGACCAAAATAGAACCCTCAGAATGGGAGAAAATATTTGCAAATGAAGCCACTGACAAAGGATTAATCTCCAAAATTTATAAGCAGCTCATGCAGCTCAATAGCAAAAAAACAAACAACCCAATCCAAAAATGGGCAGAAGACTTAAATAGGCATTTCTCCAAAGAAGATATACAGACTGCCAACAAACACATGAAAGAATGCTCAACATCATTAATCATTAGAGAAATGCAAATCAAAACTACAATGAGATATCATCTCACACCAGTCAGAATGGCCATCATCAAGAAATCTAGAAACAATAAATGCTGGAGAGGGTGTGGAGAAAAGGGAACACTCTTGCACTGCTGGTGGGAATGTGAATTGGTACAGCCACTATGGAGAACAGTATGGAGGTTCCTTAAAAAACTACAAATAGAACTACCATATGACCCAGCAATCCCACTACTAGGCATATACCCTGAGAAAACCATAATTCAAAAAGAGACATGTACCAAAATGTTCATTGCAGCTCTATTCACAATAGCCCGGAGCTAGAAACAACCTAAGTGTCCATCATCAGATGAATGGATAAAGAAGATGTGGCCCATATATACAATGGAATATTACTCAGCCATAAAAAGAAACGAAACTGAGCTATTTGTAATGAGGTGGATAGACCTAGAGTCTGTCATACAGAGTGAAGTAAGTCAGAAAGAGAAAGACAAATACCGTATGCTAACACATATATATGGAATTAAAAAATATATATATCATGAAGAACCTAGGGGTAAAAGGGGAATAAAGACACAGACCTACTTGAGAATGGACTTGAGGGTATGGGGAGGGGGAAGGGTAAGCTGTGACAAAGCGAAAGAGAGGCATGGACATATATACACTACCAAACATAAGGTAGATAGATAGTGGGAAGCAGCCGCAGAGCACAGGGAGATCAGCTCGGTGCTTTGTGACTGCCTGGAGGGGTGGGATGGGGAGGCTGGGAGGGTGGGAGGGAGGGAGATGCATGAGGGAAGGGATGTGGGAACAGATGTATATGTATGACTGATTCACTTTTTTATAAAGCAGAAACTAATAAAAAAAATAAAAACTAAAAAAAAAAAAAGGAGAATACCTCTGGGGAATTCCCTGGCAGTCCTTTCCAGTGGACTCAGTTCTTTCACTAGCACCCCAGATTCAACCCCTGGTTGGGAACTAACATTCTGCAAGCCATGTGGAACAGACAAAAGTAAAAAATAAAAATAAAAATAACAAAGAAGAAAAAGAATACCTTCTTAGTTCCCTATAAACAATAAGTCAACTTTAGTGCATAATTCTTCTGTCATCACAATTTTGTCAATAATCATTTATCCCAGAAAATATCTTTTAGTTTGTTTTCTATTTAGCAATAAGGGATTTTTAAGATAACACGAAAAGCATTTTACGCATAACAAATGATTATACAGCCAAATTTCACATGATGTTTCTGAATAGTAATACTTCTATACTCCTCAGGAGAACTATTAAATTTAGAAAACTAATTATGCTTTACTATAAATTATAGCATTTCTCTAACTCAAAGATAGTTATTTTTTCTTAAAAATGACATATCTAGATTTCTTATAACTAAAATGGATTTAAATACAATCTAGGCACACATTGATTTATTTTAAACTCCCCATATATTACCAAATACATTGCTTTTTATTTTTTTATTTTTTTATTTATTTATTTTTTTTGCTGTATGCGGGCCTCTCACTGTTGTGGCCTCTCCCGTTGCGGAGCACAGGCTCCGGACGCACAGGCTCAGCGGCCATGGCTCACGGGCCTAGCCGCTCCGCGGCATATGGGATCCTCCCAGACCAGGGCACGAACCCGTATCCCCTGCATCGGCAGGCGGACTCTCAACCACTGCGCCACCAGGGAGGCCCTACATTGCTTTTTAAAAGGTGATAATCTTATAAAGATTACCCTTGGTGAAATAATGGATTATTATACATTTTCCATAAAACTTTTCTGACTTTTCAAATAATTGAAAAGTTTTGGTAGCAATATATGGACATCAAATGCCTTAACAATTCTATTGAATCATCAAGGGTTTTAGTTTCATAACCACTTAGAAACTTATGTCAGAAAATTATATATATATATATATAATTTATGCAGATGTGTAAAGTATGAGCATTCTAATATTTCATATAGTATTAATACTCTTTGTGCTCCATAATTGAGTGCAATTTCAACTGAAATCAGAATCTTCTACTACTAATAAGTGTCAGTCTAGCATCATAAAAATATTTAAATATACTCGTTACACTCTAGTAGCTACCATGTCCCAGTACCTCCTGTGTCAATAAAAGGTAAGAGAACAGAGATAATCATGGTATTTACTTTGCATCAGACATTATGCTAGGTGTGTTATATATAGAAACATATTTACTACTAATAAGAAACTATCAAGGTTTATTTTATTATAACCATTAAAACATGCCACAAATATTAGGTAAATACCCCAAATAAGTTAGTGGAAGCAAAGCCAAGCCTAGAAAGGAACTTATTTTCACTGCAAAGTTCCTTTCCCTGACTCTATATAATAACTACTAAACTTTCTACAAGTAGGCTCCCAAAGAATTATTGACCGTTTTTTCTTCTCAGTTAGCAGTTAAAAAAAAATGCCGTTACAGGGACTTCCCTGGTGGTCCATTTGTTAAGAACCCACCTGCTCGTTCAGGGGACACGAGTTCAATCCCTGGTCTGGGAAAATCCCACATGCCACAAAGCAACAAAGCCCATACACCACAACTATTGAACCTGTGCTATAGAGCCCACAAGCCACAACTACTGAAGCCTGAGTGCCTAAAGCCTTTGCTCCACCACAAAAGAAGCCACTCTAATGAGGAGCCCGTTCACTGCAACAACGAGTAGCCCTCACTCGCCACAACTAGAATAAGCCTGCACCCAGCAATGAAGACCCAATGCAGCCAAAAATAAATAAATTAATTATAATTTTACAAGGTCATTACATTATATGAAAATTATAAACCAATAACTCTCAAGGATGTAAATATAAAATCCCTCAATCAAATATTAGCAAACAAAATCTCATGATGTATAAAAAGAAGTATGTACCCTGAAAAGGTATGATTTATTCCAGGTATGTAAGACTGGTTCAACTTTTAAAAATCTAAACAATACAACAAACTAGTGAATATAACAAAAAAGAAGCAGACTCACTGATATAAAGAATAAACTGGTGGTTTGTTTGGGGAGAGGGGTAATAATAGGAGTGGAAGAATGGGAGGTACAAATTACTGGCTGTAAGATAGGCTCAAAGATATATTGTACAACATGGGGAATACAGCCAATATTTTGTAATAACTGTAATGTAATCTTTAAAACTGTATAAAAATTAAAAAAATAATTAATTAAAATAAATAAAAACCAATCAAGATCATCTACCACATCAACAAAGCAAAGAAGAAAAATCATATGATATTACAAATTGATTCAGAAAAAAAGCATTTAACAAAATACAACACCATTTCTAATAAAAGCTCTCAGTTTACTAGGCATATGGGGGAACATCCTCAACTTGCTAAAGACCATCTATAAAAACACTTATAGCTAACTTCATACTTAATGGTGAGAAAATAGATACTATCCCATAAATTCAAGAAAAAGGCAAGTGTGTTATCTCTCAGCACCCCTATTTAACATCACACTGGAAGAGCCAAAACAAAACTGAAGAAGCACAATATTGGAGGACTGATTTCAAGACTTACTCTAGGACTATATTAATCAAGACAGCTTGGTATTGATGAGAAAGACACAACAATCAAACAAATAGAATGTGGAAGCTAGAAATAAGCAAGAAAAATATAATAAACTTATTTTTGGCAAAGGAACAAAGAATTCAATGGAGAATGGCTAATCTTTTCAAGAAATCATACTGGGAAAATTGGACATCAGTATACCAAAAAAGGAATCTAGATAAAGACATTATTCCTTTAAAAAATAATAATAATAGATTTAGACCTAAATGAAAATGAAAAAAAACTATAAAACTTCAAGAAGAAAACATAGAAGAAAATCTATATGACCTTCAGTTTGCTGATATAGTTTAAAAAATGAGAATAAATATTATTCATGAAAGAAAAATAATTATAATTTGACCTTATTAAAATTAAAGTAACTTCTGTTTTGTGAAAGACACTATTAATTAATGAAAACACAAACTTTAGACTGGGAAAATAATTTGCAAAAATGCACACCTGATAGAGGGCTTTAATCCAAAATACACAAAGAAGACTTAAAACTCAGCCATGAGAAAACAAACAACCCACTTTAAATATGGGGGATAATTCCAAAAATTCCAAACTGTAAACTCACCATATAGATATGCTGATGAGAAATAAGCAAATGAAGAGTTTCTCAATAAAACTTTTCATCAGTGAACCGGAAGTTAAAACAATGATGTACTACTACACTCTATATAGTCAAAATCCAGAATCTTAACTACACTAACTGGTAGTGGATTCAGAGCAATAGGAATTCTTAGTTTGTAGATGGAAATGTAAAACGGTACAACCACTTTGTAAGGCAACTTGTCCTATTTTTTTCCAAAACTAAACATACTCTTCCCATGTGATTCAGTAATTGTACTCCAAGTTAGATTTTAAAACTTATATCCACACAAAAACCTGCACATAAATATTTAGAGAAGTTTTTTCAGAATTGATCAAACGAAAAAACAATTAAGATATATTTCAGTAGGTAAATAAACTTGATGAATGCAAGCAATGGAATATTATTTAGCAATAAAAATAAATTAGTTTTCAAGTAACAAAATGTGTGTATGAATCTTGTGTATAACTCTAAGAAAAGAAGCCAGTCTGAAAGAGCCACCTAATATATGATTAAAATAATGCAATTTTTTTGGAAAATGATAAGCTATAGAGATGGTAAACAGATCAGTGGTTACCAAGGTGGATTGAATAGATGGAGCACAAGGGTTTTGTTAAGGGTAGTGAAAACATTCTATATAATACTATAATGGTAAATACAAGGCATTAAACATTTGTCAAAACTCAGAGAACTTTACAGCATGTACAGTAAATTTAAAGCATGAAACTAATAAAAACATCATTTAAGAAGCCAGCAGGATCTCAGAGTGGAATGTAGAATGTGACAAAATATTCTAAATATATTAAAATGTATGAAACAACTTCACTGAAGGGAAAGGTCAAATAAAGCAATAAATTATATAAATGTTAAAATGAGTGGAGTCTGTAAAGTCAAAGTCAAAAGGAATTGTACAAAAGCACTGAGTCTCATTGAAAAAGTCCCCCCTCCCCACCATGGGGTAGAAGTTAATAGTTCTGAAACTACTGCACAAGTATAATGGGGCTGAATGATTAAGTAAACAAATGGAACATGTTGGGAACAAGGTTTTTCACTACTGGGATGGAATGTTAATGTAGGTAATAGGAAGAGGCTAGAGTAATCCATGTGGTAAAGAATTAGAGTAGGAGAATCTGCATAAATCCATACTTAGTGTAATAATGACACAGATGCCTATAGAAATATTAATGTGTATGTCTATATACACAGGTTAAACACAGGTTTGACTATAGACATTTATTTTCATGCTTTGCCAATTGAAGGACCTTGAACCAAAAACATTCTATTAGCCTTGAGAATTTCTATCATCCAGACATGGGTTTTTAATACAATTTCTCATTAAAAGGAATGGATGGTTCTAGGACCAAATATACAAAATGAACATGAAGCATATTTTTAGTACAAAAATTCACTCACTCAAAAAAAAAAAACACACATCAAAGCTCCCTATGTTAATGGAGTTATATTAAAGTGAAGCCAATCAGAATATGCCAACTATGAATGGCTTGAGCAATAAAATAAAATAGTGCTCAATTATAATCCAAAATATCATATAAATACCCAGGAATCCATACTGATATAAAAAAATTGTTGAACAAATAAATAAGCGAGGGAGAAAAGACAAATCTCTCTTACAAAAGAATTCCAAATATTTTATGTGGATACTCCACCGTTAAAGCATAATCCCCCACTCCTTAGGTGTGGGCTGTGCATAGTGGCTTTCTTCTAGTACAGGATGGAAAAAGAATAAACAGGAGTAAATTTATAGTAGTGAAGGCTGACAAACACTACCTATGCTGGGTGATTAAAGTTTATATTGAGTTATTTTGGAAATATTTTCCCTTGATATGATATGATATCCTCTCAAAAATCTGTTACCCCATTCTAGTTATGTGAAAAAAAAAAAAAAACATACAAATTCCAATTGAGGGCCCGTCTACAAAATAACTACCTGGTTTGTACTTCTTAAAAGTCAAGGTCAGCAGAAACAAGAAATGTCAGAGAAATTGTCACAGTCAAATGTATCCTAAGAAGACATTAATAAATGTAATGTGTTATCCTCAATGGGATCTTGGAACAGACAAAGACATTAGGGAAAAACTAAGGATCTATGTAATGCATCAGCTTTTCTTGGTAAGAATTATCAATTATTTTACTAGTTGTGACCACTGCAGCCTGCCAAGGTAAGATGTTAAAAATAAGGGAAACTGGATATGAGATTACAGCAACTCTCTGTATTATCTTTGAAATAATGTTATAAATTGAAAAGAGTTCTATAAAAAATATTAAATTAAATGTCAAATATTTGTACCAATGCTATTATTAAGATTACCAATATATAGATGTAAGATATGGTTATTATAGAAATAATTTATATATTTAAAAAAATATCTAATAAAATAAAATATATTTCAAGTGAATTAAAGTGGTTTATGTACACTTTCATTTTAGAGGGAAAAAAGCAATTGAACAAAACGTGCTATGTATCTAACCCCTCAAATAGATATAGAACATAACTAAATATTTATTTGATATCTCTATTCCACTAGTAATATTTTCCAGATTTTTATCAGTGCGTTATCCACATTTACCTTGTATTATATACATGTGTATTGTTTTAACTAGCATATGAGTTTCAGGATCTAAGAAGTGTGTATTTTCCAACTTTGCATTCCATCACTTAACATAATACATGGTTTGTTACTCAAGCAATAGTTATTGAAATAATAACCAAATGAATGAATAAGAATGTATTCTATAAGCATGTAGCAATAGACGTAATATAAAAACATGATCAGATATGACTATAGAATAGTTTAAATTATGAACCAATCATCTTTCATTGCAAATATCAAAATATAATTTATTTTCATATGCCTGCTGTCTTGTAATATCATATAAGATTTAACTTAACAGAATAAATCAAACTTCCATAATTTTAAAATTGTTAAGAAAATGAGATCAAGAAAAGAACATGTATTCAAAAAAGTAAGATGGGTGTGTGCACCAAATTAGCATATAAAATATTAAATGTTCTTATATCTTCCAAAAGTGACCTGCAAAAATATATTCAAGATTTGTAGTAGCTGTTTCAATTCAGAAACATAGCATATTAAAATTATAGAGTCAAATGTGTAAAAACATAGTATTTGGGGCTTCGCTGGTGGCACAGTGGTTGAGATTCCACCTGCTGATGCAGGGGACATGGGTTCGTGCCCCTGTCCGAGAAGATCCCACATGCTGCGGAGCAGCTGGGCCCGTGAGCCATGGCTGCTGAGCCTGCATGTCCAGAGTCTGTGCTCCACAATGGGAGAGGCCACAAGAGTGAGAGGCCAGTGTACCACAAACAAACAAAACAAACAAACAAACAAACAAAAAACATAGTATTTGCTCTAGACTTCATTTATTTATAATGCAAAAACCAGTGGAAAGCATTCTTATATGAGTACTGATAAATCAATATCTGTGTCATGTATAAAATATATCTTTATATGCATCCTTGTAAGTAACACAGAAGCAACTTTTATAAGACAATTTTTACAGGCTTTTAACATATAGGTGTATGACATTTCTTCAAAGTACCATTCAGTAAAAGTAATTAAATCAAATGTCCATAGGAATAAGACTAACCAGTTGCTTTATATAAATTACACGAATCTAGCAATAGATTTTAGAGTATCAAGAAAAATGGCTGGATCTAATGTTTTAGGTAAACTTCTATAAATACTAGTTCTCTCAGTAGTGCTTTTGAAAGACATTAGGAGATAGTAATTGAGAGACTATATACCTAACAAGTACCTAGAATACAACTAGTCTATGTTGTCCTATAATCAGGTACTTTAATCATTAGTTGATATCAAGTTGATAATTCTCTTGTAAAAATTAAAGAGCCTAAAAGACATATATTTACTTAGAAAAATATAAATGCAATGAAGATTAAAATTTTCTCAAATATGTTTGCAGTTTTACTTTAAAATTAAGACACATGGAATGTTAACATCTTTGATTTCTATGTCACAGGGTATGGAGAAATGAATTTATCCTGGAAGTATAATAAAAAAAAGTATAAGAAAACAAAGTCAGACATTAATAATTTCCACTAAAATGTTCATAAAACATGAATCTGTGACCATTATAATGTTCCACAGTAATGGTACTCTTTAAAATAAAAGAATTTGAAAAATATTGATCTAGATAAGGAAATAATGTCATTTTCTATATGGTGTTATTTAACATAACCTTATAATTTGTTGATAGACACCTGCCAAAAATGTATGACTGATTTCAGAATAGCATAGAACCACTTGTGGATGCTGTTAAAGAAGAACGCTGGTAGTCCAAGAAGGCAATTAATGATTTTTCAAATGTCATCTACACATAGCTATTTTCCATTTGGGAACATCTTATCATCAGTTCATCTTAAAGTGATAGCAACTTTTCAGGAATTTATGGCAAATAATAGGGACTGCACTTTATTTCTGTTTTAACCTCCTGGAAAATACTCTCTGATTTTTTTCAAGAGAAAATTACTACCAACTTTGATTCTTGTAATCAGTTTCCTGTCCCTGTTAATGTGAAACCATCATTCTTATGATGCAATCAGTGGCTTGATTGGTGCACTTGAATTTTCCTTGCCAACACGTACAATTAAAGAAACCACAAGTGAGGATTTTATTGTCTTCTTGTGATGTGCAATGTAAAACTGCTCTTAGAGCTTTTTCGTCATTATTGTGTATTTGTGTGTGCTTCCCACTGGATTAGGGGCTCTATCAGATGAGATCACATCTGAGATCTGCCAGTTTTAAGTTCTCAATAAATGTATGTTTAGTTTAAAACAAGTCCTATTTCCTGTGAATTTCAATCCATTAATATGATCTGCTTGCCTCTCTCCACCCCTATTATAATAGCCTCCACTATGATTCTGCATAGTTCAACTATGGAGGCTAAAGTTAATTTGACAGAGGATTTAGTGAAGTAGATAAAGATCTAGAATAATTAATAAAGATAAAAATCAAATTAAAATAGCAAGCAACAATGAATCAATTATAGATCTGGCATTCCACTTTTAAAGGAACTTATTTTTCTTGTGCATTCTCTAGAAACATAGAAGATATTGTTATTCAGTCTTCAGATTAAATGTTCATCTTTTTTCACATCTCTCTACGTTTTCTTTTTCTACTGCCTCTTTTGGTTCCTACCATCCTCTTCTTGGACATTCTATGCTAAAATTTCCCAATATAAACTCTTACTTCAATTGCTTTTATTTTTGAGAAAAAAAGGTAAAATTGAAATACTGTGGTTAATAAGTAAGTGACAGCAAGGCATATGTGCATTTTCCCAAGAACATAAGTTACACATATTGCGAGCAATACAGCATGCCTTGCTTGCTTACTTGCTTACTCTTCTAATGTTGTTAGAGAGCAGAATCGGTTTTGTCCTTTGAACCTGCCTCAAATCAGATAAAAGTATTATGACCGGCTGCAACCAAGCTTATTACTTGTCTCCCAAGAAATGTAATAAAGTTATTTCTAACATCTCTTCTATTAAAAAAAAAAATTGCCCTCAGTATATCTAAAACATGCTTAAGTCTCCCAGAAGAGGTTGGAGAAAGAATTGTGAAGATTTGAAAAAAAAAAAAAAAGTAATTAATTATTGTTAATATTTCATTTAAAAAATTATTGACATATAATTGATTTAGAATGTTGTGTTTGTTTCTGGTGTACAGAAAAGTGATTCAGCTCTATATTTTTTTCATATTGTTTCCATTATGGTTTATTACAGGATATTGAATACTGTTCCCTTGCTATACAGTAGGACCTTGTCATTTATATATTTTATATACAGTAGTTTATATCTGCTAATCCGAAACTCCTAATTTATCCCTCCTCCAACCCTTTTCCCCTTTGGGAACCATACGTTTGTTTTCTATGTCTTTGAATCTGTTTCTGTTTTGTAAATAACTTCATTTGTATCATATTTTAGATTCCACCTAAAATGATACCATATGGTATATGTCTTTCTTTTTCTGACTTACTTCATTTAGTAATATTTTATTAAGCTTAATATAGTTCTGGACAGATAATAAGGTGTTGGGAGAAATATCTATTAATTGGTCTCTATATCTTAGCATCCTGACTACTATATAGAGGGAAAATTACTTCTAGCCCAAATTTGTTAATCTTCCCTGGTTTTGCTAAGATTCTGACACTCTAACCATCCTCCTCCTGTTTTAGCCATGTACCTTCATTACTGATTTCAAACTAACCCTCTTAATTAAGGAAATAGATCTGAACAAATATTTCTGATTTTGTTCTCATCACTTCCACTGGGATACAACTTCTATTTTTCATGTCATGCTGGAAGTTGGCCAGTATCTAGTAATGGGAAATTAAGTTACCTTGGGCTACAGTCTTAGACCTTGAATTACCGAGACAAGACCAGGTGAGATCTCAAGGCATGTTCAATTGTTTTATGGAGGAAGAAGCACACAAAAACGGACTTCCTTTTATGATTATATTCTCTAAGATTTTTACCTTGTTTTCGTAAGTATAAGATATACAATAAACACATAATTATATAATGTAATATCAGGTAGTGAAATTTTTATGAAATATAATGAAAGATTAACTTTGTAACATATTGTTTTCTTAAATATCATTGCACTGGAGAGAGGGGGAAGATGGCAGAAGAGTAAGATGGGGAGATCACCTTCCTCTCCACAGATACATCAGAAATACATCTACACGTGGAACAACTCCTAGAGAACACCTACTGAACACTGGCAGAAGACCTCAGACCTCCCAAAAGGCCAGAAACTCCCCACATACCTGGGTAGGGTAAAAGATAAAAGAATAAACAGAGACAAAAGAATAAGGATGGGACCTGCACCAATGGGAGGGAACTGTGAAGGAGGAAAGGTTTCCACACACTTAGAAAGCCCCTTCCTGGGCAGAGACTGTGGGTGGCAGAGGGAGGGAAGCTTCAGAGCCATGGAGGAGAGCGCAGCCACCGGGGTGTGGAGGGCCAAGTGGAGAGATTCTTGCACAGAGGATTGGTGACGACCAACGCTCACCAGCAGGAGAGGCTTGTCTGCTCAACTACTGGGGCGGGCGGGGCTGGGAGCTGAGGCTCGGGCTTTGGCCAGAGGGCAGGGAGAGGATTGGTGGTGTAAACACAGCCTGCAGGGTGTTAGTGCACCATGGCTAGCTGGGAGGTAATCCGGGGAAAAGTCTGGACCTGCCAAAGAGGCAAGAGACTTTTTCTTCCCTCTTTGTTTCCTGGTGCAGGAGGAGAGGGGATTAAGAGTGCTGCTTAAAAGAGCTCCAGAGATGGGTGCAAGCCACAGTTAACAGCGTGGACCACAGAAAAGGTCATGAGATACTAAGGCTGCTGCTGCCACCACCAAGAACCCTGTGTACGAGCACAGGTCACTATCCATACCTCCCTTCCTGGGAGCCTGTGCAGCCCACTACTGCCAGGGTCCCGGGATCCAGGGACAACTTCCCCAGAAGAACACACAGTGCACCTCAGGCTGGTGCAACATTCCGCTGGCCTCTGCCACCACACGCTAGCCCCAAACTTCATATCCCTACCTCCCCCTGGCCTGAGTGAGACAGAGTCCCCAAATCAGCAGCTCCTTTAACCCCGTTCTGTCTGAGCAAAGAACAGATGCCCTCCTGCGACCTACATGCAGAGGTGGCATCAAATCCAAAACTGAGCACCAGGAGATGTGTGAAAAAAGAAGAGAAAGTGAAATCTCTCCCAGCAGTCTCAGGAGCAGCAGATTAAACCTCCACAATCAACATGACATACCCAGCATCTGTGGATTACCTGAATAGACAACAAATCATCACAAATTGAAGAGGTGGAGTTTGAGAGCAAGATTTATTATTTTTTCTCCTTTTCTTATTTTGTGAGTGTGTAGGTGTATGCTTCCATCCATTTTTTTATTATTAAAGAATTATTTTTTCCTTAATAATTATTTTTTAGTTTAATTATTTTATTTTATCTTTACTTTATTTTATTTTATCCTCTTTTTTTCTTATTTTCTTTCTTTCTACTTTTTCTCCCTTTTATTCTGAGCCTTGTGGATGAAAGGCTCTTAGTGCTGCGGCCAGGAGTCAGTGCTGTGCCTCTGAGGTGGGAGAGCCAACTTCAGTACACTGGTCCACAAGATATCTCCCAGCTCCATGTAATATCAAATGGTAAAAATCTCCCAGAGATCTCCATCTCAACACCAACACCCAGCTTCACTCAACGACCAGCAGGCTACAGTGCTGGTCACCCTATGCCAAACAACTAGCAAGACAGGAACACAACCCCACCATTAGCAGAGAGGCTGCCTAAAATAATAAGTCCACAGACACCACAAAACACACCAACAGACGTGGACCTGACCACCAGAAAGATAAGATCCAGCCTCATCTACCAAAAAGAGGCACTAGTCCCCTCCACCAGGAAGGCTACACAACCCATTGAACCAACTTTAGCCACTGAGGACAGACACCAAAAAAAGGGGGAATTATGAACCAGCAGCCTGCAAAAAGGAGACCCCAAACACAGTAAGGTAAGCAAAATGAGAAGACAGAAAAACACACAGCAGGTGAAGAAGCAAGATGAAAACCCATGAGTCCTAGAAAAGGAAGAGGAAATAGGCAGTCTACTAGAAAAAGAATTCAGAATAATGATAGTAATGATGATCCAAAATCTTGGAAATAGAATAGAGAAAATGCAAGAAACATTTAACAAGGACCTGGAAGAACGAAAGATGAAACAAACAGTGATGAACAACACAATGAATGAAATTAAAAATACTCTAGAAGGGATCAATAGCAGAATAACTGAGGCAGAAGAACGGATAAGTGACCTGGAAGATAAAAGAGTGGAAATAACTACTGCAGAGCAGAATAAAGAAAAAAAAAAGAAAAAAAACAAGAATGAAGAGAACTGAGGACAGTCTCATAGACCTCTGGGATAACATAAAACACACCAACATTTGAATTATAAGGGTTCCAGAAGAAGAAGAGAAAAAGAAAGGGACTGAGAAAATATTTGAAGAGATTATAGTTGAAAACTTCCCTAATATGGGAAAGGAAATAGTTAATCAAGTCCAGGAAACACAGAGAGTCCCATACAGGATAAATCCAAGGAGAAATACACCAAGACACATATTAATCAAACTGTCAAAAATTAAATACAAAGAAAGCATATCAAAAGCAGCAAGGGAAAAACAACAAATGACACACAAGGTAATCCCCATTAGGTTAACAGCTGAACTTTCAGCAGAAACTCTGCAAGCCAGAGGGACTGGCAGGACATATTTAAAGTGATGAAGGAGAAAAACCTGCAACCAAGATTACTCTACCCAGCAAGGATCTCATTCAGATTTTATGGAGAAATTAAAACGTTTACAGACAAGCAAAAGCTGAGAGAGTTCAGCACCACCAAACCAGCTTTACAACAAATGCTAAAGGAACTTCTCTAGGCAAGAAACACAACAGAAGGAATATACCTACAATAACCCAAAACAATTAAGAAAATGGGAATAGAAACATGCATATCAATAATTACCTTAAACGTAAATCGATTAAATGTTCCCACCAAAAGACACAGACTGGCTGAATGGATACAAAAACAAGACCCATATATATGCTGTCTACAAGAGACCCACTTCAGGCATATAGACAGATACAGACTGAAAGTGAGGGGATGGAAAAAGATATTCCATGCAAATGGAAATCAAAAGAAAGCTGGAGTAACAATTCTCATATCAGACATAATAGACTTTAAAATAAAGACTATTACAAAAGAAAAAGAAGGACACTACATAATGAACAAGAGATCGATCCAAGAAGATGATATAACAATTGTAAATATTTATGCACCCAACATAGGAGCACCTCAATACATAAGGAAAATACTAACAGCCATAAGAAGGGAAATCAATAGTAACATATCCATAGTAGGGGACTTTAACACCCCATTTTCACCAATGGACAGATCATCCAAAATGAAAATAAATAAGGAAACACAAGCTTTAAATGATACATTAAACAAGATGGACTTAATTGATATTTATAGGACATTCCACCCAAAAACAACAGAATATATATTTTTCTCAAGTGCTCATGAAACATCCTCCAGAATAGATCATATTGTGGGTCACAAATCAAGACTCAGTAAATTTAAGAAAATTGAAATTGTATCAAGTATCTTTTCTGACCACAATGCTATGAGACTAGGTATCAATTACAGGAAAAGATCTGTAAAAAGCACAAACAAATGGAGGCTAAACAATACACTACTTAATAAAGAAGTGATCACTTAAGAAATCAAAGAGGAAATCAAAAAAAATACCTAGAAACAAATGACAATGGAAACATGACGACCCAAAACCTATGGGATGCAGCAAAAGCAGCTCTATGAGGGAAGTTTATAGCAACGCAATCCTACCTTAACAAAAAGGAAACATCTCAAATAAACAACCTAACCTTGCACCTAAAGCAATTAGAGAAAAAAGAGAAAAAATAAAAGTTACCCGAAGGAAGAAATAATAAAGGTCAGATCAGAAGTAAATGAAAAATAAATGAAGGAAACAATAGCAAAGATCAATAAAACTAAAAGCTTGTTCTTTGGGAAGGTAAACAAAATTGATAAACCATTAGCCAGACTCATCAAGAAAATGTGGGAGAGGACTCAAATCAACAAAACTAGAAATGAAAAAGAAGAAGTAACAACTGACACTGCAGAAGTACAACGGATCATGGGAGATTACTACAAGCAACTCTATGCCAATAAAATGGACAACCTGGAATAAATGGACAAATTCTTAGAAATTCACAATCTGCCAAGACTGAATCAGGAAGAAACAGAAAATATGAACAGACCAATCACAAGCACTGAAATTGAAACTGTGATTAAAAATCTTCCAACAAATAAAAGCCCAGGACCAGATGGCTTCACAGGCGAACTCTTTCGAACATTTAGAGAAGAGCTCACACCTATCCTTCTGAAACTCTTCCAAAATATAACAGAGGGAGAAACAATCCCAACTCGTTTTACGAGGCCACAATAACCCTGATACCAAAACCATACAAGGATGTCACAAAGAAAGAAAACTACAGACCAATATAAGTGATAAACATAGATGCAAAAATCCTCAACAAAACACTAGCAAACAGAATCCAACAGCACATTAAAAGGATCATACACCATGATCAAGTGAGGTTTATTCAAGGAATGCAAGGATTCTTCAATATATGCAAATCAATGAATGTGATACACCATATTAACAAATTGAAGGAGAAAAAACATACGGTCATCTCAATAGATGCAGAGAAAGCTTTTGAAAAAATTCAACACCCATTTATGGTAAAAACCCACCAGAAAATAAGCACAGAAGGACCTTTCCTGAACATAATAAAGGCCATATATGACAAATGTGCAGCCAAGATGGTTCTCAATGGAGAAAAAACTGAAACCATTTCCACTAAGATCAGGAACAAGACAAGGTTGTGCACTCTCACCACTCTAATTCAACATAGTTTTGGAAGTATTAGCCCCAGCAATCAGAGAACAAAAGGAAATAAAATAATCCAAATTGCAAAAGAAGTAAAGCTGTCACTGGTTGCAGATGACATGATACTATACATAGAGGATCCTAAAGATGATACCAGAAACTACTAGAACTAATCAGTGAATTTGGCAAAGTAGCAGGATACAAAATTAATGCACAGAAATCTCTGGAATACCTATACACTAATGATGAAAAATCTGAAAGTGAAATCAAGGAAACATTCCCATTTACCACTGCAAAAAAAATAATAAAATATCTAGGAATAAACCTACCTAAGGAGACAAAAGACCTGTATGTAGAAAATTTTAAGACACTGATGAAAGAAATTAAAGATTATAGAAGCAGATGGAGAGATATTCCATGTTCTTGGATTGGAAGAATCAACATTTTGAAAATGACACTACTACACAAAGCAATATACAGATTCAATGCAATCAAACTACCACTGGCATTTTTCACAGAACTAGAACCAAAAATTTCACAATTTGTATGGAAACACAAAAGACCCCGAATAGCCAAAGTAATCTTGAGAAGGAAAAGTGGAGCTGGAGGAATCCGGTTCCCTGAGTTCAGACTATACTACAAAGCTACAGTAATCAAGACAGTATGGTACTGGCACAAAAATAGAAATATAGATCAATGGAACAGGATAGAAAGCCCAGAGATAAAACCATGCACATATGGTCACCTTATATTTGATAAGGGAGGCAGGAATGTACAGTGAGGAAAGTACAGCCTCTTCAATAAGTGGTGCTGGGAAAACTGGACAGGGACATGTAAAAGTATGAGATTAGATCATTCCCTAACACCATACACAAAAATAAGCTCAAAATGGATTAAAGACCTAAATGTAAGGCCAGAAACTATCAAATTCTTAGAGGAAAACATAGGCAGAACACTCTATGACATAAATCACAGCAAGATCCTTTTTGACCCACCTCCTAGAGAAATGGAAATAAAAACAAAGATAAACAAATGGGACCTAAAGAAACTTCAAAGCTTTTGCACAGCAAAGGAAACCATAAACAAGACCAAAAGACAACCCTCAGAATGGGAGAAAATATTTGCAAATGAAGCCACTGACAAAGGATTAATCTCCAAAATTTACAAGCAACTCATGCAGCTCAATAACAAAAAAAAACAAACAACCCCAATCAAAAATGGGCAGAAGACCTAAATAGACATTTTTCCAAAGAAGATATACAGATTGCCAGCAAACACATGAAAGAATGCTCAACATCATTAATCATTAGAGAAATGCAACACAAAACTACACTGAGATATCATCTCACAGCGTTCAGAATGGCCATCATCAAAAAATCTAGAAACAATATATGCTGGAGAGGATGTGGAGAAAAGGGAACACTCTTGCACTGCTGGTGGAAATGTGAATTGGTACAGCCACTATGGAGAACAGTATGGAGGTTCCTTAAAAGACTACAAATAGAACTACCATATGACCCAGCAATCCCACTACTGGGCATATACCCTGAGAAAACTGTAATTCAAAAATAGTCATGTACCAAAATGTTTATTGCAGTTCTATTTACAATAGCAAGGAGATGGAAACAACCTAAGTGTCCATCATCAGATGAATGGATAAAGAAGATGTGGCCCATATATACAATGGAATATTACTCAGCCATAAAAAGAAACGAAATTGAGTTAATTGTAGTGAGGTGGATGGACCTAGAGTCGGTCATACAGAGTGAAGTACGTCAGAAGGAGAAAGACAAATACCGTATGCTAACACATATATATGGTATCTAAGAAAAAAAAATGTCATGAAGAACCTAGGGGTAAGACAGGAATAAAGACACAGGCCTACTAGAGAATGGACTTGAGGATAATAGGAGGGGGAAGGGTATGCTGTGACAAAGTGAGAGAGTGGAATGGACATATATACACTACCAAACTTAAAATAGATAGCTAGTGGGAAGCAGCCACATAGCACAGGGAGATCAGCTTGGTGCTTTGTGAGCACCTAGAGGGTTGGGATAAGGAGGGTGGGAGTGACAGAGATACTAGAGGGAAAAGATATGGGAACATATGTATATGTATAACTGATTCACTTTGTTATAAAGCAGAAACTAACACACCATTGTAAAGCAATTATACTCCAATAAAGATGTATATATATATATGTGTATATATATATATATATATATATATATATATATATATATATATAAATGTACTGTAGATTAAGAAAAAAGAGAAAATGTTGAAAAACTTTGGTCAATATTAGGTCACCTGGTCTATCAATGAGAGAGCCATAAATAGAAAATACAATCTTTTTAAAATTTCTAAGCCTATTGGCCATATCTCCATTTAGATATCTTACAGTATTAATATAAGAATAATGAATACATTTTTAAATTGAGGTGAAATTCCCATAACATAAAATGGATCATTTTAAAGTTTAAAATTCAGTGACATTCAGTGTTGTGCAAGATACATAAGCATATTTAGCACAGTTAATTTAAAGTTTTTATTAGTAAGTCTGTACTTCCTCAATAATAATTTCTGTTCACAAACTTTTGTTTCATTATATGCTTTTAATTTTGATTGAAAATTGGACATTTTGGATATGTTAATTAGTGGCTCTGAAAGTCAAATTGCCTCCACCTCTTCAAGATTTGTTTCTGTTTCTTGCTCTGAGATGCAGAGTTTTGTTTGTTTAAAGACATTTTAAAAATAATTTTGTTAAGTCTATATTATTTGTCATATGTTATCTGTGACATCTTTATTCTTTAGGTTTTGGTCAGCTAGTGTTTTGATAGAGATTTCCCTAAATTCCTGGAGTTAAAGTGAACAAACAAGAAGACTAAATAAAAAGCTATCCAACTCTTTGCAGATTTGCTTTATGCTGGGATACTCCTTCAATGCTTATCTGGCTATTTACTACTCTGCTTTAGTCTTCATTTCCTGTGTGAACTTAGCCTAAATACAAGTCATAGGTGTCAACATAGGGTCTTCTCAGGATTTTTCTGAGCATGTGTCCTGGCCAATGCATGCTAACAGCCTTCTTAATTCCCCCTATTACATGAACATGTGTAATGCCCTAATTTTCAGAGAAAGTCTCTCTTAGCTTTTTCCTTCTAGACATTTTCCATATCTGCTGTTTGCCTCAACTGTCTTCTTTTATCCTAGCGGGCAGTGGATAGTTCATTTGCCTTACAATATTTTCAAGGGATGTCCTCTTTAAAGCTGTCATTCTGCTCTGATAGATTTCTGAATTAAGTGAAACAAAGGGAAGCACTGTATATCATTCCTTCAGGTAGCTCCTAGACAGTTTAAAACAGACAAGCACAATTATTTATTTATTTTTTCTAGGAGATGTATTTTATTGACTGTAAGCTCATTCACATGTAACTTTTGACATTTTCACTCTGTGCAAATAAAGAACACAGGATCCCTGTGATGCTCCCCGGACTGTCTGTGCAGAGTCCTCGAACCCACACACTGGGGGCCCATGTGGCGCTTTCTGCACAGATGTGGCCGCAGATGCCTTGTGCCTGAGTACAAGCAGGCGTTCCTGATTCCTGGGGCTTGTGTGGGTGGAGAGGCCCAAGTCCTTCTCTGGACGAAGCTCCGTGGGCCCCAGTGGCTGGAAGTCAGGCCTTCCCCACCCCCTGCCCACCCATCAGGAGAGTGTTGGGGGCAGCAGTTCTGGGGGGGAGCCAGGCCCCATCCCCACACTTCTTCCCGGACAGGAGGCAGGTGGGCTCTCACTGACTTTCTAACCTTGGACCCACCAACAATACATTAAATGGCTGTAGTTGTATTCACTAGACTCACAAGGCGAAGGTGATATCTTTTCTACTGCACAATGAGTCTGTGTATCAGTTGGGTGAGGCAGACAAGAAGCCACAGGAAACAATCCATCATCTGCTGTGAGGAGCTACTGGCCAGTGCTCTTCCTGCTGCCACCAGGAGGGAAAGGCCGGCACCTCCTCCAAGCCTGAGACATCTGTAGAGCAGGAGGGCTGCTCCGGGGCGGCCCCGTCAGGTGCAGGAATAATCACCCTCCCGGTTCCTTCCCTCTGGCTGCAGGATTGTGACACAGACCACTTCTAGTTGTGTTGTTTTCTTTCTCAGCTACTAAATGGTCTTAAAACCACAAGTCGGGTGTCCCTTTTGTGAGTACATATCTCAGTGCCCCCTCCCCACTGATGGCGCCCAGCGCGCCGTCTCCTGGGTGTGGCCGCCTAGCTGTCGTACCAGTCAAGGAAGAGCAGGGAGAAGGAGCACATCACCAGGAAGAAGAGCACCCACACGCGGAAGCCAGCGTTGTTCTTTTTTTTTTTTTTTTTTTTTTTGTGGTATGCGGGCCTCTCACTGTTGTGGCCTCCCCCGTTGCGGAGCACAGGCTCCGGACGCGCAGGCCCAGCGGCCATGGCTCACGGGCCCAGCCGCTCCGCGGCATATGGGATCCTCCCAGACCGGGGCACGAACCCGTATCCCCTGCATCGGCAGGCGGACTCTCAACCACTGCGCCACCAGGGAGGCCCACCAGCGTTGTTCTTGATAGCCTCTCTGATGTCTTCATTGCCCTCCTTGATATTCTCAGTTGCTCCTACTACTAATTTGTGAATATTGTCAATCTCAGCTTCTTGTTGTAAAACCTTCTCTGTGAATATCTCTTGGAGTCTGGAAATTTCAACCACTTTCCCTTCGATTTGCCTCACTTCGTCAAACAGGCTATTTATTTCACTAATCAGGCACTAATTTTCTTGTTCGAACATTTGTATTTCTTCTGGGGATAATTCATCTTCACCTTCCCATCTCCCCAGGTTCCCAATTCAGGTTGTGCTTCGGCTGGATTTTTTTCTGGAAATTCTTCAGTGACAGGTCTTTCTTCAGAGTCTTTTGAAGGATTCTGTGAAACTTTCTCAGAAGATATGGATTGTCTTGTCTTTGTATTTGGTTCTGGTTCCAGCTTAGATAATCTTTTCTTGTCCACCACTCACTTAACTCGGATGGCTCTCTGTTCTGAGTAAAGTTTACATACTCTTGGGCCTCCCTGGTGGCGCAGTGGTTGAGGGTCCGCCTGCCGATGCAGGGGATACGGGTTCGTGCCCCGGTCTGGGAGGATCCCATATGCCGCGGAGCGGCTGGGCCCGTGAGCCGTGGCCGCTGGGCCTGCGCGTCCGGAGCCTGTGCTCTGCGGCGGGGGAGGCCACAGCAGTGAGAGGCCCGCATACCGCAAAAAAAAAAAAAAAAGTTTACATACTCTTTTTAAGTAATCTTCAATGAAATCCAAAACAGCACTCCTATGCTCCTTCACTTGCTGGGAATGTATCTCCTTGTGGGCTTGTGTTCTCAGTTGTTGGATCTCTTCTGAGCAGGTCCTCATGAATGTCTGAGCATCCTGATCTGTCTGGTCTCGTTCTGTGTGGGTCATTCTCCCATATTCAGACATGACATGGCTATAAGCATTAATATAATCTTTCCTGTGTGCGAGAAGAAAAGCTCTCAGTTTGCCAATGTGTGAAATCACTTCACGCGCCCGGCTGGAGAAGTCGTCCTTAGGCCGGGGCTCCGGCGGAACAGCTCATCTCGGCTGCCCTCGACCCCACCGCCCACCGCCACTCCCAGGGCTTTGTTGCGCGTCTTCACGGTCTTGACGCTGGCCCGGAACAGCAGTGTGATGTCCACTGCCATGGTGACCCACACCCACGGCCCCCACCAGGCCCGCCCACGTCAGCAGCTGGCAACCGCAGCGCGAGCTGGGAAGCTGGAGGACCGTTCCGTTTCCGCACGCCTCTGCCCACCAACGGCGACAAGAGAAGAAGGCACAATTATTTGATAATAAGGTCTTCACTTTTCTCTACACAACCAATAATGAGAATCCCACACTGGGTACAGGGGTTGCAATTTTCAAGACTGCTGAGAAAAGGATGGTGATGGTGTAAGAACAAGTAAAAATGTTACAAAGTTTCCTACTTTTTTTAAGTTACCTTTTTCTGATTAACATTTTCTTGGTTGCTGTAAACTTTGACTATTTTCCACAGTTTCTAAAAAGTTAATTCTAAGAGTTATTGTTTGACTTTATAGTTGTCTATAATGAATAAGGATCTTGGAGCTGCATACTCTGCCATGTTCACTGACATCCACGACACCACACATGCATTTTTACAGTACATTCAAATAATGGTAGGCTCTAATCACTATTGGTGCATTTTCTTTAATGCATTTATTTAAAAATAGCATGATACATTGAAATAATATAGTTTTAATCTCATCACAAACTAGAGATTAGCCTGAACGTTTACTTGCTTATAAATCAACTAAAAAACAAAAAAGAATAATACCAAGAAACCTATGTTATTTCCCTTTTTGCTAAACTCTAAAACTCTAAAACTCCACCTATGGAAATGACATATATATATATATATATATATATATATATATATATATATATATATATATAATCTCCATATATATACATATAATGAGCCACAACAATCTTTTCAATCTCTGTGGTTTTAAAGCACTCTCAAACGTATTGCTATATTTTTAATGTAAGTACAGACTAAACTAATATAATTTTTAATTTTGATGATTTATCACCTCCAATACTTTCTCCATTTTGCTGTTTAGAATTTTTAAACATGTGTGTTTAGAATTCTAAACATTTCTGATCCACCTTCAGTTATACACATTTATCACTGAAATGAAAATTATTTCCCAAAGAAACTGAGAGCCATTCAACTTTATATAGTAAGTATTTAATTCAACAGCTATTCTATCAGAAATTGGGCCAGTCACTGGGAATAGAGTGAAGAATGAAGTCTGCCCTTGAAGAAGTTCATAATTAAACAAAGTAAGGTGAAGGAAATTGATGTGAGCCTTTAGTGGCCCCTGGGAGAAAAACTCTGGAACTTATAATTTTGAATAATCTTGGATAGCCACACTAAAATATTTTTTCTATTTTCTTTGTAGTATATGATGCATAAAAATACTGACGCTATTTAAAATGAATTTCCACTTCCTAAACATCACTATTTTGTTGGATTTTTGAAAATTAACAAACCCAGCAGCATATTAAAATCATGATCCCAATAGCAAAGCAGAATGCAATCCAACATAATGTATTGGATGTTTTAAAGATTTCTTTTTTATAGTAAAACATGTGGTAAACTAGATTCACCAAGCAGCACTAACAAGGAACTAACCAAATAAATTGTGAATCAATTTTTAAGTGGGAAAAAAATGAAAACATATACCTTTAGAATAAGTACAATGCCCTGTCTTGTTATAAGTATGAAATTTGGAAGTGTCAAAATCTGATTTCATTTTAGAGACCTCTTTACAATAGAAGAAGATAATAAACCAGATTGAAACAAAACTATAGGTAAAAATTCCAAATCATGTGTTTCAATTCAAATCCATGTGATATATGATTATTCTGGTCACTTTTTTATTAATTCATTAATTCCAAGATATATAGATATATATATGTTGACATCAAATATCTTTATATTCATGCAAGTTCTAACTCGGGTACACTTCTTGAATTACATTTATTTTATTTATAATTATATTGTATAATGATAGCAATCAATGAGAGGACTTTTAAACTTATTTTAAATCTTTTAAACTTAAACTTTCTCTATTACCAAATCTCTTGTTTTTCCTCTGCTACCACCACTGAAAGCAGAACTCTACATTCTTTACACCCTTTATTTTTCCATGTAGCTATTCTTTGAAATAATTAGTTTTCTGTCTAATACATGGCTGGTAACATGACATAATGTAGCTTGTCAAGTGCCAACTAACATTCCAAACCATTCAAGCATTAGAAGGAAATGAAATCATTCATCTAGATACAAATTTTTATAAGTCAAGCTCAAGAACTCACAGAATAAATTTACAGTGTTAATGAAGACCATGTATAAAGGCCATATAGTAATTTTTGTTACTCTATCAACCTTAATAGAGATCAGTTATTTTAAGTTAGGACAAGTATATAACAAGAGGAAAAAATCTTCTTATATAAACACAAGATTTCAGCTTTTGTCAATAACTTTTATACTTCATTATTCTGTCATGATTGTGTAACAATTGATTTCCCCACCATTTAAATAGACTTTATTTTTTAGAGAAGTTTTACTTTCACAACAAAATTGACCATAAAATACACACACAAGCAGGTGCACAAACTCTCTTATTATCAACATTTGTACCACTCTGGTATAAGATATTGATAGTGAGGGAGGCTGTGCATGTGTGGGGACAGGGGTATATGGGAACTTGATTTTGATGCAGTTTTAGTTATATACAAGTTGGTAATCTCTTATCTGTAATAACTCTTACATCAGTTAATAGGAGTTTTAAAAGTAATTTTGGTCTCACATGTATATTCTTTTTCTTTTTGTCAAAATATAAAATTTATAATGCTTGTATATACTTCATGTAATTTTTGTTCAAGAATGTATGATAAAGGTAACTTTCCAAAATTAATTTTCTTTATTATGTTTTATTTTTTCTCTTTTCAGTAAAGTACTTTAGAAAATCTGGAAAACTAATATGAAAGCAATATTCAATTACTCTCTTAAATATTAATATTTAGGGTGATAACATTTTCTTCATAAATAAATATCTATTCATCTTTGAAGATGTCCAGTCATCTTAAACACATAAGTAAACTCATGCCTTATGTTATAATTTAAAATATAATTTTTTTTTTTTGCAAAAGAGGTAGATGTGTCCTCTAATGAACATTTTAAATTTCATTTTATGCTATAGGTTTTTTTTAATTATTAGAGTTAAAATATAATGCTTTCTTTGGCTCATAGAATGTTTGTCTATAAAATAGACATAAAATATCCAGTAAGGTTTTGTTTAAATTATGTAGTAATGTTTTTCACAACAGAATAAAACAAATTCAGATACATTTTTATCTTCTCAAGATTTCACAGTTTGATCACCTAGAGGGTGGGATAGGGAGGATGGGAGGGAGATGCAAGAGGCAGGAGATATGGGGATGTATAGCTGATTCACTTTGTTATACAGCAGAAACTAACACACCATTGTAAAGCAATTATACTCCAATAAAGATGTTAAAAAAAAGATTTCACAGTTTAGTGTTTAGTATTAAGGTAATACAGAGGCTTGTATCTACTGTTTATTCTTTACCAACCAAAGTTATTATAATTTTCATATAATTTATACATCAAAACTCAATGCTTCAAGTAGAAAATTTCCACTGAATTTAGCACTGATAACATTTGTTTCTGTCAGAAAATCATTCCTGTTCAATTCTTTCATTTTACTTTTGAGTTGAAGGCTTATCCACATTTCCCTTCATATAAGAATGTTAACAGAAACATAGCTGAGCATTTGATTAACACAAACACAATATTTTTATGTAAATGTTCATATGGAAGAAATGTCTATCTCTGTAAGTATGCAGAATGAGTATGTGATGGACTTAAGATTGGTGTTGAGAGAGCCTGTGTAGGCAGTTATTTTTTTTCCTAAAAGTCACTGAATTTCATTATTAACATGATGGTGAAGAAACCACCATACATAATCATATTTTTTTATGTTCATAATTTGATGACAATTCTGTCACCAAATTCATACTTAAAGGTTTTATTGTGAAAATATTTAAAATATTTATTAAGATGATGGTACTAAATTTTACCAAAATTTCAAAATATACTGTATTTTTATTGATATTAATTCTTTCATCCAACAAATATTCATTGAGCACTTGCTTTGTGCCTGGCACTTTTCTAACTGTTGGAGATACAACAATGACCAAAAGAAAAACAAGTCTATGAATTCAGGGAATTTAGTTTTTAGAGTTAGCATCAGCAAAATAAGTACCAAAAAATGATAGGAAGTTAGCTGGTGAAATGTGTGAATGAGGCAGATAAATCAGGGAGGAGACATGTAATCATGAGCAACTGGGGTGTTTGTTAGAGGGTCCAGATTAGATTACATGAGAAGAGGTGATATTTAAGTAAGTACCTAATATTTAAGTAAGATATTTAAGTAAGACCAGCAAGAGGCGCTGAAACATGAACATACCTGTGATGTTTGAGAAAAATGCAAAGAGGCAAATTTGTGCTCACTGAGAGGAAGATTATTAGGAAAATACATCTGAGAGAAAATTGGTTAGATGGAAGAGGACAAAATAGGCCATTGTAAAGTTTGTCTTTTACTGTGAGTGAGATGTTGCACATGGCATGAATTTGAACAAAGGAATAACATGATCTGACTTAAGTTACTAAGAGTGCTTTGGCTGATGTGCTGAAAATAGGCACGCAGGGGAACACAAAAGTAAAAGCAAGAAGAAAATTTAGGAGGATGTTTCAACAACTCTGGAAAGAAATGATGGTGACCCAGACCAGCATAGTGTGGGATGCTCAATGGGTTAAAAATTTTTTTGAGAATGAGTTAAGCAATATTTTAGAAGGAAAGCTATATACATAATATATTTTATAGTAATATTTGTACATATATAAATAATAAAATAACAGATGATCATATAAATAATTGTAATTTAATTTTAAGTGAATAAATCTTATGACATAAGAATAGTGTCTCTTTTTATCTGGCTGTGGTTATATTTTTAAAATTAATACTGGTCCTAATCTGTCTCTAAGCTATTCTTATAATAGTGGGCTGTAATAATTCATATAAAGTCTAATTTCCAATTAAAATTCTAAGATGAAGATAAAATATGTGTATGTAGTTTTTAACCAAGACCCATATAAGTCAGTTTCTGCTTATGTAATTGTTAAGAGTCAAATAAATATAATATTAATCAATTTTATGCATAAGGCAGCTTTGTCTCTGTCAGTATCCTATGAAGACCAAACGACTTCTTTTTAACGGTTCTACCTATTGCTTGACCAAAAAATGCTCTCTTAAGGTATTTTATATAGACTTTTGGGAAAGCGTGTACATTTTCCATTGCTTTAGGAGAGAGTAACTTCCTTTATTTTTATTTTCAGATCACTATTGTCAGAAGTATGAGGGTAGATGATTCCTCCTCTTAATAAAATATGTTGGATGGCAAGTTGTCACTTTGGAACTACTTCTCCCACCCTAGGCAAGTGAAATTGTTTCCTATAATATTCTCCCTATATTGTTCTAGGTGAGAGTTGGCCAAGAAAGGAAAACTGGCAAGATTTAGAAGGCCAAAAGGAAGCAAAAATCATTACTCTTCGTAGGTTGTGGTACACATACATGACGATAAATTGGGGCAACTATGCCATATTTCCTCTCACTTGCACTAGAGCTGACCAACAATAGCACAATGGCCACCATCTAGAACTATAAAAGTGACACTTCCCCTAGATGCAGTGGTCTTCTCAGAGGAAGCAGCTTTATTAAAGGTGGTTTCTTTCTTTAATTTTTTAAAATATTTTTATTGAAATATAGTTGATTTACAATGTTGTGTTAGTTTGAGTTGGCTATCAACAGATGAATAGATAAAGAAGATATGGTACATATATACAATGAAATATCACTCAGCCATAAAAAAGAATGGAATAATGCCATTTGCAGCAACATGGATAGACCTAGAGGTTATCAAATTAAGTGAAGTAAGCCAGACAGAGAAAGACAAATATATGATATCATTTATATGTGGAATCTAAAAAAATGATACAAATGAACTTATTTATAAAACAGAAATAGACTCACAGACAGAAAAACTTATGGTTCTCAAAGGGGAGCAAGGGAGAAGGATAAATTGGTTTAGGATTAATATATACACACTACTGTATATAAAATATATAACCAACAAGGACCAACTGTATAGCACTGGGAACTATACTTGATATCTTGTAATAACCTATACTGGAAGATAATGTAAAGGTGATTTCTTAGAGCTTTCTCAAATGTTCTAGATCTTCACAAGCTTCACCTTCATAGTGCTACCTTAGCTTCCAGATATGTAGGGTTTCTCAGACTTTCCTACAAGTTACATGTTATCCACCACTGCTGATGCTTCAGGCAAATCCAGTGACTGTTACTCCAATTCACCTCACCCCCTTTCCAAAGTTTCACTTCCCAGCTCCTCCTACATTTCTGTAAGCACTCATTTCCACACTCTGACAATATTTTACTGACTGCTACACAAGATTATATATTCCTTCTGACTGAATCAGCTAGTGTGAGAAGTATTTTTAACCTTTCATACTCTATATTATGTAGACTGTAGAAGCATATGTAGAAAGTATATGGATATTCATCTAAATTTATAGAAAATAAATAATGGTCAGTATTGTCCTTCAAGACATCAGTTATTCATGTGTGATTCAGTGTTTTCACATGGAAATTAAATAACTAACATTGAATAGAGATGAAGAGGAAAATACTGTTTTAAAAACATGCCATTTACTGACTGGCATATATACTGATATTTATTGTTAACATTTTCTGAGTGGTAACTATAGATTAAGCATGAGATTTAAAACTTTTCACAAGCTAACATAGTGAGTATAGGTAATTCTCTTCTCACTACAAGTGAAGAGATTAAGGCTTGGAGATGTTAAGTTCAAGGAGCTGTTGCAAAATATGAATCTAAATATAGTTATTCTAAAACTGATCTATGTTATATACATATACAGTGGACACTTCACAGGAAAGAAACACATGTAACCCAGAGGAAAATACATAACTTTTGGTAGCCTTGAATCATTCTCCTCACTATTTTTAGCTGAGCAATTGGGCAGCATTATCTCCTGGAATAATATAACATGTTTAGGTTGACAAGATTTTGAATGTGCAAAATAACCTGTGTTACACAGAGGTCATATTTATTTTAGAATTCAAGAGCACTCATACAGTTCTCAGACTCTCTGCCTAGAAAATGGGATGAAATGAAAAATATTGTTGTGATATATAATCATCAATCTTAAGGTGAGTGAAGATTTTCTTTTCCCAATAGGAATGAAGCTGAGAAACATAGGTTAAAAGAGAAACAAAGTAAGTTCCTTTTTTTCCTAGGTTTATTAAACAAATGGCATAGATATCTCTTGAAAATGAGCTCACCTCTCCCAATATATCTTCTCATTCTGGTGTCCACATTATTTAAAGTGATAAACTGTAGAATTTAGTGACTCTGAAGGAGCTATAAAATTCTGAATTTGCCCAATTTGCAGAATGAAATTATAACTAGCAGTAAGAGAATCTGTCTCATTTACTAAATCATATAAATAAAAAATTACATCATTGGTACTCAAATAAAATGATCTTCTGTCATATTTATTGGTTAATTATAGATTAAGTTGAGCATTTCTACACTTATCCTTAAGGAAGGGTCATTGTGTTAATTTCACAAAGATATTTATAGTTCTATAGATATATATAGTAGGCTTATAACTACATAATGAAACTTGTATTTATATCTAACCTGTAAAAGAACAATTTGCAGTTGAAAATTGAAGACATGATGAAGTAATTCTGATAGATTCATTTGATAATTAGCCTACAAAGCTATATAAAGGCACACAAATAACGACTTAGACAATTAATTTCCTTTCTTTGGGAAATAAAATATAGTATTAATATGTGTGTGTCTATTTAAGTCATTTTTTACTAGAATAATCTGCTGACAAAATAAACCCAGATTAAATAGATAATGAGTATAGTTTTAAAATAAATTATGAACAGTGGCACCCATGGGGAAAAAAAAAAAAGTATTTTAAAATATATTTAAGATGCAGTTACTTACTGCATTCCTATGATGACCATATTTGTATTTCATTCCATACATATATCAGGCCTGTACTCTGTTTTCTCTGGTGCTACACCTAAGCTTCTGAGTATGCTTGAGCTAACCCTCTAATCATGCAGGTAAGTTCTAGGAAAAATTAATTGTCTTGAATTGCAACAAAATATTATTGACACTTGAAAACCATTCCATGTTTCCTTCATCTAATTGCTCTACCAATTTATTCATTCATTACTCAAAATCTTCTCCACTGTCCTTAAGTTATCCATCCATCCCACTTCATTATTATGCCATTAAATGACTTTATCTCCTGGCCATTAAGTGTAAACTATTTCCAAGTATTGACCCTTTCTACAAATTTATGTACATACATACATATTCTTAGTGTTGTCACTTCAGTCTCAGGTATGCTAGCTTCTCCTGTTTAAGACAGGCAGCCCCTATTCATGAGATCTGAAGCCCATCTCCTGCTATCACAACCAGAAATGTGACTTGAATAATTATTTCATCTCTCTCCTGTGTCTTCAACTTCTCCTTGTCTGGAAACTCTTCTATTCACTTAAAAACATAAACAGATGTCTTCCAAATCACATATTTTCCCAATCATTTGGTGCTCATTTTCCCCTTCCTCTCTCATTGCTGTTTCCACTATGCTTATCTATTTCAAAAATAAATGTACAAGAAGAAAATACTTTGAAAGAAAATAATATATACACAAAATAGAAAATACTATATATGTTTATAGAAAGAATGTTCAAGGAAGAAATTAATGCAATGGAAGATAACAAATACTACATATTATGATTCAAGAAAAAATCCTGAAAGAAAAATTACTGTATACTACATATTTAAACAGTATCACATTGTTGGATAAAATTGACCAAGAAGGAAAATAGTGAGAAATATGATGGTAAAATTATTGAATTTTAAAGAAAAAGCAACATTTCTTTGGCCTCCAGGAAAAAATATTTAGTCAAATATAAAGGAGAGAAAAGCAAATCATTGTCATAATTTTTGACAGAATTCTTTTATGCTAGAAGATAAATATAGTAACTTCTAAAAGACATTAAAGGAGGAGAAATGTAAGACAATGATTTTATATTTATCCACAACCTAAAAGCTGCAAACTCTTATAAAGAAACTTGACTCATAAAGATTCAAGATGTCAGGGAATAATGAGTTATTCTGAAAAGTTTAAGGTGGAATTTGCTTTTAATAATCAGAAAGACAGAGATATATCAACATAAAACTGGAGGTGAAAAATAAATATATATTTATGTACAGAACTACCCAAAAAATCTTACTTTTTTTTTACATATTTATTGGAGTATAATTGCTTTACAATGGTGTGTTAGTTTCTGCTGTATAACAAAGTGAATCAGCTATACATATACATACATCCCCATATGTCCGCCTCTTGCGTCACCCTCTCATCCCCCCCAACCCACCCCTCTAGGTGGACACAAAACACCGAGCTGATCTCTCTGTGTTACACGGCTGCCTCACACTAGCTATCTATTTTACATTTGGTAGTGTATATATGTCCATGCAACTCTCTAAATTCGTCCCAGCTTAGCCTTCCCCCCACTGTGTCCTCAAGTCCATTATTTATGTCTGTGTATTTATTCCTTTTCTGCCCCTAGGTTCTTCAGAACCATTTTTTTTATTCCATATATATGTATTAGCATATCATATTTCTTTTTCACTTTCTGACTTACTTCACTCTGTATGACAGACTCTAGGTCCATCCACCTTGCTACAAATAACTCAATTTCATTTCTTTTTATGGCTGATTAATATTCCATTGTATATATGTGCCACATCTTCTTTATCCATTCATCTGTTGATGGACACTTAGGTTGCTTCCATTGCATTGTTTTTTGAAATAGACTTGACTCTAGGGATAGTCTCAGGTATATAAATAAATAATAGACACTAAAATATTTATCTTTCCTGTTACTTTCTCCAAAAACAAAACAATCAAATATCATAGTTAGAAAAAAGTACAAGTTTTGTATTCAAAAATATACATCATTGGAAAATTTAGTCCTTATTTTAGAACAATCTAAAATCTCTGGTAGTTCATGATGATTTGCCACGCAATTATCCACCTTAAATTTTTATGCCTGGAAATGTTTAAGCTACCAAGTTTATAAGACAAAGTTTAATATATTTTCCTCTATTAAGTGAGATCTAGAATTTGATATTCACTCTCTGTTCAGTAGATTTGAGGAAGGGTGGCAAAATATGTAGAATTTTCAACATCTTAAAATATTTCTTTTGTTACAAAATTCTCTTCTTCATTGTCTCTGGATTGTTTCAATTTTAATCAGCAACTATCATATTTACAGCAACAAAAATTAGTGCTTTATTTCTTAATGTAATAAAGTACCTATGCTATTAAAGGTAATTATTTGTAGATTATTTATTAAATATAACTCCCATATCACAACAAAATAAAAAGTTATTTTCAACAAAATTATTATTCCTCATTAGAATCTTTCTCTGAAATTTTAAATTGAATTTCACATTTTAGTGTAAGGTAATGATTCTTAACAGGTTATTTTATTTTATAATTAAAAAAATAGTTCTGTGAAATGTAATCACCTTCATGTTTTAGTTACATAGACTCTACCCCCCCCACACACACATACATACACTCACACACACAAACTGAGTGCATGTAAAAACTGGTGAAATATCAGTAATGCCTATCCCCTAGTTAATTGTATTGTGCTCATGATTTTTCTGTTTTGGTTCTATACCATAATTAAGTAAGATGTTACCTTTAGTGAAAGGTAGATGAAGGTTGCATGCCACCTCTCTGTACTATTTTTGCAACTTCTTGTGATTCCATAATTATGTCAAAATTAAAAATTAAAAAGTAAATTACTATAATTTTTGTGGCTACATGAGTTACAAGAAAAAAATGTTTTAAAAAATTCAATGTTCCCTTTAAGGACATAGTGATTCACTCATTTTTTGTGTGTCCATCAATTTTTTAACAAAATCTTTCTGAACAAGGAAGAATAAATAAATTCCTGGAGTGGGGCACTATTTTTATTCAAAAACAGCCATATTGAATTTTTACTCTTTTCAGGTAGAGTTGACTTTTCATCAGTGAGGACAGCAGATTGAAGCTTTTTACCAGCAGGGACACTTGAACCTGATGTAGCAGCTCACTTTGACTCCAGTGACTCCACAGACCAGAGAACAGTCTTGCTTCCTCTCCTGCCCCTTGTGCATGTCTTAATTTGAAGCAGCAAAGAATGAGAGGGCAGGTGATCTGGTTCTGCTGAGTGATCCCGACCCATCAGCTCATGTCAAGAGGAAACCGTTCTTCCATGTAGTGACTGCTGTGATTGACTCCTAGGAAATGCTTATGGGCACATTGACCTGTGGCTTCATCCTGAGTAATGTCCTGTGCAAACGTGTGCCTCCATAAAAGAAGCATCTTCAAGAGGAAACTGCCACTTTCATAGGTTGTTAAAATCAGGCAGGGGGAGCAGTGCCTTGCACCTGGTTACAACCAGGGAAGTGGGGATGTGTCCAGTATTGGGGGCTGCAGGGCACTCTTTAGCCAGGCCTGCCCTGAGATGGGTGTCCACCTGCACCTGCCTGGTGCCTGGGTTTCTGAACACCTGCCTGTGCCCCGGGGCACTGTGCTGCCCAGGGCTCTTCAATCATTCTTTTAGGAATAATTTCTCTTGTGAAAATAGAAATATAAATTGATATCATATTTTAATAATTTTACACAAAAACAACATTATCACATAAAAAAAGAATTGAAAATTTAACAGACTAGTATGAGAAAATCTTATCAGAAATAATTTTTTAAGGGCAACTTTGTTTGCTCATCTAAATTTAGGAAAAAATTATAGTATATATATATATATATATTACATATAGTTCATAATAATGTGATATAAGTTAAATAATTAAATTTCTTAATGCATTAGGAAATCTAATATTATTTCATAATTTATCACATTTCTTTAATTTTCTGTGCTTTGTAGCTTTAACCTTTCTATTCTCTTGACTTTATCTTCCAGTTTAACAAAGGAAAAACACCTTATTTAGTTTAACAAATTTATAAATAGAAGATATAAAATTAAATATTTCATATTTTTAATTATCCTTGTACTAAAAAGTATTCATCATCTTCTAAAATGTTATCTGTCTATTGAGAGAGAAATCACTCATTATTTTCTGACTTCTGATGATGCACTAGTTTTTGTTTTTCTGAATACCAGTATTCATTAACTCTTCAAATGGATCAATTCCTGAGGAAGTAGATTTGTCATTATGATTTATAAGATGAGTATCAATATATACAAGTAAAAAGTAAAATATTCTTTTGATTATATTATTTGTAATGTCCATTTCAATTCCTCAGTTCAATTTGCATTATAAGATTTAATGTGGTGTTAGTATAATTATTTACCTTAAAAGTGATTATTGTGCTTTGTTTCCAATATTATTAACAATAAGTCTCTCAATTCAAATAGTCACATAAATTTCAGTGTTGAAATAGTATTCAATTTATCTTATAACATGTGGTCCCTATACTTAATTTTAGTATTAATTGAGAGTGAATAATGGAATGTAAATCTCTGTGAATAGTGGCACAAGTTAATATATACAAGCTACTACATGTTGAAGGGAAAGACGGTAAACTTGTAATAACTTCTAATTTCTTATGAATGATATGAGTTAAACACTTTTACTTTGATCACATAATCTCTATATATTTTCTCACACACACAAAAAAATTGAGCTAGTAGCACCTGTCCTGTCTAGATCACAAAGGGTTGAATATGATGACTTCAGAGGCAAATTTACAATTACTTTTTATTATAATTACATTCATGTGTCAGAGTCTGGCTGAGTAGGTGAGAATTAAAAAAGAAAAGAAATCACAAGTGTACAAAAAATTGAGCATCTTCTAGATGCAAAACACTGAGGTAGTAGGCATAGTAGGTTTCTGAAAAGCTTGTACTTTAAAATGAGACATAATGCACAAGTGCAAAAAAGACTACAATGTATTTAGAACTACTTCCTTAAATGCCTTCATTTATAAGGTTTCTTTAATCATTCTTTCTCTAGTGACTTGATTGCTATTTACATGACCTATTGATGAATGTATAATGTATTTTTATACGCACATTGTGTATGCAAATATAGATAGGTTAGAGCCCTGCTTTTATTTCTAATTCTCAGCCTCATTTCAAAGCTTTCAATTTTTAACAAGTGAATTTACATAATCTCCCAGTTATTTACAACTCTTAACCCATAAACTCCATTAAAATATAATTATTTGGGACTTCACTTGTGGTCCAGTGGCTAATATTCTGCACTCCCAATGCAGGGGGCCTGGGTTCAAACCCTGGTCAGGGAACTAGATCCCACATGCATGCTGCAACTAGAGATCATGCTTGCCGCAACTAAGACCCAGCACAGCCAAATAAATAAATAAATATTGAAAAAAAAAGAATGTACAATGATCTTGAAAAAATGTTTAAAAATACATAATTATTGATTTTTCTAATTTTAATATATCAAACATTAAACCTAAAACTTCACTAAATAGTCTAAATAAATAAAATTAAAAAAAATCAAACATCAAGTTGTCAATAAAGTTTACACTAACTAGATCATAAGAACTACCAATAAACAGGAATAATTTCTATTGATATTTACTCTAAATGTTTATATATATATATATATATATATATATATGCCTGTTGGAAATATTTATAACAAAAATCAAAATCCTGTTTCTAACTTGTGTTTGTGATTATAAATAATAACTGCATTATGCAGAAATTGTAAGTACAGATGCAAAATTAAGACATGAAAACACTCTTACCATCCTGATTAAAAATTTTTATAATGTTTAAATATAGAGTTATAATTTACAACAATATATTTATATTGGAAATATTATCTCCTAGCCTACTTTTAATCATAAAGTTATTTGTTAATATTTTCCACAAGCAATGTATATATATATATATATATATATATATATATATATATATATATATATATATAATCTCACAAAAAGATTAGAATCACCACATACTAATCTGTAGTATTGATATGTCAAGTTTATTCAACCAAACATCAAATTAACCAAGTAGAATACTGCTAATAAACATTTGCAAAACTTATTTAGCCTAATCATAATACAAAGTACAATTAAGACTTGAATTGTTGCTAATATGCTTCTTCTGCCTTTGATAAAGGTACAATGCTTTTAAGTGAGTCAAATGTCTCCTTTCTTTAGGTCTTTTATATTTTGATTGGATTTTAGATATTTGTATATTTAATTTGATTTATCTAACTTCATGGAAATTTAACAGGTAAGCCTTGAAACAATATAATAGATAATGATGTATGATAAAATGTATGGTAATAGGTGCTTCCCTGGTGGCGCAGTGGTTGAGAGTCCGCCTGCCTATGCAGGACATATGGGTTCGAGCCCTGGTCTGGGAGGATCCCACATGCAGCAGAGCAGCTGGCCCCGTGAGCCACAATTACTGAGCCTGTGTGTCTGGAGCCTGTGCTCCGCAATGGGAGAGGCCGCGATGGTGAAAGACCCGCGCACCGCGATGAGGAGTGGCCCCTGCTTGCCACAGCTGGAGAGAGCCCTCGCACAGAAACGAAGACCCAACACAGCCATAAGTAAGTAAATAAATAAATAAATAATGTATGGTGATAATAATTTCTTCCTGCTTCTTAGTCTATGAAGTGATTTAATATACATTACATGATTTCATCACATGTAGTATTAAAATTTATTGTCATTCCACAAACTGATATGTTTAAAAAGATTACATTATTTTTACTTTTTAAAATAGGAAATATTTTCTGGGATCATGATAAAAAAAAAACACCCAAAACACACTCACTGCCCTTTAAATCTGTTATTTGCCTCTATACCACACAGGGTTTGCCCAAAGAAGAAACAACAATACACATTAAAATAAAATGACCTCATTGAGAAAAGTTAAAGGCAATAAAGGGTAAAAAAACATATTATTTATTTCATTATATACTAAAGCCGTAAAAACATATGTTTCTATGCTTAAATTCACCTGAATGGAAACAGAAAAAATTGTTTTGATCCATATTTTAAAGAGATAAAATAATTTGGAGATTTTCAGGGAGTGGGGGGTTTGAAGATGGGAATTAACAAAACCAAATTTGGCAATTCTGGGAGAGTCAACATTGCATCATAAACTTAATAGGCTAAGATTTGATAGGCAGTCAATAGGGGACAGATGAAGGGGAACCTGAAATATTTAATCCTTCCATTTGGTGAAACATGACTGGAGATAATTATCCCTGAAAATATAGCATTCTATAAGATGTTAGCAAGAGAAGATATAGATAATAATGCATATTTGTATCTTCAAGGCTTGTTTCATATTCATATATGTGTGATGGGCTTAGTTACTTCTTCTGTTATTTGCACAGAGTGATTGTAAAGGGATTTATTTTCCTCCCGCATTGAGAAATTCTGGAATGATTTCTACAGGAGTAGGAGCATTATCTACCCCCCCAGCCCTGGAGACTATCATTAGTTTCAATAGTTTTAAAGGACATTTTTTTCCTTCTTTTTACCATTTCTACAAATGTCAAGTAAAAGATGTTTTAGCTTTTCCCCATCAAGTGAGTACTCAACACATTGCCATTACAACTGGTGACACTGTGAATACCTGAAGAACAAAGCTGAATACAAATAACATCTAATGATTCACATTTATTAAAATGATTCCATCAGCCTCTTCTTTATTTTACCAGAGAACTCTTTCTGTTGTTCAGGAAAAAAAATAATATATATATATATATATATATATATATATATATATATATATATATATGTATATATATATATATATATATATATATATATATATATATTTCTGACAGGGTAGATAATAACAGTCATGTGTCAGGGTTCCAGAAAGTCACTTCTTTCAGCTTCTAAGAGAAAATTTGCCTTTCTAGAAAACAATCTGCTGTTAGGGTGTGTTCTTTTGTACTACATTGGAAGACAGGTGTGCCCTTGTGATTTAGACCTCAGGAGTTGAGAATTTATCTCAAGAGAAAGAGTTTAGAGGTGATTATGACCAGGTGTGACTGCATCTGTTCATGCTTGCGTGTCTTTTTATCTCATTGATTTTTTACAATTAGCCCCAGGATTAGTTTGACTTGTAAAAGTCCTGAACTAAAAAGTTCCTTTTGAAATAACAATGTCTTTGTGTTTTTTTTTTCCTGTCTTAAAGACTAGATCATTCCCCACTACCATTCATTAAAGATTAATAAGCAATAATTAATTATTAATTACTGGGAGGAAAGATTACATGCATTTGCCTTGGGCTTGACAAGCTGTCAAGGATTTCTGCAAAGACTGCCAGACTCTGCGAGTTCCAGAGAAGGTGTGACACTGAACACTAAAACTTAAGTGACATTTCTAAGAACTGGAGGAAAAGCATGTCAACAACAACAGGAAATTTCCCTTTAAGTTTGTCTTTTACATGTGAAAAAGAACAGAAGAATGAGGAGGATTTTTTTTGCACTGTTTAAAAGGGTCATATTAACTGCATATCATGTAAGAATTCCTTATAACAGTGCCCAAAAGGAAATGCTTAGAGCAGTAATCAGAAAAAAATCATTAATTACCCTTATTTTTAAATATTTTCTAGTAAATAAAAATAAGTGTTCTTGCAAATAATAATAATGCATTTAAAGCTATATTTAGATATGAAAAATCTCAAGCACACTGATGAAAATTGTGTCTGATACTCAAACAGAACCGAGAATCTAGCGCATTAGTCACACTTTAAAATTTAATTTCTGTATTCAAGATCTGCTCAACTGAATAGAAAATGAGATATTTTGCTATTCTGAGTAGGAGGAGTCCAGCTTAACTAAAAGATTTTTAATGGTAGCAAAATGTGTCTCTTTGATTTGAAAAAAATATATTATTTTGAACTATATTTTATAACACTGTGAGGAAATCTGTGCAGATCACAGCAAAACATCCTACTTCACTCTTGTTTGCATCAATTTAATGTAAAAGGATGCTTTATTATGAATTGCAAGTTTTTACCATTTAAAATATTTCATAAATTAATATTTCTAGAATAAGTTTATTCCTATATTTACTAAATTCACCATAGAGTTGGCATACTATTTTCATATTCTTAAATAAAGACAGGAACAGATTAACACTTGAACTTCCTTTACACAGGAAATGTAGCAAACAATATTTTAACATATTACAAGTGTTAATGTTTTATACTCATGGGCCATTTGTACTGTAAATAATAGGAAATAATGCTAAACGTCCCAGAAAGATCAATTATAAACAATTATGAATTTTGTCTAACAAGGTATATGTTATATTTATGTGTTTGTATAGCATATAACTTTTACCAACATGGGCAAAATAAATGTCAGCACAATTTTTCAGAAGAAAAATTCAGAAAATCTTGCATAAAAATATTGTGCCAATTTCTTGCCATCTCCATCAATTTCTAGAACAAACTCATCTAAACGTATGCTCATCATTGCCTCCCATTAAACCTGCACATTTAAATTATGCTCCTGCAACACTATAGATTTTTTGGCCCTTGGAACTGTACTGATTTCCTACTGTTCCATTATTTTTATATTTTAAGCCTCCTCTTCTCATGCCCTTATTTTGCTATATCATTATAATATGTATAATAATGAATGTGGCTAAACCTTAAAATGAATTAATATGAAAGATCTCATATTCTGGGATCCTTAGGAGTTGTATTGTATATAAAAGCTAAAAGGCAATCCAGGCCTTCAGTAATTTGACTGTAAGTAGTAATGAGTTAGATGGGCTTACCCAACTGTGATCCACTGAAAGAGAGAACAAAACTTTGAGATCCTTTGGCTTATCCTGAGCCTCCTGTTTCAGAACTGCTATAACCAAATGATGAGATTTTTGCAGAGACATAGAAATTTGGGTTCATTTTCAGAATCTCTTGTATCAAAAGCTGACAATCTGTCTGATCTGGTTAAGGCCTCTTTGTCTTTCAAAATCAAGAACTGAGAAATCTGTTTCTTACATGCATTCTAGTTGAGAAGAGATAAGATCTGGATACTGTCTTTAAGACTGAGAACCTTAGGCACTGACATTGGTCTTTCAATTACCTACTAGACACCAGGTATAAAGTCTTTCGGTGTGAAAAAAACAGCTTGCTTTTCTCAATGTCTGTGAAAGTTTAGAAAACTTACTTTATGTAGAGCAGGATTTCTTAATCTCAGCACTATTGATATTTTGGGCTGGATAATTCTTTGGGAGGCTGTACTGTGCAATGTAGGATATTTAGCAGAATCTATGGCCTCTACCTACTAGATGCCAGTAGTAGCCTACCTGCTCACTCCTCAGTTGTGCTAAGTTTTTGCAACTAATGCTTCTTCAGACATTGTCAAATATCCCTGGGAGGAGGATTTTGGGAAAAACAACCCACAGTTGAGAAACACCAAAGTAGTGTAATATGCTTGTAGCTTTATCACTGTGTTTACTGTAGCTTGTTTGAAGGATTCTTCAAATTCCAGGGTCTGAGCACTGCAAAGTTCCAGAGAGAATGCAAGATAAAATCCAAGAAATCTAAAACCTGTTTCTGACAAATGTGACAAATGAAGATAATTCATATAAAAACATTGTGCAACAATCCATTCTTTCTGTTTACAGGTGTTTATTATCTTTTATCTTACAGGTGTTGTACACATATATATTCTGAGTAGACTGAAGTTGCTGCCAGTTCTCTGTTTGTCTATAAGAAGAAAAGATTTTACCGCTTTCTCAAGAAAGCAGAGTAATTAGCCAATTACACTAGTGTATTTATAATTGCAACCATATGTAACTGTGGACAGATTTGGGGGACATTCTTGGAAATTACTTATTCATTCAAATCTGTCATTCCTGTATACTAAAGAAACAAGTTATCTTAAATAGAGAGATTCTTCATCATAAAGAAGAAAAAATATAAATGGGTACCAAGCTAGCAACTAAATGTAATAAAATCGAGCTATGGACGTTTCTGTAAAGCATTTTTAATGATTAATAAAAGAAGATTTACATCTGTATACAAATTTATATAATAACCTTAAACCTCGTGAATTATTGGACAAATAAGACTCATTGAAAATTTCGTTTAAAATTGCACTAAATGTATTTTTCTTCAGAGTTTAAAATATAATGCTATGTAAATTTAAATTTATATAGGCCTTGAGATTATTTCCTAATGAAAAAACCTAATTGTTCTGAACTTCCTACAGTTTTCTTACATTGAATTCATGGGTCAGAAAAGTTATGTGTTTCCACAAAACATTTAAAGTCATGAGAATGTAAACATATGTGTTCAAATAAATTGACTTACAAAAATCAATGTCTATATCAAACTGATTATTTCTGGTTAACTTAACTATTTCAAGAGCTGTTTATGCAAAATTTGTCATAGTTATTCCTATGACAAACATATAGAAGAATCATGATGCTGTAAAATGTAAACTCAAATACGATTTCCTAGATCCTTTAATCGCTTTAAAATTTTGGGTTAATATTTGAAATGAGTTAATTAACAAATCATCTTTGGTTTGGTGAAAAACATTTAAAGAAACTTAAAATCATAAAAAAATATGAATAATAGATCATGGAGAAGGACCTTTACTCCCTTTTATAGATAGTACATGTATTGAAATGAATGCCTGTCCTTGAACGATAAATATAAAGTCAATTTGATTTTGAAACTAAGCTTTAAATAACATTGCCTTCTAACTACATATATTTGTGTGTGTATATGTATGTATTTGTATATGCACTCATATTTGTATGCACTTATGTATGTGTAGGTTTAAAATACCAATTTAAAAGCTTATTAAAGTTAATAATTTTAAAAAATTGTATGTATAATAGAAAGAAGAGGATAAGCAGTTTGAACTTGGCTTTGAATATTTAGTATACTGCTAATAAATGGTAATAATAAGTATTATTATTGCCTCATTGAAATACCACCTCACAACTATTAGGATAGCCACTATTAAAAACAATACAGCAAATAACAAGGGTTGGCTAGGATTTGGAGAAATTGGAATTCTTATGCTCTGTTGGTGGGAATGGAAAATGGTGCAGCTACTATGTAAGACACTATAGTGGTTCCTCAAAAATTAAAAATAGAACTACCATAAGATCTAGGAATCTCGCTTATGGGTGTACACAAAAAGAATTGAAAGCAGGGTTTTGAAGAAATATTTGTACACCCATGATCATAGCAACATTATTCACAATAGCAAAATTTTAAAGCAACTTAAGTGTTCATCAACAGATGAATGGATAAACACAATATGGTATATTCATACAGTGGAATATTATTCAAATTTAAAAGAAAGGAAACTATAACACACAACAACAACATATATGACTTTGCAGACATTAGACTAAGTGAATTAAGTCATTCACAAAAGGACAAATACTGCATGATTTCACTTATATGAGGTATCTAGAGTGGTCAAATTCATAGAGACAAAAGGTTGAATGGTGATTGACAGGGGATAGGGGTAGCTGAGAATGGGTAGCTATTATTTAATGAGCATGAGTTTCAGATTTGCAGGATGAAAAACCTCTGGTGATCTGTTTCACAATTATATGAATATACATAACACTACTGAACAATGCAGTTAAAAATGGTTAAGATGGTAAATTTTGTTATGTATATTTTACCACAATTTTTAAAAAGTCATTATTTACCTTCTGTATAATCTTCCCATTTAGAAGTTTCTTTTCTCATTATAATATCTTATTCCAAAAGCCTAATGACTTTGTTTATAGTTATCATGTTTTTAAAGTACTTTTTTGAAAAATATGAACAGAAGTTTCTCATGTCTGCAAGAGCTGATGTTATTTTAATGAGGCTACTAAGCCAAACCATTCACCTGCACTCCACTTTTTCTGTTGTTTCTTTTGCCTCACTCTACATTTAGGAAAGAAAAACTGCTGGGGTGGAGGTGTTTTTAACACTAAAAGTAATCTTTTGTTCTCAGAAGCGGCCAAAATATGAAAGACTTGTTCTTCAACTTGTAAACCCTAGCTTGGTACACAGAAGCAAGAAGAAAATTAGAAAGATGTAGGTATATTTTCTAATTCTTATTTAGCCACACTGTTTATTTAAGCCATAATGGGATAAGAGGTATCAATAAAAAAACTCATCCTATAAATCTCATCAATTTTATACCAATAAAAATGATGTTAATAAGAATATATATATATATATATATATATATATATATATATATATATATATATATAACATATATGTTAGTTTTAACTAATAGACCCAGGAGATTTGGTAAGGGCCTCACTGTATCTATCTACCAAATAATTAATAACTTGTTATTTATTATATCAACATGGGAGTCCATTTTCTGTAAACTGATATTAAGAGTTGATCTGAAAAAAATAATAACAACCAGTCACTTTTTTTTTTTTCCATAAACGGGTTGTTTCTGTTCTCCTGTCATGTTGTATCACTTTACCTTCTGAATTGGGGTTTTCACGGGGGGAAATATCAAAAGAGAATTTCAGAGAAAAGTACTATAGCAAGTACCCTTGATTATTAGTATTGCAAAAAACAGATTTCTGGCATTGTTACCGAACCCACGTTAGGTAGCCTGCCACTCATAAACCAATAATTTGAGAGGCAAGTGTCAGTAGAAAGGAAAAGTGCTGTAATCAGAAAAGCTAGAAGTCTGACGAGGTGGTGGACTCATGTCGAGAGAGCAACTACAAAGATTCTGCTCAGCCATGACAGTTTTTAAAAGGAAAAAACTGGTGGGTGGGTGAGAATCTTAGTGAATCATTGAGGTAAGAATTTGGATTCTGCATCATTCTCCACTGAGAACAGACTGGCTGACTCTCTTCAGATGTTATCTTGCCTACATGACGTGTCTGAAGAATGGCTATGGGGACAGTTAGGGGTACAGAGCTAGTCATTTTTTAACTGCTTAATTCTTCATTCTTATTTATTTTATCTAGGAAAACAATCAACAGTTTAGACAAGGTATGTTGTGCATTCAGGAGAGCATAAGTCAGGAGTTAGTTTCACTTGATTAGTGATCTCATTCCTGTAATTAGGTTCTTTTAAAGTTAGAGGGGGACGGAAATGGGAGAACAGAAAAGGGGCAAAAGAGCTTCTCAAGACCTACAGGACTCTTTTCCAAAAGTAGATTACTTTGTGAAAGCAGAATCAAGATACAAAATCCAATGGATTTGGATTAATCATATAGGAATGAATGAAATTCCTTAGGGAAATTGTCGGTGAACATTTATTTTGAAATGTGGTTCCTTTTTTTTGCTATAAAGTATAATTTTCATTATATTTTTTCCCCAGAGGGTAGTTTTTCTTCAGTCTTTAAGTACTCAACTCCTTACAAAGGTCTTTGGCAGAAGTTGTGGGGCAGAACCTGAAGGTCTAAGTTGGGGTGAGGTGTTGGTTCCTGACTACCTTGCTGTGAATGACACAACTCATATAGTATTGTAGCATCACAAACACCTTGGGAAGCAAACAGGCATCAGTGATACTCATTTTGGAATATCCCAGATGACTGTGGCCTCTACTATGCTTCAAATGATGAACTTCTTAATAACCTTTCCTTGGGCAGGCAAAGGTGCTTTCTCACATGGCTGTTCTTTTTCTTTTTTCTTTTTTTCTTTTTTTTTTTTTGTCATCTTGGAAGCAAAGACCCAAGAAAAGATGAGATTTTTTTTTTTTTTCGGTACATGGGCCTCTCACTGCTGTGGCAGAGCACAGCATTTGCCCCATTGAAATGTAAATCTTCTAGTCTCTTTCCAGGTTTACAACCATCTTTCTCAAGGACCTAGGAGTCATCCTTTTGAAAATGGAATAATCAGAAAGATAGACCCCCTATCTCCCCAGTCACTGTGGGAGGGTAGGAGTTTGATTTAGAAAACACCAATTGACAAAAAGGGTTGGCCTCATCGCATTGCCACCTCCCAGGTAATGTCCTGAAGTGCTTTTCCACCAACTTACCACAGCACTTAAAAACTCTCATCCCTTTTCTTTCAGTGGAATAGAGTTCAATCTTTCTGCCTTATTGCAGTAGACTTGCTATTTTTCCCAAAACCTTGTCTTGGGATTGAGCAAGGATATTATTTTGGCTCCTCAGGAAGGATTTTAATCCTCAGGAAGTTTTTACTCTGGCTCCCATATGGAGATTGTGCCTGGAATTCACTTTTTCTACCCCTCTTACAATAGTCTTGAATAAAGTCTGCCTTGCCTGTTAAACCTACCTAGTGCTATTTTTCTTTGACACATCCAAATTTTATCATATTGCCTTGGGTTGGTAATGGAGCTCATAGAGTTGTTTTTTAAAAAAATGCTTTATTCTGATTCCTGATATTTCTCTGAGCAATTAACTGTCCTCTGTCTTTGACCAGAGATTCTCATGTGTTCTACAAGTATCCATGAAACTGTAGCAAAGATAAGTTGTTAGCTTGCAAGTAAGAAAAATTTATTAGACTCTTCACAGTTCTTGAAACTAGCAATCATATTTCAGCATTTCTCTCCACATAGACTATATAAGTCCTAGTTCCTCATATCCAATTTTAATAAGCTCGGCCATCCTGCTAGTTCCCTCATTAATGAGTTGAATGTGACATTGACACATACTCATTATCTATTTGTATGACAGTGAGGATTTTAACAATTTGAGAACTGTGCTCTACTTATAGTGTTAATATGCCAATGTGCACCTATCATTTTCAATGACCTAGTTCACACAAGGGACATCTTATAAAGGTGTATAGCTGTTTAGACACCATAGGATATGGGAGAAATTCAGTTCCATAAATTTCTCAGCCTGTTCACTTGCAGGACGCAAATTCAAATAAGATATTTCACTATGCCTCATCTGTCTGCAAGTAGTAGTCTCCTACTGCTTTTATTAAACATTAAAAAGTCAAAATTATTCCTTTTGTGCTAAGTGATGTACTTGATTTTTAGTTCTTAAAACACTTTACTAAATGCCGTTGTGTGTGTGTGTGTGTGTGTGTGTGTGTTCCATGATGAGACAGTAACTAGTTTCTCAGTATCTACTATGCACTGAGCTATTCATTGAGGATATAGTAATAAACAAGAAAAGCCTATGTTAACGGATTTATAAAATATATAGATGTTTTCATTTGGTGAGGAGTCAAGAAATATATTTTAAAATGTAAATAATGATGGACAAAACAAAACTAATTTTTCCTTAATATAATCTAGCCATTTGGCAGGGATTCCAGGTGGTAAACACTGCCATAGAAAGGAGCATACTCAGAACAGAAACATAAATCTTTGTTTTGTTCAAATGGCATAGATAAATAAATGATACCAGTTCTACACAATCTCTTCCAAAAAATAGAAATAGAGGAAATCATTCCTAAATCACTCTATGAGGCCAGCCTTGCCCTACTATCAAAACCAAATAAAGATATTACAAGAAAGAAAAAGTACAATCCAATATCTCTCACAAACACAGATGAAAAAGAAATAAACAAACAAAAATACAAACAGAAAAAAAATAAATGGAAAATGCAATAAATGAAAAACCAAACACAAACAACAACAGAAAAAACTTACCTCAACAAAATATTAGGAGAACTGATCTAACAATGCACAAACTTAAATTTATACCATAACAACATGGGATTTATTCCAGGTATTCAAGTCTGGTCACACATTGAAAAAATGATCAATGTAATTGGCCTTATCAATGGGATAAAGAAGAGAAATCATATGGTCACAAAAAGCATTTGACAAAATGCACCATCCAATTATAATAAAAATGTTCAGCAAATGATGAATATGGAAGAACATCTTCAACTTGGTGAAGAACATCTACAGAAATCTAACAGCTAACAAAGTTAATGGTGAGAAACTAGGGAAAATGTCCCCATAAGATCCTGATGTACAGATGAAAAACAAGCATATGAAAAGATGCTCAAACTTATGCACCATTGGGGAATTGTAAGTTAAAGCAGCAATAAAATACCACTAAACACCCATTACAATGGTTAGATTAAAACACACACACACACACACACACAATACTAATTGTTGACGAGAATGTGGAGTGACAAGAATTTGCATTCATTACTGGTGGAAGTATAAAATAATTCCAATTTGGAAGACAGTTTGGGAACTTTTTACAAAGTTAAACTTGTACTTACCATACAAGCCAGCATTCATACTCCTAGGTATTTACACATCTGACTTGAAATCCTATACAGGAATGTTTACAGCAACTTAATTCATAATTCCAAAACTGAAATTAAACAAGATATCCACAATAGCTGAATAAACAAACTAGTGCATACAAATTATGAAATATTCAGTGATTAAATGAGTGAGCTATCAATTCACACAAAAAAATGGAGGAATCTTAGAAGCATATTGCTAGGTGAAAAAAGCTAGCATGAAAAGTCTACATATTGTATGAGTCCAGATATATAATATTTTGGACAAAGCAAAACTATAGAAACAGTAAAAACACTGAAGGTTTCCAGGGTAATGGAAGGGAAGAGGGATGAATAAATGAAGCACAGGAGATTTAGTGTGGTAGAAATAGTCTTTATGATACTGTGATGGTGGATACATGATATTATGTATTTTTCAAAATAAATAGGATTTTACAGCAGAAAGAGCACCCTACTGCATGCCAGTTTTTTTTTTTTTTTTTCATTTATGAGGGAGGGGAATCTCAGGAAGTAATGCAAACTATGTTGAGAGAATTTAACTGTATTGCAAATGCATGAAACAACCACAATAAGGTCATTATGGGGAAAAAGGTCGTCATCTAAGTAATTTTGGAAAGGAGTGCAGCCTATAAGACTGAAGGTGGAAGCAAACATACATACGCATTGTAAACTAGTTGATAAAGTTGCTTTAGGGGTGTGGGTAACAATTCTGATAGTGCTATATATGTGTCAGCTTTAATAATATAATAGCCAGTTATTTTACCAGCAAAAGAGGGTTTATGCCAGAATAACCAGAAGAATTGCAATTCAGGAAATGAAAGCTAAGGCAGACCACAGACAAATACTGAGAACAAAGAAGGGGAATTTGCCTTTATAGGGTAAAGGGTAAGAGTTAGGCAGAGATGTGTCAACCAAGCAATCTATTGGAGGAAACTGGGAATCCAAAGTTTGGAGGCTTCTGGTTGGTTGGGCTGTTACAGTCTCTGATTGGCTAGGCTCTCCTGGGGCTGAGAGAAGTAATTTTCTTCCTGCTGGATAGTAAAGTAGAGGCACCTTCTTGTTGGAGATATAGATGTATATCTCTTCCTATTTGGATCAATTTATGATGATGACAGTGTATGAGAGCTCCCCTTACTGGCCTGTCCTACGTCCAGTTTTAGCCGAGGTTTCTTTAACTAATCCCACACATGTATACTGGAATTAAACAATTATATGGATACCAGATAGTGGGAATACCCTCTCTCACTTTGGGAGTGGAAACTTACAGATCCTCAAGGGAAGGAGGCTAAAATGATCCATTTTTTAAAAATGGATTAAAAGTGAAAACATCAGTGAAACAAAGTTTTTCCTTAATTACAGATGATTATATACAGAAAAGTTATACATATTTGTTTAGATACAGTTTAGTATATACATATATGTATTTCTCTTTTTTTTAGATGAGGTTGCCTAAGATGAGCCATCAGTAGCAATGATCACACAGAGAATCTAGATGTTGATTTCTAATACAATTTTTCAATAAAAGGAACCAGAGTTCCTAAGAGAAATCACTGGTTCTATGACTGAGGCAAGAAATATACAAGATGAGCCTGGAACATCTTGCAGTTCTAAGAAGTTAAAAAAAGTACTAAAAGTAAAACAAGAGAACAAACATAAACCTATATTGATGGGAGTATGTCAAAAGGATAAATCAGACAAATAAAATATTTCCAACAGCCATGTACAGAACCATTTGAGAAATAAAATAAATAAAAGAGCATTGCATTATAACCCAAAGTATAAGTTAAATATCCCCTCATAAAATAAATGATTGAATAAATAACTGTGGAAGAAGAGACAAATCTCATGCAAAATAATTTCGAATATACTTTATGTCGTCTACCCTTAATGAGAGGTAACAAACAGCCCATTCATTAAGAGTGAGCTATTCACAGGGACTTTCCAAACAGTACAGTATGCAAGGGAAAATTCCACTGAAAAATAGTACCTCAACCAAGTAATCAAGGTTTACATCAACAGTAGTAATTCATATTGATAGTATATGTCCTACACATGTTATGATAAGAATGCACTTTCCACTGAAGTCTTCCTCTCAAAAATATACTAACCCAGACCAATAACAAGAAAGATACCAGACAAACTTTAATAGAGGGACACTCTACAAAATATATGACCAATACTTTTCAGAACTCTCAAAGTCATCAAAAACAAGGGAAGTCTGAGAAACTCTCATAACCATGAGGAGCCTAAGGATACATAAAAACTAAATGGAACATGGTATCCTGAATGGAACTCTTTAGAAAAAAAGCATTATGGAAAAACTGAGGAAATATGAATAGAGTTGCTATGAACTTTAATTAATGTAATGTATACATATTGGCCTATTAATAATAAAAAATGTACCATACTAATATAAGATGTTAATAATTGGGGAAACAATTGACCTTAGGGCATGTGAAAATTCTTGGTACTATTTTCTATATTTATTTCCTGTAAATCTAAAGCTTTTATAAAAAAAATAAGTTTATCAAATTTTTAAGGTATATGCATCAGATGGTAGCATGGTTCAAAGGAGTATAAGAAAAAGTTAATGAGGAAATATGGATATGGAAAATTTCTTTTAAGACTAGAAAAAGTTTCTTCTTTGCCTAGGGTGGGGGGGCTAGATGGGTAGAATTGTGCACATGACCATTCTGTGTGTGTGGGTCTGTTTGTGAGTGTGTCTGTGTGTCTATGAGGGTCTGTTTGTGTGTGTGTGTGTGTGCCTGTGAAAGAGAAAGAGAGAGAGAGAGAGAGAGAGAGAGAGAGAGGACCCAAAGGAAAACCCAAGCCAGACTTGTGATACAAATTAATACTTTCTCAGAAAATATAATATATTACATTGTATTAATATAATCCCAGTTAGCACAATAGTTCACAAATCAAGGAGAGAGTTATAAGTGGTGAGTAAGTTATTTAACTAGGTAATTGTTTGCAATGTAAATGGAATTCAAATAGAATTGTATTTCTAAAAACTCTAAGTTATGAAACTGAAATTATAAATCAAGATAAAGGGGGCTGGCTAAATCTGATTATATTAGAGTATTTGACTTTTTCCTGTAAATTACCCTCATGTTCATAAACAAAACATTAATATTTTGCTGAGTTTACAAGTTTCCCCAGACATTTTTTCTAGCTGTATTAAAGTTAGATATTTCATGCTTTATGTCTATTCAATTTGGAATTTTAAACCTCAATTGTTTTCAATATCATATGTCCATATGTTTTATTCTAATATCATTATATATTTAAAATTAGAATTATTTCACATTTTAATTTTTTTCAGGTTTTAACTATATTTAAATTTTCAAAAGTATTTGTTACTAGTCAATATAAATTATGATCATTCTGTTCTTTAATTACAACCATCACAAAAATACTGAAAAGAAAGGGATTACAATAGGGAAAAAAATATAAAAATAGTATATTAGCCAGTAAACCCAGCAATATATAAAAGGTAATAGGTCATTAATATTAAAATTAAAACTTTGTTACATTTTATAATATTATTAAATTTAACAAATAATTGTGAAAATAAGAAGATGAATAAAAGCTAGACTATCAGATATCAGTATCTGCCATCAAACTATATTAATTAAAATAATATGATATTGTTGTAAGTTTAGCCAAACTGACAAATGTAATAGCAGACAGATTACAGAAACACAATTGCTTATAAATGCCCACCTGATTAGGGTAAATGTAATACCATCAAAGAGACAATAATGCTCTTCCCATAATGGTAGCAATTCAGTTGTATATTTATATGAAAAAAAATCTTAACCCTTACTTTATACCATATACACACCAACAATTTCAGTTGACTTCCAGTTGAAAAGGAAAAACACACAAACAAACGTCAGAATACGTAGAACATCTTGATGACATTAGCACATACAATAATTTCTTGAATAGGATGGAAAAATGTACTACCTATAAAACAATAAAAACTATAAATTGAACCATATTAAAATTAAGAACTTCAGTTCACAAGTGATACCAATAAAAGAGTGAAAAAGCTATTGACATAATGGAAAGACTTACTGGCAATACATATATCTGACAAATGACTAATATCCACAGATATAAAGAACCCTTACAAATCAATAAAAAAATTGAGACAATAAAATAGAAACACTTTAAAAGTTGTGAATGTTTTCCAAAATTACATCTCAAAATGATAATAGCACATCAAAAATGCTGAAAATGTTATAAATAAATGAAAACATGTAACCACAATGAGTAGCACTATAGATCCACCAGCATGTCTAAAACTAAAAGATGGAAATATGTGTAGCAGGAATGTACAACAACCAGGACTTTCATACACTGTTTGGTAGAAGAGCAAATTGTTATAGTCACTTTGAAAAATGTTTCTGGATTCATCTACCAAAATAAGACATAGATATACTCTATACCAAAACTGTTATGCTTCTAGATTTATATTCATATAATCACCAAAAGCTAGGTTCTAGAATCATTCAAATATGACAATTTATAATGGAAAATAAATTATGCCTCCCCAAATGCCTACCAATAGTAGAATGTACAAATAATGAGTGGCATATTCACACCCTGGAATAGTATAGAGCAACAGTAATGAGAAAATTAGCACAAAGATGAATTAATTTCACAAAGTTAATAGTGAACAAAAGAAGCCAGACATAAAAGAACATGTATTGTGTGATTCCACTTGTAGAAAATATTTTTGAAAATTCATGAAACTCATCTAGTCTGGTTACCCTTTGTGAGAGGAAATGGTGTTCTGCTTAGGAACATTAAGTGAATGTTAATGACTTGATATAATTTCTGTCTGTCTATCTATCTATCTATCCATCTATCCATATATATGGATAAACCTCAGCAAGAAGTTAACACACTTCTTGTTATATAAATATAGGCTTTTACAACTATGTTCTAGATGTGGTCATCTCCAAGTAATGCTCCTGGTTGGCCTAGCTCAGCACGGATTAACAGACTAAAGGCATCACCTGCCTTTTGTGTGGGAGAAACGAGCATGCACAGCTTTGCTATATCTTTATTTGTAATTTCTCATTGGCTGAGCCACCTGTATTAAAGTAGGGAAATTTACCTTTTAGATTTCAACATCATTTCTCAGTCCAGTTTTATCGAGCACAGTTACTTCAAGAATTTTCGATCAAATTTTTCAAAATGTTTGAAATAAATGTCAGATTTGTGTTCAACTTACTGACACAGTAATGATATTCATGAACTAATTAATCTGTAGTCATTTAAAATTATATTACATAATTGTGGTTATCATTTTAACTACACTTTTACCTTTGGTTTCATTTTTCGCCACAGAAAATGAGCCAGAGCACTAATGTGAACTAGGAACTTCCGTGAATAGCCTGTATTAATATATTTTAATTTATAAACTGTTGCTTTATTTAATTTTATAGGTATTGAAGCTGACAGAAAGATTAGCTTTTCTTTAAAAATATGGAAAATAATGACAAAAATCTGTCATCATAATGCTGAAGAAATCAACATACATGTTAATACTAGGAGGGAAAGTTTTGGTGAATATAATGTCATAAAGACAAAAGTCATAGAAATGTGACAGATATGTCATATCTAAAAATTTTAGATGCATTATTTAAAGTTTATAAAAGTTTTTGTTTACATTGAACATTTTTTAATTTTCAGTTTTTTGCCATTTTAAATAATCCAAAAATAAGTTTTAATTTTAACAGGAAACTAGGAATCCTCCAGAAAATAATGATAAAAAAGAGGAAATTTTATGTTATTAAATCTAGTTATAGCTTTCATATATGTATTACATACCACTCATATATTAAAATATTTGACTTTATAATCAAAGTAAGTCTTCAAATGATCCACCAAACAATTAGCCAAAGATGAATGGTTCTTCTAGGCAGGGACCGAGTCTTGTATTTATTTTTATGTCTTCTTGAGAATTGTAGTCAATCAAAAATATTTGTTTATTAAAAACTTTTTAGAAATGAACTAATGACAGGGTCAAAATACATGAGAGACTTATGGTTAAAATATACAGCAAATGATAAAATAAACAAGTTAAATTAAAAAAAAAGAAAAACAAACAAAAATAAAACTCTTCTGCTTTTTAATGCAAAGTGAAACACACCTCAATAAACCAAAATGCCTCACTTATGTTTTTATTAGAGAAAGAAGAACACAGGATTCTCAGCAGAGACAGATTATTCCTGGTCCATTCCCTCAGTCCCACATCTAATCCATCAGCAAACCCTGTCAAATTTTTCACATGTGCACAGATTTCAATTTTATCATCACCATGGTCCTAAATCAACCACCATCTTCTTTTAATTAGAGTGCTGCAAGAGACTACTAAATTCTGTCCATGGTTCATGTCACTTCATACATGGCAGGGCACATATCAGGTACAGTAATTTATAGAACATAAATCATGCTATCTCTCTTCTTCCTGTTTAAAACTCACCAGTGACTTCCCAACACATTTCAAATATATTCAAATATCTTACTATAGGCTTCAAGGTCCAGTATTATCTGGCCCTTGATAATCTGTTCTTTTTTATATTGGTTATGTTTTGCTTTTTGCATTACTCCCTATGAATATTGGATTTCTTTTATTCATTTTAGCTTAAGAAAATTGTTCCCACTCTTCCTTCAACTTAACTGTCATTCTTCAAAAAGGTATTTTTGACCCTGACAAAGATATGTAAATTCTTACTCTTATTTTCTATCAGAAGCCTGCCATTTTCCTCAATAATAGATATCATTTGATACATAACTGCACCATTTAATATATAATATTCTGTGACAATAATAGAAAAGAATAAAACATTGTGTAATAAACCCTACACTTGATACAACAAAACTTTGTCAAACTTGCAAATTTTGCCATAATTGCTTTAGCTATTTTCCTTTTTAAATGTTTTATTGTAATCTACTACACACAGAAAAGAAATTTGAACAAAACCATTTCATTATTATTATTGTTATTGTTAGACTGTGGATACATTAAAACGTGTAAACTTTCTGTATGTTTCCTGCTGCCACTCTGCACATTAGCAGATAATTGGCAGCTTGAAACAACAAAGTATTATTCTCTTACAGTTTTGGAGGTCAGACATCTAAAATCAAGGCAGTGTCAAAATTGCATTCTTTCTTTTAGTTTTAGTTACTTTATCTGATAAAATTAAATATTTAAATTTTATATAAATAACAAAATGCCATGGTAACAAGACTTGTAAAAAATGCCAAAAATATATATATAAGTTTTAAAAGAAAAAAAAAAAAAACTGGATACAAGGAAAAACAGAATATTTTTTTACAAGGAAAAAAAACCAAAAACCAGATACAAGGAAAAACAGAATTCAGATGTCTTGGAACTATGGTATTTTTCTAATTTTCTAATATTCATTCTAGTTTTACTAACTTTTTCAAATTTTAGTATACTTGATTTACAATGTTGTGTTAGATTCTGGTATACGGCAAAGTGATTCAGTTATATCTATCTATCTATCTATCTATCTATTTATAAATATATATATTATTTGCCATCTCTTTCATTAAAGGTTATTACAAGATATTGAATATAGGTCACTTTGTTATTCAGTATGACCTTATCATTAATCTATTTTATATATACTAGTTTGTATTTGCTAATCCCGAACTCCTTATTTATCCCTCTCCCAACCCTTTTCCTCTTTGGTAACCACAAATTTGTTTTCTATGTCTGTGAGTCTGTTTCTAGTTAGTAAGTAAGTCCATTTGTATCATATTTTAGATTCCACATATAGGTGTTATCATATGGTATTTGTCTTTGACGTACTTCACTTATTATGATAATCTCTATTCCATCCATGTTGCTGCAAATGGCATTATTTCATTTTTTCTGAAGGTTTCAGGGAAGAAGGCTTTCTAGTTTTAGCCTTTTCCAGTTTCTAGTGGGCATCTGCATCTGGTCCTTTCCTTATATCTCTCCTACTTCTTGCTTCCATCATCACATCTCTTACTACTCACTCTAATTTCCTTTCTCCCTCTTATAAAGACCTTTGTGATTATATCAAATCTACCTGGAAAACCCAGAAAATCTCCTTATCTCAATACCTTTAAATTAGTTGTATCTGCAAAGTTCCTTTTGACATATAAGTTAACATTCACAAGTTCCAGTAATTAGAACATAGTCATCTTTGGTAGAGCATTATTCAGCCTACCGCACTTTGCAAGCATTTGAATAAATCTCTTTCTTCACAATAGCCGAGATAATGGAAGTAACCTAAGAGCCCATCAATGGATGGATAGATAAAGATATGTAGTGTATACATGCAACGGAATGTTATTCAGCCACAAACAAGAAGGAAATCCTGCCATTTGTGACAACATGGATGGGACCTGAAGACATTATGCTAAGTGAAATAAGCCAAATAGAGAGAGACAAATACTGCATGGTATGACTTATATGGATAACAAACAAACAAATAAAAAAGTCAGGAATCCTCCTACACTGTTGGTGGGTGCAGCCACTGTGGAAAACAATATGGAGGTTCCTTAAGAAACTAAAATTAGGGCGCAGCGGGGCCCGGCACTGGCCAGGGGGCAGCGGGCGGAGATGGAGACGATTCGCTCTACCCCATCGCGGTATTAATTGACAAGCTGCGCAATGAGGACGTGCAGCTCCGTCTCAATAGTATTAAGAAATTATCAACAATTGCTCTAGCACTTGGAGTAGAAAGGACACAAACTGAACTGCTGCCTTTCCTTACAGATACAATTTATGATGAAGATGAGGTACTGTTAGCTCTTGCTGAGCAGCTGGGGAATTTCACTGGCCTGGTGGGAGGTCCTGACTTTGCCCACTGTTTGTTGCCTCCTCTGGAAAGTCTGGCGACCGTGGAAGAGACTGTGGTTCGAGACAAGGCTGTGGAGTCCCTGAGGCAGATCTCCCAGGAGCACACTTCTGTGGCTCTGGAGGCTCACTTTGTCCCTCTGGTGAAATGCCTAACGAGTGGGGATTGGTTTACCTCTTGCACATCTGCATGTGGTTTGTTCAGCGTTTGCTATCCCAGGACTTCAGATGCTGTCAAAGCAGAAATGAGACAGCACTTCCGTTCCTTGTGCTCAGATGACACACCAATGGTACGACGTGCTGCTGCTTCCAAATTGGGTGAATTTGCAAAAGTTTTGGAATTAGACAGTGTGAAAAGTGAAATTGTTCCATTGTTCACTAATCTAGCTTCCGATGAACAGGATTCAGTGTGCCTCCTAGCTGTGGAAGCTTGTGTCAGTATTGCTCAGTTACTTTCTGAGGATGACCTTGAGGCTTTGGTGATGCCTACACTTGGACAAGCAGCAGAAGATAAATCTTGGCTAGTTCGCTATATGGTAGCTGACAAATTTTCAGAGCTCCAGAAAGCTGTGGGTCCCAAAATCACCCTAAACGACCTCATCCCCGCCTTTCAGAACCTACTCAAAGACTGTGAAGCTGAAGTCCGAGCAGCTGCTGCCCACAAAGTAAAAGAACTTTGTGAGAACTTGCCCATGGAAGGTAGAGAGACCATACTTATGAATCAAATTCTGCCCTATATAAAGGAATTAGTATCTGATACAAATCAACATGTCAAATCGGCTCTAGCTTCTGTAATTATGGGATTGTCTACGATTTTGGGCAAAGGGAATACCATTGAACATCTTCTACCTCTTTTTTTAGCTCAGTTAAAGGATGAGTGTCCTGAAGTTCGTCTGAACATCATCTCCAATTTAGATTGTGTAAATGAAGTGATTGGAATCCGGCAGCTCTCTCAATCACTCCTTCCTGCCATAGTGGAGCTGGCTGAAGATGCCAAATGGAGGGTCCGGCTGGCCATCATTGAGTATATGCCACTGCTGGCAGGCCAGCTGGGTGTGGAATTCTTTGATGAGAAGCTGAATTCTTTATGTATGGCCTGGCTTGGGGACCATGTGTATGCCACCCGTGAAGCTGCCACCAGCAACCTCATGAAACTAGTTCAGAAGTTTGGTAAAGAGTGGGCCCAAAACACCATCGTTCCCAAAGTGTTAGTAATGGCAGATGATCCTAATTACCTGCACAGGATGACCACTCTATTCTGCATTAATGCGCTATCTGAAGCCTGTGGTCAGGAAATAACCACTAAGCAGATGCTGCCTGTTGTATTGAAAATGGCAAGAGACCAAGTAGCAAATGTCCGATTCAATGTGGCCAAATTGCTACAGAAAATTGGACCAATTCTAGATACCGATGCTTTGCAGGAGGAGGTTAAGCCAGTACTACAGAAGCTAGGCCAGGATGAAGACGTGGATGTCAAGTACTTTGCACAGGAAGCTATAAGTGTGCTCGCATTGGCATGACGAAGAACAGGAGGGGAAAGACTTTGCAGAATTCTTATCACAGATTTCTAGTGCATGTGTTCTTGAACTGGGTGGGGAGAAAAAATGGAAAACCTTCAAGACCTCATCTGAACAAATGGCAACAACTAGCAAGAAACCAAATTTCAGTGACTTGATTCTTTCTAAAGATTGTTTTTTACTTGTCTTCCTTGTTGGGATAATTCTATTTTAACTGTTCTTATTGTCTGTGACCAGTTCCTGTCCCTTGCACAGTCATTTCTTGGTTGTCTCCTAATGATTTATTTAGCACCACCTGACCTCCTGCATCCTCCTTGTTTAATCAGGCCTCGGCCACTTAATATTCCACTAAGCCTGGACAGGTTTGGACCCAGATGTGGAACAGAGTGATTCTTTTGATGTTTATGTGTATCTGTGTGTCTCCATCATTCCAAAGTTAAATATACGTGGTTTAGAATAACTTATTTGATAAGCCCTCCACTTGGGAGACACATTGAGATCTAACTGTAGCGAAAGCCATATTTTCCTGGACAGTGATGGTCTGCCTCATTGTCTCACCTGAAAGGGGAATGTGGAAGCTCAGCGTTCATGTATTGGTTGTTTTGGTCTTTCTTTGCTCGATTTTGACTGTAATCATGTCATTCAGAAACCTGAAGTGCAGATGTATCTTTCTGCTAATGTGTCATGTTGAAACCTAACTCATTTTCCACAGCTCCCCACTGTGACTGCGTTCAAAGATCCTCTTCTTTCTCCCTGCTGAGAAGCTTAAAATTTAGTGCCTCCTAATAAGCAGTGGTTCTGCTGTTTGATTGTAAGATTGCAGTTGTATTTCTAATGAGTAAAGGAACCACTGGTATAATCCACTGTGAGGATTTCCTGTTCTTTACCTGGTTCTCCTTCTGGCTGGGTGAACATTTGGTCCTTGCTACATTGTACAGTAGTAGCTTTCCAAACTGAAGTTTCATTACTAATTTTTTGGTATAGGTGATGCTGGAATCTTATCATTTGAAATGTTTGTTTTTCTACTTTTACAGTAAAACCTCATTAGTTCCTCCTGGAATTGAAGATAATGAGTGAAGCTGAAGGGTTTGCTGAAGCAAATTAATAGTACGTGAGGAAGCCTGTTGGGTCTGAACTATTTAAACAACTTTAACGCTCCTTAAAAAGCACCCTTTTACCACTTGATATGCTAGTTACTAATCACTCTTTTCAATTATATTAAAATACGTTCCGTGAGGATCTTTGTGAGGCCACACCTTTATTTAGATGCATTCAATTTACTCTTTATCTCTGATATATATACATATGTATTTAATGGATAATTTAAATATTTTTCTTGCAAATTTATGAACATTTTTCACCTAATCAAACTCAACTTGTCCCTAATGCATTTTTAATTAATGAGGTTTTATTGTAGCTTATTTTTCTCTCAGTGCATCTCGCTGTGTAGTTTGCTTGTTTCCATTTTGGTTTTCAGTCTGTTTCTTTCATTCACAGTCTCTTAAACCCAGCGAGCCCTCTTCTGTTTTGTGAAGGTCCAGAGACTCCTAGAAAACTTTGTACATTAAACCATTTCATAAAACCAAGTTTGACCAAATACTTCCAAGTTTGTCTTACCTTAGAAAAACAGAACTTTTAAAATCAGAATTACCTGCCTGCATTTAAAACTGCCAAGCTAGTTTATAGTATGTTTCTATTTTATTACTTTTGGGCTAAGGATTAAATACTTTTCTAGGCAATAATCTTTTCTACATTCTCATTTTAATATCTTAAACTATTATGCTGTAAACAATTTTAGTTTCGTGGTTCTTTTTGTTTTTTTATTACCTGCAGGTTTTGTTTGTCTTCATTGAATTTCATATTTGAGAGACTGTTGTCTTGATTGAAACAAATTTGCACAACCATTGCTTTCCTCTCGTTGGAAATGCCATTGGTTTTGGGATAGACTTTTAAATGGCCTAGTGGACCCCCTGAGGAGCTCTGTGCATTGACCTCTACCCTAAAACTGTGGTAAAGGGTAGACAGCAAGCCATTGCTTTCTCAGGCTGGGTCAGGGAGCTCAGCAGGGCCCTATCTTTTTGGGTGACCCCAAAGGGACTTCATTGTTTCTTTCTGACTTAAACAATAGAGAATCCCTTTTGTTACTCCTCAGAAGAATTGTTCTTTGGCTCATAACTTTGTCATTTTCTCCATGGATTAGTTTTCTTGTCTTGATTTCACTGGAATGTAAGCTCCAGGAGCTCTGCAAGGGCTGGTATTTTTGTCTATTTTGTCTTCTGCTGTATCTGTAGCACCAGCACCTAGATCAGTGTCTGGTATACATAGTAGGTGCTCAATAAAAATATGTCCAGTTAATTTCTAAAAAAAAAAAAAGAATCTAAAATTAGAGTTACCATATGATCCTGCAATTCCAATCCAGGGCATATATCTGAAGAAAACTCTACTTTGAAAAGATAAATGCACTCCAATGTTCATAGAGGCACTATTTGTAAAAGCCACGACATGAAAGCAACCTAAGTGTCCATCAACAGAAAAATGGATAAAGATGTGATATATACACACAATGGAATATTACTGAGACATAAAAAAGGATGAAATAATGCTATTTGCAGCAACATAGATGGACCTAGAGATTATGGCATTAAGTGAAGTAAGTCAGACAGAGAAAGGCAAATATCATATTATATCACTTACATGTAGAATCTAAAAAAAAAAGATACAAATGAACTTATTTACAAAACAGAAATAGAACCACAGACATAGAAAATAAACTTATGAATATCAAGGGGATACGGGGTGGGGTGGGGCAGAGATAAGTTAGGAATCTGGGAGTAACATAAACACACTGCTGCATATAAACTAGATAAACAGCAATGAGCAATGACCTGCTGAATAGCACATGGAACTATATTCAATATCTTGGAATAATCTATAATGGAAAAGAATCTGAAAAATAATCTATATATGTGTGTATATATATATATATATATATATATATATGTAGGTGTGTGTGTATAACTGAATTACTTTGCTGTACATCTGACACTAACACAACTTTGTAAATTAACTATACTTCAATTGAAAAATGGTTTTCAAAAGTGAAACTCATACACACAGAAAGTAGAAAATGGGTTGCCAGGGTCTGGTAGGGTGGTGAGAAAAATAGGAAAAGGTTAGTAAAAGGGTACAAAGTTTCAGCTATAAGATAAATAAGCTCTGAGGATATAATGTAAAACATGGTAAAATGTAAACCATATTATCAATACATGATAACCCTATTGTATAATTATATTGTAAAATTGAATTAAAAACCCAATAATTTCTAATCATGTCACCCCATAAACTATTATGTTAGAAATGTTTTCAACTATTTGTAACAGTTTAATATTGTCTTTTAAAATCCAGATATCCCTCAGTATTCTTTTTTCAGAATTTTCTTGTGGTTTATACTTACATATTTACTTTTCCAGGCAGATGAGTTTTTGTACTTTTTGTCAAGTTCTAAAATAAATGCTATTGGACAAATGGGGTGGTCTTTGGGAGGTGTGTGCATTTGTACCAAACATGAGCATGGTATATATTTTGATTCACTCAAATCTTCTTTCAGTTTGATTAGAAAATTTTCTAAATTATCATTATCAAATTCTTGGATATTGTTGTTAAATTTGAACCAAAATATTTTATTTTCTTCTTTGGTGCTGTAAATGTGATCATTAACATCTAATCTATTTTCTATGTTTAGTATAATAAACAGTCACTTTATTTAACATAATTTTATTTTACTCTTCACTGATTTTTTTAAAACTCCTTTTAAAAATAATTTAGGTATATTTTACAGTAAAATGAGACCATATTAAGTGTAAAATATCAACAAATTTTGTCAAAGGCATCTACCTATGCTACCATCATGTGAATTATGCCATACAATAGTACCATTACCCCCAGAAAGTATGCTTCATTCTTACCTTGTCAATATCTCCGAGAGTCATTTTATAGTACTTTCTTTCTAGTATATAAAAACATAATTAATTTTCCAATATTGAGCTTGTAGCTCATGGATTTGTTAAATTTAGTTTTTGTAGTATGTTTCTTGATTCCACTGGATGGTCTATGAATACAATTTTGTTGCATGTGAATAAAATAGTTCAATGTCTTTCTTTACAATTCTAGTGCTATTTATTTTTTATATAATTCACTAAGTCCTTCAACAAAATAAAAGTGGTAAGAATATACATCTTTTCTTTGTTCCCTTAGGGAAAAATAATCACCATAAATTTTTATGTTAACTTGAGTTTTGAAATATATATTTTCTAAGATTTAGTTGTCTTTATATTCCTAGTTTTTATTCTAAATTGACATTGAAATGATAACTCTTATCTGAAATATGTTATTGTCTCACTTAAAGGGAAAGACACAACACTAGAAATAACCTATCGCTTTGGAGCTCTAACCACTATTATTCACATCTCATTAGCCAAAGTTAGTTACATAGCTCAACTTGACTTCTATGGGTTAGGAAGATTTTTTATCCTACTGAGAGAGACAGTGGAAGTCACATGGCAAATGGCAATTATACGTTCTCCTTGCTGGGAAGTCATCAAATAATTTGGAGTAATAAGGAGTATCCAATTTATTACAACATACCAAAGACTTCCTAAAGATTCATCAAATGAAAACTGGGTAATTTTTCCTTATTGATCAATAATTTTATCCCTGCTTCATTATAATTCTCCATGAGTACTTCTTCATAATTCTTGCCAATTTTTAATATCCAAATGATTTTTCAAAATCCCTAGCTTTTCTTCTTCTCCTTCTTTGTCTCTTCCTTCTCTTTTTCCTATTCCTTCTCTCCTTTCCTTTTCTCCTTCACCTCATTGTTTTATTAAATAGTGTTGTCACCCACTCTGCCTCATTTGCTCTCTTCCCTGGTCATCCCTGAGGACATGTTATTAACAGCAAAGGAAATCCCTGTATAAGCTTGATTTTAGGTATATCACTATTTAACCACCATTTATATTTCCTGCTCATGTCCTTTAATGCCCCATCGCCATCAATTATTCAAACTCACAGAAAAGTACTTTCCTTTGATACTATCACCTATAATTTCTCCTTCACCTTATTTATATCTTTATTTAGTACTTACCTAGAATTCAGTCTGTGGTGTTAAAGGGGCCTTCTAAATAGTTGCAGTGCACAAGAAACAAAACTATATGTAGGGGGTCCTTGTCATAATCATAAGACTCCTTTGGGATGCTTACCATCTCCCTCTCCCAAATTACATGATCTTCTCTGGGTACAGAACATTTTCCATTATTTCCCTTTTCCATTAAGTTCCTTTCACTCTACAAACCTAGACACATCCTGAAACCTGAATTACTCCACGGCTCCAGTGTCATTCTGAATACATTGTCTGAGTAGTGGGGATTACTGTTTCCCATTATCTTCCATTGAGAAATCAGCATAAATCTTCTCATTCTAAAATTTATCAAGACTAGCTGAGAAGCTAGGCGGAAGGCATTATGAGTGTAAAATGCAAATGCTCAAGATGTCGTTTCATGTATGATTATAGTTTGTTTCAATAATCAATTTTAGTAAAGTTATTTTTTCCTCTATTGCATTATTGCTATATGAAAGCTTACCTCTGCAACATTGAATACTGAGCTAAAGAGAGGAAAGGAACAGTTAGAGAAATGATAGAAGTAAATTGATTATTATCACAAATATTTATTATCTACCTTTAATCCTTTCTTAATACACTAGGAAATAGGTAAAATTATACTTGCTTTTCATTTTGAAGGTTAGAAAATTGATAAATGGGTTTTGGGTAACTCGCCCCAAAATGTTACAGTAGTGTGTGTGAATCTTAGATTTCTGTCTTAGATTTGTTTTAGAATATCTATACAACCTTTTTTTTTTTTGGCAATGATATTCTTATGGTAAGAAATCAGATGGAAAATATTACTAATTTCAATGTAATTTGATTGAAATTGATACATCACATAAAGATAAAAAAGTATTGTCAGTTTATGTTTCATAGAAACAAAAATAAATTATACTAATCTGTATTGATGATATTGTAGATATTTGCTGAATATATTAAGAATGCTGTATATTATATAATTATCTAAGTAATTTATATAATTGTGAATTATAAATCATCTATTGAATAAAAGGGGTATAGATATAACTATACAAATAAATATAAGTATATACTCACATGTAATCATCTCAACTCCTAATCTATTTTAATTCTATTGATTACATTATTTCATGATAGAGTGCATATACATTTATTTGCTGGCTAATATATTAGATTGTGCTGCCATAAGAAAATACTACAGAGTTGGTGGTTTAAATAACAGAAACATTTTTCTCACAGTTGTGGAGAATAGAAATTTGAGATGTGAGTGCTTCATGGCTGGGTCTGGTGAGGCTCTTTTGCTGGCTTGCAGATAGCCATATACCCAGATGGCAAGGAAAGAGCAATCCGTCTTCCAGTTCTCATAAGGGTACTGGTCCAATCACAAAGGTCACTCTCATGACTTAATCTAACTCTGATTATATCCTCCAAAACCCCATCTCCAAATATCATGATGTTAGGGCTTAACACTTCAACATATTAATGAGGTGGGGGGCAAAAACATTTAGTTCATAACAGGGAGAATATATATATATTTTTACTTAGTTGGCATTTATAGAACACTACATCCAACAAGAACAAAATATATACATTATTTTCAAGTGCACTTGGTTAATTCACCATGGTAGACCAACTATTGGGCAATAAAAGAGTCTCAATAAATTTAAGAAGATTTAAACAATTTAAAGTGTGTTATTTGAACACAACAGAACTAAATGAGTTAGAACACAGGGCAATTATTTTCCAAATCCGGATATTTTAATTTTTTTCAAAGCAAGTCAGAGAAAAATTGAACAGTGTTCAATTTTCAGGTTTTAAGGTTCTAACTTATGATTTAAATATATTAATTAAAGTTACAATGTCCTTGATTTTCCTGTCTTTATGTAACTTCTATTTTAGAAGGGTCTTTCAAATATATATTTTATTAGCTCACAGCTGAGGTTCAAAATACATATGTCATACTTTCAAATGATCAGAAATAATCTCAGAGGATATATTTGTTTGGGGACATATGTTTCATTTCATTGACTTTCAAAGTGTTTGGTAAATTTCTTGTCATTTTGACATCAGCCATTTCCATCTCATAATGTCTGCACACTAAGAGAGATCCCAGGTCCTAAATTCTTCACTATCTGGGGTGCTGCTTTTGGCACTAAATAATTTTCTAGGAAAGGGTGTGCCCCAGAAATTGATCCAGAGACATTTAATAAAAGATGTTAATGAATTTTACTGTATTTTAAGACAAAATTGAAGTGAAATAATAATAGAATTGATAAATTAGTGGCATGTGGAATATACCAGATCCATGTCATTCTATGTAACCATTATGGAGAAAATAATTAACTACTTTTATATGGAATATTTGATATGTATGTTTGGCTTAGAAATGAAGGCAGAGGAAAACTGAGGACATGTATGAAATAAGGTATGTTTAAAGCATATTTATGTTTTCCTAAGGTTTTTAAGTAAGATAAACTGTCATGTGCTGTGTTGATCTCTTCTTTAATAGATAAAATTTACTTGCGCTCAGTAGTGTAGTTGTTATAGGTAAAACTTCTGGTGCAATCTACATATTTTAAAATTTGAGTTTCAACAATTACTGAGTGACCTTCCATGAATTGTGCAGCTTAGCTTCTTCATCGGTAAAATATAGATGAAAGTAAATGCTTCACAGAGTTTTTGTGAAGATTTAATGAGTTAATATATGTAAATAGCTTAGAATAGCATTTGGCACCTATAGTAAGTATTAAATGTGTGTTGTTGTTATTACTGTTGAAACATAACTGATCGGGCTTCCCTGGTGGCGCAGTGGTTGAGAGTCCGCCTGCTGATGCAGGGGACATGGGTTCGTGCACTGGTCTGAGAAGATCCCACATGCCGTGGAGTGGATGGGTCCGTGAGCCATGGCTGCTGAGCCTGCGCGTCTGGAGCCTGTGCTCCACAATGGGAGAGGTCACAACAGTGAGAGGCCCGCGTACCACAAAAAAAAAAAAAAGTAACTGTTCAAGCAGAAGTAAGGAAATGAATAGTTTATCATGGTTGGTTAAGAACTAAGGCAGTTCACATTAATAAAATCAAACAAGAATCATGAGTGGCTTGTTAGTGAAGTATAGGAAAGAGTTTGCTATAACATAGGACACCTCTGTATATTATAGAAATGGCTAGTTGAGAGAGAGAGAGAGAAAGGAAAAATACATGATCTCTCATCTGTCTGAAGAAGTTGATGCATAGGATTACACAGATGATGACATTGTTGACTCTCAACTAAGCTTATGCATATGGCTTTAATTTTTCTTGGTGAATTTTTAAAGGAATCCTAAGATCTGGTTCAATCACAGCTGAGATCATTATATTTCCAAAACCAATTCTCCCTTTTTTAAGACACAAAATGTGTATATATTTGTGTGTGTGTGTGTGTGTGTGTATTTTCAAACTTGAGTTTGTTTGCCAGTAAAGGACCAGGAAACTAGGTGACTTTGGCTAAAATGCTCCCCAAACCACAGCATCCTTTGCCTCATAAATAATTAGCTGAACTGTTTGTACCTACACACCAATCTGGACAAAATATCTGACTTAGAACTGTCATTAAGCTTATTTCCTCCCCACGCCCCAGAATTTTGGCCTATCCTTGAGCAACAGAAGATATAACAGCTTCCACTTAAAGGCCTTCCTGAAGTCAGCTGATCTCAGGAAAAGATATTTCCTGATCAACTGTCCAATAACACCAGCTATTCCACCACACCTGGTTCTTTCTAGCCTTGTTTGCTTGTCCCAATAAAAGAAAAGCCCTTTTCTACCTGCCCTTTGAGACATCTGCAGATCTTATGGTTAGGGCATTCACCCTACTGCAATGGTCTCCTCATCTCCCTTTATGACAATGATCCTTTTGACTAAAGTTTTTCCTTATCTAAGTCTGGATTTGTTTTATTTGATGTGCCACAGATGGGATCTATCACAGTCTCTCATATTTGTCAGTTTATAAATATGGTACATCCTTCATGTGCCAATTATCTAATCACATATGACACAGGCATACCTCAAAGATACTACAGGTTCAGTTCCAGACCATCCCAACAAAGTGAATATCATAATAGAGTCAAATAAATTTTTTTTGGCTTCCCAGTGCATGTAAACATTATGTATACACTATACTACAGTCTATTAAGTGTACAATAGCATTATGTCTAAAAAAGTACATAACAATTTAAAAATTCTTATTGTTGAAAAATCCTAAGCCTTCACCAAGTTATAGTAGTAACATCAAAGATCACTGTTCACAAATCACCATAGCAAATATAATAATAATGAAGAAAGTTTGAAATATTGTGAGAATTACCAAAATATGACACAGACACACAAAGTGAGCAGATGCTATCGCAAAAATGGCACCCACAGATTCGCTCTTGCAGGGTTGCCATAAACATTCAATTCGTAAAAAAAAAAAACAAACCCTCAATATCTGCAAAGAGTAATTAAACCAGGTATGCCTGTATTTGTTACCATCCTGCTTATGATTTCCTGGTTTACCAGGTACAAGGTAATAGCAGCAGTGATGTTATTTTAGGTTTTAACATGTTTAAACATATTTTTCCAATATATTTTCCACTCATTTCACTGTCATTGGCAGGTGGTAAAATAATACAGCTGCCTTTCAGACACATTGGCTTGAGTTCGTATTTATTAAAATAGTTGTACTTCATTAATATGTACCATGAAATTTTTATTAAAATAAAGAAATATTTATATACTTGGATAAATTTGTACCTTGAACACTAGATTAAGGATATCATATATATATATATATATATATATATATATATATATATATATATATATGAATACACAACATACACACACACACACACATGCACACCCCTGTTCTCAGCATTTTCTTATCCACAAATATTTTATATTATCTTCTACAGGAGGCTCACTCTTAGAATTTAGGCAAAACCTACAGAGACTGATAGCTAAAGGATTTTTTAACAACTCTCCCAGTATCTGAGACAATAGTCCTTCATTTACTGATGAATTAAATTAATATATGACAAGGACCACTAGTTTTGCATTCTTCATATATTTAAGGATGATCCTCATTTGTGCATCACACCCCTCTCAAGAAAGTGATATTGATTTTTGCTTTACCACCTTGGCTTTCATAAGAGGGACATTTTAAGAGGCTTCTATTTGGCTTACCTCAGTATGGTAGCCCTTACCAGATAAACCAAAGATGCAATGGGGGTGTGACATCAACTACCAGTACCTCTATCCCAGTTATACATTCAGGAACCAAAAAGTAACCATTGATCAAGCACGCTCAGAGTCCAGTCCCACATGGATACAAATTCAATAGATATGAGTCACTCTGGAAGGATGCACCTTGGATCAGATAATGCTTTTCAACCAAGGCAAACACTGAACGGGTAGATAGCTGCTGAAGTTTATCTGCTGAGAGTACTCCCAGAAGCTAGGGTAATAAATCTGCAACAAACTGTTCAACACATAAGAAAATATGCACTAGTTACTTTAACAATCTTAAATGACATTTTAGAAACTTTACTTCATTCCCAAGATATTAAAAGTATTTTTTTGTGGCAAATGTTATCTTATCTTTGTGCTCCCATCTACTCTTTAGGTGGTGTCTGAATTCTCAATGGCCAACATTTTAATTTATTCTCACTTTAAGTATTATCTTATAATCATTTAAAGGAATTTAGTTTCCACTGTTTGTCTAAATTAAACAAATTAAAAGAATGGACCAGAGACCTTAACAGACTCCTCTCCAAAGAAGACATGCAGTTGGCAAATAGCATATGAAAAGGTTCTCCCCGGGGCCTCCCTGGTGGCGCAGTGGTTGAGAGTCCGCCTGCCGATGCAGGGGATACGGGTTCGTGCCCCGGTCTGGGAGGATCCCATATGCCGCGGAGCGGCTGGGCCCGTGAGCCATGGCCGCTGAGCCTGTGCGTCTGGAGCCTGTGCTCCGCAACGGGAGAGGCCACAACAGTGAGAGGCCCGCGTACAGCAAAAAAAAAAAAAAAAAAAAAAAAAGGTTCTCCCCATCATATGTCATCAGGGAAATGCAAATTAAAACAATAAGATACTACTACACAACTATTAGAATGGGTAAAATTCAGAACACTGACAATACCAAATTCTGATAAGGATGTAGAGCAACAGAAATTCTCATTCAACGTTTGTAGGGATACAAAACGGCACAGGCACTTTGGAAAACATTTGGCAATTTCTTACAAAACAAAACATCTTCCTACCATATTATCCAGGCATTGAGCGCCTTGGCATTTACCCAAAGGAATTGAAAACTTGTGTTCACACAAAAACCTACATGTAGATGTTTATAGTATCTTTATTCATAATTACCAAAACTTGGAAGTAACCAAGATGCCCTTCAGTAGGTGGATGGATGAATAAACTATGATACATCTAGACATTGGAATATTATTCAGCACTAGAAAGAAATAAGCTCTTAAGCCTTGAAAACATGTGAGAAAACCTAAATACATTCTACTAAGTGAAAGGAGCCAATCTGAAAAGATTGCATAGTGTATGCTTCCAACTATATGACATTCTGGAAAAGGCAAAACTGTGATCAGTGGTTGACAAGGGTTGTGGGGAAGGGAGGAATAAATAGGCAGGGCACAGAGAATTCTTCGGGCAGAAAAACACACTATATGATACTAAAATGATAGATACATGTCATTATACATTTGTCCAAAGCCACAGAGTGTGTAACACCAAGAGGGAGCCCTAGTGTAAACTATGGATTGTGGGTGATTATGATGTGTCAGTGTAGGTCCATCAATTTTAACAAAGGTACCACTCTAGTGGGGGATGTTGATAGTGAGGGAGGCTATGCATGTATGGTAAATTTCTGTACCTTCTTCCCAAGTTGGCTGTGAACCTAAAACTGCTGTAAAAGAATTGACTTTTTTAAAAATAAAAAGAACATTCTTCTACAAAATCTATTACAAAATATATTTTTAGTTTATTTCTTGTGAAGGCGATTATTTTTCAGAATCAGTTTACAAGTTTGACCAATAAATAGTGAGATGAGAACTCTCTTCTCCCTTCTTTATTATAGATTTATTAGAAATGTGTTTCATTATTTTTTATTTAGTACTATCTAAAATTGACTAGGCTATGGCTATCATAAATTAAGTGATTATAAAATAATATGCTGCTTTTATTTTTTAAATGCAATTGGTCTAATGCAAAATTGAGGCTCTAGTAAAATATTCACACATGCACATGTACTATTTATCTTTAGCATTCTATTATTTAGTTTTGATGTGAGCATTTATAGTGAAAAGTATTGTGCACATGGATGTTAAGGAAATTAAATTACAATTTCTGTCATTGGGATATATAATTTTTTTATTATAATGTGTTTGTATCTGACATGATTATCTTAAAATTCATTTTACATATTTTATAGTTCTATATTCTGAATTTGAAAAAGTTTTACTTACCAGTATTCTTCTCATGTATTTTATTCAACAATTAGAAGAAAGCAATGATCCACTATCATTAGAACAATTACTTTCCCAATAGTTTTAATCCTCTGAAGTCCACCAAGTTAAGCAGAATCTCTTGGCCTACCTCTTTTATAATCAATGATATACAGGTATTTGTATATTCTTTGCCCTTAAAAAGCAAATTTTTTTCTGTGTAAACCTTCATCATCCACATAAGGAAGTAAACTGAAAACATTATCTCAGTATTATTCAGCTTTATAAAAGAACAAACTTTCAGGATGATTGTAATACATAAATGTGTATAATTTAGGAAACAATTTCATTGCTATAGAAATTCACTCACATCAAAATGTAAAATTATAAAATTAAAATAATATAAGCTTAAATGACATAAAATTTTAACCATATAAAGAAGTAAATACACACACACACGTAAATACATACATACACGTATGTATGTGCATGTGGTTACGTGTGTATTGACTACTGGTCCTGGTATTTTCTTATTGTAAATATTAACTAGAACTTAAAAACGTCCTCATATTATAGAAGCTTGAAAGTGAATTAAATGTGTCTTTATGAGTTTTTAAAAATGTGCCTGATTTCTATAAATTTGAAATATGTAATCTGTATGAGGACATGATTTTATGTTTTAACAGTTCTATAGTATCACCAGTACTTAGAATAGTGTTTGGCATATAACTCATTCTTAATAAAATTATATTTGGAATAAACTAAACAATAAATAAAATGTGCTTCATACACATAATAACTAAAATTTATATATTGATGCAAATTAAACTTTCACTTTTCAATATCTACATCTCTTATAACTGAATGTTTTCCTTATCAATGATTTAGATTTTGGACTATGTTGAACTGTCACTTTCATAAAAAGTGTTCACCACAGATTTGGGGTTCTCATCTACTCTCTGAGGGAGAAAATTACCTATCATTATCCTATTAGGTTCAAATTATACTTCATAAATTTAGCTTTATTATATAAACATTAGATAGTTATTAATGTTTTTTTTCAAAGTAAAATAGTATATTAAAATTCTTAGTTTAATTAGTGGCATGAGAACTGTTCAAGAAGCATTAAAAAGAAAAAAAATGAAAGAATTTGTTGACTGCTTAAAGAAGAAATTAAAAGCAGTGGAGGATTTAACTCTATGATGTTTCAAGATCCTACGATACCCTTAGGGAGATTTTGCACAGCTGTTAACAGAATATTAAAAGAGACGGAGATGTAGGCTTGGGATGAAAATTTTAACTTAGATTTCATATGCTTTTGACTTGAGAATAAAATAGTCAAATAGAAGTGTCCTGCAAGAGATAGGAAACTTCAGCTCATGGTAATAGCCATGTATGAGGGTATAAGTGAGGGTTTCAATCTTATAGTTATAGTAATTAAACCACTGAAAATGTGTGATATCTTCCAGAGGGATAATATATGAAGTGGAACAATCTTGCATGAGGAATGGTAAATGTTTTTAAGCATTTAGATAATAGTTCATCCAAAAGAAGCTCCTAGCAAGAGTAACAAAGGAACAAGAGAAATCTGATAAAGTAATGGAAGTCAAAGAAAAAGACACTCTCAAATGTGAGATAATTAACTGATGGAAACAATGCTTTTTTTACCAATCCCTACTTTATGTTCCTTGATGTATTTTGGGGGTATACAAAAACATTTCAGGGCTGATAGCTTTATGTAGGTCAATGGAATAATTTTGTCAATAGTTTGTCAATAGTTCAAAGTTTATATTTACATATATGATACTAGCTTAAAGACTGTGTCAAGCTGACATATCTTAATAGCATCAATTTAAAAAGTTTGATTACAAATATGCAACACAGAATCTGTAATTCAGAAGATTTTCCAAGTTTCAAAATTTCATAGGAATCTTGTGATATGAAATATTAAAGCATTTCTACTATAATACATTCATGTGAAAAATTCAATTTCAAATATTATTTCTTAATAGCTCCATTAAGATATTTCCTTTGAATTATTCATTGGTGTAATTTTTATTTACTATGAATAAACTTACTCAAAATAAAAATTATTTCTAGAATAATAAAGTTTATAGCCTTATGAAAGTATAACATCATATATGTGAATATAAAATATATAAGGTAAACATTTATTGCTGTAAATACTTAAAATAGGAGGCATTATTGTATTCAAAACATTAAAATACCATATAATTATCATGTTACTTAGAATGTTTTTGTTCAATATTACAAATTTAAGCAGATTTTAAAATTTGTTTACCTAAACTGAGTTTTCATTTTTGAGTAAAATGAGAAAAATTAAAGTTATTTTGCATATTTCAAATAGAAATAATTTTTGTAATAATTTTCCCTTCAGTCTTTTTTTTTTCTTTTTTTCTTTCTTTTTTTTTTTTTTGCGGTATGCAGGCCTCTCACTGATGTGGCCTTTCCCATTGTGGAGCACAGGTTCCAGACGTGCAGGCTCAGTGGCCATGGCTCATGGGCCCAGCCACTCCGCAGCATGTGAGATCCTCCCGGACTGGGGCACGAACCTATGTCCCCTGCATCGGCAGGTGGACTCTCAACCACTGCACCACCAGGGAAACCCTCCCTTCAGTCTTATGATATGCCCAATATCAATGACTAAAGAAGTTATATCATTATAGTAATATAATTTCTGATGTATAATAAAAAGGATCACATATATATGTATATATATACACATATATATGTTTTCAAACAAAGTGAAAATAAAGCACTCTTGTTTTTATGACTGGTGAATATATAATTATACCACAAGATTAATATTTTAACATGACTACATATTATTAAGTTTATGTATGGAATGGTTAAAAATTAACAAAACAATATAATTGTTCCAAATAATGTTGTTTCAAATATCTAGAAATTTGCAGGAAAAAGAGTTATGTCAAATTTTCAATACCTGGGTAGATTTAAAATTTTATTGTCATTAAGAACACTGCTATATGAATGTTTGTTTCTCCTCAAAATTCATATGTTGAGATAATAATTTCTAAGGTAATGGTAGGGCTTTTGGGAGATGATTAGGTCATGAGGTTGGAGGCCTCATGAATGGGATTAATACCCTTATAAAAGAGACCCCAGAGAGCTCCCTTACCCCTTCTACCATATAAGAACATAGTAAGAAGACAGCATCTATGAACTAGAAAGCAGACTCTAATTATACACAGAATCTGCTGGTGCCTTGTCTTGACTTCCCAGCCTCCAGAACTGTGAGAAATAAATGTTTGTTGTTTAAGTCATATTGTCTATGTAATTTTGTTATAGCAGCCTGAAGGGCTGAAGACAAATGCTTAAAATTCTGTTGAGAGGGCAGATCTCATGTTAAGCACACAACACAATACTGTTAACAATAGGCACCGTGTTGTACAGCAGCTCTCTGGATCTTATTCATCTTGTATAACTGAAATTTTATACCCATTGTTTGACTTATTTAGATCTCCTTTAGTTCTCATATTTCAGTGTTGGTACTATTGCATCCTTTGAATTAAATGAAAAGCCTTTGAATTAAATGAAATTTAAGTAAAAAATTAGTTTACATTTTTGCCATAAAAACATACTAAGTCACTACATAAATTCTTACCCCTCATCAAAATATTAATAAATAATGCGATGGCATAAGAAATTTTAGATCTAATGACATTCATAGTCCATACCGCCCAGTATTCTCCCTTACTCTCAGAGCAAGAGACATTTGGTTGATGTCCACCTTGAAATACTCACAAGGTAGTGTATGTGTGTGTGTGTGTGCACACACATGCGTGTGCATGCACACACATGATGTAACACCCTTTCATAATTATCTATTAACTTATTAAATAAATCTTATTGTTTTAAATTCCACATCTCTTAAATACATATTTCTGTATTTACTACCTGCTGAGGGATGTCATACTTTACAGGTTCCAGAATTTTCTGTTCTGGTGGCTGTTTCTTATACCAGTCCCTGTGAATTACCTGTGTCCCTTAAGGTTTTATAAGGCTTTCCCATTCTGTCCATTATTATCCATCTAAAGTAATAACCTATACTATGATGAATCTTCCCTATTACTGCTGTCATTTCATCACAACCTACATTTAATTCCCCAAATTAACATTTTCACCAGTTAAGTCTTTCTTGCAATATATGACCAAAAAGGTACACCATAAACAGATGCAATGCTGCCAAGATTTTTAAATCCAAGTAGTGTTTTTTTCATAATTTCTAAAGATTAGTTACTAAACATAGACACTATAGAGTAGATCTGATTATTGCAATAGGCATCCTTTCCACCCCCCAATACAGCATCTTTCAAAGGATAGCAGAACTTGGTAAGAGTGTGTTTTGGTTATATTAGAGTTTCTATAGATGAATGACAATTATGGCCTTGGAATTTGTTGTACCCAGATGATATTTTACCTTTAATAGAAAAAGGACTTTATCAAGCAATAGCTCAAAAATGTTTATTGACTGACAGTTATGCCTAGGCATTCTCATTATTGAAAACAGGAAGATAGTTTTTATAAAATGATTTTTCTAAAGTGCTTATAATCTAAGAAGACATAATAAGCAAGTAAATAAATAAGTTTATATATATTATATATATATATATATATATATATATATATATATATATATATATATTAGTGTTGTAATAAAGGTATACTCAGGCGTCAATAGCAACATAGAAAAGGATACTAGCTCTTCCTATCTGTTTAAGCAAAACTTCTAGTGGGAGAGCACATAGAGATGAGATTCAAAAGTTAAGATGATAAAAGCCTAAGAAGAAGTATAGAACAAGTGATGATAACCTGAATACAGACAAATGGAAAAGGATACTACAAACAATTTAATACTATGATAGAATAAAATTCAAGGAAGAGAATGTCAGGAAATGACTGAATATATACTGTAACTCAGTCCCTTGAAAGCATAATGAGTTCTTAATGTGTAATTTCAGTTTTACCTAGGGTAGGAAATGAATGAGCATTGAAAGCTTTCCAAAGCAACATCCTGATTACAAAACTTTCCCAATAATAGATGGCTGAGGCTTCTAAAATGCTTCAGATCTGTGTGTACAGAAACAGTGAATAGAAAAAACATTATTTTAAGGGCCAGGTGAATGACTTCTTACTGCCTAAACTCATGGGTTCCCAAGGTGGTCATTCCTTCTCTGGGTGCTTGCAATAAGTTCTAATGCTTTGGCACAGCTCTGGTATGTAAAGGCAAACTTTCCACACAAGCACATGAAATTTGAGACTGTCAATATTTTTCACTGTTGTATTTTGAGTTACAAACACATTCTGATACATAAGAGGATCTCAATAAAATATTGATGAATACTGAATGAATGAATGAGAAGATTAAAGTCATCTAAAGAGTAATCACTGAGAATTGACTTGATTTGATTAAAGGTATTTTTCAACCAAATAGGTCAGAATTAGTGTTAAAAAATAAACTTGTTTGTGCAAGTTAAATTTCAACGGATGGCTTATCAAACATTACTACTTTCTGCCATATTGAGAGGAAGTTAATATTATCAGCAATGGCATTCAGAGGATGTCTCATGTGCTTGAATATTGGTAGTATATACAGTTGTAAATAATTTTGAATAACCGGAGCCATATTTTTCAGTTTGAAACATATCCCAATAAAATTAGGGGGAGGGTGGAATTTCCTAATAAAATTTCCAGTTATTGTGAAAACAATGTCATATTTGTTTTGTTTTTATCCCTATAGAATAAAAAGCTTCATATAAAAAGAGAGTTGAGGGAATTCCCTGGTGGTCCAGTAGTTAGGACTTGGCGCTTTCACTGCTATGGGCCATGGTTGGATCCCTGGTTAAGAAATTAAGATCCTGCAAGCCTCTCAGCATGGCCAAAAAAATAAAAATAAAATAAAGAGAGAGAGAGAGAGAGAGTTGATAGGTAGTTTATCAGTCAGAATAGATAGGGTATGTTGCAGAAACACATATACAAAAGTCCAAAAGTTTAGTCTTTTTTTTTTTTTTAATGATTATCTCTTGGTGGCTTAAAGTCTGTTGTGGACTTGGAAAATGTCCAGGGCAACAGCTTTCTCAGCAATGAGTCAGTGATCCAGGCTGATGGAGGCTCCAACATACTGTAACTAAAATGACTGTAATGTATGACCTTTCCAGTTGAAGTATCAGGGAAAGGAAGGTGAAAAAAATCAAGTATCAGAAATTAAATGCTTCCTCTCAGAAGGGTCACACATGATTTGTAAATGCCTGGATTTTGGAAAATCATCCTGAGTCTATCCCAATTTCAAGTGAGAAATTCCAACACTTCATTATGAATTATTTAGTCTGTTTGTGCAAGAAAGTAAGAAAAAAACTGGGAGAACTGTGAAGCATATTCAAGACAAAATCTTTCTATCTAATTGCAGTCAATATTTTCTCTCTGTGATAGCTGAAATAAGAAGTCATAACACTTATCATCCCAAGCTTTATTTCCAATTAGTTGACAAAATTATCCATAGACAAAATAATTTTGTCACAGCCAGGATTGACAAAATGTATACTTTAGTGAAAATTAAGAGTTCATGATTTCCCTCAAGTTCTCAGCTATGTTAATTATTGCATATTCAATATATATTTTGTAACAAAAGGCTTAACATTTCTAGAATGAAGAATTTCTTTGATCAGATATAAGCCAATCCAATCTTTCTTAATTAATCACAGTGTTAGGCTCTCTCTGTTAGAATTTATGCCTGATAACTGTTCTGAAGTTGATCAACTTTTTATTTCTCATTCAGACTACCATAATTAGCCAGAAAACACTTAATGAATGCTTTAGAGAACATAAAAAAATCTGCCATATTTTCCAAAATTGGTGTATTGTGAGAAAGAGTTGAACAAATGTTTTGAAAATTCAGTGGTTTCAGTAGTTTCCTAGTCTTAAAATCAAATGTATTATCCTATATTTGCGTTTGTTGACAAGTAGGAATTAAATACCAATGAAAAGGCCCTAATTAACATTCCTCTAGAGGTCAACAAGCATCATCTTGTTATTTTCTTTTAAGGACAATGGAAAAAGTAAAATGAGTGCCTTTAGGGGTTTCCCTGGTGGTGCAGTGGTTGAGAGTCCTCCTGCCGATACAGGGGACACGGGTTTGTGCCCCGGTCCGGGAAGATCCCACATGCCACGGAGCGGCTGGGCCTGTGAGCCATGGCCGCTGGGCCTGCGCTTCCGGAGCCTGTGCTCCGCAATGGGATAGGTCACAACAGTGAGAGGCCCGTGTACCGCAAAAAATAAATAAATAAATAAATAAATAAATAATAATAAATAAAAAAACAAAAAAAAAGAGTGCCTTTAAAAATCTGGGAGAAAAAGCATCTTAAAAAGAAAAGGATGCATTCATTTAAGGAAAAGTAGCAGAAGAAATCCTCAAGGCCAATTGTCCTGAGTAGTATGCGAATGATTTTAGCTTCCAGGAAATTCAATGGCTGAATGCTTCACTGGCTCTGCCACCCAGTGGGAAGGGCAGAGTGCGTAACTCAGACTATTACCTGATAGTGCTACACGTGTGTTCATATCGTATCCTTTCCCGCTGATAAGAGACTAACCCCATGTATTAGGTTTATTCAGCAAGACTCAAGTGGTTAAACAAATTAAATTGGTCATGTCCAACATTAGCTGCTACATGAATTCAAGGGGCATTTCTCCTTAAGAGGCTAGAGACTTCAGAGCCAAAAGGATGCCTGCTGAACTTCATAAGGAAACAACAAATGTTGCCTGCAGTTCAAAGCTTCCTCTAAAGTTATTTATACTAGTCATTTCAGAATCTTGTTTATTAAAATGATGGTAAAACCATGAAATTTAGTTGTATTGGCTCAAGACCTTATAAAAATGCATATAGAGCTTGTCTACTCAAGGGGTTAACTTCTGACTTAGCAATTTTATGATGAACATCATAGGTCTGGATGTAGTCATTCAAGAATTAATTTAATCGTTCATTCATTCATTCATTCATTCTCTCATCACTTTACCTCATTACATTACCTACAGGTATTATTCACCTTTAGAAAACAGGCAAGTAGAATATAAACAGTTGAACCAAAAGGAAAAATCCCATAACATTAAAGAAAACCCAGGGTGTGTGATAGTAAAATTTTAGAAGAAGAAAATATACTAGAATAAAATGAAGAAAAAGACATGATATAGTATAAACTATTAATAAGTATCTATCTAAAAAATGAAAGAAAATTCTGACTATTGCTAAGTGATTTGGTGCGACACACATCAATGGGATATCCAAATATTATGCAAAACATTTTTTAGATACAGGTACTTGCTTCCCAGCAATCTATTTTTTTCTACTTTTGAGTAAGAAATTTTGTCTAGGGCAGCAATGTGTCCAGTTAAAGTAACAAAAAATGGAGCAATTTCACTAATTCAAATAAACATACAGATTTAAATACAGTATTTGCTCTCGATAATGTGTGTCACTGAGTTTAGTCACTGACAGTTGGGAAGGACTAGACTGTATTCCAAAATGAGCATACAGATTCATAGCACCTATCAAGAGATTCAGCAACCTATCAACAAGAATAATGCATCTACCATCCCAACACTGCATGAAGTGAGAGGACAGGAGACAAGGGCATTCTTAAACAACAAATTTTGAAGACAGACCAAAGTGTTATGCATATCAAGCAAGTTGTGAGGTCAACATGCAGAAAATATCACAACATAAGTTAATGCCAGCGAATGACACCCTGAAAACACCTTTTCATAGTAGTCCTGACAACTTGAGCATCTGCAGACATTACCTCCAAGTGGAAAGTCACTTGGTGCAGCAGAAGGGACCTATGGTTAAAGGAACACATTTGACAGGTATACAAAATAAATGTGAATTATAAAAAAGAAAATAATCTATGTCTGTCTGTGTTAATAGGAAACTGGATTGCTAGAAGATTTTTTTAAACTTTAGATAGCAAAGATATTAATAGATTTTACTTTTTAGATAATACAATGATTTTTAAACTTCTGTACTTTTCTGTTAACTCTCAAAATATTTTATTGAGAAACATAGAAGGCTGAACACTAAGAAAAAGCCATGCCTTTTTTAGAATTTTAGTAAGAGTTGAATGTTTAAATTTGTGTTCTTCCATTTTCTTTGACTTTCCCCTGTATTTATACTTCCCTCCTCTTGTCTAACTATTACCTGCTCCTCATGATTTGCCTCATATTCTTAAGCACTTTTACTTAGCCATTTAGTTAGATTTATCCTCAATTACAATGCCTGTCTTTGTATTCTGAGTGTTTTTACCTCTCTAACTTTCAATATTTTGGCATTTTATAACTTATTCATTGGGGTTGCTCAGCTATTACATGAAAGGGATAAACATTAAAATATATCCCACATCCCTTATGAATCGAGTGACAAGATAAATTTATTATCTACTATATCATATATTTTTATAATATTTCATAACAATAACCTAGATATTAATGTTCTCATTTTACAGATGAGTTAATCTAAGACCAGAGAGGTAGCTCACTTCTTTAAATGTAAGAGCATAGCTTGGGAGTTTTAACTGATAAAAGGAGGAATCTGGGTTTATTCTATGAGGTCTTTGTCCAGAACTTCTTTGAATGGAACTGGTATTTTACCCACAGCACTTTCCAGTTTAGTTTAGCTATTTTTATTCTAACCTCAGGAATGTCTTCTCTAGCCTTTCAAAGAGTATTACAGCATTATTCCCACATATAGAAAATTTAGAGATCTAAAGGAACCTTTAAAATCCTTGATCATGGTTTTGAACTATTAAATAAGTCCTAATTCCTATTAATAAAAATGTTTCCCAAGCAAAGGAAACAGTGACAATAACCAAAGTGTTGCCAATATTGTTATTTTCAATTATAGATCATCTCAGAAAAATCAGTAGACAAGAAAAATTTTTTGAAAAAGGGAAAAGCCTTTCTACTTTCAATTTTGCTGTTCAGAGTCAGGACCCATGGGCTTAAAACATACCTGAGAACGATTTCCCATCAGAAGGTTTATTGTCACACCATCATTCCCATAACCTGAGGGAAATAATTTTGTCTACATCTGTCACTGCTAGTAATAAGTATCTGTATAACAAATGAAAAATTATTGTCCAAACTGACAGGGCCACCTGTGGGCACAGAGGGGGGATTTGCATCTGCAGTAAGCTAAAAGAAGACAAAACCTAAACAGTCGTTTTGATCCAAAGGGCTTGAGACAAACAGGAAAATCCAGATAAGGAACATAGAACCAACCTTGAGTAAGTGAAATTAAAGCAAAGGGAGCATGGGAGGCCGAGGTCGGAAAACGAGCATCTGGAACATAGCCACAAGATGAGCTTGCAACCTCAATTGTAGGCAGGGATAAAACTCTAATGTATAACAAGCCAACTTAGACAGATGTTCAGAAACAACACTGATTAAAGGATAGTGTTTAGCTGAAAAGTTAATTCAGATAGATGAGTATTTCACTGCAAATGAAAATTTCATTTTGCTTTATATTAACACCTCCCAAAGATAATTTGAAGCTAAATTTGAGGTTATTTTTTCTGGAATATTTTCAGCATTTCAGAAAGCAAGTTTAATTTTAAATGCTATATTCATTGAAGAGCAAAGAGAAAATTAATAAGTATATTTTTCTGTATTTTAGAACAATTAAACAATTGTGATTCATCTCTTTAAATTTTATGTTCTACTTCTTCAGGAAACACATGCAATGCAAACACAAGTGTATATAAACACACAGTAGTTTAATGTCTGCTGCAATCTGCAGAATGATCCAATGCTCAGAATATCCAATATTTTCTTTTCCTTTTGTTAAATATATGAATTCTGTTGTGCAAATACAAAGTAGTGTTTGGACCATATTTTCACCATAAATTAGCATCTGGAAGTCATTAACATAATTATCAACCTTAAAGATATTTTAAATTGCATTTTTATCATTGAAAAAGATAGTTATTGGTACCAACAGATAGAAGCTCCAATAAATGAATAACTTTATATGAGTCAGATAAAAGCAAAATAAAAACCTAATAAAGATAAACTGTGTAAAGGTAAAATAGGGGACAGAGTTGTGTTAATACTAAAATCAAAGTTATATTCACATAATTTTTTTCTAATTTTGGTGAAAACATAAATATACAATTGTAGTTTTAGATGAGTTGTATTTTTAATTGTTGTCACCTAATATTTTTCCCAATAACATGGCAATATTTAGTTCAACAACACATTTATCAGTGAAGATACTTCTCTCTCATGCAAACCTCAAAACCAACAGGAATTCAGGTTGAATCCAGTTTTACCATTTACTAATCTGGTGTCACAATTTGCAAGTATTCAGTTTTCCATTTTCCTTTCCCTCTTTTTTTTTTTTTTCATCACACCCAGAAGGACGGGTAGGGAATTACCCAGTGAAATAATCTGAACTGGATGCTATGCTGCCCCACCCAGATTTCCCTTCTAGAGAAATAATTTATTCCCTCAGCTGCTGGACATTCTGCCAGACCATGGCCCTCAGCTGTCAGCCTTCTCTAAGGATAGCTTAGCCTAGCCCAATTCACACCCCCTTCCCAGGGCAGCCTCACACTCAATGACTTACCAAGAGAGGGTCAGATATAACGGCCTGGCCCCTCCCCCGACCTCTAGATAATATTGAGGGTTCATACAGCTGTACATTTATACAGCATTTGGTAGACCTACACAGCAGTTAAGCTTAGCTTTTTGTCCAATCCTGTTTCCTTCCCCTCACTTCCACAGGTTTTGACCCCTAGGGATGAAATGTTGTGCCCTCTGATCTCATTCTCAGAGTTGGCTTCCCAAAGAATCTAACCCGTGATATCAGAAATTCCTTATAAATATAGTACATTTTATCATATAACTAAACATATACACAGAACAGATGAAAAGTCTAATCCCATCATACCTTTAAGACTTTTTTATTCCAGTCATCATAAGAAGCCCAAGAATTCCAAAAAATTCCCCTTCATCATAGGGTTTGTGCATTCCCTGCAACTCCCATATCACTCACCATCTCAACTCCTCAAAGTCTTCCCCTGAATAGTTTGTAATTTATGGACCACCGGCAGCAAAATTCTCTATATTCTCAAATTCCTTTCTGAACAGTTTCTTCAATATCTTTTTCTGAGTAAAAATCTTCTTTTCTCTTAGAGCATTCTTTTCTCTAGAGTCCTTTCCAAAGGTATCTGTTTTCTCTGCAGCCTTCCTTATATCATAGATGATATCCCTGCTAGTCTTTGCCATTTCTAAATGATTTTCTAGACTAAATCCTCATTCCCCGAATTGAAACAATGTTATTAGATTCTACCCCTTGTCATACTTCTTTGCTGCAGTCATAAAAGGAAATACTAGATCATTCCTTCTAAGTATTCTAAAATGTGGTTTATTATTACTCTTAAAAAAGCTGCTATCAAACTGTCAGTGACTTCAATATCTTTGTAACTGATCCTTACTATAACCTAACCTCTGTCAAAAATCCAGAAATAACAAAATTAAAACCTTCAAATCAATAAATAATATTTAGTAAGAGTTTCTTGTGCATAAAACAAGTTCACGAACTGGGAGCTTTCACATTCAAAACTGATATGAGACTCAGGGATCTGACATTACAGGATGGCTTATAAAGTGAAAATGTGGAGTTGTTTAAACTTTACAGTGATTGGTTATTACAATGGAGGTTTCCAGATGGCAGGGGATTGTTTAAAAGTAACTAACTATCTTACACCATTTTAGGAAGATGACTTAAATTTCTTTTATGGTTATCGGAGGCATTTATAAGAAATAATCTAAGATTCATTTATGTTCATGAAATAAGCTAGATTTAGTTTTGTTTACATGGCTTAAATGGCTTTATCTGCTCATGGAATTTTTACATCCAGTTTCCATTTTGTATTTAATACCTCTCCATTCTTGAACTTTTCATATCCAATAGTCTCTTTCACCTCTTTTCCATCTGATGCTATTGTTATATTGTAGAATTGTCATTACCAGTGAATGTTTCCCTTCAGTTTCAAACATTGCCTTCCTCTCTTCCTCCAAAGACACTTGTCTTTCTAACCATCCCCTCTCATTCTTCAATTCCAAAATTATTTGACCACATAAGAAACTCCAACACATTGAACTAGCCAGCTTTTATTCTTTTGTTCCTCAAGCCCATCCCCTAGGTTATGAAAGATTAACATAATCTCAAATAACTATATGAAATGTGGTTTATTTGACAGCAATGGATATATGAATATTAAAGAAATTCCAGATTGCAGTGATGCTGGGCATCTGCATTTTAGAGCTGTTCCATTTATTTTCTTACCAGTAAATTAACTCCTATGTGTCTGGAGCAGACCAGGTTGGAATATTTGGTAGTGGTGGTTAAAAACCACCTGTGGGAGATCTGGTTGTTTTTCCTAATAACATGACCATGTGCAGTATTATAAATTATGGAATATTATTATAAAGCCTTACCCAAAATGCTTCAACTCTGAGTAACACTGAAGATATTTACTATACATTTGTTACTGAACACATACGTACCTGCACAGTAAAAAAAATATGATTTACTAAGAGTACAAAGGCCTCATTATATTTTGTCATGATGCCTCTCTTTTAAGTTGCTTAGAATTCCAACTTGTATTCCAATACAAAAACTGTTCTGCATATGTATGTAATTTCAGACCCTCCTATCACCCCTCATGCATTCCTGCTTAAATCCAGCTCTCTCTGAATCTGAACCTAGGCAGCTAAACAAGATTGTAGAAAAAATGACAAGGCCATGCTGATTGGAACTTAAATTTGTGTCACCAAATAAAGGGTTGTATGGTAGACAATTACATCTCATTTCCTTAGATTATTCTAGATGATACTTTACACCTTTTTCCTCTTCAAACCTCCAACGCTCTGCCACATTTTAACTTTCTGATGATAATATCTACATGTTCTCACACCCATATCTACACACATATTTGAACTTTTTAGCCATATATCCTACTTTCTAACCCTATATCTCCCTGAATCCTGTCTCCCTCATGTATAACATATCCAATCCAAAAGTTATATCTTCTCTCACCTAAGTTATCAAATAGTCCCTCTTTAAGGAATCATTCTGTTTATCATACAACACTTTGTAATGTCACAGTATTGTAAAGATCTCTTGACTCTGTGTAACCTCTAGTGACCCTCTATCTCCCTGTTCCCTTTTAGCACAAAAACATTTAAAAGTTTATTATTAGTGTTTTTAAAACACTAATTTAAAAAGATGCATGGAGCTCCCCTGGTGGTGCAGTGGTTGAGAGTCCGCCTGCCGATGCAGGGGATGTGGCTTCATGCCCTGGTCCGGGAAGATCCCACATGCCGCAGAGTGGCTGGACCCATGAGCCATGGCAGCTGAGCCTGCGCATCTGGAGCCTGTGCTCTGCAATGGGAAAGACCACAACAGTGAGAGGTCTATGTACTGTAAAAAAAAAAAAAAATGTTCCCCAATGTTCATAACAGTATTATTTACAATAGCCAAGATATGGAAGCTACCTAAATGCCTATCAACAGATGAATGGATAAAGATGTGGTATGTATACACAATGGAAAACTACTCAGCCATAAAACAGTGAAATAATGTCATTTGCAGCAATACAAATAGACTTGGAGAGCATTATGCTAAGTGAAATAAGTCAGACAAAGAAAGACAAACACTGTATGATATCACTTTTTTGTGGAATCTGAAAAATACAACAAACTACTGAATATAACAAAAAAAGAAGCAGACACAGATATAGAGAACAAACTGGTGGTTACCTGTGGGGAGAGGGAAGAGGGGATGGTAGTATAGGGTTAGAGGACTAAGAGGTTCAAACTATTATGTATAAGATAAGCTACAAGGCTATATTGTACAGCACAGGGAATATAGCCAATATTTTATAATAACTGTAAAAGGAGTATAACCTTTAAAAATTGTGAATCACTATATTATACACCTGTAACTTACATAATATTTACAGCAACTATACTTCAATAAATAAATATGCTATCAGTCTTTTAAAAAATGTAGTATAATTGCTCTCTGTACTTGCATTCATCAAATTCTATCTTAAAATCCAAAATTTGATCATTTCTTCCTCCACTTTTTATCAGACAACACAAATTCTCACAATAATTTATAATGAAAATATATTTTCAGAGAGTCAATCTTTCTCACCTCTTTGATTCCCTTTCCTACTGCCTCCTCACATCCTGATGAGCATATCCTGGAGGGTTCCCAGACCAGACTTCTTCTCTCATCTATCCAGGCTCAGTCATGCTGGAGGCCTCAGATGTTCTCTATGTGCTTATGACTTGCAAATCTACTTAGTCTTGCTCTGCCCTGGATTCCAGAGTTATGTATCTTACTTCCTACTCTGCTTATCCAGTTGGGTAACTTAAAAAATCAATGTATCCAAAACCAAAGTCCTGATTTCTACTCTTCTGTAAGAAGCAGACCTGCTCCTTTTCTTACTTAATTCTTTTTTTTTTTTTTTTCGGTACGCGGGACTCTCACTGTTGTGGCCTCTCCCATTGTGGATCACAGGCTCCGGATGTGCAGGCTCAGCAGCCATGGCTCACAGGCCTAGCCACTCCACGGCATGTGGGATCTTCCCGGACCAGGACATGAACGCACCTCCCCTGCATCAGCAGGCGGACTCTCAACCACTGCACCACCAGGGAAGACCCTTCTTACTTAATTCTTAAAAAAAAAAAAAAAAAAAACTCTGTTCCTTATTTGTTCAGGCTAAATTTAAGCAAGTAAATTATGAGTTTTATTTTCAAAAATGTTTACAAGGTTTGATTGCTCCTCCCCACCTTCATCATTTTCTGACACCTGTATTATTGGGGTTGACTCATAAAAGGTCCCTGTGTTAGAACTTTCACTTCTGTAATTATTCACCACAGGGCAGCTGAGGCTTTCAATTAAAGAAAATTGAGTAAACAATTTCACTCTTCCATCGACTATCTTCCAATGGCTTTTCATTGTTTTCAAAATGATATCTAATCATCAACAGTCAGAAATAACTATCATTAATAGCTAATTGTCATCAGTTTTATCAAAGGCTCTCCTACCTCATATCTGATCACTTTCCTCCCATTTCCGTGAGCTCTAGGGCACTGACCTTTTTACCAGTTATAGAAAATACCACACGTTTTCCATCTCTCGGTCCTGGTCTTGCCTCTTGTCTCTTCCTGGAATGGCACTCTCTAAATGCTTGCAGAGTTACTTATTTACTCCAGGCCTCTGCCAACTGTCATCTTGAGTATCCTCCAAACATTGTACCTTTGTATAACACATAGAGCCTGACATATTAAATCTGTTTATTTAATTGTTTTTTGTTTTCTTCCTCTGAAATATAAATTCTAGGAAGACAGGGGTTGTTTTGTGTTTGGCTTTTTATTTCCTTGCAGTTTCCAGTACCTGAGGCAATGCCTGAGTATTGAGTATGAACTCAATGATTATCTGTTGAATAAACAGATATACTTTCATTTTTATTCTACCTGAGTGAAATATTCTTGAGAGAAACTTCTTCAAATGATATCATTCTGAAATATGATTGTAGTTGATGAAGTTGTAGAATTGCCTCCATTGCCTCTCTGAAAGGAGAACTATTCTTTTTGTTGTATGCCTTATATCATTATATTCTACCTCCACAAGAAGCAGAGATATATTTATTAATGGGTGGAAACAGTTAACTTTTGGCCACAGAGTTGAAAGCTTCTGTGGATCACATGCATCAGTAATATCTCAAGACTTATTTAAGTTTTAGCTAAGTTACACCTAGCTTACACAAGTAATTTTGTTATCAGTTTCCAATCCATAAGGGTCATTGACACTGCTGCAAGGGACAAATTCGAAAGAATGAATCAGCATTTGTTGAGCATCTACAATATGAGAGGCATGAGGTTTGGTACTTAAAAAAATGTGTCTCATAATTCCTACAATAATTCTGCAAAGCTGGGTATTTATCTCATTTACAGAGGAAGATGATGATACTTTGTAAAGCTAAGCAGACTTCCATATCGAAATACAACTCTCTTAATTCGAAGTGTTTAATCTTTCTATAATACCTCATTGAATTATACAACTTTAGTTGTTAAAAACTCTATTCTGGCAAATTTAAATATTAGGATCCTTATCAAGTCAACTTACTGATGTGGATACCAAACCACTCACTTATGGAAATATACTTACTTTGCAACTTCAAATCACATTGTAATGACTATATTAAACTGAATCATGTAATCTGTTTTTTCCCAATTCATTGTTTTCAATCATGCAGACATAAATCCCATAAAACTTCAGCACTTCAGCATGATTGTTACTATTAAACTCACTTTAGTTATATTGTTTTCTCTAATCTAATGTCAAAATTTGCAGGCCAACCTTCCATTAAAAAAATCATTACACATTTTAGAATATTTGCACTCTAAAAATGTGCAAACTCTATTTACTGTGTAGGGTAGTTCGTTTGTAAAATTCTCTTATATTTATATTTTGTTCCCACCATTTTAGATGCAAATATTATTCAGTGTTTTTTCCCCTCAAAGTTTTTTGGTAATTCTATTCCTAACAAATTTAATGTACAATTTATTTTTTTCTTCTTAATAAGTCTAACCTCTCTAACTTCCCTTTTAAAATAATTTTTCTATGTTAATTGGTGTTGACAAAACTTCCAATTTGATATCAGCTACATATTTCATTAACATACTGTTTTCTCCATCTTTCAGATCATTAATTAAGCTGTTAAATAAGATCAGCCCTCACATTGATCCCTGTGGCACTCTATTAAATACATTGACATTTTGTTTGTTATACTTCAGTCAGTTTTATATTCACAAGGCTATGCTTTTATCCAAGTCAATTTGAATTTTTTATTACTATTCCATGACACTTTACAAAATATTTTATTTGCTATTCTTAAGCGGATATATTCCATATCCTTGACATCATTGGCTACTCTGCAATCATTCTGTGTTTGAAGTAACCTGGAGTTATTTTTAAAAATATGAATTTTTGAAGTATGATTACTTTAATAGAAAAATCCCCAGATATTTTTCTCTTAAAGTATTTTTCTTTAATTATAGTAGTGTAAGTATTTTAATCAACTCTACCTTTTCTGAGACAACCCCCATTTTTTTTTTACAATGTAGATTTATCTCTAATTCTATATCTCTTTTCAAAAAAATAATATTTTGATTGATAATTTTCTTCATACTAAAACATTCATGATATCTAGATTTGCTAAAGCAAGATTCATCATATACTTTTGTGCTAATTTATTGTTGTCTTCCATAATTCCTTTATTATTTATTTTTCAAGTCTAATATCTGCTAATTTACCAGCAAACATGGCTTTCATTATTGATCATAATTAATTTATATTCATTTAAAATATATTTTTTGTGTAGATTTAACCATATTATTTAAGACTTGGTTGAATTTCACTCAGATTTTAACCTATTCACAGAGGTTGTTTATTTGGAAATTGAATTTATGCTTGCATAATGATACAGCCTCCTATCATTTCCCAAATTTTAAATCAATTTATTCATCTTGAATCTTAATAATACACAATATTTCTTTCTTTTGAAAAAGTTTAGGTAAGTGTATTTCTTCAATATTACTATTAAAATACATTTTCTTTCATTTGATGCCATGTTACTCATAGAATCATCTATTATTAAATTAAAAATAAAAATTAATAATACATCTTATAATTTCTATCATGAGCATACTTTTTTTCTAGTTTAAAGACTTATGGACTATAAAATATTATATTTAACAGTTCACTGTGCACTTATACATAATCTGCTATGCTTCAAAAAGTGTGGTGGGCTTTGAGGATTCCACAGCGAATGAGAAACAAGTTGACCTTTGACAGGATACAAGAGTGCTGAAGACTTATCAGAGAAGACTATGAGTGAGAGAAGAATACAAAATGAACTTTGGTTTTATAGAGCAGATCCCAAAGGAAAACCAAGTGGATTCTACCAGCAGATACTTGCAAAGTCCCAGAAGTTCAAGGAATAAGATATCAGGTAGAACAGGAAAACAGAAAAAAATCAGCTTTCATATAGGTTAAGCTTGAAGTTTTGTCCCCTCCAGCTTTAAACCTTCAATTTCCCCTACTGCATTTCAGGAATAGACATATTTTCAGGAACATTTTTCAGCTTAATTTCTCTGGGGGAAGCAAAAGTGGGTGTGAAGTATAGAATTGAAATACTGGGGAAAATAATCACCCAGAGAAACGGATAACCACACTTCCTCTTTTGGCTTGGCTTTTACTCAGACCAACAATTGTAGGATTTGGGAGACTTATTCCTGGGAAAAACTGGGGGTTTTAGGGAAAGGACCTCTAACTATTAATATATGTGGATTGCACTTATGTAAGTCACTAACTGATCTTCATTTATAGATTGGTAGAATGGTGAAGCTGTTAACAAAGCATAGCATTTCGAAGTAAATATGACTGAAAAGCCAACAGGGGACATGTGAGGGAATCTTCCAATAGTAAAGAGAGACCAAAATAAATAACAGAAAAGTAGAACTCTGATGAAACAAAAGTGGAAGGAAATAAGAAAAATGACTGCTAAAATCTATGCTTTGTATTTCAGAAATGTAATAGAAAGTGATCATTTAGAACAAAGAAATGGGAGTTATTAAAAATGTAGAACAAGAAAGTAGTCTTAAAATATTTTTTTAAAACGGTAAAAATTTTAAAATATCACATTTGATGAATAAAACTCAGAACTTCTTAAGGAAAAATATGAGAGAAGCAATGAAACAATTAGGAATCAATTAATAATAATGATAGAAAAAAAAGAGCAGAAAAAACTAGGGAATACTTTTGTATTGAAATAAACAAACAAAAACTTCACAGAACTGAAGGACATGAGTCTACTAGTTGAAAGGATACAATGAGTGCCAATCTCTATGTATAATGATGAAGATGATGATACCAAGGAATCAGTATAAAATCTCTAAACATAAGGTATTTAGCAGATATCTTAAGCTTTTAGAGAGAAATAAGTGAAAAGTTATTACATGAAAATTGTTGAAAATCAGAGTTACAAAATAATTTAAAATACAATACTGGATGAAAATATTTCCTATATAAAATTATTTATCCACCTTTATTAGTATCCTAGGGTTGTACAGATTTGGTGGTTGAAAAAAACAGAAATGTATTCTCTCACAGTTGTGGAGGCCAGAAGTTCAAAATCAAGGTGTTCTGAACACACTCCCTCCTGTGGCTCTAGGGTGGAATCTTTCCTTGAACCTTCCATTTATAGTGGCTCCAGGCATTCCTGGTTTGGGACTCCATGGCTCCAATCTCTGCTCCAATCTTGACATGGTCTTCTCTCCTCTGGGTCTGAATCTCAAATTTCCCTATGCCTTTGTCTTATAAGGACACTTTCACACTTGAATTAGAGACCATATTAAGTCCAAAATGATCTCAACTCAAGATCCTTAACTTAATTACATCTGCAAAGATACTTTCACCTAAAAAGGCCATGTTCACAGATGATGGGTGTTAGGAAACAGACATATTTTTCTTTGGGGGGCCATAATTTAGCCCACTATACCTAGCAAACCATGTATATAATAAAGGCTTCTTATATAAACAATTACTAGAAATTTCACCTCCCTTGCACTCTTTCTTGGAATTTAATGGAGACTGGGTTGCACCAGACAATGAATTAACCAAGAAAAAGTACTACAAACTACCTACTGGGCAAGAGTTCCAACAGAGGAGAGCATGGGTAGAAATTCCAAAATTAAAGAACAGTCTCAAGACATTAGCAGCACATCAGGTCACAGAGTCCAAATTGAAGCAGAATATGATAAGTTTCCAAGAGACAGGATGCTAGAAAAAGAAAAATGGAATTTACACATTTGAGCATTTGAAAAAATATTGGCAGGTATTTGGCAGATCTGGTGAAATAGCTAAAACAACAAGAGAAATTTTATAAATAATCTAGTATGTAAGGAGAATACTAACTGCAGAAGAAACTAAAGAAATATATAATAAAGAAAATAATATGCGACATTTTAGCTCAGAAGAAACTATAATATATAAAAAGATACAGATTGACCACTGATTTAACTAAAAATTGTCATAAAACTACATTGAAACAATGAAAAGAGGGGATGTGTTTTCAGAGAAATAAGCATGTAAAAAATCTATTCGGTGATATAGGATGTTGAATATAATGTTAAGTTTATAAAGGGCAGAACAGCAGTATCTTATGTTACTTGGACATATGAAGATAAGGGAGGGAGAGTGCGGAGAAAAGTACCAGATTAGGATTCTGCCCTTTTTCATCATCAGTCTTTTTTTCAGTATGATCTTTAAACTATGTGCATATAACATTTTAATTATAACTTCAAAAAAAATTAATGTTATTGGACTGAATGACCTTACCTGACATCTGGGTTAACACTGTCACTTAAAATTTAGAGTATTTTGTATTTTATAAATCACATAATTTGATCCTTTAAACAAATTCGAGCAAGGGCAGATACTGTTTTAATGATGACAATATTTGGAAAGTAGGTGGCATTTCAAAGACACATTTAATCAATGGCAATGTTTAATATTGTTTATTTTCAGTCTAATATTGTTTATTTTCCAATGTAACTCACTCTATTCAACATAGAACAACTTACTTTCTCTCATTTAAGCTTTTATTTTCTATTAAACAAAATATTATAACATTGCATGTGTTTTTTGTTTGTTTGTTTGTTTTTCTAAAATTCCTAGAAATTACTTGGAAGTTCTCTTTGAATCTTTCTCCATGACTTCTTATCATTATTTTCCCCTAAACCCATTAAATTTGGCAGAGCATGGATGTTTCTCCCTTAAAAAAAACTCAGAAGCACACAGCTATCACGTGTAATTGGACACCCTAACACAGATTGCACTCATAAAATAGAGCTTGAGGTTTCAGATCTTAAATTTATCAACTGAAAATGATTACCTGAGGATGTTTACATCAAGTATTGTCCCATCAGCATTCAGCAACACTGACAAAGCATAAAAGAAGGAAGAAACCACAGACACACAGAATGGATGGGAAAAACTGATCCATGAACAGAAAATCAACACCCACAATGCTTCAAGGAACCTGGCTACAAAACTTCTCTCTGGGCTTCCCTGGTGGTGCAGTGATTGAGAGTCCACCTGCCGATGCAGGGAACACGGGTTCATGCCCTGCTCCAGGAAGATCCCACATGCTGCAGAGCGGCTGGGTCCATGAGCCATGGCCACTGAGCCTGCGCGTCTGGAGCCTGTGCGTGTCTGGAGCCTGTGCTCCACAACGGGAGATTCCACAACAGTGAGAGGCCCGCATACTGCAAAAAAAAAAAAAAAAAAAAAAACTTCTCTCTTTGAATGAAACTCTCCATTCTTAAATCCATCTTGAGATAAGCAAATTGTATGCCTGTTTTTTCTGCTCTGCATAATAAGCATCTCTGCACACACAACTCTACACATAGAGTTTAAAGATGGTATTTTTTTGTTTTTTTTAATTTAGTTTTGTTTATTCTTTTAAATGTTCTATTTTGAAATGCAGGTTAAGGCAGTATCTGCATTTTTATCTCGAATAATCCTTCTATGGTATTGAATTTTAATTATCACTGAGGACTCCATGTCACTAATTTTAGTGCATTATTATTTTGATTTTTCATTCATCTCCTCAAAGAAACTAACTAGTTCTTTCACTATAATGAAATCAAATAATCTATGATTTATTATCAATCAGTATTCTATCTGAGATCTAGATTCGCTTAGTGAAAAGATAGAAATCAAGAAAGATAATTAAGTGGTTTTTATATTTCTTTTAAAGGCATCAAATATAAAGAAAAATTTGAAATTGGAATAAAGATGCACAAGATACAGGGAATAATTTTTATGATAAGATAAAAACATAATCTTCTGTTGTGATTATAAGACCAGAAAAAATCCAAGTGGATTCCTTAAATTTAATAGATTATACTTTAATTATATATATATATATATATATATATATATATATATATATATATAATGTTCTGTACATTGTCCAAGCATATTTCTTTACTTTCACATAACTATTAATTAGATGAGGCACTAGATATATGTCACATATTAAAATACCAATAAGTAATAGTTTCTTTGTTGTTATAACCTTATCACTCTACTAGTGTAGCTTTAAGAAAACATTAACCTTGCCAGAACATCTCACTTAAACTTTGATAACTCTGAAACTGGCAAATCCTGATATTTAGACAAAGCAATTCCTCTTTTCCTTGGCTTGAATATTCTGAAAGTAGTATTAGTTATCTATTGCTGCATAACAAATTACCTCAGATTTGCTCTTAAAATAGTAAACATTTATTATTTCCCAGATTCTGTTATGAGAGATCCAGGACTAGCTCAGCTGAGTCATTCTAGAACTGGGTTTCTCATAAGTTTATAATGAAGTTGTTGGTCACTGCTGCGGTTACTTCAAGGATACTTTCCCAAGTTCATTCACATTTTTGCTGGCAGGCAACAAGGAATCTACAACTAAACTGACTCATATATATGTGGTTCCTTGTCATGTGGACTTTGTGTTGGCTGCCTGAGAGTCCTTGCAACATAGCAGCTGGCTGCCCTCAGAGTGAGTTATGAAGAGAGAGAGAGAGAGAGAGAGAGAAACTTAAGAGGGAAGTTGAAATCTTTGATAACCTAACCTTGGAGATACCATCTTATCACTTCTACTATATTTTATTCACTAGAAGCAAGTAACATAACCTAGACAACATGCGAAGGGAAGGGAATTTAGCTCCACCTCTTCAGAGGACAGATATCAATGAACCTGTGAACCTGTCTTTAAACACCCCCCAGGAGTTATGTTTTCAATATTTGAATTGAAATTGTAAACACTCCTTACAAAATCCAAGCTTCTACCTGTGTTACAATCATCAGCTACTGACATTTTTCAGTCCCTGCCTTTTTGGGACTGCCAGTAATTACTGCCTGTCCTTGTCCACCATGGGGTAAATAATGCCCAGTTAGTGATTAGAAAATCTTTGCATTTTTATCCATAATGATCACTATGCAGTGCTGTCAGTGTTAATCTGTCCTCATAAAATGATGAGAATTTCTGCTCAGTCTGGAGAGCTTATATTTAGGAAGGACTAAAAAGTTATCCAAGCTAAACCTCTTGGGACACAATGGGAAACCTTCCTTGGGGACTGTTTTCCCTCCTTCTGCTTCCCGAGTGTGAGCTACCCTAGAGCATTTTCTTATACTATCAACATTCTATGTACATATGCTGAAGATCTGATTTTTTTTTCTACCTCTTCCATAGAGAATGAATTTCTTAAAAAACAAGCAACAATATTTGTGCCAACATATTGTCTGGATTGTCATGGACAGTCTATTACTTACCTGGAATAGAATTAGAGATTCTGTTTCTGTTTTCCCTGCTTCACCAAATTTGCTGATTTATTTATTGTAATTCTAACATTCTCTCCTATTAAGAGGTTATTATTAACAAGGAGTTATCCTGAGACTAGGCAGTGCAAGAACTAGAAGGATTTCTACCGATCTAAGTAGGAGATAAAATACAGCCAACTTGTTCCCTTGTTTGGGTCATGAAACCTTCTCATCCTTTTCCTAATTACCCTGTCACTTTATGATCCCCACATCTAAAAGTTGTTGAAAAGGTTAAGAATAAAAATTAATTGAAGTGGGGCTTCTCTGGTGGTGCAGTGGTCGAGAATCTGCCTGCTAATGCAGGGGACACAAGTTCGAGCCCTGGCCTGGGAGCATCCCACATGCCACAGAGCAACTCGGCCCTTGAGCCACAACTACTGAGCTTGCACATCTGGAGCCTGTGCTCCTCAACAAGAGAGGCTGCAATAGTGAGAGGCTCACACACCATGATGGAGAGTGGCCCCCGCTTGACACAACTAGAGAAAGCCCTCACACAGAAATGAAGACCCAACACAGCAAACATAAATTAATTAATTAATAAACTCCTACCCCCAACATCTTCTTTAAAAAAAATAAAATAATAAAAAAATAAGTGAAGTGAACTAAAAACAAATAAGCATCAAAAGAAACAGATAAAAAGGAATAGCTCATTTTAAAATTACAAAACATCAATTTAGCTACCACAGGGGGAAAAAAGCAACAACAAAGGAACACATGCCCATTGGTAGAATTTAGACGACTTCACAAGGTTATCAATCATAAGTATTAGCAGAATTAGTGGCCTTTGGCAGACATCCTGAAAGGTGAGCCTCACTTCCTCAGATCCCTACTGCCAATGAGGATACAGGTAGAAAAGATACAGACATACATATATTCATAAGATTATTTTTACCTTCCTGCAAATCTTAAAAAAAATAAAAATTAATAAAGATAATATCTCATTCTTTTTTTACTTTTAATTATTGTCTGTTTGATTTTGCTAAATCTGAGCCTAGCAACTAGTCTTGAAAATGGTGTTCCATTATGTGGTAGCCCTCCTGCAGGTACATCTGACATACTTTGAGTGCCCTATTCCCATTTTATTTTTGATTATTCTTTTGTTATTTCCTTCTAGAAATAGACTCATAGCTTTATAGAATGTTGTTATCTGTTATTCAACTTTTATTTATATAGAATCTCCTCTTTCGATGCTTCCTAGGACCTAGATGTCAAATCATATAATGTCTTTTGATGTGAAATAATATGAAAAACATTTTTAAATGATACTGGTCATCAATTGAAATGACTATGTTTAACTGATGTTGTTATGATAAAAACCTTTTTTGTAAAGATTCAAATTCCCAGTTCAAAATAGACTACTTCCATAAATGATGAATGTTTTTTTCTTTCAACCTTATCCTTTTGCATGTTTCCTGAATACATATTGTTTCACACATTGTTGTATAATTGTTTTATTCATTGTTATTATTAAATAGCAATGTAATGTAAAATGCCCAGCGACCTATCTGGTATATAAAAGTTAAAGAATGTTAGTTTTCTCCATATTTCCCTTTACCCAACCTAGGTAATTATATCTTTGCTCCTATCAAATTCTAATGACAAATCTCTATACAACATTTAAAATCTTAAATAATATGAAATTTGTAAACTGTATGATTCTGTTTTATGCATAATCATTATCATCATTATCATTATTTTTGAAATGCATAGACTCACTCAGCATAAGGCACTCTCAGTTTATCAGAAACTCTCATTTACCTTTTACAGAAGGAAAAAAAAATAAGTCAGAGAGGTTAAATTACTTACCAAAAGACCTAGGACATAGGAGAATTAGCAGTATTTTTGATATAATAGTATTCTTTTAACTAGCCCATGCCAATGAATGCATATTTAGGACAGAATGATGAGTTTATAATCTCATTCTTTCAGTTTTATAGTATTTAACATGTTATTCTTACCCACATTTTTGAGTTAACCTCTCTACTTTTGTGAAATGTTTTCTCTCTCTTATCATCAATTACCTCAGTTACTGAAATGCAGTATTATTTATATTTTAAAACACTGGGTAGGATATATAAAAAACAATGCTTTGGAATTTAAATCTTCCTAATTAGATAGATGATCATCTAAATTGATTTTAAACATGCTGAATGTCAGTATCCTCATCTTTCCAATAAATATATTTTATATAACTTCTTTAAGATCATTGTTTATCTCCACAAACAACTGATTCCATTGATTTGAACTTAATATGCAATCTGAAAAATTTGTAAATATGTGATGATGGATATTAATTAGACTTCTTGTGGTGACCACACTGCAATATATACAAATATCAAATCACTATGTTGTATACCTGAAACTAATATAATGCTATAAAAATATGCAATATGATATGAGAAATAGATGAGAAACAAAATTTATTTAATACTTTAACTTAAAGGTTATTTTAAAAATTGTCTTTTCTTCTGTTCCATCTCCTTCTTTTGCTTTTATTCTGAGACTCATTGACAACTTTCACTCAATTTCTTTTTTAAAAATTTTATTTACTTTTTTACAGTAGTTCCTTGTTTATCTATTTAAAATATAGCAGTGTGTACATGTCAATCTCAATTTTTACTGTGGACCTGTAGTTTCACCTGAGACCACAGACCACTTACTGAAATGCAAACCTTAGAGTTTTCTAATAACTAGTTATTCTTCAGAAAAATCTATTATATTGATTAGCTCTCCTGTGCATAACCTCAAGACATTCACATTAGTTGTGGGTGGTAGCAGGTACACTATCTGTGGTACAACTTCGAAGAAGTCTGTTAGTAGGAATTTTGAAACACTCATTACCACAGGTAATGCCTGGCTACTCAGCATGTGTTTCCATGGGATCCCAGGTAATTCCTCAGATATTTATGATAGCTTGCTTGTTGAATTTGTATCTCTAAAGTACTAGCTCTTATGTGAAATTGGATATACTTGTCTGTACTGTAATGTAGTCTGCATTGTAAGTGGAAGTGTGTTTTTATATGCCTAGAGCCTTGATTTCTCTCATATTTTAAATTAGCTGCTCTGAATAGAAACAGCATGATTTTTTTAACGTCTTTATTGGAGTATAATTGCTTTACAATGGTGTGTTAGTTTCTGCTTTATAACAAAGTGAATCAGTTATACATATACATAGAGACAGCATGATATTTGAGAAGACATCTGTAATACCTTGTCTGTCTAGTCAGTTTTCAAGATTTCCTGTATGTGCTATGTAGGGAGTATGTATACATATGTGTATGTTGCATAACTATGTAATTCAGCAACTGATAAGACAGACATTTTCATATGATTCATTAATAAATTTGTATTAAGTAAACATAATGGTATCAAAGCAAAACCTAATTGTTCATAAACTTAATTGAGGATTTTATTATTGTAGCTCAGCAGCTGTTAATTCTCTGTACATCCTTAACTTTAGTAATTAAAGCAAGAATCTAAGAAAGGACTAAAATTTCTAGATCATCAAGATTATAAGTTTGTATCCGAACCATAGAAAATAATAATAAAAAGAAGTGTAGATGAAGCCTAAATATCAGATATGTGAGAAAGCTTGGCTCCCTAAAACATGCAATTTCATTACAAATTATGCTATAGAATTTTCTCCCTACTTTGTGTAATATATTTCCAAAAACCTGTGTTACAGGATAATCATGATTGAATAAATTAAATAATTAGTAGAAAAAAATGGATTTAGGTTGACCCAAAAAGTATGAATACATAAAAACCATTTAACTACTATTTTATTTCTACAATTAAATGTTTTATTTGCTATAAGAATACACATTATTAATATTTTAAACATTTAATTAATAAAAATGGCACTGTCCATAAATTTCCAATAACCATATCTTCTTGTTCAGATAACCCTTCACAAGAGTTTCACTGGGCAGTTATCTGTTCATTATCATGTTTCTGTCATGATAGCCTAGAATAACACTGTGGTAGCAAACAGCCCCAAATATAATTGGGTAACAAAACCAAGTATATTTTCCCTTCATGTTACATGCCCGCCACGGTTTGCCAAGGGGGCCTCTGCTCATCTTTGTCCCTCAGTGACCCAGGCTGACAGTGATTCCATCCACACACACGTTTCCATGATCACAGCAAGAAAACAATACCACAGCAAAGCATACTCCAACTCTGAAAACTTCTGCCTGGAGTAGAGAGATGACACTTACACATTTTCTGGGCCAAACCAAGTCACACAACTAAGAGTAAGTTTAAGGGACACTGTTTTGTAATCTTCCCACAAATGGGGAAATGAATATTTGTGAATAAGGATTTAGTCTACCACATCTAGAAAACATGCATTCTCATGGCCGTTTTCTCTGACTTTTGTCTTTCCTCAGTTTAGGTGTTCATTCAGTGATCTTTTGATGGCACTGTGTACTAGGGATTGTAATTAGGTGTTGTAATATAGAAATAAAAATGCAAACATTGTATTAGTAATGAAGAAAAACAAATAAATAAGCAAATGTAAAAATAATTTGTCTTTCTCCGATCAAGATTTTTTTTAATATTTCAGAAAAACACTTCAGTACATATAAAAACATATAACAGAATGTATTATTACTGTCTTCACCTTTTAAGAACACTTGTGTCAGTGAAAATATGATACATTGTGGTTTACAACAACAACAAAATCCCTCAAATTTTTTGAAACAAAAAAGGTATAGCACCTGCTCTACAAAGAATGTTCCAGGTAGGGGAAGCTAAAGTGTCATGTATACGAGTCAGAAGCTGAATTAAATCTCTAAGAATCCAGCTCCTTTCTCTATTGTACTCTGCCACCTGAGATGCCTGTTTCATCCTAAAATTATGATCTGTGGCAGTGAGCAAATTGCTGTAGCAGTGCCTTTTGTACCTTTGAAAATCACACCACTTAACCAGGAGAATAGTGATCCTTTAACCTTAGAATTTCTTAGCATATATTTACAAATTTATTTGATTGAATTGGGTCACACGCCCATTCCAGACATAATAAACATTACTGATGAAATTATACTGAACTGCTTAGACCTAGAGAACAGGAAGAATTCCGTTCTCCTAAACCACATAGGCTTTATGGAGAAAGGATGAATCTCCAGTGAAATTGAAATAGTTACCAAGAGAAGGAGAGTAATCACCATGACCAATATACTGTTAAAATTTTTGCCTCTGACTCTTTTCACATGTAATTTTCTTAATGATTTCTAAATGCAGTCCCTATATCTAAGACATATATTTTATTTGTATTAAAAGGCTTAATCCAAAAAGGCTCTCATATGAATAAAAACTTTACATCAGATGTCATACTTTCGCATAATTACTGAATTTAGTTTGGAAAATATGTTAACCGATTATAGTGTATTGTACCTTATATATTAATCATAGTTATAAGCATATATCTTAAAGCCTAAAAGTATATATATATATATATATATATATATATATATGTATATATATATATATATATATATATATATATATATATATATATATAGGCTAGTGGAAATTTAAAATTGAAATGTGAATAATTTTACTTTCACTATGCCTGAGTCACCTTCTAACAGGCTGAACTCCACACTGATGACAAACATCATATCTGGGGATGGGAGGACTACCTGAAAGACATGGAAGGTGAAAAAAGCAAGCATTTATTTTGTCGGAGTGAGGAGAATTGGAAGAAGAGACCAGGACAGAGTGAGCTCCCTGTGTTTATGATTTTAGGCTGAGGGAAGTCTATGGTCATAACATGTCACATGATGGCAAAATTTATAATAGAAAACTATAGTATTTCTGACTGACCTGAAGAACTAGAGGACAGAGAGTGGGAAAATATAACTACTGAAAAATGAGGGAGGGGGTGCTGGAAAAGAGGAAAAACATAAGAAGAACCCCAAATTCTCTTCATATACTGCCAAAGTCTCCAGATGATTCCTGAACTACCTATGAGTAGGTACAACTAAAAGTAGCTCACAGCTAAGGAAAACAAAACAAAACAATATGAAAACCAGAAGTGGTTTTTGACTTGACAACCATCATGAAGAGACATAGAGTGCAATTTGATTCCAACCAGGTTAACTGCCTTGTGAAACAAAACATTTTTATTTTGTTGTTTACATTATTGGCATTACTTACATTAGCCAAAATAGGGAAGTAACGTGTCATTGATGGATGAATAGATTATAAAATATGATATATATTTATAAATCATATATGTATATATATATATATATATATTTATATATCATATGTGTGTATATATATATATATAATAGAATATTATTCAACCATAAAAAGGAATGGAATCTTGTCATTTGCAAAACATATAGATGGGCTTGAGAACATTATTTAAGAGAAATAAATCATACAGAGAAAGACAAATACCATATACTCTCACTTATATTTGTAATAAAACACACACACACACTCACAAAATAGCTCATAGTTACAGAGAAGAGACTGATAGTTGCCAGATGATGGAGGTGAGAGGTGGGTAAAATGGGTGAAGGGGGTACAAGATACAACTTCCAGCTATAAAATAAGTCTTAGGATGTAATGTATAGCGTCGTGACTATAGTTAATAATACTGTGTTGCATATTTGAAAGTTGCTAAGAGAGCAAACCTTGAAAGTTCTCATCACAAGAAAAATAATGCATAATGATGTATGGGGACAGTTGTTAACAAGATTTATTGTACTGATTATTTCCCAATACATATAAATATCAAATAATTATATTTTACACCTGAAACTAATATAATGTTATATATCAATTATACCTCAATAATTTTATAAAAGAAGTGTTATTTGAAGATAAAAAGTTCTTCTTCAGAGGACTGTAACAGAGTCTAGAGTCTAACTCTATTGCAATATGATTTAGTTGCAATCTGAAATTTTGCAATACACACACACAAATATACCTAAAGCAAATATGTGCTCATGGGAAATGGCAAAGGCCATACCCAAGATGATACAGATATTGAAATGATCAGAAAAGGAATATAAGTTATAAGTTAAATATAAATTATAAGCTATTATAACTATGTGCAAGAAAGTAGGAAGGTAAGTGAAAACATGCATATAATAGATGAAAAGATAAGAAATTCCAACAGAGAAAAATATTCTATGTAACAGAACCAAATAGGAAATTTAAACATTTCTAGCTATCTGGTATTTTTGTCCACATTTCTATAGGTTTATTTAATTAAGAATAAATGTAATAGATTTAAACGATCTGTAAAGATATTAATACTATGACAAATATATTGTACATATTTATCAAGTTTTGAGTCAACATATGTTAAATATTTTATCAAAATTTTTCACTTAAGGGTCTTCCCTGGTGGTGCAGTGGTTGAGGGTCTGCCTGCCGATGCAGGGGACACAGGTTCATGCCCTGGTCCGGGAAGATCCCACATGTCACGGAGCGTCTGGGTCCGTGAGCCATGACCACTGAGCCTGTGCGTCTGGAGCCTGTGCTCCACAATGGGAGAGGCCACAACAGTGAGAGACCCACGTACCACAATAAAAAAACAAACAAAAACACAATTCACTTAAGACCTGGATAGTCACTCAATTCATCATTACTCGTATTTAGTAATGTATTTGGTGGTTGATCATTTTACACAAATAGCTGGAAAACTTTGGTACAAAAATATATATGTATTGTATTTAATTTTGCTTTCTATTATCTCTGTTTCAATGTGTTTTTTTTAAGGAATTTTCTTTCAAAAAGAGCAGTTCTCAATTACTTTCTAAATAAAATTAAAATCATATAATTTCCAAAATAGTTTTTAAATTTAGTATTATTTTTTATTGGTTATTATTATTGACTCAGGACAGTCGTTTACAACCATACCAGAGTTTTTGAAAGTAGAGACATATATTGTAATCTAAACCTTGTCATTAAGTTCCTCAGGTATACTCAGAATACCTTTTTACTGCTCTCTGACTTGGTTTCCTTGTCTTTCAAACATAGATAATGTTATCATTTCTAACCTTACTTAATTAACATGGTTTTCACAATGAGGAAATAAATAAGGCCTATAACACTTGTTTGGGAATAGAAGCACTATAGAAATAGAAATCTGTGACTACCCACTGGCTTCTAACAGGTTATTTTAAGCAACATAATGCTAAAACAAAGACATTTTTTGATACATTCCATACCATTTGTCACCTTAAATGTTGTGGAAGATAATAAAGAGGAATGCCTTATACGCTCAGCAAATATTGAACTGATATAATTTATTCCTAGACACACACACACACACACACACACACACACACATTTACATGTGCCTTAGTACACATAAGCACAAGTAAGTCTTCCCAGAAAATTCAATGTTGTAGGAGGCTTGGTAAAACCAAAAGCATGAAGAGCCAGGACATAAGGAACATCTCAAGAAGTTGTAAAAATAAACTAGCAGAAAACTCAGCATGTAAATGTGAAAGACAACTGTTAAAACAAATGATTCATAGGAAAAGAGGAAAAGTTGGAACAAATCAACTGGAGATAAGCTCCAGATGAAATAATAATCAATAAGTACACAAGATACGCTGGACAAGCCTCTATTTCTACACGTGTACTGGAGAAAACTGCCTTGAAGTTTCCATTTTTAATCTGCTTCCCTCCCTGACTCCAAACTTTTTTTTCCATTTGACTGAATAAAAGTCTTACTTCAACAAAAGATCACAGCAAGCATTTATCTAAGAAAACAGAGCAACAATAACAAACAAAAATTTTGAATCTCTCTTCTCCAGGAGGTTTTCCTACTGATATTGGAGAATATACCAACTGAACTTCCTGGGGTGGGGGGAATGGGAAAGAATCAATATGCCTTTTGTAACTTTTCAAGATATTGTTGACTGTTTACACTGTTCAGATAATCTGACAGTAGGATACAGGACTCATATGACAATATTATTTCATGTGTTCTTCACAACTATAAAAATTACAATCATATAAATAGAAGTTAAATGCTGTCAATTAAATTTTGAATAGAATACTAACACAGTAATGTTTTAAATCTTTCTGTAGTCAATTTCATTAAAATTATCCTGAAAAAATGTAAATGTACATTTAAATATTTTATATTTCTGATATACTCAAAGAGGAATGAATTTTGTTTTACAGATAAAAATCCTGATGAAAATCTTCATTATTTCCTTTCCTCTTGTTTCAACATATAGGTAAATATTACACATAATATAATTGACTTTTTATGTAGTGTGAGATATTTTTATAATATAGATTAACTGTAGCTTTATTCAAGCTATTTATCTACATGATAAGAAAAGCTATGTGATTCAGCATTAATATTTTGAATTTTTTAAATTAATATCATCAAATGCCTACAAATTCAAATATTTTGTAATGTATAGGATTTATTATAATATGTTACTATCTGAATTAGTGTGAATTCTACATGCACAAATACAATAGAGAACAATCAAAATATATATAAAGTTTCAAATTAAATGTGGCAATCGAGTTGAATTAAATAGGTGGCTAAATAACAGCATTTCTAAAAGGTACTAAAAATGGGGAAAAAAGCTCTTTTTATTATGCAATTTTTAAAATTAATTTTTATTGGAGTAGAGATGATTTACAATGTTGTGTTAGTTTCTGCTGTAAAGTGAATCAGTTATACACATGCATATATCTACTCTTTTTTAGATTATTTTTCTATATAGGTAATTACAGAGTACTGAGTAATTTCCTGTGCTATACAGTAGGTTCTTATTAGTTTTCTATTTTATACATAATAATGTGTATATGTCAATCCCAGTCTCCCAATTAAAGATAAATATTTTGCTGTTTATCATTCTAAGAAAATAAGTCAGTGGAATGGCTTCAGGGAAAGCCTTACTACTGACACAAGTTAAATTAAAATTACCCTTTACATAATACACATAGCAAGATGTTCCTGGATTGCATGGAAAGAAAAATTGTCTCTTCTTTCTTCGTCATTTTCTAAGATTGTCTTAGTTGCTTCTAGTTTCTCAATTTTTGTCATTAAACACTCCTCTTTTTATCTCTATCTTGACATCCTCCAGTATTCATCTCTTCGAGATTTTCATATATTCATATTAGTAGTACTTGAAAACTTTTTTAAAAATAATAAGATATTTTGTACAGTTTTATGTTTTCACTCTGTTGTCTGAAAAAAATAATTTATTTTCTCTTAAAATAGAAAAATGATAAGAAAATCTCTATATTAAAAATATTATTTGAAGTCTATCAGGCTTTCTATACTCATTAGAGTTATCTAGATTAATAAATCTCTCTGAAGTTTTGGGTGTTATACACAAAAGATCATGCACTTAACAAGGAGAGCATGATGAATTACTGCCTCTATTAGTGTTTGAAAATTTCCTCTCTCTCAACCATCCAACTACGTAACTATTAAGAAATATTCCACCATAATTTTATATGCCTCTCATCCTACATTCTTGTAAAGACAATTAGAAGAGCATAAAATCATATGTCTGTAGTGTATATATGTGATAAGGAACTGGAATATACTTGCTATAACCTGGAAATTGTGGCCCCAAACAATATTCTGGGAAAGAAAAAAAAATATCCTGGAAGGAATACATTCTAGGAGTTACAGTTTTATCAATACCCCATCACTCACCATGGCAGAGATATATGTCAGGGCAGAAAACAGACCTGCAATTCATTACACCAGTATTGAATGCATGTTATTAAACATTGAAAAGAGAACTCTGAGCTAGGTGTTTGAATCTGTCTTGCAGGAGTATATCTGAAAATGGAATTCCATTAGCACACTGGTGTGTTAACACAATAAAAGATAGCAAGGTATTTTCTCTGTTAAGAATCTCTGCTGAGAGATCACCCTTTCTTCAAGATTAAAAAAAAAAGTGTAAAAGAAAGAATATCTATAAACACAACACTGGGCTTATGAAAAGGTAAGGCTGAGGGGAGATACAAAGAAGAAATGAAATATAATATTAAAAACTAAGATAGACGTCAGAAAGCATATAACAGAGAAAATTATTTTTAAAATTTCTCATTTTATCAGGATGTAACCAATCACTTTGGCACCTTAGAAGTTTCATATTTCAAAAGAATTGCTTTCTTCTACTAAATCTTCACTATTTACTAATAGTCCTATCCTAAGCATATCACCTATTTTCTCTTTTCCTAACACATGATTTAATTTTTTTCTTTTTATAGATTTTCCAAAACTAAAAGAGTAAAACTACCAAACACCTGTCACTTTTAAAAGTCGAGATTTATTTCATTTAATATAAAGGGTAAGAAGCCACAATAAGAAATCAATATTGGTAAGCAAATAATATAGCTCAGGGAGAAGCTTATGGATCATGTATTCTCATATGTCAGGCAACCATCTTCCAGATTACAGGAAAAAAATAAAGATCATAATAGGATGCATTGGGGATAATTATATAAGTTTGTATGCTCTTGCAATGCATTTTTCCTATACTGAATTTTTCACAGAAATAAATATAAAGCTGCCACTCACATTTGTTCAACAGTAATTAGTCATCAGTCATTTTGAATGATGATAACACTGATTATTCAAGAGGCAGTATGGAGAGATGCTTGCAAGAAATATGTCTAGTGCAGGTTGTGAAATCTGGGTTGCTTCATAAGAGAGGATGGATGCAACTGGGAATTAAGATTTTATTTATAGTCAATATGCAGAAGAAGAGACACATAATTATTTAGCTTGTCTAAACTACTGAGTAGTCACTGCATTATATTTCATGACAGAACTGTAGGTTTTTTATGATTTCATTAAATATAGTCATTAGGTTATTCCCTTGGCTAACCAAGGAAAAGTAGGTTCATGCAAAAGCTTTTTTTTAGCATACATCAGTAAGATATACATTTGGAAAAATATCTCTGTGCTTACTACAGCAAAATATATTTAAAAAATTCAAAAGGTGTAAGCAAATAAAGACTTAATTGAAAGAAATTTTATAATATAAATAAAAATTACACATTTTTAGTAACATTATTAATATTTTAAATCTCCATTGAAGAACAAATTTGTTTCAGTGTAAGCTCAAATCAGCAATATATAGACAAACAAAAGAAGCTCTCCTGATATCATAGAGACAGTAGCAATAAAGCTAAAAATGAATGAAATAATAGATATGATTATCAGAGGACAAATTTCCAAATTACAGATAATTACCAGTTTTGAAAAAATAGACTGAAGCATAAAGATTAATGAATATAATGTAGTTACTGTCATCATCATAATCATTATCATATCACCATCATGTATATGATAAAAAGGTATATATATATATATATATATATATATATATATATATATATATATATAAAGGTATAGTCTAAACACAAAATTGTCCATATAAAAGACACAATTATAAAGATAAAGCTAATATCAAGATAGATCCTAAATGATTTCTAATAAAAATATACATTTAAAAATCTAGAAAACACATGGATATAAAAAACTTAATTACTTACAGAAGAGCAAGCCCCAGCTGGCTTCTGAACATTATGATATTATGTGTGTATGTGTATATATATATATCTATATATATGTAAATATATGTATATATTCACATAATCATAGTATCTACAGTATTGCCATGGTAAACATTTAAGAAACAAATTTGTTCCCATTTTATTCAAATTTGATTTAATTTATGAGGACAAAAACATTTATAGTTACAGGAGGATTTAGAATACATTACAGTTGGTATAAAAGAACATTTAATCATCATAGCAAGCAGCTAAATATAGCATGTATATATAAATGTTACTTTAATTAAAATTAATAATAATAAACATGTATTGAAATCTTAAAACATCTTAGAGCATACTTATCATCACTGTGTGTATTTTCTTATCTGAAAATCCTGAAAATAATTAAATTATTTAGGTTCTATGTCTTATATTTACAGATTTTAAAAAGCTAAATAGAGAAGCATAAAATAGAAGAAATATAATTAATTAAAATAGTAACAGAGGTATAACGTTCCTATCCTGTAAATATGATGAGAGTTGTTGCAAAAAGATAAAGAACTAAAAATATCATATTTTATTTAGAGACAGAAAAAGATAGTGACTTTACCTCAGAGCACAGCTTTGTCTACATCCAAAATAGGTTAACATTTTAATATTTTTTAACCCCAAATTATTAACTGAAGTTAACCTTAAAATTACAAAGTTTATTTTTTTCTTATTTAAGTGGTTATTCATATATTGATTGATGAAATGATACAGAAACTGTTAGCTGTATTATTTCTACTGTGTGAAATGCTTTTTATAAAATTAGGGTATGGTTATTTAAAATACATATGTATACTTAAAAGGCAACATTTTTCTTTTTAGTGTAATATACACATAATGTTAATATTGATGGATAAATAAGAGAGATAGTACACACATGTATGACATATATATGGTATGTAAGATATGCACACACCTTCTCATTTGCATATATCAGGGAATATTTTAACATTTATTATAATTTGAATAGTAAAGGTGATATATGCTTGTTGAAAACTGTACATTTATAATATTTTATTATTCTTTTGATTGCCTTCAAGCTGGCAAAATATGTATTAAGCTATTCACTTTCTGAGGAATATAATTTAACAAAACCAACCCTAATATTGAGAGCCTATATTAAGGTAAAAGATAATAAAAAAATCAATCATTTTAATGTAGTATTATTGGTTTTATTTATAATGCTGAATAAACAAATGCATCTTAAAAGCACAATTCTCTAAACCAGCTATTATATATCCTTAAAAAGGATAGAATAATATTTATGAGATTATATATGACAGAAAATTAAGTTGCAGCTTTCCTAGAATTATAATTTGTAAAATAATTTTTATGTAATATTGGAAGAAATAATTTGAAATGCAAGTGTTATTCTATTTGGTTAGGAAATCAATGGATATATATATATATATATATATATATATACACACACACACACATATATATACATATATATTCATATATTATTTCATATAATATGTATGCATACACACATATACATACACATGCACACAACACAAAAAAACCACTGTTTTTTTCCAATGATGTTTCCTTAATAATGAAAGTAAAACAATTATTTATTCTTTAAATGTGACTTGACAGATTACATTAACACAGGTAAGAAAAAATAATTTTTCATTCATTAAGCATGGACATTAAGGGTCTACACAACACCTCTGGTGTATCAAGAGTATCAAGATGTAAACAAACAAATGCTTTTTTCTCCAATAAATAAATTTGTAAAAATTAAGAAACAATAAAAAAACAACTTTTTCTTTATATGGTTTAATGGAGTTATAAACTATTGGAATTATGTTTTCTAGTGGAAAATTATTTATTTTAGAGTTCAACGTTTTTCATAAAAGTGTTAATAGTAATGTAAATTTTGAGTAGTTTAATAAAGAGCACATAAATAATTAGAAAAGTCAAATATACATACTTTTAAATTTTTGCAGCTGCATATGACCAAAGACTTTTTGCACTTATTTTCTTCAAGGATAATTATGCAAGTGTATTTCAATACCTTAAACCATATCATGGAAAGTGGGTAATTTTTCTAATCACTTTTTCTTGGAGGAACGTGTTTAGATTTCTCAGGACTGATGATAGGCACTTAATAATATAATCCAAGATGATTTTAAATGTTTTCTTTCCAAAATCTTCAGCTACTACAAGTACTGTGAAATTGCTACTTCCAGTGAAATCAGTTATCTTAATCACAATAAAAACATTCTGCATATCTAAATAACAAATTCATAGAATAAAAATTAATTAGAATTGATATAAATAATAACACAGTGTTGAACTAGACACACTAAATGTTTTATTCTTTTAAGCAAATTACATTCAGAAGGAAGAAACATAGATGTATAATACATTCTTGACAGACAAGATTCAAAATCTTTATTAAAGTTTTGTGCTCTAAAATTTCATAGTCTGCTATAATTCCACTTTCTTTAGACAGGATTCAACAATGATAACATCTCCTGCACACTTTTGTCTCTTGTATTTTTTCCTTCTTCACATTTATTTTTCTTGCAAAACATGTAAGTTGACCATTACATATTTGTTTTTTGTTTGATTTTCTCTGATAGAAAATATATTAAAATATTAATAACACCAAGAAAAATAAGTACTTATATTTAGATTCTGATGCTCAATTAAAGTTCTATATTAATGTGGTTTCATAAAAGTCTAGCAAAGTGACATATTTTCTTTATTCCTAAAAGGAAAGTAAAAGAGTAAAAGCTTATATTTAATCAATCATTCTTGAATATTTTATTTAGCTGATATAAATACACTAATTGTTTATTATAGTTTCAAAGTAATTCAGACAATTTAGAATTTATTTTTTCTAAACAGCTGCTCTTTTCCAGGTGTAGTTTAAGTGCTAGGCATACAAGTGTGTACAAAAACAACAAAACAAACTCACAAATGAAAAGCACCAGAATCACTGTTTTTATGAAGATTATGATGAACATACATATATATTTATTATAGAAAACATTTAACTTACATAAATCTTAATATTTATAGATACAGAATGGTGAATATGTTATTGTCTAATTTTATATAATTTATCATTAATATATTTCAATAGTGGCATTTCTTTTATATTAAATAGTCTTTTGAGTTGACTGAAATCTGAAAATCAAGGAAAACATTACATTTTCTTAGGTAAAAGGAGAAGAATCCTATGTATCCATTTGAATCTGCTCCATCTCTTAGTCACCTTTTTGGTAAAATTAACATTTAAATAATGCATTTATTCCCTGAAATCAATGGAAGTTCTGCATACTTCACATAAAATTGAGTGGAAGATTTTTGGTGGTTTTATCCACCACTCAGTTAAAGGATGCTTCTGAGGCTTGTGATGTTGTTATCTTTAAATCATTCATCCCTGACAAAGGGAGAGAAAGGGAGCCTGGGAATATTTTTTGTGTTCTTTCTGCAAAAGTTGTGTTCAAAAACAAATTGAAGTTATTCAGAGTCTTTGTATGAATGTTTTAAGATTCAGTTAGAAGGTTATTCTGATCTCTCAACTTAAAACTGAGGTCAGCTAATGTCATCAGATGTCCAAATAGGATGCTAATTTTCATGATACAAATTATGTTTTTAAAATAGAGTGTTGCACAAGACACAGAGTAGAGCTAAATTTATCTTCTGTAGATGTCAAAATATTGAGATTGGGGTTTCTCTGGTGGCTCAGTGGTTGAGAGTCCTCCTGCCAATGCGGGGGACACAGGTTCGTGCCCCAGTTCGGGAAGATCCCACATGCCACGGAGTGGCTAGGCCCGTGAGCCATGGCTGCTGAGTCTGCGTGTCCAGAGCCTGTGCTCCACGACGGGAGAGGCCACAACAGTGAGAGGTCCACGTACCACAAAAAAAAAAAAAAAAAAAAAATTGAGATCATTATTCTTGTTTAATACGTCTATCTTTATTTATTTTTAATTCCCTTTTTTTGTTTGTTTGCTTGGTTCAGTTATCTTCTGTTCAAATATTACATCTGAATATGTAACTTAATAGTTCTACCTATCCAAAGGTCATTAAAAATCTATATTATGAAAGCTTGAATGTGTTAAACTCTCAAAAATTTAAAAAATTTCTATCTTAGATAAATGATAGAACTCATACCAGGGTAAAGCAAATGTTGAAATCTTTCTACACAAAGCCAATTTCAAGTTATGCAAAGGCGATGGCCAATGGAAAATGAAAAGACCATAGTTTCAATGCAGGCTTTTCAACTCACTATAGCTGTGAACCCAAGCAAGTACATTAAAGTTTTTTGAACCATAGATTCCCTAATTAAAATAAATTAAATCATCTCATGGCTGTAATACTGGACTCCCCAAATACCATCATTAAAATATGTTGATCAGGCAAAACTAAATTATTAACACTACTCAGTTAGGGTAAGCACCATTTTGACCAAAATTTAGTATGGTCTCAATCTAAGAAATTAGATTATTATCTTTATAAAGTTTTGGGACCTGGACTTGTTACTTTTAAGAAGGATCTTATAAGGAGAGGAGGTAGTGCAGGTTGGCCAGAATTCATGTCATAATAATTTTAGATTGGTGGCCATATTATGACAAGCAACTTGAAGTGTGTCTTAATGAGAAAGAGATTAATACTCATAAGTAGTGTGTTTATTGGTTTGCAGTCTCATTTGCCATAAGTACTTCTTGAAGCATGTAGCTAAGTTAATTTTTCTTGATCTCAGTATTATGTAACACATGGTTAGAGTGAATACCAGCTCTTAAGTTTAGGAAGTAACAAGTTCAGGGAGTAATGTTGGTTTCAGGTCTTACTGATTTTTGGGGGATAATTAAACAAGGACACATATACCAAGCAACTTATATAATGACCAGTTCATAACAGAGGCTTAATAAATGTTACTTCCATTTCCTTATTACCTCATTCCTTAAAATACAGAAATAGGGCCTCCCTGGTGGCGCAGTGGTTGAGAGTCCGCCTGCCGATGCAGGGGATACGGGTTCGTGCCCCGGTCTGGGAGGATCCCATATGCCGCGGAGTGGCTGGGCCCGTGAGCCATGGCCGCTGGGCTTGCGCATCCGGAGCCTGTGCTCCGCAACGGGAGAGGCCACAACAGTGAGAGGCCTGCATACCGCAAAAAAAAAAAAAAAAAAAAAAAAAGAAAAAAAAAAAAATACAGAAATAAGTGTTCAGAATCTTGTGTTTAAAGTGTGATATTACTATCAACAATCTATATAAAATTAGAGAAATACATTTATGCTTCTGTGTGTGTATACACATACATAATATTTTTTTCTGATTTGACTTCCTTATCTGGGAGATGCATACTGTAATTCTCTTAGTATCTTAAGGCAATAAAATCCAGTTAACACATAAATATAGTTTTACATGGATGAAAAAAATCCAATGTTATATTTGTGAGGAAAGGAATGTTACCTTACATAATACTATATGTAATTTCACTTTGTTATGAGAAAATTATCTCAGTCCTCCATTAGGTTTGTTCCTGTATAAGGAATATGTTAGAAGCTGTTTCTTATCTTTGAAGAAATTGATACAATATCAAGGCCATTCTTTCTGGCCATCTCCACACTCCAAACCAGCTGGCTGGAAGCTGTGCCTCTGACATTGGTTTCCTTCACTTATATTCTCCAAGCTCCAGATCTTCAGAGTATATATTTTTAGATTATGATCCACATGTTTCTTGGGGGGAGGGGGTGGATTAAACTTTTTCTTACTCATTTTGCTATGTTTTTCTCCAGAATTCTGGTCTGACCTCCAGACTTGAAAAAATAGTATTTATTTTTTTATATTATCCTTTGGTTTATACTTCATTCAGCCTGACAATTGACATATACATGTGCCATTTTCTTATAGTATCTGCTATTCTGAGTAAAATATTTGCTATCTTTGCCTTTGATATCTGCCATTCAGCTTAACTGGATTTCTGGTCCAGATAGTATGCCCAATACTACCACATTCAATAAGTCCTGATCAAGGTAAAAAACTAGTATCTCCAATATGACAAAAACATGGTTGGAGATACATTTCACTAAGGAAAACAATTGGCTATTATTTAGAAAATTTTATCAGGAATTGTATCAGAAAATTATTTCACTTAACTAGAAGAATCATAAAAATAAAAAGTTATGCATTCATCTTTCCCAAGTTTACCATATACATTTTTCTATATGTGTCCTTTTCTTGTGTAAAGTTTGATTAGATTGAAAAATAATGAAATATAGTGCTTTGAAGACGGACTGGTTTATTTTTAAAATGTCTTTCACCATTCAGGTTACTCTTAGCTCAATAGATTCTGCTGAATGTTTAAACTTAGAGGAAACTATGTAGAAGTTTCAAGTCTGATCCCTAAGTGCCTCTTTTTGCTAGCTGTGTGACTTTGATTGAGCAAATTACTTTTCTTCATAGTTTTTCAGTTTCCTCATTAGTAATAGTGAATTAATAGAAATAACACATTTGAAGAGTTGTAAAAAGGACTAAAGGGGTTAATATAATTGAAATACTTAAGGTAATACCTGGAATATAATGAGTAATGCATGAGTTTATGCTACTATTAATGTCCTTACTACCATGAGGAATCTAGCTCCTGGTTAAACCCTACATGTGATTTTTCAGGTCTAACTATAGGCAGTTAGAAAGGCTTTGCCTTCCATGCTTCGAGGGGAAAGCAGCCTCCCGCACAACACGTTTGTTGCACCACCCACGCATTACAGTCAATGACTCAGGGCCCCCTGGTTGGTCATGCTTCCCACACTCCAGACCTGGTGCCTTCATTCCTATGTCTCTTTATTTGAGGCATTCTGTATTTTTCTTTTCTTTTCCTTTATTCTCTTTTCTTTTCTTTTTGTTTCTTATTTTCTTTACTGCCCAGAGGTCTTTTTTAAGCACCTCTGCCCGAGTCCTCCTTTTGGGGGAGAAAAGGGAAACCGTGGATATCATTTTCCTCCTCTTACTCAGCACCAGTACTTTTCCACTCTTAGCTCACCTCTCCTCACACTCCCCTTTTACCCCAAAGTCCATAAAACTGCCTGATCCTTTTAAGTCTCCCTCAACTACAAGACGACTCTCACATCTGTGATGATCCACCTGACCCTCCACTGTCCACCATTCTATGCAGGAAAATGGAATGTGGGGAGAGTCAGCACTTTCTCAGCTTTTAGTCTCTTGCTTAGGCTATAGCAGTAAGTGATTAAAGGCCTGTCTCTTTCTTTTTTGGCTTGTTGCTTTAACTGGCTGCTCTGAAGCCTGGTAGTTCAGCTCTGTCTCCCAGTTCAGCTGAGCTCCTAGCATATGGACAATGAGTGATTCTCTTTATTTAAATGTTGACAATGTTGTTCTTCTGAAACTCATCAGTGTTTGAATGTTATAAGATCTATTCCAAATCAAATGTCAGTGTTCACTTCTTTAGATCTTAACTGACTAGAGTAGATTAAAAATATTTGAGTGCTAGGACTCCCAAAAATAGGGAATTTAGTGTAGCATTATAAAACAGTTTTCAGTTATAGACAAAGCCAAGAAATTGTATTGTTAGGAGAATTTATGATAACAGAAAATGTTCTTCAATAAGTCTGGACATTTAAAATAAAGAAGGTGGTACCTCATCTTAAAAAATGCAAAAAATAAAATAAAGTATTAGTCCCCGATTATGAAAAATAAATAGACATATGTTGTTGGCAAAACAAGAAATTTTAAAAATTACCTATCTGGTAGTAACAGTAGTAATTGAGACTATGGTTTCTAGAGTGTAAATGTCCAGGTTCAAATACCACTCTGGTACTTTATCTGAGATTTCAGTAAAGTATTTAAACTTTGTTTCCAGTTTTCCACATCTGAAAAACATGGACAATAATATTATCCTAGTGTTGTTGTAATGACTGAATAAACTAATGTATAAAATGCTTAAATATCTTCTATAATATAACACATATTACACAGATCAGTTATTATTAATAAAATTGTTTTCATTACTGATTTAGAATAATAATAATGTTATTATTCAATAGTTATTTAACAAAATTTAAATGTACTTCTATTTTATGGAAGTACTGGGCAAATCAATTAGATCATCAGTTTTTAAATAACCAAATATCTATATATCTTATGAGAAAATAAAAATAGAATAAATGTATTAGACAAAGGGAAAATTAGGCTGCTAGGCTGAAGATTAGAAAGATGGACTACTTGATCTGAGTGCCACACACTATGATTTCACAATTCTACCCTGGGATAAAAGCTATTCCAAGTTGAAAGAAAATTAAAAGAGTAGAAAAGTTGTGACTGGAATTTAAGTTACCCATGGGATATGAAATGAGAGGTGGGTCAAGAAGTAGTCTTTAGTCACATTAGTTATAATGCTTCAGGGAGTCCCCTGATGGTGCAGTCGTTAAGAATCTGCCTGCCAATGCAGGGGACATAGGTTCAAGCCCTGGTCCAGAAGATCCCACATGTCATGGAGCAACTAAGCCCGTGTACCACAACTACTGAGCCTGCACTCTAGAGCCCACAAACCACAACTACTGAGGCCCACACACCTAGAACCCATGCTCTACAATAAGATAAGGCACCCCAATGAGAATCCCACTCATTACAATGAAGAGTAGACCCCACTAGATGCAAGTAGAGAAAGCCCATCTGCAGCAATGAAGACACAACACAGCCAAAAATAAATAAATAAATAAATTTATATTAAAAAAAATCTGAAATAAAATTAGTTCCAACCAAGAATTCTATATCCTTCCAAACTATCAGTCAAGTATAAAGATATTATATATATATATATATATATATATATATATATATATATATATATATATATAATGCTTCAGGTTATGCTAAAAACATTGTATTTTATTTTGTAATGACGAGGGAGACAACTTTTTTTCTTCAACTAGGAAGGATAATGACATTTTTTAAATTCTATAATATTAACTATTTTAAAAGGATAAAGAATAGATTGAGGACAAGAATTTGAAAGCAAAGAGTACTGTGGAGATAATAAAATGGTCCAAGTGTTAAATGCTAAAGGTATGTATTAAAACAGTGGTGTTCAGAGTAGAATGAAAGAAGAGGCTGATAGAAGGATATTTTACACAGAGACACAAATGATTAAGCAAGTTATTGAATATGGTAGAGAAAGGGAGAAGAGGAGAAATAGGAGTAAAAAATAACTGAGGTTTCTTATCTGACTTTCTGGGAGATAGTGTTGATACAAAGGCAAACAGAAGAATTAATATCCATAAAATTCTTATTTCATGTCATTATTTTGCTAGGTATTTTAATAATGCCTTTCAATTTTAGAGCATACGGCTTAACTTTCATAACAGTCCTAGAGGTTTTATTAGAATGCTGCAAGCATTTCCTCCTAAACATTGGTATAGATGTCTGCACCTGGTTTTCTACAATTCCAATAACTTGCCTATTCCTATTAATATAAAAAGGTCTTATTCAAAAAATGCACAATTATCGACTGAATATTCAGAGTACTCTGTTCTGAATATTCAGTGGATAATTGTGCATTTTTTGAATAAGACCTATACAAATTTTCTTCAACATGTGTTTTCAGAACAACTAATGTAACAAAATCAACTTATAGACAGCAGTGGAACTTTAGAAAAAGTAAACCTTGATGGTCTCAATGAAAGCAACAGTGAACAGAGAAGCATTTATTTCAGCAAATGGTCCTGTTGAATACAAATGGGTGATCTGTGCTAAGTCTGCATCCCTTGTTTGAACAAACACAGTAAAAATTGTTCTCCAATAATGAAGACAAGATAATGAGTCTCAATTACAACTTTGTTCTCCAGTACAATGAGTTTACCAACTGGCAGGACAATACAACAACACTATTTAAGGAAATAAATGCAATATTCCTAAGATTTATATTTACCAAATTTTTAAATCAAATATACAATATATATTTAGAGCGAAAACATTTATGTGTATATGCTCATTGTAAATTAGATCTATGAAATCATATACCGGGGTGTAAACTCATGTATTAAACCTGAGTATGAAACAATGACAAACTAGTGTCATGCAAGTTAATCAGTATAGAACCCTGCTGACTTTTATATGTTTCTAAGATACCAATCTTCTGATTGATGAGCTAACACTTCTCCACCACAAATAACTATTTCCTCTTCTCAAATCTTGTACCCTTTTCTTCAAGCAAAAATCTCTCCAAAATCAGAGAGTCCCTAAAATTATAATAGGAATGGGGATAATTTAAATACATATTGACTGTTTGTTTCTATAAATCCAAGTAAAGGAGAAGTTTTAAGGAAAATAAATCAGTTACATTAGTCTCATTTAAGGAAAAATGCTGGGCTTCCCTGGTGGCACAGTGGTTGGGAGTGTGCCTGCTGATGCAGGGGACACAGGTTTGTGCCCCATTCCAGGAAGATCCCACATGCTGCAGAGCGGCTGGGCCCATGAGCCATGGCCACTGAGCCTGCGTATCCAGAGCTTGTGCTCTGCAACAGGAGAGGCCACAACAGTGAGAGACCTGTGTACCGAAAAAAAAAAAAAAAAAAAAGTAAATGCTATACAAATTGACTTACATGAAAGCTGAAGAAAGAAAAATTGATTTAATGCTATATGAATATGATTCACAATTTTACACCCTGTTTAGTACACTTAGTGTTCTAGATAAAATATTTTTTGTTAATCACAGTGTCTTATAATATTTTAGTATATACTAAAAGGTCTTGCTTATCTAGATTACAAAAAAGAATGGGTAAGCATTGTAGTTTAGAATACAAATCACAATAAGTAAAATCGCTTTAATTAGTATTTTAAAATCTGCTTAGAATTTGACCCTTTGTAGACAATTAAATAATAAAAAAGGTATTTGTATTATTTTCCATTAAGAAAACTTCCAAGGGGGGGAAAGTACATATTTAAAACTTTATTTTTTTTTCATGAAAGAAAAAAAATCAATGAAGAAAACTCTATTAAAATTATATTTTAATTCCACATTCAGATGTTAGATTATTTCTTGTCTGATGTCATTTTAATATAAACACTGAGCCTTAAGTTTTTTTACTGTAGTAAAAAATTTATAGCATAGACAGGAGATCAAAATGGCAGAGTAGGAGGATGCAGAGCTAACCTCCCCTAGATGAACGCATCAAAAATACTTCTACAATTTTAGCAATTCTCACTGAAAGCAAACTGGTGACTAGCAGAAAGACTCATACAGTGAAGGTTGTAAGAAAGGCTCACACATTTGGATTGGAAGGGAAGAGAAGGTTTCAGGATGGGACCTGTTCCCCTAGAAAGTGAAAAGGAATTGCACAGGCTTAGAAATCCTCACTGGGGAGGTAGCTGGTTGGACCACATGTTGGGTGCCCTAGTTCTGGAGTCTAACACCTGGAGAAGGAGTCCCCTAAGCTAGTGGAAAAAACAGTGAGACTGAGATTGGGGCTGAAAGAAACCTAGACTCTGCCATGAAGAGAACACAGATGCATGCTTGCTCCCAAAACAAGGTGAAGGAAGCAGATTTAAACTGCCCAAGACTCTGGCTGGCTTCCTATGACCATGCCAGTGCATGCCACAGCCTGAGCCATGCACCCACTTGGGTCCCTCTTAATCCGTGACAAAACTCCGCATTACTACAAAGACTGCCATGGCTGAGGAGGGTGCACAGTTGTGGGGGGAACGGAGGCCAGCTTGGGCCTGGAATGGGAAACAAATGGGGCAAGGGGAGCCATTACAAGTGCTTGTGAAGGCAGCAGATCTGGAGTAATTAGGAACTGGTGTGCTGGTACCATCCTACCATGTGTCCTGGCCAACACCATGTGCTCCAGCACTGCTCCCTTCTAGAATACAGGTGTCAATGCTAGAAGAGTGGAGAGTATACAATTAAAGGTAGCAGACCAGCTTGGAACCCACCCTCAGGGTGCTTCTCCAGTAACTTGGTACCCAACCTTGTTCCCAATTAAAGGCCACTGAGCAGAGGAGAAACCCTGGCTTATACCTAACTCTGTCTCTGGCCACTCCATCTCCAGCCCCACATCTTACCAAGTTGATAGCTGTCATCATACCCAGGGGGAAGACATGCCTTCTTTTCATGTAAGAGTCAGCTCTCACAACAAAGCCATTGGACACTTGCAGACTGTATCAAAATACTCCCACACAAAGACAACCCTTCAAGACTGGAATAGGTTAAGTGTTTCACCTTGTTTCATAAAAACAGAGAAAGTTAAGCAAAATGGGGAAACAGAAGAATTTGTTTCAAATGACGAAAACAATAGGTCAATGATGAAATCAAGGAGGAAAAGAGAAAACACCTCAAGACAAATAAAAATAAAAACACAACTTTCCAAAATCTATGAGATACAGCAAAAGCAGTTCTAAGAGGGAACTTTATAACAATACAAGCCTACCTCAAGAAATGAGAAAAATCTCAACCAAACTAAACTACCATCTAGAGTAATTAGAAAAATAACAAACAAAGCCCAAGTCAGCAAAAGGAAGGCAAAAATAAAGATTAGAGAAGTAAATGAAATATAGCCCTGAAAAAAAAAAGAAAAGATCAATGAAACAAAGAGCTGTTTTATGAAAATACCTACAAAATTGTTATTACCCTGATACCAAAGCCCAACAATGATACTAAAAACAAAGCAACAATAACAACAACAACAATACAGGTCAATAGTTCTGATGAATAGCTATGCAAAAATCCTCAACAAATCTCAACAATATATAAAAAGGATCATATGCCATGATCAAGTGGGATTTATTCCAATATTGTGAGGATGGTTCAATATCTGCAAATCAATCACTGTGATACACCACATTAACAAGGAAGAAAAAATCACATGATTATTTCACTGGACACAGAAAAAAGCATTTGACAAAATTCAACAGCCATTCATGATAAAAACTCTCAACAAAGTTAGTATAGAGGGAACATACCTCAACAAAATAAAGACCATTTATGACAAACCCACAGCTAACATCATACTCAATGTTGAAAAGCTGAAAGTTTTTCCTCTAAAATCAGGAACAAGACAAGGATGTTCCCCACAACACTTCTATTTAACATAGTATTGAAAGTTCTAGCTGAAGCAATCAGACAAGAAAAATAAATAAAAGGCATCCAAATTGGAAGAGAAGAAGTAAAACAGTCACTATTTGCAGATGACATGATACTATGTATAGACAACCCTAAAGTCTCCACCAAAAACTATTAGGACTAAAAAATGAATTTAGTAAAGTTGCAGAATATAAGGTTAATATAAGGAAGTCTCTTGTATTTCAATATGGTAATAATGAACTATCAGAAAGAGAAAGCAAGAAAACAATCCCATTAAAATTGCATTGAAAAGAGTAAAATACCTACAAATAAACATAACCAAGAAAGTGAAAGACCTATACTCTGAAATCTATAAAACATTGATGAAGAAAGTTGAAGAGGATTCAAAGAAATGTAAAGATATCCCATATTCATGGGTTGGAAGAATTCATAACATTAAAATATCCATAATATCCAAAGCAATCTACACTTTTAATGCAATACTTATCAAAATATCCATGACAGTTTTCACAGAATAGGACAAATAATCCTGAAATTTATATGGAACTGCACAAGACCTGATAAGCCAAAACAATCTTGAGAAAAAATAACAAATCTGGAGATATCATGTCCCTGACTTCAGAATGAACTATAAAACTATAGTAGGTCAATGGAACAGAATAGAGAACCCAGAAATAAACACATGCACTTATGTCAATTAATCTATGACAAAGGAAGCAAGAATATACAATGGAGAAAATACAGTCTCTTCAACAAGTAGAGCTGGAAATATTTGATAGTTACACAGAAAATAATGAAATTAAAACATTTTCTCACACCATACAAAAAAATTGAACTCAAAACGGAATAAGACTTAAATGCAAGACCAGAAATCATAAAACTCCTACAAGAAATCATAGGCAGAACATTATTTGACATAAATTGTAGCAATAATTTTTTGGATCTGTCTCTGCCTATGGCAAAGGAAACAAAAGCAAAAAAAAAAAATAAGAAAATGGGACCTAGTTAAAGGTAAAATCTCTTACACAGAAAAGGAAACCATCAACAAAATGAAAAGACAAACTACTGAATGGGAGAAAATATTTGCAAATGATATGATGGATAGGGTTTAATATCCAAAGTATATAAACAGCTCAGACAATTTAATAACAAAAATGGATATAAAACCTTAATAGAGGTTTTTCCAAAGAAGTATACAGATGGTCAATAGGCACATGTAAAGGTGTTCAACATCACTAATCATCAGCAAAATGCAAAGTAAAACCACAATGAGATATCATCTTACACATGTAAAATGGTATAATCAAATAGTCTACAAATAATAAATGTTGTGGAGGTTATGGAGAAAAGAGAACCCTTGTACACTGTTGGTGGGAATGTAAACTGGTGCAACAACTATGGAAAACTGTATGGAGATTTCTCAAAAAGCTAAAACTACAACTACCATATGATTGGCAATTCTAGTTTTGGGTATATATCCAAAGAAAAGGAAAACACGAATTCAAAAAGATATATGTACCCCAATGCTTAGAGTAGCATTATTTACAATAGCTAAGATATGGAAGAAACCTGAGTTTCCATCAACTGATGAATGTCAAAATTGAGCCCTAAGTTCTTAACATATAAACCTAACCTAATTTTATTAACAAAAAGCCTTACACTAGACATTACTTAAATCATTCAATCACTAAACCTTACATATAACACTAATCCATAAAATTGAATTTAATTCATATATTCTAAAATTTTCTCAGGTGTCCATTTCAAAGTGTAAAATAAATTCTGAAAATGACTATACTACACAAAGCAATCTACAGATTCAACACAATATCTATCAAACTACCACTGGCATTTTTCACAGAACTAGAACAAAAAATTTCACAATTTGTATGGAAACATAAAAGAACCTGAATAGGCAAAGCAATTTTAAGTAAGAAAAACGGAGCTGGAGGAATCAGGCTTCCTGATGTCAGACTATACTACAAAGCTACAGTAATCAAGACAGTATGGTACTTGCACAAAAACAGAAATATAGATGAATGGAACAGGACAGAAAGCCCAGATATAAACCCATGAACATATGGTCACCTTATCTTTGATAAAGGAGTCAAGAATATACAGTGGAGAAAAGACAGCCTCTTCAATAAGTGGTGCTGGGAAAACTGGACAGCTACATGTAAAAGAATGAAATTAGAACACTCCCTAACACCATACACAAAAATAAACTCAAAATGGATTAAAGACCTAAATGTAAGGTCAGGAACTATCAACCTCTTAAAGGAAAACATAGGGAGAACACTCTATGATATAAATCACAGCAAGAACCTTTTGGATCCACCTCCTAGAGAAATGGAAATAAAAACAAAAATAAACAAATGGGACCTAATGAAACTTAAAAGCTTTTGCACAGCAAAGGAAACCATAAGCAAGATGAAAAGACACCCCTCAGAATGGGAGAAACTATCTGCAAATGAAGTAAATGACAAAGGATTAATCTCCAAAATTTATAAGCAGCTCATGCAGCTCAATATCAACCCCCCCCAAAAAAAACAAAAACCCAATCCAAAAATGGGCAGACAACCTAAATAGACATTTCTCCAAAGAAAATATACAGATTGCCAGCAAACACATGAAAGAATGCTCAACATCATTAATCATTAGAGAAATACAAAGCAAAACTACAATGAGATATAATCTCACACTAGTCAGAATGGCCACCATCAAAAAATCTACAAACCATAAATGCTGGAGAGGGTGTGGAGAACAGGGAACCCTCTTGCACTGTTAGTGGGAATGTAAATTGATACAGCCATTATAGAGAACAGTACGGAGGTTAATTAAAAAACTAAAAATAGAACTACCATATGAACCAGCAATCCTACTACTGGGCATATACCCTAGGAAACCATAATTCAAATAGAGTCATGTACCAAAATGTTCACTGCAGCTCTATTTACAATAGCCAGGACATGGAAGCAACCTAAGTGTCCATCAACAGATGAATGGATAAAGATGTGGCACATATATACAATGTAATATTACGCATCCATAAAAGAAACAAAACTGAGTTATTTGTGGTGATGTGGATGGACCTAGAGTCTGTCATACAGAGTGAAGTAAGTCAGAAAGAGAAAAACAAATGCAGTATGCTAACACATATATATGGAATCTAAAAAAAAATGGTCATGAAGAACCTAGGGGCAAGATGGGAATAAAGACCCAGACTTACTAGAGAATGGACCTGATGATACAGGAAGGGGGAAGGGTAAGCTGGGACAAAGTGAGAGAGTGGCATGGACATATATACACTACGAAACGTAAAATAGATAGCTAGTGAGAAGCAGCCCCATAGCACAGGGAGATCAGCTCGGTGCTTTGTGACCACCTAGAGGGGTGGGATAAGGAGGGTGGGAGGGAGGGAAACTCAAGATGGAAGAGATATGGGCATATATGTATATGTCTAACTGATTCACTTTGTTATAAAGCAGAAACTAACACACCATTGTACAGCAATGTCCTGTACATTTTATTTATGTACTCCCATAAAAATGTAAAAAAATAATAAAAATAAAAAACTGAAAAAAATCATTGGTGTTTAAAACTGCCCAGACCACAGTAGTTGCTCAATATAATCATTCAAATGGTTAGACACATGTTATACCAAAGTTCTCACTGCTGGCAACATAAATACTAAACAAAGTATGTAATTACTACAGAATTCCTTGAACAAATCTTGTTTAAAAAGCTTAAAATTCCTTCAAAATTCAGGGATTTGTAAATCTGTGATTGCTCAGTTGAGCAAGTGCCATTCACATATTCATGGATTCATCTATCAGAAATTGGTGTAGATGTTTTTTGTCAATCAGTGGCCAAAGAGGTGTGGGAGAGGAGGCATTAGTTATATTTATTCACAAAGTAATGCATTTTAGAGTGTATTTTATATTCAGATGATAATATTAAAGAAAATAATTATTCTACATTTGCACATCAAAATTTGATAACTGTTTCTGGCAAATCGAAGGTACATCATAAATATTTGGTACTGAATAAACATAAATACATAAATAAATAAACTGTAGATATGTGACATTTTCCTGCCTAATAATTTTATAAAGATAGCTTTCTTAAAAGTAGAACCATTTCTTGCTTATCCATAATTTAAATTTACAAAAATTATCTGATAACATGTAAACAGGAATAACATACTTGTATAGACATTACAAAGTTATTAAAAAATACTGCTACTCTATTTTTGTCATTGGTAGAATGTTACATTTGAATGTCTATTTCTCATGTCAGGGGACATATTAAAATAAGTGACACTTGATCATTTTGCAAAATGATTCAAGTACTGAATCCTTATGTTGTACACCTGAAACTAATATATATAATGTTATATGGGAATTATACCTCAATCAATCTGAAGAAAAATGAGAAAAAATTTTTTTGAAAATTGCATCTATATAACAGTAATGTGAAAAATCTCAGGAAGTAGTCATGCTTTTTAATCAATTAGAATATAGAGTGAATAGAATATGGAATGAATATCATGCAAGAATGAATTTCCTTAGAACCAGGTTAGTGTAATAAACCTGAATAGGTTAGGTATGAAGAACAACCATTTTAGCCCTGGTTTCCTAGAGAGTGGGACCAGAGAAAGGATCTAGGTGTGAGGGTATTATTGGGGGAATATGATGCCCAAGAGCAACAGTATAGGACACAAGATTGCAAAGGAGGGAAAAAGGGAGAACCAATGCAAGGATAAGTTGGCCAGTGTTATGGGTAATGAGCTACTCAATAATTTGAGGATTTTTTTAAAATATCAGGTGTTTCTTATCACTTATCAGTTTTATATGGGTGGGCAAGGAAACTCCTATAGTGCCCCAGACCACTGTGTTGTCCGAGAAATGTTGAGGGAGGAGGTGAGAAGCCGATGGTATAGGTCTGAGGAGAGGTTGTAACCTCTACACAGGTGGTTTCCACAGAGATGATTATAATGTAATAAAAAGCAGGAGGATCAGAGAGATTCTGAACTGCTGCTTAAGAGGGATGACAATAGCATCTCAAGAGAGATGATCATAAGCTCATTTACTTACTAACAACAAAGTTTAACAAGTACACAGACTGTTGATGGTTAATTATATGTGCCAACTTGACTGGGCTAAAGGGTACCCATGCAGCTGGTAAAACATTGTTATGAGAATGTTTCCAGAAGAGATTAGCATTTGAATAGGTAGACTGAGTAAAAATCACCCTTACCAATGCAGGTGGGCATCCTCCAATCACTTGAGGGCCTGGGTAAAACAAAATGGCAGAGGAAGAGCAAATTTGCCTTATGCTTGAATTAGGACATCCATCTTCTCCTGCCTCGGACATCAGTTCTCTTGGTTCTAGAGCTTCTGGCCTCAGACCAGGACTCTTACATCATTAGCCTGGTTCTTGGGCCTTTGGATTCATATTGGGACTTACATCATTAACCCCCCACCTCACCCCTCGTTCTCAGTCCTTTGGGTTTTGTACTGAAATAAACCACTGGTCCTATATTTTAAAGGGCATATCATGGTACTTCTCAGCCTCCATAATCATGTGAGCCAATCCTTCAAAATAAATCTCTTTCTATATATCTGTATATATTCTATTTATTCTGTTTCTCTTGAGAATGCTGACTAATACACAGACTTATCTCAAAAATAATGTTGCCCCTACATAAAAGTATTTTAAAAAATGTAAGCATTATATCAAATTCTGGTTGATAAATGCATACACTATTAAGACACAAACATGGGAAATGTAAAAATTCATTTTTTCTTCAAAGTCATTCAAAGTGTCACCATCTCTGTTTCAATCATATAAATCCCCCTTATTAATGTTCTTTGCCATATTTATGTCAGCATGAAGCATAGCATGTATCATATAATACAAATGTTTACAAAAATATCATTACAGTAACAATCCGAAGGTTTTAATAAGGCTGTGTAATATATTTTTCACAATTTAAAATATAGCTTAAAAGATAAGACTCATTTTCATAAAGAAAATTGTAGTTCACGAGATGGAATAAGCTATGCATTCAAGTGATTATTAAAGTCAAGTTTAATCACATGTGTAAATATATACATATAATTTATTTGTTTTTATTGAGCTATAATTTACATACCAATTAATTTATCCATTCAAATTATATAATTCAATGATTTTTACTATATACACATATATGTGCAATCATCACAAGAGTCAACTTTAGAATATTTTCATAATCACAAAAAGAAACCCCAAACTCTTTAACTACCATCCTCACCCCACACTCCACTCCACATATAGCTTATTAAACTGTCATCCAAGTTGGATGACAAAATTGGTACATAATCAGTTCATTGTTTACAGAATTAAATAAGTAATGGAATTTTACTATCTTAGTCTGGGCTTCTTCTACATTTGAATATGGATTCATTCTCCTTTGAGTTCTCTGACCACATAATTTTTGACCAAAAAATTCTATGTCCAGGTTTGCATTCCCTTTTTTCCTGTTGCACTCTACACAATGCAGAAAATGTATGACTATTTTAAATGTGGTTTATTTCATCTTCCTGATCTTGTTTTTGCTCTCATTTTTTTCTACCACTCCTCCTCCTCCTTACTTTCTCCTTCTTCTTCAGAAATGTTTCATCCATAACAGTTTGCATCCTCAAAATCTCAAGGAATCAAATATTATTGCATAAATTTTACCTGTTAGTGTTCTAATTATGCAAAGGTAAATATGAGAAGAAATGGGCCAACCAAGGAAGAACCTGCTCTATGACATCTTTGGCAAGTAAACATCCAACCTGTGTGTAAAAGCCTCCACACAGGGGATATTTTTATGTCATATGGAAATTCATCCTGCTCAGAAACAACTCTAGTTGTTCCTTATGCTGTCATTGAAATATGTCTCATTAATTTCCAAAGATTATTTCTTATTATTCCTATTAGAATACATACAATAGATATAAGCCTCCTTCATATTTTAACTATTTGGGTTTAACTGTTATTTCACTTTTTAAGTTTCCTTCGTAAAGTCAAACATACACATTGCCTTCAATCATTCCTATGATGTACTCTCTAGATTTCTATCTCCCTAACCCTTTTGTACTTTATCATGTTCTTATTAAACTGTGACATCCAAATCTTAGGACACAGTTATTTGCAGATTATCTATGGTCATTTTTTTCCCCTGAAATCAATAATTCTTCTCATGCAGTATCTTTTAGGGTGGCAATTTTGTCCCCCTGATAATGCACATTGAACCTACAGTCAAATATCTTGGTATCTTTTAAAATATATGAGCAAAAACCAGTTCCATCACACACCATTCTCCACAGCTGGCATTTTATTTTTGGTTCAAAGCTCTTCACACATTATTCTCTCTCTCTCTCTCTCTCTCTCTCTCTCTCTCTCTCTCTCTCTCTCTCTCCCCTTTGCATATCCTTCACATTACAGAGGTAAGCTATTTATGTCCTTATCCAAGAAGCCTATAAATCAGTAGAAGAGGTCAGTGACCATGGCTCATCTTCAGAGAAAGACTTTAGATTAAAATCAATTAATCTTTGACCATTCTAGTGCTATGAATATTCCCGTCCACAATATTCAGCTTAAATCATTCCTTTTTAAACGGGCATAATGAATTAATTTGGTTGTACAAAAAAAGTCAAATGAGCTTTATGGAAACAATATGATATATCTAATGTCACTGTGCAAAAAGTATATGAAGTTAGTTTCATCTAAATTAGTAATACTTGCCACTAACCTTCTAAATATTCAAAAGCCTGTACACTGTGGAATATAAGAACAGTGCCCTAAATCTAGTACTCTCTTTCATCATCTATTTTCTGGAGTGAAAATATTATCTTACCTATTATCATTTACCTCTCCTCTTCAGTTAAGATAAACTACAAATAAGCAGTAATTTGTACCCAGCTGAAAAATAGCATTATAAAAATGACCTGTTTTTCAATTCTGAAGCTCAATGATGGTAATTAAAATTTTTAAAATAATAATTTGGAAGTCACATATGATATTTTTAAGTTTTACTCTTTGTTTTAGCTACAACAAATTTGTCTCATTGCCTCACAGATTATCCCACACCATTAACTCATTATGCACTTTTTTTTTTTTTTTTTTTTTTTTTTTTGCATTACGCGGGCCTCTCACTGTTGTGGCCTCTCCCGTTGCGGAGCACAGGCTCTGGACGCGCAGGCCCAGCGGCCATGGCTCACGGGCCCAGCCGCTCCGCGGCATGTGGGATCCTCCCGGACAGGGGCACGAACCCGCGTCCCCTGCATCGGCAGGCGGACTCTCAACCACTGCGCCACCAGGGAGGCCCCATTATGCACTTTTTATCTGTTTCTTCTTCATCTTGCTCGTACTTCAGCACTGACCTGCCACTGTTGCCCTCCTTTTGATTTAAGCTCTTTCATTCTTTTGTTCCTCTTCCTACTTAAATCTAGCCACACACACACACACACACACACACTATATATATATATATATATATATATATATATATTACTTAAGTGGAAATCATAAATCCAGATTGTCCATTTCCCTCATATATATTCAATTACACTGTATCCTAAAAGATGTTATTTTTTGCATATTCCTATATGTAAAGAAAAATACAGTCTTATACAATTGATTAATTCTCAAAAAAAGATAGAAAATTATCTTAAATAACACTACTATATAAATAACACACACATAAGTTTTTCCAGAAGCCCTTTAGAAAAGAAATTTTACTTTTCACCTCAGTTTGTTTGTTTTTTCTCATATTCCATGATTTTCCTTAAAAATCTTCATTTAGTTGCAACTAGAGACCCACAAATAATGTCTCTTTTCAATCTGCTCTCTGATGATATGGGGAAAAAGTTATATAATCACAACAGTTAATTAAATATTCAAGGTAATTTAACAAATGTTATAGTACATATGAAATTATAACAAATGAGGTACTAATGAGAGTCATATTAGCACAATTAATTCCATAATTAATTCCAAGAGAATTAATAACTATTATGACATTATTTTAAGGTTTCATTTTTATGCAATATGAAGATGGAAATTATTAGAAATTTTACTACATTTCTGTCAAAACATTATAGTTAGCTAAAATCAGTATTCTTTTTTTAGTTCATCTTAGTATTATTAATAATTTAAATCATTTTTTATTTATGTGAATAAAAATGGAACACCTAATCTGTTAACATTCATAGTTAATGTAGGTGTAAATTACAAAGCATTTTCTATTTTTTCCTCTAATATCTTTTGAGCTATAATTATGGTGTTCTACTTTGTAAATCTTCTCATTTCCCTTAAACATTTTTTATGGTAATTTTGAAGAAAGGAAGTTTTAGAGACAAACTGATCATATTCATTCTTTCATTTATTCATCAATTTATTCACAAATATTTCTTAAATTCATGCTTTTCTGAGCCCATAACTAAGGCGGATACAGAATATTTTGAGAAAGGCTTTTCTTTCAGTAAGCTAGCAATATCTTATTTAAAAGAACATTAACGTTGTAAGAAATATTGTGGTGTCTTACCATTTATGTCCCTATATTTCGTTTTGCTGACAACAGTCCTGATTTATGCCATTTATCCTACTGTAAATCTGATTAGCACTCCTTTTACATTCATAATTGTCCTCCTTCGATGGAGCAATTACATGTGCAAGCTAGGTAAACCACAACCAAGATCAGAATCAAGGAGGTTGTGACTGGCAGGCATTATATATACTATTAAATATAAATGTATCCACAGTTCAAATTTGATGACAATTTTTCTTAAATGATCTTATTTGCCCAGATATCTCCCATCCAACCAATATAATGACCAAGTAAACAGGTTTTTATCATAGATTATTACCCAAGATTCCTAGAGAGAGGAAGCATTTCCTACTTTGATATGTCATCATGCTAGCTATCAGGTTCTCAAAAGGCAACTCATCTGAAGCCTTCTCAAATTTTAATAAGAAAAACCATTTTCTCTTATCTCCACATCCACACCAATGCTTGTTATCTCAGTCTTTCTGATGACAGCCATTCTAATAGGTATGACATGATATTGTGGCTTTGATTTGCATTCCCCTGATGATTAATGATGTTGAGCATCTTTCTTGAACCTGTTGGCTATTTGTATGTCATCTTTAAAAAAAAAAGTCATTTACTTCCTCTGCTCATTTTAATTATTTTTTATATTAAGTTGTATAAATTCTTTACATATTTTGGATATTAACCCCTTAGCAGAACATGGTTTGCAAATATTTTCTCCATTCCATAGCTTGCCTTTTCACTTTATTTTTTCTTTTGCTATGCAGAATATTTTTAGTTTGATGGAGTCCTACTTGTTTATTTTTCCTTGTGTTTCCGGTGTTTTTTGTGTTAAATTAAAAAAAAAATCATTACCCCAAATGAATGTCAAGGAGCTTCTACCCTACGTTTTCTTCTAGGAATTTCATGGTATCAAGTCTTGTGTTTAAGTCTCTAATTTTTATGAGTTGTGTAAGATAAGGGTCCAAATTCATTTTTCTGCATGTGTGTATCTTTTTTTTTTTCTCAACATCATTTGTAGAAAAGATTATCCCTATTGAATGTTCTTTGACTCCTTTGTGAAATACTAGTTGACTGTGCATGTGGAGGCTTATTTCTGGGCTCTCTGTTCTGTTTCAAGGATGTATGTATTTGTTTTTAAACGAGTAACACACTGTTATAATTACTATAGCTTTGTAATGTAGTTTGAAATCAGGAAGTGTGATGCCTCTGGTTTGGTCCTCTTTTTCACTATGGCTTTGGCTATTCAGGGTCTTTTGTGATTCCATAAAAAAATTAGGATTTCTTTTCTATTTCTAAGAAAAATTCCATTGGAATTTTGATAGGGATTGCAGTGAATCTATAAATGGTTTTTAGTGGTATGGACATTTTAACAATATTAATTCTTTCAATCAATAAACATGCACTATCTTAGCATCTGTTTTCTTCCATTTATTTCATCAAAGTCTCATAGATTTTATTGTACAGCTCTTTCACTTCTTTGATCAAATTTTTTCCAAGTATTTTGGTTTTGATGCTATTGTGAAATAGTTATTTTTTAATTTCTTTTTCAGATGTTTTGTTGTGAGTGTATAGAAATGCAACTGATTTCTATATGTTAATTTTATATCTTTCATCTTTACTGAATTCATTGATTAGTTCCAAATTTTTGGTTGAGTCATTAGAATTTTCTATATATAAGATCCTGTCATCTGTAAAAACAATTTTACTTCTTCCTTTCTGATTTGAATAAGTTTTTTGTTGTTGTTGTTTTGCCTAATTGCCCTAGCTAAACCTTCTAGTACTATGTTAAATAAGAGTGGTGAGAGTGGTCACCCAAGTGTTGTTCCTGATCTTAAAGAAAAAGCTTTCAATTTTTCACCATTGAGTATGATATTAGCTGTGGGTTTGTCATACATGACCTTTATTATGTTGACATAGGTTTCCTCTGTACTGTTTGTTGAGGAATTTTATCATTAAAAAATGTTATATTTTGTCAAATGCTTTTCTTCATCTATTCAGATGATCATGTGATTTTTTATCTTTCATTCTATTAATGTGTTGTATCACATTTACTAACTTATGTATGTTAAAACATCCTCACATCAGAGGGATTAATCCCACTAGAGATCATGGTATATAATACTTTAAATGTGTTGTTGAATTTTGTTTTGCTAATATTTTGTTGAGAATTTTTCATATATATTCATTAGGGATATTTATCTATACTTTTTCTTTTTTTCTTGTAGCATTCTTATCTGGCTTTGGTATCAGAGTAATGCTGGCCCTGTAAACTGAGTTTGGAAGTATTCCCTCTTTTTCAAATTTTTGGAAAAGTTTAAAAATGATTGGTGTTAATTCTTCTTTAAATGTTTGGTAGAATTCATCAGTAAAGTCATCTGGTCCTGGGGTTTTCTGTGTTGGAAGATTTTTGATTACTAATTTAATCAGTTACTCATTATTGGCCTATTCATATTTTCCATTTCTTCCTGATACAGTCTTGGTAGGTTGTGTATTTCTAGGAATTTATCTGTTTTTTTCTAGGTTATCCAATTTGTTAGCCTATAATTGTGCATAGTAGTCTCATGCATTTAACCACTATGGAAAACAGTATGGAGTTTCCTCAAAAAATTAAAATTAGAACAAACAGATGACCTAGTAATTCCACTTCTGGTATTTATCCAAAGCAAATTAAAATAAGATATCAAAGATTATATATATTCTCCCATGCTTATTGTAGCATTACTCACAATAACCAACAACTTAAGTGTCCATCAGCAGATGAATAGATAATGAAGTTGTGATATATATATATATATATATATATATATATATATATTATCATATATTATTCCACTGTAAAGGAAATCTTGCCATTTGTGACAAGGATGAAACTTACAACATTATTCTAAGTGAGATAAGTCAGAGAAAGACAAATGCTGTATGATATCACTTATATGTGGAATCTGAAAAAGCTGAACTCATAAAAATAAAGAGCTCTATGGCAATTAAGGGGGTTGAAAAACAGGAGATATGTTGTTCAAGGACACAAGATTGGAACTAGTAGATAAATAATTTCTAGAGATCTAATGCACAGCATAGTAAATATAGACAACAATACTGTATTATACACTTCAAAGTTGCTAAGATACCAGATCTTATTTTTCCCATCACTAAAAAAGAAATGATAATTACGTGACATGATAGAGGTTTTAGTATATTGCAATATGTAACTGTATCAAATCAACATATTGTACACATTAAACTTACACAATGTCACATGTCAATTATATTTCAATAAAAATAAATTCAAAAGGAAGAAAAATGTTTATTTGGGGATTGTCAGCACAGGCTTTATGGATACAAATAAGTACATATTCATGGGTATATTATGTACATATACTATATAGAGATAATATTTTTGATAATACAGTTATTTATATCTACTTTAGAAAATATATTAAATACATAAGAATCACCAAAGAAAATGAAGATCACTCTTTTACTAGTGATTATAACTCTAAATATTTATATTATATATTTCAAACAATATGTTAGCATAAATAGAGCAAATATGTTCTGCATTCTAAAGAAGCACACAATATAATTTTTGATAGCTATATGTTTTCTTCAAAGTATACAAAAATATTTAACATACTGTTTATTATCTGGCACTTGCTTCTTTAAATCAAACTGTCAGTGGACAAACTGTGTACATATATATTTGCACTTATATCTAAATAAATTTTGAGATAAAACCTAAAAGTTTAGTATATGTAATTTTATGAATAGTTCTGAAAATTTTAGATTCATGAATTACCCTCTAGTGAAATTAAAGCATAGACAGTTTCATGAATTAACGTCTCGTGAAGTTAAAGCAGTTAACTTTGACACTAATAGTCTGTCGTCTTTATTTATTTATTTATTTATTTTTGGCACCTTGGCGATTAGAATTATCAATTAGAATTTTTTTGTAATTAATGGATACACCAATTTTAATTGTATATATGATTAATTGGTATTATTGGTCTTCATTACTAGAAATTCTCAAGGAATTATTACCTTTAGCATAACTTGATCCAATAGATACAAATTTTCAGCAAATTCTGGTTTTCATTCCTTGGTCTAATCTGCCTTCTTTGGTTGGTGTTCTACCAAATTCAGTTACTTATTTTTCCCAAATGACTACAGATTCATATGTATGTTTATTAGGGAGAGAATCTTTTTTCTGAGTATTTCTAAATTTACCCAGAAGGAAGGAATACATAAGATGCCTCAACTTGTTTTACATGCCTCAACTTCCATAGCTGTAGCAGACGTTACTTACTACAATACAGATTACACAAATGAAGAGTTTAAGCTCATGGGAAGGAGAAAAGAAGAAAAATAACCTGAAGGAAAGTAACCTGAGAAGACAAACAGAATGTGTGTTGTGTTTATTCATTTGATAAGCAAAAATTTTTCAATTTAATTTATATATATATTTATGTATTCCTATGGTCTTCAGTGACTTCTTATTTTTAGTTTTTAATTGTATACCCCTCCCTAGGTGTGAGATTAAAAGCAAAGTTTATATTAATTAGGGAAAATTCTGGTTGCATGGGAGGGTGATGTTTTCAGAGACATATATATTTGTTGCTCATGGTTATGGTGTATTATACAATATTTTACAAAATAAAATATAAAAGAAATCAATTATGACAGTTTTCATTAATTTTAATTTCTATTTTTCTTCAGTATATATAGTAGCTGAGCAATAAGAGAGGATGTTTTAATCTGGCAAATAGCATAAATGTTTTCAAAAGATACTTAACATCATGCTTTTTTTTCTATTATACATAAATAGACAATAAATGCCATTCTTAGGTTAATAAGATTCAAATGTAAATTAAACTATAATGTACATATTTCCAAAACAGAACAAAACTAAAGAGAAACAGAACTACATACAAAAGATGGTTTGGAGAGAGATTAATGCTAAAAACAGCAACATAAAAACAGAAAACATAAGAAAATCCAATAATTCAGCTATTATAATGTGAAAATAATTAATTTTTCTTATTAATGATATTCTTTTGATAGTATAAAATAATAAAAATACAACTTTATCTTAATTTAAAACAATCATTAAATAGAATAATATGGAAAATGTAACAATGGTCATATATACTTACAATTATCAAACATATTGGTCAATGAAAGCCAGAAACTAGAATTCTATCACCATTGATTAATTAACTGATATATTACTTATATTAATGAGCTTATATCCTTGAATAAGATAATCCAAATAAACTAATGGAAAACAAAGGCAGCTCCATAAAAGTAGAGACCCAGCTCCTTCAAAATAAACTTAAGTTCATCTTTTTAAATATCCAACCTTTTGTCGTTTAACTCTAGTTCATGTGCCTGATGAACAGTGAGGCCAAACAAACCAAAATCCCAGAGTTTGGAGCAGAAAAATGTTTACTGCCAGGGTCAAGCCAGGAGAAGAGATGGCTCATACTCAGAAAACCCAAACTCCCCGATGGGTTTCAGGGGAAAGTTTGAGTTTTTTAAAGGCAAATTTGGCAGGTGAGTTTCAGTTGTGTAATATTCTTCAGATTGGTTGGTATTGAGGTAACAGGGTTGTGTTCCAGAAATCTCAGTCATCACTCTTCTGGTTCTGACAAGTCTGAGGTACATGCTTATGCTCACCCTGAAGTTACCATCCTCCACCTAGGTGGGGGCCTTAGTCTCTGTAGAAGAACTCAGAAGTATGTATCAGATTTTATGTATATCCCTAGAGTAGGATCCAGGAACCCTGTCCCATCACTTCAGTATTGTGCCTTGACTGCTTTTCCTTTGTTTCTGCATTCCCTTATTCCCCTAATTAGTAACTATTTGAATCTGCTATTTGTAACTGGAGGAAGGTTTAGGAGGCTGAAGCCTTTTTCTTACAAACAAGAAGCAGTGGACATGGAAAGGCTTTTGTAATTGGGAGGGTTCCATAGAGTCCTGCTCAGTTTCACTTTGGGATCAAACACAATCTTAATCTATCCCCAAGAATGACAACCTAGGATTCTTTGCTTGTTAAGATCCCACATGCCATGGAGAAACTAAGCCTGTGCACCACAACTACTGAGCCTACGCTCTAGAGCCCACGACCCACGAGCCACAACTACTGAGCCCATGTGCCACAACTACTGATGCCCGTGCACCTAGAGCCGGTGCTCGGCAACAAGAGAAGCCACTGCAATGAGAAGTCCACGCACTGCAATGAAGAGTAGCCCCGATTGCCGCAACCAGAGAAAGCCCATGCGCAGCAACGAAGACCCAACGCAGCCAAAATTTTTTAAATAAATAAATTTATATATAAAAAAAAGAAAAAAAAAGATAGTTAGATGATACTGATGGGTAGCCAGATTTGGAAATAATTATTATATATTAGTATTTGAAATTACTTATTTAACAGGGGAAAACAGAGTAATTTGAGCTGGAGTTTAGCATAATAATGACAACTACAATAACGTCAAGTGAGTCCTTACCAAGTTATAAGCATAAACCTAAGTGCTTTATATGGATAAATCTTATTCAATCCCTAAAGTACTATATATATATATATATATATATATATATATATATATATATATATATATATATATATATATATATATACTTTCACATTAAAAAGTTATTGGCAATGGAATGATTATAAATGCTGGAAACAAGAAAGTTTATCTCTAATGACCAAATGGAGCCTATCAGATCAAACAGTCATGTGATTTGAAAATCTGGAAACAACATTCTCTTGACATAATTAAAAGGGACCCAAATACTATATCCTAAAATAATTAGTAAAAGGCTAAGAAAAATAAAGTGCTAAATAAAAATATTCTTCACAAATAATTTATATGACCTTTTATTTAACATTCATAGGCTCTTTGTTTTAAAGTTTGAACATATTTTATGCAAATATAATTTATCTTATATGATTAGCCTCTTGCCATAGGCAAAATTATAAATGAAATGTTACAGTTAAAAGGGCAACATGAAAAAAATAAAGCACTGTAGGTATAATTATATTTGGAAAATACTGACCCGATAATAAACACATTTTCTAAATATTTCTAATGCACAGGAATACACATGATATTGCTGTTGTTAGAATATAGAAACAGTTATGACCATTTTTTTGTAGTTATAGTCCACTCTAAAGTTCACATGGATTATCATAAACTCTAAATCTGTTCTACACACACACACATGCAAAACTTTATTTTTTGCTTTACAGAGGGAGCTGACTTAAGGTTGGCTTCTAACTTATTCTCTTTCACTGAAAGTCTAACTTCTTTACTGGGTAGAGGTTAGAGAAATGGGTGGCAGAAATTTAATCAGGAAAAAAAATGTGTCAGGGATCTGGAATGAAGACAATCATCTTTCATGATGTGGACTCCTCTCCCAAGTTAAGGGGTCACACTTCGTTGTTGAATGGTTGCCCAAACTTAGTTGAGGCTCACCTAGTCAGGTTTAAGCTCTCTTGTGGTCTTTAATGTTGGACTATTTGTATTGTTTAATCTAATTAATTGGGATATTTTGTAATCTTGAGAAGGTTAAGTAATTGCCAGAACTGCTATTTCTTCCCTATAAATGAAGCTATTTGTACCTTATGTGGAGGGTTTCTATAAGAAATAAAAATGTAATGGGAATAGCAAAGTACTGATAAATATAGAATAAGATTTTATTGTTATTTTTGTTTTATTTTTACCATTAATAGACTTAGAATTAACATTTTAACTTTAATTATTTTTATCTACTCATGCTTTTATTATCAAAATATTATTCAAATGTGGTTTGTTATGTACAGTTATCACATAGCATAACTATTTGTTCATACCAAAGGATTTATGAAAACAAGACACTAGATCAGGTTCAGGCATTTACTATCAGTGTCCAAATGTACTTGTTTTATTAAGATGGATTGTATTTTCTACATGTGTATAATAGAAATTATCTTCCTGACATATTTGAAGTTGTTTTTTGAAGTTTCCAATTAGAAAACCCATATAAAAGCACAACGTGAATTCTACACTATACAAATTAAAGTCATCTTTATTATTGAGAAACTATTTCTGAAGATAAAAGTGGTAAATTTAAGGACATTAAAATTATCTTAGAATAGCTTTCATTACAGGAGTTCATTTTCTTTTTCAAAAATGAGGCTACTTATTAATAGAGTTGAAAATAATTGCTTCCTTTTAACTGTCACACAAATAATACCAATTGAAGTGATGGCTTATAGGCAAGTAAAACTAGATCTAATTGAACCTAAGTTTAAAATCACACGCTGTAGTTGAAACAGTAGTCACTATAGTGCTGTATCATGCACTTTTCTTTTTCTTTTATCTATTCCCACAAAAAAAATAAACATCAGTGGAGAAATTACTTAGATAATACTATTCTGTCCAGTGAAATCACAAATGAATTAAATAACCATATGATTAGAATCTTGTACTTTATTTTATCAAATTGATCATATTTAATAGTTATAACTGTTAATAAAGTTGTAACAGGGAACTATATTTTCATGATCACACTAAAATAAAATTCTTCAGGAAAATAACTATGCGTTTTAATTACTTTACTGAATGTGAGAATAGTCTAATAGCTAACTACTTCTACACATAAAAGCAACCATGAAGAAAACCAGGGTCAAATATAAAATAAATAAAATAGTGAAGAGGATTTTTAAAGATAATGTTTTAAATTGAGAATTAAGGGTATTGAGAATTTTTTGTGCTATTGAATTCTATATTAAAGGACAATGAGAAATGATTAAAAATTCTCAGCACAACTTCTAAAACAAAATTTTTAATGCAAATCATGCTATCATTACAAAAAATTCAAATTAATATTCACAAATATTTAGAAGAATTTAAGATATTTTGCCAATATTTTGGAGAGTTTCTCCTAAGAAACTAAATGGCTATAATAAATACAATAAGATTGATAACTGGGAGTCAAAAGATGACTATACTTCCAATATGCAATGAGCCCAGTTGCCCATCAGCTGACTAAAATAATAGCCATGAGAGAAAGAAAGATAATAAACAGGTAACCTCTCATTTAACACAAAGCATTTGGTGATCATTCTTGACATTTATTTAAAAACTCTGTCCTGTGCTTCCCTGGTGGCACAGTGGTTGAGAGTCTGCCTGCCAATGCAGGGGACACGGGTTCATACCCCGGTCCAGGAAGATCCCACATGCTATGGAGCAGTTGGGCCCATGAGCCATGGCCACTGAGCCTGGGCATCCAGAGCCTGTGCTCCACAACGGGAGAGGCCACAACAGTGAGAGGCCTGCGTACTGCAAAAAACAAACAAACAAAAAAAACTCTGTCCTGCTACAAATATTTCTAATACATCAATCATCTACAAAGCTTTCTAGTACATCAATCATTCCTAAAATATTTCATTTTACTAGTTCTATGTAAGATACTGTTACAGTTAAAGATGCTCTATATAATTTTATAAGATTAATATAAGCTGAGTTCTTAGTTTACATACATTCTAATGACATAATACAGCCTAGAGTTTATACTCCCCTGGTATAAGTTCTGTGGATATGTAAAGGTGTAAAATTATGTAAATAAAAGCCAAAATATTGAAGAAAATAAAATCTATCTACTAAGTAAAGCAACTGAAAACCAAGGTTTTTGTTTTGTTTCATTTTTTTTTTTTCCATTTGCCAGCAGGTCTTGACTTTAGTCCTAGGCAATTATGTTTTATTCCATCTTAAAATTCCAAAAGACTGGGAAATACCTGGGGAAATATTTGAATCTAAGGTGATTGTTATGTACCTGTCATTTTTATCCCTCACCAATAGAGCTAGGTGTAGATAGAGCAATCTTGAAATATTCAATTAGAGTCGTATATTGCCACAAATAAATCTCTTTGGAATTCCACCTCTATGTAACTGAGGGAAATGATCAGAACACTTCAGAATCTGAAAGAAATCTATAGCATAGTTTGTACTAAATTGCTCTCTTAGGAGATAAAGCTTTAAAATAGCAGAAAATAGGAAGATGAAGCATTCACAAATGTGGTGTCTCCTTTTCTTCTCTGGGAATTTTCATTGGTCCTTCCTCACACTGTCTGGGGATCTGATAATCATGTCTCAATAGAAAGCACTTATACTGGCTATATGTTTGCTCTTATTCTAGAACTGTTTAGTCATATCTAGGTTTTGGCAAAAAATTGAGCCAAATGAACCAATATTTCTATATAAAGCTTGAAAAATAAAGTTTCAGATTACAGTAATAACTTTGCTTATTAGTAATTATTAATAACTAATACAATTGATAAATATTTTTATTATTTATTTTAAGTCCAGTTATACACAGACATTTTTTCATGTAATCCTCACAAATACCTGCATATCTAATTACTATTGTAATATAAATTTCACATTAAGAGAACAAGTCTTAACATTGCCTGTATGAGAACTCAAATGTTTGATTATAAAGCCCATAATTACATTCTGATAAGCAGTAACTATAAATATATGGGGTCATATGTTTAGGTTTTCATATATTCTTTCCATATATGTCGCCAAACATATCCATTGGTTCTGCATTAATATTCCAAGAAGCTAAAATTTGTTAAGACAAGAGCACTCAAAATACTGTGGTAGGAAACTATATTGAAACCAGGAGTGATTCACCAATAAATAATCTCAGCACATAAATCAGTTAGATATGGGAGGATTTTGTTGTTGTTGTTGTTGTATTGTTTAATTTGTTTTTAATTTTTCTTTCTTTTTAAAACTCTACCTGGGAATGAGGCTTGGAGAATGGCATCTCATAAATTTTGCTATGATGCATTTTAATTTTTATTCATCTAAAAGTAATTTCTAATTTTCCTATGTTTTCTTCCTTGACTCATTGCTTATTGTGTGTTTAATTTTCACACACTTACAAGTTTCCTAAATATTCTTATGCTATTGATTTCTAGGTTCCCTCAATTGTAGTTAGAGAATATACTTTGAATGATTTCAATTCTTTTAAATTTATTGAGACTTGTTATATGGTTTAACATATGCTCTGTTATGGAAGAGTTCCATGTACACTTTTGAAAAGAGTGTGTATTCACCTGTTGTTTGGTGGAATGAACAGTAGATGCTGTTAAGTATAACCAATTTATATTCTTGCTCAAGTCTTCTACTTCCTTGATGATCTTTTATCTTGTTTTCTATCCATTATTAAAAGTGGGGTACTGAAATTTCCAATTATTATTTGTTATGTGTCTACATATCCCTTAAGTTTTGTTAATTTCTGCTCCAAATATTTTGTTGCTTTGTTGTTAGGTGCATTTATGTCCAAAATTGTTATGTTTTCTGCATGAATATACCCTTTTATCTTTGTAAACTGTCCTTCTTTCTTTATAATAACAGTTTTCATCTTAAAGTGTATTTTGTTTGATATTACAATAGCCACTCTAGCTCTCTTTAGGGAACTGAATAAATGATATATATATATTTTTTCCCATTATTTTACTTTCAGTCTATTTATATCTTTGAAAGAAAATATTTTCTCTTTTTGACAGCACATGATTTGATCTTCTTTTTCTTCTTTTATTTTTAATCCATTCTGGTAATCTCTGCCTTATAATTGGAGTACTTAATCTAATAACACATAAGTTTATTTTTAAAAGTTAGGATTTACATCTGTCTTTTTGCTATTCTTTTCTGTATGTATTTGTTGTTGTTTTCATTGTTTCTCTCACTGCCTTCTTTTGTGTTAAGTAGTTATTTCCGGCTGTGCCATTTAAATTCCCTTGTCATCTCTTTTGCCATATTAATTTTTTTCTTAATGGTTGCCCTGATAATTGCAATGAACACTTTAAATTATAAAAATGTAGATTCATATTAATATCAACTATGAAAGACAGAATAATGCCACCCCCAGGTGTCTATACTGTAATCCCGACAACCTGTGTATATGCTAAGTTACATGACAAAGGGGACTTAAATTTGCTGATGGAATAAAAGTTTCTAATCAACCAACCTTAAGATAGGTATATTATCCTTGATAATCCAGTAGGGCTCAATGTAATTAGAAGGTTCCTCATAATGAAAAAGAAAAGAAAAGGCAGAAATGTATTTTTCAGAGTGATGCATCATGAGAAAGAGTCAACTAGTTAGTGATGGCTTTGAAGATGGAAGGGAACCTTGGGCCAAGAAATGTGGAGACTCTAGAAATTGGAAAAGGCAAAAAAAAATTATCTTAAAACCTCCAGAAAGAATGCAAAGTTGCTGATATCTTGATTTTAGTACAGTGAGAATTCTGACTTACTTAACTGTAAGGTAATGTATGTGTTTTAAGTCACTAAGTTTGTGGTAATTTGTTACTAATACACCAATTTAATTTCAGTAATCTCCAAAAATTATGCTTGCATAAAGGTCCTTTTCCTCCTTCTTCCTTTGTATAGTTTTTGTCATATAAATTATGTCTTTGTACATTGTGTTCCAATCAATGCAGGCTTATATTTGTTTTATTCAGTTGTCATTTTAATCAGCCAGAAAAAGAAAAAAAATCATTTATATATTCTGTTATACTTACCTCTGTAGTTATTTCCTATTGTCCTTTCTTTCTTCGTGGATCCAACTTACTATTTAGAGTTCTTTCTTTTAAGCTTGAAGATTTAATTTTAGTATTACTTATAGGACAGGTAAATTAGTGACATCTCATTTTTTCGTTACCTGTGAATGTTATGAATTTCTTCTTCATTCTTGAAAGGCCATTTTTCTGGATGTAGGATTCTTGGTTAACTATCTTTTCATTCAGCACTTTGAATATGTAATTTTACTGACCTGTGGTCTCTGTGGTTTCTGATGAGAAATGAGCCGTTTATCTTACTGAAGATCACTCTTATGTAATACATCATATTTCTTATGGTCCTTTCTAGGTTCCCTCTTTGTCCCTGGCTTTTGACAGTTTGATTATCACACACCTAGGCATAGATCTTTTTTATTTTATCCCACCTGGAGTTAAATAAGCTTTCAATTGTGGGGAGTTTCTGCCATTATTTTTCAAATATTTCCTAGGCTTTCTTTCTCACTTCTCTGGTATTTTCATGTGTGTGGGAATGCTTGATAGTGTCCCACAAGTCTGAGAATTTCTTCATTTTTATTCCTTCTTTATTATTTCTGTTACTTAGAAAGCATAATCCCAATTGATCTATCTTCAGTTTTGCTAATTTCCTCTTCTTTGTGCTTAAATGTGAGGTTGAGTCCCTGTAGTGAATTTGTCATTTTATTATTACAATTTTTAGCTCAATAATTTTATTTATTTTCTTTTTAAAAATGTGACCACTTTATTGTCATTCTCTATTCAAAGAGCCAATCATTGTCAGTATTTTTCTTTATTTTGTGAACATAATATTCTTTACATTTTGTACATATTTATAGTAGCTGATTATTGTCCTTGTCTAGTAGGTACAATATCTGAGTTTCCCCAGTGACAATTTCTGTAAGCTCATATTTTCGGTTTATTTGTCACACTTTAGTGTTTACTTTTGTTTTTCATAATGTATTTTTGAAAACTGGACATTTTAAATAATCTAATGTGCCAATTCTATTAATCAGAACCAACCATCCCAGTACTGAGTTGGTTTGTTCTTGTTTGCTGTTGTTGTTGTTACAATTGTTTGTTTTTTTTAGGGACTTTTCTTAACTAATTCTGTATTATTTTACTGATTTTCAGGGTTCTGAAAAAGTTATTTTTTACCATTATTTTCTCACTGCTTTCATGGATGAGTAAACTTTCACACATCCCTACTCAGGCACTTTGGTGCATTTTTCTCAGCATACATTTTTGTTTCAGCAGAAAACCTCTAGGTGACCTAAGTAATTGAAGAATATACAAAAGCCATTCATTCAGAGAAATTTAAGTGACTGAAAAAATAATTGGAATTTGAATTCCAGTTTGATACTTACCATTTTTCCTTTAGGAAGGAATACTCTTGTATTAGCATTGCTAACTTTAACTCCACGAATTAGAGCCTCTTCCGCCTTTAAAGACAGTAGCTAGTGTTTCTTGTTTACTTAGATTTTTATTCAGTCAGGTCAAGATAGTTCACTTCTCACCTCTTGAATGTGAATTTTAGAGGATCAAGTTAATCAAGTTGTCAATAAATCATTGAATAACATATCCAATTATAATTAAAGAAATCAGATACTTTTTATAGCTTTATTGTGACATAAAATAAATATTTGTTTTCTTCTGAATTTTCTCTCATATGCTGGATCCTAACATATCTCAGGGAATGAATGCCATGGTGCCCTTCATTTGATAATGGGAGCTTATTTATATTCTGGAAGAAAAATTCTCCACAAGTGTACTTTGGAATATATTGTGAACAAGGAACACAAAGGAACGTGAGTAATATTATTCTTTATGACCAAGATTATTGAGAGCTTACCTTAGAAGAGGAGGGTATGGTAGGCTACTCATACCTGAGGAGTTCTGTCACACCTATGTGTGATATTTCAAGCCTGAACCTAGACACTAAGAAGATTTACTTGGCAGATCTCATGGTGAGAAGCTGCCCTCCTCACATCAGATGTAGTATACAGACAGTGCATTGCAGTTTTGGGAGAGAGTTGCAGTCAAGGACTCAGTCTTCTGCTCTCAAACCAGCCTTTTCAGACATAGATATGCACTCCTATCCCAGGTAACAAGGGTTTCACTGATGCATTATTCTCTATTTTGACTCAGTACCTTTCCATTCCTAGCCTCTCCCCCCTCCTTTCCCTCAGCCCATGGGACCATAAAGAGATAAAAGTCCTTTATTCAGGGATCCTTGGCCCTGAGGTGACTACCCCTGTCTGCACTGCATCCACTTGACCTCATCTGGTACCATTCCATGGGAATAAACAGAACTCTGAGGCACCAGAGCCTCTTTTTGCCTCTTGCTTGTACTATCTCAGTGAATAAAATCTTGACTGTAACTTGGATTGGTGTCCTATTTGATCACTTTAACACCTGCTTGTTTGAAAATACTTATTAAATCTATCTCTTTTATTTTTTGAAACAGGATTAATGAGAATTGTAATTTGGGGTTCTACTGTATTCTTTAATTAGTCACACATTTATTAGAATTATGTCTATGTATGACTAGCTTAATATTAAAAGTTATACTCAGTAACAGGTCACTTTGTGGTTTGCTGAAAATTTTCCATAGTCCACAGAAATTCAGTTTGTTTTTCTCTCTTCCCTCCTAAAGAATAAGTTTCTGTCATAATAATCTTGTGAACTCTTTTATTGTTAATATCTCTACAAGTTTTCTAAGTCACTCATTATCAGAAATACATTAGTGGAAAATTTAGAGAATTCACATACTGAATATTAACCCTGTATACTGTCCTTTTCTGATTTTTTTCCTGCTTCTTAGGTCCACATTATCTAGAACATGTTAATGATGCTAGTGAATCACTACTCAAATTATTTCTCTCTAGTCTTTATGACTATACTATCAAATCAATCCCAAAGTTCTTTTATCATATAGATTTGATTTGCTTCTCTGGTATTTGAGTGATGGAACCACAGCAATTATATCTCTAATAGATTATTTTTTCAGTGGAATTTGTAGGTTAGTTATTCAGAATCATCTCATGAAAATCTGATATTGATAGCATTTTACTTTTTTTGAAGTTAGGCCACAATTGTTTATAAAACTATGCATATGTCAAGCTGGATTAAATCTTAATTACATAATTTGGGCCACTTTGTAATATTTTAGAACTTATAATTGAAATAATTTTATGTAGAACAGCATTTACCTCGCCTGCCATATGCAAACTCAATGGCTTTCCCTAATAACTCATAGAGTAATCTCATATGTGGATTCCACATTTAAAATTTTACTTTTAGGTAGATACTAGTAATAATGTCATAACTCTGGTACCACACATTCAGCAGTTTTACAGTCATGGTAAAGGTATACCCCTGAATAAGCCATAAGAGTATGACAATTTTTTTGAGAAATATATTTATTTCAATTTATATAAAAAATCTCATAAATCTTGTTATCAGATGCATTGTATGCATTACATAGATTCTCTCAACCTTACCTGTCTTCCCAGTCACCAGTTACCACATTTCTCATTGCACTCACTAGAATTATTGAAGCCACATCTAGCAAGAAAATCTGCTACAGATTCTACTAATATAGCTCTTGCATGGTTTTCGTAATACCCATTGTGCCTGGGGTTGATCCAAACAGACCCAAGAAATTTTAGCTCCTCCCATATGTTTTATATTTAGATGTAGCACTATGTTAAAATGTGTCAAATCTGGCTTCCCTAGCAACTTCCTAAAGGGAACTGCAATCTGTAAGTGTGGAAGAAATTGGCTCTCTCTGAAACAAATTATGATCAGTGGAAATAGCAGAGAAGAGAGAACTGGAAAATTAATTATTTACCTTTTCTTTCTTCAATAGATAATTCTTTGACATGGCTTTTCTGTACAAGAGGCATCTTATATGATCAAGCAATGGGTCATGTCTTCTCATATCCCATGAAGCAGTGACCACCTTAGTAACATGGGACATGTTTATAATTTTGTACTTTATGTGCCACTTCGCTTTTTCATAAATCTTTCAAATAAGTCTTCTTCCCAGCAGGGACAAAAAACCTTAGGCTGATAATCAGCCTCAGCATCTGATTATAAGCCTAACAACCTTATAAAATGCGCTTCATATAAAATTTTTATAGATTTTCTCATTTGAAAGCAGGGGTCTGCAGGGAGAACATTGGTTAAACTAGTTTGAGAATATCCTGAAATGTCAGAATAAGCAAAAACAACTTTTTCATCTTTTCCAAAGGAAAAAAGTCATGGAGCAAGTTTTTTTTTTTTTCACAAGACATATCCCCTCCAACCACCCTCATTGCCTCAAAGACCTATGCCAGATTTAGGTCTCAGTATTACCAAATGGGAAAACACTGCTCCATCTTTATGTGAGATCATAAGAATATTCCCATTCCTAATATGAGGGCCTCACTTTTTCACAAAAATGTCCTAAATCTCACATGATAAATTTTGTGAGATTGTTAACTCAATGACATCGTAATTGTACAAGCAATGTGATTATATTTTGCATCTAATTTTCATCATCCTTGACCTGACCTATAGTAAATAAGAGATGCTTTTAAGGCCACCTGAGGAGGTCTCTAGTTTCATGTCACGATTTGAGCTGAGAAGTTAAAAACCTGAGCTTGTCATTTTCATTATGTAAGCACTCCAGGGTACTTTAAAAAAATCCTTTCTCATAATCCTTGTAATTATCATTATTTCTGTAACAGTTGAGTGAGCAGCAACTTGGTCCCTGAAGGCATTTGCTTATAAGCACTTAATCACAGTCAACCACAGGTGATAATTTGATTAATGGTGATGTTCCACATGCTGAGGATTGCTAGAATCCCATTTCCCATTAACAAGATTTTAAAATCCATTTCAAATTCCTTATTGAGTGTCTGTTTCCTGAGCTTACTCCTGGAGTTAATTAGTTTACTGGTCAGCCCCTGTCAGATGATAAATCAGACTAGTATTTCCTACAGAGAAATATATATATATAGAACTTTGAAACGTGTTAAACAAGTATTAAGAAGATTGAACAGGGAAAAAGAAAACACTGAGGTTATACAAAAGTAGAAAGTATGGAAGTAGATAACACAATTATACCTGAGGGTACAAAGGTACGATGTTGGGAATAATAGTACTAAGCAGTGTGGAGAAGTTGATCATATAAAGCTGAAACTCAGATCTCTAAATAAGTGGTTATCAGTAATTCATGATCATGGGAGCTAGGAATCCAGATTACTGAAGAAAGAACATTTTCCAGCTATTGTTATAGCCTCAGAAACTCAAAAAAAAAAAAAAAGCACTGTAATAGATTTAGAATTTATTTCATCAAGGAAGAAATACCAGCCTACTGAGACATGAACCAGAAATTAATTCCAGGTGCATTACAACTCTTCTCCCAAAGAGTAATCCTCCTGGTGAGCAGAACTACAAGCCACACACTTATTTATCTATGCCATATGGAGGAAGGATTTACCTCAAGTATGAGATATTCACTAATTCTCTGGAAATGGCAAGTGCCTGGGAAAGATTTTCTAGGTCCTGACAGTAAAAACTAGAAGCTCAGTGACAAAGATATCTGGGTACAAGGTATGTAGATGGATTTATGGTCTCAAATAATTAGAAAATTTGTGTCTCATGTGAATTTGTACTGGAGATAGCCCATCAAAACGTTACCACTCAACAACTAGGTGGTTAGGTGAATATTATTTGATCTATATCTAGGCAAACTCAGCTTTTGTGTAGTCCTATGAATAGAGACTCTATGGTAACAAAGATGAAGGCTATGCAGATACCCAACTGCATGGGCTACCACTCCAGAAATTCTCTACTTACTGCTACCGCTGTACCTGCAATTTTCCAGAAGCATAGATCAACACTGAGCCTTCAGAACAATTAGTTGGGAATACCATCTTTTTATGTTGTGGCAAGGCGATTATATTTGACCATTCCATCTGAAGAAAACCATATATATTCCATATATGAGTTTGCTTTCTTAGTCAAAGTGCCTCAACAAACACAATCATCTGAAGACTTATAGAAAGCCTTTTCCATGCCAAGTGGCAGGAGCCACTCTAGGGTGTCCTGGTGCCAGCTGAGACTGCTTACCAGTTATAGTAGGTTATGAATATGATTTAGAGATTCACTAACTAGGTCAGGCCCACAGTAAAACCCAAGATGTAGTAAGTGGTGCTAATTAGTTAGATGGGGTGAAACAGAAAGGATGTTCATCAGTGCTCGGTCAAGTAGGTAGAAGGTAAGCCAAAAAACAGAATCAAAACAACAACAATAACAAAGCCAAAACCTGGTGTTTGCTAGCACGTCATTGCTCAGAGAAAATCTGGCCAGAAGTCGTTTGGCCAGACCATATCTCCGTCCTTCCTACCCAATTCAATGTGGCATTTTCTTTTAATATTTAGTTGTAGAAAATATTTTTTGCTATCTCAGGACATTCTCAGAGATAGTTACTCTATGTGCAGTTGTAGTTTCAGTGTGTCCATGGGAGGATGTTAGCTCAGGATCTTTCTACTCTGCCAGCTTGTCCCCTTCTGAGACTACAATTCATATTTAGCTATTTAGTTCCTTTTAGGTCATGAGTCTTATAAGAAAAAAAAAACGTACTTTCTTGTTCTTTTTTTTTTTTCTTGCAGAGGTAGCAAAAAATACCTTGCTCCTGTACAGATCACAGGATTGTGAGCATCTATTTAGAATTGAAAATGTACAGTACCATAATAATAATCTACAGTAAAGGAAGGATCAATCTAACATTTTGCATTATAAGTCATTCTTACTCTTGCACTATAATGTCAATAATTTAGATATTTCTACCAAATTTTAATTATTTTAAAATATGTTTCAAATAAAATTTCAAATTTGTGCAAATATCTCTCTACAATGATGAGTTTGAACTTCAGATAAATACTGATTTTTATCCTTTGGGAATTTAGCTTTTGGTCCAATTACTCAGTATACCTCTAATTTATACCTCTACTTTACCATATCCTAACATGAAGTCCTAGCTTTACTAAGCAAGAGGTAAGTATTTGTGTAACTAATTCATTAATTGGAAAAAAGTTCAAATATTATGTTTGCTAACTTCTAATTCTCTCTCACTGCTGATTTTAGGCACTATAAATTATAAGATATTAAGGAATTGCTTGCCACAAATGAACTTCTTCCTATCTCAAATTTATAGCAATGGATTCCAGGGTGCATCCATCTTTTTTCTATAATGATGGCTTATCCAATTGTTAAGGGAATACATATAAACACACACAAAAAAATTAATGCAAATAAAAAACTCTGATACCTCACATTTGGGTAGGTTCAACACTGTTAACATAAACTGACAGTGAGTTTGCAGTGATTTCTTGTATCTTAAAAACTTTGGCTAACCTCAGGTGTCATTGTGATAGTCCATATAAGCAAGACTTACTAATTTCTCTCTCAAGATTCCTAAATCTTAAACTTAAATAAATAAACCATATAAAACAATAACTCTTTAGCCTGCAATTACAAATTTAAAGCAAAGCAGAATAATTTTATTTTAAAAAGCTAATAACATAGTTCGAAAAAGAAAGTCCTTGGGGGCTGTTTTCTGCCCCTCAGCAAGTTGTCCCCAACTTTTTGACACCAGGGACCAGTTTTGTAGAAGACAACATTTCCACGGACGAGGGTGGGGGGCAAGGGGTGCTTCAGCTGGTAATGCTAGCAATAGGGAGGATGAGGAGGGGCAGATAAACCTTCGTTCCCTCAACTGCCACTCACCTCCTGCTGTGCGGCCCAGTACCTAAAGGGTCACGGACTGGTTGCTGTCTGTGGCCTGGGGGTTGGGGACCCCTGCTGTAAACCAATCATGGGTCCTGCTTAGGTGCCTGGGAGAACTGAAACTTAGCATATTATATTGACTGTTTTTATCAGCTGGAATCATTCCACACCAAGGGAAACATTCACTCAGGGCAGTCTTTCGGATACACTTGAGAAGTAGGCTAAATTTAAATGTTAAACTGTGGCTATTAACATAACACTTTTAGTGCATCCAAATTAAATGCATTTGCTATCTTGTATCCAAAATATTTACCTTTATATGGATAATTTTACGTTTATCTATAATATGCACCTCTAAATGCCCACTGAGATATTCATTCTCAATATCAAAAAAAAAAAAAAAAAAAAAAGAAAAAGAAAAAGAAAAAAATCCATTGTCCATAGTATGAGGTAGGTTTAGCTTGGTCTTTCAGGGTAAAATAGAAGATGGTATTCCACATTCTCAGAATGCAAAATATCCTTCTTGTCCATCTACAGAATAGCAATGCAAAAAAGATGAAAATACCTTACATCTAGTCAGAAGTAAAATTTCAATTCCATGTTGAAGGTTATCTGCCTATGAAATAGAACAATATATTTCACATTCTTATAGAGTTTTTTTATCAGATTGATGTCACAAAGTATAATTAGCAATTTGGAAAACTAGCTATCTTTTTTAAATATCAGAGATTTACTTTTATTTTACTAAGATTAATGTTCTATATAAAAATACTTTTTTGATTTTTCTTGAAAGTACAGGTGCATTCAAATAGTAACTAGCTTATTCTGTTATTCTATAATAGAACTACTACTAATATTCATAATAATATACATAATAACACATTTTGAATGGTGTGTCCCCAGGTATATTCTAACTCATTTAACACTCATAATGCTTCAAAATAGATTAAAAAAAAAATCATTTGGAGATGAACTATATAATATCCCCAAGAGCACAATCATTCAATCAATTACTTTTTCATCAATATTTATTATCTCTTATGTGCTAAGGGTACAACAATTAACAGATAAAATTCCTGTATTTCTGGAGATCACAAGTCTCTGGCTTCTTCCATGAACTACTTAAAAAACAGCAATACTATTATCCTTCTGTGTTTTCTTAGAAAAGTATGTCCTCAGTACTCATGACTCTTTATTTTATGTATTCAGAGAAACTCTCCATGCCAAAACTCTATTGTTACAAATTTATTTATGTTTGCAAAATATCTTGTGATAGTGAACTCTAAGTCAAAACAGATTCTTTATGAAAACGTAAAGTCTAACTACATTGACTCTGAACATACTTGCATCAAATGGATCTAGGTTTTTTGCTCCCTATCTGAAATAAGACAATCTTCCCTAGCCTAAGTCATAGTTGAAAGACAACATTCAAATATCCACTTAAATATTTGATGGAAAAATATAAAATTTTCTTGTAAAAAGAAAAAAAAAATGCTGTGAGCCAAAGTGAGGTGATTAAGATGGCTATTATCTGGCTGTTTTAGATTTTGAATTCAGATAACTAGGCATGTATTAACTCCTATCTTGTAAATCTCCAACTGCAGAGGTAATGCTCTGTGCTAATTTATGTGAAATCAAAATCAGACTCCCAAAATGGAATCTTTATACAAAATGCAATCTCTCAAGAATTGGAAAGTGGTGATGGATATTTTACAATAAAGTTTTGAGTTATAATTCCAAGGCATAAAGGCTAGAAAAGTAAGCAGGAAAAAAGGACATGTCATCTCTAGGACATCTGAGATTAGTGAATTTTGTATTTTTTTATTATATTTCACCAAAATGAATGTACACAATTCTTTTAAAAACCTGACATTTTTACCAGACTTGAATTAATCAGGAAATAATAAATATTACCTCAGACTATTGAATCGTTTATCTCAAAGTTTCTTTAGAGATTACCTAAATGATCTCTGTCTCCAAACAAAACAGAATACACCAATAAGAGATAAAACAAAACTGTGTGCTTAAGGCTGGAGGGAAAGACGTTTCCACCTTCACTCACATTATCAGTATTTAAGGTCTACCAGGCCCAGGGATACCGTCATTCTTTGAAGCTCTTTTCTGACTGTGACAGGTTTTGGATAGTTTAAATAAAGTGTTTCAGAGGTTCTACACTTTTTCACTAAACCAAAAAAGACAAAAGAGAGAGAGAGAGAGAGAATGAGAGAGAGAGTGAGAGATTTGGAGATATTGGTGCCACTTCCCAGAAGTGACCCTTTCCCCCCTAATTCCCTTTCTACTTTTTCAAAAGTCCCAGTAAAGGAACAGTTGTTAAGGGATATCTGTCAGGGATGCAAGCAGAGTCGACTGCGTCCTCAAGTGCTCATGTCTAATTGAAGTATCCTTCCTAAAAGTTGAGCGTGATTCCCTTCACTCATGCACTACGAAGTTCACAGTTGCACCCCCTAGTGTTCCCGTCTCTTTATTGCAGAGTGCTTAGTCTAGAGCAACACAGTATAAAGAGTGGTTGACAATCTTACTTGAAACTTGATTAGGGAGATAATTTAAAGGTGCAAACCCAGGACTTTTCTACAGAGATTCTCATTCAGTTGATCTTAGGATTGGACAGGCATTTGTGTATATATATATATATATATATATATATATATATATATATATATATATATATATTCTTTTTTTTTTTTTTTTTTTGCGGTACACGGGCCTCTCACTGTTGTGGCCTCTCCCATTGCGGAGCACAGGCTCCAGGCGCGAAGGCTCAGCAGCCATGGCTCATGGGCCCAGCCGCTCTGCGGCATGTGGGATATTCCCAGACCGGGGCACGAACCTATGTCCCCTGCATCGACAGGCGGACTCTCAACCACTGCACCACCAGGGAAGCCCCAGGCATTTGTATTTTTATTTTTAATCTCTAGGTTATTCTGATGCACTGTAAAGTCAAGTCACAACATGTCTCAGCCTCAGTTTTCTGTAGTGGAGATAATTCTTGTTGTAATGCCTTACAAAGTTTATGGGAGAATCAAGTAATTCAATGCATTCAAACATGTATTTAGTGTACTGTAGAATCACAACATGTTCTCTACAGTAAGATATGGTAGTTTCAAGCATTTCAGCACGGTCATGAACTTTAAGGTTGGTTGCTGACTGTTCAGTTCCAGAGAAAACATAATTAATACATATTTTTAGTCTTATATTAAAATCAAGACAATTTTACAGAGGCAATGAAAGCATTCCTCTATTTTACTTAACTTAGCAAAGCAAGTGAATACTAAAAAACAAAACAAAACAAAACTCGATGCTACTTTGGTTGAATTGGCAAATCTATTACTATATTTGTATCATGGAGACAAAACTTAAACATGATGCTTCAGACACCCAGAGTTTATTCTTCAACAATTGTGGAGTTTAAACATATGCCAACTGCTCAAGTAGAGTTTTAGAATATTCTAATTACATGCTCTTTAAAAAAACCTCAACAATGAAGTAATTCAAATATTGTACAAAATTCAAATAGAAAGAATAGATAAAACTGAGGGAGTTTCCATTTTGGTACATTATACTGAACAAGGCAGTTAAGTCCATAAAACTGATATGACAAATTAGTTCCAACTGGCTCCTTCCGATGCTGAAGTGAGAGCAAATCCAAGTTTCTGATAATGACATGAAAAAACACAGTGAAGACATCTCACTGTAGAGGCAACAAGCAGTGGCTGAAGCTTCCTAGTTCTGCCCTATTACAGAACACAGACTTTTCTGTTCAAAAATGTTCAGCTCATTTAGCACAGTAAAAAGAACTGTGATAATGATCTAATGGCATTACTGTCCATGGAGTGGATTTTGATGTTACAGTTTTTATTCATTTATTTATTAAAGCAAATCCACCTTAAAGTATGGGGGAAAAGGGTAATGCTTCTTTCTACATTCAAATTTCTCAGTGGTCAAATGAGCACAATTCAGAGAGGTAAGAACATTTCAAGAAAATATATTGTTTAAAGCAATTATGGAAAAATGTACCTTCATTCATACCATGTAATAGTATTTTATTCTTAAAGTGGAGGTACTTAAGTCAACATGATTGGTTTAAGAGTAAATATTTTGGCAATTATTACTCTGCGTTGCCGTCATAGTTGATTTTTTGATCTTTATTTTTGACTGCACCAACTACTCAAAGGAAAAAAAAAAACAGGAATATTGAGAAAATGACAAAATACAAATCTGTGAAGAAAATTTTAAACATAAAAGTTCTATGAAGAATTATCTTACAACAAAGAGTGAACATTGTTTTGTGACAGTCTTCATCTTTTCTAAATCAGTAATTGGAAGTTTAACTTTTGTAATTCACATCTTCACACTTTTCTTGTCCTCCCCTAGTATACAGTCTTTCCATATTTATAAGCCCCTCTTTTCAGCCCCTCTTTTCTAGTTTAAGCCACAGTCTTTCCTTTCTTCCCCTCCCTAAATGGAGTATCACCTACCACCATTTATATGTTCTATGAAAAGAAGTGACAGAATGTTTACTTCTGAGTTTGAGTAGTATAAGTGTTTATATATTTACATAAACATTTTAAGACAGTGGTGAGATATTTTTAACATGTCACTGCTATGTTTAAGAATATTAACAATGGACTTCCCTGGTGGTGCAGTGGTTAAGAATCCACCTGCCAATGCAGGGGGCACAGGTTTGAGCCCTGGTCTGGGAAGATTCCACATGCCATGGAACAACTAAGCCCGTGTGCCACAACTACTGAGCCTGCTCTCTAGAGCCAGTGAGCCACAACTACTGAGGCTACGTGCCACAACTACTGAAGCCCAAGCACCTAGAGCCCGTGCTCCACAACAAGAGAAGCCACCACAAAGAGAAGCCTGCATACCACAACAAAGAGTAGCTCTCACTTGCCACAAGTAGAGAAAGCCCACAGGCAGCAACGAAGACCCAACACAGCCAAAAATAAATTAATTAATTAATTAATAAAGAAAGAATATTAACAACAAAAAACAATATCTTCTATTCTAGGCACCGTTCTTAAGTGCTTAATTTCTGAACTAATTTAATCCTCACACCAAGCTAAGTGAGGTGCGATTGTTCTTGTTTCAAAGCCTGGATTCAAACTCAGGCATTCTGATTTGAAAGTCTAGGGTCATACCACTTCCACCAAGACCTTTAACTACCTTAATCCACTTAAAACCTTTACCAAGGGCAAACACTATTAAAGAAAAACTGTCACTGAAATCATCTCTTTCAATGTAAACAAAATCCAAACCTGAATACTTTATTTAATCTAGTGCAATAAATATATCTGTTGAAATCAACACATTGTTGGACACTTAGGTAATATTTTTAAGAACTCTAAAATAATGCAAAGTGTCCTGCAGAGTTCAGTATAGTGGGATTTTTCCTATTTAGTGTTTGCACCGTTTCTGACCTTAGTGTCTATTACTTTTGGAAGAAAGAGATGAATTCTGCCTCATTTGTCTTTTTTCAAATATTTGGTATAATTATTGCCCTGTATAAAAAGGATAAAAACTTTTCCAAATTGAAAATTAAAAAAAAAAAAAACTATAGAGAAACTATGGGAGAGATGCCCCCCAAGATTAGGGTAAGAGGTAGGATCATGGCCAGTGGCAAATTTGGAGGACAGAAATAAATAACATATTTCTAGGATATCAGGTATTTCTAACAATGAAATAGAAGTATCTTCAGCACTCTTCTACTTACACTTTTTCAATAAAAATAGAAACTTCAAAATATCCCATTTAAAGCACTACATACATGTGAATACCTTATTTTCTGATGTTTGAAGAAGATAACTTAGTTAGGAGTGATTATCTAGTATAGGAATAGAGATACTGATAGGGAATAACAGCCATAGGAACCTAACAACACAAAGGTAGATACTAGTTCCTTAGACATCTTCTTTCCACAAAACATCAAATAATTGAGAAATACTGTAGGAGTTCTTGTTTCTCCCTTTTTTTTAAGTATAGTTGATTTATCAAAAAAAAAAAAATAGAGGGCTTCCCTGGTGGCGCAGTGGTTGGGAGTCCGCCTGCCGATGCATAGGACACGGGTTCGTGCCCTGGTCCGGGAAGATCCCACATGCTGTGGAGCGACTGGGCCCATGAGCCATGGCCACTGAGCCTGTGTGTCTGGAGCCTGTGCTCCTCAATGGGAGAGGCCACAGCAGTGGGAGGCCTGTGTACTGCAAAACAAACAAACAAAAACAACAAAAAACAACTGTGATATTTCTGTAGCAGGTCTAATGCAGGTATGTGCTATTTCTTCCTAAATATGGAATTTTATTGGAATAAATAATACATATGAAATATATGTGGAATACATTATGAGGCAGCTTTGGGTTAAGAAGACAATCATTAAGCCAATCATTTTGACCTGCATATTAGCACTCAAGTTTACATAGAAAGATATTATTTTCTAAGCCCTGTAAATCTACATGAATTTGCTTTTATTACATACTAGAAATAGAATGAAAGACCCTCTTGAGACTTCATATTTCCTATCCACAATAGCATATTTTTCTGCAGGATTTTAGTTAAAATCACCCCCATGGAGAGAAACACACACTGAATTAAACTAATCCAGTTTATAATTATTTCAAGTGAAATATTTCAAATGGTAAGTAAGATAATTCAGGGCTTAGCTGATTTGGCCTTATTTTAGTAGATAAGGCCAAGGGTTTTCAGAATTTCTAGAATTAAAAAAAATAGAATATCATATCAAGAAAGAGTTAATACTTCTGTGAGAAAGTTCATAATGAAGGATTACTAAATATAAATTTCAAATCATCCCATAAAATCTCATATTAGAAAATAAAGCCATTCAAAGTAACTCTTAAAAGTTAAAATCAAGTAAACATAGATTATTATAGAAAATCATAACTTTGGTTACTGAAAATAATACATAACAATACATGTGCTTGTGAAATATTAAAAATAGCAGTAAGACATGTCTACAAATTAAAATTTCCTTAATTAATGGTTAGACAAATTTCCTAATTATTGACTTTTCTATAAAACATTTAAATGCATGCTAAACTTTGAGGGTTATAGAATGTCTTTATCTCATAAAGTGAATGATCACCATATTTTATACTTTTTTTGCTAGCTGTAATTCATAAAATTGGGATGTTTTAATCATTTGGATATAAACATATGGTCTAGATAAATTATATATATATATATATATATATATATATATATATATATATCTCCTTATTATTTATATAGTCATATATAATTTCAACAAACAGGATATAAGACAGAACAGTGTTTCTTTTTATTCATTAGAAATGTCATGGTTTGACATATTACTTTAAAAATGAATTATACTCTTGTTCCTAATTTAATATATAAAAGTGCCATTTGAATAAAATATAGCATATTAAAAAAAATCACTCCTCTCAGAAATTAAAGCATTCTACTATTACAGAGAATATAGCTGTTAACTAGGAGAAGCCTCTTAATGTATGGATGAGGTAACTAAGTTAAACTATGTAACTTGATATAACCATTCAGCTATATACTGGCAGAGTGATGATAGAATGAAAGAATATCTAGTCCAAAATTCTGTCTGCATGCAATTGTCATTTATATGATTATCATATTGAAAGGTGTGAATTTATAATTTAGGGATGAGTATTAGTGATGCATTTAACATATATGTATAAATAATCCAATCTGTTTTTTTTCTAACTAAAAATTTATCTTTTCCATGATTCTCTTAATTTTGAAGCTCTCTTTTTATGGTTTATTCCCTAATTTGTTACAGAAGGTTTATTTAAAAAAAAACAGAATTTACAATCACATTTAATATGGTTTTAGAGTTCTATTGGGTACTAATGAAAGTTCATCAGATTATTTCCTAAAAACTTGTTTATTAAGTAAAATCATCATGTCGTGTAACAGATGCTTTTTTTGGAAAGGTCCAAACTTTGGAACAAAGTAGCTAAAAATCAACCTAAGCTAAGAATACTTTGGCTATATTTTAATTGTCTTTATTTTTACTCTAGAATCCCATTAAATTCACTGAGTGTGATGACTTATTTATTGATTTGTCCAATGCATTCATTCATTCAATCATCAAGCTATCATTCAGTGCCTGTGATGGTGTTGACATGCTTGTAAACAATGAGATGACTAGGACAGTGGTTCCGGCTTTCAAAACTTATATTACTCTAGGATGGCTAGGTAATTATAGACAACAAAACAACAAATTAATTAAACAAGGTACAATGCATGTGACCATGACACATATATCAGCATGTTTGAAGACCGTTTGGATGAGGTGGTGCTTGAGGTGAATGCTTTGGAATAAAAATGGACAATTTAAGTGAAGAATATTATGATAGTTTCTGTGCAGGAGTTGGTGAGTTGGTGTAGACCATATGCCAAGTTCTTCAGGACTCCGAGAGCACCTTGTAGTGGCAGGAGTGTTGCCAAAAGATATAGAATTAAAGAATATGAAAATGAGCTTAAGGAACTGGGAGACAGAACTGAAGAGCCAATATATACCTAACATAAGTTTCAAAAAAATAATTTAAAAAACTGAGAATCAGCATACAAAGTGATTGTAGTAGGCAGAACAATGGTACTCTAAAGATATTCACATCTTAATTCCTGGAATCTGGACTAACTTGCATTACATGGCAAAGGAGCTTTGCAGATGTGATTATTGGTACAGATTTGAAATGGTGAGATTATCCTAGATTATCAGGGTAGTTATCATCTAATCACATGAATCCTTAAAAGCAAAAACCTTTCTTGGCTGTAGTCGGAAAAAGATGGAAGAATAATTAAAGAGATATAGCATTAGAAGGAAGAGACTTGCCCTTGCTGGCTATGAAGATGGAAGAAGAGGGTCATTAACCAAGAAATGTAGGTGCATCTACAAACTGGGAATAGCCTTGAATTTACAACCAGTAAGAAAAAGGGGACCTCAGTCCTACAACTGCAAGGAACTGAATTCTTCCAATAAACCAAATGGACAAGGAAATGAATCCTCACAAAGCCTCCAGAAAGGAAGGCAGCCCTACCAGTACCTTAATTTTAGCCAACTATATTCATGTCCAACTTCTGACCTACAGAATTATAAGGTAATATATTTGTGTTGGTTAAGTCACTAAATTTGTGATAATTTGTTATGGCAGCAATAAAAATTAATTCAAAGTTAATACCCCTAAACTGAGGCATAAGAGGGCTAAGCAAACCATCATACAGCACAAAGTTGTGAGACAATAATTCAATCCAGGAACCTCAAAAGCAGGGCCCATTATCTTAATAAATTGCATTATTATAACTGAATCCCTAAAGAAAACACATTTTTTGGGGTAACTAAAGATAGCTCCAAACACTTTCTATACTTACATCTCCAATAAAAACTCAAAGCAAAAATAGTAAAAGCCACAAATTTTCTGGAAAAAAAATTGAAAGATGAAATAAATATGTACAGCTAAAAAAGTACGATTAAGAACCAAACATAAAAATATGTAAATATAGAAAACACAAACACATATATTCTCAAAGGTAACATCTGGGAAAAGTAGAAATCAAAGTCATAATTCCATAGATTAATAATTTATCAAAAAGTATTACTGTTTGGGGCTTCCCTGGTGACTCAGTTGTTGAGAGTCTGCCTGCTGATGCAGGGGACACATGTTCATGCCCCGGTCCGGGAAGATCTCACATGCCATGGAGCGGCTGGGTCCGTGAGCCATGGCTGCTGAGCCTGCGTGTCTGGACCCTGTGTTCTGCAGTGGGAGAGGCCACAACAGTGAGAGGCTTGCATACAGCAAAAAAAAAAAAAAAGGATTACTGTTTGGAAAATTTACTTAACTGAAAAGGCCAACATACTCTCCTGTTTTAAAAATCAGAGAAAAATATAAAATTAAGGTTAAATAACTTTTAATATAGTTAACTAAGACAAACCTGTATTCTCCCAAATCAAAAACTGAAGTAAAAATATTAAGTGTAAAGTAGTAATAATTTTTAGCTAAAATCACAATTAGCCCTCAGAGCTGCATGTTGGAATTTTTGATGTCCAAGAGGGATAGAAACTTTGGCTTTTGGATTAATAAAATAATGAAACTTTTTATAGTCCCCCTTTATGTATATAAAGCTAGTAACCTGGAATTTTGAACCTAAAATAAGTATCCTTAGCATTGAAAGAACACTAGAAAACATCTAGTCAACTGTCCAAAAAATAATAATAAATTGTGATTTAATGAAAGATATAGATTAAAACCCCACATTTGATTCCCATGTATACAGCATAACAATCAAAACTGAAGCCTAACATCATAGTAAAACAGTAGAACACCAAAAATGTAGAAATTTTAAAAGGAAACAGCTAAAAAAGATAAAAATAAAACAGACTTTTCAAGAGCAAGTGTAAATGTCAGAAGCCAATATATTTAGGTCCCTGTAATATTTGAGAGGATAAAGACGATGTTAAATCTTAGGCTTGATAAACTAGAAGGCATATTAAAATATTTAGGGAAAGAGACTTCTGGCTTCACTCCAGAAAATAGAAATCTATAAAGAGATTTTTCTAACAACCTAAGCATAAGTTTAATAATTTAAAAAATCATGATTTTTCTTGAGTTCATGAGACAACAAACTACCTTGAAATCTAAAAAAATCTGAAACATGTGGGGCTCCTGGGAACAGAAGCCCTTCTGTCCCCCATTTCTTTTGGGCAAGACTCCAGCCTCCATGACATTCCCTGAGTTCAAAGGGTGATATGAACAGCTGCTAATCAAGGGAGCAGCAACCAAGAAACCACCAGAGGTAAGATTAAGGGACCAGAGAAGCTCATCAAGATTAGGAGACAAACACCTGAGATTAAGGGAGTGCAAGCCCTGCTCACATCCTAATCTTGTCAGAGACCCCGAGTTTGAATGACTGTTATAAAACCATCCATCAAATCCTCTGGGGTTAGGACACATAGTTTTTTGAGGCAGAAGCCTGGTGTGTTCCCCTTTGCCTGGCAAAGCAATAAAGCAATCCTTTTCTACTTCACCCAAAACTCTGTCTCCAGGATTTGATTTGGCACTAGTGTACATAGAGGCCAAATTTTTGGTAACAAATCCAAGGCAAGAGAGGGCATGAACACTGGCTCATCCTTGGCCGGGAAGAAAATGGAAGCCTCCCTACAAACAGGTAAGAAGAAACCAGTTAATGTGTTTGACAAATTTCTAAAGGCTTAAAGTGGCTAACACATGTGTATAGAATCTAGTGGGAAAAGTTTACACCTTACAAAACAGATGGGGAACTTCAGAAAAAAGAAACTATATGCGCTGAGGTGGGGATGGTGGTGTGCTGAATTGGGTGATTGGGATTGACATGTATACACTGATGTGTATAAAATTGATGACAAATAAGTACCTTCAGTATAAACAAACAAACAAACAAAACAAAAACAGCTAACACTAAACTTTCTTTGGGTTATTTGTATGTTAATATAAATGTTTCAGACATTACATGAAATTCCTAAAAATCTTATATGTTCTGGTATAATGTTATAAGTCATAATTCTAGTTATTACTTTAAAATGTATATCTCAGAAATAACTAAATTTCCTTGTCAATTACATTATTATGAACTTTCATCAAATCATTAACCATGGTCTTTTTTAAGTCTTTTGTCATTTACAGACAGTTCTGGGTGTACTCTAATGCCTTTGCAAAAATGTTCTTATAAAAGGGTTTCATCTTCAAGGAATTCATGGAAAAGACTGACAAGTACAGGTTTCTGGTAACTGACTATACTGCTGAACTGAATGAATAAGCATTTTCAGAACTCTAATGGGAACTTGATGAATTCATAAAAGTGTTAACAAAAGATCAAGATAAAAAAAATAATTACATGGGACTGAGTGAACTGATGAGGATGATTATAATGTTTGTGACTTTCTGTTTGAATAAAAAGAAAAATCCTACAAGGACTCAGAGGCAAAAAATATACACATTAATTTTCACTGCAAAGTAAAGGACCTGTTACAGTGGAGGACTACTGGACTGAATGTCAATATTATGACATAGTATGAGTGTATTTTGTGTTTGGTAATTGCAATCATTGTTTCTTTTGTTGTGATCATCCATTTACAATGCTTGGTGTCAGTGTATTTATCTCTTGTGAAAATAAAATACAGTGTGTGTGTGTGTGTAGAAAAAAAAAAGAAAAAGAAAGAAAGGAACACCTGCATGTTTCAGAAAGTGACAGAGAAATTAAATCTAGAGAAAAAAAGAAAAACTATATGAAAGGGTCAAAAGGACATGCCCCAAAATCCAAACAAACAAAACTTGGTAACAGAGATAAAGAAGTCTTTGAAGGAGTTCCTCAGTAGACTTGACACAGTGTGGAAAAACTAAGTGAACTTAATGATAGAACAATAAAAGTTACTCAAATTGGAACACAAAAAGGAATGAGAGATTAAAAAAAAACAAAGAGAGAGAGAGAGAGAACAGGTTCCAACAGGTAATGATATAGCAATGTCAAATGATCTATCATATATGAAACTGGAATCTCAAGAGGAGAACATAAATAGGGAAGAAGAGAAAATCAAACAAAAATAAGAAATTAAACAAATGAACAAACAAACGAACAAAAAACAGGAGATGGAGTCACGATGGTAGTGTGGGAAAACATGAAATTAGTGTCTCCTCACAACTAGGGCAACTGTCGGCCACTGCTGGGGGACTCTGATGCCCAAGGAGACAGGAAGAACCCCAAAGTGAACTGGTAGGACTTAGGGAGACTGAGGGGGGACAAGAGTGGAGGCCAGAGAGGATTGGCACCCCTGAGGCAAGGTAGCTCAGGAGAGGCAGGTGGGAGTGACTCTCTGGGAAGAGTGGGAGAGGAGCAGAGTGTGATCATCTCGCCCACTTGGGCCAGTGAGCCTGCTGAGCTCCCAAGTAGGTACCACCCTCCAAAGCCCCATTCAGGCCATGTGAGTCCTGGGGGCATAGGGGGCAGGCCGGGGAGATCAGGATAGACAGGCAGGAGGGTCCACCTAGGAGGAGCGTGAGAGGAGTAGAGGGTGCTTCCCCCATCCACTTGAGCTCAGGAAGCCTGCTGTGCTCCCAGATGAGGTTCCCTGCCCTCTGAGACCAGTGGTGGGGGCACACCTGGGTCCCTTCTCTTCCTTGAGTCTAAGCCCCAACCCCCACAGTCCCCAGAGTCCCCAGTGACTTTTCCAGCCCTGTGGGTCCTGAGCATTCACTCCATGACCATGACTGCCCAAAACTCACCCTTGCTTAGGCCCTGGCCTCCACAGCCTAGGCCTTTTCCACAATTTTTTTTTTCTTTTGCTTCCTCCTCTTTTTAATTATTGCGGTACTGATGTACTTTCTGGTTGTTGATTCATCTATATTTTTTATTTTTATATTCTTTCTAACATATCTGTTAGTTTCCTAGTCTAATTATATTTTTTACATTGTTATTGTTCTTTTTTTTTTTTTTTTTTTGCCACCCCACACAGCTTGCAGGATGTTGGTTCATAAGCCTGGGGTCAGGCCGAAGTTCCTGCAGTGGGAGCTCCAAATATGAACCACTGGACCAACAGAGAACCTCAGAGCCCAGGGAATTTTCATCAGAGTGAGGTCTCACGGAGTTACCCATCTCAGCACCAAGACCCAGCTCTACACAATAGCCAAAAAACTCCAGTGTTGGAAGCCTCAGGACAAACAACCAGTAAGACAGGAACACAAACTCACCCATTAAAAAAAAAAAAAGAAATGGCAAAAATATATGTCACAGATGAAGGAGCAAAATAAAAACCTACAAGACCAAATAAATAAAGAGGAAATAGGCAATCTACCTGAAAAAGAATGCAGAGTAATGATAGTAAAGATGATCTGGAATCTCGGAAATATGATGGAGGCATGGATTGAGAAAATACAAGAAATGTTTATCAAAGATCTAGAAGAGCTAAAGAACAGAGATGAACAACACAATAACTGAAATGAAAAATACACTAGAAGGAATCAATAATGGAATAACTGAGGCAGAAAAGTGAATAATTAAGCTGGAAGACTAAATGGTGGAAATAACTGCCAAAGACCAGAATAAAGAAAAAAGAATGAAAATAATTGAAGTCAACATCAGAGACCCCTGAGACAACACTAAACACACCATTATTCGAACTGTAGGGGTCCCAGAGGAAGAAGAGAAAAGGAAAGAGTCTGAAAAATATTTGAAAAGATTATACTTGAAAACTGCCCAAACATGGGAAAGGAAATAATCACCCAAGTCCAGGAAGCACAGAAAATCTTATGCAGAATAAACCCTAGGAAAAACACACCAAGATATATATTAATCAAACTAACAAAAGTTAAATTCAAAGAAAACATATTAAAAGCAGCAAGGGGAAAAAAATATAACATATGAGGGAATCCCCATAAGGTCATCAGCTGGGGGAAGTGAGAGTAGCATTGACATATATACACTACTGAATATAATATAGTTGGCTGGTGGGAAGCAGCACATAGCAAAGAGAGATCAGCTTGGTGTTTTACAATGACCTAAAGCGGTGGGATAGGGAGGATTGGAAGGAGGCTCAAGATGGAGGGGATATGGGGAGGTGTGTATGCATATGGCTGATTCACTTTGTTGTGCAACAGAAACTAACACATTATTGTGAAGCAATTATACTCCAATAAAGATCTATTAAATTTTATTTATTTATTTAATTTAAACTGAAAAAAAAAAGAAAGATAGCTGTTAGATCTTCTCTAAATTTTTGATAGAATTCAGCTGTGGAGCCATCTGGTCCTGGGCTTTTGTTTGTTGGAAGATTTTTAATCACAGTTGCAATTTAAGTTTTTGTGATTTGTCTGTTTATATTTTCTATTTCTTCCTGCTTCAGTCTTTGAAGGTTGTGCATTTCTAGGAAATTGTCCGTTTCTTCCAGGTTGTCCATTTTATTGGCATAGAGTTGCTTGTGGTAATCTCTCATGATCCTTTGTATTTCTGCAGTTTCAGTTATTACTTCTTTTTCATTTCTAATTCTATTGATTTGAGTCTTCTCCCTTTTTTTCTTGATGGGTCTGGCTAATCATTTATAAATTTTGTTTATCTTCTCAAAGAACCATCTTTTACCTTTATTGATCTTTGCTATTGTTTTCTTCATTTCTTTTTCATTTATTTCTGATCTGATATTAATGATTTATTTCCTTCTGCAAAGTTTTTCTAAAACTCTTCGAAATATGGCAGAGGGAGGAACACTCCCAAACTCATTCTATGAGGCCAAAATCACCCTGATACCAAAACCAGACAAAGATGTCACAAAGAAAGTAAACTACCAGCCAATATCACTGATGAACATAGATGCAAACATCCTCAACAAAATACTAGCAAACAGAATCCAACAATACATTAAAAGGACCAGACAACATGATCAAGTGGGGTTTATCCCAGGAATGCAATTATTCTTCAATATATGCAAGTCAATCAATATGATACACCATATTAACAACTTGAAGAATAAAAACCATATGATCATCTCAATAGATGCAGAAAAATCTTTTGACAAAATTCAACACCCATATATAATAAAACCTCTCCAAAAAATAGGCATAGAGGGAACTTACCTCAATATAATAAAGGTCATATGTGACAAACTCACAGCCATCATTGTCCTCAATGATGAGAAACTGAAACCATTTCAACTCAGATCAGGAAAAAGACAAGATTGCCCACTCTCACCACTATGATTGAACATTGCTTTGGAAGTTTTAGCAACAGCAATCGGAGAAGAAAAAGAAATAAAAGGAATCTAAATCAGAAAAGAAGAAGTAAAGTTGTCACTATTTTCAGATGACATCATACTATAAATAGAGAATCCTAAGATGCTGCTAGAAAACTACTAGAGCTAAACAATGAATTTGGTAAAGTAGCAGAATGCAAAATTAATGCACAGAAATCTATTGCATTACTATACACTAATGATGAAACATCTGAAAGTGAAATTATGGAAACAGTCCCATTGACCATTGCAACCAAAAGTTTAAAATACCTAGGAATAAACCTACGTAAGGAGACAAAAGACCTGTATGCAGAAAATTATGACACTGATGAACAAATTAAAGCTGATACAAACAGATGGAGAGATATACCATGTTCTTGGATTGGAAGAATCAACAATGTGAAAATGACTCTACTACCCAAAGCAATCTACAGAGTCATTGCAATACCTATCAAACTACCACTGGCATTTTTCACAGAACTAGAACAAAAAATTTCACAATTTGTATGGAAACACAAAAGACCTGGAATAGCCAAAGCAATCTTGAGAAAGAAAAAAGAAGCTGGAGGCATCAGGCTGTTGGACTTCAGACTATACTACAAAGCTACAGCAATGAAGACAGTATGGTACTGGCACAAAAACAGAAATATACATCAGTGGAACAGGATAGAAAGCCCAGAGATAAACCCACACACTTATGGGTCACCTTATCTTTGATAAAGGAGGCAAGAATATACAATGGGGAAAAGCAGCCTCTTCAATAAGTGCAGCTGGGAAAAGTGGACAGCTACATGTAAAAGAATGAAATTAGAACACTCCCCAAAACCATACGCACACACACACACACAAAATCTCAAAATGTATTAAAGACCTAAATGTAAAGCCAGACACTATCAAACTCTTAGAGGAAAACATAGGCAGAACAATCTATGACATAAATCACAGTAAGATCCTTTTTGACCCATCTCCTACAGAAATGGAAATAAAAACAAAAATAAACAAATGAGACCTAATGAAACTTGAAAGCTTTTCCACAGCAAAGGAAACAATAAACAAGATGAAAAGACAACCCTCATAATGGGAGAAAATATTTGCAAATGAAGCAACTGACAAAGAATTAATCTCCAAAATTTACAAGCAGGTCATGCAATGCAATATCATAAAAACAGAAACACAATCCAAAAATGGGCAGAAACCTTAATGGACATTTCTCCAAAGAAGATATACAGATTGCCCACAAACACATGAAAGGATGCTCAACATCCTTAATCATTAGAGAAATACAAATCAAAACTACAATGAGATATCATCTCACACCAGTCAGAACGGCCATCATCAAAAAATCTACAAACAATAAATCCAGGAGAGGGTGTGGAGAAAAGGGAACCCTCTTGCACTCTTGGTGGGAATGTAAATTGATACAACCACTATGGAGAACAGTATGGAGGTGCCTTAAAAAACTAAAAATAGAACTACCGTATGACTGAACAATCCCACTACTGGACATATAACCTGAGAAGACTATAATTCAAAGTGAGTCATGTACCACAATGTTCATTGCAGCTGTATTTACAATAGCCAGGACATGGAAGCAACATAAGTGTCCATCGAGAGATGAATGGATAAAGAAGATGTGGCACATGTATACAATGAAATATTACTCAGGCATAAAAAGAAACGAAATTGAGTTATTTGTAGTGAGGTGGATGGACCTAGGGTGTGTCATCCAGAGTGAAGTAAGTCAGAAAGAGTAAAACAAATACTGTATCCTAACACATATATATGGAACCTAAAAAAAAAAAGAAAACGGTTCTGAATAATGTAAGGGCAGGATAGGAATAAAGACACAGATGCAGAGAATGGACTTAAGGACACGAGGAGGGAGAAAGGTAACCTGGGATGAAGTGAGAGAGTGGCATTGAAATATGTACACTACCAGATATAAAATAGATAGCTAGTGGGAAGCAGCTGCATAGCACAGGGAGATCAGCTCAGTGTTTTGTGACCATCTAGAGGGGTGGGATATGGACGGTGGGAGGGAGGGAGATGCAAGAGGGAGGAGGTATGAGGATATATATATAGATATATATAGATATATATAGATATATATAGATATATATATTTATTATATATATATTTATATATATTTATTGATTGATTCTCTCTGTTATAAAGCAGAAACTAACACAGCATTGTAAAGCAATTATACTCCAATAAAGATGTTAAAAAAATACAAACTAAAAACAGAAAACAAAAAGCAAACAAAAAAAGAAACAAAACAAAAGAAATAAAAGAAAATTAAAAAACAAGGCAGAAGACATTTGATTTTCCAATAGTGATGAAAATTCTCAAAATACAATTCAAGAAGCTCAGAGACATCAGCTAGAATAAATATCCCCCCAAAACACATGAAGATATATTATATTCAAGCAGCTAAAAATCCATGTAAAATGAATTGCTTTGCTGTAGTCAATAAAAAAGGAATGTTCCACAGAGAAAAACAAAGATAAGAAATATAGTATATTTCTCATTTAAAAAATATGAGACTGAATATTGAAATATACAAAATGAAACACAGATATACATACACTCAAAAGACTAACCCATAGGAAAATATATTTCATAAATATATAAGAAATAAAGACTGTACCAGAAAAACACAAATTGAGAGAATTCATTACCACAGACCTTCAGTACAAAAGTGTTTAAGATATTTTTTCAGAAGTATTACAATACCAGTTAAGAGCCTGCATCTACTTGAAAACAAAGATCTCTGACAATGGTTAAAATGAAGGTACATATGGAAAAAATTTTTTTGATTGTTTTTATTATTATCTTTATTTTTTACAATTTTAGTTTTTTTTAATATTTATTTATTTATTCATTTTTTTGGCTGTCATGTCTTAATTTTGGCACACAGACTCTTCTCTGTGGTGCACAGGCTTCTCTCTAATTGTGGTTCACAGGCTCCAGACCATGAAAGCTCAGTAGTTGCTGAGCATGGGTTCTGTAGCTGTGGCATGCAGCCTCTCTAGTTGTGGCACATAGGCTCAGTAGTTGTGGCATGCAGGCCTAGTTGCCCCGTGGCATGAGGGATCTTAGTTCCCTGACAAGGGATCGAACCAGCATCCCCTGCATTGAAAAACCAATTCTTAACCACTGGACCACAAAGAAGTCCCTGTTATTATTATTTTAAATCTCTAAAAAATAGTGGAGAATTAAAAAAAAAATCTATTCTAATCACATTGAGCTTTCAATCAGAGATTTTTAGTGTTCAGTCCAGCAGGATTTTATGTAATTATTAAACTTTAGTTCTTTAATACTCGTTTATATAAATAATAAAGGAAGTACCCATGAATTACTAAAAATACTTCTTCAAGGGTTAGTAACTTAATTTTGTAATGTCAGTAGACCTGGAAAGTAAAATGTTAAGCTTAAAACGTTGCATAGTTGAAGTATTCATTTAAGTTTCAGAATGTCTTTGTAATTAAAGGTTCTAGGTTCAGAAGACAAAAGCCAAATTTACGCTGCTGGTTTTACTATTGTCAAGATGTTACTATTTCTATATGGTGCAGTAAAGGACAATAACTACTGATGAAAAACAAATATATATCTTGGAAATTGCACAGAAGTCTCTAAGGCCACAATAAAACATTTAGTCTACAGCTATGCATCACAAGAACAACAACCAAATGCATCTAAATTTGTAAATTATCATGCCTTTTTTTCAAAGAGCTTTCATATCATCTCTATGAGGTAGTTAAATTTTGTCACTCTAAGATTCAGAAACGATCTGAATCTCACCAACTGATATCTGCCTTATGTCTACAACATCCTCATCAAGTTTTCAGAAAGACTCTAATTGAGGAACTTTGATGATAAGGAGTTCATTAGTCCTTCAATCAACATCTTTGCACAGCTTAGTGAGTCTTCTAAGCCTTACTTAAAGCAGGATCCTACCTTCATTAGAATTGCTAAAGGTCATTTAAAACAGTGGAATCTCAGTGGTCAAGTTGGCTCTTATTTTGCAGAATTTACGTCAACAAAGGATATTTTGAATATGCAATAATTATCAGTACAGAAAAAAGAGAAAATTTTTCATATTTTGGTAAAAATTTTATAAAGAAATTTCATATTGTCATTGACAAATATTACTTACACTGCCAAAATAGCTATGTTTTCTCTTGAAAGCAAATATTATCAAGAAGAGTTAAGTAGGACTTCCCTGGTTGTCCAGTGGTTAGGCTCTGCTTTTCCACCATAGGGGGCGTGGGTTCGATCCCTGGTCAGGGAAGTTCTGCATGCTGTGAAGTGCAGCCAAAAAAAAAAAAAAAAAAAAGTTAAGTGAAAGCTCCCTGAATGTGGTGATTATAAGTTTTTCATTGCTGTAAACATCAAAAGCCAAGAACTCTGTTTTACATAATATTTAATAATGACAGGGAATTTAGAGCTCTCTGTTTTCCCTTTTCTTAACCTACTTGTCCTAAATATAGGCCATCATACACCAGAAAAAATACATAATTTAATAATTATCTATATATAGATAATAAGAAAGAATGAAATAATGAACTTGTATATCATGTATATATGTGTGAGTGTGTATACATATTTTTTCCTCAGTTGGCAAATATCCACAACTATATATGTGATATTTATGTAACAATAGCATCTTACCATTTGGAAAATTTCTACTAGAACAAACCATGTTGTGTTGAGTACTGTCAATCACAAATACTCTCTTGCCACAGAGATAGATTGATTGCATAGGTGATATAATCAGCATTCACCATTTGAAGGGCCATAAATACGTGGTTTATGCTTTGTTTAGAATCTTGTGTTAGGATAATTTCTTGCCTAATAAACAACATTTTCCCAAAAGCTGTAGTTAGGAATTCACTTCCCCAGCCTTACTTGCATTAGGTCACAGAAATATGTTTAGGGGTTTGTCAGCCAGACTCATCCGTGGGAGATGTCAATCAGAAACAAACACTTTGAGGATGTTTCTGCCACGGAGAAGCTATTTTCTAGCCCTTAGTGTATCAGAGCAGTGGTAGGTATGGCAGAAATACTGATCTTCATTCTTTACATCAGCTTTGCAAGCTTTGGTATCTATGACAAGCAGTGGAGGAAATGGCGCCTTGGTTGGCCACTACCTGGCTGCTTCAAAGCCCAATTGAAGGGCTCTTATGGAGATTAACTGAACTATTCTTGATATTTATATTTACTGCTAAACTAGTCGGAGTCCATTCTGCAATTTGCAAATTTAACTTCTACTTATAGTGATACTTAAACATGAAAATCTCCTGCAACTGCTAGCTGAATAACTCCTCATGTAGAGAAAATGGGTTTAAGAAAATTAAGCAAAAATACAAAAAATGGTATGGATAAAAGACACATCAAAGAGATCTGAATGCCTCTATTGCAACTAATTGTACCAGGCATTATTTGCCTTTTTAGGTATACTTTTACTTAAGGTTTTTAGAACTGTTTTTGTTGCATATAAAGTAATGCTTATATTGCCATTGTATTCAGAAAACAAAAACTTGTTGAATGTAGATTTCAATAAATAACAATCAAATGAATAATTAATAAGTTAATAAATTGATATATTTATATTAGAATACATCAAGGTATGTTAAAAGTATTACTTTATGGTCTGTAACTGGTAGTGAGACTTCACTCTGCTGCCAGTTAATAACTGCCTCTGAAGAAAATTGTGATTTATGATCCCAATGAAAAAGTAGAGACTCTCACATAATAAGATATGTTATTTATTATAGTTCTGTTCCTGGTTACCAATTTATCTGGATAGGTGATGAAAAGAAATATACTAATATATTTATTTACTTTCACTATTTGGTAAAGCAATAATAGCTCTAGAGAGATTTCACAAAATCTGCAGTAAACAAAAAAAATGTAAAGTTGTTGATGTTGCTACATATATTTTTGAGATTTAAATGGTAAGATTTGTTGATCCAATGCTAAGTCCCTGCCTCTTGTGGCAGCTTAAGGGTGGAATGAAAACCTTTACTGTGATATAGCAGCTTTGACAGTGGACAAATTAGAAGCACACCACAGTTCTAATGACAGGAATGAAACAGAAACTTTAAATGAAGGTTGTATTATTTGCAAATGCTTTCTCCCATTCTGTGGGCTGTACTTTTTTGTTGTTTATGGTTTCCTTCATTGTGCAAAAGCTTTTAAGTTTAATCAGGTCCCATTTGTTTATTTTTGTTTTCATTTCTATTACTCTAGAAGGTGGATCCAAAAAGATACTGCTGCGATTAATCCAGAGTGTTATTTAGATTTTTAATCCATTTTGAGTTTATTTTTGTGTACAGTGTTAGAGAATGTTCTAAAATATAGCTGTCCAGTTTCCCCAGCACCACTTATTGAATAGACTGTCTTTTCTCCATTGTATATTCTTGCTTCCTTGATCATAGATTAATTAACCAAAGGTGCTTGGGTTTATTTCTGGACTTTCTATCCTGTTCCATTGATCTATATGTCTGTTTTTGTGCCACTGCCTTACTGTTAAAAATGCCATTGTTAATTTCATAGGGGTTGCATTGAATCTGTGTATTGCCTTGGGTAGTATAGTTATTTTGACAATATTGATTCTTCCAATCCCAGACCATGGTATATCCCTCCATCTATTTGTGTCATCTTCAATTTCTTTAACCAGCATCTTGAGGTTTTGGGGTACAGGTCTTTTGCTACCTAGGTAGGTTTATTCTTAGGTATTTTACTCTTTTTGATGTGATGGTAAACTCTTGTTTTCTTAATTTCTCTTTCTGATCTTTCCTTGTTAGTGTATAGAAATGCAACAGACTTCTGTGTATTAATTTTGTATCCTGCAACTATATAGAATTAATTGATGAGACCTAGTACTTTTCTGGTAGCATATTTAGGATTTTCTATGTATAGTAACATGTCATCTGAAAACAGTGACAGTTTTACATCCTCTTTTCCAACTTGGATTCCCTTTATTTCTTTTTCTTCTCTGATTGCCACGGCTAAGACTTCCAAAACTATGTTGAATAAAAGTGTATATCCTTGTGTTATTCCCGATCTTAGAGGAAATGCTTTCAGCTTTTCATTTTTAAATATGATGTTAGCTGTGGCAAATGATGCAACCAACAAGGGATTAAACTCCAAAATATGCAAATAGCTCATGCAGCTCAATATCAAAAAAAAATCAAAAAAATGGGCAGAACATCTAAGTAGACATTTCTCCAAAGAAGACATACCAATGGTCAAAAAGCACATGAAGAAATGCTCAAATGTTTGCTTCAACTAGCAGTTCAATTGTTTAAACAGAATCAGGAGAGTTGCTTTTTCAATTGTTCTACAAGGGAAATTACCCACCTTTTCCAAATAAAAATGCACCACAGCAAATGATCATCTACATCAGCGACTGTCTAACTTACATATCCCAGAATATTTCTGCATTGGAAATTTTCATATTTATATTTCTTATTTTGTCATAATATTTATCAAAAATAATATCTCCAACTAGCACAAATTATTTTATCAAGGATTATTTCAAAATCGCATCATTTCACTATTTTAATCATATTATTCCTTTTGCCATACAAGTAATAATATATACTTTTCTTCTATTTGACAAGCTAGCTTATTCAAATGTTATTTTACCTAAAGGCTACTATGTCTCATCTAGTAGAATTTAAAAGACTAACAACAAATACATAAATGTGTGACATGTGGAATTCAAAAGCTGCTTTGTAACCAGTAGTCTCAGCACATATTGTTTTATTGCTCTAAAATTTAAAAATAAATAAATAAATAAAAGTTCTAGCTAATTAGTAAGTAGGAAAGTATTACTCAGAAGGACAATCATATTGATAGTGATACACCAGCTCCAAGTATTGAACCATCATAAACAAACTCTGGCATTTGCAATTAAGTAGGTATTGAATCAAAAAAATGAATATTTGATGATGGCCATTCTGACTGGTGTGAGATGATATCTCATTGTAGTTTTGATTTGCATTTCTCTAATGATTAATGATGTTGAGCATTCTTTCATGTGTTTGTTGGCAGTCTGTATATCTTCTTTGGAGAAATGTCTATTTAAGTCTTCTGCCCATTTTTGGATTGGGTTGTTTGTTTTTTTGCTATTGAGCTGCATGAGCTGTTTATAAATTTTGGAGATTAATCCTTTGTCAGTTGCTTCATTTGCAAATATTTTCTCCCATTCTGAGGGTTGTCTTTTGGTCTTGTTTATGGTTTCCTTTGCTGTGCAAATGCTTTGAAGTTTCATTAGGTCCCATTTGTTTATCTTTGTTTTTATTTTCATTTCTCTAGGAGGTGGGTCCAAAAGGGGAGGGTGGGAGGGAGGGAGATGCATGAGGGAAGGGATGTGGGAACAGATGTATATGTATGACTGATTCACTTTGTTATAAAGCAGAAACTAATAAAAAAAATTATACTCCAATAAAGATGATATAAAAACAAAAACAAAACAAAAAAATGAATATTTGTTTTACAGAGACAAAATGTGTACCTCAGATAAAAGTAATTGCTAAAGACCTAGAGGGATGATTAAGTAGATGAATGCAATTTTATTTTCCAAAACTTAAGATTTTTGTAGGACAAAAATCTCTCTTTTCCAAAGTATTAAGCAGACATAACTTAATAATATGAGTAATTTAAAAGAAACATTAGAAATGCAATTCATCAGGCATCTATTGTTTTCTGACTCAATCTTGAACTTAAAAACATTTAAAGATCATGATGTTCTACTTTTCCAGTAATTAACTAGTTCCATTTTTTAAAAAATGGTGTTCCATTATTGTTATACACTTTCAGAGAAAAATAGATAATTGAACTCAAGGAATATGTGTGATTAAAACGCTACAGGCCAGAGGATTTGCATTTTTCATTAAACACTAGAATGGAAATGGTAGATTGAGTACAACATGATTATTTTATCATAACACAAACAGTGAAATGTAGACTTCATTTTTTTTTTATATTGGCCACCTTCCATCTATTTTGTAGCCTATAGAAACAAACAAACAAAAAATCCCTTAATGGCATTTCCGAAAACCTGAAAAAAGTATACAATTATTATCTCCCTTCATTGTCATCACTGTCCACTTTGTTTTAATAAAGAATTTGGAAATCAGACATAACCTGTCAAATATCCATGTGTTCGGTTTTTGTTTTTGTTTCTAATTTGATGAGTAAACTTGGTACAGTGTAGATTTAAGGAATAAAATTAATATCAAGATTATATCATGGCCTTGCATTCAAGAATTTGTATTCAGGTTTAGCCTCACACTGGTTAGTCCCAAGAGAAGCAGGGTAAAAATACTGGGTCACAGGTACCCATGTGACCATAAAGCTAAACAAGAAATAATGCTAAAATAACCATAGGTAATTCAAATTTCAAATAGAAGGCAAGAAAAATCTTTAAGTAAGTAAAGAACTTATACAAGAAAGCTGTGTTTGGGTAAAAAGAGAAACAAACAAGCAAAAATTAACTGTAAGGGAAGCAATAAGGGAGGTAATGCTTACCATATACTTACCTATTCTGGTCTAAGTTCTTCACAGATGCCTTGCACTGTTTAATTTTCACAAGAATCCTCTGGGGGAGAAATGATTATACCCATTATACAGATGAGGAAATCAGTCTTGAAAATTGATTAAGAACTTATAAATGGCACCTCTGAGACTTAAATACATGTCTGAGTTCTATATTTTGCTTTTCATTTTACAACATGGTTTATAATATATCTAAAATTCTTTTGCCTCTTAAGAATGAGAGACACATTCTAATGAATCAAATTGACTTATGTTGCCCACCTACAAATTAAAAATAGAGAGTCCATATTGGGGGATGTGGAAGGGGAATGCTGGTAGGTGGAAGAAAGCATGGATTTTGGAATTAGACACTCATAGTTTAATATTCATTCACTAAAATCTCACTATGTTTTAACTATTATAAATTCTACTGGTTTTGTTTGTATGCATAGCATTTTGGAAAAAAAAAAAAGTTACCATAAGCGACCATACTTTCCTTCTATTTTATCCAGTCTTTCAAATCATATTGATCGAATACAAAGAGTTTTAATCTAATTTGGCATAAAGTAGATAATTTTGTCCCATCTTTTACCATTAGAGGGTGCACTATTGGTAACAGTACATAGAAAGTGATCATGACATTAAACTTTTGTGGGGTTTTTTGTTTGTTTATTTTCTTGATACTTTTGAGCAGTTTTCCAAATAGCATCTAGATTAGATATCATTCTTATTTTCTCCAAAATGTGAGAAAGCCAATAGATATTATTTTCTGTTTTCAAGTGATTTGTTGAAACATATTAGTTAGAATAAAATTGATTTAAATTTAAAAATTAAATCTGGCCTCAAAAAGCCTGATTCTGTTATTTAGAGTCAGAATTATATTGCTGTTTTTTTAATGTGGAGATAAAATATCAGAATTTCTTAGGAAGCCAAACTGTAGTGCAGATAGCATGATACTTGATGATTTTCTTCATTCATCAGAGAAATCACTCAATGCAATATCATTAATATTATTTGAAAAAAGATCCAATTCATGTAATTCTATGTAAAGAAATACTTTCCAGAGTTAAATTCAGTGAAAGGACAGATTAAGAATCCATTACTGCTGTCACTCATATTGAAATTTTTGTCTTCTCACTAAGAAACTGACTTACTATGACATAGAAAACAAATTACTATACCTCTCAGTGAAAAAATGCTCCAATATTTCTATGATTAACAAGACCTCTCTGACAGATTTATCTGCACTTTCTATATCCTTATATATAAATCAGTCTTTCCTTATAAACATTAGTTTTTAAATCCAATCTGACCACCTGTTTTTAATTGGAATATTTATCCCACTTATTTTAATGTAATTGTTGGTATATTTGGGCTTAAAATCTATTATCTTACTATTTATTTACTATATGATATATTTTATTATTCCTTTTCCCCTGCTATAACCACAATATGCTTATAGTTTTTATGATTATCTTAATGGAAATCCTAAAAAAATTATTTTTGTATCCTTGACCTTAAAGCTCAACATAAATTAGTACCTTTTCCACTCTTCATGTAACACATTTGAATGTTATCTATAGTTACTGTCCTCATGATTTTCTAATAATTTGTCACATATTTTAAGCATACGTAAATGTTCATGCCATAGGAAATTATTAATATCCTTTTATTACATCTTATATTTATTTAGATTTATCCAAATGTATTACTTTTATTACATTCTTATTTCTTCCTGTACCTCCATAATTCCATTTGAGATTAATTTTCTTCTAAATAAAGATAAATAACTAGTGGGTCTGCTGCTGATAAATTCTTACTTTTGATATTTGTTTTAACATATTTCTGTTTAATTTTCTATTTTTTTACATTTATATAAGAATTATTTATTCATTTCTGCAATTTATTTATTTATTTTTTTGTAGATGTCCTGCAAATATTTAGTTGATTTCTTACCAGGTATTTGGTGTTTTCAATGTAATTGCCTGAAACATAAACTGTAGATGTTCTTCCAGCAATGTCCCAGACATTATGATCACCTTTCCCAATTCATAAGAGCTTAGCATGAGGAAATTGGCAAATTTCTTCAGTGATACTACAGACAAGCCTCTTGTATTTGGGATAATCATTGTGATACAATTTATGTTATAGAGCTCTCTTTGGCAACAGGCTGAGAGCAGACTCTCCTAAAACTATCTCTTTACCTCTTCTACTCTATCATTCTTTGTTCATTCTGGTATAGATTTCTACCAAAAGCACTTCCTCATTAAAAAGGAAAAGCACTTACTCACTCGCACAAAAGTCTCCATCTGTGGTCTTACTTGGAAAACTAAATTAATCAATGTGGTGACTGAGCTAGAATGAGGTCAGGTTGCAATTTTAGTAAGATCCAGTTCATCTCTTATTTGTCTCTCTTCCTTAGCATTTACCTTCCAAGACTGTGTGCCTTACAGGTCAGTGCAAAATAGTTCAGGAGCATACATTTACACATCAGAGATTTTAAGTTTAAACTTTAACCACCCATTGTGTGAAGTTCAAAAATTTTCAAATGTCTAAGGAGGAAACAGGCTGTGAAGAGATCCCCTTCCTCCAATAGTGATACTGAGTCCAAGCTCCTTCTGCTTGCCCATAGTTCAGACCAATAAATAGAGGTACAAGGTTTTGGTCAAGGAATACCAAATTTATTTGGAAAGCCATCAGACCTGAAGATGTCAAACTAGTGTCCCAAAGAACCATCTTACCCGAGTTAAAATTAAGGCTTCTTTTATACTAAAAGGGGAAGGGGAGAGGCTAGTGGTTACAGACTTCTAGATGCCAGCCAGACTCTAGAGGGGATTTAATAATCTTTTGTCCTTGCAGCTGTCCATGTAGGACTGGTCATGATGTTCCTGTAAACATTCAACAAGACAAATATTATTTTCTGTCCTGCAACATTTTATCTCTATAGAAATGAAAAGTGTTATGCCCTTAAAGGTCAAGCCTGGGAGTCATAGCCTTTGAGAAAGGCTACTATTTATATTTCAGGCTATAGGCAACATTCTTTTTCTGTTTGAGGAGGCAAAGGTGCAGAGCCAGCATGACTAAGCACAGGTAAGAGAGCACAAAGGTTAGAGCTAAAGGAATAGTTCCACCATGGAGTCAGGTTTTTTCTTCTCTTTTACTTTCTTATGTACCAAGAGACTGCAGAATATTTACTATAATTCTGTAAGCTTTCTAGCTCAGTTTCCCCAGGTTTATATATAATCCTGAATGTCAGCATAAATTCTGTGGGAAAAATGCCCATGTGCTTTAGAATTCTCTAGTTTCTCATCTATCATGCCTGCCTCTGTGACTGTCAAAAGCTCCACTGATATCTCCATCTATCAGTAAAACCTCTCTGACTGGGAAAATCCTGTTTTGTTTTGTTTTTTGTTTTTTTTAATTTTCTATGCCCAGAATTAGAAAGTTCTCCCAGGAAAGAAATAGCTAGTGATTATTTGCTGGCCTAGAAAAGACTAATGTTTTCTATAAGTTTAGTTTATGTAATCTTCATTCTTTCACTGTCTTAAAAAATATAACTTTTAAAATAAATATTGTTTTCTAATTGTTGCAGTAGGAGCATGGACCTACCACAAGCTCCTATACTTACCAAGAAACATAATTCTCACATTTTCATTATTAAATATACTACTATAGGATACAGAATTCTAATATATATATATATATATATATATATATATATATATATATATATATATATATATATATATATATAATCTTTCAGTTATTTTAAGGTATTGTTAGGTACTCTAAATTCTATTGGAGATTTCTGTTTTATACTCCCAAATTTCTTCCCTCTGTCTGATTTTAAAATGTTCTCTATAACTTTGATTTTTAAGGTTTAGTAAGAAATCATTATGGGTAGTCTATGATTATCCTGCATTTCTGTTATAAATTATTTTAACAGTTTTGGAAATGCCTATCCATTAACTTTTAAAATTTTGGTTTTATTTCATTATCTCTATTCTCTCATACTGGAACTCTAGATAAAAATAGATTGGCTCTTTCACTTTTTAAAAAATATCTCTTACATAATTTCCTACATTTTCTGTCCTTTTACTGTTCTATGACTCAATTAACTATTTTTTACTAACCTATTCCCAGCTTACTAAATTTCTCTTGAGCTATTTCTAATTTGCTCTTGAAACTAAAGACTAAGTACTTAATTTCAGTTTTCAAATTTCATTTCTAGAATTGTCATGAGATTTTATTTTTAAATTCTTATTCCTTACCGTTTTTTTTATTTTTAAACATACTAAGCAAAATATAATTAAGTTTGATAATGTACTGACATTTGATAATGGCAATATCTGTTTCTCCTGAGTTTGTTTTTACAGTCTCTGTTTTTATGTTGGTTTTAGTTATTTTTTAATATCCTTATTACTTCTGATTTACTGTGAGATAGTGAATTTGAAAAAATATGTAGGAATAATTTGCAGCTCTGTGTGATGCTCTATTCCTCAAGAAAAACTTCTAAACAAAAGTTAGAAAAGGAACAGAATCGTTTACTCCAATTGAATTCAGCATATTTTGAGCATATTTTAAGCCAGACTGTGGTCAATGGGGGACCTGTTTTATTTGTCATCTACTCTAACCTCTATGATAGAGTCCAAACTGAGATCCTGAGGTGGCTACTTAAGCTTTTTCCCTCCCTGGACCCTGAAATTCAGTTTTTGGCATCCAACATTATGATGTTCCTGAAAATTCTACTGATCCTTTCAGCCTTTCTGTTACTGTTTTTTGCTCCATGTTGCATCCTCATAGCTACAGATTTTGAAATGCCTTAGGAGAAAAGACATTGACAAATGTGATGCTGACATTTGGAATGGGTTTTCCTTCTTTTCAGGACTTTTGGCTCTATAATTCTTGTTGAGTTGATAGGATTTGATGGATTCAAATAGATGTTTTCTACATATTATTCAATTATGTTAGATGGTCTCATCAGGTAAGTAGTTCCAAAAAAAGTTTGCTCAAAATTTCTGGAAGCAGAATTCTTATTGAATGATTTTTAAAATATGTTTATTAATCATGTTATTATATATATATATGTGTGTATATATATATATATATATATATATATATATATATATATATATATATATATATATATCACTGGTATAGTGGTATATTAATTACATTGAGGGATTAAAACAGAATTACAATGTGAAGTATTTTATTCATATGAGGGCAACATTACACATAAAATGTAAAATACCACCGTTTTTACTAAATGTAGAAAAATGAATGAATATGTAAGCCAGTGTTCATGAAAATTTGACATTTATAATAAATGATTATAGCTGAAAAATCTAATGTTGTGAGAAGAAACCAATTTCCACCAGTTAAGCAGACATTAGTTTTGAAATATTTAAACAGCAATCTCTTTGATGTTTTCTGTATTATCTAATACATACATACTACTTTGATAAATATAAATATACATATTTCACATATTTATGATCTATAGACAAAACACTGATAAATAAGTTCATAATTTATGAGTTATTAAAATTAAATTTAGTCAAATAAAGTTTGTTACTGTCATCATAATATAGCCTTAAAATAAAAGAAAAAAATAATAATATATTTTCTTTTTTAGTTAAATGTGGTGAACTGCCACTGTCTCCAAAATACATTTTGTCTTTCTTCCATAGTTGTATAGTGTTAACTAGGCACATGCCTATTCGATGGAAAATAAATGTCCAAGTCTTCTTAATATCTAAATATGTTCATATGAAACACTTATTACTGATGAAAGATAAGCAGAAATGATGTGTACAATGTAAACATCACTAGCTAAGAAGAAATGGTTCTATCCTTCTTGCTGTAAGCAGGAACAAAATCTTGTAGCTGGCCTTGCTTTGGTAGTCAAATAGAAAAATATCCTGGTTTTTAAAGAGTGAGTGGTGAAGGAAAAAAAGGAAAGAATAAAGGAAGGAAGAAAGGAAGGATGGAATTAGGGAGGGAGGAAATAAAAAGGAGGGAGAGAGGGAAGAAGGAAAGAGGGGATGGAAAGAATCCTGGGCCTTTGAAAAATCTAGTGGAGCTAAAACAAACCACCAGTCTGAACCATCAGCTCATTTGAATAATTAAAAGAGAGAGAAAGAAATTTTTGTCTTATTTATGCTAATATATCTTGGAATCTCTTAGCCTGAATTCTATTTAATACATTAAGTTTAAAGTACATGGTAGACTAGTGTTATGGTTTGGATATTTTAGTTTAAGTCTAATAGTGAAGCAGAAGTTTTCTGTTTCTTTAAAATTGCAACATTTGAGACAGAGGTGAATGTGATTCTTTGTTATAAAAATAGTGTCCCATTCATGTTCCATTTTAATTTCCAAACCTCAGTTGATGTTAACATATATAGATGATAGTAATGATGATGATGATCATATACTTTGAAAAGCTTGTATTATTTGTGTGCTGATGAATTAATGTAAAATGTCACACTTAAGAGTTTATGGTTCATAAAGACATTCATTCTGAGACCATCCCTAAACTGGTTATTTGTCAGGATGGAACAAAGTGATCTCAATTTGAATTTCTATGGTATTGGGGTAATCCTGGATCATTATTAATTTCGACTTCATATTTGTTTCAAATTTCCCCAGTATGTTTATGTTATTATTTCTTGAAAAGGAGAAACCTTCTGTAAAGCAATTAATTAAATAATTAAATACAATAAAGTATTTGAAAGAAGTGGGTAAAAAAGGCGATGGATAATACCAAATTTGCTTATTCCTTAACCAAATAATCAGGTAAACTGTTATTGGATTTTGCATATCCAATAACATTGGATATGCAAAGTTTAAATATACTGAGGATGAGTTGACACATAATGGTTTAAAAAATATCCTCCAAACAATTGATTTTATTTAAATAATAAAGTCAAGTTTGAGCAGCATTCAATGTCAGAAAGTCAGTATTTGATTTATATTTGACTTTCAAATGCATAAATCATATTTCCTGTTTATTCTCTGTCATAGAAAGGTTTTGGTAGAGAGTGATTGTTCTAAGTTCTAATTTTAAAATATTAATGGTTTCATCTGTCATCTGCTGTGTGGATTTTCACTAATATTTTGTAAAATGCTGTTGTTGTCCTCTGTTGATACTTACACAGAAATATAAAATAAAGAACTTACATGGATTAATTAAACTATACCCATCATTCTCTACAGTCACAATTATTTTTATGTTATCTGCTTCTCAAATGCTATCAATGTTATGAGTCTTTTGATTTATCCAAAATAGTAATTAAAAAATTAACCTCATCTTATCATCTCTCTTAATTTCCTGCTTATCACTATGCAAAATCAAAGTAACATTTAATTTTAATGGCTTTTACCATGATGACCACTTTTTATTTAGCTAAATAAATTTAAAGTAATGCTTTGTTTGCATTCCTATAAACATTTTACCTTTTATCAAAAATATTAAAATATTTCTTTTTTAATACAATTGAAAACATTTATTAATTTGGAACACACATAAATTGTAGTTTTTTTTTTTAAATTAAAAGACACCGTGTATTAGTTGAAATATGATGTGGCATAGGGAAAAATAGTGTTATGCAATTTTTTTTGAGTAACTATATGTGGAAAAATTTCTTAAAGATAAATCTCTTTTTTATAAAATATTTTTAGGATGGCAGAAAAATAAAACTACTATGATTTTCTTATGAATAACATTGTCTAAAGTTGAGTATACTACCACATCTGAAGAAAACACACCTTCTCTATAGGCATTAATGTAGAAAATAAAATAAAACTATTTCTCTGTGAATCTCATTTAGAAAAAGAGCATTTTTTTTAATATGTGGATACCACAGTTCCAAGACAAAGTGTTATTTTTTGTTAGCACATAAACGTTTGCTATTTAATAAAGAGAAAACTGTGAAAAGAAAGAGAGTGGATATAAAATTATTATATGAGTCAAAGTATGAAACAATAAAACGTATTAATAATTCTAGTAATAGAAATTTTAAGAAGAGAAACAAAGTTATGTTTGAAGATGAAAAGTGCAGCTTTTTAAACTAATTAGAGGTGAAGGGGTAGAGAAATATAAAATACATATGTGAAGGTTTCAAACCAGCAAGAATGATGCCTTAATTTTCTCTCTGTGTGTTGTAATTCAATTTGCACAAGAGAGAACTTGTGACTAATATTTGTCTACGTAACAATATGCAATTAATATGTTTTATTTTCAAAATGCGTTTTCAAAGACTCATGTAAGAAAATTTAAAGGTAAAGTTATTATTGTTAGGTCATCCATTTGCATCTTACAGAATAGATCATATTTTTTTTTTGTGAAATAACTTTATAAAAGAATTCACATCTATGTAACCCACTAGAGTTTCCTTTAGCTTAATGAAAATAGAATCCCTTATCATCATGAGATTTTTGCTTGCATCCTAATTATTATTCAGTTAAATTTGCAAACATTTTTTTGAACAATTGCATCATATTAGTAAACAAAGCAGGCAACTAACATAGTAATGTGAAGCACTTATACTCCAATAAGGATCTATTAAGAAACAAAACAAAACAAAAAAACTTTGTCATCATGGACCTTACATTCTAAGAAAGCAGACTGGAAATATTATAAATCTTAAATTATATAATATTTTAGAAGGTAATAAAGGCTTAGGAAAACTATAGCAGGCTTAAGGGGAGGAAGTGTTAAAATGGGTTATGATGAATAAATATAATTTTAAATATTACATATTCATTATTTTATCCCATTTCACTGTGGCTAATCACATATAATTTATCTATTTGTGAGTTGGAGTTATCTCTATAACTTGCATGGGTTATCACCGTATACTCATTCCATTCTGTGAATTATTTATTCTTTAGCTCCTTTTCTTTGATATGCTGCTCTTTCTAATTTATAACTTTCTAGGAACTCTTTATATATCAATATACTAGAGAGACAATTCCACATTAAACATAATGTTGTCTTTTGGTGACATAGATATGTCACCTGCAAAGCCCACTGTGGTCCCTGGGCAAAATAAATTGGAATCTAGGTGATAAGATAAGGTCTAACCTCTTCTTTGGTACTTAGACTAGTTTCACTTGAATTTAGGGGCCAATGGGCAGAGGTCTTGCACCTAACACGTTGGATTAGAGTTCCCAGTGCAGAAGTGCTGTGTCAAACATGCCAACTTCACGAGCCATGTGGAGAAGCACTGAACACAACACCTCAATTCAGGATGGTGATGCTGGGCCTTGTGCAGAGATGCTGCACCTGACACTTTGATCTGATGTGCTGGATGCAACACAACTGTGCCCAACCTGCAAGGACTCTGCTCTACTTCTCTGCTGACAAGAACCCTATAAAGGCCCCCAGCCAATGGCTTGCTGGGAAGAGCATGTACTTTAGAGCCTGAGCTCACACTCCATTCTTTGCTCAAAGAATACAACTGTCTTTTGCTTCTGAAACAAACTCAGTCTTGTTCTGTTGGCAGAAGTGACACCAGGCAGGAGTAGATCCGATCATTTTAAAGACATAACCATTTATTTGTGTTATTGTTGATATTTAAAAACCAAGAGCTATAATGATTTTTAAAATATGTTTTTGTATATCCAGAGATAATCATATCACTTTTGTTCTATGATTTTAAAATAATGACCTGTATTGGTAGCTTTCCTAATACAGAAACATGCTTGTATCCCTTAAATAAAACCTAATCAATCCTGATGTCTAATTCTTTCAATGTGCTGCTAATTTATGTTTGTTAATATGTAGGATGTTTGCTACAGTACTTAAGAATTTGATTGTAGAATTCTCTTGTTGATTAATATATTAGCAAGTTCTTGTATTGTTTTCGTTTTTCTTTTTCTTTCTTTCTTTTTTTTTTTACAGATAACTGTCACCATTTGTCTTTTAAAAAGCTTAGGTGGAATTACCTTGTAACCACATTTGATACTATTGCCAACTAGTGTTAAAGAGATGTAGAAACTCTTTGACACTTGACACTTTTCTTAATTCCAACAAAAAAAGAAATTACTCTAAATTTTCTCTCTAGTCATCATTTTTGAGAATTTTACTTTTTAGAAAGTATTTAAGCAACTTAACCCATATTTCATATTAATTTGCATAGACTTGATCAAAGTTTGTGTCAAATTATTTTTGTGTATGACATTATTTCTACCATATATATATATTTCATTATTGAACATTCACTCTGTATTGTAAAGAAATTATGCAAGCAGCATATACACCAAATACTGGAACAGTGTTCATAGGGGAAAACTGATAAATAGTGAATCAGTAACAAGTCTGCAGATCCACCATTCACTGTAAGGCATCACAAAAGAATCTAGGAGTGTTGTATTTCAGACTTAGAAAGGGAACCAGATTCATGGCTGTGAAGTCTTGCATTTGCATTTGGGGTGCACCACTCCTTCTTGATATGAATAGGGACCATCATTCAACAGCAATATGATATGGCATAAGCTTTGCTTTGGCCTGTATGTCCAGCTCAAGTTTCAGGGTTGTGGAGTTACTGAACTCACGCCTGGCAAGATCGTCTGGGAGACTATGCCTAACAGCTATATGAAATGGAAATTAGTGGCAGGGCTAACCATGACAATATTTATATTTGGGGAAAAGTCCTGTCCTTCCCCTTGCACCCTCAAGGGTTTGAGGCATAAAGGCTGTTAGATGACTAGAATGAAATACATAAGCACAGGCACAGCACATATTAGGTTTATGTAAAGCTTTAATGGTGGCCAATGATTTGAGAGTTAACCATGATCTCTCACTCCTTCTTTTACTTTATTTGGCCAAAGAGTTTTTTGTATTTTTAATTTTATTTTAGAAGTAATTTTTTTGTTGTCTGAGTATTTCTGTCTCTCTTTTTCTCCTGGTTTATAATTTCTTTAAAAAAGAATTTGCTTCTGTATTTTTATGTGCATAGATATTCCTAAAATTGACATCTTCATTATGCAGTATAACTTTTAGCATTATAAAGGTTCTTCATTGTTTTATTTAATACTTTTTATGTAAATTCTAAAATGGCTGAGGTCATATTAGCAAAACCTGCTTTCCTTTAATTTGAATTTACTTGCATTATGTTTGTCTCTCCCTTAAATTGTTAATCTTAATACATCTCTTATTTTATGTCTGTCTCTTGAATACAGCATAAATTTAAGATTTTTCTCTGACATCTATTTTCTCTTCAGTATGAATTAACACTATTTTCTATTATATTTGTTTATGAGATTTTTAAGTATGTTTTACTATGGGATTCATTTTCTTTTCTTTGTGTGTGTATGTGAATTTTCTGATATTTAAAAATACTTACATTTTGTTGTAGTGCTCACCATTTTTTAAATTTTAACTTTCTATAAAACCCTTAGTTTAGTGTCTTTTTTTCAAAATATCTCTTATAATTAAGCAGTGAGCCATGATTAAATTAGTAGGTATCTTGTTTTTTTCCTTCCTCAGTTCCCTCATCTATCTGTGTACACTTCAATTTTTAACAATTCTTAATTTTCTGTTTGTTGTAAAAATGCACTTACCCTTAAATTGCTTTATATATAACCAAAGACTTAACCTGGAACAGAAGAGACAGAGAATTTATCTGATTTCCTATCTTCTTTTTATATAATCTTTTCATTTCTTGTTAGTTACATAATTTCTACATGGATAAGGTATACAATACTTACAGTTCTGATTAATAACCTAATTTCCATTGTTTGATTAACTTTTACTTGTACATTTAGTTGTATTAATGCTCATAATTGGATTTTTGAGATGACATTAAATCACCTCTTAAATTAATACATCCAATCATTTTCCTAAAGAGAAATTCATGAGAAAATATTCCTTGAATTCTAAAAATATCTGTTTAGGGGAGGATCTTCAAGATGGCGCAAAAGTAAGACATGGAGATCACTTTCCTCCCCACAAATACATCAAAAATACATCCACATGTGGAACAACTCCTACAGAACACCTACTGAACACTGGCAGAAGACCTCAGGCACCAAAAAAAAAAAAAAAAAACAAGAATTATGAACTGGCAGCTTGTGAAAAGGAGACCCCAAAACACAGTAAGTTAAGAAAAATGAGAAGAAAGAGAAACACATATCAGATGAAGGAGCACAGGAAAAACCAAGTAGACAAAACAAATGAAGAGGAAATAGGCAGTCTACCTGAAAAAGAATTCAGAGTAATGATAGTAAAGATGATGCAAAATCTTGGAAATAGAATGGAGAAATACAAGAGTAGTTTAACAAGGACCTAGAAGAACTAAGGAGCAAACAAACAATGATGAACAGCACAATAAATGAAATTAAAAATTCTCTAGAAGGGGGCCTCCCTGGTGGCGCAGTGGTTGAGAGTCCGCCTGCCGATGCAGGGGATGCGGGTTCGTGCCCCGGTCTGGGAGGATCCCATATGCCGCGGAGTGGCTGGGCCCGTGAGCCATGGCCGCTGGGCCTGCGCATCCGGAGCCTGTGCTCCGCAACGGGAGAGGCCACAACAGTGAGAGGCCCGCATATAGCAAAAAGGAAAAAAAAAAAATTCTCTAGAAGGAATCAATAGCAGAATAACTAAGGAAGAAGACTGGATAAGTGACCTGGAATATAAAATAGTAGAAATAACTACTGCAGAGCAGAATAAAGAAGAAAAGAATGAAAAGAACCGAGGTCAGTCTCAGAGACCTCTGGGACAAGATTAAAGGTACCAACATTCGAATTATAGAAGTTCCAGAAGAAGAGGAGAAAAAGAAAGGGACTGAGAAAATATTTGAAGATAGTATAGTTGAAAACACCCTTAATATGGGAAAGGAAATAGTTAATCAAGTCCAGGAAACACAGAGAGCCCAATACAGGAAAAATCCAAGGAGAAACATGCCAAGACATATATTAATCAATATATCAAAAATTAAATGCAAAGAAAAAATATTAAAAGCAACAAGGGAAAAACAACAAATAACATACAAGGGGATCCCCATAAGGTTAACAGCTGATTTTTCAGCAGAAACTGCAAGCAAGAAGGGAGTGGCAGGACATATTTAAAGTGATGAAAGGGGAAAACATACAGCCAAGATTACTCAATCCAGCAAGAATCTCATTCAGATTTGATGGATAAATTAAAAAAACTTTACAGACAAGCAAAAGCTAAGAGAATTCAACACCATCAAACCAGCTTTAAAACAAATGCTAAAGGAACTTCTATAGGCAGGAAATACAACAGGAGGAAAAGCCCTGCAATAACAAATGAAAACAATTAATAAAATGGTAATAGGGACATACATATAACTAACTACCTTAAATGTAAATGGATTAATGCTCCATCCAAAAGACATAAACTGGCTGAATGGATACAAAAACAAGACGTGTATATATGCTGTCTACAAGAGACCCACTTCAGACATAGGGACATATACAGACTGAAAGTGATGGGGATGGAAAAATATATTCCATGCAAATGGAAATCAAAAGAAAGCTGGAGTAGCAATACTCATATCAGATAAAATAGACTTTAAAATAAAGACTATTACAAGAGACAAAAAAAGGACACTACAGAATGATGAAGGGATCAATCCAAGAAGAAAACACAAAGATTTATGCATCCAACATAGGACCACCTCAATACATAAGGCAAGTGCTAACAGCCATAAAAGGGGAAATCAACAGTAACACAATCATAGTAGCGGAATTAAAAATCCCACTTTCACCAATGGACAGATTATCCAAAATGAAAATACATAAGGAAACACAAGCTTTAAATGATACATTAAACAAGGTGGACTTAATTGATATTTATAAGACATTCCATCCAAAAACAACAGAATACACTTTCTTGTCAAGTGCTCATGGAACATTCTCCAGGATAGATCATATCTTGGGCCACAAATCAAGCCTTGGTAAATTTAAGAAAATTGAAATTGTATCATGTATCTTTTCCGATTATAATGCTATGAGACTAGATATCAATTACAGGAAAAAATCTGTGAATAATACAAACACATAGAGGCTTAACAATACACTACTTAATAACCAAGAGATCACTGAAGAAGTCAAAGGGCAAATCAAAAAATAAATACCTAGATTACAAATGACAGTGAAAACACGATGACCCAAAACCTATGGGATGCAGCAAAAGCAGTTCAAAAAGGAAGTTTATAGCAATACAATCCTACCTTAAGATACAGGAATCATCTCAAATAAACAATCTAACCTTACACCTAAAGCAATTAGAGAAAGAAGAAAAAAAAAAAAACAAAGTTAGCAAAAGGAAAGAAATCATAAAGATCAGATCAGCAATAAATGAAAAAGAAATGAAGGAAATAATGGCAAAGATCAATAAAACTAAAATCTGGTCTTTGAGAAGATAAACAAAACTGATAAACCACTAGCCAAACTCATCAAGAAAAAAAGGGAGAAGACTCAAATCAACAGAATTAGAAATGAAAAAGGAGAAGTAACAAATGACACTGAAGAAATACAAAGGATCATGAGAGACTACTACAAGCAGCAATATGTCAATAACATGGAAAACCTGGAAGAAATGGACAAATTCTTAGAAGAGCACAACTTTCCAAGACAGAACCAGGAAGAAACAGAAAATATAAACAGAACAATCACAATCACTGAAATTGAAACTGTGATTAAAAACCATCCAACAAGCAAAAGTCCAGGAACAGATGTCTTCACAGGTGAAGTCTACCAAACATTTAGAGAAGAACTAACACCTATCCTTCTCAAACTCTTCCAAAACATAGCAGAGGGAGGAACACTCTCAAACTCATTTGATGAGGCCACCATCACCCTGATACCAAAACCAGACACACATGTCACAAAGAAAGAAAACTACAGACCACTATCCCTGATGAACATAGATGCAAAAGTCCTCAACAAAATACTAGCCAACAGAATCCAACAGCACATTAAAAGGACCATATACCATGATCAAGTGGATTTTATTTCAGGAAAGCAAGCCTTCTTCAAAATATGTAAATCAATCAATTTGATACACCATATTAACAAACTGGAAAATAAAAACAATATCATCATCTCAATAGATGCAGAAATAGTTTTTGACAAAATTCAACACCGATTTATGATAAAAAACCCTCCAGAAAGTAGGCATAGAAGGAACTTATCTCAACATAATAAAGGCCATATATGACAAACCCACAGCAAACATTGTTTTCAATGGTGAAAAACTGAAACCATTTCCACTAATATCAGGAATAAGACAAGGTTGCCCACTCTCACCACTCTTATTCAACATTGCTTTGGAAGTTTTAGCCACAGAAGTCGACGTAGAAAAAGAAATAAAAGTAATCCACATCTGAAAAGAAGAATAAAGCTGTCACTGTATGCAGATAACACGATACTATACATAGAGAATTCTAAAGACTCTACCAGAAAACTACTAGAGCTAATCAATGAATTTGGCAAAGTAGCAGGATACGAAATTATTGCAGAGAAATTTCTTGCATCCATATACACTGATGAGAAATCTGAAAGATAAATTAAGGAAATACTCCCATTTACACTTGCAACAAAAATAATAAAATACCTAGGAATAAACCTACCTAAGGCGACAAAAGACCATTCTGAAATAAACTATAAGACAGTGATGAAAGAAATTAAAGACAATACAACCAGATGGAGAGATATACCATGTTCTTGGATGGGAATAATCAACATTGTGAAAATGACTATACTATGTAAAGCAATCTACACATTCAATGCAATCCCTATCCATCTACCACTGGCATTTTTCACAGAACTAGAAGAAAATATCTTAAAATTTGTATGGAGACACAAAAGACCCCAAACAGCCAAAGCAATCTTGACAATAAAAACAGGGCTGGAGGAATCAGGTTCCCCGACTACAGACCATACTACAAAGCTACAGTAATCAAGATATTCTTGTACTGACACAAAAGCAGAGATGTAGATTAATAGAACAGGATAGAAAGCCCATAGATAAACCCATGCACATGTGGTCCCCTTATCTTTGACAAAGGAGGCTAGAATATACAATGGAGAAAAGACAGCCTCTTCAATAAGTGCTGCTGGGAAGACTGGACAGCTACATGTAAAAGAATGAAATTAGCACACTCCCTAACACCATACACAAAAATAAACTCAAAATGGATTAAAGGTAAGGCCAGACTCTATGAAACTCTTCGAGGAAATCACAGGCAGAACACTCTGTGATATAAATCACAGCAAAAGCCTTTTTGATACACCTCCTTGACAAATGGAAATAAAAACAAAAATAAAAATGGGACCTCATGAAACTTAAATCTTTTGCACAGCAAGGGAGAAAATATTTTCAAATGAAGCAACTGACCAAAGATTAATCTCCAAAATATACAAGCGGCTTATGCAGCACAATATCAAAGAAACAAGCAATCCAATCCAAAAATGGGCAGAAGACCTAAATAACCATTTCTCCAAGGAAGATATACAGATTACCAATAAACACATGATAGGATACTCAACATCATTAATCATTAGAGAAATGCAAATCAAAACTACAATGAGGTGCCACCTCACCCAACCAGAATGGCCATGATCAAAAAATCTACAAACAATAAATGCTAGAGAGGGTGTGGAGAAGAGGGAACCACATGCACTGTGGGTGGGAATGTAAATTGATACAGCCACTATGGAGAACAGTATGGAGGTTCCTTAAAACTACAAATAGAACTACCATATGACCCAGCAATCCCACTACTGGACATATACCCTGAGAAAACCATAACTCAAAAAGAGACATGTACCACAATTTTCACTGCAGCATTATTTACAATTGCCAGGATGTGGAAGCAACCTAAGTGTCCATCAACAGATGACTAGATAAAGAAGATGTGGTTCATATATACAATGGAATATAACTCAGCCATAAAAAGAAATAATATTGAGTTGCTTGTTGTGAGGTGGATGGACCTAAAGTCTGTCATACAGAGTGAAGTATGTCAGAAAGAGAAAAATAAATACCATATGCTAATACATATATATGGAATCTAAAAAAAAGATTATGAAGAACTTAGGGGCAGGGTGGGAATAAAGATGCAGACCTACTATAGAATGGACTTGAGGGCACAGGGAGGGTGAAGGGTAAGCTGGGAAGAACTGAGAGAGTGGCATGGACTTACATATACTACAAAATATAAAATAGCTAGTGGGAAGCAGCCGCATAGCACAGGGAAATAAGCTTGGTGCTTTGTGACCACCTAGAGGGGTGGGATAGGGAGGGTGGGAGGGAAGGAGGCACAAGAGGGAAGAGATATGTGGATATATGTATATGTATAGCTGATTCACTTTGTTTTTAAGCAGAAACTACCACACCATTGCAAAGCAATTATACTCCAATAAAGTTGTTAAAAAAAAAATTCAAAGCCACAGTGGGATATCACCTCACACCTGTTAGGATGGCTGTACTCAAAAGGACAAAAGAATGAGTGTTAGCTCAAATGTGGAGAAAAGGAAATCCTTGTGAACTTCTAGGGGGTAATATAAATTGGTGCAGCCACTATGGAAAACAGTTGTGAACTTTTCTCAATTATACCACACTAAAGGTGAAAAAAAATATATTTTAAAATGAAAAGCAACAACAACAAAACCAAAACCACAGGGCTTGTGGGGAAATGGAGTAAGGCCCAATACTCAAAAACTGTCATTGGTACATTAAAAAATAAAACCCTACTATGGACTGAATGTTTCTGTTCCCTGAAAATTAATATGTTGAAGCCCAATGCTCAATGTGATGTTATTTGGAAGTTATGTGTTGTTACTTCAGGAAGTAATTAAGTCAGGAGGGTGGAGCTCTCATAAATGGAATTAGTGTCCTTATGCAAAGAAACCTGATAGTTTGCTTTCTTTGCTCTTCACCCAGAGAATACCTCTCCAGGAAACAGCTCTCACCAGACAAATTCTGCTCCCTTGATCTTGGACTCCCCAGCCTCAAGAACTGTGAGAAATAAATGTTTGTTGTCAACCCCCCCCCAAAAAAAAAGAAAAAAAAAAGTCTGTGTATACAATTTCCAAATCTGAATGACATCATAGTTGGATAAAAAAATATAAAAATATATTGTGCATAAAAATAAAGATATATATGTTGCTCCATGGTTATCTCGCAAGAGACTGTTGCTAATATCTGTCCCTTTTTTCTGACACTGTAACTAAAGTGTTCTCTTTTCTTTACATAAATTTACTAGGTTTTATTCAATATACTATTCTGGAAATTATCTCCTGGATACTTTATACCAGAGTATGTAAATTCAACATTTAACATAGTTCAGGAACATTTTACTTAATTATATCTTTTTCAAAACAAATTTTTGAGTTTTAATTGCAGTCAACTGCAAATACTTTAAGTGTATAATTTGGTAAGTTTTGACACATGTATACACCTAAGAAATCACCAAAATCAAGTTAAGGAATATAGCGTCACCTAAAAAGTGTTTCCTCATGACCCTTGTAATCCTTTTTCTCTGCCTCTCTATATTTCCATTCCCCCATCCCTAGGGGGAAAAAAATCTGATTTGTTTTCCTGTCACTACTAATTAGTTTTCATTTTCTATATATATAGAAATGAGATGGTCCAGTATGTGTTCTTTTTTCTGTGGTTTCTTTTATGTACCATAAATATTGTGATATTCATCCATGTCATTGTGTATACCAATAGATTATTCCTTTCTATTGCAAAGAAATATTTTACATAAGTATATAAAATGATTATTTATTTGTCCATTCACCTGTTGATGTACATTTGGATTGTTTTTGTTAATGCAGATAAAACTCTAATGAACATTTCTATGTGTGTTTCTATGATCATGTAGTTTAATTTCTCTAGTGTGAATACATAGTTATGGAAAAATTCAGTGTACACTTAACAATTTATAAACTGATCATCTATTTTCCAATTTTATGTTCCCAGAAGCAGTGTGTGAATATTCTAGTTGGTGTACATGTTGGCTGATATTTGATATGGTTAGCCTTCTTAATTTTAGACATTCTAATAAGTGTGAAGTGATATTTTATTGCAATTTTAATCTGTATTTTCCTGAATACAAATGATACCGAGCATATTTTTAGGTGTTTACTTGGCTCCTCTTTATCTTCTTTAGTACAGTGTCTATTAAATTTTTTTGCCTATTTTTAAATTCATTTTTTCTTGTCAGGTTTTGAGAGTCTTTTATTCTGGAAACAACTTTTTAATTGGATATATGATTTGCAACTATTTTATTTTAATCTTTGCCTTGTCTGTTCCTTCCCTTAACAATGTATTTCACAGAGCACACATTCTTAATTTTTATAAAGTCCAATCATCTCTCTCTCTTTTTTTATGGTTTTGCCTTTGTGCGTTTTACCTATGATAGCTTACTTAGCCTAAGGTCACAAGATTTTTTTTCCTCTCTCTTTTTCTACAAATTGTATAACTTAGTTCCTACCTTTAGTCTATCATTATTGTGAGTTAAATTTTGTGTGTGGTGTACACATGATTAGAGATTCGTTCTTCTTCTTCTGCTTCTTTTTGTATAAAAATTCTCATTTTTCCAGCACTATTTGTTGAAAAGATCATCCTTCCTCCAATGAAATATCATAGTACTCTTGCTGAAAATCTATTGCCACATGTGTGGCATATTTCATATTTCAGGACTCTCTATTTCATTCCATTCATATTTCATTCTCTATTTTATTCCATTTCATATTTCAGGACTCTATATTCCATTGATTTATAGGTTTATCTTTCTCTCCCCAGATTATTGGGGACTCATATTCAGCATTTTCCAACATCTCATCACTGTCTAACCTTTGCTTCTTTTCAACTCATATCCTTGATGCATACTCTGTCTTCTACTGAACTAGACTGCTACTTATTTCTCAAATGTCACTTAGACTTTTTTCCGTATCCCTTAAACTTGCTTGGAGTTTTCTTAAAGACCGGTTTGAATTCCATTTATTAGTTCCTTCATACATATTTAACATCATTTTTAGTTCTGGCTCAAATTCTAACTTTTCTGTGGAAACTTTTCAGTATTATAAGAATGAATATTCACTATTTTAAACACATATTCTCTTTTGAAAACACACATTGTTTCTGTTCCTTAAGACAGAAACCATGCCTAGCATATTTCAAGGCACAAAATTAGGAGTCAATAAATATGTCTTCAATTGAGTGATATTTTATATCAGAATTATTTCTGCAATATTTAAACTCCTTTACTAGAATTGTAAGTCCTTGACTTTCTGGAATATGGCATATTCATACTTTTACTTCATATTACTCAATAATTTATAGCATAAATGCATAGATGAATAATTCATTTTCTTAGCTGAATTTTGCTTTCACTTTTGTCCATTATCTTGCTATCAATTTGAGTTTGTTTCAATTTACTCTAATCTGAAATTTCAGAAATCTTCAGTCAAAAGTTTGATTCCAAACACAAGTGAACAACTAGTTAGTTTTATCTTTTTGTATTATAATTCCCTCAACTCTAAGTTCATATGGTTGAAACAGACATTATCTAAGATAATTTATAAAATTAAAAATTAATCCAATGTTTGAATGAAAAGGAGGATACAAGTGATTTTCTAACAAATTTTAAAATCACTTTTGCATATATCTATCCTTATTAAAGGCTGGTTCCAGTTTTTAAAATATAGATAATTATGCTTTTTAAAAAATAACATTTTATTATATATCTTTAATGTCTTTATTATAAGTCAAAAAGCTACAAATGAGATATATATAAGTAATTTCACTTTTATTAAATAAATATGAAGCATCTTAGGATTTCCCTAATTTTCCACAAGTTTATATCCAAGCAAATCATACTTCAAATGTTTATTTTAATGGAACCCATGTGTTTCAAGTATATATAAAATAACATTCAGTGTTAAATAATTTAATATACTTCCTTTAATTACTAACATCTACCTATTTTAAACATTAAAATCTTCATACAGTTAAAAATCCCCTTCATTCTGATAGCAATCCTCCTCATAATATCAAATTACATGATAAAATCTCCTAAACAATATAAATAAATACAAAAAAATATTTTAAATCATCACTTTCAAGTAAAGGTTTGGATAAACAGATGGGATTTTTATCATGCCATGAAAGTCAAAACATTTAAGACTCAAAAGGAATGACAAATTTTAAAAATCAAGAATTGCCTTCAATGATTGTCCCTCCTCTATTCCTCCAGAAGTTTTATTTTCAATTTATGATGAACCATGATTTAAATTAATTCTGTTGTTGAAATTTGACAGACCAAAAAAAAAAAAAAGTTTATCTTAATGGGATAAAGTCTATATAAACAAATATATTAGTGATTATTTTTATATTTTAAAACATAATTTTAGCAACTTCTGATAGTAAAACATTATGATATTCCAATCAATAAATTAGGGCTAGAGTCACTAAGCGAAGCTTCTTGGTAATTAAGCATTCAGTTCATTAATATATTTGAATAATATGATTGTGTCATTACAGAGTAAATAAGATAATCTGAATTGTGTACATGCCTTAATACCTGAATTTTCAGTCATATTAGAACTTTCATCTTATATTGTTTTAATGGCTAATTTCTACTAATCAAATATATAATCTTGCTGCTATACTTGTATTATTAAAATAAATCAAACACAGTACATTGAATTTATGCTTTCTAAATTTAATATTAACAAGGAATAATAAAGATGTTACTTATAATCTGTTCTAAGGTTTGTAAATCATTTTATAGATGAAAGAGCATAATTAGGAAGCAGTTGTTTTTGTAAATAGTTAAATATATTTCTCTGATTTCTTAAATCCTGTTTATTTCATTTTCATCTATAACCACACTTTACTTAAACTTTGCAAACAAGTTAATAACCCTTATCCATTTTATTAGGTAACTTCAGATTTTATATAACAACCTGAGATAGAATAAAATCTTCATTAATTAGTTCATTTATACATTTAATTTCAGTAAAATACTTAGGTTTTTTAAGGTTAATATGCTATTTCCTCTGCTTTATTCTTTTAACCATTAGTAATAATATCTCAAACTACTGTTTTTAAAAAGAGTATTCTAAATTTGTTCAAGGTGAATGAAGTATGCTTAACAGAGAATATTGTATTACAACAAATTAATCTAATCCACTCGTCAATATTTTAAAAATAGATGAAAACCAATGTGTATATTTACTGTCCAAACTGATTTTTTTTTTTTTTATGGTACGCGGGCCTCTCACTGATGTGGCCTCTCCCTTTGTGGAGCACAGGCTCCAGACGTGCAGGCTCAGCAGCCATGGCTCACGGGCCCATCCACTCCATGGCACGTGGGATCTTCTCAGACCAGTGCACAAACCCATGTCCCCTGCATCAGCAGGCGGACTCTCAACCACTATGCCACCAGGGAAGACCCTAAACTGAATAATTTTTAAATGAATAAATTATAACTAAACATTTGTATTCTTTTCAAAAAGTTAAGAATAGTGTATTTATATAAAATAACTACTCTCATTTTCTTTTTAAATGGCTGCTTATAATAGTTAGTGCATAGTTCTATTCCACATATATATTCTGGCATTAATTACTGGCATCATTTCCAGTTATGGATACAAAAAGCATCTCAACAGTTCCTCAATTATCATAAGGATTATTTAATAACAAATATTTCAATTTTATAGATGTAACCATTACAGCATATGATGTCCAATGTTCTAAAGTTTTCTGATCTGCTTGATAAACAATTACCCCTTTGAAGCCCTTGAAATAACTCAGGTTTTTATATAAATAATAGTTTTATTTAACTCCTATAACTACTTCACAAATGATTTAACCTAATGCCAAAAAGTTGAGAAAAAACTAGTATAGAGTGGCACAAAAAATGACTGACAGAACATAAACTTTTATGTGATGACAAAACTGGTGCTTTAACTTCAATATCCATATTAAAGACACTACAAAATAGATCTGCAAATGATACGGAGCTATGCCAGTCTCTACAGGAAATCTGTGTTTCAAAGAGCCTCGATTTTTCTATATACTGACTGATTAAATCTACCATTTTCCCCCATAATAAATATTAGGACATTCAATAAGACTTAAGTTTATAAATGCTCATAGCAGTTTCAAATTCCTAATGTCAACTTGATCTACCACTCTAACAGCTAGCCTTCTCACTGAAGCTCTACTAGGCATTAACATAACTTTACTAGTCTAAAAAATGTTCAATCTTAAGCCAAAATAACACATTTGTCTTAAAAAATGTATTACAGAAAACATAATATATTTAAAATAACTATACTTAGTTATTAGGCATATTATTTCTATAAACTTGTCCAAAATTAATTGCTTTCATCTGAAGTCATCTAACTTTGTCACTTAGTGTGAAATATAAAAATTATATATATATATATATATATGAAATGAATAAATCAATGAACTGAGTGTTCCTGATGATGATACATTTGTGTGTTTTAAAAAAAATACTGAAGTACACTTTCAGAAAATGCAAATAAGTGTCATTCAGTGAACTGAATCAATTCAGGTGAACAGAATCCTCAGAATATAGGACATTATCAGCACCAGAAGAACTCTGTCACCTCTGATCCTTTCTAATCATTAACCTTTAACATTAACACTACCATGACTTATAAAATCATAGATATTTTATCTGATTTTATATAAAAGAAGACATAGTTTTTTGTACTTGGCTCTTTTCTTCAGTATTATATTTGTGAGATTTGTCATACAATGGGGTCACAGACGCACACCACTAGCACGGCACACTTTCAGATATAATAGCTTTTGTGGGGCAGACGAGGGAAGTAAAAGCAGGGAAGTTGCAGATGCCCACAATCCCCCTAACACTGATTATTCCACAGTATTAGTTGGGCAAACATGGTCCCTGTGCAACTTTTCAACGTTGCCTTACCCTTCAGCCTATGACCCTAATCACCTTCAGCTTCTGTTAAATGTCCTAACAAGGAGATCGGTGACTTCTTCCCACCCCATCCCAGCGAGGTATTTCTTTCTTTAGTGTTCTTATACTTGGGAAGATTTTGCTCTTCATTTCAGAAACTTTCAGCTTAGTTTCATCCTTCCAGAAATTCTTAATAAGCTATATATATTTTAAGAACAATTCTGTTTCTTGAAACAAGAATTGTTTCCCTATTTTGCTAAATGAAAAAAGCATGTTATATCTAAATGTGAATTCCACAGTCTTTTGTATATATAAATTTTAAGTCCTATGAAAAGTTAAAAATTTGGTAACAAAGGTGAAGAATGCCTTTGCTAGACGTAACTGAGGAAATAAGCAGTAAACTTGAAGATAGTCAATAGAAATTAAAATAACTGAAAAAACACAAAAATAAAAAGAAGTGAGGAATCAAAAACAACAAAAAACCCAGAACAAGGCATAACTTCCAAGGGGTGTATGACCATTTCCAATGAAACAGCACATGTGTAACTGGAATTCCAGAAGAAGAGAAGAGAATGTGTTAGAAGAGTATTTTAGAAAATAATGGGTGAGAGTTTTCCAAAAATAATAAAATACATTAAATATTAGGTCCAAGAAGCTCAGCAAACACAAGAGAACATTAATAATAATAATAACAATAGTAACAACTATAACAGCAATGACACAACTAGAAAAAACAAAATCAAAGCAATAAAAGACAAAGATTAATGAGAACATCTTGAGGACAGCTAGAGGGTGAAAAACGCATTACCTATACCTTTGCCTTTGTTGGGAATGTTTGCCAACAGTTCTCTTATAATCATATTATCATCTCAATATATTTGAGAATGTATATTGTGAATGATTGTTCTGGATTGTCATGATAGTCGCCCAACTCCAAAATTGTTAAAAATCGTTGAATGCATACATTAAAATTTTATCTTACATTTACAGTATAGCCATTTGATGTCCCAATCCCAATCCTGGTCCCCAGTCTTGGATTTGTCTAGGATGATGGACTCTGAACTATAATTTTACCTTCTCTAACTCTGAGTCTCCTAAAAGCTCTCTTATTTCCTTATTGTCTCAAATGTCTTTTTCATAGTGCAAATATTTCTGGAGGAAAAGCAGCTCTGTGTGTTCCACTCACTCCCCTAGATTTTCTTTTTCCTCTAGGTTATATCCCTGTTTTTCTTTGTTATTTTGACAAATATGTAACGTTTTCACTCAATATGTTTCATTTGCATTATTTTTTAATATCATTTTCAGGTTTTCTAACAGTGGTCAATAAGAGATCACATTATATATACATCCTAGTCAAACAGTTCGCAGTGGTCTCCATATGCTCATCTTTTCTTTCTCTTAACAGTATTTCTTGATGAACTGCAATTTCTTATATTAACATATTACAAGCTATCAATTTTCTTCTCTATGGTTAGAAATTATTTTGTGTTTCTTAACTAATATATTTTTACGTCAAGGCCATGAAAATATTCTCATATTTTTGAGTAGTTTTGATAAGCTTTGTAGTTTATTCAAACTTAGTTTCTAAGCCATCAGATTTGATTTTATTATATCTTATGAGTATACTGTCACTTTAATTTTTTTACATAATTAATGTATTAACCTAGCAATATCTACTTAAAGATTTGTTCTTTCACTATCCCACTACTTTGTTCTGCTCTGTTCTGCTCAGTTTTTGCCATACATTAAGTGCCAATGAATTTTAGATCTGAGCCTAGATCTATTGGTCTATTTTTCATGAGTTCCACAAATACTTGATTTTTGTATTAGAAAGATAATTCCTAAGATATCTTTCAGAATATTCTCCAAAATTCCAGGAAAGTTAGTCCTTTCACCTTAAGATTATATATCAAGAGTTTCTTGGCTATTCATGGTCTTCTGTATTTTACTATACATTTTAGAATCAGTGTGCTAATTTATACACCCCAAAAACAGATACTTGAATTTTTATTGAAATTGAAATATTACAAATAGTGTTCCAGGATAAGTATCCAACCCTTTTTCAGTTTTCTATTTATAATGTATTCAGGAAAGGATTTGTATGCACTCTATAAATTCTGGTCAGTATAATAAACTGTCAGTACTAAGGATATCAATCTCTTGTGGAATGATGCCTGTATCACTTCAATGTTGACATTTTCTGCTCAGCCAACTCGTTATTAGGCTAGCTAAGGTAGGAGATTATTAGGCTTATCAGAGTTAAAGGGTTTTTCATTTTTCCAGTTTATTGGAAGACCCTGTTATTATTAATTTATTCTTTTAAATATTTGATGGAGCTAGCTCATATTTACAACTTTTCTTCCTTTGTTTGCCTAGGACTATGTCACCTCTCTCACAATCACTGGATATGGATGAGAGTCAGATTTATTTCTGACCTTTAACCTGTAAATATAGCCCCTTGGAGATCAGCTAAATATGCAGATTATGTACTCTAGACTCTTCTGCTTTTAATGGGTTCCATATTTTGATTGGTATCTCTTTTCATCCTGCAAAGTTGTCAAAATTCTCAGCTTTGGGGAGATTTAATGCTGTCTGGACAACAAACATCATTTGTGCTCTGTTTCCTGTATGGATGTTTTTCTTAATATTTTGTTGGAAATTCTCTCATTTTCTTAATCATGTGAAGAATATTTTAGAAATATATTCTATAGTATTTTTATCCATTGCTTTTCAGTGAAATAGTTGGTTCAAATAGTCCAGCTTGTCATATTCCAAGTTAGTCTGTACATTACTTTTATCCTGATTACTCATAGCACTTAGCACAATATCTTTCTACCTTAGGTACTTGATAAACTCCTATTAAATGAATCAAAGAATGTTTCTTCCCCTCTTTTCTTGATTCTATTATGGGTAAAATTACTCTTTATTTCATCATGGTGTTTGTATGTGCATAAAAGCAACTCACATTAAAACAGAGCTGTGGCTTGGTTGCTGGTATAAGTGATATGTTGTGTAAAGTAGCTTAGAGTAAGTACAGGTTTCCCCTGCTATCTGAAAGTAGTGCTTTCCTATGAAACCTTTCATAAGCCAAAATTGCATAAAGGACACATCTTGCTAGTGGATGCACAAAATAAATCAACATAAAGGACAGATGTTCCCAGACACAGTTCAAAGCAATGGGAACTTGTTGCTGAAATAGTCAATGTAGTTCCCGAGGAATGAGCTTGTCAGTGCCACTGTCTCTGCCCCTCTGCTACCTTTATAATGGCTCCCTGCAAAACAAACGCTGAACACTATTTTCAATTTTTGCCTTTTTCATAACAGCAAATATCCTTTTTGGATTTCTTTCAGGTTGTGAAAACACATATTAAGGTAATATTTTTTTTTTTTTTTTTACGAAAGTGAAGTTGCATAAAGGGAACTTTCAAAAAGCAGAGGGTACCTGTATTTAGCTTGCTTATATGAAAACATTAATAATGACTAATAAAGCAGCCAGACTTTATTAAAATTCTTTAGTGTGATATGAATTAAGAGGAAAAAGAAGTTATATATTCAGACAATTTCTCATTTCCCACAAGAAATGATTCTCCTTTGCTACTAAAGTTAAAATATATTAAACAGAGGTATGATAGGCTGACATCAGTAGAATATAAGCAATTAAAAAAAAACACACAACATGAGTTGACCCTTGAACAATACAGGGCTGGGGTGCCAACCTTCACACAATCAAAAATCCAAGTATAACTTTACAGTATTCCCTCTATATCTGTGGGAGGATTAGTTCCAGGACCTGCTTTAGATACCAAAATCCGTGGATACTCAAGTCCCATAGTTGGTCCTCTGTATCTGTGGTTCCATGACAGTGGATCCAACCAATCATGGAGCATGTAGTACTGTAATACATATTTAGTGAAAAAAAAATCCATGCATATGTGGGCCTGTGCAATTCAAATCCATGTTGTTCAATGGTCAATTGTAAATACATAATCTTAAGAAAAAAACTTGTTAAAACTTACTCTGTAATTATGTGGAAAATCATATTGTAAAGGCTTTCCCTTAATTATGTCTACAACCGATGAAGATGAGAGAATAAAGGTGAATTAGAAGGCACACACGTATGTTTAGTATTTACCATTAACACCTGGTGGATCAAGCGGTTTAAGTAATAATTTTATCCTAATACCGAATAAATGTCTATTAAATCTAACACATTTCTTTTTTGTAGAAAAGAAAGAATTAATGTTGGGATAAACTCTATTTCAGACACCCAACTTGAACACAAAGCATACATTTGAACTTCAAGTCAAATGTCCACTTATCCTTGCTATGCAAATGACATAAATATATATAAACTAGGTTAAATAGCACAATAGAGTTCTAATCTATTTAAATTTGTTTTGAACAATTTATTATTTTATTTGGAAAAATGAATAGATTGAGAATCTATGCTATAATAAAACTACTTAAGAGTGTATATTTTAGGCTCTAACACAGATTAATGCCAAAATTCACTTATAAAGTTTATATCAAATTTTTATTTTGTATTATAATAAGAAGCCAGCTAATTATTTCAAAAGAAGAGAAAAAGTTATCAATTAAGTAGTAAACAAATTATTTCTTAACTGTTAACATTGCTTGCTATGTTAAGTAGTCCTTTCTTAAATGAAAGATAATTCATATTTTAGCCAAACTTTTGTGTCTAGTCAGCCAATAAACTAGGCCATATTTTGTCTGTTGTAATTTTATTTATCTTTCACCAAATGGAATGATAGCTCAGGTGAAAAAGCTATAAAAGCATATCATCAGTTCCAAACTAAAATATAAATGGATCCCCTCTGCTCACCCATAGAACATTTTCAATAAAGTATCTAAATAATAATAAAATAGTTCCTTATATCTTCCAAGTAACAAAAACAGAGTAACCACTTTATTTTCAGGTGTGTTCAGTCTTAGAATTTGGTAGTAGTTGTTATAGTAACAGGCAGGGAAATCTTCACAAATTGCTTTCAAAAGCAAAAAAAAAAAAAATTATAGAGATAAAAGGAAATTATATTAAAAACACACTTTGTTGTAGACTTTCTTTGACAAATTTGGTATTGACATGTCTCCAGAACCTAATTTTAATGTTCTGTTGGTATTCAAGTGGTGAAATTTTGAAGTACTTTGCCCTTGTGACAGATCATTGCAGAAAGCATTTCATTTTCAATTTAAGCTTGTTCCCCAGAAGTAAGAGACTATAAACCCTTTCTCTCAAAATAGGGATGAATCCTCCAGCACCTGAAGTAAGAAAGAGTCTTAATTGGGATATGTTATAGCTTAAGCTGTCAAATCGCTATGAAAAATGTATTGCTGTTTATTAGATATACAAAACTTGCATTACTCTCCTCCTTGATGATTCATTTATGGTCATTTTCATTTCACACCTGAAAGTTATTTATACATAAAAATACTCCATTATTAGAAACGATATGATATTAGAGAACACTGTTCATGACACCTGAGCTGTTTAAGTTTTCCTTAACCCCATTAAAAACCTCAGCAATCATTTATATGTATTTGCAATGAGATTGACTATTTCATATTAAGCTACTTTTTATTTAAAGATCAATATTAACTCATCATTTAATATAGGTCCACCTATTTAGAGTTCCTTATTACTATTTACTACAAGGCTTAAATATATCATGCATATTACCTGCCACTACAGGTATTTGTCAGTGTTTTATAAGAATATGCTCAGATTTTTATGCTAGTAGAGTTTAGGCAACAGGAAATGCAGCTGTGCATCACTGTAGTCTAAAGTGTCACCCCAATTGTTTGGAACAAGCTGGAAAAAATATCGCAGATTTCAAGTCACCTATATTATACACAACATTTAAATATAAATTTTAAATTTCCATATCCATAAACAATTTCTTTAGTCATTATACTTGACCATGCTCTATTATGATATATCTTCTCTTCAAATGTAGTCAGAAATTTCCTCATGTAATTAGATAACAATGAACTTTGAGTCAACTTCAATAACTGCAAAACAATCTTATGAATCAATTTTTGAGGAGCAAAAACAGAAAATGAAACACTATAGAGAGAAATGATGAGCCATTTTCCCATACAAAATAGAAAAAAACAAATAAGGTTCTTCTTAAGGAGTATAAATGAAATCAACAATTTGCTTGCTATTAATTGATTATGAAGAACACTTAACACATGCATGCACATGCACACATACCACCATGGTAATTATTGGTAGCAGTTATGCTCTACATACTCTTTTAAAGTTTATTTTGAGTATATTTTCCACCTATCTGAAAGACTGAACTATAAGGTGTGAAACTGGACACGTTTTTATTTTGCTTTGATTCCCATGTATTACTATTGAGTTTAGACATCTGGTAAAGAGCCCTTCCCTTTGTTAGGTTTATATGTATATACATATTTTTTTCAGGATAGTGCTTATAAAGTTTTATATTTCTTAATATTATTGGAAATAATTTAGCATTGCCAAACATCAATAATCTTTGTGTAGTCACAAAATAAAAGTTTCTCTTTAGCCAATATCTTCTTCTCATCACATTAGAATGAAAAAATCAGAGAGAGAGGGTCTGAATAATTTCAACAGTGTTGTCTAACAACTTAGAAACCTGTGCCTCAAGAAACTCAGCTATTACAGAATCAGACAGTGGCAGGGGTATTCAGAGTTCAATTTTGAGCATGTTGAGTTGAGGTGCTTCTTGGACATCACAGTGGATATGTTTAGTAAGTCATTGAATAGCTGGTTCAAAAACAGAACAAAGCCTGAATTTACAATAAGTACTTCAAATTATCAGCTCAAAAGTTGCAATATAAGCTAGTCTAGTGGATACAAACACTCATCCAGGTGAAAAATAGAAAGATAAAGGTATTGAACACAGAATATTGAGGTACATAAATATTTAAGAGATTATGTAAGAAAAAAAATGAGCCAGCAAGGTAAGAGAATAAGAATGACTATCATGGCAAGAGGGTAGAAAGAAGAAAGTGATCTCTTGAAAAAGGAAGGTGACAGTACTTCAAGGAGAAATGAGGGATCTGTTTCATTAAATATTCTAGAGATGTGTGTCAATGGTGATACACAACTAGACATCTTCAGTGATTGAAAGGGCTTAAAGAAGTGAGATTGGTAGAATCATTCTACCAAGGCCCTCAATGAACTTATCTACATCAAACCCTGAGCAAAATGAAAACAATCAAGTAAATCTATATTCTGGTAGAAAAATTAGTTTCGCCTAGAAGAATTGAGTATACTACTAGAAATCACTTTAAAAAATTATGTTTTTTAATTTATTTGGCTGTGTTGGGTCTCAGTTGTGGCACGCAGGTTCTTTGTTGCAGCATGTGGGATCTTTCATTGCAGTGTGCAGGCTCTTCATTGTGGCATGTGGGCTTCTCTCTAGTTGTAGTGCGTGGGCTCCAGAGCACATGTGCTCAGTAGTTGAGGCACACAGGCTGTCTAGTTGTGGTACATGGGCTCAGCAGTTGCAGTGCATGGGCTCTCTAGTTGTGGCACCATGCTCTAGAGTGTGTGGGCTCAGTAGTTGTGGTGCACATGTTTAGTTTCCCCATGCCATGGGGGATCTTAGTTCCCTAACCAGGGATCAAACCCACATCCCCTGCATTGGAAGGCGGATTCTGAACAACTGAACTACCAGGGAAGTCTACTAGGAATCACTTTTGAAGGTAAAGTAAGGCACACATGTACCTCGTACCTAGTCCAGGCTTTGGAGAAAAAAACATAACTAATTTGAATAATACAAGTAATTAACTGATATTAGACATCCATTTGTTCAGAGGACAAAGTTCTCAGTAACACATTTCATCTGTTAGAGTTCATTGATGATTTCAACATTTTCTAAAGTTGAAAAGTATATATATAGAGAAAACATTTTACTAATTAGTAAATTTCTCATTAGATTACTTCTTAATCAGAAAATATTTTATTACAGTGATAGATAATGATTTAGAAGAAAGCCTGATGTACTATGATACATGCTATGATGGTATATTTTTAACATTAAAAAGTCTTTTATTACAGAGATACCCAGACAGCATGGAAAGACATAACTGTAAAAAATATATATATAGTGAATATAATATAAATATGCAAATACAATTTTTTGTTCATATGTAGCTCAATAGATGAGAGTTTGATAGATAAACTGATATAATTAAATCTATCCATGTCTCATAGATGAAGGTGGCTCCTCAATATAGACATATAAAAATTATTTTTAACTTTTTATTTTATATTGGAGTATAACTGATTAACAATGTTGTGACAATTTCAGGTGCACAGAAAGGGGACTCAGCCATTCATGTACAGGTATCCATCCTCCCCCAAACCCCCCTCCCATCCAGGCTGCCACATAACATTGAGCAGAGTTCTCTGTGCTATACAGTATGTCCTTGTTGGTTATCCATGTTAAATACTACAGTGTGTACATATCAATCCCAAACTCCCTGACTATCTCTTCCCCCCATTTTTCCCCCCTGGTAACCATAAGTTTGCTCTCTAAGTCTGTGAATCTGTTTCTGTTTTGTAAATAAGTTTATTTGTATCATTTCTTTTTAGATTCCTCATATAAGGGATATCATCTGATATTTCTCTCTCTCTTACTTCACTCAGTATGACAATCTCTAGGTCCATCCATGTTGCTGCAAATGACATTATTTCCTTTTTTCTAATGGCTGAGTAATATTCCATTGTATTTATATACTACATCTTCTTTATCCATTCCTCTGTCGATGGACATCTAGGTTGATTCCATATATTGGCTATTGTAAACAGTGCTGCAATGAACATTAGGGCCCATGTAACCTTTTGGACCATGTTTTTCTCCAGATATATGCCCAGGAGTGGGATTGCAGGGTCATATGGTAGCTCTATTTTCAGTTTTTTAAGGAACCTCCATACTGTTTTCCATAGTGGCTGTACCAGTTAGTTTACATTCCCACCAACAGAGTAGGAGGGTTCCCTTCTCTCTACACTCTCTCCAGCATTATTGTTTGTGGATTTTTGATGATAGCCATAAAAAAATGATTATTTTTAGAGGGTAATTTTCAGGAAGACCTCTGAAACTGCTGTGCATTTTAACATAGCAAATTAAGGAAAAACACTTTTTATTGGATAAGTTTAGAAAATGGTTGAAGAAGAGACAGATCACTTGAGTCATGAATAAGAAAATCAATCTTTTAAATGTAAAGAGTTTTAAAATTATTATTTGAACAAACTCATGATACAATTATATGGGAAATTTACAAGATTTTTAATCTTATAAACATTACTGATAATCTTAAAAATGATAACCTGCTAAATGATAATCTTAAAAATGGTGACCTGATGTTTATTGTCACAGGTTAATTTCATCTCTTTCACCTCAAACAGCAGGCCATCCCATTTGATTCCAGGCTCAAATGAGGTCAAATTTAGTGTAGGAGGAGCAGCATAAAATGGTAACAACATATTTTCTCAAAAAGAACAAAATTAATCTTAGACATGGAAATATTTATATTGTTTAATCCTTGTGACAGTTTTAAAAGTTAAAAGTAAAATAAGATGATGATATAAGACGTGAAACCTTGGAATACAGAGTAACTTAAAAACATATTGACCATCATTGATTTGATTTTCTTCATTGTGTCTTTCTGACTTATAAAGCCGTTTTAAATTTCACAGCTGAATTTTAGGTTCTTAACTCCATTTTTTTCCTTTGAGTCAAGATTACAGAGTTAACACACAAGGCCCTCAAAGTCCCACTATAGCTGTAGCAAGAATGAATGCTACCAAAATTATGAATAGAGGGAGATTCTCTCAGGAAGAGAGCCCTTGGGACTTGCAGATCCAGACAGATTTAGGACTTAGAAATACCAAAAACAGAATGAAAGCAATATTGAGCAGAGCAGAAAGCAAGGATTAAATTAAGATCTCTCTATGAAAGAGTAGGTAATTCCTGCCAACCTTTCTTCATTCACTCCCTTTGCAGACAATAGCAACAGCTAATCTCTGATATAGAAGTGTGTTCCCCACCATATCAATCTAAATAGAAAATTCGAAAAGGCCAACAAACATATACAGTACTTATAAGCAACTTTTTAAAGGTTTTAGGTTTAAATTTGAACAAGGATTGCCAGTATAATGAGCATTTTTCAATCATTTTTGTTCTTCAAAATTTGAACCCTTTCTATAGGAATGATATTCACTCATATACTCTGTCTCTCTCAACAGTGACAACTGAGGTGGTCCCTGGGTCAATTTCCCGAAACAGAATTGTCAGAAATTACAGTATAATTGAAATCCTGGTATTTCTCACTTTTGGAGGCACGGTTTTAGGAATCTTAGTATAGACTACATCCTCGGTGCTCAACAATATTTTGGGCTACCTATTGTTTGATAAACATTTGTTTTATCATACTTGCATAAGCTTTGGTTATTTACAACTAAGATCATTGATTGATACATAGGTAAATAACTGGGTTAATGGTGGGCAAGAAAACTTTAGGAACATTATAGAGAGCTGATATGTGTTCTGGTCTGTTTGTGGCTGAAGGCAGAGGACATTCAGGTTGGATTAAGACATGGGATTCTGGAAGCCCATGACACTCAGTGACAAATATCTAATTAAATTATTACCTGTGGTCACCTAGAATGAAGTGTCTATTTATGACAAGGCTTTGAGAGATTGAGTCACCTCTCAAAAAGAACAGAGTGAAGGGCATGAGGAATTCAAGGCTCTAGGGTGGGCTGGTTGCTTTTAATTTGGCTGGACAGCTTAAAGACAATGTGTAACAAGCTCACAGTTCTAAATTCACAGTTTGAAACTCATACAGACAACCAAAGATTTTCAGTGTCTCTCATTTCTTTTTGCTTCTAAACTGAGATAGATGAAAATCAAACTAAAAGCTTGATTCTAAGGGTTTTCAATTTATGTAGGTTGAATTACAAACCTGACAATGCATCAAATGTGACAGAGCTTTGATAGGGAAATAATAAAACACTGAATGTAGGTATAAGGACATGTTGAGAGATTTGGACACTTTAAAATACACCAAATAACCAAACTCCAAATCAACCTTTATTTCCAACTGAGACATTACCCTTGTCTGATATGATTATCCCTGTCACTATAAATTGGAAATGGAGAATTATTTAATAGTAATTTATTATAGTCACTAAACATTGAAATTCAGCAGCAAATATAAATTATTCATTTTTAGTGCCAACATAGAAACTAGATGAACAACTGTTAACATTTAAATATCTTTATTCATTAGAAGTAATCATAATTTGATTCAAGTATTATTTGCATTTTTATTTCCCACAGAATATTCATGTTTTTAAAATCTTCATTTGGCTAAACATACCACAAAGTTTTGTCATACATAATAAAAGGCATGGATTTGAAAGAGGGATAAACTGCTTATGATTATTTTACCATTTTTTAAGATGACAAACTTAAATATGTAAGGAGGGACTACTGGTAAGTGACTAAAGATTAATATTTTTTTTAAAAAATGGAACTTGAAGTAAGGAAACACTTGAAGAGTTTTGGCCTTGAATATACAACTATCAAATTTAGAATTTCAGAATGGCGCTATCAGGTCAAAGTCCATGTACACCAGTTTGTTAATATTTTCCAGAGGACTTTCTTCATGGTTGTTGGTTTCGGGATCCAAATCACTTCACCACCACATCTGAGGAGGACTGAGAAGAAACCTCAGGGCTTTGATTAGGTTCCAGCTGGCATGATAGAGGACCTTTCTTGGCTGCATGAGTGGAGTAAACCATTCCTTTAAAAGAGTTTACGTTCTCCTTTCAACTTCTTTTCTACTCTTTGTCATCTTTCCTTATTTGGCCAATTCCTCTCTGCAGTTGGTACTATGGGTGGCTGCGTCATGCACATTCTTGTCACATACCCTTAGGCTAAACAAGGCTTCTTGGGCAGTAAATTCCAGCTGCAACAAATTGTGAAATTTTTATAGTATCTAATATATAGGGTGAGAATTAAATAAACAAACATATGCAGAAGGTTGAGCATAGTGATTAGAATATATGTTAATTAGTATCTCATGCATTTTAGTTATTATAATGCAAGTTAATACAACATAGTACAGTAGGAGTTATGAGTCCAGAGGGAAAGTTATAGCTTCCAGAGAAGGGGAAAGATAAGGGGATAAGAAAAATTCATGGCTGAAGAAGACATTAAGTATTAGAATACGTAAACTTAGTGGAGGACTAACAGTGATAAAAGTGAAGGAAGCATGGGTAAAAACATAAAAGAAAATGTATATTTAATACAGAAAGTGATAGGTAATTCATTTCATAGAATTTTGGAATAAGTGAAAATTAACAAAGAACAATACATTTTAGTATACCAGCATAAGGCGTTCTTACTTGGTTTTCCAGTTGTGAAAAGAAATCCTGCCCAAATCTGAATCTTCTTTTTTTCACTAACTAGATGTATATCTTGAGAAGGTGACTTAGACTTTATATACATTATTTTTTCCATCTATAAAATTAAGTATAATAGTTTCCACTTCATGAGGTTGTTTCAAGAATTAAATGAAACACATATTAATATACATATGTAGCATATATATATGCTTACATATATGTAATATTGTTTAGAATAGTTTTTGACATGTAGTGAATGTTCATTAAATATTAGCTATTTCAATATCAAATTTATTAATAATATAATCAAAAGAGATTATCAAGAAATTGATAGGATGGGCTTATTAAAAACTGATGTCTTAAGCCTTAAAGGAAGACATGCCCCTACCTTAAGAGACATGAGAGAAGGTAGAGATTCAAGCTGAAAAGATGTAACTTACAGTTTGGATGGTATTAAATTTAAGGTTCTTGTAGAACTTTCAGTCATAGTTGTTCAGGTGACAATTAAGAGTTTTAGGGTTTAAAGGCTTTTAGAAATCAAAAGAGATATAACTGAGAAGTATGTTTGAGTAAAGGCTGGGATGCATGAAGGTTGGAAATAGAAGGCACACTCATAGATAAAACAAATTGCCCAAGGCCACTGGGCTAATGAGTAGCAAATTTGGGATTCAGAAGTTAGTTTGATAAGTGTAGATGACTTGATTTCTTTGTAACCCAATTACCTATAGAATGATGGGATAAGATTATAGAATGTCTTTTTTTTATTTCCCTGTCAAGAAGAGTCTGATAAATTTAATGGAAACTCTCTAACTAACTTTCAATATGGACAATTGATTTGGGAACAATTTATTTTCTAACAAAAGTAGAAAAGAAATATTTGATTCTGTGAACTTTATATTATGCCACTTCAAAACTATCTTCATGGACCATAGTTGTTGTTGTTGTTGTTTTTATGTAATGGTGTTAGCAATTATTTTAAATTCCTTTTTTCAAAAGTTCATTTCTATTTTCTAAAAATATTTGTCAGGAAAAACAAAAAGATTAAGAGATTAAAAGGCCAATATATTCAATATTAAGTATGATGTTGTATTTGGTGTAGCATTGTAGCTTTCTGTGGCCTACTACATATATAATATGCATACACAAACGTTTATGTATGAACTATTTATCTCTTTCACAGTGCTTAACATTTTCAGTTAAATCATTTTTCTTGATGATAAAGCATTTTCTTACAATTTTAGTAAATGTCTATCCTTTAACATTCAAATATTAATGCTGATAAAATTGTCTAATTTTCCTATTGTAAAAGTAAAGAAAATTACATTTTTTTAATGAAAATACTCAAATAGTACCTATTATTTTTTGGACTTAAGGTATTTGAAACTCTATATTCATTTAGCTGAAGGACATGGTCAAAGCAAACACAGTCATACATACATATTGGCTTTCTCTAAGACTTTATTTTTGTGTTATTTCTCTCATTATTATCTTATTCTTTACTTATATGCTTTATTTACCAAAATATTCTAAAATCTCTAGATGGGACACAATTATAGTAAGATTTTTTCATTAAGAACTAGCTAATAAGAAGGAAGTATAAAAAAAGACCCATTCTAACTTTATAATTGACTCTTCTACTTTCTTTTTTCTAAACTCTCATGCTCCTTTGTGCTACTGCTCTCATTCTCCAGAAATTCACAGCCACCAAAAGAATATTCTCCTATTCCTTGTCTCTGTGTCCTAACTGCCCATTTATATTCCAATACACTTTTATTTGGTCTTTGCTCCTGCACTTCCTATTGAACTATGTGCATTATCTTACCATTGCATTATAATTGCTTAATCCAGCAAACAATTCATTCTTATATTATTTGTATTAGTAATTGCTTAATGACAAATTACTACAATTCTTTGTGCTTAAACAAACAACATTTATTATCTCAGTTTCTGTGGGTTAGGAATCTGGGCATGGTTTACTTAGATCCTCTAAAGCTGTGTTTCTCACAAGGCTACAATCAAGGCATCAGCCAAGGCTGAAAAGATCTTATAGTCTGACTGAAAGTAGATCTGCTTCCAAGCTCACATACGTCATTGTTGACTGAATTCAGTTCATTCTGGGTTATTGTACTGAATAAAAATAAAAAAATAAAGTTATCATTTCTTCTTTTCTTTTCTTTCTTTCTTTTTTTTTTTTTTTTTTGGCTGCACCATGCAGCATAAGGGAATCTTATTTCCCCAACCAGGGATCGAACCCCGGCTCCCACAGTGAAAATGCTGGGTCCTAACCATTGGACCTCCAGGGAGTTCCTGAAAAGTTATCATTTCTAAAATGATCACTGTTTGTCAGACACTGATAAGGCACAAAAATTAAATATTTTATTTAAATCAATTATATTAGATATTATATATTGTTAATTTCATTTAGATAAATACTATATATATTCATGTAATGAAAATTAGAGAAAGCAGGCAAGCAAATGAAAGTAAGTAAAATAAAACCCCAATTTCTGTAAGCAATGCTGCAAGCATTTGGTGGACTGCTGAATCTTTTTAGACACATAACATGATGAGTTTCTTTCTTACTACCAGGAAGCCTGTCCCTTTTCTCCAGATGTTCTTATTTTAGATACAATCAGTTCTTGCTGTTCATAATAATTATGTTTTGTAAAGTCACGATGAACACTAAATTAACAAATATTGAAGTACTGCTGCTGGGAAAATATAGGGTTAGGTTCCTGTGAAGCTCCAATCACTACAACAAATACAACACATAACCTTGTTTTATATGTGCTTCTGTTTAATAACGTCATATACATTGTTGATTCATTAACATTGAACTTATTATGGTCAACAGCATTATAACTCATGCCTAAACTAAGCTTATCCAACCACACTTATTTTTTCCATGAGGCAAAGTCTTGAACTTAGGAGTATCAAACATCACTTCAGTACTATATTTGGGGACCATTTTCAACAGCAAAACCACAGATAAAAAAGAAAAAAAAAAGATCAAAATGCCACACACACACACACAAAGGTGCTAAATAAACTGAAAAAAACAACACTTGTTTATACTAAGAGAACTTAAACGAAAAAGCAGAGCATCGCCTTATTAAACCTTGTTCAATGAAGAATGTGCACCTTGGAGTACTCAATTTTTTCAGCTCTCTGTGCATGTCCTCAAATGACTGTAAAAGCATTATGAGTCTAATATGAGGGTTACAAACAAATTTTAATGAACAGGTAAATTCACAAATATGAAATCAACAAATAATGAAGATGACCGTATTAAGAGTCTTCTTACTCTGTCAATCAAGCAAAGTTTGATATGCTGCTCTTATTAAAATTTTTGAATATTGTTTGACACTTTGAATTATTTTCTTTCCCCAATTTTCTATTGGGTGCTATAAGCTAAACCCTTCCCTCCTCCTCTCTATTTTCCTACCTTAGGCTATTACATGCAGCAAAGACAGCAATGAGAAAGTGCTTTCACTTTCTCCTTTTATACTCCTTACCAAGGATAAGGAACATGTTTTCTAATCGGAGGGATTGAGATGGATTTACCTTGAGATGGGCATACAAAATTTAACATTTTCGGGCTTCTCTGGTGGCGCAGTGGTTGGAAGTCCACCTGCCGATGCAGGGGACACGGGTTCGTGCCCCGGTCCGGGAGGATCCCACATGCCGTGGAGCGGCTGGGCCCGTGAGCCATGGTTGCTTAGCCTGTGCGTCCGGAGCCTGTGCTCCGCAATGGGAGAGGCCACAACAGTGAGAGGCCCACATATCGCCAAAAAACAAAAACAAAAACAAAATTTAACATTTTCCTCTTATTTTTATGGAGTTCTTACATTCTTATATGATTAGAAGATACAGTTTTCTAGTTCTGCTGGTGACTAAGTGGGTTCATGTACTCAGTTGAATAGTACCTCCTCCAAAAATCATGTCCACTGTAACCCGTGAATATGACCTTATTTGGAAAGGAGATCTTTGTAGTTGTAAGCAAGTCAGAATGAGATCATACTAGATTAAGGTGGGCCTAAATCAGATGACTGTTGTCCTCATAGGGAGAGGGAGATTTGGAGAGACATGCAGGTAAGAATGATGAATGCAGAAAATGGAGTGATGCAGCGATTGTCAAGGAATGCCAAGGATTGTTGGTGGCACCATGAATTAGGAAGAGGTGAGAAAGGTTTCTTCCCTACAGCTTTCAGTGGAAGTATGGTGGCCGTGCTGACACCTTGATTTCAGATTACTAGTATCCAGTACTCTGAAAGAAAACTTTTTTGTTGTTTTAAGCTATCCAATTTATAGTAATTTGTAATGGCTGCTCTAGGAAACTAATAAGTCAATTAAATCCTGGAGTGAAATATTAGGGAACTGACATAATTCTATGCCAAGTTCCCCAAATAGCTATACAGTAAGTTTCCTACATATGAATTTCAAGTTGTGAACATTCAAAGATGTGAACATGCCCCTGTATGCCAGCTGTTGTACTGTACTACTGTACTTTTCAAGGTACTGTACTGTAAGATTAAAAATGTTTTCTTTATTATTTGTGTTTGTTTTTTATGTATTATTTGTGTGAAAAGTATTATAAACTTATTACAGTACAATACTATATAGCCAATTGTGTTAGTTGGGTACCTAACGTAACTTTGTTGGACTTACAAACAAATTGGACTTTCAGACACACTCTTGGAATGGAACTCCTTCATATGTAGGAGACAATGTATAAAGAATGTGTACTTATTCCTTTGCATTCTTTTCAAATATAACCTTGAGTAGGAGAATGAAGGGAAGTGGAAGCAGGTGAGTAATTTACTGTTTCTTTAAAATATCAACATTTTGTTTTCTCACTAGGAAGGCCATATTTATTAACATAAATATACTAGCAATTATAAATGAACTCTGGAAAATTTGCTGAGAAATACTTTATAAGATTGAACAAAGAAAATCATCAAATACTTTGGAGTTGTATCTTCCTAGAATTGATATTTTTTCTGATTTCAAGACTTTTATTGCCATTTATAAACGTATAATGTCACTTCCTCCACCAAACTGTGAGCCCCACATTTGGAGGGACCATATCTATTATGATTGCTATTTGATCCTCTGTTATTTGAACAGTGTCTGACATATGATTATCATTCAATATGTATCTATTTAATCATAAATTATTAAATGAATGTACAATTTGTACTATCCTTTTGGACACTAGGGTGATGTTTTTTCAATATATCATTGCAAAAGCCAAACATGAAGTCATGACACTGGCAACATATCTATTAGGAGATAGGAATAGAAAATTAGGGGAAAATAATGCGAAAAGCCAATAATCTATATATATAACAAAAGAAAATCTAACAAGTTTCTATTTTTCCACTTGATTGGCAAAGAATAACAAAAATATAATACCTAAGTGCAGAGAAATCCTTGAGAAAAAGATCTGGCCCATGTGGTAATAAGGCAACTACACACACCACATGCCCAACAAAACAAAATAAAACCCAAAATATAGTTCTACTGTGGCTGTTTCCAGATGGTGGCATTTTATTTTGTTTGTTATTACTAATCTGTTTATTCTAAGTGTTATTCCATAAATATGTACTACTTTATTATCTTAAAAATTTACAATACACAATACCTAATGACAATTAACTTAAACATAATACTTAATGTTGAGTCTTAATCAGTGTCCGACACATAGCCATCATATTATAAACTGTAACTGCCATCATTGCTATTGTCATTGTTGAAAAATTATCAAGGGTCAGTGCATGTTATGAGAAAATACAGGGCTGAAGATTGTATCCTGGAAATAACAATATCCATAATCTCAGCAATAAATTATGTGTGTGTGTGTGTGTGCATTTACATATACTCATTAATGAGACAAGGAAGTTTTCTCATTTTCTTACGTGTTTTATAACTATGTATATAATGATTAAGTGTTTGATGGTCTGTCATTAAAGTGTAATGTGTAAGAGCAAGTAAATCAACAATCTCCATAAGGGAATGATCTGATAAAATGATGAAAATGATTCAGTAGATGAGTCCAAGTTCTGATTATTCTAGCTAATGGAATGTAGCTTTGATTAAATGCTTTGAAAGCCCAATAGCTTATTTTAAACTTTATGGAATCCAATAACAATACAATCGAATGTTCAGGTAACTTGATTTTACTTTGGTAAATTCAAATGTAAGGGGGAAAATAAAAACTGACTTAAGATCAATTGGTTAGATCCTTAAAAACCTAGATTAATTTTAAATTAAATTAAAAAGATTTATTTTTAAAAATAATAAAAGGTGTAATTTATGGAATTTTAAAGTTAGTATTGCATGCATGGCAAAACAAAAACAAAATCAGTACAGTTTAGTAGTAACTGTCTAATTTCACTAACAGCCATTTTACTATAAATTCAATTCAACAGAGTAACTACTACTTGTATATTCCAACTAGATTAGCAGACGCCGAAAATACAGTTTTTACAATAACAAAACACTCTTTTAGTTCCTATGACATAAGACTGGCTCAGAGTAGGGTCTCAATAAATCTTCCTTTGAAATGATTTTTATTAAAGTTACAATTGATTTAATAATACATCAATAATAGAACTTTTAAATTCCTGTTGTTATTAAAAATACATTTATTAATCATTTCATTTTTGTTTTCCCTATATTGTTTAGAGGAAAATATAAATATTGAATTACTAGTTTACCCTACTTCCTGCCATATTCTCATTTTTATTAATCTATTTATCTGTGTATGGTGGGCATATTTATAACTGTTTCCCTGTGTACATATAATGATATCATAATAGGAGGATTTTGAGTAGAAATTTCTTTTCACTTCCCTAATGTATATACAGATAAATAAAATTGGATTTAGGAAACTATCATAATATTAAGATTAATGGTAAGAGTATATATATATAGATAGATAGATAGATAGATACATACATACATACATACATATATGTGTGTATACGTACATATATAAGTACTTGCAGTTAAAACATATATTCTAACACTGCAGAAACTGAGGTGATCAGTATAAGTACCAAACATTCTCTAGACAATTATACTGAAAAGAGAACACGGAAGAATTATTTTCCTTTTATTTTCAAAAGAGAAAATGTGTATCTCATTAAATAAGTTATTATCAATTCAAAAGAGAGGCTCTTAAAACTACTTCAAAATATGTGCTTTTCTTGGAACAAGTCTGAAGTAGACATTGGGGATACAAATGCAATTTGAAACATTGTATTTCTACATTACTTATATACTGTTATTACATTTTCTCTCATAGTTAAAGAAGAGATGGAGCACTGAACTTGGTGTCAATCAAAGGGAATAGAAAAACAACCCCAAAATTCAATACTGCTTAGTCCAATTTATGAAGTGATTTGAGGAAGGTAATTCAGATACTGGAAAAACTGTCTTTCACTTAAGTAGCGAAAAATCTAATTTAATGCAGTTGATATCTTCATTCCAGCCAGGAAAGCTGTTTCATCTTCATTTTAGTCTAGGTTGCTACTATATGAAGTGACAGTGAGTTTACATGCTCTGGTTGTATATTTATTTTTTGAAAAGATCTGAAATGCCAACATTTTTCAATTCCATTTGCCGTTTCATATTCCATTCTAGGAAGGCTCAAAGTGTGAAATGGACATGGTGATATCATTAGTTTAAACTAACTCAACTTCACAAAGAGGAAATGATGATTAGTTAAATAATTAGCACATGTCTAAGGATTGAGGATATTAACATGTTTCCAATTCTGATATCTTAAATTAATCAAAATTATTTATTAAAATTAATTCAATTACTGCTTTTAAATAACTGTTACCAAGGTTTGAATGCCAAGGCTTTCTGATATGTTTTTTTTTTATCTTTTCTGCTCTCAGACTGGCATTTTTGTTTCAATTTCTATCTATCTATAAATCTATCTGTCTATAAATCTATCTACCATCATTATCTACATCTCTCATTTAAAAGATCATTTATTACAAAAATACTGAAACACATAAGTACTGAATAGTAGAAAAAAGAAATGTAACTATAAGTAAGACAGAGGAGAATGTTCTCTCAACACACATTAGAATCAGAAATGAGACTTCATCTGAGCAAAGAACTCTTATCACTCAAATCAAAACATGGTAGGAAAATGAAAAATTGATTTTGCAAATACAGGGTGCAACTGTAAAACAATGATACAATTATTGTTATTATCTGCATTTCTATTTTAATTCATGCACAGCTTGTTCATAAATAATTTATTTGGGTCTTTTCTTGCTTGAAACACTATCTTTGCAATACGTCTTGCATCTATTTCTATTTTTCAGTACCTTGTGATTATACTAGACTCATCTCAAATAGTTTTCTTGTCAAATAATTCAGCTATCCACAAGTAATTGATTGATTTTCTCTGGAATAGTTACATTTTCCCATAAAATCAACCTTATTAATATTCCACCACTACCCCAAAGTTATTGGATAAAGTATAAACTAAATTTCTTAGAATTCACGTACTTCTACAATCTAATTTAGATTTTTACTACAATCTAGTAAATCTAACCCTGATTGACACTATCAAGAGTCTTCCATCCCTATTTTCAGATATAAGTTTCAGAAAGACTCATCTTTCAAATCTAGAAATGTAGATGTATATGAATTATATGAAGTCAAAACCTTATACCTTCAAAAGAAATGTCCTAGAAATTTAAAATAATTCATATATGTAACTTGATATCAGCTAACAAAACAAATCCCCAAATAAATCAAAAAAAATCTAGAATATAGGTATTTTGATAGGAATCCCTGACGTTCACTCCTTTTTACTGCATTTTTATTCTCCCATATTCATCATTACTGTTGGATAATGTGCTGCTCTATTTCCTATCAGTTATTGTCATCAGTATTTTTTGTACTCCTGCACACGATTCTCTTTGAATTAGAAAATCTTTGTCAACACCATTACCTGAGAGTGTCAGAAAAACTTCAGATTTCATTTCTTCCATGAATGTCCCAACCTAGTTTAATGAAAGTTGTCCACAACTCCCAAATAATGCAGTCAATCAGTGTGGTGGTCTGCCTAGTTAATAAAATATCCTAGACATATCAGATATCTAAAGAAAATAGGTTATATATATATCCCAACAAGTTTCTGTCTGATAATATCCTAACTCTCTTGTAGGATGTCCTGCTGCCATGCTGATTCTGTGATTTTTGACAGTGGGCTGAAGTTGTCTTCCTCCAGAAGGAATGTGCATTCAGTCCTACCAGTCATTTGAAGCACTACTACACTCTTTTTTCCAATCTGTCAAGGCTCCAAATTTTGTGATAATTAGCCACTGAATATGCTTCCTTTAGCAAAGCTTCATTCCCTTCTATCCCCACTTGAAGACTGATTGGCTAATTCTACCTGAGTACTCTCTTGAAAGACTTTAATAGCAATGGCAAAAATGGATGAATAAGACCAACATTTTAAAGTTTCAACTATTTTTCTTAATGCTGTTTTTGACTCTATCTGAAAATGGAGTAAGACAACTTTCATTTTATAACATGCAACATCAGATTGTCATCCTTCAAGATTTGAGTACTTAACACTTGTGACAAATCTGCTATGATTCTAATGCCACATATTTTTAGTTCTGTCATGTGCAAAAATCTTCTAGGTTACAATTATTTTAGTTATCACAAATCACCTTATGAGAGTTTCAAAACATACAAAATAACAGGAGTTAAACAAGATAGAAGTTTTCTTTCCCCTGATCTTGAAAAAGTCTGGAAGTAGGCATGTTAGTACCAGTATGCCACTCCATATCTACAAGGATACAAGACTCCTTAATTTTGTTTCTTGGCAAACTTTCTATTCCCAAGGTCATATCAGAGGCCAAAATGGCTGGTGGATTTCCATCCAATACATCCACATTATATTTGAATTAAGGGAGGAAGAAGAATGTTCTCTAATGTTAAAGATGCTGCCTGGAATTTAGAGACACTCTTTCTGCTTATATATCTGGGAAGGGAAAGGTTAAGAATACAATCTACATTTAAGGAAAGAAAAAAGGCAGGTGACTTGTTTTAATGTCCTTTTAGGCATGTTAATCACAGACTTCCTGGCAAATAAAGTAATGATATTTGCTAGCAGCAGAGTTTGTATCTATAGGACATATTTAGCAGGAGATAATTAGCAGATTGTCTAAGATTGTTTATAAGAAATAATTATAAAATCTATGGATCTGTGGGGAAAGTCTCGATGGAAAATATCACCGAAGAGCTATCACTATCTGAATATAAAATAGAATTGTTTTACAACTGAGATTACTGTCTTCTGTATAAATACTGCAGATGCTCACCTCACTTGATACCTCACATTTAAGTTGGGACCAGAGAAAGTCTGATGCAGTGAGAAAGATCTCAGGAATCCCATTGGAAGACGTGGACCATTTTTCACAATTCCTTGTGATCACTTGATTAATTGAAATTACTGGTAAAATTTAATACTAGGTAAGATTTCTGATTTGTCTAAGACATTTTAACTAGCCAATACAATATAATACCTCATTCTCCTTGGCCAGTACTTAGTCACATATGGATACAAATTAGGCTAAATTATACATTTATTCTGAGAGACCATGTGTCCAGCTAAATATCAGGGATTCTGATTTTACCTTAAAGAAGGAGGGTAACTAGGATAGGATAACTAGAAGGATAAATAAGGATCTCTGTAATTCACTTCTTTTTTATGAAGTATAGTTGATTTACAATATAATATTAGTTTCAGGTGTACAACATAGTGATTCAATTTTTTATAAATTATAGTCCATTTAAAGCCATTAAAAATAATGGCTATATTTCTCTGTGTTGTACAGTACATCCTTGTTGTTTATTTATTTTACACATAGTAGTTTGTATTTCTTAATCCAATACACCTATCTTTCCCTTTCCCCCTTCCCTCTTCTCACTGATAACCACTAGTTTGTTTTCTATATCTGTGAGCCTGTTTCTGTTTTGTTTTATCATATCTGTTAGTTTTCTTTCTTTAGATTCCACATATAGGTGATAAAATAAAGTATTTGTGATTCTCTACCTGACTTATTTTGGTAGGCATAATACTATCTGTGTTCATCCACATTGCTGCAAATGGCATAATTTCATTTGTTTTTTAATAGCTGAGTAATATCCCTTTTTTTAAATATACTAAATTTTCTTTATCCATTCATCTGTTTATAGACATTTGGGTTGCTTTCATACCTTGGCTGCTATAAATAGTGCTGCTACGAACATTGGGGTGAATGTATTAGTTTTTTCATTATTTTCAGATACATATTTCCTTCCTTCTGCTGACTTTGGGCTTTGTTTGTTCTTTTCCTAATTCCTTTTGATGGCAGGTTAGGTTGTTTACTTGAGATTTTTTCTTGTTTCTTCAGGTATGCCTGTAGAGCTATAAATTTCCCTCTTAAAACTCTTTTTACTGCATCCTATAGATTTTAGAAAGTTGTATTTTCCATTTTTATTTGTCTCAGTATTTTCTGATTTCCTCTTTGTTTTCTTCATTGACTTATTTGTCTTTTAGTAGCACATTGTTTAGTCTCCACCTGTTTGTATTTTTCCCATTTTCTTCCTGTAATTGACCTCTAGTTTCATATAATTTTGATGGAAAAAATGTTTGATGTAATTTCTATCTTATTAAATTTGTTGAGACTTGTTGTGTGGCCTAACATGTGTCCTTGAAAAGAATGTGTATTCTATTGTTTCTGGATGGAATGTCTTCTAGATATTTATTAAGTCCAACTGGTCCACTGTGTCATTTAAGACCACTCTTTTCTTATTGATCTTCTGTCTGGATGATCTGTTCATTGATGTAAGTGCGGTGTTAAAGTCCTTTACTATTATTGTATTATTGTCAAGTTCTTCCTATTTCTCTTAGTATTATCTTTATATATTTAGGTGCTCCTGTATTGGGTGCCTAGACGTTAATGAGTGTAATATCTTCTTGTGTTGATCACTTTATCATTATATAATAACTTTCTTTATCTTTTGTTATAGACTTTGTTTTAAAACCTATTTTGTCTGACACGAGTATTGCTGCCCCCACTTTCTTTTTCCTTTTCATTTGCATGAAATATCTTTTGTTATTGCTTCACTTTCAGTCTGTGTGCATCTTTAGCTCTGAAGTGAGTCTCTTACAAGCAACATATAGATGGGTCCTGTTCTTTTATACCAATCAGCCACCTTATATCTTTTGACTGGAGCATTTTGCCTATTAACATTTAAAGGAATTATTGATAGGCATGCACTTATTTCCATTTTATTACTTGTTTTCTGGTTGTTTTTGAAGCACTACTGTGTTCTTTTCCTCTTCTTTTAGTTTTTCTCCTTGTGATTCGATTATTTTATTTAGTGGTATACTTGTGTTTCTTTCTCTCTAGTTTTTGGATATCTATCATAGTTTTTTGCTTGTTTGTTTGTTTGTTTTGATATGTGGTTATGGGGTTCATACACTTTGACCTATAACTATATCTACTTGTTTTACACAGGTAGTCCTTAAACTTCAAATGAATTTTAAAAGAGCTACATTGTTTAATCCCTTCCACTAGTTTGTGTTTTTGATGTCATATTTTACAGTTTCATGTTATCAGTTTTCTGATTATAGTATTGTTATTTTACAATTTTTTTTGTCTTTTGATCATTATACTAGGTTATTTAGGTGATTGATCTTTAGACTTTACTATACATTTGTCTTTACTAGTGGGATGTTTCCTTTCCTGTAAATACTTCTTCTTGCAGCATTTTCTTTTCCACTTAGAGAAGACCCTTTAATATTTCTTTTCAGGTAAGTTTTGTATTGATGGATTCTTTTAGTTTTTGTCTGTCTGAGAAATTCTTTATTTCTCCATCTATTCTAAATGATAATCTTGCTGCTTAGAGTATCTTAGATTGCAGTTTTTTTCCCATTCAGAAATTTAAATATATCATGACACTCCATTATGGCCTGCAGACTTTCTGCAGAAAAATCAGCTGATAACCTTATGGGGGTTCCCTTTTTATGACTGTATTTTTCTCTTGCTGTCTTTAGAATTCTTTCTTTTTCCTTAACTTTTGCCTTTCTTAATTATATGTCTCATTGTGGGTCTGTTTCTGGTCATCTTGTTTGAGAACCTCTCCTACACCTGTACCTGGATATCTGTTTCCTTCTTCAGATTTGGGAAGTTTTTAGTCATACTTTCATTAAATACATTTTCTACCACCTTCTCTCTCTCTTATTCTTCTTCTCGGGCCTCTATAATATGAGCGTTGGTATGCTTGTTATCCCAAATATCCTTTAAATATTTTCATGTTTTTTAATTTGTTTTGCTTTTTGCTATTCTGGTTCGGTGATTTACATTATTTTATCTTCCAGACTACTTATGTGTTTTTTTCTGTATCATCTGTTCTACTATTAATTCCATCTAATGTGTTTTTTATTTTCAGTTATTTTTTTCTTCAGTTTGGAGTTGTTTTGTTTTATATTTTCCCTGTTAAAATTCTTCCAGTGTTTATTTATATTTTCTCTAATTCTGTTAGCATTCTATTACCAATGCTTTGAATTCTTTATCTGGTAAATTGTTTATTTATTTTTCATTAGTTGTTTGTTCAGGACTTTTCTATTGCTCCTTCAATTGAGACAAATTATTCTGTCTTCTAATTTTGCTTAGCTTTCCCTTTCTCTATGAAATTAGGTGAAAGAGTTACCTAATGCAATCTTGAACAGGTGTCCTTAAGTGAAAGTGTCCCTGTACAGCCTGCATGTGCCCAGTGCCTGGTGGGAGAGCTAGATTTGATGTGAAACAACTCATGTCTTTCCTCAGGGTGTGCTTCAGTTATCACCTTGGTAGGAGGTGGAGCTGAAGAAGTGGGGGCTAAGTCAAGAGCTAGATGTGATCCAGGGTTTTCCCTCTACTCAGTCACTGTCACCACACCCTACTGGGGGCAGGGTCCAGGTCTCAAGTTGCTGGAGAAAAAGCTCTGAGTTTTGGGACCAAGCTGGCTTTATTTCCTTTAAGTGTGTGCATTTCCTCATCCCTGCACTTTTACCCCCACTCCAAAGGGGAGCAGTGTTAGAGCAAGAGGGGTTGGCATGGGTACTCAATATTTGTCAGATTGTGGGCTGTTGTCATCCACCCAGGGTCAGAGAGCCAAACTTCTTCTGATGTTCTCCTTGTAAAAGCACTAAAAATGACTGCCTCCACCTTGTTTAGTCACCATCTTCGGCCAAAGTCTCTTCTGTCTCTCAAAGCTGGGCTCTCCCCCCAATCATAGTGTGGAGCAGTGCTGCAGGGCAGGCAGGTCTTGGGTGGTCTCTCAGAATGTGTTGAGGTGCAAGTTGTGGTGATCTGGCTGCAGACAGAATCGGGGTTTCTTCTGATGAACTGCCTGTGTAAGTTCCAGCAATGGCTGTTCCTGCCTTGCTCAGATGCTGATTTGAGTCTGAGTCATGTAAGTCTCATCTGTCTCAGGGCCAAGCTCCCAAGCGGGGATGGAGTGTTTATTTGACACAGACTAATGTGTACACCAGGGTGGTCATGGAAAACTAACTAGCCACTCCTGCTGTTTTCAATCCACCCTGCCTCAGGAGCAAACAAGCAAGTGAATGCAGCTCATGAGTAGAGTCCAGGCTTCCCACAACCTCTTGTTAGTCTCACTGGCCCTCCAACCAGCAGAGACTTGTCTTCCCTGTGTCAGGGCCCAGGACTGGGGTTCCCAATATGTGTCTCAAACTGCTCATACCCTAGGGAAGATCTCTGCCCATGTCATCACCCTTTTAACCTGAGTCCCCTCTCAGGGTGTCAGGGCCTGACCTGATCATTTCTCTTCCTACCTGATTCTATGTGGATCTTTCCTACAACCTTGGTCATACAGGAGTATTTATGTCAGTGTCTAGTTAGTTTTCAGTGATAATTTTTCCACATGTAGATGAATTTTTGTTATGTTTATGAGGGAAGGTGTGTTTCCAATCCTCCTACTCTGCCATCTTGATCCCTCTAAGAATCTGTAACTGACTTCCAAATATATGTCCTATATAAACTCTCATAAATGTGCATCACAATACATGTATAAACATGTTCACACATTGGAACTGATATTTTGGGAATTGTAAAGAGTAGTGAAAATGGTTGACTTTTTTCGTTTGTCTCCTCACCTGCAAAGTCCCACTGGCAGTAGCTGCAGGAGTAGAAAGAATAATACTGGTCCTCAGCTTTTCAGTCAGTGGGATACAGATGTCAGCAGGTCCTTCCAGATATTCACTCAGGCCAGAGTCGTTCTTTTTGTTATGTCTGAAGGCCTGAACATCTACAGAAAATTCTGCCTTATTCTTGCTTCAGGATTTTCCATAGCTGGTCACTTGGTTTTGTCTTCAGATGACAACTGTCTCCTTCCAGTCTAGAGCTGAGCCCATGACTTTGTTCACATCATGCTGACATATCCAAAGTGATGCTAGGATTCAGGATTGCAGTAGGCAAGGAAGGGCAGCAAGCATGAATTCAAGGTGCTGAGGCTGTCTTCGACGAACTGTCTTCCCTATCATTTTTTAAAGTAAATATAGCATATAAAATATAATTTTATTTTTATAAAATATTTATGTTAGTCAATTTGAATAAATATATAAAAATATACCTGGTTGAGTTAATGCCATCTATTGTTATTTCTGAGCATTAGAATTAGGCTGATTTTTAAATACCATTCTGTTAGTTTCCTACATTGCTTTAATTCTTCAAGTAATCATATACTTTTAAAATGAGATTTTTTTTGAATCTCTTAAGTAGTAAAGCAATATGAACTCTATGAAAACACAGATTTAAAACAACTTCCCTGTAGATAATGACCCTAATTCCACACCTACAAAACATTCTGGAAATACAATGGTTTACCTCATAATTTGTTAGAAATTTAACAAAAAGTAAATATTATTTTTGAAGAGTTTTACATTTAAAGCATCTATATCTTATACATCTCAAGGTTTTCTATGCAAGTACTTATCAGCAAAAATAACTACGCTTCAAATCAAGCATAGCTTGTTACATCTAACTTCTTCTGTATAAAATAAAAACTTCTATATCAATATCAACAGATATATTCACAAGAGAATATAATGTTAAAATCTAATGCTGCTAGAATAATTTCTGTTTAACTCACAGTCAACAAAATCCAGATTATCTACTAAATTTGTTTTGCATTCAGCAAGCACCTTTACAATCACTTTGTAAAATACATTTTTGGAAGATGTGTATTTTCCATCAGTTAAGTACAGATTCCATGCATCCCAAAGATGAAAGGCTTATCTGTACTTGCACCCAGGTATACCACAACAGTAAAAAGTTTATATTATTTTTCCATGCTTAGCTGGTGCATATGCATGGCAATGAGAAATGTCTAATTCTCTACACACAATTTCAGTAACTGAGGTGAATTGGCTTTCCTGTTTTCTTTGGCTCTAATTAATAACTTAGAGAGTTCTTCAAAATGCAATATGATTAGTAATCTTTAATCAAGTTAATAAATTGACTAATAAGAATCTGCCCCGTGATCACTCTCTAGAGAAGTACATTAATCTATGTATACACTTGTACCTTCCACCCAGAAAGAGGTCACTTATAGTGTCTGCACTGCTGCCGTATTAAGTGCATCCCAGACAAGATAAACATCCATCTTGCTTCAAGTAATGATAGTTTAAGCCCCTGGCTAACTTAGAAGATTGCAATCTCAGCATGCATATGGGAGAGACTTTCAAAATTAAAGCAAAAAATAAACAAAACAGACAAACAAAAAAACCCAAAACCTCCAAATTGCAGGCTTCAAATGGTTAGCATTTCTTCCAAGTTAGGAGGCTAGCTTATTAAAATGAATGTTTCTTTTCAAAAGCAACAAATTAAGTGTATAAAGAACAAAATGCATTTTATTATGTCCCTTTTGATTTAAAATTTTGTAATTTAGAACAATACTTATAATATCTAAAAATAAAAAAAATAAGCAAGCAATCATGCAATGTGTCAGAGTTAAGCTACAGAATTTTTTAAAGAGAAAAAATATGTTTTACAATTTCTAGATCATTTGTCATAATATAACAATTCTATAAATATGGTGCATTCAAATTTTAAAGCTGCAAGATTCAAATCAGTTAAAATTAAATGATGAGAAAGAAACATAAATCTTCAACTAGGTATTCAGAAATGTATTAAAACCACAATGTCCTTGGGACAATGCATACTGAAAGACATAATGCTGTAATTCTTGTAAGTGTCTCAAATCATAGCCACAGCCTGCATGTAAGATAACTTTTGCATTCATTCTGAAATATACCTAACAGTCCAACCCCTAGTCCTTGCATTTTTTAAACAATAAATCCCGTAAGACCTAGGGAAAGTGAAGGCCATTTATTTCCAACTTCTCATTGGACTATAAGGCAGCCCTCAGGTGTGGTTTTTGCATTTTTGAAGTTGGTGGAGAGAGAAAGAAAATAAGTATTTTTTATGATGCTTGTAGCCTCACTTTCAGGAATTTGCTGCTCCCACCCTGAGATGTCAGCAATAACACATATTTATATTATACCATCACACTATACTAAGTGTGGTTTTCTCCATTTTCACAAATGAGAAACATGGAACTTAGTTGTGGAGCTTAACTTTCTTTGAATGAGTCAGGTGGCAAAAGACACCAGCATATTTGGCTTTAAATTCTTACACTTATAACTATTACAAGTGTAGTTGACTTACAAATGTGTGTACTTTATATGCCATGGCTAGATATGACCTTAGTGCTATGGACAGTTTCAATCGTCCATATATTTGACAAAGTGCTTCATTTCACACGAACAAAAGATGTGAACCTGTGTAGGTCAGAACTTGAATTGGAAGCCACATTTATATTCTTACATAGATGGAATATTTATATTCGTAAAACAGATGAGAGAGGCAAGAGACAGCTTGCAGGTACAGAAAAGAAAGAAACACGAAATATAATCTTGGGTAATGTCCAATATTGAAAATAAAGAAGTCACAGCTGTAGAAGGAAAACCAAGGAGAAAACCAGGTGCCACTAAATCAAATTAAGAGAAATTTTAAAATTAAAGGTGCATTAAAAATAGAAAAGCGAGTTCCACAATGTCAAAGACATGGCTGGAGATGGTGTCAGGCAAGATGTGGATTTCACAAGCTGAAGTTACAGAGGAAGTATGGAGCCAAGAAGATTCCTTTGGACAACAGAGAGACAAGGGAAAATGTGAAAACATTTGCTCTTCATGGAAAAGATCTCAAGTAGCAAATGTGAAAAACCCTGCTGGTGAAGAGACACTCAGGGTAGACCTATTGGAAAGGAAATGATTCCAATCAAGTTGAGATGATTAAGATATGAAATTAAAAAAATGTCTCTAAAGAAGAGAAGCTGGATTTCATGGAGTATTTCAGATTCATCAATGGGATATTTAATTTTTCCTTTTATTAAACAATCATAATTTTAAATTAATAGATGTGGTTCTTGCTTTCCACATTATCCTGCAACATTGATGTAAACACTGATACAGTAAAGGTTATGCATATTAGTAGCACGATGACCTGGAAGAGTTAGAAATCACTTATGTGGACACAGCAATATAAGATCTAAAATACAATATGTGAGGACAAATATTTATAGAAGAAAATTATATGGAAGAGATTAAATATATGTATGGTTCATTCCCATATTCTAAAACTCATTATATGTAATAGGTGTGCTTTCTCTATAAACAAACCTAATATCATCTCTAATAAATGTAAACTAGTGAGACCAGAAGAAGATCTAAGAAGAAATAGAGTAACATTACAGTAAAACTCTGACATAACATTACTATATTCCTCCCACCTCTGTCTCCTCTTCCAGCTTTGTTCATGGTCACAAATGAGGCAGTAATGCCATAATTCTAGTCAAAGAAGGTCTGTATCAGAGCTTTAGTGGATGAAATTTTGGCAACCCATTTAAAAGAAACATATCAATAAATGTAAGAAAATATTCTCAACTTCAGTGGTTATAGAAAATGTAAATTAAAGTCACAGAATAGCAAAGATCAAAAGTCTTGACCATGCTAAGTTCAGGAAGGTGTATGGAACATGGGAGCTCTCATATGATGTTAGAGGGAGTACAAATTGGTAGAAGCAATATGGAAGACAAGGAAGCATCTCCTAACTGTGAATATATGAACCCAGTAATTTTAATTCCAGTTATATACCTGATATAAATGTGTGCATATGTTCCTCTAAGGATATATAAGAATATTCATAGAAGTACTATTTGCAATAGTCCCAAACTGGAGACTACCCAAGTGCTTATCAACAGTAAAATGAATAAATGTCTGCATTTATATTCATCTAACAGATGATACAAAGCAATGAAAATGAGTAAGCTGTAAATATGAACAAGAAATCAAATGAACTTCAGAAGCTTAATATTGAGTTAATAAGTTCGAGATAAAATAGCACTTACTGTATACTGATTCCATATTATATATATATATATATATATATATATATATATATATATATATATATATATATATATATGGAGTACTCACACATACACACATATATATTGATATATATACACACATATATATGACTTGGATATTGCTGTTCACTTGTTGGTATGTCTTCCTCTTCTTATAAGGACACCAGTCCTATTGGAGTAGGGCCCTACTGTTTTGATTTCATTTAATCTTAATTACCACTTTAAAGGATCAATCTCCAAACACAGTCATATGGAAGGGTTAGGGCTATAACATAGTAATTTTGGGGGTACATAATTCAGTTCATAAATATTAAACAATACATAATAATAATAAGCTCACAAAAAGAAAGAAAAATAAGAAATATAACATCTACAATCTGAAAAGTACCTTACATGGCAATTTTCTTCCCTCATCCCTTTTGTTTGCTATTCTTGTATTTCCCTTACACAACTTGACATGAGAAGAACATTAATATTGCTCTTCCTTCTTCATCTCTATGTTTACATCAACTGTATTGTGCATCTACCTTTAACCAGCAGACATAGCATCATTGCTCATGTTTCTAATGAAAAGAGTTGGGAATATTTATCCTGCAAACATTAGATAAAACATTGAAAAATTTGAGGGTAACAAGTTTCCCTTTGTCTGACCTTTTTAAAATAAAACTACATTAAGAAATTTTTAAAATCTCATCTTTCAACCACATTCAAATTTAAATCAAAGTTGGAATCTAAATTACTGGTGTAGCATTATGTTAATTAATGAATACTTGTTATGAAATTAATTACTAAGAAATTTCAGTGTCATAAACTTTATTAAGCTTAAGAATTTTAAAGATCATATTAGAAAACAACTGTTAAAGGTTAAGGGTTTTTTTTTTTTCTTTTTGCGGTATGCGGGCCTCTCACTGTTGTGGCCTCTCCCGTTGCGGAGCACAGGCTCCGGATGCGCAGGCCCAGCGGCCATGGCTCACGGGCCCAGCCGCTCCGCGGCATATGGGATCCTCCCAGACCGGGGCACGAACCCGTATCCCCTGCATCGGCAGGTGGACTCTCAACCACTGCGCCACCAGGGAGGCCCAAGGGTTTTTTAACAATTAAATATGTTATAAATCTGTATTGTACATAGAAATGTTTACTCTGAAACAATTTTTCAATATTCTATCCAATTTTGTTGTTGAATAATATGCAGGAGACAGTGTCTGATCTGGGATTATACAGCTTGTTCTTAGAATTTAGCAAGCAATTTTAGAAATTTTAGATAACCAAGATAACAATTTTGAAGTTGGATGAATTGTAATCTTTGAATAAAATCAATCTAACATCCAAGATTTTCAATACAAATCATATAAAGTATATTTCAAAAGTATACCAAAAGTAAAGGACTGAAATACACCTAACTAATCCATAGCCACAAGGGTTTATGAACAGCTGGCTTATTTTTCACTACCCATAAGCCTTTGAATTTAACTGTCTGTTTTCTACATTTCAACATGTGGTGCTTATAGCATCCTTAATAATCAAAGCTACATAGCTGTCATAAATACAAGTCCCTAGTTACAACATATTAAACACATAAATAAACACATATTAAATACACACAGCTATTCAAGAGTATAGAGTGATTTGCAAGTAATATATATTGAAAAATAATATTTAAATACCTCCATCAATTTCCATTTTCAAGAAAATTATATATCTATTTTTCTACTTAGTATTTAAAAATAGAACAAAGATGTGGCTTGAACATAGCATATGAAAATGCATCATATTTCCCTTAAACCACACATGCAATGGAAGAAAGTCATTTGATCTTTTAGCATACCTGTTTGCTTTTCTGAATTATAGTAAATAGGTCAACTTATAGATTCTTCGATAAACCTATTGCATGTGTATGTCTATTGAAATAAATTTAAAGGACTATAAACTCAGTTTCATCAATTAATCTTATGTATAAAGATGCTTATAATATATATTATTCTATATATATCAGAAGGGTGATGTAAAAATTTAGTATTTTTCATATTTATTGATTTAATTAATTTAATTAATTTAATTAATTAAAATTAATTGTAACTTCATTAAAAAAAAACTTCATTAAAAAAACTCGTAATTCCTTCCAGGTTTGTAAAACTATATGCATCCACTAAACTAATGTAATTATTACTTATTATGTAATGTGATAAAGGTTGGGGGGGCACTTTCTGCATAAATGGAATGGCCATAGCCTTTAGAGTATAGAACAGTCAGCCCACTAGGACCAATGAACCAAATTTGGCCTACCACTTATTTTAGTAAAGTTTCCTTGGAACACTGACCCACCCATTCATGTATATTTATTTTTTGTGAGTACTTTCTCTCTACAATGCCAGAGTTGTGTAGTTGCAAAGAATGCATGACTAGCAAAGTAAAAATATATACCATCTTGCCCTTCACCGGAAAAGTGTGCCAAACCTTCTTATGGAGGATTATGTGTACATGCAGAAAAGTTAAACTCTTTATGGACAATAAAGAGAATGGAAACTCACAGGGCTTTTGAAATTATCAGAACATGAATTATGTGAAAGCACCTTAGTGCATGTTTATATATTCAATAGATGTTTAACAAAAGTTTCATTACAAATTTATCTACTAATATACACTGAGCACATAGCAAATGTCAAATAGTCAGGTGTTTATATAAATGTGAAGAGTTCTTTCTGAGTTTCATCTTCTTGTTACTTAAAATACACCAATACTTTATATCTTACTTTACATTGTAATTAAATTTATAACACTAACAACAAAATAATAATAAATTTTGTTTCAGAATACTCTTTATTTTCTGAATAATCATAGAAATTATACTTTACTTTTGCACCCCATCCTTGCCAGACCTCTTGTTTTTAAATCCAGAGCCCCACTACTACCTAACTTAAGATTTTGTTCATCTTAATATCTTTCAGATTCTAAAAAAGATGCAGTGATGAACATACGTGACTATCCATAAAGTTGTGGGAAGAGGTTGAATTCTGGATATATTTTGAAGGTACAGTCAACACAGTTTCCTGAATAATAACATGTGGAGTGTGAGAGGAGTCAAGGATCGTGGCTATATATATATATATATTTTTTTTTTTTTCTGAAAAACAGGGAGAATAGTCCTGCTCTCGACAGACATGAAAACGACTATGTGCTGTAGATTTTAAGTAAAAGCATTGGGAGTTTATTTTCAAATATGTTAACTAAACAGTTTAAGCTTTATGTGAATGATTTTATGTTCTAGATTCTTAACACATAAAAGCATACATGAAGATGGCACCTAGACTTTTCTCAAATAGATTTCTGCTTAAGTGTATTTGAACAGGACAGAATAAGGTAGGATGGCAAAAAGTTATTTCTTTTCCTATACATTACCAAAAAAATGAAAATAAATGGCAGAAGCAAAATTGAACTCAAGTGTTGATCTCATGATGCCTCAATTTCCCATATAAGTACATCAATTAAATTTGAACTATTTCCTGAGGATATCAGAATGACAGAAAAATGATTTATAGTGAAATAACTCACTTTTATTAAATGTGTAGATAAATGAGATGGATATTTCTGAAAATGCATACATAAATTTAAATATATTTTCAAAACAGCAAGTATGTAGCATTTCCCACTATTTCACTATGGTGTTATGAAGTCAATTTGATTTCCCAACTGAATGAACATTCTCACAGCTTTTTACTTACTCAGTGAAGAAGTGATGGATTGCAATTTATGGTTACACTGTGTAGTTGTCACCTGGGGAAGAAATAGAGCTATATATAAAAGGATACCTTTTTTTATTTCCTTAAAACTCCATCCCAGTCACCTTCAATGAACATTAGACTCATTCTATGTTATTATTCCTTGGCCTAAATGAATACACTGTAGAACTTTTCTTTATAAGTTGTATGAGTGGCAAAACAAAACTTCTTTTAAAATAAAATTAAAAGGAAATCTTTTAGGTTAAATAATGAACAGCAATATTATCTTCAAGAACAAAATCAAAGTGTCCTGATGCATGTTACTTAAAATGAAGGTTTATAAATTATTAATTTGTTTGTACCCTGAATATAGTCTGGAGTAATTAAATTATTAAAGAGAGTGTGTATTCATGCCCATGTTGCCAGAAATGGGAAGGACGCCTCCCAGGAATAACTCCTCAGAACTGTTACCTGACAAGCTTGTACTGCTAATCCAACAACAGGCTAATAAACCAAGAGATGAAATGTTGGGGCAAGGAAGAGTGACTTTATTTGGAAAACGAATGGCCAAGAAAATGGTGGACTAGTGTCCCAAAGAACCATCTTACCTGACTAAGAATTCAGGCTCTTTTATACCAAAAGGGGAGGGGGTGTGGCTGCTTATTGCAGACTCCTTGGTGCCAGCCAGACCCAGAAGGGGTGTGATAATATTTTGTTCTTGTAGCTGTTCATGATTTGACATCTAGAAGTTAATCCTAAGTATTATCATTTAGAAAGCTTAATACACTCTAACATTTAAAGGTATTTTTGTTTGTTTATTTTTCTTGCATAGACAAACTTAATTTATTTTTTAATTGGAAGATATTTTGTTACTGGAAGTATTATATTCCATATATGATCCATAAGTTTCAAAATAAACTTTTTTCCCCAAATTCCTGCCCTATCCAATCTGACTCACATATCATAAGTAACAAAATAGCAATGGTTTTTGTTTGTTTCTGGTGAAGCTATGACAGTTTCATTTTACTTGAAATGCTTTCTGATAACTTCTGGTTCAAAAATTAACTGGTACATAATCTATAAAAAAATTCAATAACTTACTGAGTAATTGAAACTTAAAATCAATCTTATTGTCAAACATTTGTTACATAAGTTATTTGCTTGCATGAGAAAGTAATATTTCTCAGTGCTTTGGCTGATAATTTTAATGATTTGATTTTGTCAGCTGGAATGTTTCCAAAGGCCAACCTATTCACAAAATAATTTTAAAAACACTTAAATCTGTTTCTGAACTTTAAAAAAATAATCCATCTACTCTGAAAGTAATAATACTGGTATTATTGCAACCAACATACATAAATACTGTTCTTTTTTATCATTGCATCATTAACAGCAGTATATCTCAAAAGTGTTGCATAATTATTAGCATCCCTCATATACCATCTTGTTTCACTGTTCTTCCCAAACACAAAATAACACATCAAGGTATTTCATCTTAATTTCACTGGAAATATGGATGCTTGTTTTGAAAAATGTAGAACTAAAAGCTCACAGTGAAAATACATCATTTATATTTATACATTATATATGACTGAGTTGAAGTTTTAAAAAATCTATGTATATTAATAATGGCAAAATATGAAACTATCCTTACGGAAATTAACCTAATTAGTTTTATAGTTTTGAAGCAATAAAAATGTAGTGATTGCATTAAAATTTTCCTGCAATACATGCTAAATAGGTAGCCAATTATTTATCCTATATGTGCTGAGAAAAAATGTTTTTTCTGTTTTTCTTTCATATATTATTATGCTTAGTTTTATATATCAATGTGCCTAGGTTATAGTACCTAAGTATTCAATTAAGCAATAACCTAAGTGTCGCTGTGAAGGCTTTTGTAAATGTGATTATCATCTAAAATTAGTTGATTTTAAATAAAAGGGATTATCCATGAAAATGTGAGTGGGCCTCATTCCGTCATTTGAACGACCTTTAGAGCAAAAACTGAAGTTTCTCTGAGGAACAAGAAATCTGTTCATTAGCTTCAGCTTCAACTCTTGCCCTAGAATATCCAGGCTCTTGGTTTTCTCTATAGATTTGCCCACTGCCCAGCCAGAACTTAAAATTCTGTATGCCAATTTTTATCCTACTATCCTACTGGTTCGATAGAACCCAGCTGATACACGTCTTTTACTGTTTGTTGGAAATCTCAAGACAAATTAAATCTGTTAGCCATCATTTATTTATGATTTGGATGGCAGGGAAACATTTTCAATATGGTATGGACAAGAACAAAGCTGATAAAAGTTACAGCTGAACTCATGCAGACTCATTCATGAAGTTTGAGTGCACTGGGAACTAATGAACTATATCTTGAAATAACCAAAACAAAGATATCAAAATTACTCATATGAAGAATATTGACCTACAATTTAATTATCAAATTTAATTTAAAAATTCATTTCAAGGATTTGACAGCAAAATAATCAAAATACTTAACAGAGAATGGAGGTATTAAGAGTTTTACTGCCTATATTAAGAAAATAATTTTCTTATCAAGCTGTAGGAGAGTAAAAATAGATATTATTGTAAATAATTACACATGAAAACTGCCTGTCATTTTTTTCTCCAATTTATTATAATATTATATACTAGTAGTATACAGTGTCTAATATTTTATATAATGTTTTATAACTAGACAACAAAATGAGAAGTAGAATCATTGACTTTTGGTTATTTAACTCTTCAAACTAACCTGACTGAATCTAGTATTTCTACTAACTATGCAGTCATACAATCAATAAATATAAACATTCAACCACATGCTTAATTTAAAATGTTATTGCATAATGTAATATTTTTTTTCTTTCAATATATTAAAGCTCAATCTTGCTTCTTGATTTCTTGGTGATTATGGACAGGCAGAGAAGGCCAAATCATTACAAACTAAACTGAAAGAAATATAACTATATTTCCTTTGCTAATTATTTAAACATAAGAACATATTAACAAAATATTTATTATATGATGACACCTTTTGTTGCTTTCATATAACTCAATTCCTTTATTATTATGGACATATTTTTATTGAGTCTGAAGAAACAGCTTCACACAAGAAAGTATTCAAGGAAACTAGATACATAATTGGAAGTTTGTAATAAAGAAAAAAATACTATATTTTAATAATTTTAATCCTGAGTTCACACACATAAAAACAATCAGACATAATCAAAGTTTAATCATTTCAAGATAGTTTAGTTTAGTATGATGTACCTTTAAATGGATTAGTTCCATGTCCAATGATATTACAGAGTAATCACCAAATTTCTCATTCACAATCATAGTGTTATTTTCCCTTTCTATGAAATAATTGAGTAAATTACTTCTAGTGATATTTAATAGTCATAAATACAGCTAATATAACATGCATAAATTGATATAACAGTTATAGTGTAATACAAATATATTTAATATACGAGTTATATACATATTTGTTTCTATATCAGCAGATAGGAGATGAAAAAATGAATTTTTAAAGGCTCTAGAGAGCATTCTAAATTATGAAATTGAAGGTTTTAGCAGACAGAAAGTAATTTATCCTTATATTTTCTTTCACATTTAGTATGTTGAAAAAACGTAGATTTCTTCACTTTTATGTCAGAATTATATTCTATCACCAGTAGACTTTCTCCTTTAACAATTTTAATTATATTTGGATTTTGGGACATTCATATGTGTTTTTCCTATCACTACTACTTATAAGACAGCTATCCCAAGAATCAAGTGAAATTTAGCAATATTTTTACGGTTTTTACTCATCCAACTAATATTCCTAAATGACCACCATGTCTAAGGGATTACTGGGACATCAATGATGACAAATGCAGTCTCTATTCCTGTGGAATTTACATTCTTATGGAAATTCACAACTCAGTACGACTCAGATATTGTTAAGAGTACATCATGATGAAAGAATGAGATGGTAGGAGCCACAGATACTCAAGAAGAAGAGATTTAAGGAAAATTTGAGTAAAAAATAAAAGATATATGTTTTGTAAGAATGAATAATGTAAATCTGCCATTCGGGATCTGGGGAAGAATACTCTGTATAGAAGGAACATCATGTGCTGCAAGACCTATAGGATTGTACATTCAATTTGTTATTTCTGTTGCCATTGTTTAATTTATTCTCCAGCCTTGATTTTCACATATATTCATAGATTCACAATAAATATAGCTTCAAAGTGATGATAAAAAAGTTATGCAAGAAGCATTCATTGTTATTCATTATTTATAATATTATGACACAATATGTCAACATATTTTTAGTCATTAAATGACTCCTGAAAGAATGGCACATGGACTTCTAAGTTGATTTCCCATTACACTCCCAAAGAGAAAGGGTGGGCATAGCAGCTTGCTTATCCTAGGCCAACAGAAGAGTTTCTCTGTTAGTCTGCTGCGATGGTGTCTTATATGATACAATGTACTCATGAGAGTGACATGTTTTCACTGTTGCTATGTTTTATAAATTGAAAACAAGTCACAGTTTCCATCTTTACTCAGGGCAAGAGTGTTATACAAACCAGTGAATCATCAGGGCCATTCATAAGGTGTCCTTCCTTTCTTTGTATACCTAGTGAACTCTTAATCATTCTTCAACTTTGGCAAAATAGTTAACTTTTGTTAAACTATGAACAGTGAATCTATGACTGTCTCATATTACCTTTTATAGTTTTAAAATGTTTACATTTTTCTAGGCTTCCATGGTGGTACAGTGGTTGGGAGTCCACCTGCCAATGCAGGGGACATAGGTTCAAGCCCTTGTCCAGGAGGATACCACATGCTGTGGAACAACTAACCCCATGCACCACAACTGCTGAGCCTGCATACAACAACTGCTGAAGCCCATGCACCTAGAAGCCATGCTCTGAAACAAGAGAGGCCTGCACAGTGCAGCAAAGTGTGGCACACACTCACCGTAACTGGGGAGAGCCTGCACACAGCAACAAAGACCCAACACAGCCAAAAATAAATACAATAAAATACAATAAAATAGATAAATAAATAAAAATTTAAAAAAGCTTACATTTTACATGGGTAAAATTTTAAAGATATAAGTGATATCTCTTTACAGGTACAGCCTTCTTTTTAGAGTTTTCTTATTTATTAGGTGACATTAATCATGCATTATTTTCATTCCCCCATAAGGATAGATAACATATTAAAAATACATGAAATGAAAAAGAACTAAATCCTGCAGCCTGTGGAACAAAAAACACATTCACAGAAAGATAGACAAGATGAAAAGGTAGAGGGCTAAGGACCAGACAAAGGAACAAGATAAAAACTCAGAAAAACAACTGAATGAAGTGGAGATAAGAAACCTTACAGGAAAAGAATTCAGAATAATGATAGTGAAGATGACCCAGGGCCTCAGAAAATGAATGGAGGCAAAGATCGAGAAGATGCAAGAAATGTTTAACAAAGACCTAGAAGAATTAAAGAACAAACAAACAGAGATGAACAATACAATAACTGAAATGAAAACTACACTAGAAGGAATCAATAGCAGAATAACTGAGGCAGAAGAACAGATAAATGACCTGGAGGACAGAATGGTGGAATTCATTGCCTCAGAACAGAATCAAGAAAAAAAAGAATGAAAAGAAATGAAGACAGACTAAGAGACCTCTGGGACAACATTAAATGCAACAACATTCTCATTAGAGCCATCCCAGAAGGAAAAGAGAGAGAGGAAGGACCCAGAAAATATTTGAAGAGATTATAGTTGAAAACTTCCCTAAAATGGGAAAGGAAATAGCCACCCAAGTCCAGGAAGTGAAGAGTCCCATACAGGATAAACCCAATGAGAAACATGCTGAGACACATAATAAGCAACTTGGCAAAAATTAAACACAAAGAAAAATTATTGAAAGCAACAAGGGAAAAATGACAAATAATCTACAAAGGAACTCCCATAAGGTTACCGGCTGATTTCTCAGCAGAAACTCTACAAGCCAGAAGGGAGTGGCATGATATACTTAAAGTGATGAAAGGGAAGAACCTACAAGCAAGATTACTCTACCCATAAAGGATCTCATTCAGATTCGATGGAGAAATCAAAAGCTTTACAGACAAGCAAAACCTAAGAGAATTCAACACCTCCAAACCAGCTCTACAACAAATGCTAAAGGAACTTATCTAAGTAGGAAACACAAGAGAAGAAAAGGACCTACAAAAACAAACCAAAAACAATTAAGAAAATGGTCAGAGGAACATACATACTGATAATTACCTTAAAAGTGAATGGATTAAAGGCTCCAATGAAAAAACACAGGCTTGCTGAATGGATACAAAAACAAGTCCCATACATATGCTGTCTACAAGAGACCCACTTCCGACCTAGGGACACATACAGAGTGAAAGTGAGGGGATGGAAAAAGATATTCCATGTAAATGGAAATCAAAAGAAAGCTGGAGTAGTAATACTCATATCAGTTAAAATAGACTTTAAAATAAAGAATATTACAAGAGACAAACAAGGACACTACATAACGACCAAGGGATCAATCCAAGAAGAAGATATAACAATTATAAATATATATGCACCCAACATAGGAGCACCTCAGTACATATGGCAACTGCTAACAGCTCTAAAAGAGGAATTCAACAGTAACACAGAAAGAGTGGGGGACTTTAACACCTCTCTTACATCAATGGACAGATCATCCAAAATTAAAATATATAAGGAAAGGGAAGTTTTAAATGACACAATAGACCAGATAGATTTAATTGATATTTATAGGACATTCCATCCAAAAACAGCAGATTACATTTTCTTCTCAAGTGCACAGAGAACATTCTCCAGGATAGATCACATCTTGGGTCACAAATCAAGCCTCAGTAAATTTAAGAAAATTGAAATCATATCAAGCATCTTTTCCGACCACAATGATATGAGATTAGAAATGAATTACAGGGAAGAAAACGTAAAAAATGCAAACACACCAAGGCTGAATATTACGTTACTAAATAACCAAGAGGTCACTGAAGAAATTAAAGATGAAATCACAAAATACCTACAGACAAATGGCAATGAAAATGCGATGATCCAAAACCTATGGGATGCAGCAAAAGTAGTTCTAAGAGTAAAGTTTATAGCTATACAAGCCTACCTCAAGAAACAAGAAAAATCTCAAATAAACAATCTAAACTTACACCTAAAGGAACTAGAGAAAGAAGAGCAAACAAAACCTAAAGTTAGCAGAAGGAAATAAAATATAAAGATCAGAGAAGAAATAAATGAAATAGAAACAAAGAAACAATTGCAAAGATCAATAAAATGGAAAGATGATTCTTTGAGAAGATAAACAAAATTGATAAGCCATTAGCCAGACTCCTCAAGAAAAAGAAGGAGAGGACTCAAATCAATAAAATTTAACATGAAACAGGAGAAGTTATCACAGACACTGCAGAAATACAAAGCATCCTAAGAGACTACTACAAGCAACTCTAGGCCAATAAAAGGGAACACCTGGAAGAAATGGACAAATTCTTAGAAAGGTATAAACTTCCAAGACTGAACCAGGAAGAAATAGAACATATGAACAGCCCAATCACCAGGAATGAAATTGAAACTGTGATTGAAAATCTTCCGACAAACAAAAGTCCAGGATCAGATGGCTTCACAGGTGAATTCTACCAAACATTTAGAGAAGAGCTAACACCCATCCTTTGCAAACTTTTCCAAAATATTGCAGAGGAAGGAACACTCCCAAACTCATTCTATGAGACCATCGTCACCCTGATACAAAAACCAGAAAAAGATACTACAAAAAAAAATTACACACCAATATCACTGATGAATATAGATTCAAAAATCCTCAACGAAATACTAGCAAACAGAATCCAACAGCACATTAAAAGGATCATACACCATGATCAAGTGGGATTTATCCCACGGATGCCAGGATTTTTCAATATATGTAAATCAATCAATGTGATACACCATATTAACAAATTGAAGAAGAAAACAATATGATCATCTCAATAGATGCAGAAAAAGCTTTTGACAAAATTCAACATGCATTTATGATAAAAACTCTCCAGAAGGTGGGCAAAGAGGGAACCTATCTCAACATAATAAGGGTCATATATGACAAACCAACAGCAAACATCATTCTCAGTGGTGAAAAACTGAAAGCATTTCCTCTAAGATCAGGAACAAGACAAGGATGTCCACTCTCACCACTATTATTCAACATAGTTTTGGAAGTCCTAGTCATGGCAATCAGAGAAGAAACAAAATAAAATGAATACAAATTGGAAAAGAAGAATTTAAACAGTCACTGTTTGAAGATGACATGATACTATATATAGAGAATCTTAAAGATGCTACCAGAAAACTACTAGAGCTAATCAATGCATTTGGTAAAGTAGCAGGATATGAAATTAATGCAGAGAAATCTCTTGCATTCCTATACACTAATGATGAGAAATCTGAATGAGAAATTAAGGAAACACTCCCATTTACCATTGCAAAAATAAAGAATAAAATACCTAGGAATAAACCTACGTAGGAAGACAGAAGACCTTTATGCAGAAAAGTATAAGACACTGATGAAAGAATTTAAGGATGGTACAAACAGATGGAGAGATATACCATGTTCTTGGATCAGAAAAATCAATATTGTGAAAATGACTATACTACCCAAAGTAATCTACACATTCAATGCAATCCCTATCAATGGCATATTTTACAGAACTGGATCAAAAAATCGTAAAATTTGTATGCCAAAACAAACGACCCCAAATAGCCAAATCAGCCTTGATAGAAAAAAGCAGAGCTGGAGGAATCAGACTCCCTGATTTCAGTCTATACTACAAAGCTACAATAATCAAGATAAAATTGTACTGGTACAAACCCAGAAATATACATCAATGGGACAGGATAGAAAGCCCAGAGATAAACCCATGCACCTATGGTCAACTAATCTGTGACAAAGGAGATAAGGATATACAATGGAGAAAAGACAGTCTCTTCAATAACTGTTGCTAGGAAAACTGGACACCTACATGTAAAAGAATGAAATTAGAACACTCCCTAACACCATACACAAAAATAAACTCAAAATGGATTGGAAACCTAAATGTAAGACCTGACACTATAAACTCATAGAGGAAAACATAGGAAGAACACTCTTTGACATAAATCACAGAAAGATCTTTTTGATCCACCTCCTAGAGTAATGGAAATAAAAACAAAAATAAACAAATGGGACCTAATGAAATTTAAAATCTATTGCACATCAAAGGAAACCATAAAGAAGACAAAAAGACTACCTTCAAAATGGGAGAAAATATTTGCAAATGAATCAATAGACAAAGGATTAATCTCCAAAATATATAAACAGCTCAATATTAAAGAAGCACACAACCCAATCCAAAAATGGACAGAAGACCTAACTAGACATTTCTCTAAAGAAGACATACAAATGGCCAAGAAGCACATGAAAAGCTGCTCAACATCACTAATTCTTTGAGAAAATTATTATAGAAATGCAAATCAAAACTACAATGAGGTATCACCTCACACCATTTAGAATGGGCATCATCAGAAAATCTACAAACAACAAGTGCTGGAGAGGGTGTGGAGGAAAGGGAACCCTCTTCACTGTTGGTGGGAATGTAAATTGATAGAGCCACAATGGAGAACAGTATGGAGGTTCCTTAAAAAACTAAAAATAGAATTACCATATGATCCAGTAATCCCACTACTGGGCATATACCCAGAGAAAACGATAATTCAAAAAGACACATGCACCCCAATGTTCATTGCAACACTATTTACAATAACCAGGTAATGGAAACCACCTAAATGCCCATCGACAGAGGAATGGATAAAGAAGATGTGGTACATATATACAATGGAATATTACTCAGCCATAAAAAGGGATGAAATTGAGTCATTTGTTGATACGTATATGGATCTAGATACTGTCATACAGAGTGAAGTAAGTGAGAAAGAGAAAAATAAATATTGTATATTAATGCATATATGTGGAACCTAGAAAAATGTTACAGATGAACCAGTTTGCAAGGCAGAAATTGAGACACAGATGTAGAGAACAAATGTATGGACACCAAGGAGGGTAAGCAGCAGGGAGGGCTGGTGTTGGTGAGATGGATTGGGCGATTGGGGTTGACATGTATACACTGATGTATATAAAATTGATGACTAATAAGAACCTGTTATATAAAAAAATAAATAAAATAAAATTCAAAAATTCAAAAAAAATAGTGTTCTTTGACGAAGAACTTTTAAATTTTAGTGTAATCTAATTTGTCTATTTTCACTTCTTTTTGTTTTTGGTGTAAAACTCTTATTTTTTTAAAAATTGCTGGATTTATTTTGTTAATATTCTGTTAAGGAATACTCTGCATCTGTATTCATGAGTGAAACTGGCCTGTAATTTCTCTTTCTCATATTTTCCTTTCCTGGTTTTATATCAAAATTATACTAGCCTCATAATATGAGTTGAATAGTGAAAAAAAAAGACACGATGTTTATACACACGTATCACACATATATGCATGCATTTCTGTATACGTACATATTTTTCTTTTGATTTCATATTCCATGTTGTTCCAGAAAGGATTTATACAGGTACTCAAGTATAAAAAGTAAATTCACACTTTTATTTCCAGCTGAAGTTCTTGTAAGTTGGATATACTGAAATCAATTTCTGTATGTCCACTGCTTGCTGCACAGAAAATACTTAAGGCATGTTTATTAACTGAGCTACAGAGAAAAAATTTATGTGAGATTTTCTCTCAAGAGTTTAAAAGATAAAATCCTTTTGATGGGAACATATTATATTCTTCACTGATTATAAGGCTATTTAAATAATTTTAAGTAAAATAAAAACTGTTTATTCATAATTCATTCGTTTTATGCTTTTGCCTGTTTTGCTTTTTAATATGCCATGAAACCATTGTTTCTCAAAATGTAATGTAATGTGTTCCTTAGATATGCTTCATTAGATCTACTAAATCAGAAATCTCATGGTATTGGGTCTGGAAACTGTCACTATAACAATATCCCAAATAATTAATATAAGCAAAAATTTGAAGGACATTTTCTGAGACTTCATGCCTATGCACTGCACAAAATATATCACATAAACAATGAACTTTTATTATTACTCTCACTATAGTGACAGCAAAAAAATAATCACATTGAATGCCTGGTCTGAAATAAGGGGAAAAGACAACTTGATTGTGTAGCCAATATTTCCAGTAAAGTGTGACTCTACCTTGCATATAAGTATGTTAAACTAAGCCTTACTTGGAAATGACAAAAAAAAAAAGAGAAATAATTTCAATCCTTTACTTATATACAAAAATTACTCTGTTTATTTAAAGCACTAATGTAACAGTATTTTACTTTTTATAAATATTTTTTATAAATGAAATTTAATAAGACAGAAAATATGTTTAACTATTGCTTGTATATGCTTCATGTATATAAATTATATAAACACATGAAATATGTGATTGTAGGTATTTTTCATGAATGACCATTCACATCTCCTGAAATTCTGAAAAGGATTTCACAAACTTTCAGACGATAATATATTTTCTATTGTATCTACTATACTCTCTTACATATTGGTAAAATAAAATATCCTGGGAAATGACAAATGATCACTTTCAAGGATTAAAACTAGCGAAAATTGACCTATTGTAACAAAAATATCAAGGGAAGGCAGAATTTACTGAAATGTCATATTTACTATTTAAGGAAGTAGATTTTGGTAATAAAATGTACTTTTCTAGAAGATATATTCCTATCTACCTTAGATAATAATGTTAACTTGGGGATATATTAAAAATCAGCATTATTGATACATAGCTTATCTTTAGCTATGGCCAGATAAAAGAAACCTATGAATAAAATAATGCTTATATTTCTAAAATGTACAGATATTTGACATTTCATAATGAATCTATTTAGGCGGTTTATTCAATGTTCTGCTTTCTCAAAATATACTGATATTGTAGAGTTATATGTTATAAAATATCTATGATGGAGGTCAATTGTTGAGGAATTCATGAACATGTTAAGTTTATCTGAAATTGAGCATTTCTGAAGTTTAGGTACAGAAGCAAGCCAAATGTCAACATAGTAAAAAAAAGCAACATGGTTTCATCTGTTATCCAAATTTGGGTTTTATTGATCAAAATATCAATTTTCTTTCTAATCTATATTTGCTTGTGTGGGCGTGTGTGTTGAAAGCTTCATAAATTCATATAAGGATTAGAATTACATTTTTGATTTTGTTGTTAAAAAAACAGGTTTTGCAATGAAAATGTCAAAAGACATTACAAAAAATTTCATAAGTATAGTCTATTCCCTGATAAATCCTGTTCATATTTAATACATTTTCAATAAACACTAGAGAGTTGGCTTCAGCAATCCTTTTGCTTTTGTGGTATGAAACTTCTCCTCAAAGTGATATGCAACCAATGGCAAGAAAACCTTTGTTTCTATTGTTAAAACTTTGAAATACTCTTTACTCATTGAATAACAGATACTGCATTAAATTTCTTGAGTGTCTGTCCTGCTACTGTCCTGTCCTCTCCTTGACTACCTCCAGTGTTCCCCATGATTAGTCATCAAAAAGGTTAACATTTGTCTTATGAGGGAACCCCCAAGACTCTGACCCAACGCTTCAGAATTCATTAATTCTAAATGGTCAATGTCAATGCGATGATTTCCTCAAAAGTCCAGCTTTGAGGTTACCCCGAATGGCTACTGAAGGAGACACAAGAGAATCAACTTCATTTCCAAGTACTCTTCTCTCAGGGCTTAGGCAGCTGGCAGCCCAGGACAGGCACTGATAGGGAAGACCATCCATAGACACTCCCTCTTTTCTTCAATTTCCCACTCAGATGTCAGAGGGAAAAACGGAATCCTTTCAGCCAAATACCTAATACTAGAGATTGCTATTTGTCTTAATTAAAATCCCTGACATTTCTTGCTTGGTTAAACAAATTCTTTATCATTAGATAATTTATTCTGTTACAATAATATCTTTACTTCCTCTTCTTTCCTGCTATCTCTTTTTATACTTCCTCACCTTTGAACTCACTTCACTCTGTATTCTATAATTACTTATATTCAAATCTGCCTCTGCAATTATACTAGAAGCTTCTCTGAGATAGATGAGCTTCAAATATGATTTCAATAAAGCATATAGCTCCTCGATGTTCAGCATATGTTTCTAGAATAAATGGATCAATGAATTAATTGAATAACTGTCATTAAGAGATGATTATAATTTCTCACTTTTAAATATTCAAATTAAAATAAGAAACTGCTACTAAATTATCAAACTGTTATTTTATGTGATGCTCATATTGACCAGGACATAAACATATGGATGTAATTTTGAAATGAATCATTCATTATCAGGTTATATTTAGAGTAATTCAACAACATGACAGGAGTTTCCCACTCTCTTTAGATTTTGGCTGATTTCTATCAGCTAATGTGACATTCATAAAAAAGAACACAATATCAAGGGACAGGCCAAGGAGAGATGAGCAAATGTACCAGAAAAGAAGAATCTTTTTAATTAAACTGCATTTCCATCCTCTTATTACATAATTTAATTATAGAGTTTGATTACTTGTTTAGAAATTTTAGCTGCTATACAAGAAAACTGACTATAATTTATAATCATATGGACTTTTGTTATTTATAATAATGATCTACTTTTTTCATATTTTATCTTGCCTTAAGTGGATTCCTAGTGATTGAATCTATAGTGATCAAAAATATGTGAGATCACTTAATATCACATTTTGGTTTTAGATGTTTGCATATGTAAAATGACCATTAACATTTACACAATATTTTATTTCTTGACAATTTTAAGGTAATACAATTCACCAAACTATCTAACATATATATGTGTATGTGTGTGTGTGTATACACACTAACTCTAACCCTAAGCCTATCATTAGATCATTACTATTAACATCAATATAATTCAACCTAAAGTTTTTAATTCACACATTTTTTTATTTTCACTTTTTTAGAATAAAATACATAAAATAAATTGAAACACAATATTTTTTCCCACCCATTTTGAAAGTTTTCTCATATTTTGGACAATATATATTTAATTTCATCATAATGTTCATAATTAATTTAGATAAGCTACTAATCAAAAACAGCCTGATGTTAATATATGTTTTCTTTGTTATTAATTAAAACCCTATCAAGCACTAATTGCAATTACCCTAGAGAGTCCTCAATATGTTTATACTAATGTTCTAGTAGAGCAAATGTGTATGATTGGAAAAATTCTTTAAAATAGTGTGAGTACTGTAAAATATTTTCAGTGAACCAAAATACCTTTGCATAAACTATTCAGAGCCATTTGTTTAGCAAGTTTTAGTCTCTTCTAGGTGTATTGAGATTGTTTCTGAATTTTGTAGCTACTAAAGAAAACTCACTTGATTATTTTGAAATAAAAATACTTTTATTCTTGTCATTAATTTGCT